>NC_138872.1:26030738-27481652 GCF_965194805.1 Balaenoptera borealis
CTCCCGCTGTGGAGCACGGGCTCTAAGCACGTGGGCTTCAGTAGCCGTGGCACGCGGGATCAGCAGTTGTGGCTCACGGGCTTAGTTGCTCCGCGGCATGTGGGATCTTCCTGGACCAGGGCTTGAACCCGTGTCCCCTGCATTGGCAGGCGGACTCCCAACCACTGCGCCACCAGGGAAGCCCTCTTTATGTATTCTTGATACAAATCATTTGTCAGTATATTTTTTTCAGGTATTTTCTCCTAGTTTTAGTTCCTTGATGATATCTTTTAAAGTGGCTAATTAGTTTGTAAGCTGGATGAAACAAATGCTGTTTTTCCTTTCTGGTCTGTGTTGGCACTACCCCTGTATAGGCCCATGGCTTGAATCTGACCTCTGCTTACTTTCTTCACTCTTTGAAAGCAGAGATGCCATCAGGTGAAATGTCTGGGACAGACAGAACGTGGGTTGAGCAAAAGTAAAGATTTTCGGTAATTTACGTGTTTGGTTTAGTCAGCCTCCTAATTCTCAAAGATTAACTTTGGTGGAGAAACAGTGGGGGGTGGTATTCCTTTCTGCAAGATTCTTTGGTGAGACTTTGATGACCTTTAATGTGTTCTATTTGATCAGGTTCTGCAGCTGATTCATGAGAGGGACAACATCTGTAAACAGATCCACCTACCAGCCCAGAGTGGAAGCAGCCGTGTATTGGAGGCCATGCGGAGGGGGTCAGACTTGCTTGGGGCGGGTGGGGGCATCCCATACCTTTCCATGTTTCCTTAAGGACCAAGCAGTGTCTAAGAACCTAGTGTAGTGTGTGGCACACAGTAGCTGCTCACTAAATATTTATTACATGAGTAAACCCATGGACATTATAACTTGCTTCGTTCATTCTGTAAGTATACACTGAGGACTAGATCACTCATTTCATTTGTTTAGCATGTGTTTTATTATGCACCTACTGTGTGGCACACTGAGATTTTAATCCTTTAGCTTTTAACATTAAAGTTTTTTAGGTCTTAGAATTTAAATATAGCTCCGTGTGTTCACTCACTTTGGGAATAGTAAATATAGCAAAGATAAGACTGAAAGGAGCATGTGACAAATGGCAAGCTGTATGGAACTAGTAATTTCCTTGTATTCCACATTGGAAAAGAGTTTTAGAGATATTAAATGTTAATTTGTCTTCATTTCTTAGTTAAATAAAAACATCTATTTAGAGTAATTTATGTTCTTGAATTAAAATTTTATAGGCTCTGGATTAGGTTATAGTACAGGATTTGGATCAAAAGGACTCTTCTGGATACTTACTCTTGTACTGTCCTATGTGAATGAGAAGTAATTACATGTGATTAGTTCATAGTGTTATCTTCTTATAGCATTCATTTAAAGAAGATTGGTTCATCTAAGCTTTTTCTTTTTGTTCTTTATTGCAGATATTCAAGAGAAGCTTATGTGGAATTAATTCATCATATCAGAGAGTCTATCCCAGGTACATTTAAGAAACATATTTTGCTGAGCACATTACTCTACCAGTGACCCCAGTCTTCTTGGTCAGATACAGGCAACACCTGTGGTAGTACATTGTGTCACCTTTCTCACTTCTTTTGGTCCTCTTCATTTCTCTCTTTCTCTTTACTTCTTTACTTCTTTCCGATTTTTTAATATCTTGGTCTTACTAGATATACTCAGAGGTGTGGATTAGCTTGTGGCATCAGGTACTAAAGGGATTCCTTTTCTATAGTCTTTGTGTTTCTGAACATATGAGAGAAACCTTGTTCTTGCTCGTTAGCTGGCAAAGTTATAGTCTAAATTAGTTCTGATTTGGGAGCAATTGATATCTTTAAAAATGTGTACTTAGAGGTAATTCCTTTCTTGTTATCATAACGCTTACTCCCCTCTCTCTTTTCCCTTCCTCTGAATAAAATTACTCTGTAAGTCTTTTAGTTTAGATTTGTTGACAATGTCTACATTGTTTTACAAATTTCTAATTATTGTAACTTGTGTTCTGTACCAATACTTTCATTTGGATAGGGCAGGATAGTGTGGAGGTTCTCTGGGCTGCAGTTTCCTCATCTGTAACATGGAGTTAATAGTACTCACCTTATTGGATTGTTGGGATAATTAAATAAATTAAAGTGTGTTGGAACATTGTGTTTAACTTCAAAAGTATATGTTTGGATGAGGTACTGAAACATTCTGCATGATAGATCGCATGCTGGGTCACGCGAACCATGGTAAATTTAAGAAAACTGAAGTCATATCAAGCATCTTTTCTAGCTACAACATTGTGAGATTAGAAATCAACTACAAGAAAAAAACTGTAAAAAACACAAACGCATGGAGGCTAAAAAATGGATTGCCGAAGAAATCAAAGAGGAAATCAAAAAATTCCTAGATACAAATGAAAATGAAAACATGACGATCCAAAACTTTTGGGACACAGCAAAAGCAGTTCCAAAAGGGAAGTTTATTTATGTATTTATTTATTTTTATTTGGTTGTGCCGGGGCTTAGTTGCGGCAGGTGAGCTCCTTAGTTGCGGTTCGCTGGCTCCTTAGTTGCAGCACGCGGGCTCCTTAGTTGTGGCATGCAAACTCTTAGGTGCGGCATGTGTGTGGGATCTAGTTCCCTGACCAGGAATCGAACCAGGGCCTGCTGCATTGGGAGCACAGAGTCCTAACCACTGTGGCACCAGGGAAGTCCCTAAGAGGGAAGTTTATAGCAATATAATCTTACCTCAGGAGACAAGAAAAATCTCAAACCACCTAACCTTACACCAGAAGCAACTAGAGAAAGGAGAACAAACAAAACCCATAGTAGAAGGAAAGAAATCTTAAAGGTCAGAGCAGAAATAAATGAAATAGAGACGAAGAAAACAACAGAAAAGATAAATGAAACGAAACCTGGTTCTTTGAAAAGATAAAATTGATAAACCTTTGGCCAAACTTATCAAGAATGTAAGGGAAAGGGCTCAAATCAATAAAATTAGAAATGAGCGAATTCCCTGGCAATCCAGTGGTTAGGACTCCTTGATTCCACTGCAGGGGGCATGGGTTTGTTCCTGGTTGGGGAACTAAGATCCCTAAGATTCCATATGCCATGTGGCACAGCCAAAAAAAAAAAAGAAATGAAAATGAAGTTAAAACTGATACCACAGAAATACAAAGGATCATAAGAGACTACTACAAGCAACTATATGCCAATAAAATGGACAACCTAGAAGAAATGGATGAGTTCTTAGAAAGGTACAATCTTCCAAGTCTGAACCAGGAAGAAGTAAAATATGAACAGACCAATTGCAAGTACTGAAATTGAAACTGTGATTAAAAAACTTCCAACAAGGGATTTCCCTGGTGGCACAGTAGTTAAGAATCTGCCTGCCAAAGCAGGGGATGGGGCTTTGAGCCCTGGTCTGGGAAGATCCCACATGCCCTGGAGCAACTAAGCCTGTGTGCCACAACTACTGAGCCTGCGCTCTAGAGCCTGCAAGCCACAGCTGCTGAGCCCATGTGCCACAGCTGCTGAAGCCCGTGTGCCTAGAGCCTGTGCTGTACAATGGGAGAGGGCACCGCAATGAGAAGCCCGCACACTGCAGCGAAGAGTAGCCCCTGCTTGCCACAACTGGAGAAAGCCTGCACACAGCAACGAAGACCCAACGCAGCAATAAATAAATAAATAGATAGATAGACAGACAGACAAACCCACCCCCAAACTTCCAACAAACAAAAATCCAGGACCAGCTGGCTTCACAGGCAAATTCTGTCAAACATTTAGAGAAGAGTTAACACTTACCCTTCTTATCCTTCTGAAACTATTCCAAAAAATTGCAGAGGAAGGAACACTCCCAAACTCATTCTGTGAGGCCACCATCACCATGATTCCAAAACCAAAGATACCACAAAAAGAAAATTACAGGCCAATATCACTGATGAACATAGATGCAAAAATCCTCAACAAAATACTAGCAAACCGAATCCAACAGTACATTGAAAGGATCATATACCATGATCAAGTGGGATTTATCCCAGGGATGTAAGGATTTTTTTCAATATCTACAAATCAATCAGTGTGATATACCACATTAAGAAACTGAAGAGTAAAAACCATGTGATCATCTCAGTAGATGCAGAAAAAGCTTTTGACAAAATTCTACACCCATTTGTGATAAAAACTCTCTAGAAAGTGGGCATAGAGGGAACCTAACAACATAATAAAGGCTATATATGACAAACCCACAGCTAACAGCATACTTAAGGGTGAAAAGCTGAAAGCATTTTCTCTAAGATCAGGAACAAGACAATTTTATTCAACACAGTTTTGGAAGTCCTAGCCATGGCAATCAGAGAAGAAAAAGAAATAAAAGGAATCCAGATTGGAAAAGAAGACGTGAAACTGTCACTGTTTGCAGATGACATGATGCTATACACAGAAAATCCTAAAGATGCTACCAGAAAACTACTAGAGCTTATCAATGAATGTGGTAAAGTTGCTGGGTACAAAATTAATGTACAGAAATGTTGCATTTCTATACACTAACAACAAAAGATCAGAAAGAGAAATTAAACAATCCCATTTACCGTTGCATCAAAAAGAATAAAATACCTAGGAATAAACCTACCTAAGGGGCAAAAGACCTGTACTCTGAAAACTATAAGACACTATAAGATGAAAGTTAAGAAACTATAAGATCAAAGAAATTGAAGATGACACAAACAGATGGAAAAATATACCATGTTCTTGGATTGGAAGAATCAATATTGTCAAAATGATTATACTACCCAAGGCAATCTACAGATTCAGTGCAATCCCTATCAAATTACCAATGGCGTTTTTCACAGAACTAGAACAAGCAGTTTTAAAATTTATATGGAAACATAAAAGATGCCGAATAGCCAAAGCAATCCTGAGAAAGAAAAATGGAGCTGGAGGAATCAAGCTCCCTGATTTCAGACTATACTACAAACTTACAGTCATCAAAACAGTATGGTACTGGCACAAAAACAGAAATATAGATCATTGGAACAGGATAGAAAGCCCAGAAATAAACCCACACATCTATGGTCAATTAATCTACGACAAAGGAGGTAAGAATATACGGTGGAGAAAGACAGTCTCTTCAATAAGTGGTGCTGGGAAAACTGGACAGCTACATGTAAAAGAATGAAATTAGAACATTCTCTAACACTATACACAAAAATAAACTCAAAATGGGTTAAAGACCTAAATGTAAGACTGGATACTATAAAACTCTTAGAGGAAAACATAGGCAGGACACTCTTTGACATAAATGGCAGCAGTATCTTTTTTTTTTTTTGGCCGTGCCACATGGCTTGAGAGATCTTAGTTCCCCAACCAAGGATTGAACCCAGGCCATGGCAGTGAAAGTGCCAAGTCCTAACCACTGGACCACCAGGGAATTCCTGCAGCAATATCTTTTTGGATCCACTTCCTAAAGTAATGAAGATAAAAACAAAAATAAATGGGAGCTAATTCAACTTAAAAGCTTTTGTACAGCAAAGGAAACCGTAAACAAAACAAAAAGACAAGCCACAGAATGGGAGAAAATATTTGCAAACGAAGCGACTGACAAGGGATTAATCTCCAAGATAGACAAACAGCTTATGCAGCTTAGTATCAAAAAACAAACAGCCCAATCAAAAAATGGGCAGAAGACTTAAATAGACATTTCTCCATAGAAGACATACAGATGGCCAAAGAGCACATGAAAAGCTGCTCAACATTGCTAATTATCAGAGAAATGCAATCAAAACTACAATAAGGTATCACCTTACACTGGTCAGAATGACCATCATCAAAATATCTTCCAACAATAAATGCTGGAGAGAGTCTGGAGAAAAAGGAACCCTCCTGCACTGTTGATGATAATGTAAATTGGTACAGCCACTATGGAGACAACCATATGGAGACAACCACTATGGAGACAACCTCCGTATTGGTACAACCAGTATGGATGCTCCTTAAAAAACTAAATATAGAGCTTCCATATGATCCAGCAATCTTACTCTTGGGCATATATCCCAAGAAAACCATAATTCAAAAAGATGCATGCACCCCAGTGTTCACTGCAGTATTATTTACAGTATCCAAGACATGGAAGCAACCTAAATGTCCATCGACAGGAATGGATAAAGAAGGTATGGTACATATATACAATGGAATATTACTCAGCCATAAAAAAGAACGAAATAATGCCATTTGCAGCAGTGTGGATGGACCAAGAGTTTATCATACTAAGTGCAGTAAGTCAGACAAAGACAAATAACATATGATGTCACTTATAAGTGGAATTCATAAAATAGATAATCAACAAGGACCTACTGTATAGCACAGGGAACTCTACTCAATATTCTGTAATAACCTAAATATATGGGAAAAGAATCTGAAAAAGAATGGATACATGTATATGTAAAACTGAATCACTTTGCTGTACACCTGAAACTAACACAACATTGTAAATCAAATATACCCCAATATAAAATAAAAATTAAATTAAAAAAAAGTTAAAGCAGGACAAATTTGAAAATATGGACTCCTACTGTGTCCCTAAATCCAGTATTTGAAGTGAAAAATACCTTTTCTAGCACTGAGGGGAATGTAGACTGAGAAGCCAGGCTCTGGCATGGGAACCTTGTTGATGAGCAGGCCTTTACCTCCTCGCTCTATAATAACTGTTCCGTTTTACTTGCACACGGGTTGGCTAGCTCCAGGGAAGGCCTTACAGTCTCTATCCTTCCCTCTGTAATCCACCGGTACCAAAGGCTTCTCTTGAAGGTAAGCAGCAGTGACATGCTCTCTTTTGTTGTGTGTCACAGGTGTGAGCCTCAGCAGCGATTTCATTGCTGGCTTTTGTGGTGAGACGGAGGAAGATCACCTCCAGACAGTGTCTTTGCTTCAGGAAGTTCAATACAACATGGGCTTCCTCTTTGCCTACAGCATGAGACAGGTGAGTCCTGGGCTGGGGGAGGAGCTACTTCTATGCTGAGACTGACATCATTCCCGACCAGTTTCTGGTCGATTGTGGACAGCTGGGAAGAAAAGAAAGTGGCAGCGAGGCTGTCCTTGAGAAACCACAAGGATCTTACCATTCATTTCTTTATTTTTTCTAATAAACCTGTCTGCCCTTTTATACAGTTCAGCAATTTGAGATGAAAAACAATTGTGCTAATATTCCTCTTCATTAGAATATTTAAAATTATGTTTAGGTTCAGAATTTGAAAGTGGAGGGAGGGGCACTATTCTCTTTAAAAGAAACCGAAAATCTTTTATTAATATGCAGAACTTCTTTTTTGGCCAACAGATGTGATTTGTTTTACAGAGGCTCCTTGTTACCCTCCTAGCCATCCTCAGCCATTTTTAATTTCCATTTTTCTAGGCCAAGTGAACCCACTGATGTCCACTTTAGAGTTTCTCCTATAACACAGATTCCCAGGAAAGCAAAGCAGAAGGAGATGAGAAAGAAAAGGAAGGGTAATGCATATTTCCTGCAGAGAGGGGATAGTTCTGGTTGTCTGCCATTTTCTTGATAGTAGGGATGAATTTGCATGGGTCACTTCTCATCCCCGCAGTCACCTCAGGGGCAGCTTGCCATGTGTTTGGGCTGGAGGCTGAGGGGTCTCTGTGGCCAGGGAAAAGCTATCTGTTGAATGATTGAACCATCACTGTCACTCAGCTGTCATCAACCAAGCTAATTCACGTCTTTTAAAGCTCACTACCTAGTATTCTGTAGACAGTGTAAGTGAGCCAATGTGTATATTGATGTCTCTTATAGAATTGTTTCAGGGATGAAGCATCAGAAGGGTTGTTGGGTTCCAATTTGCTTCATCTCTGTGGACATCACAAATATGCAAGAGAAATTTTTTTTTTTAAATAAATTTATTTATTTATTTTTGGCTGTGTTGGGTCCTTGTTGCTGTGCGCCGGCTTTCTCTAGTTGTGGTGATTGGGGGCTGCTCTTCGTTGCGGTGCACGGGCTTCTCATTGTGGTGGCTTCTCTTGTTGCGGAGCATGGGCTCTAGGCGCGCAGGCTTCAGTAGTTGTGGCACGTGGGCTCAGTAGTTGTGGCTCGCGGGCTTAGTTGCTCCGCAGCTTTTGGGATCTTCCCAGGCCAGGGCTTGAACCTGTGTCCCTTGGATTGGCAGGCAGATTCTTAACCACTGCACCACCAGGGAAGCCCAAGAGAAATTCTTTTTAATGCTAGAGTTGGGAAGTGAGTTTTCAGTGTGAGGTGGAAGCATATCCTATGGGCATTGAATATGAGTGTTTACTTTGGAGTCTAATTCCTAGATTAGGGTTAAGGTCCTAGAGGCTTAATCAAGTAGCATAGTGGATGAGAACAAGCACTCACATTGTGCCTTTTCCATTTAATAATGTGTGACCTTGGGAAAAGTTTTTGCTTTCTTCATCTGTGAAAAGGGATAACATTAATACCAACCTCATCAGGTTATTTTGAGGATTAAGATAATATATATAAAGCACTTAAAATAGTGTTTTATAATAGTTAAGTGCACAGTAGAGGTTAGTTATTAATAATAAGACAGAATAGAGTAAACCCTGTAAGAGAATTCTGTTTTAGAATTCTCTACCCATTCTTCATTTCCCTCTGGATATGGTAGTTCTCTTAAAGGCAGATTGGTTTGAATGTCCAGACTTTGGTGTATAGACTTTCCACTTTTGTCTAGCTCAGTGGTTCTCCAACTCCATTATGAGCTTGTGTACATAAAGATATATATAAACGTGTGTGTGTGTATATTTATATATATAAACATGTATGTACACTATGATTTTGGATGATTTCAAGGATACATTTTCTTTCTTTTTTTTTTTTTTTTTTTTTTGACTGGGTAAAACCTGGGTGTGGTATAAAATTCAAAAGGTCAAAATAGTATGCAGTGCAAAGGAGTTGTTTTTTCTTCCTAGGTTGCCTAGTTTTTCAGTTCCTTCCCTGAAGGCAACTGCTCTTAGAAACTTCTTCTTTAACCTTCCAGAGACATTTCATGTATTTATAAATACATTTATATGTATACTTTCTACATCAAATTTATTATACATGTTGATCTGTGCCTTGCTTATTTCTGTTCAGAGTATATTTTGGAGAGCAATCATATCTATATACATAGCTATTTCATTCTTTTTCACAACTGTGTAGTATTCCATTGTGTAGATAAACCATAATTTGTTTTACTGGTTACCTATTTTTTTAAATAAAATTTAAAAAATTATTTATTTATTTATTTGGCTGCACTGGGTCTTAGTTGTGGCACGTGGGATCTTTTAGTTGCAGCATGCAGACTTCTTTTTTTTTTCACACACACACACACACACACACACACACACACACACACACACACACTGTATTTTATTTTTACAAGAGATAAATAGACTGACACCAAGCATTGTATATGGATGACCACAACAAAAGCAACAATGATTGCAATTACCAAACATGAAACACACTCATACTATGTCATAATATTGACATTCAGTCCAGTAATCCTCCACTGTAACAGCTCCTTTACTTTGCAGTGCAAATTGATTTGTATATTCTTTGCCTCTGAGTCCTTGTGGGATTTTTTTTTTTTTAATTCAAACAGAAAGTCACAAAAATTATACTCATCCTCATCAGTTCACTCAGTCCCATGTAATTAATTTTTTTCATCTTGATCTTTTGTTAGCACTTTTATGAGTTCATCAGTTTTTCATTAGAGTTCTGAAAATGCTTATTCATTCAGTTCAGCAGTACAGTCAGTTACCAGAAACCTGTACTTGTCAGATTCTTTTCCATGAATTCCTTGAAGATGAAACCCTTTTATAGGAACATATTTGCAAAAGCATCAGAGTACACCCAGAACTATCTGTAAATGACAAAAGACTTAAAAATGACCATGGTTAAAGATTTGATGAAAGTTCATAATAATGTAGTTGACAAGAAAATTAGTTATTTCTGAGATATACATTTTAAAGTAATAACTAGGATTATGATTTATAACATTATACCAGAACATATAAGATTTTTAGAAATTTCATATAATGTCTGAAACATTTATATTAACATATTTCCATACAAATAACCCAATGAAAGTTTAGTATTAGTTGTTTTGTTTGTTTGTTTTTTTATACTGCAGGTTCTTATTAGTCATCAATTTTATACACATCAGTGTATACATGTCAATCCCAATCGCCCAATTCAGCACACCACCATCCCCACCCCACCGCAGTTTTCCCCCCTTGGTGTCCATATGTCCGTTCTCTACAACTGTGTCTCAACTTCTGCCCCGCAAACCAGCTCATCTGTACCATTTTTTAGGTTCCACATACATGCATTAATATACGATATTTGTTTTTCTCTTTCTGACTTACTTCACTCTGTATGACAGTCTCTAGATCCATCCATGTCTCAACAAGTGACTCAATTTCGTTCCTTTTTATGGCTGAGTAATATTCCATTGTATATATGTACCACAACTTCTTTTTCCATTCGTCTGTTGATGGGCATTTAGGTTGCTTCCATGACCTGGCTATTGTAAATAGTGCTGCAATGAACATTGGGGTGCATGTGTCTTTTTGAATTACGGTTTTCTCTGGGTATATGCCCAGTAGTGGGATTGCTGGGTCATATGGTAATTCTATTTTTAGTTTTTTAAGGAACCTCCATACTGTTCTCCATAGTGGCTGTATCAATTTACATTCCCACCAACAGTGCAAGAGGGTTCCCTTTTCTCCACAGTCTCTCCAGCATTTGTTGTTTGTAGATTTTCTGATGATGCCCATTCTAACTGGTGTGAGGTGATACCTCATTGTAGTTTTGATTTGCATTCCTCTAATAATTAGTGATGTTGAGCATCTTTTCATGTGCTTCGTGGCCGTCTGTATGTCTTCTTTGGAGAAATGTCTATTTAGGTCTTCTGCCCATTTTTGGTTTGGGGTGTTTGTTTCTTTAATATTGAGCTGCATGAGCTGTTTATATATTTTGGAGATTAATCCTTTGTCCGTTGATTCGTTTGCAAACATTTTCTCCCATTCTGAGGGTTGCCTTTTCGTCTTGTTTATGGTTTCCTTTGCTGTGCAAAAGCTTTGAAGTTTCATTAGGTCCCATTTGTTTATTTTTGTTTTTATTTCCATTACTCTAGGAGGTGGATCAAAAAAGATCTTGCTGTGATTTATGTCAAAGAGTGTTCTTCCTATGTTTTCCTCTAAGAGTTTTATAGTGTCCAGTCTTACATTTAGGTCTCTAATCCATTTTGAGTTTATTTTTGTGTATGGTGTTAGGGAGTATTCTAATTTCATTCTTTTACATGTAGCTGTCCAGTTTTCCCAGCACCACTTATTGAAGAGCCTGTCTTTTCTCCAATGCAGACTTCTTAGTTGCACCATGCGGACTCTTAGTTGCGGCATGCATGTGGGATCTAGTTCCCTGACCAGGGATCGAACCTGGGCCCCCTGCATTGGGAGCGCAGAGTCTTACCCACTGCACCACCAGGGAAGGCCCTACTGGTTCCCTATTGATAAACATTTACTATGCTTTGCATCTTGTGTCTTTATAAACACTGCTGCTGAGTAACCTGGTATATGAATTATTTAGTGTCTGTGTCCTATAAAAATATCAAGAACAATTTTGAGTCTATGATTTTCATGTACTAAATTTAGAATTTAACCCTTGCAAAAACGTGGCTCCACTGCATAGTTACCTTTTTCTCTTAGGAGGCCCAAGAGCTACAGAACCCTTGTGGTGTGGCTTGAGTTCCTATACATGTGTCTGTAAATTGCAAATTGGATGAGCATGTCTGCTTCTGTGCTAGAAGAACGTATTCTACAAGTCTGTGGTGACCTCCATCTCTTTTTTTTTTTGTAATAGAAGACACGGGCATATCACAGGCTGAAGGATGATATCCCGGAAGAGGTAAAATTAAGGCGTTTGGAGGAACTTATCACTGTCTTCCGAGAAGAAGCAACAAAAGCCAACAAGACCTTTGTGGGTTGTACCCAGCTGGTGCTGGTGGAGGGGGTAAGGCTATGTGTATGTATATATATATATATTTTGTTGTTGTTGTTGTTTGTTTTTTGTTTTTTAGAGCACAGTATATCTCCCTTTATTTAGATCTTTTAGCAGTTTTCAACATATAGATCCTGTACATGTTTTCTTAGATTTACACCCATTGTTTTTTTTTTTTTTTTTTAGCTATTGTAATTGCAACTATATTTTTATTTTGGGTGTCTATATGTTCACTGTTAGTATGTAGAAATAATTGGTTTTTGTATTTCTATCTTGTATCCTCTGATCTTGCTGAACTCAATAGTTCTAGGAGTTTTTTGGGTAGGTTGCTTGGGATTTTCTTTGCAAGTTATCATGTCTGTTTTTCTTTCTTCCTGTTGTTCCAGGGTTCCTTCTTTTTTGTTTACTTTTTGCTTAGAGGACTCCCTTTAGACACTCTGGCAGCACATTCTCTTTGTTTTCCTTCATCTTAGAGTGTCTTGATTTCTTCTTCATTCCTGAAGGATATTTTTGTATTTAGTGAAAGGATTAGTGAAAAGTATTTCTGCTCCACCTTTTTGGAAACACTATTATATGTGTATTTTTAGAAACAATTTTATTGTTTGTTTTCAGTCCTTTTAGAAATCACACTTTCTTAGAAATGTACTGCGTTTCGGAAGTTTGGAGTTCTGTAGTCTTCTGTGGTCAAGCTTGGGAACCTAGTCATCATTTAGAGCACTAAACAGATGGGATAAGGGGTGAGTTAGGGAACCTAACCTTCTGTGAAGCTGCATGCTTCGGCTATTGAAGAGGAAAGGAAAGAGAGAGATAGGGCTCTTTCTGTGACTCCTCACAAGTCCAGGTTTGAGAAAGGAGAGTCCTGCTCCATGCCGTAGGATATGGCAGTGTCAAAATCAGCAATTGCTTGGTATTTGTGTTTGTTAGGACTCTCTGGTAGTGAGTAACAGTGGGAAATTTGTTCAAGCTATTCAGTCTAAGCCAAAAATAATTCTGTGTTGTATAAGACTTCAGGAGTGTTTTGTGGAGCCCAAAGGCAAGAATACTGCCAGGTGTCTGGAAGGGACTGTACCCAGTCTGGGAAGCCTTTGAGGCTCAGACTTTCTTCTCTCCTCCTCAGACCAGCTTTTCCTGATTCTTCATCTGTGTGGCAGAGTACAGCAGCCCTATAGTTCCTGTGTTTCATGGTATAGTTCAAGTTTTTCACAGACCGAAGTTGTGTCTTTCAGCTCCAATTCAAATTTCCAGGAGAGGGAATCCGATCAACTCAGCTTGGGTTAGGAATCTTCCTGTGGTCTGGTCTAGTAGCTGCTGATGGTTGGTGATGCTGAGCTGGTGAAATACCTCAAAAGTGTTTGCCTCGATAAATGCTTTGTTATTTAGGGTGTCACTGTGATTCTGGAGATCTGTACATGAACATGTCTATTAGCAATCCACATTTTATCCAGTAGGAATTAGGTCTTATTGTATGCCCAGCTCTCCTCACACAGGGTCTGGTACAGAATAGTGTACCTGTCTTTTGATTGAATGAATAAGTACTCAAAGGTTACTAATTTTTGTCCAAGACTTTATCAACCCCACAGAGAGCCCATGGTAATTAAATGAACCAAAACAAGGTTTGTTTGTTTGTTTTTTTAAAACACATCCAGCATAAGCCAGTACTCACCTGGGGCTAGAGAATAAATGAATTTTTCAAGGTCAGCATTGGAGTCTTCACTTTTTCTTAGGGGAGACTTTCTTTCCTCCAGTCATGGCCAGTTTATTTATTTATTTATTTATTTTGGCTGCGCTGGACGGCATGTGAGATCTTAGTTCCCCGACCAGGGATTGAACCCATGCCCCTTGCAGTGGAAGCGTGCAGTCTTGAGCACTGGACCGCCAGGGAAGTCCCATGGCCAGCTTAAAACACCGGGTTGCTGTATTCAGTGTCAGAGAAGATGATAACTTCTGTATACTGAGCATTTACTATGTGCCAGGAACTGTGTACTTTACAGTCATATGCACGTTGAGTCCCACCACAGTCCTTGGGAGAAGTGCTGTTATTAGCCCACTTTTGTAGTTGAAGAAAGGAGACTCAGAGAAGTAGAAATAACTTTCCCAAGGTCACACAGCTAGTGTGGCAGAGCCAGAATTTGACCCATATCTGTCTCATTCTGTAGCCTAAAAGTACCACCCCCCCAACCTTTTCAAATTATGGAGAATCTAAAAAAAAAAAAGGTATAGAGAGGTTAGTGAATGCCCACATACCCATTAACCAGCCTCAGCAGTTTGTCAATACAGTGTTAATCATGGCTGATCTTGTTTCATCTCTACTGCCGCCACTGAGTTGTTTTGAAGCAAGTACAAGACATATATTATTTTGTCAGTAATTATTTCAGTATATATCTCTAAAAGATGACTCTTTTTTAAAATAGACATAATGTGACTATCATATCTGAAATAATTGACAGTAGTTTCTTAATATTATCAAATATGTAGTTGATGTTCCAGTTTCCCTCTTTGTCTTATAAATGTTCTTTTATGGTTGGTTGTTCAAATCATGGAACATGAACATTCTCTCTTTCAAAAAATTTATTGTAAAACATCGCAAACTTGTAGAAAAGTAGCAGTAGAGTACAAAGAAATTTTTTCTTTGAAGCTTTTGAGAGTAAGTTGCCCTGATGCCCCCAATTCCCCAAATATTGCAGTGTGTATTTTGTGCAAACAGGAGCATTCTCCTATGCAACTGTAGTACAACCATCAGAATCAGAAAATTAAGCTTGTTAGATTACTACCATCCAGTCCTTAGACCCCCCATTTAAATTTCTCCATTTGTCTCAGAACTGTCATTTATAAGAAAAAGATTTAGTTTAGTGTTACATGTTGTGTTAGTTGTCATTTTATCACTTTTTAGAAATTTGATGTGTCTTGGCATGGCTTTCTTTGTATTTTGTTTGGGATATGTTAAGGCTGCTTAGTTTGTGAGTTTATAATTTTCATCAAATTTGGAAAATTTTCATTTACTATTCTTCAGATATTTTTTCTGTACTCCTCCTTCCTGCCACCCATCTCCCGCCCCCCATTTCTTCTCTCCTTCTCCAGTCACCTGTATGTCCAACCACTTGATATTGTGTCATAGGACACTGAGGCTGCTCAGTTTTTTTTCTCTTTTTTATATCTGTGCTTCATTTTAAATCGTTTCTGTTTTTCTGTCTTCAGGTTCATTATTCTTTTCTTTGGTAGTGTCTCATTTGCTATTACGTATTGAATTAAAAATTTTAGATCATATATTTTTCATCTCTGTAAGTTACATTTGGTTTTTTAAAAATATCTTCTGCTTCTCTTCTGTGTTCTTATTTTCTTTTGAAACTTAGTATTTGAGCTTAATTACAATAGCTGGTTTAATATCTTTGTGATAATTCCATCACTGCTATCATTTCTAGGTCTGTTTCTATTGACTGACTTTTCTCTTGATTATGAGTCACGTTTTTCTGCTTCTGGGCATATGTAGTGATTTTTGATTGGATGTTGGACATTTTGCTGTCAGACATTATTTTTGAGTGTCTGGGTTTTGTGTTGGGCTTTGTTCTGATAAAGCAGTTTTGTTACTTGTAGTTTGTAGTTTTGTTTGATCCTTTCAAGGTTTTTTTTGTTTTGTTTTAATTGGAGTATAGTTGCTTTACAATGTTAGTTTCTGTTGTACAACGAAGTGAATCAGCTATATGTATACATATATCCTCTCCCTCTTGGACTTCTCTCCTACCGCCCACCCCTATCCCACCCATCTAGGTCATCACAGAACACTGAGCTGAGCTCCCTGTGCTATACAGCAGGTTCCCACTAGCTATTTGTTTTACACATGATCGTGTATATATCAACACTAATCTCCCAATTCATCCCACCCTCCCCTTCCCCCCTGTGACCACATGTCCATTCTCTATGTCTGCGTCTCTGTTCCTGCCCTGCAGATAGGTTGATCTGTACCATTTTTCTAGATTCCACATGTCACACTGGTCAGAATGGTCATCAAGGCTTGTTTTTAATCTTTGCTAGAAAAGTTTTTTTATTCTAGGGATAGTTTAACCTTAGTACTACTTATGGCTCTTCTAGAGTCATTACTGCATGTTCCAAGGAATCAGTGAGGACTATTTGGTGGTAGGTCAGATGATTCCTAGCCCTTTGTGAGATCTGGGAGCTAACCAGCTGACAGTTCCCAGGTTACTTTCTTTGTCTGACATCATGGATTTGTGCTCCACACAGGGATGTATTATTATTCAGCAAAGACTCAGGGGGCTGCTATGCACATTTCTACAGCTCTTTTTCTGCTTAGCTCCCTCCTCTCTCGAACTTGCTCCACCATTTCCAGCTATTGCAGGCTCCCTGGACTTTGATCCAACTTTCCTCAATTCAGAGAGAACCACCATGCTCTGCCTTGAGATCTCCCTCCCTGCTTTGCATTCTCTGGTCTGGCACGTGTCTTCTGGTAGAATGCAGGGGTGATTGAAGGGCTCACCCCATTTGTTTTCCTTCTCTTGGGGATCATAGTTTTGCAAATCTGTTGTCCAATATCTGAAAATAGGTGTCTCATATATTTTTGTCCAGTTTCCTGGTATTTAAGGCCTGAGGATAAATTTGTTTATCACTTCCTCATGATTGGAGGAGAAAGACTTGGGTATGTTCTGGAAATTAATACCATCATACTGGTTTTAGTATTCTCCTGGCCCAGTCTTTTGCATGTTGTGATGGAGACTCTGGCTTCCAGTCTGCCTATTCATTGAGACAAGTAACCCAGGCCAGACAACCCCAGAACATTCCTGAGTGATTACTATGAGACTCCGTGAAGTGAGAGTCCTTTTGCCAAGTGTATCACCCATATGTCCTTGGCATCAGGCCTGTTGGAAGTCCATTCCCGCAAAAGGTAATTTTGTAATCAAAGACTCGTTGATTGAATCATATATGATATTGTCAGAAAATTTTATTGAGCTTCTGCTGTGTGCTATTTACTGCCCTTGTTGGTGAAGCAGCAGTAAAGCACTTAGTCTTGTGATTCCTTGGTTAAGAAATGCTCTATGGGGACTTCCCTGGTGGCACAGTGGTTAAGAATCCGCCTGCCAGTGCAGGGGACACGGGTTCGAGCCCTGGTCCCGGAAGATCCCACATGCTGTGGAACAGCTAAGGCCGTGCGCTACAACTACTGAGCCTGCGCTCTAGAGCCCGCGAGCCACAACTACTGAAGCCCGTGCGCCTAGAGCCCATGCTCTGCAGCAAGAGAAGCCACCACAATGAGAAGCCCACCGCAATGAAGAGTAGCCCCCACTCGCCGCAACTAGAGAAAGCCCGCGTGTAGCAGCAAAGACCCAACGCAGCCAAACATAAATAAATAAATAATTAAAAAAAAAAAAAAAAAAAGAAATTCTCTATGGGTTAGACCCCTGGGGATCTGAGACCAAGAACTGATGATTGTGACAGATTCATAACCTCTCCTCTGTTCTTTTGCAGCTCAGTAAACGCTCTGCCACTGACCTGTATGGCCGGAATGATGGAAACCTTAAGGTGATCTTTCCTGATGTAGAGATGGACGATGTCACTAACTCTGGGCTCAGGGTCCAAGCTCAGCCTGGGGACTATGTGCTGGTGAAGGTAAGGGTGTCCTTTTGCACTGTTGACTTGCACTGTGAAGTGGGTGTTGGACTGGATAATTTGGGGGAATGAAATTTTTTCCTGGAGAAATTCTTTAGTAAAATAAAAATCTCTCTCAACCTGACCAATGGAAGGGCACTTGAATTGAATTTTAGACTACTCCAAACTAGGCTTTCTGTTTTTCTTCTCTCCTGCCCTGAAAGGGTTCTTTCTGGGAATTTGGTGAGGTTGGAATACATACTGGCAAGTAGTTTCCTGCTGCAGAGAGGCCAGGAAGTGTAAGTGATTTTAAGTGAGTTGATAGTTCTCTCTGTCAGAGATCAGCATGCCCTTCAAGGTCTCTAATGCTCCAGGCATCCCTAACTTACATGTACTCCAGTTTCCTGCATCCCTTCCCTGGACTAACAGGTCTAGTTGAATGGCTGTGGGATTTTCCCTTTCTTCCTCTCCCCGTTTCACTGAGGATATTCCTCCTTTCTTCCCTCGTTCATGAGTTTCTTCCTTCTTCTTTTTCTTCCTACACTACCAGAGGTCTGGTACTGCCATCTTCCTTTTTTTCCTCATGTCCACTTTGCCCCAGAGCCAGAGACTGGCAGGACACGTACTGATGAGGTGGGCAGGAGCAAGACCACTTTTCCAACACTGAGCTTTGAAGCATCTGCACAAGAGAGATGTGGTGAGAGGGTGATGCTTCTGCTGATGTTGTTCAGTGTTATGTCCTCCACCGTGTTCCTTAGTGCCTTACCCTCTCCTCTGCTTTCTGTCCTTGCTCTTCCGTCACCTCCCTCTGGAGTCATGGGAGCCATGGTTCATGGTGTGCAGCTGAGGGAGGCTCATTCTCCTGGCATGTAACTTCTGTAGATTGGCCTGGAAGTTTTACCAGCGCTCAGAACTTTTCTGTTCTGTCCATCTGACAAAAACAATGATTTTGCAGGTTGGGGACTTGATGATCCCATTCCTTTCTGGCCTTGTCCTGACTGGGGATTGTCTTACTTTCAGCATTACCTAGAGATTTCCTAAATGGAGTTATTCCTACTAGGCAGCAACGTGATTGATCTGGAAACAGTCTCTCATAGGTTTTTCTACTTGTTCATTCTTTCTTTTTGACACTGTCTTGTTTTCTTCTTTGTCTTCTGAATGTTTGCTTCTTTGATTTTCAGTTGCTTTTTCATACCTCTTCCTATTCTCTTTCTACTATAGATAAGGGTTATTTGCAAGATGAGTTTGGTGGTATGGGTTGTAATGTTAGTATGATATTCTTTTGTAAAATGGAAAAATTCCATTTGTCAAGAAAGATAGAAAGGTGATACTTGGGACTCTTTTTTTGTTCCGATACTTATGTTACTTGGGACTCTTTTTTTGTTCCGAAGTGACATAAACCCCACAAGTAAGATTTAGTGAAAGGATCAGAATGGAGAAGATGTGGAACCAGGGGTCTGTTAGATCTTTCTGTCACTTTTCTCATCTTTCTCCACTTAGAGTCCCCGGGCTGTGCTAGAACCATTTCCTCATAAATTTCATTTTCTTGTCTCCCTTTCTTCTATGGTGCTTATTTGGCTAAACTCCAACCTTGGTGAAAGTGATTATCTGCTTACTCTGCAGCTGCACCCTAGCAGCTGAACATTGTTGGGGAAGAGCACACAGTTAATCTCTATTACATAGATTAGGTCAGATGATGGTGATTGAAAACTCAAAATACAGTGGCTTAAATAAGGTAGGAGTTCTCTTTGTCATAAAAATCTAGATATAGAAGGTCCAGGACTGGTGATTGTGATGGCTTCATGATCACCAAGGGTCTAGGCTCCTTCTGTCTTTTGCTCTGCTGTGTGTGGCCTCCATCCTCAAGGTCACCTTATGATTCAAGATGGCTGTTCCAGCAGCCATGTCCTAGCTAGTAGGAAGCAGGAAGAAGAAAGGTGAAGGGCTTGCCCTCTTCCTTTTAGGACAGTTTGCAGAAGTTGCACATACTATTTCCACCATGGTAACACACCACGCCAGGCTGCAAAGAAGCTGAGAAGTGTGGTCTTCATTCTGAATGACGATGTGCCCAGTTAAAAATCGGGAGTTCTGAGGAGTTACTGAGGAAGAACAGGAGAACTGTTGGGGGACAAATAACAGTCTCTTCGCATAAACCAACTGCACTCAGTTCACATTCATGCCATAAAACTCAAATGAATGGCGCTGAAATCCTAATCCTACTGTATTTCCCCAGTAAAATAACTTTTCCACTCTCATTCTCCCTAAATCTTCGCTCACTTATCTAAATCCTAGTCTCAGCTGATGTCTTTGCCTCATATTTCATAGAGAAAATCGATACAATTAGGTGGAATCTCATTGTCTCATCAGTATTTCCACCAGCTCACTCACATCTCCGCCTGCCCACGCTATCTGCTCATGTGGGACTGTGTAGGAAGCGTCTGCGTCTTCTGTCACGCTGCTCCTTGTGCTTTTTGCTTCCATCCCTTCACTTCCTCTCCAGATTTGCATTTGTCTCCTTTCTTTCTTGCATCCTAAACTTAATGTGGCCAAAATAGAATGAATTCTTCCCACTTTCCTGCAGTTTTCTTCTTTTCAAGCCTCCTCCATCTCAGCAAATGGCACCACTCAGTTGCTCAAACCAAAAATATAGGAATCATCCTAGATACTTACTTTCCTGTACTCCCCATCAGTAGTTCATCTGTTTCGGATCTACCTGTGGGATGTATCTTGGACCTGACCGTTTCTCTCCTTCTCTAAGCCGTCATCATTTCTTGGTTGGGAGATTAGAGCAGCCTCCTCACGGGTTTTCTGTTTCTATATTTTGAAAATGAATTATTTATTGAAGCATATCATAAATGTAGAAAATTGCTCACAAGTGTACTACTTGATGAATCATCACAAAGTGACCCTACCCATGTGAATACCACCTGAATTAAGAAACAAAATATTTTCAGAACTCCTCAAACCCCTGTCATGTTCCTACCAGTTACTCTTTTCCCCTGCATCCTAATTTCTAATACCATAGTTCAGTTTTGCTTGTTTTTGATATAAAATTGAATCATACAGTGTATATATATATATATATATATATTTAACATCTTTATTGGAGTATAATTGCTCTAATACAGTGTATATTTTTGATGCATGGATATTGTGCAGTTCATCCATGATTATATTTATTCATATTATATGAATATACCACAATTTATGTATTGGCCATTTTGGTTGTTTCCAGTTTGGAGCTATTATGAATAGAATTGCTACGACTATGCCTGTGTTTTAGTGCAAGTATATATTCATTTCTATAGGGTATATGGTTTGGAATTGCTGTGTAACAGGGTGTATATAATAGAAGTAGCCAAAATGGTTGTACCAGTTTACACTCCCACCAACAGTACCTGAGAATTTCAGAGGCTTCATATTCCTGTTTCCATTCTTGCCCTCCTCTAGTCGTTCTGCCCCATAGCAGTCAGTGTGACCTTTCTAAATCAGATCACTCACTCATCTGCTTAAGCCCTGCAGTGGTTTCTCATTGGAGCCAGCATAAAATGCAGGGTGTCCATGGCCTTTTATGATCTTCCCCAGCTACCTTTCCAACCTCATGTCCCCTGTACTCTTTTTATTCTCTTTCCTCTAGTCTTGGTGACCTCCTTTTTGCCCCTCAGACCTAGTTCCAGTGTCAGGGTCTGTGCACATGCTGTGTTGCTTAGGAGGCTCTTGATTTTTGCCTGGCTGCCTTCTTTTAAACCTTCAAGTTCTCTTAAATGTCACCTCCTTGAGAGGCCCACTGTAGTGCTGAAAGAAGCTTCCCTCTGCCTTGCTTTTTTCACTGTTTACATTAGCTCATTTTATCTTCATAGCACTTTTTAGTGCCTGAAATAATTTTCATTTGTTTGTTTATATATTCTCTGTCTTCTCTTGAAAGTTCCTTTGAGGGTAGGAAAAACATCTGTTTTGTTCTTCTTGATATCTGTAGCACCTAGGACAATTCCTAGAACACAATGAGCACTAAATAAATATTTACTAATGGACTGACTCATTCTTATAGTCAGAAATGAGGCCCCTGGTAATTTTGGGGGTCACATGCTTTCAGCTCTCAATTAGAGAAAAAAGAGAGCCTTTCTCACCAAATATTGGCCATAAATATCTTAAGGAGGAATTTGACTGGTACAGCCTGGATCACAGGTTACCTCTGGGATTAGGAGGGGCAGGGTCTGTGATAGGCAGCTCACACCTGAACCTTATGGTTGTCTCTGGGGAGAAGCCATCTCCCAAGAGAAAAGGGAGAAGTGGCTGTTTGGGAATTACCTATTTTGGACTCCTTAAATTATATGCATTAGCATTGTATCAAACGTCCCTTCCTCCAAGGATTGGGGGCACAGAGGAACCATGCAGTCTCTGCTGGCCTGTTATCTCCATTAGATTCCTTTTGGTGGCCTCTCCTCTGGACGATTCACATTAAGTCCCTGTAGTTCAGTCCTGGTTACCTTGCCTTCTTCTGATTGGTTTTCTTTCAGATCACCTCAGCCAGCTCTCAGACACTTAAAGGACATGTCCTCTGCAGGACCACTCTGAAGGACTCTGCAGCATATTGCTGACCTGAGTGGTTGGCCTCTCATTCCTTCCCAGCGGGAAGAGAGATATGACTGGTCACTAATGAAAGAGGTAACGAAGCTTTGGAGACAAGCTGCAAATGGTGAAGCAACTTTCTATGAAATGGAAAATGCATTTCTTCGCTCCTTTGTGAACAGCTTTTACAGTCATTAAATTTAGCTAAACTAAAGTGGTCCCTTTTTATCTACTTTTACTTCATTTTTGCCTTGGTTAATGTCTCTGAGATTTTCCCTATAGTTTCTGGATTAAGTGTTTCCCAACCCGATTTCTACTGTGGACACCAGAAAATCTCTCTGTTTTTCTCCCATGTACCCTAGGAATTAGAGACTGAAGGGGAGGCGAAGGTGGAGAGAACCATTTGCTTAGCAAAAACTGCTCTAGATCTTTCTAACATTTTGGTTTGATATCATTGACTTAGCTGCCTGTCTCCTCACTTTATTCTCATATTTTACCTGAGAATTTCCCTCATGGACCCCTTTTTTAGCCTGTCAGTTCATTTTTTACCTTCAGGTCTGACAGCACTTGGAGTTTAGAAAGCATCATTACCTTATAGTAGGCTCTGAGGAGTCATTTTTGGCCCATTCACTACCAAGATTATGTCATTCTGTGGGGATCATGAAAAAAAATCCAAAAGATGGTAGTGTAGGATATTTGGAGTCAGAAGGACTTTTGTTGAATTCCCCACTCAATTGCTTCAGAGTTGTGTGAACTTGAGTAGTTACTTTATTATTCTTGTGTGCCTTGATTTTCTCCTGTGACATGGGGATAATAATAAAATGCTTATCTCATATGGAGTTCAGTGAGATTATACTTGTAAAGAATTTAGCACTGTCTATGGAACATAGTAAAATCTTTTTTTTTTAATTTTATTTATTTTATTTATTTATTTTTGGCTGTGTTGGGTCCTCGTTGCGTGTGCGTTTGTACACCATTACATTTTTTGAAAATTTTCTAATGATCTCATGCTTGACTCAGATATTTCCTTTTTGTTCTTTTCTAGTTTTTTTTTCTTTCCCCATCATTAATATCTGTATTTCTTTGTACTTAAATATATCTATACTCAGGATGTTTAGTACAGTTGGATTCACAGAAGTGCGTCCAAAACCTTGCCTCTCCTCATGGTCTAGATTTGCATTCCCTGGGCGGTTGAGATGGGTGGGTGGGTGAGTCGGCACTTTCTGTTTTCTTTTTTTTTTTTTTTTTTTTTAATTTATTTATTTTATTTATTTTATTTTTGGCTGTGTTGGGTCTTCGTTGCTGCGCGCGGGCTTGTCTCTCGTTGCAGCGAGCGGGGACTACTCTTCGTTGCGGTGCGCGGGCTTCTCATTGCGGTGGCTTCACTTGTTGCGGAGCATGGGCTCTAGGTGCTCAGGCTTCAGTAGTTGTGGCACGCGGGCTCAGTAGTTGTGGCTCACGGGCTTAGTTGCTCCATGGCATGTGGGATCTTCCCGGACCACGGCTCGAACCCGTGTCCCCTGCATTGGCAGGCGGCTTCTCAACCACTGTGCCACCAGGGAAGCCCACTTTCTGTTTTCTTACGTATTGTCTGTTGAGTGTCTAGACCTGTGCTGGGCATGTCCTACTGGTCAAGAAATGGTTGTCATCGTTGTAATGCCTCACAGGGATTGTACATTAGACTTAATGGAAGTGAATACATGGCCGGCCCCTATGGCAGGCTTTTAGGTGTTATGGTTGAAGCCTGGGAGATTCACCCCGTGGTGCCAGTGTCATGCCTTGGTCATAGTTGGCACTCAGCATTGAGTGACCAATACTAGAGCGGGGATCTGAGGGAGAGGGTATGGGGTCCCTTTGGACAGGGTGTTCGGGGACGGCCTCCATGTCAAGTGACATTTTGTATCAGATGTGTGTGATTTGAAGAATCCAAATGGGTGCAGGAGGATTGGAAAGTACACAGTGTCTCAGGCAGGCAAGAGCATGAATGCAGGCCTGGGGGATTTTAAGCATGATCGTTACATGATTTGCTCAGCCCCCTTTCCTTTCCCTAATTGCCCCAGGAATGAGGCTTGAATGGTGTCAGTAGCCTGCTGTGGTGCTCATCTGTATTCAGGATTTTCCAGTCTCTAGCCCAGGCTCCTTCTCACTTATTATCTCATTTAATGGCTCCCCAAATTCTAGAGCCTATTCTCCGGGCCTCAGGTTTTTCCTATAATTTAGAGAAGGCCCAGTCATCTGTTAGGTTCCTACCACTTGATGTTTTGTGATTTTATATGTCCTGTCATGATCATGCTGTGGTATTCCCACAGCTTTACAGTGCAAGAGTGTGGGAGAGGGAGGTGATTTTGACTGATGGGATGGTTAATGCCTGAAGTGGGGGAGTGGGCGCTGGGGTGGGGAGTGGGCTGGGTCCCTGCCTTCAGGCTCAGCATTTTGCTGCAGGGCCCTCCCCAACTTCACTGTTCTCATACTGTGAACCTCAGCTACAGTTTCAGTTGCCAAAGGTCCCATTTTGGAGTTGGCTGGAATGTTAGATGCATAGAACAAATGACATTGACCTTTTCCAGAGGGCAGAACCTAGGCAGAACCTATACATGATGATAAGCAGAAGACAAAACCCAACTGTCCTGGGTCTTATTTTTCTTGGACATTTGAGGGAAATGGAATCATCTTTTAGGTGAAATTTGTGACACCTCTTGGTGGATGAACTTTGATTTCAGTGCATCCATTGATTCTTTGGACCCAGAGAATGAACCCAACTCCAGAGGTGGGGAAGGGGCACATCAGGGATGCAACCTCTGACGGCCCTTGGGACCTCCCAGTTCTTTGTGTCTGTCTCCTTTAACTTTAGGAGGTGGGGCAGCCTTTGAATTCTGCTAATCCAGTATCCGTGGGAAGGTGTTTCATGCAGGTGTGGTTTATCAGGCTGGGCACAAGGACAGTGCTTGTTCCCAAGCTCTAAGTGATTTGACCTGCTAACTCTTGAAGGAGAGGGCCCTTTCAAGGTTGGCCAAGGCTTGGCTGGGATCATAGTTGCAGGTCATAAGGCAGGGACGAATTCTTAATGACCTCTGTGTGAAGAGGTCTTAATAGGCCCGGCTGAGCCACAGTTGTCTTGGTTGGCATCAGGATTATGACCTTTCATAGGTGTTTCTTTAGTGACGTACACACACGGGTGTACATATTTATATGTTTATCTGTGTATATGCTTGTCCACGTCATCTAGTCCCCTGGAATTCATCAGTCATTTGTGGCTTTCCTTCCTCAGTTTCCTTCTCTGGTGTAATCAGTCTCAGATCTTCGCCAGTAATGGGAATTCACAGGGACCTCCTGTAGGGAACTTATATCCCTGAACACTCTTCAGTTGCTTGTGAAATTTGGGTTAATTTTCATTTCTTAGGGTACATGTCTTTCATGAGATTTTCAGTGGGCTTTGTGATTTAGCAAGTGTGAAAAATTAGTGTTTCAGGAGGAGGCAGAATTTCTGTCCACAGGCTTTGGGGCCAGACAGACCTGGGTGTGAATCCTGGCTAAGCTACCTACTCTCGTGTGGCCTTGGGCTGTTATCCAACTTTTTTTGTGCCTTAATTTCCTCATCCACAAAGTAGGGATACTATTGTACCTATCATAAGGTTGCCATGTGGATTAAATGAGATGAAATATGTCAAACAGTTAGCACCATGCTTGGCATATGTGAGTATTCCATAATTTATCATCATCATCATCACGTAATTTTGCATCAGTTTTTTCAGATTTTTTTTGCCCACCTTTCTCTCAGATTTTATACCATTTTCCTAGATTTTGGCAACTATTTACACCTTGTTTGCTACAAGAAAATATGGATTTGGGGGTTATGTTTTTTTACCAAAAAAAGAATGGATGCTTTTACCAGAATGAAGGCAGGTGTAGAGACATTGTAATGTCACTGAAGTTTTTTCTTTTCAGTGGGAGGATAGAGTTTTCTTCACACATCCTACTACAAATATACATGTGACTATATCTTATCACGAATGCATGAGACGTTTCCAAAGTCTAAGTATTTAAGACATGTTGTCGGCTGTCTTTGTTTTGGCTGTCTTCCTTTCTCACCCAGTTGCCACACAGATGTCAGTCAGTGTGTTAGGCCTGTGGTCTCTGCTTTGTTAAGTCAAAGCTGAATATGTCTGTGCCTAGAGGAGCTTTTCATTCATTCCCAGAGGGGCTACAAGTTGTTTTTTCTGCTTTCCCTCTGAGCTACTTTACCATCCACGGGCTACACTTTGCTGCTAGTGGGCATCCTCTTTTGGAAGTGCAACAAGTTGGCTCCATATATACCTACAGGTGCTGCTACGGTGGCATTTGCATATGGAATCAGCCAGCTTGGGTTTTACATGGGGGAGAACTAACTTTGCCTGAGATGGGGAGAGGGACATGTCATGGAAATCACCCTGAAATATAAGGTGCGGCCACAACCACCAAGCCCCTATTAATGAGCACTCAGAAAATGCTTTCCATCCTTACAGTGACCTGTCAATATCATCAGCAGCAGCACGGTACCATCACCCACATCCCCATTTAGAGATGAAGAAACTCTAAATGGGGCTCAGAGAAGCCGTTATTCCTCTACAAAAGTGGCAGGGCTGGGATTCTAGCACAGATGTGCCTGAAACCAAAGCCTTCACCTAGGACATGCCACTCGTCTTCTTGTGCCACTGGTCTGTGACATTCTTGAGGGCTGGGGCATGTCTTACTCGTCTTGTACATCACTGTCTCCACCCAGTGTGCAGTAAATGTTGAACAAATGAATGAATGAATGATCCGACTTCTCAGAGCCTCAGTTTCTCTCCCTGACTGTCAAATAGGCTAACAGTTCCTTGCCTGCTTCTCCTGTGTGGGGATTATGGAAATCAGGTAACACAGTGGCTCTGAGTGTGTGAAGTGACAGCAGTACATGAGGCAAGGAGCTCCTGTCATCCTCAGCCCTCCTTTCTCCTGTCTCCACCCCTTTTCAGAATGGCCTTGGACAGAGATATGGACTCCCTTGGGTGATCGGTTTGGATGGCTCAGGGATGAATCTCCTGACTTCTCATGATATAACAGACATTGGAGTTTTTTCTAAAGCTAGCTCTGGGGGTCTGTATCTTTGTAGTTCTGGCTCAATCTCTTTTCTCTTAAAAAATGTATGACATAATTCAGATCACATAACTCTCTTGCTTAATATTCATCAGTGATTCACCTTTGCACACAGAATAACACCTTTATTTTTGGCCCTGGCCTGTGAGGTTCTGTGTGGTTTGACTCCTGCCTGCCTCTCTAACCTCATTCTCCAACATTCCTTGTTAATCTCTTCAGCTGCACTGGCTTTCTTTTAGTTTCTTGGATATACCCAGCTTGTTCCCACCTCAGGACCTTTGCACATTCTGTTCCCATTGTCTGGATTCATTTTCTCCACATTTTGCCTAACTCACTCATCCCGCAGGGCTCAGCTCAAATATCATCTGCTTTGAGAAGCCTTCCCTGGCACCTCATCTAAATCAGGCTGCCCCTGAATTATTCTCTTTCCCAGTGCCCCCTTGTAGTCTTCCTTCTGGGCCCTCATTGGTTTGTTTTTTTTTTTTAATGTATTTTCCAGCTCTGTCTTTTTTTTTTTTTTTTTAATTTTATTTATTTATTTATGGCTGTGTTGAGTCTTCGTTTCTGTGCGAGGGCTTTCTCCAGTTGCGGCAAGCGGGGGCCGCTCTTCATCGCGGTGCGCGGGCCTCTCACTATCGCGGCCTCTCCTGTTGCGGAGCACAGGCTCCAGACACGCAGGCTCAGTAATTGTGGCTCACGGGCCTAGTTGCTCCGCGGCATGTGGGATCCTCCCAGACCAGGGCTCGAACCCGTGTCCCCTGCATTAGCAGGCAGACTCTCAACCACTGCGCCACCAGGGAAGCCCCCTCATTGGTATTTGTAGTCATGTGTCTTTTTTGTTGGCTGAGTTGTTGAATGTCATCTCCTTCACGAGTTTCATGAGGGCAGAAACCATTCTTGCTTTGTTTTTCTCACGTGGCTTAGAGTAGGTGTTTGATATTTATTTACTGAATGAATGAGGACATTTTTTTCCCATAATGATAAAAGTCAACCATGTTCACTGTAAGAAGATGTTAAGAAGAAAACAAAAATCATCTGCAATCTTACCACTCAAGCTATCTGACAATCACAGCCAACATTTTTTTTTTTTTAACTTCAAAGTATCTTTTGTTTTATTTTGTTAGTTTTTCTATGTTCCTCATCCTCTTGACTATCTGTGCTGGGCTGTACCCTGTAGGCCTGAAAGCCTTGTAGTTGCCCAGCCTCGAGATAGAAGAAAGAGTTCAGAGACAGTGACAGAGACATCAACAGCTTATTGGACACAGGATATTACATATCCAAACCCAAGGCTCTGGAGTGACAGCCCACCATGGGCAGCAGAGGGCAGGCAGGACATAGCCACAATCTTTGCTACTCAGGGGAGAAAGAGGCTATCATTTATAGGGGTAAATGATTTCAGGTTGGCTCATCATTTCCAGGAAACAAGCAGCTGGGGCAGGTGGTTACTGATTAAGCCCTGTAATTAAGAGGAGTCATGTGAGTGAAGCAAGGACTGGTTGAGCAGGGGATGTACAGAGAGCAAGAGAACAGCCATCTTGAATGGCCTGACCATTACAGTCTGTATGAAAGCACACACATATATATAATGATATCTCTCTATACATGCTGCTCTCTCTCTCTCTATATATTATATATATGCACATAGTATACATAAATATACATAAAAATATTAGATGCATGAATTGGGCGCATATTATGGATTCCTTACAGTAGCAAGAAGCAATCAATTAGATACATAATTTGCAACATGGATAGATCCTAAAACAACATTTTTTGAATTAAAAACGTGTATACATATATATCTCTATATATGTATACACACATATACATGTCACATAGTATATACGAGTTGATAACTTGATAACTCCCTTTTTTAAAATTTTTTTGGAGTATAGTTGATTTACAGTGTTGTGTTAGTTTCAGGGTGTACAGCACAGTGAATCAGTTATACATATACATCTATCCACTGTTTTTTAGATTTTTTTCCCAAATAGGCCATTACAGAGTATTGAGTAGAGTTCCCTGTGCCATACAGCAGGTTCTTATTAGTTATCTATTTTATATATAGTAGTGTGTATATATCACTCCCAATCTCCCAATTTATCCCTCCTCCCCCTCCATATCCCCGGTAACCATAAGTTTGTTTTCTAGCAATACATCCTGACTCTACTTCTGTTTTGTAAATAAGTTCATTTGTACCTTTTTTTTAAAGATTCCACATATAAGCAATATCATATGATATTTGTCTTTCAGTGTCTGACTTAACTTCACTCAGTATGACAATCTCTAGGTCCATCCATGTTGCTACAAATGACATTATTTTGTTCTTTTTTATGGCTGAGTAATATTCCATCGTATATACATACCACATCTTCTTTATCCATTCCTCTGTTGTTGGACATTTAGGTTGCTTCCATGTCCTGGCTATTGTAAGTAGTGCTGCAATGAACACTGGGGTGCATGTATCTTCTTTATTTATTTATTTATTTTTATTTTATTTATTTTATTTTTGGCTGTGTTGGGTCTTCGTTGCTGCACGCGAGCTTTTCTCTGGTTGCGGTGAGCGGGGGCTACTCTTCGTTGTGGTGCACAGGCTTCTCATTGTGGTGGCTTCTCTTGTTGGGAGCATGGGCCCTAGGCACGCGGGCTTCATTAGTTGTGGCACACGGGCTCAGTAGTTGTGGCTCACAGGCTCTAGAGCGCACGCTCAATGGTTGTGGCGCCTGGGCTTCATTGCTCCGCGGCATGTGGGATCTTCCTGGACCAGGGCTCGAACCCGTGTCTCCTGCATTGGCAGGTGGATTCTTAACCACTGCGCCATCAGGGAAGCCCCCCAAATGCTCTTTTAAAAGCATGATTTTAATGGGTGTGCAATATTTCTTACTAAGAATTTGTCAAAAAAAAAATCCTCTACAGTTAGACATTTACGTTGTTCCCAGATTTTCACCATAAAACCAATGCTGTGGCAATCAGTGTTACCCTTAAATATTTCTCTGAATCTCTGCTTACTTCTTTAGGGAATCCTCAGAAGTGGGAATTGTCATACATATTGTCAAAGAATATGAATATTTTCAAGATTCCTGATCCATGTGAGATCTGGCTTGTTTTTGCCAACCTCAAGCATTTGGACTTCTTATGAGGGAAAGTGAATGTCAATTCGTGAGATATCTGCATTATAAATTTACTCTGGAAAGAAAAGCAGTTTGATTCCATGTAACATTGTAAACTAGGTTTTGTTTGTTTTAAGGTATCACCTAGAAGAGCTCTTTGCTCTAATATAATAAATGGATAAGGATTGTTTCTCCTTGGACTATATCTTTATGCAAATGGAAAACTTGAAGTCCTTGGCCCCTGCCTCCCCTCTTGTTTCCAGCAATAGTGTATCTTCAAATGTGAGCAGGGCCTGGATTAGTGGTGATGAGTTCATCCATCCATCATCCATCTATCTATCCATCCATCCATTCATTTATGTGTTCCTCAGATATTTATTAAGTACCAACTATGTACCAGGCACCAGGACTGCATTAATGAGTCATGGTCTCTCCCCTCATGACTTATAGTTAGAGAGACAGACACAGAACAAGTAAGCAGACCAATAAAATGCAATAAAATAAGGACAAGTTGTGCTAAGAGTTTTGAAAGAAATGAAGGTTGAGATGGGAGTAGTGGAGGGCCTCTCAGATGAGTTGATTTCTAAGTTGAGCTAAAGGATGAGAAGAAACCACTCCAGGCAGGGTGAGGGGAAGAGAGACAGGGAACAGCTTGGGTAAGCCTGCTGTAAGGAAGATCTGGTGTGTTTGAGCAACTCACAGGCTGGTGAGACTGAGAGGAAGGTGGAGGGCTGACCTGAGGCCAAGTCAGGAAGAGCCTTGGGAGCTGTGATGAAGACAGTGGATTTTCCTCTGAGTTGGAAGCCACTGGAGGGTTTTAACCAAGAAGTGACATGATTTGGTTTATGTTTTGAAAAGCCTATTCTGGCTGCTATTTGGAGTCTAGGGAGAAAGCAGCTGGAATAATCTAGGTGAGAGATGATGGAGGCCTTGTTCAGTGTGGTATTGCTGGTGGATTTGAGAGCGATTTAGAAAGTAGGACAACAGGATTGGACCAGGTATTGGACTGGGTGTGGAGAAATCAGAGACCTTAGCTGAGGAGTTGTGATCTGGGTGGGGAAGAGCTAGCGCCTTCCATGTTCTTCCTTCTGTGTCCCTCTCTTTCTTCCAGTGAATTTCCCCCCATTCTTTAGGTTATCCCCGTTGTCAAAACACATCCATCTTGTGTTCATGTCCTTCAGCGCTCTTGGTTCTTGATGGCCTCCCTCCTGGGTGACTCAATGCCTTAACTCCATGGAGCATGGAGGTTCCTCAGAGGTGCCCACTTTGGGGATTAGAAGGTGGAACTAGAGGGGGCAGAGATCCAGCCCCCAGCCTCATTCTAATCAGAGGAGCTCCCTTGTCATCTATGTATCCAGTTTCTTTGTAAGCTTTTATTTGAAGAAATGGATCATTAGCCTTGAAAAATTGAAAATCACTTCTTAAAAAGGTGTATTGATATTTCCTTAAGAAGACCTTCAGGAGTCTTCCCTGGTGGCACAGTGGTTAAGAATCTGCCTGCCAATGCAGGGGACACGGGTTCGATCCTTGGTCCGGGAAGATCCCACATGCTGCAGAGCAGCTAAGCCCGTGCACCACAACTACTGAGCCTGTGCTCTAGAGCCCGCGAGCCACAACTGCTGAGCCTGCGTGCTGCAACTACTGAAGCCTGCACGCCTAGAGCCTGTGCTCTGTGACAAGAGAAGCCACCGCAATGAGAAGCCCATGCACTGCGATGAAGAGTAGCCCCCCCTGCCACAACTAGAGAAAGCCTGCTCGCAGCAACGAAGACCCAACGCAGCCAAAAATAAATAAATAAAATAAATGAATTTATTAAAAAAGAAAGAAGACCTTCAGGAGTGATGCCACTGGGGAAGGCCTTAGGCCACCAAAGCAGGTGAGTGGGAGAGGTGTTTTGGGCTATTTGCCCCCAAGCTGAGCTTAGAGGCCCAGGGTGGGGTGGCAGCAGGGAGGAGCCATATGGGGTGGAGGGAGTAGGAGGGTGGTCTTTGGAGCCAGTGTCTTGATTTCTAGCATGAGAAGTGGTGTTACCCTGCCTGGCAGATGGGAATAATTGCACACCCTATCAGGCAGCACCCAGTGTTATCGTGAGGGTCTAATGGGATAACAGATGTGTCTGCAGACTGTAAAGTGAGATGCATCTGGTAAAGTCATAGAGGAATGAGGGGCTTCTGTGGCTGGTGAGAGAGACTCTCTCATGCTTGGACAGGTCATTCTTGCTGATGAGCAAGCCGAGGCCTGCCCAACTTTTCCCAAGGTCCTGAGGAGGTCGCCATTCAATCATTTTGTACTCAGCATCTACCTTGTGCCAGGTGATGCGGTCACACACAGGTGGGAAAATTCTGGGCTTGGTGTAAGGATTCACGTCTCCTCTGGGAAAGTGTGTTCCAGCCTCCACCTTATCTTAGGTGCGTCATATACACATCAAGGGCCAGGAGGCTTTGCAAGGCCAAAGTGCAGGGCAGTCCTGCCTTTTTGCCCTAAGACCTCTTGATGGCTCCTGCACTGGGGGCTCCTGTTGGGGACTTTTTTCCTTCAAGGTGAGGCTTGTGGTTCATACTTGTAAAACAGGTCGGGGAGTCAAGTAGAGAATTCACAAGTGGTTTGCTCTGGGCTCCAATCTCCTCTTACAGGTCAGGGACCCTGCACCAGACCCAGGAAGGTCCCTCCGTGGTTTGGGCTGCACGGTAGAGAATCAGCCTCCAGGAGGGCCTCCCCAACAACTTTTCAAGTTTCCAGAGGCCAGCTGGGGTTCCTGGGCTGCTGACTACTTGCTCATTCCCAAGACAGAGACTGTTATGAGCCTCTATAACAGTCTGAAGTTTCTCCTCATCTGCCTTTTTCTGGGGCCAGGCCTAACCTGCTATGGGCTTTGGCAGGTGGTTGGGCATGGGAGGGGGCGTCTGTCTGCTTTGCCATCTCTCCACCCTTGGCAACCATGGAGCTGTTTACATTTCAGACTGCAAAGCCCTCTAGTGCCCACCCTTTCTCTGCTCACTGCTTGGCTCTGCCTGGGCCACATGGGACTGGGATGTTGGTGGGGAGGAGGGCTCCTGGCTCTCTCCCGCCATGGCACTGCTTTTGGGCACATGACAGTCACCTCACGCTGAGGTGTGGCCGTCTCACGGTCACTCACCTGCTTGGGGGTCTGGCTGCTGCCCTCTGTACTCAGGGCCTCCCAAATATCTCTGTGTCCCGTGGTTCCCCCTTTCTTAGGGACTCTAGTACTTCTCTTTCCTGCTTCCTTTCTCTTCCTCCCTCTTGAGCCGGGAACCTTTCCTGTGTGTGCAAATTCCTCACATCCTTTCTACACCCCATCCTCTCAGGGCCTGGGCTTTTGAAGCTCAAGCCCTTTCTCCATTTTCTGAGGCACCTCCCTTTTCTGAGACACCAAATTCAGAATTCAGAATACCTCTCTGAGGGGCCAAGGGAAAACAGGAACTATTAGGGAGAAAACCCCTTCATTTAAACATTTCAAAACAGCCTGGCCGGACTTCCCAGGTGGCACAGTGGTTAAGAATCCGCCTTTCAGTGCAGGGGTTGGGGGTTCGATCCCTGGTCCGGGAAGATCCCACATGCTGTGGAGCAACTAAGCCCGTGCGCCACAACTACTGAGCCCACATGCCACAACTACTCTGGAGCCTGCGAACCGCAACTGCTGAGCCCACGTGCCACAACTACTGAAGCTCGTGTGCCTAGAGCCCTTGCTCTGCAACAAGAGAAGCCACTGCAATGAGAAGCCCATGCACTGCAACGAAGAGTAGCCCCCGCTCGCCGCAACTAGAGAAAGCCCGCGCGCAGCAACGAAGACCCAACGCAGCCAAAAAGAAAATAAATAAATAAAAACAACAAACAAACAGCCTGGCCACCTCCCAGAACCCCTTAGCAAACTCAGAACCAGACTCCTTCTCAAGCAAGAATCATCTTTATTGAAACTGATTTTCCACTGTGACTGTAGCCATTCTTGGACTCTCAAGTGTCCAGAGCACTTGTGGCTGAGGGGAGGGACTGGCCCTCAGTAAGAACTAGTTATTCCTCCCGAATAGTCAGTAGGAAGTAATCCTGTGGATAGAAGCAGGGAGATGCACCCCATCCGTCCTCGCCGTGCAAAGCCAGCTCTCCCCGAAGCTGCTCCTGCCACTCCTGAGAGGGACTGTGTGTCCTGAGGGCACACCTTTGCCTGGTGGCAAGAGGGCAGAGTCAGGGACTGACTGGATGTGGGGATAGAGTGGAGTGGGAGGAGGGTTTTGGGAATGTTTGTGAGGGAAGGATGGACCAGTCTTTGGGGCTCTTCCTGAAAGCCTGTGTATCAAGGGGCCGCTCACATTTCTGTAGCACTGGGGTTTGTCCTGCTTGGGTCACCCTGAGGTGGGCCTCTCACCCAGCTAGAGCCTTTCATGTGCTCCCACCCACAATGCTCAAACCTCTGCCAGACCCAACCATGGTGCTGGAATCTATCTGTTCCTGCACCTATTTTCCCCATAAGAATGGGAGCTCCTGGAGCGTTCAGGCATTGGATCTAACTCGTCTCTATCCCAACATCACCCAGCACAGGGCCAGGCACAGAACAGCCAGTGCCATTTATTGACTGAATGAATGAGTGAGCGATGAGGGCAGCCATGCAAGGATGTACAGGTTGTGCACTGCCCAACTCTAGGTGGTGTTGTTCAGGTACACTACAGTATGAGTGGTGCATTCTAGAGTTGTACGATATGTAACCAGCACAACAGTGCGGGGCAGCCTAGAAGTGAATCAATGAGTGAGCCAGTGAGCCCACCCACCCTTTCTCCCCCTGCCTCTATAGGTCTGGTTATATGGCAGCTGCTGGGGCTGTGCCCTGACTTTGTTCTTTTTTGTACTCAGAGCTATAGAGTACCCTCTCTGGCCCACACTGCCAGGATTTGTGACATCATTTATGGAGCAGCCCCAGCCCCTGTATTACCTCTAGAAGCCCTTCTAGCCCCGACCTGCTAGAGTCACCCTGAGTGGACCCTTCTCTACTAGGGCCACCCTGGGCTGAATCTAGGTCAGGGTCTGAGGGTGGATGTGGGGGAGTAGCACAGGACAGGAGCTGGGGTTTTATTATAGGAGCTCCTGCTGTCCCCTCCTGCCTCCTTCTGCACAGTAACTTCTGGGTCTTGAAAGCAGATTTCTAGTGTTTCCTGAATGTCAGAACTGGGAACTGGGAGTCCTGGGTCCAGGATTCGGCATAAGCTGGGAGTCCTGAAGCTCAAACTTTATGACTGGGATGGTGGGTCACATTCTGTCAAATGTTGGAGTAGGGCTGGGTAAGATCAGTGGCCCTAACAATTCCTCGTGTTTGCCAGGGGAGTCCTCACTTCCAGCCCATGGGGAGAACTGCCTTTATCTCTATTATACAGACAGAGACAACAGGCTGAGAGACCACTAGTGGCTTGCCTAGCCATGAGGTCATACAGCCAGGAGCTTCTGTCTGATTTTCTCTCTGCCTTGCCCCAAACATCCCTTCCTGTGCTGCTGTTTAAGAGTGGGAGTCTTTTTAAGGCAGCAACAAAGAAATGAAGGGCATCTCTAAGCTCTGCCCTTTCCCATCAGCCTCTTCTCAGGTCCACCCACAGAGGGAAGGGAAGAGGGCCAAGGGGGCAGGGTGATTCCAGGGGCAGGTTCAGAGCTGGCAAACGCCCCTGGAAGCACCTCCATGGTTCCTCTGCTGGTTTTCTCTGCCCTCTGGTCTCTGGCTGCATCTTAACCTTCCTGACATTTAGCCAGCCTATGGCTGCACTGGTTCCCACCCTCTGGCAGTTCACAGATAGCAGGTGCCAGAGGCAACAGCCCTGTTCTGGGGTTCAGGACACCTGAGTTCTAGGGTGGTGGATGGTCCAGGCTAAGGGTACAGGCTTTGAAGTCAGGTGAACCCCAGTTGGAATCTTGACTCTGCTGCTCTGGGCAAGTTCCTCTGCCTTTCTTTTGTAAAATGGGAAAAATAGTAGCATCAACTTCATGGAGCTCATTGTGAAGATCACCTGTGTGAGGCACTGAAGCTCTCAGTGAGCCTAGGGTGTGGCTCCCTGAGGGATTCATGGAGCCCCCCAGAGCCCCAGTTTCCTCATCTGTAAATGGGGCATCCCACCCAGGATGGCTGTGAGGAGCCGGTAAGATAAGGAAGGTAAAGGGCTTTCCACCTGGAGTGCCTCTTTTGCCCAAGCCTCAGCTTCTGCCTCTGCAGGATGGGGACAAGGCACCTGCAGGACCCCATGGCCCTTCTAGCTCTGACCTCCCACATGTGCCTCAGGAAGCTCCTTTTCCCAGCATTTACCTTGGAGGGCTCCATCCGTGCCTGGTCGAAGGAGATGCCCTTGACGTTGGGCAGCAGGAGGCCTTGTTCTCTGAGCAGATCTGCAAGAGGGGAGGGCGGGGGAGCTCAGTGCCCTGTGGGCAGGGGTCTGTGGGACTGGGTGTGTCTTCCTCTCCCCCATCAGGCCACCCCACTTCAGAAGGTCAGGTCTCTAAATAGCTACTCTACCCGTTTATTAAAAATCTATCTGAAGGGAATTTCTTCTTGAATATATTCAATAACTATGAACACATTTTTATGAAGATGCTCTTCTTAGTAGCATTTTTTTTTTTTTAAATATTTGCTTTTCATTTGGAGTCTTTAGGTCACTTTGTTTTTTTTTTAATATTTTATTTATTTATTTATTTTTGGCTGTGTTGGGTCTTCGTTTCTGTGCGAGGGCCTTCTCGAGTTGTGGCAAGCGGGGGCCACTCCCCATCGCGGCGCACGGGCCCCTCACCATCGCGGCCCCCCCCCCCCCGTTGCAGAGCACAGGCTCCAGACGCGCAGGCTCAGCAATTGTGGCTCACGGGCCCAGCTGCTCCGCGGCACGCGGGATCCTCCCAGACCAGGGCTCGAACCCGTGTCCCCTGCATTGGCAGGCGGACTCCCAACCACTGCGCCACCAGGGAAGCCCCTTAGTAGCATTTTAAGGATACTTGCAGCAGATACTTGCAGTGTGACCTTGGGTAAGTCCTTGGGTAACTTCTCTGGGCCCTCTGAAAGATGAGGAGGCTGAGCCAGCTGATTTCTCAGAGGTGAGTAACGTCTGAGCTATTTATCCTACATGTACTTCCTGAGCGTCTCCTGGATGGGAGGCACTGAACATGGGTGGGAACACACCAAAAAACAAAGACCAGGGGTCCCTGCCCTCCGGCAGCTCACCATCTGGCTGGGGACGTAGGCACTGACTAAATCATCATGTGGGTAGACGGGTGAAGGTTACGCAGACGGAGTGAGGGGAGGCGGAAGGAGAGGGAAGCGCTGAGCGCTCTGGGGCAGAGGAGCCTGACGAGGCTCTGCATTCCTGGAAGACTCACTTCCCACACCTTCCGTCTTCCCAAAACGCCGCCTGCCCTCTGCTACCTCAGGGTCTGCTTCTGAGGGAGCCCAAACTAAGACAGGGGTGTTTGGGGAAAGTTTGATTTTGTTGCTGATATCTAACCTGGGGGTGATGTCTCAAAAAGTTCAGCTTTCTGGCATCTCTCAAAGGTAAAAAATACCTGAACTGAGTGCTAGCCGCCCACTTAAGGAGGGGCATGTTTACCATAGGCCCTATCTGGGCTGCTTCCTTCGGGTATGTTACCTACCTGGACCCTGCAGGCGTTGGAATTGTGAGCTGGGGGCTCCACCACCTCTGAGGGCCCTTCCTTTTCTCACTTTCCATAATACTTCGCCCACCTCCCCTGAGAAGCCCTTCATCCCTCCACTTCTGAGCTCTTGTCACCACCAGTGGCCTGGGCAAAGACCAGGAGGGCACACATGGCCCCTTCCCCACCCCACCTCCTTCTGCCTGGCCCGTGGGCAATTCTTAACCAACCCCAGGGGACAAGGCAAAAGCTAGCTGTCTGTGCAGGGCTTCGGGCATGGTTGATGTGGCTCGCAGCTGCGCTGTATGTGGGCATGAGGAGAAACGCGGTGGCGCTCACTGTTGTGATGGGGGAAGAACCTCTTCAGAAGCTCTAAGAGAAAGGCTTCCAGACGTTCCTCCTACAAGAGATGAAAGAGGGACAGGAAGGTCACTTCAGCTGGTTTGGCAGATTCTGACCAATGGTCAGAATGGGAATAGTGAGGGGACTCCAGTGTACAGGTGCCCACAGGAGATCAGGAGTAGTCCTGGGAACTCCACTTTTGAAGGGCATTGGAGCCAGATGACTGGATTAGTGAAGGGACTGGGGAAAGTTGGGGGCCCTGAAGAAGGGTTGCCTCACCCCAGGTCACAGTAACTATCTTCATATCTCTGCAGGGCAGTCCAGGAAACCAGTTGGGCCAAAGAAAACCCCGGGGCCAGAGCTTCGCAGGGACCAACTTTGGGTCAGTCCAAGGAGGAGCTCTCCAGTGCTGAGAGCTGCTTGGTAATGGGACAAGAATTGTCTCACTGAGAAAGCAAGCCTCCTGTCACCAGGGATGTTCAAGAGGTCTTGACCAGGGCTGCCTCAACCCATTTGGACAGATTGGGAAAAAACTCCCTTTCTCCGAGACACTCGTTTCCCATCTGTTGGGAGACTGTCATAAACATATTCGTATTTGTATCGTCTGTGATGTGGGTGGCTTGTGCCGTGTGCAACCTGTCCAACCATACCTGGCAGCCCTGGTCTGGATGACTGCCTTCTGAAGATGTCACAGAGGGGATCCCTGACCCTGAGAAGATGATCTCTAGGACCTCTAAACCTGGGATTCTATGCAAGTAAAGCCAGAGCAAGGAGGCCTGATATAACAGGGATGATAATTTTGAAGTGTTTCCTGTTCATGTTCTCATTTAGCCCTTTGTTTTATTGTTTTTCCACCTTGCAGCCTTCCTGCATTAGGGCTAGACAACGAGGCTCACAGTCCTGTGGTAGTGTAGGGTGGTGGGATACCCCCAGGGTGGGCAGAAAGGGAGTTATTTTGTGGGGCCTCCCTCAGACAGGCAGGGGCAGTGAAAAGCTCTTCCAGTGTAGGAGCAAGAACAACACCTGGGGGAAGAGACCATGTGCTTCACGCATGGCCTCGTTAACAGTGGGGCCAGTGCAGCGAGGGCCCGGACCAGTCACACTACAGCAGAAACCCCGTACTGCCACGTGTGGGTGCAGGTGGCACAAGTAGCTTAGGATGCCGTGCTGGGAAGCCCACGGGTGAGGAAAACCAGAGGCAGGACGCACAGCCCTGCTGGAGGCACAAACTAAACGTTCTCCTGAAAGACAAGGAGGTGCCCTTAGAAATCCTGGTGTCATCCTGGACGCCTCTCACTCCTTCCCCACATCCACTCCATCAGGAAATCCTGCCAGCTCTACTTCGAGAATGCATCCTGCTTGCGGCCACTCCCCGCCACTGCCACCTGCCACCACCTCATCCAAGCCTCATCAACCCTCTGCGTCCTTCTACCGGCCTGCTCAGTGGCCTCCCTGCCTCCGCCCCAGCCCCCTCCAGTCTGCTCCCCTCTTCTCAGAACCCTCCAGTGGCTTCCAGCTTACTCAGGAAAAGCCCGCCCCCACCCGTAGGCCCTGCGCAGCCTGGCCCCTGGCCCTTCTCGCTCTCTGACCTCCCCTTACCCCTTCGGATCCAACCCTCCGGGCTCCCTCCTGTTCCCTGGCCTCAGGCACACCCTTGCCTTGGAACCTTGGGTCCCCTTCCCCACATCCCCACAGCTCCCTCCTGCATTGCTCTTCTCTAACCTTCCCTGACTTTCCTTTTGAACATTACCCTCACCGGCACTCCTGATACCCCTACTCTGTCCCCTCCTTGCTTTGCTCCGTCGCATTATCACCTGCCTATATGCTATGTAATTTACCTTACTGTATTTATTGTTTATTATCTCACCTTACCCTGCTAGAACGTGGGTTCCATGAGGCCAGGGACATTTGTTTTGTTCACTGATACATCCTAAGTACCGAAGACAAGGCCAGGCACATAGAAGCACTCAGTATTTGTTAAGCGCGTGAAAGAATGAAATGGACAAATTTAAGTTCTGAGCGCTCCCCCCGCCCAAGGGCAAGATGAGATCACCCATGGAAAGCAAGTGAGGCTTTCCAGCCCCACATCAATGGCTCAGGGCCTTCTTTCAGGCCTGCCGGTGGGTCCTTCAGGACCACGAGGAAGCCAAGATGGCAGTTGCTGGCGGTGGTGGGGGGATGAAATGCTCAGTGAGCTTCAAGTCACAACACACCTCCCCTCTCTTTCCTTCCCACCCTCCTGTAAACTACTCCATTCAGCTGAAGCAAGCTGGGAGACTTGCACCCCGTAACCACACTCTCTCCTCCCGTCTCTCTCTCTCTGTCAACCCTCTTATTTTTTCTGACCATCCCAAACCAAAAATATTTACCTGTTTGGAGTGAACTGGAGTTTTAATTCCTGATTTTTCGAGGAAAACACAGCCTTTGAAAAGAGTTTCTATGAGGAGCTGAAATTCGGTCAGAATAGGAGAGGAATTTACATTCCAGCCAGAGGGATTTCCTTCACTCCCGCCCCCCGTGAATACTTGTCCAGGGCCAGCCCCTCTCACCCGGTCCTCTCGCCGGATCCCAGCTGCTGGTTCATGTGTGTTCAGACCATGAATGTGTGGGTGTTGCCATGGGAGAGAGTACTGGTGGGTGCTGGGTGCTCCTGGAGGTCAGGGGAGGCCAGGGCTGGATACGAGGGGAGGGGGAAAGCTCAGCTGCGTTGAGAGAAAGCCTTTTGCAGTGAATCCTTTGGTGGTAGAAGCACTTGCTGGAAGCCAGAGGACCAGCATTTTGGGGCCTCCAAAATTCACCTGGTTACCTTATAAACCAGAAACCGGACTTTTCGCCACCAGCGAGAGCTGACTGATTTATGGGCCACAGAATCATGCCAACTAAGATCCCAGCATCCTGTTATATGCACCAGATGCTCCTAGGCTCACCTATGGTGGGGCGACCCTTCTGCCCCACGGGCACATTCCCAATTTCAAAGTCTGTGGAGTGGGAAGTAGGAATCCCAAGGGGGCTCAGAATAAAGAAGCTGAAACTTTGATGGAGCTGTATTTCCCCAGAAATCCTCCACAGGTCCAGCTCTCTCTAGCTCGGGCGCCTCTCTCTCGGGAGCAGAGAACACAGACGCGTTGAGCCCTCCATGAACTCTGTTTCTCTGAGCTTTTTCCCGGTTTTGTGGACAAGGGCTTTGGATGTAGGCATGTCCAGGGGAGACAGTCAAGGGCACTGAACAGGGGGTATCAGAGGCAAAATACTTCAGTTGCTGAAGAGATCCCTGGGGAGCACTGGGGGCTGGACTTAGGGGAGCAGGTGTTAAAGTATTTTGATGTTCTCACAATAGGTGCAGCTATTTGGGTGTGGACTGATGGAATGTTAGCAGATGACATGCCAGCGGGGTTTGCCACTGCCCTCTGTCACCCTGCCTCAGTCAGCTGGCACTGGAGGGGCCCTCATGTGGACACAGGCCCCCTGGGGAACAATAAACTTTGAGGCTTACTCACCCCGGAAACTGAGAAGGAGGAGGTGCTGCTGGGCCCCAGCAGTACCAGGGAGCCTGGCTGGATGACTGAGGCCGTCAAGGTGGACAGTGGGAGGATGAGGGGTGCTGATGGTCAGTCCCATGCTCCCCCTGGCCTGATTAGAAGTCTAAATGAGGGTAAAGCAGAGAAGGTGCTGGCTGCGACAGAAGATGCTGTTCCTTAGCCCCCAGCTTGGAGGAATGGGAAAAGGCCGTCTTAGGAGTCACGGTATCTGAGTTTTCATTCTAGCTCTGCAGCAACTTGCTGTGTGACCTTGGGAAGGTCACCTACCCTCCCTGAGCTCCACTGAGGTGAAATTACATGCTCCTTCTCTTGGGCTTGTATAGCAGGTAAGAGCATAGATTTTGGAGCCAGAGTCCAGCTCTGCTGCTTACAAATTATGTGGCCTGAGACACGTTTCTTAATTTCTCTGTGCCTCAATTTTCATGCTTGTAAAATGGGGATAATAATCATACATACTTCACCAGGTTGTTGTGGGGATTAAATGAGTTAATTTATGTAAAGTGCTTAGAATGGAACATGGCATCTAGTAGTGCTATTGTTATCTATTGCGGTTATTGTTATTATTGTTTGTCTATCAGGTGCCCTGTTCTCAGAGCCTTTAGAGAGAGCACACTGGGTATGGATTTTGGAGTCTGGGACTGGGTTTAAGTCCTGGTTCTGCCACTTACTGAGCAATGTGAGCTTGGGCAAGTGAAGTCACCCTGCTCAGCATCGGTTTGCACATGTGTAAAAAGGGGGTGAGAGGGCAGGCTTTCCAAGGATCACATCGATGTAGGTGGAGGGGTCTGGCACACAGTCGCCGCTCACTACTATCTGCCATGTGTGCACATCTGTCTGCCTCAGGAGGTGTGCCTCAGCAGGGTTGGGGTTTTGTTTAGTAGTGAATAATAATGACAGTCACATGGCCGTGTCACCTGGGTGGGGCAATGAGCTAAGTGAATCGTCTCCTTTAATCCTCACGGTACTTGTGAAGAAGGCACAGTAATTTCCAGAGTCCACAGTAGGAAAGTCTGGCCAAATGTAACATGCCTCTGTGGCCCAATCCTGTCCCCTGTTCAAGAAATCTTTCCTGAGATCCTGGCTGAGGTGCTGGGGGAGAAGTTGGCAACATACCCACCTTGGGCCCAGGCTCCAGTGCTCTCAGTGACAATAGCTGAATGAGGTCAGCAGCCTGGAAAAAGGACAAGATGTGTGTTGGCCTTTAGAATCCTGCAGGTCTGTTCTGAACAGGTACATGGGGTGAGAGGGGTGTCAGTGGGATTCAATGAGATGTAATTGTCCCTAACTGAATGCACCATTGGCACACCACTCAGTCGCAGCACGGGAGGAGCCATTCACCAGGTTTCTCATCATGATTTATCTGGAAAGGTTGACTTTTTATTGTTTCAATGATTTTTTTCCCCCCAGCATTTTATTGTGAAAATTTCCACACATGCAGCAAAATTGAAAGAGTTTTATAGAGAACATTTGTATATGCATCACCTAGATTCTTCTATTAACATTTTCCTATACTTGCTTTATCACATTCATATTCATCTACCTGTGATCCATTGATTTTTGAAAATCGTAAATCATTATAGAAGACACTATAAAATGTATACAGTAAAAATGAAAAGTCCATCCCAACACTTCTTCCCCTTTTCTCCTAAATCCTACTCTCAGGGGTAACCACTACTGACATTTTGGAGTATATCCTGACAGGCTGTTTTCTACACACATAGAAGAATGAATAGATGGGAACATTCTAACCAGATGGTCCTGCACCTTGTTTGTTCCTCTCAACATCAGTACATATAGAACAACCCCTTTCTTTTAAACAGCTGCATAGAATTCCACCTTATATAGCCATTACCTGACTTATTTTACCAATTCCCTATTGATGGACACCTAGGTTAACTTTATTTTTCACCCTGTAACAAGTGAAGCTGCAAAGAACACCCTTGCACATGTATCCTCATCCACTGGTGTAAGAATTTCTGTAGACATGGAATCACAGGGTTCACTTCCAGTCTCAGAGCTGCCACACCTGTGTGGAAAGGAGGGAACAGTATGGGGAGACAGGAGCCCTGGTTCCAGTCCTGATCCTACCTGCTGGGTGACTTGGGAAAGTCACTTTCCCTATCTGGGCCTTGGTTTCCCCATGTTAATAATGGAGCAATAACATTAGATCTCTTCCAGATATAGATCTTGGGATTTCATATTTCAGTGTTTACTGAGCACACCCTGTGTACCCTTCAGAGAGTATACTCTTCATAGTCCCCGTCCCCAAACTGCAGAGACAGTGAACACACAAAGTTAAATAAATGAACACACACAAATATACATATGTGTGTATATGTATATATGTGTGTATATATACAACTTCGCATATATAACTTTACTCATACTCATACACACGATGAGATCAGTATTTCGAAGGGAAAAGAGTAGAAAGGGAGAGAGGGTTTTGGGTGGGGGAGAGAGAAAAGGCTTACTTTAGATATTTACATGTGGTGGTCAGGGAGCAGCTCTCTGAGGTGATGACATTTGCACAGAGACCAACAGTGGAGAGAAGAGTGTTCCAGGCAGGGAGACAGCATGTGCAAAGGCCCTGAGGTGAGCACGAGCCCAGCCTGTGTGGCTGGAGCATAGTGGGTGAGGAGACAGAGCTAGAGAGGTGGGCAGGAGCCAGATCTCATGAGGCCCTGGGGCTGCAGAGAGGAGACTGGACTTTATTCAGAGCATGATGAGGAGCTGCTGGGGGCTTCTGAGCAGTGATCTATCTGTATTTCTCCCTCATGTGATGCCCTCATCGACCCTGGGAACTTGCTCTTCCCATTGACTTCTGTGTGTGTGTGTGTGTGTGTGTGTGTGTGTGTGTGCCTCCTTGCCACCATTCAGGCCACCTCCTCAGAGATGTCGTCACTGACTAGTGTCCAGGGTAGTTCTCTCACCTCCACCACACACTTGCTGGTCCATTGCTCGGCTTATTGTAAATAAGATACGTTATTTTATTTATCTGCTTTCTTGTTCAGTTTCTATTCCTCCAGTAGACTTTGATCTGTGAAAGGGCAGGGACCCTGTGTGCACAGGGCATGGCACACAGTAGGCCTTCAATACATGTTTGCAGCATAAATGTTATGAAGAGAGGAACAACAAAGGGGTGTTCAAGGAAGTCTTTCCAGAAGAAGGAACTTCTATACTGGGTTCTGAAAGCTGAATAAGAGTTCTCCAGGTGAGGTCCAGAGAGGGGAAGTGACTTACCTAGGCTCACCCAGGAAGGCATTTATGCCACCTGGGCCTTGCTTTCTTCATGTGAAAAGTAGAGCAGTAAAGTAATGTACTTCCTTTTCTCAAGTACTCACCGTGGAGTCCTGGAGGTTCACATGTATCTCCTTGCTGGTGTAGAGGCAGGACAGGATGTCATTGTAGGTTTCCAGTGAAAGGGCCAGGTCTGCCAGGCTGCCCGGGGCTAATTTTGGGAGGGGCTTGGGGCCCAGGTGGTCAGGCCTTGGGGCTCTCTGGCCTGGGCTGCAGGGGTCATGAGCTTTAGAAAAATGAAGGAGGAAGGAGAAATTCGGAGGAGACAGTCTCCTCAGCCAAAAACTGGTTACAGCTAACATATGGAGGGTTCACTATGTGCCAGACACAGCGCTGAACATTTACAGGCACAATCTCATTTCGACCTCACAAAAGCACCACGAGATGGAAACCATTTGATAGATGAGGAAACTGAGGCCCAGAGGAGTGAAGTGACTTACATGGTAAGAGGTGGAGCTGGGTTTTGAACCCATGAGCTACACTTCCTTGCTTCTCCCTCATGTATTACCCCATTCTTTTCTCCGTGCCTTTGTTAACAGTGCCTCCTTCCTATCCACTCAAATCCTCCTGTCCTCCTGACTCACCTGCTACCATCCCATGGAGGAGAGGGGCAGCCAGCCTCATCGCTTCTCTGGGCCTCGGTTTCCCCATCTGAGGGGTCCCTTCCAGCTGGGCGTTACACGCGGTCCTGCCGCTCCTGAGCCACCCCACCTGCCCTTTTGTTGGAGCCTAATTTTCACTTGTGGGACATACAGCCCCGTGGCCTCTCCACCTTTCCAGGGTCGAGCGGGACTTCCCAGGCTCAGTGTGAGCTCCGGAGGGTGGGGCCTGCCTGGTCTGCCCTTTCTTCTCCCTTCCCCTCTCTCCTCCTCTTTTGCCCACCACTTCCTTCGCTTGCTCCTTCTCCTCCTCCTTCTCCTCTGCCTCCTATCCAGAGAAGCCCCACCTCATTTTCCTCTGTGCCCATTCTCCCTGAGACCAGTGGACATCCCCAGAGGGTCTGCCCTGGCCAGGGGCTGGCTCACCTGGACTTTCATCAGGATGGCCTCCTCTGTGAATTCTGTGCTGGTGACATAGTGCTGGAAATCTTTCGGGCCGGAGACGGCTGGGGCTGCAATGAGGAAATGGAACAGGGGCTCAGCCTCCCTGGGGGATGGAGGGATGGGCATGGGGAGGCACTGAAGCAGCGAGAAATTCCTTCTCCCTCTCTGCTTAGCTTTAAGTTCATTGTGGGCTGGGCCTTCAGCTTCTTGTAACAATGAGCATTTACTGAGCCATAACTCTGTGCCAGGTTTTATGTATTATCACAACAGTCCATTCTGTGAGCCTGTGATTAATCCCATTTTACAGACTGGGAAACTGAGGCTCAGGGGGGAAATGATTTACCAAGGTCATAAGACATAATGCCCTTTTTCCCCTCCACTAGGAAGTAGGCTCCCCGTGGGAAAGCTTTGTCTGTTTTATTTCCCATCATATTTCCAGAGCCTAGAAGAGTTCCTGGCACACAGTAGGGGGACAGCAGATAAGCCCCTTCCTTGGCTGGGAGCTACGAACACAGAGTGATGTGTAATAGGTCTTCCAGCAGCGAGTTGAGCAGGGTTGTGGCCAGGGGACACCCCTGGAGGGAAGGCATGGGGGGGTCATTGTTGAGGTCAGGGTGAGATCAAGGGGCTGTCCCTTGGGGTCACACCCCTCTCTCAGGGGGCGGGGTGGGGGGAATGAGCAACTTACTATCTTCTGTAGGAGGAAGGGCAATGCCTCATCCAGGACATCTGTCACCAACCCCAGAGCTTTGTTCACAAGGAGGGGGTCCATCCTAGGGGTGGGGAGAGCAGGTGGGGTCTGAGACACCATGGAAGGGGAGACTGAGGCCAGAGAGGGGAGTCCAGGGCAGGGCTGAGGAAAGCCCCAGTGGGCCTGTGAACAGGGAAGCACAGGGTGGCTGCTTCCTTCCCCGCCTGGTGTCCCTCTCCTCTCCTCTCTCCTCTTTCTCCCCTTTCCTTTTCTGTGTTTTTCCCTTCTTGCCTTCTTGCTTTCTCTCTTCCAGACTTTGTCCTCCTCCACTTTATTTCTTCCTGATTCTCCCTTTCTGCCTCTCTTGCTTTATTTCTCTCTCTAATAAAGGTCTCTGGGATTTTCAAAGAGGGGGAGATCACACCTGGCAGTGGAAGTTAATGGAAGGCTTCCTGGAGGAGGTGGCTTTTTTGTTAGGTATATTAAGAACATAAGCAATGGCTACTTTATGCAGCAGGATCTGTACTAAGTAGCTCACAGGGGTTAGCTCATCTCTTCCCCACAACCACCCCGTGCTGGCTGAGTTCTGTGATCCTGTTTATTGGTGAGAAAACTGAGGCTCCTGGAAGCCAAATAGCTTGGCCAGGGCTCCTGGTGTTAGGAAGCAGCCAAGCCAAGATTTGACCTGCGTGGATGCACACTTTGGCCATAACATTCAATGTGAAGGCAGGAGATACTGATGGGTGGTGTGTACAGCTGGTGGTCTTGGAGATGACCCTGTCCCTGACACCCTTGGTCACTCTAGACAGCTTAGGCTGGGGAGAGGCAGCCTAAGACTGAGACTCTCTGGGGAGAGTCTCAGTGAAGGGCTGGGTGCAGGAGTGGTGGGGGGTAGGTACTCACTGCTCCAGAACCTCAGTGCTCAGGTATCCTGGTGGCGTGTGGCACTCCTCAAAGGCCACGCTGGTCTTGTTCCCCGTCTGCTCCAGCTGTACCCCGATGTGGATGTTCTTGGTGACTTTGAGCCGCAGGATCCTGTAGGGGCAGCATGTCTGGGCAGGCTCCAAGCTGCAGCCCAAGACTGAGTCCAGAAGTCACAGGCTGGTGGGGCCTGCAGTTGTCTGGAGGGCTCAAATGAAAAACTGGAAGAGTTCATTAAAAATACAGAGTTCAAACTTTGGAAAACCGAAAAGATCTGGAAACTCTCGGCCAGCATCCTCACAGGGCGGCTGATGTGCCCTTGAGATGGGCCCCATGCTCTGCTGTTTGCTGCAGTCCCCACCAGGCCGAGGGTCAAGCTGCATTTTTACTGCACATCAGTATAAGGGTGATGATATATTTATTGTATAGCAGAGAAATATTTCTCTGTGCCCACATCCCTGTGAAGAAAATATTTCTTTGTGCTCACTTTTCTATTAAAAAGGGAAGCTAGACAAAGAATGCCATATGTCACAAAAAAAAAAAAAAAAAAAAAGAGAGTGGGCATATCCCTAAGGGGCATGTAAGAATATTCCTGTTTCATGTGCAAATCACTCCTTTTATTGGCTGTTGTGTTTACAACCCCAGGTTGGCATCATCATCCACAGTTTCGTGGGCGGTCTGAGCTCTTAGATTAGCAGTGAACTCTTACAACAGCCAGGGGCAGTAGGGGACTTGATCATAACACTTCGTGGATGAGGCCCAGAGGACGGACGCCCTTACTCAAGTTGCCTGGATGCTAAGTGGGATTGGAGTCCAGGCGTGGTGGACCCCAAGGTGAGCTTGAACCAGACCCTCCTTGGATCATCCCGTGAAAGCATCTGCCTTTTACTCAGATGGGGCACATGTCCCCTGACATGGAAGTCAGAGGGTTTTATCTCAGCCTCTGCTGCAGATTCACTGTGTGATCCTGGGCAGGTACCTCTCCTACTCAGTGCTTCAGTTTCCCCATCACAAAAAAGTGACTTTGAAACATGCCCAAGAGGAAAGGATTATTGTAACCCTTTTGGTGACATAGGCAGCAGACTTTTGCTAGCCTTGTGTGGCTGCCTGGAACCGAGGGAGGTGGGGAGGAAGCGCCCAGGGCACACACTCACCTCTAGAGCGAGAGGTACAGTTTGCTTCGCAATGTGACCTGCAGCAGGCTGTCACTCAGGATTTGTAGGGTGACCTCGGGGCCTTTGGCATCTTCTGTGACCACCCTGTGAGTGGGTTGGGGGGTGTTGTTTGTATGGCCTGGTAAGGCCCCTGTGACTCTGTGGAGTGTGTGTGTCTGTATTGGCTAGAATAGGGGCAGACCCCAGGAGGGGTGGGGGCAGCTTTGGGACACCCCTTCCCTGACTCTCAGCCCAGCTGCAGAACACTGGGCCCTAGTTGCAGCCTCTAAGCCTTGAAGACCTGGGTAAGTCCCTTTCCTTCTCCAGGCGTCAGTGTCACCCTCTACAAAATGAGAATACAGTGGAGGACCTGTCCGTGCACATTTAACAGGTCTGAATTCAAATATAAGGATTCTGCAAAAAAGACGCGAGCAGGCAGGAGTCAGAGAGAGCAAGACGGCTGGTGATCCCACCGCCTTCCACTCAGGGACCACCTGCCCTGCTGAGCATCCAAGAAGGAGGACATGAAACTTCTGCTCCCCATGATGGCCTCAGGTCCTCGCATCTCCCTGAGCTAAGAGGAACCCAGAGTTTTATGTACTTTTTGAACATTAGATACAAGCTGGTGACTTACCTGGTGCCCACTGGAGTGGGCAGCAACAAGTTCCAGTGCTGGAGGAAGACCTGGATGGGTTGGGCTCCCCAAAGGCTGTATGCCTGCCTCCACCATGGCACCTTCCAGAGGTTTTTGAAGAATGACTTGGACCATGTGGGGTTTTTCCTACGGCCCTCCCAAGCTGATGCCCTGTGCCAGGATGGGTGAGTAGAGGTGGTGCAAATGCACAGGCAGGGGTGAGTGGTGGCCAGTCCTAGGCCTTAGGATGGGCTGGGGCAGGTGTGGGCCCAGCACCCTCCTCCCAGGCCTCTCTGGGAAGCACCCCTACCCACCCCAGTGCCCTAGCTTTTCATCCCCTTCAGAAAATTTCTTCTGGACTCTATCATCTTAGGACCCATCTGGCTCTCCCTGCTCATTCTGGGGGATGGATTCGGAGGCCTACCTGTGGCTACATAGGTTGACCTTGCAGGAACCCCTGCCCCAACCTACATAAGTATCATTCATTTATGTTGGTACTTATTTTGCCAGAAGTCTCCAACTCATTTGCCTTCAGGGCCAAGCAGGTAACGTAAGGGAGTGGAGGAGGTGTCTGGGGACTGACTTAGGGACTACAGATCCTACACCAATGATTGCCACGTGGGAGGTCAGGTCAGGGGTGGCCAGATCTTTGTTATAGAGAGAGTTGCTATTAGGGGTTGAATTGTGTCTGCCTTCCACCCCCCAATTTATATATATATATATATATATATGTTTTTTAAAAAAAATATTTACTTATTTATTTTGGCCGCACTGGGTCTTTGTTGTGGCACACGGGATCTTTAGTTGCGGCATGCAGGCTTTTTAGTTGCAGCATGCAGACTCTTAGTTGCTGCATGCGAACTCTTAGTTGCAGCATGCATGCGGGATCTGGTTCCCCGACCAGGGATCGAACCCGGGCCCCCTGCGTTGGGAGCGTGGAGTGTTACCCACTGGACCACCAGGCAAGTCCCCCAATTCATATATTGAGTTCCTAATCCCCACCTTATAATGTGAACTGATTTGGAAATAGGGTTGTTGCAGATGTAGTTAAGATGAGATCGTACTGGAGTAGAGTGGGACCCTAGCCTAATGTGACTGGTGTCCTTATAAAAAGGGGAAATTTGGACACAGACACAGACACACAACAAGGGAGATTGCCAAGTGAAGAGGAAGGCAGAGATCAGGTTATGATTCTACAAGCCAAAGACTGCCAGCAACCTTCCAGAAGCTAGAGGAGAGACATGGAAAACGCCTTGATCTCAGACTTCTAGTCTCCTGAATTTCTGTTGTTTAAGCCACTCAGTTTGTGGTACTTTGTTATGGCAGTCCTAGCAAACTAATACAGTCAGAAAATCTGGATTTTTATTAAAACACTCCAGATTTTTATATACTGGCAAGTCACTAAAATATTAAAAAAATACTATGGGAGTTTGCAATACCTAGGTATAAGCTGAATGTGGAGGGTTGGAGGGCTGCCAGGCTAAGATCCCTGATTGAGGCTCTGCTTTGTTCCTTGGAGGATTTCAAGTGGCTTCAGGAGGTTTAGGGACCATAAAAATGTACTTGCTGAGGGCTTTCCAGGCTGGAGAATAGCTCCAATGATGCTGGGGCCTCCTACCCACCCAGCAGGTGAGAACACTGTCCCTGAGGGGGAAGAAAAGCCAGAAGGCCACTCACCCACCCAGCTGGAGCAGCTCCCCCAGCAGCGGGAAGCTCTGCCCTGAGAGCAGGTCCCCGACCAGCGACAGATCAAGCCCACTGCTCCCTTTGGAGAGGCCTTCTCTTACGAAGGGCCGGTGGTCCAGGATGGCGACTCCTTTACTTGTGGCCCCCATCACAGGGATCCTGGCCACACGGTCCAGGACATGGTGTTTCGAGAGCAGGCCTGAAATGTCTGAGGACAAGGCCCTCCTCAGGGCGGGGCTCACCTTTCATTCAGTCATTCAACAAAGGCCCACCAGCACCTGCTCCGAGTCAGCGATTTAGACCGTCATTTAGCAACAGGTACTTATGAAGCACTTACTCTCTTCTGGGCTCAGGGCCCATGGGGTTCATTCTAGGAGTGGGGGGTGGGGGTGGGGGCGGGCACAGAAAACAACTGAGTTCCCAGATAAGCAAGCAAGACAATTTTTGAAAATAAAATGGAGTCGAATTGGAGCATGACTGGGGGGAAGGTCTACTTTAGATAGGGTAGTCAGGGAGAGCCTCTCTGAAGGGGAGGCATTTGAGCTGAGACCTGAATGAAGTGGAGAAATCCACTATTGCAAGATTTGGGGAGAGAGCAACGTAGACAGAGGGAACAGCACACGCAAAGGCCCTGAGGTGGTAATGAGCCTGGTGAGTGTATGAAACAGAAAGATCAGTGAGGTTAGACTGTGTTGAATGGGGAAGGAGATGAATGGATAACAAAGAGCTCACAGCCAAGAGTTAGGGAGAGACAGAAAGACAGACAGACAGGACAAGTACAGTACGCTTGGATAAAGCCACAGATGAGGCTTCACCAAAGGGCTGTGGGAACCCAGTGGAAGGAGACTCCTTCTTCTGGGGAAACTGGGACTATTAGATCTTTGCCTTAAATGGTGAATCAGAATCCATTGTGTTGAGAACGGGGGAAAGAACAGCACAAGCAAAGGAAGGAGGCTGGGAAGTCTATAGAGGTGGTCAGGGCAGGTGGTGGTAGAAGAGGCTGGAGAGGCAGGGCCTTGAAAACCAGGATGAAGAGCTTGGAGCTTCTCCTGAAGGCACTAGGGAGCCACAGCAAGTGTTAGAGCAGGGGAAGGATGGGGTCAGCTCTGGGCAAAGGAAGGCAAATTCTGCTGCTGGTGAGGGGGAGGCCAGAAGAGGAAAAGCCTTGAGCAGGGAGGTGGTGTCACCTTCCACCCCTGCTCTTCCCTGAGTTCCTGCCTCCTGCTACCCACCCCTTAAAAATCTACCTGTTTCCAGCTGATCCTTGCTGAAGCGCAAGAAGACTAAGTGCTGGGCCTCCCCTGGGGCCTGGGGCAGCAGCCCCCAGCATAGCAGTGACCCCCAGAACAGCAGCATCCTCCTGGCCAGGACCTGGGGACACAGAGCTGGGAGCCCCACTGGCCACCTCACTGGGGAGCCACTGCCTAGCTTCTCCCAGCTCTGCCTCTCCTAGAGCCATCTCTCCAGCTTTCCTTCCCTCGCTCTAGATCTGCTAGTCCTTGAACACGGCCTTACCCCCACCATCTCACATTAGTGCTTTCGGTTCCTTCTGCCTGAAATGTCCTTCCCTCTCAAGTGGGCTCTCTTCAGATCTGGGCTTTGCCACTTCCAGACTGTGTGACCCTGAGCAAGTTACTTGATCTCTCCGTGCCTCAGTTTTCTCATCTGTAAAATGGGGGACAATCATAGATTGTTGTGGGGAATGCACTCAATAATATGCGCAAAGCACTTAGCAAGCAGTGTGCCCAACAGCTGTTAATGTGGCTGTGCGACATTGTGAGACATTAAAACCATGGAGGTTTCTGAATCTTGAGGAGAACAAGGTTGGGGGTCCTGGGGGAAGCACCACAGTGGCCAGGGTAGGCACCTGGGGGGCTTAAAGCCATGGCTTTTTACCAACTAGTAGGGAAATACTTCAGTATTTCAAACAGTACGTTTGTACTGGTTCCTGCCTGCTGAGCCTCCGCCCAGATGACCAAGGTGGCATAGTTGGGACCCCAGAGCCTGCAGGCAGGGGGCACTCCAGGTGGGCAAGGGTGTGCTGCCAGGAGATGCAGCCTTTGGAACTGCAAGGCAGAGGCCAGCTGGATACAGACACGTCCAGGGCAGATGCCAGTGTAAGCCGGGCCCGTTAAGGAGCCGCCACATCCCCACCCCAATGCCCACGAAGACACTACCCAGAGGGTACATGCTGCCTCTGGGCAAAGCCCCCAAAGTGGCTGAGCCTACTCTGGAGTGCCCGAGAACATCCTGGCATTGTCTCGAATCAGCAACATCCAGCGTTTTTTGCTTGATGGCAGGAACTCAAAACAGTGATTAAAATGGGTCCTAAAAAAAAGAAAGTTTCTCGTTTATTTGCAGATGTGAATTTTGGACTGGGAAATTTGTACTCATGGCATTAACTATTCATATTCTGCTACCAGGCTGATCTTAAATTCATCCACTACTCATCCAACCAGTGTTTAGCCAGTGCCCATGTTAGGCACTTTTCTTAATCAGTTCACCCAACTCAGGTCTCTCCTCCCTTCCTGCCCTCAGTACTTCACACCGTCCCCGAGCCCTCTCCATCTCATACCAGTCTTGAATCATACTGGCTCCGACTTTTACTTGAGTCCTTACTATGTAGCAGGCTCTATGCCTAGAGCTTTACAAGCTTTGTTGCATTATTATTATTTTTTTAATTAATTTATTTATTTATGGCCATGTTTGGTCTTCGTTTCTGTGCGAGGGCTTTCTCTAGTTGTGGCAAGCGGGGGCCACTCTTCATCGCGGTGCGCGGGCCTCTCACTGTCGCGGCCTCTCTTGTTGCGGAGCACAGGCTCCAGACGCGCAGGCTCAGTAATTGTGGCTCACGGGCCCAGGTGCTCCGCGGCATGTGGGATCTTCCCAGACCAGGGCTCGAACCCGTGTCCCCCGCATTGGCAGGCAGACTCTCAACCACTGCGCCACCAGGGAAGCCCGTTTGTTGCATTATTGAATCCTTACCATAACGGTCTGGGATCATTGATAGCAGGCCTATTTCACGGAAATGGGCACAGATAGGAGAAATGACTTGCCCAAGGTCACACAGGTAGTGGCTGCAGAGCCTGGATTGGAACCCAGTTTGGCTGAGAATCTATGCACCACATCACCACATTATTGTAGGTACTTAAGAAATATTTGCGAAATGCCCATGTTAGCCTCCTTGTCTTTACCTCTCCAAGAATAGGGCTGTCCAGAATCTCTCCCGGGCCTCTGTCACTAGCTTCTCAGAAAGGCACAACTTTTATAACCCGAGCTCTGAAGCTTGGGGGGGGTGGAAACATGGCAGGAAGTCCAGCCTCCTGGCCGGTTTGTGCTCAGCGGAGCCCTTCAGTGGAGGGAGGGGTCCTCTTGGCACCGGAAGACTAGGGGCTTCTGGCCAAAACTGATGGGGCTAGTCACTGGGGTCCTAGGGGTAGGCTCTAGCCCTGGGCCAACAGACCCCAGGGAGGAAGTAGGTGGGGGCCTTGTGGTTTTGGGGGTGGGCCCTTTCCCTTAGGAGCCACATCAGTGCTATGGAGCCTGGGGCAGGGCCTCCAGCTCTCAGGAGGGGCCCAAGGAGGCTCCTATTGCAGGATGTAGCAGTCACAGGACCCAAGGGAGTTAGGATGTATGTTGGGGTGTGTGTGGAGGAGAGCAGGGGTAGAGGCAGGCCTGGGAGGGGCCCAGTGACCACATTGTGGCCACTCCCCATGCTCTTTCCATATATGGCACCCATACCATGCCTCTGCAGCCAGACAGGTCTGGGTTCAATCCCCACTGTCACTCAGTAGCTGTGTAAATGTGGGCCAGTTACTTTCCCTCCTGAGCCTCACTTTTCATGTCTGCAAAATGGGAATAATAATCCAACTATGTCTTTTGGTATTGTGAAGATTCATTGGGGCAATTCATGTGGATGTTCCAAAAAAGTTGCTTATTTTAATTTCCATTTTATAGATGAGAAAATGGAGACTCAGAGAGGTTAAGTGATTTACTCAAGGTCACACAGCATGTCTGTGGCAAAACTGGGATTTGAAATCAGGGCCCAGAGAGGAAACTGGCCACCCAGTGAAAGGGAAATTTGGTGTTACTATGTAATGCAGCTCCAAGACCTCGAGTCCTCACTCCCAACAAAACTGCTCTGCAGACATCCTCTTCTGTGAGAATCTTTTTTTTTTTTTTTAATGGTACTTAATAAGGTGGGGAGAAGAGAGCATGGGTTTGAACCTCATTTTTTTTTTTAATTAATTAATTAATTTATGGCTGTGTTGGGTCTTCTTTTCTGTGCGAGGGCCCTCCCCAGTTGTGGCAAGCGGGGGCCACTCTTCATCGCGGTGCGTGGGCCTCTCATCACTGCGGTCTCTCTTGTTGCGGAGCACAGGCTCCAGACACGCAGGCTCAGCAATTGTGGCTCACAGGCCCAGTTGCTCCGCGGCATGTGGGATCTTCCCAGACCAGGGCTCGAACCCGTGTCCCCCACATTGGCAGGCAGATTCTCAACCACTGCGCCACCAGGGAAGCCCCTGTGAGAATCTTGACGCCACCATCGTGAGTGCACGTAGCTGGCTGTGTCAGCATCCACTCCTTCATTAACCGCTGTCCAGTGCAGTCATCTCAGTGATGGGCAGGACTCACCTCTAGGCGGCTTTTAGATTTTCCTTGTGGATAATTCCTTTCCCTTTCACAGTCAGAGATGTGGTCAGGGCAGGTGTTAAACTCCATTCTTGGGGTGGAACATGGCACAGAGGGGCTGATGATGAAAGGGCTGGTTCTGGAAGACAGCAGCTGTGCAGGAAATGCTAGGGCAACGTTAGCTACGTGCTCCCAATGCAGAGGGCCCGGGTTCGATCCCTGGTCAGGGGACTAGATCCCACATGCATGCCACAACTAAGAGTTCGCAAGCCACAACTAAGGAGCTGGCAAGCTGCAACTAAGGAGCCCACGAGCTGCAACTAAGATCCGGTGCAATCAAATAAATAAATAAGTAAATAAATAAGTAAACAAATAAATAAAAGTCAGTGGCTGATATTAGTATGGTTTGGTGCCATATTTCAGATGGGATGTACTTATTCTAGGATCTCAGCATCATAAAATCATGGACTTTTTGGTTGGAAGATGCTTTAAGAGTTGGCAGGTCCCCCTCATTTCTGTCAATTGGGTCTCAACATTACTGCCAAGTGCTGTCCTCCTGCCTGGGCAGAGAAAGGCTCTAGGGTTAATTTCCTCATCTGAGTCACTAGGGGCTGGTGCAGGATATTGGTGGAAGCACAGAGCTCTCCCTTCCCTTCCAAGATCTGGCCTCTCTAAACAGGATAGGAGGGAAGATTTTGGCTGGAGCACCATGAATTCTGTATGTTTACCTCATGGACTAATCTCTGCTGAGAGATGGGAGATTTCCTGGGGTCTCCTCCATGAAAGAGAAGCCCTGGGAAGGACACAGAGAGGTACAAGACATCATTATTGTCTGTCTCTGAGCCCCAGTCTATTCATCTGTAAAATGGGAAAGTTAACCCACAGGAAGTGTCTAGTACTGTACTGGGAACTGAGTAGCCCTCAGGGAATAGAGGTTGTTAGTTGTCACTGTTATTTTGAGGAATAGAGAACAAACATATGGATACCAAGAGGGAAGGGGGGTGGGATGAATTGGGAGATGGGGATTGACATATATACACTATTGATACTGTGTATAAAATAGATAACTAATGAGAACCTACTGTATAGCACAGGGAACTCTACTCAGTGCTCTGTGGTGACCTAAATGGGAAGGAAATCCAAAAAAGAAGGGATATATGTACACGTATAGCTGATTCACTTTGCTGTACGGTAGAAACTAACACAACATTGTAAAGCAACTATACTCCAATTTAAAAAAAAAAAGAAACCTGGGTCACTGTCCTGCTGTGGATTCAGGTGGGAGGCTGGGGCAAGTGGGTGAGGCTTGGGTTCCCACCACTTCACCAGCTCTGTGTTACTTGAGTTCTCATCTGTAAGACAATAATTCCTGCAAGGCAGGAAGAGTTATTGAGATATCACTTGGTGTTTTTCATTCGCTGCTGCTGCTAAGACTCAGAGGGAAGCAGAGGACTTTTCCCTCCCCCAGCCCAGGAAGGTGCTGGAATCTTGGAGTTCCGGGTCTGTGGCTCCTGCCTCAGGGGTGCACGGATGGTCTGCGGCTCCTGCCTCAGGGGTGCACGGATGGCGCCTGTGTTTCAGGGTGCAAATCGGAAGGGGGCTGGCACAGAAGACAACCTTCCTTCTTCTTTACGGGGGCTGGAGACTCTGGGGGAGTGATGAGGGAGCAGAGAGTAGAGGGAGGCGGTGCGGGGTAATGGGTAGGGGCTGCTTGGTAGTCGTGTTGAGCTGTCAGAGCCTCAGTTTCCTCACTTGCCGTGTGGGAGCACCATAGGAGAGGCACTGGGTGAGTGAAGGTCTGTAAGACCCTTAGCCTAGTACCTGCAGAGCAAATACTTGTCTTGGTTTGGGTTCCCTAGAAACAGAACTTGAGACCAGGATTTGAGCACAGGTAGCTGATAGGGGAGGTGATGCCAGGAGACACTGGTAGGAGAGGGGGAAAGTGAGGCAGGGAGGGAGACAGCCCATAAAGGTGTATATCAAGCAAGTGACCCCATGGGCACCTGGGGCACAGTCCCTCTGGGGTGCTGTGGGAGCCAGTGTGGAGTTGTTCCCTGCTCCCAAGGGGTGAGGAAGCAGGGTTATTTATTCACCACCCTCCAGGAAGCCTAAGAGGTTGTGGGCGGTCAGAACCCAGGAGCCATGGCCATGGCTGTTTTGGAGAAGTGCCCCAGTGTGGCCAGGGCTCCGAGCTGCTCACCTCTGACAGGATCCTGTGGGCTGGGACGGAGATCCGTTCATCGGCACCAGATGGGACCAAAGACCGGAAGCCCTGCCCCACCCTCCAGGCTCCTCGGAAACTCTCACAATAGAACGTGGCATGACCCTAGGGAGCCAGAGGAGACCTGCCCCAGAGAAGATGGAGATGGACTGTCTCAGCTCCCTTTTGAGTGGGGGCTCAAAACCCAGGTTTAATATGATTTAGAAAAATAATGGCATGTGGGATGTGGACCACAAAGCGTGCCTGGGGGTCGAGGATGCATGCGGGGAGCTGCAGCACAGGGCCCAGCACTCAGCAACTGCCCAGCGAGTGTTCACTGACCCCAGTGTAAGCACCTCGTGCAGGGTCTTGTCCTGTCCTTCTCGGTCTAACCTGTAGGAGTCCTGTAGGAGAAACTCCTTCCTGGCTGCCTTTCCACGTTGCGAGATGTTCTTATGGATGTTTTTACTGTGAAGCTGTGTAGCGTCTTTTCCTGAAACAGCCGCCTCATGGGATGTGAGCTCTGCGTGCTGGGACGGACCCAGAGCCTGGAGGACAGGGGCCTTATTGTCTGTCCTGAACCTGCTGGCATCAGGAGGGCCAGGGAGACAATGACAGTCACGTGTTGTCTAAGTGGGAAGGGACTTGAGTGATAAGGCCCAACATCCCGGAGTCTAGGTAACAAGAGTGACAATGACATCACCCACAGATGACATTGTTTGAGCACCTCCCACGTGCTGGGAACTGTTTTCTCTCATTTCATCCTCACCACAGCCCTCCAAGGTGGAGACTAAGATTCTCCCCATTTTACGGAGAAGGAAGCTGAGGCCCAGAGAGGGGGAGCCACATTTTAGGGTCAAACAACCACTGAGGGGTCCAGGCCAGAACTCAAATCCTGCCTCCAGAGTCACACTGTTCAGCGATCCCTCGACCCACCACATGACCAAGATCAACACAACGTGCGTACCCACCAGAGAGGTTGTTCTACCATAGGTGGTCTAGAAGCTGACGTGGAAGGCAGGAGGGGGCAACTGGCTTTTTTATTCCTGTCGCTCAGGGAGGTGGCCAAAACCCTGGACCTTGTCCACGTGTGTTTTGATGTCACCAAGACATGGCTTGGCCATGGCTCAGATTGGCTCAGATGTGCCTGAACATGGCCTAGATGTGGCTTGGATGTCCAGTCCCTAAGCCTGCCAGGGGCAAAATGACCCCTGAGTTGGGACAAAGACACACTCCAGACTGCAGGAATCACAGACAAGTTTATTTATTGCAGAGAGGGCCAGTCTACAGAGCTGGCTTCCACACTCCCACTGAGACCCAGCTTGCGTGGAAGGCCGCCATACAAGTCTTCACTGGGAGAGAGGAAAATGGTCTGAGGTTCTACGAGGAGGCCGGGGTGATCACAAGGGCATCCTGGAATTGGAGGAGAAAAGTCAAAAAAGTTTTTTTAACATTCTGCCCTTTTGTGGTTTATGCTAGTTTATCCTCCACAAGGTGACTGCTGGCATTGGGGGTCATGACCCTGAACTCACTCATAAAAAATTCTTGGGAGGGTCAGAGCAGGAGCGTCTGTGTGTGAACAGTGACACCATGCAGGGGCCTGGGGCACAGGTAAAGTATCTGGGTGCAAAATCTGGGATTATATAGGACTGTTGTCCCCAGGCCCAGCAGATCAACAAAACTCCCAAGAAGTTTTGGAAAATTCAGATTCCTGGCTGTATCCGTTGGGTCTCAGGCAGCTAAATTTTTAACAACACTCTGCCTTTTTTGAGGAAACTAAGTGTGATACAGGAATGTAACCTATTAGATTTCCCTCAACATTCTATTATGGTAATTTTCAAATATACAGCAAAGTTGAAAGAATTTTATAGTGAACACTTGTATACTCATCACCTAGATTCTACCATTAACTTTTTTAAAGCCGTACTTGTTTAATCTTGGATCTATCCTTTTTTATTTTGGCCATGCTGCACATCTTGTGGGGTCTTAGTTCCCCACCAGGGATTGAACTCGGGCCCTTGGCAGTGAAAGCACGGAGTCCTAACCACTAGACCGCTGGGGAATTCCCTCAAATCTATCCATTTATTCATTCCTTTGACTAGATTTTAAAACATATTATATTGTAAGGCTATAAAAAGGATATCAGTGTGCTGCTAGTCCAAAACAAATGAATAGAGCAAAACAGGAAATTTGGAAAAAGCAGATCCAAAGGGTGAAATGATACCTTTGTAACCCAAACTGCAAATGATGCTTTGCAACTTGATTAAAAAAAAAAAAAGGACAGTTGCTAAATGCCCCCTAATAAGAGATACATGAAATATACTAACCTCCAGCCACCCAGTTGGGTGGACACCTGTTGTGTCCATCCAACATGAATTAAATGCAGTATGTGTCTTAGATAAACTTCTTATAATTGAATCATTGTATGTAGTTCATTAGTGCATGGCCTGTATATTTAGATATCTGCTGGTTTTATGGGTGAGGAACCTGGGCTCAGAGAGGCCAAAGGATCTGCCTGAGGGCCCCTGGCTAGAGAGAGAGGCAGAGTTCGCATTTGAACTGGTCCTCTGGTCCCTGAGTCTAGATCCAGCCTAGGTATCGTGCACAGTATACTGTCATAATTCTCCATCAAAGCCAGCTGAAGCATGGACACAGTTTTTGAGGGTGGGCAGCTGAAAATGAGTCAAATGTCAACTTGCCTTTGAAGCCAGTTAACAAAGCCTCCTACCCTTCCCTCTGCCAGGTGGGATGACAGGTAAGATAGAAAAGGCTGGAGGCTTATGACTCCAGGCTAGGACAGCCATCCTCTTCCGCTAAAAGATGAGGACATGAGGCCCTGAGAGGAGAAGGGACTTGCCCAAGGTCCCCCATAAGTGACCAGAGGGGCCAGGATGGGAGAGCAGCACCCACCTCCCATCCCTGGGCTCTCCCTGCGACTGTATGTTTAACCCCACTCACCTCGGTCAGAGACCACGAAGCGGCCTCAAATCCCAAGGCATTCACCATTGACACTGAGATCCCGGATCTTAATTTGCCTGAAATCACAAGTGTGGTCAGAGAATGGTGGGCCTGGGGTGGGAATGGGCAGCCGTGGAGAGGCTCACAGTTCCTAGACCTGGCACTCCCGACTCAGACTGCCCCTTTTGCCTCTCCTTGTTCTCCAGCCCTAGCGTCCACCCAGCCTCATCTCCCCATTCTTTGTCTCCAGCCCCAGCTTCTGGCTGCTCCAAAAGTTACCCTCACATCCTCTCATGCTCCTGCTCAAGAACCATCAGGGCCTCCCATCATCCACAGCACGTGCCTATACTTTGAGATTTCTTACTCTAATAAAACAAAGACATGACAAAAGTCAGAGGTTACCAATTCTCCCCATCCCCATGACCTGGGGCTCAACAAGAATAATTCCAACCTTTTCTCTTGGCTTCCTCCACTACTGACACAAATAACAATGCCAACAACAGCAAAGGCTAAGAACTGTTGAACACTGACTGTGTCAGGCACCCCCTCTCTGCCCTCATACAAACATCTTCTCCTTTATGCCTCTGAGGAAGGTGCTCTTATTTTCCCATTTTACAGATGGAGAAACTGAGGCTCAGGATGATAAGGCAGCTTGTCCAAGGTCAGGCAGCCAGCAAGAAGGGGAATCAGCACTTGAGCCCGGGTCTATCGGAGGCACATCGGGTGTGCTCTAGTTGTCTGTTTCCACCTCTGTCTGTCTCCTGCTGTCAGCCCTGTGAGCCTGGGGCATTGCCATGCATGCCTAGGCTCTGGCACGAGTGAAGAAATTGGGCTGGAATGCTGGAGACGGGGAAGCTCATTTCCAGGTGGATGACCTGGAAGGCTTCCTGGAGGAGGCAGAATTAGAACTAGGCTCTGAGGATAGGTGGAAAATAAATGAAAGGGGCCCCAAATGGAGACACAGGCAGGAGAAGTAAAGCACCTGCCCTCAACGCCCTGGGGACCAGGGGGATGGACAGCAAAGGGACGCACCGTTCTCGTTTGGCAGCAGGACGGAGGCAAGGATCTTGGTGATGATGTCTTTCAGAAGTTCAGGCTGTGAAAGAGAAGGGGCCCAATCACCCTGGCTGAGAATCTGAAGTCCTCCCAGCCATTCCTAGAATGGGCACAGTCCCGCCCTCTGGCGAGGGCAGCTGGTGGAGATGCTGAATCTCAGGTTCCTGACTGGTCAGAACTGCAAGGGCTCCACGGACAAGACAGGCTGTGGGGGGAGGGGTGGGGCACAAACCAGGTGGCCCTAGATCCACAGGTAGGGGACTGGGGTACATTTGTGGGATGCATCCCTCGCCCTCAGTCTCAAGGGCTCCACCGCTCTGTTTCAGCAGAATTCTCCAAGGGAATTTCACCCTGTTTCCCGAGGTTTTAACTTCTCAAGGGAAGCCAGAAGTCCTGATTTTCATGTGGAAACCTCCCCATTAAAAAATATTTGTCAAAAAAAATTAAAAGACAAAACAAAAGGGTGGAAAAATTTGCCCCTCCCCAAAACAAAGAAACAAATACCCCACCACAGCAGAAGACAGGATTCAGCCAATTTGAGATCTCTGATTCAGTCTGACTCAGACAGGGAAACTGAGGACTGGGGGGAAGGGGCTGCCCAGGGTCACCACTGAGATGAGTCTATATGAGTGAAATGAGATGTGAATAAAGGAGATTTGTTTTCCGTTTTAGGGTCAGAACTTTACAGAAGGGAAGTTCGTGTGTATCTGTGTGTTTGTGAATGTGTGTAGTCTCAGCTGTGTCTGGTATACAGTAGGTGCTCAGTAAACACCTGAACCAGGAGGTTGGACTTTGAGGCTGAGATCGGGGAGGCTGGCCAGCTCACCATGGGGCTGCCCGTGGGGACCTTGTTCAAAGCAAATCCTGGGCAATGTCTGCTTCTGAGATGGACCATCCTCGGCAATCCCCTGCACCCCCAGGGAAAATCTGTTCATACTCACATTGAACAGGCCAATGGCTGAGTTCATCAGGTGAATCCGATCAGAGCTGCAACAGAAGATGCCCATGAGGCTGGTCCCTCGGAGTCCCATTCATTCATTCATCAACTATTTACTGAGCACCTATTATGTACCAGACACAGTGCAGGCTCTGGATGTACAGCAGTGACCCAAGTAAAATCCTTGCTTCATGGAGCTTACATTGTAATGCATGGGGGAAGCGGGGGGAGAGAGCAAACAAATAGTTGCCCAAAGAGCAGGCAGAAAGATCACCCACAAGGGTGAGGACCATGGTGGACTGAGGAGCTCTTTCTCCTTCTAAAGGGGGTACCTAATTCCTAGCTTCCCTGTTTGTTGCCATATAGGAATGCAGGCCATGGCGGCCAGATATTCTGATTTGTATATGTTGGCGACTAATTTATATTAAAAAACCTAACCCTATGTGGGCTGATGAAAACACATCCATGGGCTTGATTTGTCCCAGGAGGCTCCAGTTTGCAACCCCTGAACTCCCTCTGGGGCAGCAGGAGGGTGGTGGGATGAGGGGAGGACAGGCAGGGGTGTAGCAGGCAGCGGGAGCCGTGTGCTGCTGGGCTGGGCCCCATGGGGGCTCAGCGTCCAGGCATGACTGTCACTGCTACTTTCTTGGTGTCCAAAATGGGCTGCCCCAGGCCGAGGGGATGGTGCTGGGCGGCCCCTTCCCGCGTGGCCAGGGTCAGCCTGCCCCGTGACTGCTGCAAGGCCATGTCCCTCTCTGCTTTCTGTCACACTCAGTCCTTGACAGTGGGACAGTCCCGGCAAGGCAGCCTTTCTGCCCGTCCGGAAGCAACCTTCACTCACACTGTCACCCCAGAGGCTCAAAACGCTGGGTGTTTAAAGAAACCAGTGGTCACCAGACAGGACTCATTTTCATCACCAGAATCTTCACAGTGATTTTCATGTTTACCTGATTTTGTTAAAGTTGAGCATAAGTAGGTCACCTCTGGTGTAAAACTGAGCTTCTGAGGTGGCTTCCTGCAACAAGAGAAACCCAGGCCCCATTTATTTAGAGGATGTGTCAGGTGTGGAGTGTGGGGTTCTGCAAGGAGGCTCTGGGGCCAAGCTGACACGGTCTGAATCTCAGCTGTTGGCTGTGACCTTGGGAAAGGGTCTGACCTCTGTGGGCCTCAAACTCCTTCTCTATTGGGCTGGTACCTGTACCCACTCCCCACTGAAGGGACCGCACAGAGGATTACTGATCATGACAATGATGACAGTAGCCAATACACACGGAGCCCTCACCGTGCGTCAGGTGGTGTTTTAAGAGCTTTATCTGATCACCTCCTTTGATCCTCACGACTCTTGTGAAGTGAGTCCTATTATTACCCCATTGTAGAGGTGAGGAAACTGAGGGGCAGACAGGATGGTAAATGTTAACCGGTTATTATTATTGGAAAGGTCAGAAACTAAGCCAGGCCTCAAACGCAGGTGCCGAAGGTATCCATCATCTTGACGCATGGGCTGGGGTGAGCCCAAGTGCCAGGCTCCAGCTCCAGGGCAGCTGCACCCAGAGAACAAACTTCTCCTGCAGGCCTGGGCTTGGTGACCTTTTGAAAAGTGTCTGCCATTGGCCATGGAGGGGAAGTCCCCAGAGAGTGAGGCTGGCCAGGGGCAGTCCACTTCCCCTGCTGGTTGGGGGCTCAGAGTATCCTCCCACACAGGAAGCCAGGGCACTGTGCATCCTGTAGTTGTGTGAATGGTGCCTGCTGACGTGGCCTGTGGACAGCCTGCACAGGACATGGAGCGACCCTCCTGTAAGGAGAGTGTAACGTTAGCCTCCAACAACCAGGTGGTGTCCAGATTCCTCGGCCTCACTTATCCAGGGCCCAGCCATGAACCTTGCCTCGTCTCTTCCTCCTCCCTGTCCTCTGTGCGATTCAGCTGGTGGCCCACTCAGGTCCTTTTTTCGGGTGGGGCATCCATTCCTTAGCTGCTGAATGCTTCTGTTAACAGTGCCCAGCTGTCCCCTTGTCTGGGGAACTGCCCTTGCTGGAGCGGAGCGGCCTTGCTGGGAGGTTATGTTGTGCCTACTCTGGGGGCAGTTATGGCCAACAACTGAAGGACAAGGGGGTACAAAAGGCCAGCCTTCTTGTTTCAGCCTGGGCTCGACTCTGTGGTGCCACCATGCTCCCGAGCTCTCTGTGGGGTGAAGCAGAAGCGAGCCTCCAGCTGAGACCACATCCTTGCTCAGTCCTTCTCCTGGGAGCTCTCCCCCAATACATCACTTTTATAAGAGTCTTTGTCTTGGGCCTGTTTCTAAGGGCCCCATCTAAGATAACTTCCTACTGGGCTTGCCCTTTGATGACTCCCAGCCCCATACCTTTACGCACAGGATCCCCTTATACAGAAGCTCTGAGATCTGACCTGTTGGGGTTACTGCAAAAATCAGTTAAGAACTTACCTGGAGATGATTTAGTTCTGTTCATACTTCAGAAGAGGAATTACCCCTTTCCCTCTCAGGCCTGTGGTTTGGATAGAGACAAACCCAATTCCCCACTCCTGTGTGTTTGTGTGTGTGTGTCCCAGCTCAGAAAATTTACATATTTCATTTTTCTGGCCACGCTGGTTGGTTCATGAGTGGGCACTTGACCCTAACTCAGCCAATGAGAGTCAGGTTTGGAAGTTCTGCTGGAACTACTGGGAAAGAGAAGCTTTTCCATTGGGGTTGCCAAGCAGATAGGTTATAAGCCTGATGCAGCTTGGGGGCACTTCCATGAAGGGATAACCTGCCTGGGGATGAAGGTAGCACAAAGAAAAACAAGGGAAGAGAGAAGAATGAAGATGACATTGCTTGAACACCTGGATCCAGCTGTTCCTGAAGCCATCTTGACCTAGACTTTTCAGTTATACGAGCTAATACAATTCATTTTGTGCATGTGAATTAAATTTCTGCCCAAAGATCCTGACTAATAAAGAGCTGGGCCCCCAAATCTCCTGATTCTTGGCTCAGAATTCCCTTCCCCTATCCCTGCGAGATAAAAAGAGTGGTGGAAAGGTTTAGCAAAGCAAGAGGGGTGAACAGGAATAGTGGACAGAGGGGTCCCCCAGGTTGCTGCCAACGTCTCAGACAACTGAACTCACAATGCCCAGGGTGAAGAAGGGGCGGTAGGCTTCATTGGTGGCAAATACTTCCAGCATGATCAGTTGGGCCACCTTGGCATTGCCCTGGTCCACAAGGAGCTCTGGGTTCTCCTGAGTCAGGATCTTCACGATTTGTGTGGGCCCCAGCTGATTTGCTGCCTGAAAGGACATCAGACCCACATGTGACCTCCCAAGTGCCTCACCACGGCCTGCCGGCCCCATGCGGCCCCATGTGGTCTGGCCGCTGTCAACCTTCCTGGACTCCCTGCTTCCTCAGATCTTGGAATAGACTGCTGCTCTCCCCATCTCACAGCCTTTGGTTTTGCTTCTCCCTATATCTGGAATACTTTTCCCTTCAGGGAAGCCCTTCCTAATCTCCCAGACTCTATCAGGTGCCCCAGTAGTGCTCTCATAACCCCTAGAATCTGTCCTTTGTCACCACACTTGTAACTGAATTATTATCTGTGTAATTATTTGATTCAGGTCAAACTGTCCTATTAGATTGAAATCTCCGTGAGGACTGGGACCAGTCTGTTACAGTCACCAGTGCTCGAAGGACAGAGCAGTTCCACACATACTTTACTCCCCAGAGGCCAGTAGACAGACCACAGCAAACACCCTTCAGGCTGCAGATGGTAAATGGACCAACCTTTTCACTGATCACCTTGATGCTTGACTTCAGCCTGCGGGCCGTCTCAGGAAGCTAAGGAAGAGAGGAAGCCAGAGCAGGTCCGCTGGAGGGGAGAGGGGAGACACACTTCCAGCAGCCCCACTGCTGGGATCCCCCAAACCCCAGAAAAGCTGGGAGGGCCTGGTGGTCCAGTGCACATGTCTGTCCCTGGTGGGAAACATCCCCTATGTCAGCGGCTGTGGAGAATGAAGTCCCCACCGGCCTGGACTTTTATTGTGGGTTGGTGGTGCTTGTGGGTCTGTGGGCGGCTCCCTGTTCTCAGAGGACATAGAGAAGCTACCGAATTCTTACTATAGTCATGAATGTGGTTGCTGGTGACCACTCCCCTTTTCTCGTCACCCCCGCCCCTCACCCTGACTTCTAATCCCCGAGAGCTTGGTGATCTGTTGTCTGTCAGCTGACCTGAAGTCCTGTCCCGCTTCCTTAACTTTGGGCCAACCCTATCCCCTTCTGGGCCTCGGTTTCCCCATCGGGCACCCTGGTGAGGTGGCACACTCCAGTTGACTAGTGGTGGTTGTCTGCTGTGCTGGATTGATAAGGATTCTGCGGCTGTGTCAGCATCCAGGGTCAACAGGAAGGAGGGCCCTGAGAGATTAGTGATGTCTGCCGTGGGTCCTGAAGTGAACAGCGGTGGTGCAATCACCACCCCAGGGCCAGTCAGAATCTAAAATGCCCTTTGGACAGGCCTGTTATTTGGTAGAGGAAGCAGGCGTTTCAGGTTCCAGGAGGGCAGAACTAGGACTGGCGCTGAATGTTACAGGGAGGTTTTCAGCTTTGGAGTCATATATCAGAGGCAGGGTCTGTTTGAGAAGGGAGTGAGCTCTCCATCACTGGAGATATGTAAGCTGAGCCTGACAGGTGGTGCCTGCTTAGGAGTCCTTGTGTCCCTGTTGATTCAAGAAATCCCCATGATGCAGCAGAGGTGGCTTCACGCTCTGTCCCATGCTGAGGCTTACCACATAGTCCAACAGGACCATGAGTTCTTCTGGAGGGAGCAAGGCAGCTACTGCAGCATTCACCACATCCTTCCTCATGGTGAGGCTGAAAGGGGTATAGTGTAGGGAGGGCAGATTCAGGGAATCCACACTGTCATTGAACAGCTTAGTCACCTTTCCTTCCGAGTCCACCAACTTGGCCTAAGGAGACACAGAGCAGAGAGTTGTCTAGGAACTTTAACTCCACGACATATCCAGTAATAACCTAGAAGGAAATGACACCATTCAGCTTGTTTCCCTTTCTGCATTTGCTGCCAGGAAACTCAGCCTGGCATTCAGTGCTTTGCTGTAGATGATGACTTATCTCAGGTGCCTAGCAACATCTACTGCACTTGCACCCCTCAGGTAATCTCTGATTTTTAAAAAATCTAGATGTCTTATGTGGCATTTAGGTTTCAACTTCTCAGATACCTCACAAACCCTTTAGATGAAGGGAAAATTCAAGACTGCAACAGAATGGATGGAAATGTTTGATGCTGCTGTTTTCCAAGGATCCGTGAAAACTGGTCTGAGATTCACGCTGCCTTGCTTGAACTGGTCCCTGAGGGCGTCCAGCCCCAGTGTGGGTGGGCGGCTCCACATTTTATAGAGAACCGATGGTTACTGGTTTCTTGCCAGGTCCCATGCAGCCTCATTTCTTCCTCTCCTTGGTGACCATTGTTATTACATTTTACAGATCAGGAAATTGAGGCTTAGAGGGATGAAGAAACTTGCCCAAAGTCACACATCAGGGAGCTGTGGAGCTGGGAGAGAAACTTAGGTCTGTGTGATCCTCAGTGATGTGTCTCCATCCTGGGCTCTTGTTCAAGGTCACCAGATATTTGAGGAATGGAAAGGGCTTGCCTGAGAGAAAGGCCAAGAGCCCCACACACTCTGGACCCTGACTGGAAAAATCAGGGTTGGAGGAAATCAGGTCACTGGGGTCGATGTTCTGTGTGTGGCCTGTAGCTTCCAGCTGCTGATTTTTCTCCATCAGAATGGTTTACATGGGACATGTTCAGCCTGTTGAGATTCTTCTAAATCAGCCTGTGTGTCCTAACTGTGACTGGCATTTTCTCCCCTGAAACAGACCCATGGTGTCTGACCCTTGGGGGTCAGAGAAGGGCAGTGATGTCCCCACTTTCTCCTTGAGGTCCCATGACACTCACCCCCAGGATGAGATGAACAACATCATGGTCGATGGCAGGAGACATAAAGTCAAACTCCAGATGGTCAGAGTTGAGAGAAACGGGCACTGCTCAGGGAGAAGAAGAAAGTTGTGTGAGGGTGGAGGACAGTATTGGATGGGATGGTTTGGGGCTGCTTTTGGCTGGAGCAGCATTATTGCATGAGGTGGAGTAAGGGAAGGAGCAGACGTAACGATGATGTTGATGAGGACCGTGATAAACATGATGATGATACTGACTGACATTTATTGAGCATATATCAAGCACCAGGTAACGTGTTAAACCTTTACATGTGTTACCTCATGGAATCCTCACAATAACCTTAGGTCCTACGATTACCCTCATTTTACAGATGGGGAAACCAAGGCTCACAAAAGTGAAGTGACTTATGTCCCTCAAGGGCATACTGTGAAAGGATCTGAACCCAGTCGGTCCTATGCCAACGTTCTGGTTTGGAACAAAACTGACCTACAGCTTATACCTGTCTACCTCCCCCACCAGACAGATTTGCACCCCCCCTGCAGGGGGGCGGGGTCTGGGTCTGTGCTAGGGATCGCGTGCGTTTGCCTTGGGATTCCCCACTTGGCCGCCAGATGGCGGTGGCGTCTCATGTGCCCGGGCTGTTGGGCGGAAAATGGAGAGGACTAGGGAGGGGCGCAGAGGCGGGCGGGGAGTTGGTCATTGGTCTGCCTGCTCCTGGGGGAGGCCTCCTGCCCTGCCCCTGGGGAGCAGGGGAGCCGTACAGACTTGGGTTGGAGCCCCAGCGGCCTTGGCTAGCCTCTGAACCTCAGTTTCCTCATCTTAAAATGAGGAGAGAGTAGTATACCTGCCTCAGAGGTTGTACAGGACTGGTACCTAGTAAAGTTGGCTCAAATCTGAATTAAACCAGACTTGGAACTTGAAGAATTGGGTTAAAGCCTTCCCCTATCACTAATTTCCTCTGTGAACTTGGACAAATGATTTCTGAGCCTCAGTTTCCTTATCTGTGAAGTGGGGTAATGATCCACTCCACTTCATGGAGTTGTCTGAGGAGTCAGTAAGACAGTGTATATAAAATACTCAGCCCAAGGGCTTGGCCCAAAGCAGGTGCTCTATGGGTGCTGAATGCCTATTGATTCCATTCTCTTCTTTCCACTCCTCTCTGGTGGCTTTGAATGAACCTCTTCAGATCCCAAAAGAGTAGATGGTAGCATTTTCTTCTTCCCACCAATCCCCTCTCTGAGGGGTCCAAGAACTCAGAATTTCACTGTGAGTGATCTGAGGATACAATTTATTTCTTCCCTAGTAGCCCATAGTAGTCTCTGATCATCCATCCATCCATCCATACATCCATCCATACATCCATCTATCTATCCACCCATCCAGCACACATCTGTAAGCACCTCTCTGTGCCAGGCAGAGAACCTGCTATGTATCTGGAACTTTCCCATAAACTTTTAATCCTCACTAACAATTCTGTGAGGTAGGGCTGCATAAACCCCATTTTATAGATGAGGAAACAGAATAAGGAGGTGGAGTTGGCTTTTTCAAAGCCATGGAGCAAATCAGTGGCAGAACTGGGATTTGAACTTGCGTTTATCTGGGGCACCCACTGGGCTCACATAGAACCTTGCACGTACTGTGTGCTCATGAAGTCACAGTCGTGGTGATTTCCTGTCTGCTCATCCTGGGCAGGGATCAGGTGATTCTTGTCTCACTTGCTCCTGGGCCAAGTTGCTGCTCAGGCCTGATGGGGGGAGGCCTGCCTTGGGCAGAGCCAGGGCCTGGAGGCCAGCTCAGCAGTCAAGGAGAAAGGTATGAGAGAGCAGCGCACCTACCCTTCGTCAGGTTCAGGAGGTCCGCACACATGTCCTCAAAGGCTGCCTTGATCACAGGACACAGCTGCAACAGCACAAATGCAGGGCTTCCATCAGCCAGGGGCCAGCACATAGCCCCCCAGTGACCCATTCTCAGCTCTCCTGGGCTGAGTCCCGTCCCTGTGCCCACGGCCAGCCAGATTTTCACCCATGGGCTTGAGGACTCAGTGGTGCATCTATGTCCCCAGTCATCACCGCTGCTCAGAGCCCATCACAGCCTCTGGTGTCACTTGGCATCTTTTGCAATGGTTTGTCCCTTGCCCTGTGTCCAGGGTGTGCCTGGCCTGTCAGCTGTCCTCCCCTCAGACTCATTGTGTTCACAAGAGCCCACGTTTCCATAGGAGGAAAATGGAGAATGCGTTCCTTCATTCACTTCTTGAGTCAACACTTGGTACTGACTTCCTTCCACGTGTCAGGTTAGAATACAGGCCAGCAAGACACACCCAACCAGACTTGCGAACAATCTCTGTGGGTTTCTAGCTCCAACACATCTCTTTGCCCCCCGAACTCTTCTCCCTTCAAAATTGCAGCAGTTCTCAGCAGGGGAAGATTTTGTCTCCCAAGAGACATTTGGAAATTACTGAAGACATTTTCAGTTGTCACAGTTTAGGGGGAGTGTTACTGGCATCTAGTAGGTGGAGGCCAGGGATGCTACTAAACATCCCTCAATGCACAGGGTGGCCGCCACAGCAAAGAATTAGGGGGCCCAAATGTCCATAGTGACAACCCCTGGCCAGAGCTGTTCTTCTTGGGGAGGAAGTTAAACAATTGACTTACGTGACCATGGGGCCCAAAGGCCTTGTTCTCTGCTCTCGGCAGCCTGTTTTCCAGGGCAGTGCTCTGAGGTTTTGTCATTTTGTCTTAGGTACAATTTGCCCAGTGAAGAACATTCTGGTTGACCACCCATTGCTACTCTCGAGAAATGACAATGCACTTTGACAAATGTTAATTTTTCCTATGAAAAACCTGTTCCCTGCTCCAGCTGCTTTGCCAACCCTGAGCCCAGGGAGGATGGAGGAGTTGAGCTCAGGGACTCCCAGCATTCACTGTCTGTTCCTCATGGGAAAGGTGTCGCTGGCACCCTCTGCATCTTCTCCCACAATTCCCCTTCCTTCAGTTCCACCCCTGGCTACATATTCAAATCCTCCTCTGGGGCAGCTAGAATCCTCTGGGATACCAGGGCCCCACCAGGCCAATTAAATCTGAATCTCTCAGGTCGAGCCCTGATATCAGTATTTTAAAAAGCCTTCCCAAGAGGTTCTGATGTGCAGTTGGGATTGGGACCCACATATTTACACTGAAAGGGGCATCAGCATTTTCTAGATGGGCTCCTGCCAGATTTAAACATGCTGCGCCTTTTTCCCTTCATGACAAGTAAAATATTCATAGGACTGTAGTTTCAAATCCAGTGATTCATGGTGGGGAACCATGATGATTAATGGAATGCCAGTTTTCTCAAATTGTTCACTGTATTTGGCTTTTCACCCTTAAAAACAGATATCATGCAAAGAACATTTTATAATCCCAAGTTCTTGCCGTCTTTTCTAGTGGAAGACACATTTTTAGCTATTAAAGTATAATGCCAGTTAAAATATGATTTTGCTGGAGGCTGGGAAAAAATTTCCAGCTGGCTCTACTTTAAGAAACTGCCACCTTTAAATAGAAAAAAAAATTTCTTAAGAGAAAAAATACCTCACATAAGTGAAGCTAAGTTTTACAAAAGGATTCACTTTCAAAGTCCTTTCAGAAGGCTCTCTGGAATGGTTTTAAGAAGTATTAAATACGGTACAGCTATTAAAATAGTTATGAATATCATACAACGGCATAGGAAATAGATATACCATAGAGGATATAAAATAATATTGATGCCGAGTGCAGCCATATAAAAATCTGAGTGCATGTGGATGGAGATTTGGAAAACAACATGCAAAAGAAAAAATAGCCGCCAAGTTAAGGTAGAAGGATTATGGGTATTTTTTCCCAAAGGTTTTGGTTATAATAGTGTGTTTTCCATTCAAAAAAGTTTTTTTATTAAAAATATATTAATTATCTTACGAGGTGTTTTTATTATTTATTTATTTCATTTTGCCCACGCAGCGCAGTGCGGCACGCAGGATCTTAGTCCCCTGACCAGGGATCGAACCTGCGCTCCCTGCAGTTGAAGCGTGGAGTCTTAACCACTGGGCTGCCAGGGAAGTCCCTGACAAGGTGTTTTTAACCCCAGGAGAATCACTGTTGTGAACACATCTTGGAATTTACAGTGAAAATCAATGGTCACAGTGGTTGACTCCAACTTATAGAATTTTAGTTTACCTGTGACATTGAAGGGACATATAAAATGAGATGGATTCATGTTTACTGACTCAGAGAAATAAGTCCAACAAGACCTGGTGGGTGACAAACCCCTGACGACACAACCAGGATGGTGTGAGGCCCTGGTGCGCTAGAGCCAGCTTGGACCAATTTATGAGGGCCAACTGTTAAATTTTCAGGAATATCTGAGCTTGGTGCTAAACCTGACATTATTAAAAATTAAATTGTATAAACTTACAATTAAATAAGTTATGCTAAGATCAAAGTCAGTGAAAACTCAAAACTCATTACTTCCTAATTATTTTGTTTTATTTTACTGTTATCTATTGTTCTTAGCTTATTTACGTCTATTGTACCTGCATGGTGGAAATGCCATACAAGAGTGGGCTACCAGGCATCTCTTCCTGACTCTGTTCAGTGACATCACACTAGTAGCTTGAAATTGGCAATGGAAGGGCTGTTTACATCAACGAAATCAGTAAATGTTACAAATCAGAGCTCCCTTCCTTCAACCAACCCCTCCTGAGTCAATTGTGAGCAATTTATCAGCACATCACTGTTCAAGGTCCCCTGGCTGACTTTTGGGAGTTTCATTACTTTGATCTCAAGGATCCACTGCTGAAAGAGTGACCCAAGCCCAGAAGCTTCCCACTCAAGGAAGCACAAGTCCCTTAGCACCAGCGTGCAGTTCCATCCCCAACCACAGGGGAAGCAAGCTTCACAGGCCAGAGAGACCCTGATTCCACTTACCTCGCTTTTCACCAGCTTGGGCAGGGCTGGCACCAGGAGCCTTATGACCTTGTCAGCTAAGGAGTTGAGCAGGAAGGAGAGCCTTCCCAAGAGGAGAAGAGGAGAGAGATGAGGCAGGGTCAGAGATGATCACCCCTCCCCTGTTTTACAGAAGGGGAGACTGAGTCCAGGGGAGGAAGGAACTTGCCCAAGGCCCAGGGCCTGTTAGAAACAAGGCTGGGTGTAGACCCTGAGCCTGGTGTAGACAGTGGCAGACAGTTCTCAGGGACAGGGCCTGGGGGTTGTCTTTAGGAATTTGTGCTGGATACTGGGATGAGGGCAGTTGGCATTTCCCCCCATTCTCCTGCTAAGGAGAGATGGAGGGAAGCACCATGTCTTTGAGCATCTGTTGTGTGCCCTGCCCTCAGCTGAGTGCTTAGTGCTGCTGCCCTGTTAATCCTCTTACTGTGGCCTGGAAGGTGAGGCATGGGGAGGTGACTTGCCCAGTGTCACCTGGACAGTAAATGAAGGAGACACGTTTGCCTGACTCCACAGTTTATACCCATGGCTCCACCCTAGCCTACCTGTGTGGTTTGAGGGGCCTAGGAAAGAGCCTCCTCTCCACCTTCAAATGTTTGCCCCAATTTCTGGCACGATGCCTGAAATCCCATCATTATCGCTTCACCCTTGATATCTTGAGCTCTCTTTGGCATCACAGATTTCCTGGAGGGAGCTCCAGATCAGGAGTCAGGAGAGATAAGTCCTTTTCCTTCTGTGGGCTTCAACGTTCTCCATCTGTAAAATGGGTCCAGGACACCACCTGGCTTCCCTCCCAGGCATGCCAGGAACCCAGTGGGAGGAGGTCACACTCACTTATGTAGCAGGCTGATGCGCAGCCTCCCGCGGGTGTTGGAGCAGTCGCTGAGGACCAGGCGGGTGTGGTCTCTCTCGCCAGTCTCCACGTGGATGATGGCTTGGGCCTCCACCTCCATGTGCAGCTCCACAATGGTCTTGACCAGGGGCCTGGGAGTGGAGGAGCCCCATGCTGTGATCTCCATCCCAGCTTCAGGCTGGATCAAGCCAAGCCTGCTGTCCACCTCTGTCTCCTGGCTCTCACTCCTCCCTTCTCAGGCTCCTTGCTGGGTTCTCCTCATCTCCTCAACTGTTGACTTCATTGTGTCCCAGTCTCAGTTTCTAGATTCCTCTCCTGGTTTAAATCCTCTGCCTATGTCAGTAGCTTCCAAACTTATACCTAACTCACTTCTCAAATGTCTTACAGGCATCTCAGATTTAACATGTACAAACTGAACTATGGATCCTTCCCCAAATCCTCTCCTCTCATGATCTTCCCTGTTTTGTTTGCTGGCCACTCCATGCTGCCTTGACCCCTCAATCTCCCCTCTCCCCCCGCCCCGCCCCGAGCCCCCATTCAATCTGTCAGGAAATTCTGTTGTGTCCTCCGAGACATATTTGGAATCTGTCTACTTCTCACCACCTTCCTGTTCCTAAACCCTGGTCCATGCTATTATTGTCTCCTCCTGAACTATTGCAGTAGCTTCTGGATAGCCTCACTGTCTCCACTCTTGCCCCCATACACAGCAGCCAGAGGGCTTCTTGAAGAATGTGAAATCATGTCATGTCCCTCCTCTGCTTAGAGCCCTGCACGGCTCCCATCTCACTTGGTAAAACCAAGTGCTCACCTTGACCCACAAGGCCCTGTACGATCTGGCCCCAGCTGCCTACTGGGGCACCGCCTCACTGCCCCCTTTCCCCGCTCTCATTCCGTTCTGTGAACAAGGCAAGTGCACTCTTGCCTGAGGGCCTTTGCACTTGCTCTGTCCTCTGCTTGGAACTCTCTTTTCCAGACACCTGCATGGAGGATGGGGGCGGGGAGAATGAGTGGAGGAAACTGTCAGGCCAGCTGTGCCTGACTGAGGGGACACTCACGTGTTGAATCCAGCTACCATGTCCAGGGGAACATGAATCATCAGCTCCCGGCCATCATCTAGGGGTTGCACCTGCAGCTGGAGGATGCTGGCTGAGGTGACTTTCAGCCTGGATGGGACACGGGAGAGATGAGATTCATGCCTCATGTTCATTGAGCATTGTCCCCAGACCGGCTTCCCTCCATCCTTCCTGTCTCCAACCCCGCAGTGCCCAGCCAGCAGCTGGACCCAAGCCCTGTGTGCTGACTCCTCCTTAGCACGGTCTTGCCCCCATCCTTGTCCTCTCCCCTGCCCGCAACACTTCCATGGCTCCCCCATCACTTAGGAGATGAATCCAAGCTCCTGGGGCTGACTTGTAAGACCCTCTGTGCCCTGGCCCTGCTGATCTCTCCCTCTTGGACTTGGGGTCTGAGCACCAGCCACTCTGACTCTCACCTCCCCCCGCCCATGCCTTTGCTCAGGCCAGTCCCTCTGCCTGGAATGCCATTTCTGCTTGTCTCCTGGTGAGCATGGAGTCATTGGCTCACCTGTCCCCTCCACTGAGAAGCATCGCCTTATCCCTTCACCCTCCCACCCCAGGTGACCTTCCCCTGAGGTCACCCCCCTTAGGGTTCCTGGGTCACTCTCTTACGGTTATTGTTACTCCTCTGGGAGCCTCTGAGGGAGAGGCTTTGTTTGATCCATCCTTCACAGTCAGGCACAGAGCTGATACCAACCAATGCTTGTTGACCAATTGATTGAGCATGCAAAGCGTGTCCCGGGCAGACGTGTGGGCAAAGAGCTAGCTCCCAACTTGGCTCTGCTCCACTTACCAGATGATATGCTTCAGGATGGACTTCACCAGCCTGCTGAATATGCCCCCGGCCGACTCCTTCATGGCGCTGAGCAGCGGCAGCTGCTGCAGGGTGTTGATAGCATCGTGATCCTTCAGTTTCTGCGTCAGCACTGGAGACAGGTCCCAGGGATTAGGGTCCAGAAGGAGAGGTGAGAAGGATGGCTTGGTGGGGGCTCCAGGCTGGGAGGGGACATCACTCAGGGCTACTTGGACTGGGATATAAGGTGAGGGTATGGATGGCTCCATTCTGATCATCTCCACTGTGTAAATGTGACTTGGAGGACGATGGTCCAGATGGGTCACTTTCACATGAAGACTGTGGCTGGGCACAGGTGGGACCATTCACACCCTTGAACGTTGCCAGCCTCTGCCGGGAGTGTTGGCCAGGACAACCGGCACATGGACCTGCAACTCTCTCCCTAGCCAGGGGCAAACACTCTGGAGCCAAGAGGCAGGGAACTCATAAGGCCTTGTTTGGGGCTGTTTTGCAGCTGAAACTCACTTGCTAATGATTCTCTGACCTCCACATCCTATGGGCCTGTTGTCCAAAGAGCCCCAGGTGCTGAGCAGAGAAAGGAAGAGCCAGGACCCCTGGGTTCTGGTCACAGTTGGACTTTTTTCCTGACAGCTGGAGCCCATTTGGCTTGTGTGCAGAGCAGGTCAGAGTGCTGGAGAGCTGATGCTCCAGAAGAAAACCTCAGCCAATGACTGACGGGAATTGGTGTATAAATACCCCAGCTCCCTCCGCCCTTGGGCAGGATGACTTAGGTGTGTCGCGCCCCCCCCCCCCCCCCGCCGTGGGGACACTGTGTGCCAGAGTCCCTGTGTGTCGGTGCCTCTCAGAGACAAAGCGGGCCTTTTTGCCTGCCCTGTGACAATGGAGCTGGTCCCTGTAAATATTCCTCCTCTGCCAGCTGGCACACTGTTCAGCACTGTCAGTAGAGGCTCTGGAGGGACGTGGAGGAGGAAGGAGCTTCCCCTCCTGGCCCTGGTGCTCCTCTTGCCAGACTCCAGTGGCATCACCTCCCAGAGCTTCAGGCTGTGAGCTGAGTGGACTCCCGTGGGCAGCCAGTGCCGGGGTCACCCCAGCTCCCTTCCAGGCAGTTACCCAGGGACAACGTCCCAGTGAGTCAACAGCAATCCCTTTGTCCAGGGGCTGCTTCCCAAAGAAATCCATTTGCTCCTCGGCAGGCAGTTCTCTGCCAGGTGGCCTCAGCCTGCCAACCGTGGACCAGCTCTCACCCTGGACAGCTCGGGGACTTTCCCACCATTCAAGGGGCTTCAACACACTCCTGCCATGAGTTCTGGGGAGGATTCTCTCCTCCAAGTTTCTTCTGTACTTGGATTTGAGCTCCCTGCTGCATCCCAATCCCTAGGGTCTCATTTGGCGTTCTCACCTTTTTTCCTTTTAGCCAATTTCCCAGTATTCCAATTCCTGCTAATAATTCTTTATACAAACCCATCTATTGGGCTTACTGTGTGGTTTCTGCCTTCTGACTGGCCCTGACTAACACAGATGCCCAGGAGGACGGAGCTCCAGCTCCTGGTGGTAACTGACTTCTGCTTACCTGACTTGCTTCCCGCTCTCTTGTAGGTGTTTCCTGGGATCACCTCCAGAACAACCCACTTGCACACAGCTCCTGAACTCAGACGCTGTTGCTGGGGAACCTAAATGGCTGCTCTTCTCCAAGCTCCTTCTGGCTGAAATTCCATGTGCTTGCGATTCAGCGTGGGCCCAAGGCACACATGCCTCCCCAAAGAGTGTCAAGGGCTCTCTGCTCCCCATCCCTCCTAGGGGTTCCCTCCTCTGGTTACAATGCCTGTCTGGCCCTGCAGGACCTGGCCCATCCCTTCCCATCCAGACGCAGCCCAGGCCCACTGCATAGAGAGGATTGGTCTCTACTTGCTCCAGTTGGACCTCCAGAGCCCACTGATTTTCTCCCTCTCAGGGGACAACACCGGAGCAGTGGTTCTCAACTGGGGCAATGTCCCCTGGGAGACACTTGGCAATGTCTGGAGACATTTTTGGTGTCACAGCTGGGCCGAGGATGCTGCGAAACAGCTAGAGTGCACAGGACAGCCGCCCACAGCAGAGGTATTCGGCCCCCAAGGTCAGCAGTGCTGAGGTTGAGAAGCTGAGCCGGAGAGGTCATTAAGCTCTTGTTACTTCCTGTAACAAGAAGGTTGTTGTCACTTCCCAACAACCTAGGGAGGCGGACCCTCTTGCAGAGGAGGAAACCAAGGCTCAGGGAGTTGCCAGGGCCACAGAGCTGGAGCGTGATAAAGCTGTGCCCGTGGCCCAGGCGGCCAGACTCCCAGCTGAGGGTCTTTGCTCTGGAGACTAGTTGCACCCTGGGTCTAACTCAGAAGAGGTGCTCTGGCAAAGGGGTTTAAGTGAGAGCAGCTGGAGAGGCAGTTGCATCATCGCACGCAGTGGCCGCACACCCCTTCTGCAGGCCATGGAACCTCAGAGTAGTGTGTTTTGGAATCGTGGAATTTAAGAAGAAGGTGATCTTGGAATCATGGACTCTTGAGATCGTAGACACTCCCAAATTTTGTAACTCACCCAATCAAGTCTCACCCAAGACCTGGGATCCCAACAATGCCTTGCATACCCCCAGGGACGGGGAACTCTCTCCCTCATTTGGAGGGCTGCTTTACCTGCCCCCTTGCCTTATGGTGGTGAGGCCTGGGCGGCCAAGACTTACTTTGTTTGATGACTTCTGGGCTGAGGCTGAGAACCGCAGGAGGGCTGAGGGTGGCTCCCACCAGATTGGCTGCCAGCAAACCACAGAGGAAGGTGAAGGTCCGTGGGCTGGCCATCTTCTTGGGGGTTGGCAGGTGGCACATGGCACAATCTGGGGTGAGCACAGAGGGCCCTGTTAGCTGGGCAGAGAGACCCAGGCCAGGCCCACCATGCCTGGTGACTTGGGGCATGGAGTCCAGGAGAGGCTGTTTAGTGAGATGGTCAACAGAGTGGGCTCTGGAGCCCTACTGGGTCTCTGTGTCCTTAGACAATCAACTTAACCTCCCTGTGCCTCAGTTTTCTCATCTGAAAAATGGGCAACATAACCACTACTTCATGGAGTCGGGATTAAATGAGTTAATATCTAGAAAGCATTTAGCACAGTGCCTTTCGCATGTCAAGCACTTGGAAAATATTAGCTATTTTCTTACAGGACAAAACAGTGCTCAGGACAAAACACTTCTGCTTCTTCAGTTCCTCAGCCAACTTCAGTTCCTGGGTTTCCCCTCTTGCTTTACAAATTTCCAGTCATTCCAAGCTGCTTGAAGTTCCCAGAACATACCTTGTTCTCTCCTGTGTGTGCCTTTGCCCTGCTCTTCCTGCTTCCTGTAATGCTCTCCTCCTTCCTTATCTGCCTGCTGAACTCCTGTTCATTCTTGAAAACTGCTTACGTGTCCCTTTCTCTGTAAAGCTTTCCCTCTCCTGCAACCAGAGAGCCTGGACCACACTTGGAGAAATGTCACCCTGGGGGGCTGGTGTGTGCCCAGGACAGGAAGTTTGGAGGCCAGAGGGAGATGAGAATTCAGGTAAGATGCAAAGTGGTAGGAAAGCTCTTTGCTTAATTCATGAAACTCAGTGGTTTGAAGGGGGAGTAGGTGGCTGTTTGGAGCCAGGAAGAGAAAGGCAGAAAGAGAGAGGAGAGGCCTGTGGGCGCCTCCTGCGAGAGGAGCTTGGGGTGTTCTGGCTCCTGGGCTGCTCTGTCCCCTGCAGGGTGTGGAGCGTCAGCAGCTATAACCTCATCCTGAGCTCCCCAGCCTGCACCCTGGCTCTGCCCCCACGCACCCTATAGCAGCTTCTGCCTCCTATGCACGGTCCTGCTTGGAGGTCGGGAGGATCCTGACCCAGAGAGCTGGGCCCTCGCTTGGCTCAGCACCCGGGTTTCTTGTTGCCAAAGACAGACGTGGCATCTGGATGACGAGTGTCTTCTGTGAGCTGGCGCAGTGTGAGCTCTCTGACGCACTTGCAATAACGATTCAATACCTGCCTTCCTGACCAGGCCAAGAGCTCCGGGAGGAAGGGCTGGGTCTACCTGCACCCCACTGTGTCCCCAGCAGCCAGCATAGTGCCTGGCACACAGTGGGCGTTTAGTAAGTAAATGGTTGCTGAATGAATGAATGGCCCCTGGGAGCCCTGGAACAGTGGGAGAATGTGAGCCTGCTAATCTGGGAAGGTCTGGGCCACGAGGACCCCTGTCAAGTCATAGGACCCTCATCCCTGAGTCTCAGGAGACCTGAGGGTGGAGGAGAAATATCGTGGGCCTGGGAGTCAGACAGACCTGAATTGGAGGCCTTCCTCTACCACTTGCTGTGTGATCTCAAGCAAGTGACTTACCCTCTCTGTCTTAGTTTTCTCATCTATAAAGTAAGGGGTAATAATAATAATACATCACAGGGTTGTTGGGAGGATTAAATAGGACCATCCCTTTGTGGCCCGGTATGCCACAAGCCCTCAATGAGTGTTAGCTGTTATTCCGATGATGACAGTTATTATTGCTGATACTAGGGTCAGAAGGAGCCACCTTGCAGTCAAAGTCAGAAGACAGCGGTGACGCCCTGCCTGCACCCTGCTCTTTTACCCGGGAAGCCCCCCGCCCCCACCCCACTGTCTTTTTCTTTCAAATACCTTGATTCTCTTTTGCCTTCGTTATCAATTCACACCCCTCTGTCCTCCTCTGATCAGAGGTGCTCAGGGAAGCAAGAGGATGGTAGCTTCCCCTCTTGTGGAAAATTGTCTCCTCTACAAATCCAAGCACCCTACACACACCCACCACGTTGTACCTCACCTCTTGGCCTTTGCCTATGCTGTTCCTTTTGCATGAGATACCTTTCTCTCTTCCTTTGCCCAGCCAACTTCTACTGAGCTTCTCCACCAACATACCACCTCTTTCAGGAAGCCTTCCCTGACTGTCCTCCACCACCATGTCCCTGGGCTTTCCTTGAGCACAGCATGTACCATGTTGGCCCATATTGGGAGTTTCTTGATGGCCAGGACTGTCTGATAGTTCTTATCCCCAGAATCACCCCAGCACAGGGCTGGCCACAGAGCAGCTGGTGTGCGCAGAATGGATTAATGTCGTGGGGATGAGGTCAGGGAGAGACTGGGCCAGTCCAGTCCCTCATCACTGCTCTTTGGTCTTCTGGGTGAGGAAGCTGGGCACCTCTCTACCCCCTGGCCCTGACCCTCAGAGGTCCTAGTGGACCGAGGGATCTTACACCAGGGCCAAGCCTCCCTCCTGCTCCTGACCTGACCCCAACAGATGTCTCCAGCTCAGTCCCTTCCTGGTGATGTAGGCCGTTAGCCCCTTCCCTACACTTTTACCTGGACACGTGGAGGCCTCGGCCTGCTGCTCTCCTCACCTGGGCAGTGGGTCTGGAAGTCCAGCCTTATATCCTGTACACCCTCTGCATCTGGGCTGAGGTCTCCAAGGTAAATATTTGTGGCATCTGGTGAACCACAGCCCCACCTCAAACTCCAGCCTCCTGAAGTTCGGAGAAAGAAGGATCTGGCTGACGCGAGGGGTGGGTGGGGCACTGGGGGCGCGTGGCAGGGGAGCTGGACCGGGCACAGCGTGGCCTCTGCAAGGGGCTCCCTGCCTCCTGGGCAGCCACTCCCGTGGGGACAATGATGAAAACAGGAGCAGATGACATTTGAAGCACCTATAACGTGGAGGTGCCACCCCAGGCTTTACATCAGTCATATCAACGGAGTGTCATTCCCACCAGGGTCAGCATTGTTACCTTGACTTTGCCACAGAGGTACCGGCTTCACCAGCCAGCAAACGGCAGAGCCAGCACTCAAACCGAAACTCTGACATCATAACCTATCTAGGGATATCTTGGCGGACACGGGGCGCCCTGAGACAGACTGAGTTTCAGCCCTGGCTCCGCTATTTCCATGCCTTGTGACTCAGGGCATGTTCCCTAACCTCTCTGGGTCTCAGTTTCTCATCTGTGAAATGGGAATAACGGTAGCACCTGCCTCCTCAAGTGCTGAGAGGACAGGGACTGGAGGTCCCGGCACAGAGTAAGTGCTCAGTAAATGTGAGTGCTTGTTGCTGTTGTTATTATTGCTTAGAATAGGATGAGCCTTTGCAGAGAGGTTACGATCATAGCGTAGCCAAATAATTAACTTGGGGGATGGAAAGAATAGCCTTGCCCATCCCTTATTCCTAAATACGTCCTGGGATTTAGGAATACACATCTCCATGAATTAATTCACTCAAGGGAATAGGTTTGAATCCCACTTGTGCCACTTCTTTGCTGTGTAACTGTTGGCAAGGTACTTCACCTCTCTGGGCCTCAATGTCCTCATCTGTAAAATGGGGTTATGCTAGCACCTGCCTCACAGGCTGCTGAGAGCATGAACTGAGGTATGCGCTCACCCAGCACTTAGCCTGTGCTCTTATTCGTTCATTCTGCAGCAGTTGCACCAACTTTGCCCTGCCCGTGCCTTCAGAAATCTCACTGAGTATTCACGGGGTGAATGAGTGAGTCATGGCTGTGAGCCAAGGGGACAAATGAACAGCCCCGCGGGACCCCTCTTGCCCACTGCCTGGGTGCCTTGGCTCACTTCACCCAGAGGTGGGTGTCAGCAGCCCTGAGTTTACCCAGGGTATCTGAGGCCCTGAGAGGTGAGTGCCTTGCTCCAGGTCCATGCCCAGGGCGTCCAGAGCTGGGACTTGAGTGTATTGTATAGTCCAGACCACACACTCTTCACTACTACGCTGTTCTTCCCCAGTGACTCCAGCTTAGTGTCGGGGAGTTGGACCCAAACGGGGCCTTTTGGCATAATCTGGGGAATCATCCTTGCTGCCTGACTTCAGTCTAGAAGCTGGGATTGTGGTTCAGAGCTGGGAGAGCCGGTACTGAACCCTGTCTCCATGTGCAGGGGGACAAGAGAGGGGCAGCGAGGGCCGTGGGGTCACACAGTGCATGGCCAGGCCCTGGCTGGTCTCCCCTCCCTGGAGCTGTCAAGAGGAAGAAGGCAAGAGCATTTGCCATCCTGCCATGTCTGCAACGCGCCAACGGCCCCAAACACCTAACGATGAGCTACTTCTGGAGTCAGAGCGGCCTCCCGGAGGGAGCCTGCCATTCCCTTGGGCGCATCTCCAGAGAGGCAGATGCCTCCTCCCGGGCTCTCCAGCTGGCTATGCTGCCCCCCATGGGCAGCGCGCCTCTGTCCTTGGAACCCACACCCTTGGAACCCACACCCTTGCCCTCAGTGCCACTCAGCCCCCACCAATCCCCAGACTGCTCAGGGCCTCTTTGTCCTGGCCTCCCCTCTTTCCAGCTCCCAGGCCTTTGCTTGTGCTGTGTCCCCTTCCTGGAATGCCTCATCCACCCCCCTGAAGATGCCATCTTGCCCTGTCTGGGCAGCAGGCAGGGGAAGCATCTGGAATCCACCAGACGCCGATGCATCCCTACTCTGGGGCTTATCAGCTGTATGGCTGTGGGAAAATGGCTTCCTCTCTGGGATCTTCTGTTTCCTCAGTTGTAAAATGGGACTGTTTTGAGGGTCATATAAGATAATGTGAAATGCTTGGAACATCAGAGAATTTAGTAAATGGGAAACGCTATTATTATTATTGAAATATTCACATTACTGACCCTCAAGGCCTAATTCAGAGACAGTATCTGCATCAAGCTACCTGACCACTACCCATCAATAAGTGTCCTCACTAGTGCTTCCTCAAGTCCCAAAACGCAAGTGTCATCTGAGGCACCACACTTCCTCGGACGCTATCAACCAAGAGGAAGAGCCAGGCCACAGTGCACGCAGGTGGCCAAGAGGCAGTGGCACAGCTCTTGGGTCCCTCACGTGGAGGCGCTGACCCAGACTGAGGTGATAAAAGTGTCAAGAGGGCAAAGGAGACAGATTGGTGAAGATACTTCTTAGGAGGCAGCTGTGGTCCCTTCTCCCACTGTCTCAGCGTGGAGAGCAGGGGTGTCTGCCCCTAGTGCGGACCTAGAGGGGTGTGACCCTGGACTTGGGATATGGGACGGGCTGGATTCTGTCTCTTCCTGAGAGAAACAGGCTGATGAACTGATGTCACTGTGGGCAGAGTGGCTTCCGTGAGGGAAAAATTATTGCTCTCTGCTCCTTCTGGACAGGGTCAAAGCGTGTGTGTGTGTGTGTGTGTGTGTGTGTGTGTGTGTGTGTGTGTGTGTGTGTTTCCAAGGGCCTGATGTGGACCCTGCAGGAGAGGGATCTGGAATGGGGCTGGTTTCGGTCCTTCCCATTATCATCCCTGGGCAGTGAGGAAAGGCTGCCAGAGAACCAGGGGCTGGGGGTGGCATGTAGGGCGGTCAGCCGTTGGAGGAACTCTACCCTCGTCTGGAGCTGCAGCTTGGGAGGCCCGACGCAGAGGTTTGAAACACCCCCATGAAGGTGCCCATGAGACTCAGCTGTAAACAGTTTTTGTCTCCCCAGAGAGTAGGGGGCCATCTTGCAATAGTATCAGTCAAGGTAACCCTCTCCTGCCCCCTTTCCTCTCCTTCCAGCCTGTGCTCCATTCCTGCATGGAGCCAGAGAGGGGGAAAGGGGTGTGTGTGTGTGTATGTGTGAGAGAGAGTGAGAGAGATCTCCTCTCCCCTGCCAAACAGGTACGTAGAAACCTCAGTTAGGGGTGGGGAGAGAGTTTGCTGTTGAATCAAAGATGTACACTCTGACACAGCAAAGTGGCAGAGTGGAAAAAGACCATCTCCAGTTTACAAATCAGCAAAGTAAGGCCCAGAAGGGAGAAAATAGAGGTGTTATCACCTCTATTTTCCAGATGAGGAAGGTTCTTGGGGGAGGACAGTGACTTGCCCAAGGTCTCACAGCTGTAAAATGTGGAGCCAGGATTTGGACCCATTTCTGTATGACTTTGGAGCCCATGTTCTACCCCTCTTTCCCAGCCCACCCCGTCACCTCCAGCTGGGACGAGGGGCATCCTCTTCCTAGAAATCTGTGGTCCTGTGGAAAACCAGAAAGGGTCTCTGAGGACATGGCAGGGTTAGACAGACAGAAATCAGGAGGACTTGTGGACTCTTCCTATCTCAGAAGGCAAAAAGGCAGCCACCTTGAGAAACTCACTTGAATGGGCTCAAGTCCTCAATTTAAAAAGGCTCTTTGTTGGCACCAAAGATGCCACCAGAATGGCAGGAACACTTCACTTGTTTTGCCAAGTCCTGTTGCATGGTAATGGCTGTTGGAGACGTTCTCAAGTGTCTGGACTAGCAGAAGAATTTGTGATGCTTGTTAGCAATGTTTGCCATGAGCAATATAGACGCTGTATCCTTTCTCCATCCCACCTGCATCCTTGTTGAAGATTTTGCATTCCCTTGCAAAATGTCAGGGAGATTGCAGAGGGGAGAAAATCTCTATACAACGTAGAGTTTGCTAATCCCTTATCTCTGGGCCTCAGTCTCCCCAACTGTTAGATAAGGATGTTGGGCTCCTGGATGCTGTGGGCCAGGCTGGCTCTGATAACCTTTGCTTATAGCAGAGGGAGCTTGGTAAATACACAGTGAGGAATGGCCTTTTCTCGAGGGCAAATTTGTTCTTAGGAAGCCTCATATCCATGACCCAGGGTGTGTGTAGGTTCTGTCTGAGGGAATTGCCCAGTGGTGTGAGCAAAATGAAGTATTAGTGTAACCGAGCAGCATGTTATGGGTCCTTCCTGGGACAGATTGCCCCTCCCCCGCCCAGCGTCCTCTGCCTGCCTCTTGTCTATAGAAAAACTTTAGCCGCCTTCCCTGAGTTCCAAAGAATATAATTAATCAGAAGAGTAAGAAAATGCAGAAGTAAAGGGAAACGGTGAAGCAAGACAAAATAATAATAGTTTAGCCATTGCACAAAGTCAAGGACCTTTAGCAGTTCCTCCTCGAGAGCTATAGGTAATATTCTGAGCCATATCATTTGAGCTGTTTTGCAGAAACCCTTACCAGGTGGAAGAGGTTAACTGTATGCTGCCCACAAGCATGTAGAGCCCAGACGGGCTGGAACTAGGAGGTTGATGATGTTGACAAATGAACTGTCAGGGTGTGCACTGTAGCATTACGTATAAAGTGACACCAGCTTAAATGTCCATCGACAGGGGATTTATTAAATAAATGGTGGGCCACCAGGCCGCTGTCACAAAACAGTACGGAGAAACTAACTTAAGGCTCTCAGCAAGTGAAAAAGGAAACAGTTTCTTCTATTTTGTATTAAAAAAAATTATTTTTTCCATCTAGAAAAAATACTGGAAGGAAAGGCACCAAAATGGTAACAATGCTTATTTTTAGTTGTGTCATCGTAGGTGACCTTTACCATTGTCTTTGTGTTTTCAGAATTAAAAAAATTTTTACACTGAATGCATTTTTTTGGATCAGCAAACAATCAGTCCCATGAAATGGCTTGAAAATGAGTAAATAAAGGTTGGGCTGAGAACAAGGGAGTGGAGGAAAGCTCATTCTTTTCCCAGAGCTGACCCGCAGCCCTCACCAGCTCAGGATTCCTGGGAAACACTGCCAGGGACAAGGCTGATGGATGAAACAAAAGCCCTGTCACGCTAGTCCCAGAACCACCAGGAAAGGGAAAAAAGAAATCCGTGTTGGAACCTTGTAGGCATAATCCCTCTTTTATGGGACAGGAATAGATTTTAGATTCAATGCAAACGAACTTGGCTAAACCAGACTCCTAGCTCTAGGAGGGGAGTTGGGGGGACAAAGATCAGGTGCGCCCTGCCCTTGTAGGGCTCACAGTCAAGGGGGGGATGGGTCCTACAGGGACAGAAAGGACAGGCATTGGGTCATATGAGGGTCAATGCAAGCAGAGGGCTAAGCACTGTGATTTCCTATCAATGAGGTGGCATGTGATTAGGTGGAGGTCAGCTTGGCCTTGGTAAGCAAGTGCTCTAAGGAAGGGAAACCCAGACAGAGCTATAGTGCTGTAACTGCAGTAAGCCCAGGCTCTCCCGGAAGTGCTGCGATGGAGGTCGGCACAGGAGTGTTAGCAGGGCCAGGCAAGCAGTACAAAGGCCAGAGTGTGGGACTCAGGCAAAAGGTGTCAGATGATAGAGCAGGTAGCTTGGTCCACACCTGTCTTGAGTGTGACAGTTGCCAGCAGCCTGGAGGTGGTGCCCTGCCTGATTGGGGAGGGGGGTAGTTCAGAGAAGGCTTCCTGGAAGAGGTGACTTTTCATCTGGGCTGATGAGAGGCTGACATGCAGGGTCAGAAGAAGAGGGCTTTCCAGGTGGAGGGACAAAGAAACAAGGTGGGTTTTGGAAAGAGTGAGTCTGAGGGATTATCTGTCTCTTTCTCTGGAGAAAGAGAACAAGGAAAGCTTTCTTGACATAAGAGAAGCCATTTTGGCCTAAGCCATTTTGTGATCTAAGGCTGGCCGCAATGCTTGCCCTTGAACAAATCTCAGTAATCAATGATTTCAAGGGAAGTCAGGGAATGCAGGAACAAAGGAAAAGCAGTCAAGAAACAATAGCTCAGTGATAAAACAGAGTCCTGGTTCCTCCTCTTGGGATATATCTAACAATCTGACACAGTCTTTGCGCTCTGCAGGGACTAAGGCCCCCACCCAGGTGGAGGATGGGATGATGATGTTGACCCTCGTGACTTCAATCAACTAAAGCTTGGGCTCTGTCGACCTTGGCCCCGAACCTGTGCTTAATTCTTCTCTGCTCAAGCCCCTTCATGCATGTGACCTTAGTTTAAAACTTCCCCAGTTGTACTGCTCAGGGAGACACTGCTTTGGGAAAGATCCCTGGTGTTCTCCTTACTGACTGCAAGTAATAAGTCCTTCCTTCTCCCGATCTCTGCCTTGGCTGTGTCTTTTGGCTTGACAGCCACCAAGAGGCAAACCCAGTTTTTCAGGTAATATCTGAGCCTTGTGATGGAACAGAGTGGATGGCAGGGAAGTGGGCTGGATCCAATTCCACCAGAAACCAGACCCAGGGTCGGAGGTGAGGTGGAGGTGGGGGATGGGAACTGAGCACTAGCGGGGCTGGGGTCCTGGTAGCCCCTTGGCTCGCCCCAGAAAGCCACAGGCTGCAGTGGAGGCTCCCTCAGGCAGAGGGAGAGTCTGGTCTGACCCCCTAAACCGGGCCTCCAGGACCCTACTTGTCTGAACACTCTGACACCAGTTCTCCTGGGAACTCTGTCTCTGCCTCTCACACAGACTGGTTTCTCTACGTCTTTATCTCTTTCTTTCTGTCCCCTTCCCTCTGTCTCTCTCTCCCCCTATCTCTGTCCATCTCTTGGGGGCCACATCAGAGGTCCAAGAGGGAGCTGGGGGAGCCCTGTGGAGAGCACAGGTGACTCCCTGCTGTCAGAATGGGCTCCGGCCCTGCCCTCGTCACCGAGGTCACTGAGCAGCAGCTGACTTTGGTTCAGCTGTGGACATGGGAAGGGAACCTCACAGCCACACAAGCACTCACTCCCTTCCCAGGCCCTGTTCTAAGCACTTATTAACTCATTTAACTCTCAAAATGTTAGGGGAACCACTGACTGAAACCGCCCGCCCTGGCCAGGCACCATAGTAACCACTTGCATGAGTTATCTTACAACAGGAGGTCCTGGTAAGGAAGGTGGAACTAACAAGCTACCACCAACCAGAAGAATTCGGGAAAGGTCAAAAGGAGAGGAGACTCCAGTCCATATGTCCTACCAACCTCCCAGAATCCTCCTCGCTGGAATCCATCTTGGCTGAGTGATGCGTGCACCACCAGGAAGGACCCTGAGTCAGAATGATTGGCCAGAGACAACCCGGAAACTAAGCCCATCACCATAAAACCCGAGACTGTGAGCCACATGGCAGAGCAGTCCTCCTGAGTTCCCTTACCCTCCTGCTCTCCTCCTGGGCGCCCCTACCCTATAAAGTCTCTTGCTTTGTCAGCATGTGTGTCTCCTCGGACAATTCATTTCTGAGTGTTAGACAGGAGCTTACTCTCGGGCCCTGGAAGGGGTCCCCCTTCCTGCAACAAATGGCAACTCTGGCAGGATTTCTTCTTTGCTACGACTGACATCCTGACCACTTGGGGTAGTCAGGGACCAGCTCACCTGCTGACGGACCGGACCCAGTGGTCGCTACCGGGACCCTTTTGTCCCTGGTCTCCTCCTGATGTGGGCGACTGGCCAGAGTGCCCCGAATGGGTAAGGAACAAGAGACTTTGTTGACCTCTTTCCCCTTCCCTTTCCCTTTCCTGTTTTCAACCCCTCCTATCCTACACCTCTTTCTTCTGAACTGGTCCTGGATGCAGGAGTCTGGTTGAATGGCCTCAGCCTGATCTGAGGGTCGGAGCCTGATCCCCTCTGGTGGACAGAGAGCTCAAATTCTGGTCTGGTATCTTGTATCTGGTTTCTGACTTCTGGTAGGGCTGAGTTCCTGTTCTCCCTTCTTGGAAGCCCAGGGAAAAGTCCCATAACACCTGGGCATCTGCAGGTGGCAGGAGATGTCCATAAGGCAACCCATTTTGTCCCTCTCCCTTCCCCACTTCTTTCAACCTGGCCTCCTTTCCTCCCTTTGAAATCTTTGAAGACCTGAGGTATTTCCATTTACTCTGCCAGTACTCAGATCTGAAGTTCTGTGTCTCTGTAGGAGGTTTTCTGAGAGACTGCGATCTTGTATTTAAGGGAGTGTCTGATTAGGACAGCCTTGCCTGTTTGTGTGTTATACTTTGTGTTCTGTGTTGTGATCTGTGATGGCCATTCTGCCTTGTGAAATGGGAAATTCTGGTTCTGTTCCACTGCAGAGCCCTCTTGGGTGAATTCTGTCTGACTGCAAAGATTTTAGTTATGAGCCTATGACTAAGAAAGAGATGATATTTTATTATAACATTGTGTGGCCACCATATTGTTTAGACTCCAGAGAAAATTGATTTAGGTGAAACTCTTGAAAATTCCAAAACTGGTTCTTTTTGCATACACAGAGGCAAGCTTGATAAAAACATCTTTTCAGAATTCTGACCCTGAGGAACAAGTCCTACTAGGATAACTTAATTTTCTCTCCCTGTACCTTGACACCAGGGCTCTCAGGAACATTTATCTTATCTAGACCATCTCTGAGATGAGGGGAAAAAACGGGGAAGAAGCCTTTTAACATTTTACTTATTCCAACAGTTATTTATAAACTAGTGAGTTTTATATCGTAATATCTGATTCATGACTAAGTTTAGAAAATGAAGCTATGAGATCTCTTGTCGTGTCTGTCTATGTGTTTATGTGTGCATTATCTTTGTCTTTACCTTTGATGGTATTATCAAAATTAATTTGTCAATGAGCTCTACTTAATTGGCTTAAAGAAAATTAAGCGCTTATATAAATTCTTAAAAATACAGAAGGTAACTGTCCAGAATTAATTTCAGGTTCACGTGAACTGGGAAATATTCAGTATTAAATTAACACCTGGTGTAAATGTATAAGCTTGTTGATCTAATTAATATAGACATGTCTTCAGAGTCATTAACATTAAGTGTAATACCCTTATTGTACCTAGGTTTAATAAAAGTTAAATAAGATCTTATTATATCTGTTGCAAATTTGTCAGCAAGAAACATAACTTGGTACGATGAAATTTTATAAGTGAATTAAATGCAAATGAGGGAAGAGCTTTTATGTAAACTCTATAGGAAGAATTATGTTTAAGAATGTCTATCTAAAAATAGTCTCTCCAGATTTTGGTAACTTGAAATTCTAGTGTTGTGACCTTTTAAGTGATCTGTTCTGTATTTGTCTTTGAAATCTTTTATTGTTACTTTAGCTAAGTGAGTAACTTGTTTCACAGTGATCTATGATCCTATCTGACTGAGTATTCTAAATCCTTTTGATTTTTTTTTGACAAAACTTCCAAAATTAAATTCTAATGAAGTCCTTTTGACCTCTAGCTAACTTTGGGATGCTTCAACGGGCTCCTGAAACATCCCAAAGGGATATTAAACTAATTAAGTTCATTTGGTATGTTAAATTACATGGGAAGTATTGTCAAATGAGTAATAAATCCTCTTAGGTTATATTGTTTGGTAAATGTTACTAATATAGATATTCTAGAAATTATGTGGAGTTCCTAAGTATGTTCTGATATGTCCTGGTAAAATGTTATCAATCATAATTCTAGTTATTATCTGCAAGTGTTGTATGTCACAGCAGTAACCAAGTTTCTTTGTTGATTGAATTGTAATCAGGTTTTTTTTTTTTTTTCCTGTGTCTTAAGTCTTTTTGTCATGCGTAGATACTTACCGTTTCACTCTAATGCCTTAGCAAAAATGCCTCCTCTTCAAGAAGATTTATAGAAAGGACTTTAGGATAAATACAAATTTCTGACTTTCAGACCATAATGCTGAACTGGGTAAGAAATTGAAGAATTCAAATGGGAAACCTGATGGCTTTATAAAACTGTTAACAAAAAGGATTATCTACATAGGACTGAGTGAACTGGTGAATATGGTTATAATTTTTATGATTTCTATCTGAAAAATTACTGGTTTGAATCTGTGTTTTCCAGATATAAGAAAAACCTTCCCCTCAAACTCATTATGACTTACAGTAATTTGGTAAATTGTACCTTTGTAAGCAGAATTGAAACATTTATCTTTTCTCTCTATCTGTTCCCTCCAGAGATCGGAAACTCTTAGGTTCCCAGCAGCTTTAACAGATAAATTAGGAAGGCTACCTCACTAACATGTACAGAAATCTTAAGGTATTTTGGGGACCTTGAAAAGGGAGAAATTCACCTAGATCTGTCAGGCGAAATCTGTGACAAGACCTTGGCATGACTTTCCTAGCCCTGAGAGGTCTTTTAAAAGTTCAGTCTGGGGCTTCCCTGGTGGCGCAGTGGTTGAGAATCTGCCTGCCAATGCAGGGGGCACGGGTTCGAGCCCTGGTCTGGGAAGATCCCACATGCCGCGGAGCGACTAGGCCCATGAGCCACAATTACTGAGCCTGCGCGTCTGGAGCCTGTGCTCCGCAACAGGAGAGGCCGCGATAGTGAGAGGCCCGTGCACCGCGATGAAGAGTGGCCCCCGCTTGCCCCAACTAGAGAAAGCCCTCGCACAGAAACGAAGACCCAACACAGCCATAAATTAAAAAAAAAAAAAAAAAAAAAAAAAAAAAAAAAGTTCGGTCTGAGACTTATCAAAGTTTCAGCAAAGCAAAAAAAAAAAAAGGCCTATATGATCAATCATAGTTTATATAAATCATCAGATCAAGTTTATTGAGACCAGACTTATTTTGCAAACGAATTCGTCTTAATTTGGTTATATTTGATAAAAATGAGGGTAATTTTAGAGAGAAAAAAGATTATGTTTCAGTGAATATTAAATTCCAGTTTTGTTAATGGAGGTCTGTATTTACTAAGGCTCACCTTAAAACAACGCTCCAACAGAGGAGAAACTACACTCCCACTAGAACAAGAAGAAGACAACATCAGAAGTAGACAGCTAGCCCAAGATCCTCGACCTGACTCATATCATAAAGTTTTCTTGACTTCTTGGACCTTTGCATATGAATCAAATGTTTTTCTACCATGGGCACCATCTTATGCTAGTCTTAAAAATCAGTCCAATTGGTGGGTTTGTGGCCAGTTACCTATGTCTAGCACTTCTGGGTTACCTATGTCTAGCACTTCTGGGTTACCTTGGTGGATTTCTCCACTCCAAGGGTCTAACTGGTTGGCTCTTAGGAATTTATTTTAAAAGAAAAAATGTTAGTCCTGTTCAAGACACTGATATTGATATTACTAGATGGAATCCCCTCACCTGGACAATTAATAATGCCTGCTCTGACCCTGGCCATAAATATGAATTTTCCTCTATTACTCAAGCTCGATCAAAGCAACAAGCAACATTTCAGCCAAGGAATAAAATCTCCCACAGTTATGGGATGGATTTATGTAGTTAACACCAGGCTATGGTAATTTAAGTTTAAAGGCTCCTCTGTGTTGGGAACAATTAAATCATACTAAGGATAATCAGTCTAGTAACACTAGGAAACTGGCCTGGGTGCCTTATGGACAGTGCCAATATATAATTTCCCTTAAAGATAAGGATTGGTACAGAACAGGCTAAGTCAGATGACCTGGGATATACTGGGCTACACCTAATGGAAATTCTTAAGTGCTTACTTATGACCTTACTAATACTGCTAGCTATATTATTTTTATATTGCCTGTTTTACAGAATTGTTGTTTTTTTCATTACCAAATGTATGACTGAGTCTCTGATAAAATGATGATATAGTCCCATATGAGATAAATGATTGTAATAGTGTAACACTAGGTATGAGAAGAAGCAACAAGAGGGAATATTTTCCTTGCCTCTTCAAGGATTAGGTCAATGGCCATTGCAGCCACTGACCTTCAGCACACTCTGAAAGGAGTTCAGGGTGGAGATCAGGAATGAGGTGCTCTGTGCTCTGGAAAAACTAGCAGAACAGGGCTTCAGATAGTTAGACACTTTCAGGAAAAGATTTTATGAGCCCAAATTCTTGCATCTTCTCATATCTAGAAAAGCACTAAAATCATTAATGGTGACATCTGCTTTGCCCATTAAGGAGAGAAATGCAATTGAAAGTCAAAATGGAGTAGCTGTGGCTCAGACATCCAAAGTAATACTAGGTGGCATTATGGACATGATTTCAGACAAGTCCTTGTATTGCTAAGAACTTGAGTTTTCTGAGCTATGTCAGGCTTAGGATGCCCCCAGCCATTCTCAAAACAATGTCTGCTGCTGGCAGCTGTTAGCTGCAACCTTATAGTTTCAAGGTATCCTCTTGTAACTATTAAATTTTTAGAAAATGAAATTGCTTTAGATCAGATATTAGTAGAAAAAGGAGATGTATAGTGGCCAATAGCTTCTGTTATGTATATGTTAATACCACACTGGGAGTTAAAACCGACAGGTAAAAGTAAACAATTTTTGGCTACAAGTCTCCCCAGGGTGTGAGGTCCAGACTGGGTTTCAGTCTTACTCTTCTGAATTCCTCAGGGAATGAGATTTATTTTGTCTATTAAAATTCCTGTTGTCACTCCTCCAGCTACTTCTAGCTGGGTCTGTTACACCAAAATGGAGGACCAAGGGATTGAGATTTTAATCATACAAGACTCAGATCCAGGACTTTGAACTCAGAAATATTCCCAATTCAGTGTCTATTCCCCAAATTGAGGCAGGACTATGCCTGTTTTAGCAGGAAGTGGCCAGAGCTGTCGTTGCCCAGTTCCCTGAATTGAAACTGAGCAGGACTCTCTGGGGCTCTGGAATACAAATCCTTTCTGTGTCCCCTGTTTCTTGTTTGTAGGATTAGGCTTTATTCAACCTCCTTGACTTTCCCTGAGTTCCAAAGGGCAGATTCAAACAGTTGCTAATCAGAGAAGGGACGGGGGTGCAGAAATAGGGGAGGAGCAGTCAAATGGTAGTGCAACCTTGGGGCAGGGTCCTGGTTCCTCCTCAAGGAGTATGCATAACAATATCTTTGAGTTCTTCTGCAGAACTGGGGCCCCCACCCAGGTGGAGGATGGTAATTTCAGGCTGAGTGTAAGATTCCTGGAGCACCACCCTGTTACCTCACCACCAACCAATCAGAAGAAGGTCACACACCCTGCAGCCCTCACCCCAAATTTTGCCTTCCTTTTCTGGGCCTGACGATGACCATATAAGCCTCCTATTTGGCCCCTGTCTGTTTCAACTGCTTACAAGGTTCATCTCTGACAGGGTCTGACAGTTTCAGGCTAAATTGTTGTTACTACGAGGGTGAATGCTGGTTCTGGACACAGAATACCTCGATTTAGATCAGGTGGAGAGAAACTTCTACTCTACTAGGCAGGAATATGCCCACTCTCAGCAGGAAGTAGTTACAGAAGAAAGAGACCTCTGCCCCAATTCCCAAGAAGTATCTTGAGTATGAAGTCTCTCAGGGGGGAGTTGTTAAGGGGAACCACTGATCGAAACCTCCTGCCCTGGCCAGGCACCATAGTAACCACTTGCATGAGTTATCTTACAACAGGAGGTCCTGGTAAGGAAAGCAGAACTAACAAGTAACCACCAACCAGAATAATTCGGGGAAGGTCAAAAGGAGAGAGGAGATGCCAGTCCATATGTCCTACCAACCTCCCAGAATCCTTCTCACTGGAATCCGTCTTGGCTGAGTGATGTGCGTGCCACCAGGAAGGGCCCTGAGTCAGAGTGATTGGCCAGAAAAAACCTGGAAACTAAGCCCATTACCATAAAACCTGAGACTGTGAGCCACATGGCAGAGAAGTTCTCCTGGGTTCCCTTGCCCTGCTGTTCTCTGCCCAGGCACCCCTTCCCAATAAAGTCTCTTGCTTTGTCAGCACGTGTCTCCTCAGACAATTTATTTCTGAGTGTTAGACAAGAACCCACTCTCAGGCCCTGGAAGGGGTCCCCCTTCCTACAACAAAAACAGTAGTGCTGCTGGGAAGATGAGCTGAGAGGCTCAAAGAAAAGTGCTGACTTAGGGCAGAGCCTGGAACCCAGTAAGGGAGCGCTTAGTATTGGGATTTCTATTAAGATTGTTGCAGTTGTTATTACTGATATTGTATGGCTATAACTGGATAAAGGAGAAACAGTGGTTTTACGAGTTGGGGGATGTTAGGCGAACCGTCCTTTAGGAGTTCTGCCTGCCCTTAGAAATGGGGTCTGGCTGTGGCAGGCAGGTGGGGTGGAAAATTGGGGGGATCCCCTGGGAGGTGGAGGTCCCTGGATTAGGCTCCTAGGAGCTTCTGAGACCACAGATGGGGAGTCTCAGTTTGGGGGACTCAGAGTTTCAGCCTTATATCCCCTCAGATGGCCATCCTCAGAGACAGACTCTTAGGGGCAGCCCCTATCCCATTCTCTCTTGGTCACGAGCGTGAGGAAAGCCTCTCCAGCAGCCCAGGGCAGGGCTAGGAAGATGTCTACACCTGGCTGCATGTGGGGGCTTGTGCAGTTTTAGATCTGTGCTCAATATTTCTCCCCTTCTCCCTCATTCTATTTAGTAACTCAGGACTGTGGGACAGACAGACCCAGTCAGCCAGCAGGCCAGTGGGTCAGTCAGCTAACTGTATTATACACCGCCTGAGTGTGGACACAGTTCTGGGTGCTTTGGGCATAGCAGGGAGCAAACAGATTGCCCCCTGCCCTTCTGGGTCTTACATTCTCCTGAGGAGACAGAGAGCGAGCCAGAGATGGACAAAGAAATATAAAAACACAGTGCTCAATTGTCTCAGTCGTGAGGACAGAGACCAAAATACAGGACAAATATGGGATGCTGGAACTGTACCATCAGAGCATCATGAGGGTTTAAGTGGTTTTAGCCCTCTGGGAACTGGATACCCTCCGTCAACACCCCACCCCCACCCCCGCAAACACACACACACACACCCCTTGTGTAAATCTCCCTCGTTCGACTTTCACATTTCCCAAGTTTGACTTCGGAACACAATCCTGGGAGCTAATTATGTAAGAAAGGAGAGGTTGCCTGAAGTACAGGATAGGAACAGCCCTACAATCTCTGAGGGCTCACTACCCGCCAGACTGAGCCTCCAGCCTGCAAGTTCGCTGCTATTCTCCCCCTTCCCTCATTGTACACATGAGGGAATGAGGTACACGAAGGTGGGGAGACTGGCTCCAGGTCACACAGCTACCAGGACAAGATGTCAGGATTTGAACTCTGGTCCATCTGACTCCAAAGCTTGTGCTCTTAATCTTTCAGCCATCATCGCACAAACACCTGTTGTTTTTGTACTGCCTTCCCCTACCTGCCACGTCTGCATTTACATTTTGCAATATCTGCTAGCTCCTAAGATTACTGTTTACTCAACACACATTTTGGTAAATGGATCATGTTTGAAACATAAATACATTTGATTTTCTACTTCTAACAGGAAATTGTATAACACTACCAAATGAAAGAGCAACATCGCTTCCCAGAAATAGGAGGTGACAAGAGGATTATAGGGATGAAGATAATGGCTATAATTAAGCTTATCGTGTTCTTATGCACCCTTGTTGGTATTAACCCATTTAACCCCACGCCGATGCCTGGAGCTGGGCACTGTTTTTGCCTCCTTTTGCAGATGAGGTCTAGGTGAGTCCCCTTCAGAGAGGTGACGTACTTTTTCTAAAGTCACGGTGAAAACAAACAACACATTGTGAAGCTCTGGTTGGGGATGTCGCCTGTTCAAGGCACCCGGGGGAGAACTGGCAGTGGTTGGAAAGGGGTTGCAGACGTACCCAAATTCCTCTGAGGACTGAGAGAAAGTAGGAGGGGAATCACTTTCTCACTCCCAGCGATGGTGTGCGAGGCAGCTCTGCTTCTGGAAAATGCTGCACCAAACCATCTATCATGCACCCAGAAAGGCTTGGAGCTCTTGCTGAGTGTGTGCGAGCCGGATCACAAATCTCTTACCGTGTGGGCGGCTGTGTCCACTGGCACCAGCGGAGGCTCCGAAACCCAAACCGAGGAAGCTCTCAAACCTCTTTGCACCTTTTCTGGACTGGAGACCTCCCTGGACTGTGAATGTCTTGCTCTGTGCTTATCTCGACTTCCTGGAGGCTAGGAGGGGAGCACAGGGACCCATCTGGCACCTCCCACGAAGTCACCCCACAGAGGTTCCCGTGCTCACTTAGTCACCCCGTCCTCCAGGAGAGGAGAAAGAGGTAACCTGTGGACAAACCAGGAGACCCACCTGGAGGTGGGCGCATCGCAGGAACTCTTTTCAATGTTCTCCTTTGTGCTGGGAAGGGACGTTCAAGATGCCCTCCCACCCCCATCTCTGCACTTTCAGGGTCTGCTGCTCCTGAGAGAGGCCATTCCAGGCTTTCACAGGGGGCCTGACTTCCGGCTGTTTCCACTCATTTCTCCCCTCCCCCCCGGCCCCCAGAGTCTCCCCTCCCCCCTCGCCTCCGGAGTCTCCCCCATACGGTGTCTTTGGCCTCCTTCCTCTCCACCCCCACTGCTAGCCTCACCTCAGGCCTCATCATTTCTTCCCTGGGGCAATTGAAGCAGCCTCCTCACTGGCCTTCTTGAGTCTTGTCTGGCCCCCTCGCATTTCCTCTCTGCAATGTAGCCAGAAACCTCATATTTTCTTAAGAAAGTTTTCAAACACAGAGCAGTTAGTTTTACAGATAACACTACATTTTACCACCTAAATTCTGCCCATCCATCATATGTGTTTGATGCATTTCAAACTAAGTTGCAGACGTCAGTACCCTTCCCACTAAGTCCTCAGCACACGTGTGGTGACCTAGAGTTCAACTCTTGCTTGCAGTTGGGCTTCTGGCTTGGAGGAGGCCAAGGTGCATCCGTCTCTTGTCAGCTGGCGTCTGGGTTCTTCCAACACCAGCTGCCTCCTCCATGACACCCAAGTTCAACCCAACGAGATCAAAGCCATGTGCCCATGAGAAAGTGGGTGCCACGTCTGCCCTGGCTCCCAAGATCGGCTCCCTGGGTCTCTCTCCAAAAAAAGGTTGGTGATGACCTTTGCAAGGCAACTGGGGACCGGAAGGGTCTGAGGATGACAGCGGAACTGGCCATTCAGAACACACAGGCCTGAACATCACGGCCCTCAAGGAACCATGCAGAGACAGAAAGAAGCAGAAAAACATTAAGCACCATGGGAATATCACTTTTGATAAGACTGTCAACATTGTCTGACAGATGTGGCACTGGTTTTTAGCCAGAGAACTCTCTAGAACCATTAAAGTGATCCTGGGGGCTGCCCAGTCTGTGGGCTGCAATGGAAAAACTTTCAATATACAATGAAAAGCACAAATCTTAAATGTCCATTTGCTGAGATTTGACAAATACATACACCTGTGTAACCCAAATCCCTCAAAAAGTTCCCTTATGCCCCTTTCCAGCCAATTCCTAGCCCTGTGCCCCCATGGGGGGTGGTTTCTGATTTTTTTTCCACCATAAATTGGTTTTGTCTGCTCTTGGTCTTCATGTAAATGGAACATGCAATATGTACCCTGCTGCATCTGGCTTCTTTCACTCAGCATGCAATGATTTTATTTACTTATTCATTTATGTGCGTATTGTCTGCTCCCCTCCCCCCACCACTGGAGGGGGAGCTCATGAAAACTGCAACTTGGTCCTGTCCACTGTGTTGCCCCAGCACATCGCCACACTTCGTGGCACACAGTAGGGGCTCAGTCAGTGCTGGCTGAAAGTGGAACAATGGATGACAGTGCCAGCACTCTTAAAAAAAGGTTAAGAAAATCAGGTATAAAAATGACACATAGATACCCTTAAAGATTTGTGCATTTCATTCTATATAAATTTTACCTTAAAGTTAAAAAACATAAACAACTACTGAACATTAGTTAATGAAAGGTATCTTGCAGTGTTTAAAGATAAAATGAACTGCTCTCTGCAATGTATTTTGAAATGCATAAAAAAATAAGGTGGATGGATGGAAGGATGGATAGATCGGCAGATATGTGATAGGGTAAGCATAGCAAACTGTTCATTATAGAACCTCAGTGTAGGTATATGGGTGCTTACTATGTAATTATTTCAAATTTCCTGTATGTGTGAATATGTTTATAGTAAAATGTTGGGGGAAGTCATACACGTATAGGATAAAAATTTCACAAGTACAAAAGGATATTGAGTGACACACAGATGTACAACTTCCTCATCCCAGCCCACTCTACTCCCTGGAGTTTTAATCACTGTAGACACTTCCTGTCTGTCCTTCCAGAAAGCACTTATCCTTTACAACAGTCATAGAAGGATCAGACTGCATTGTATTTTGCACCTTGTTCCTCCATCCTTCATTAACGTGTCTTGGAGATTTTTCTCACATCAGCACATATAATTTTAGTGTTACATTTCACAGGCTGTATCGTACCATAACTTCCCCCCTTGTCTCCAATAATGAACATCTTGTGCACATGAATTCATGCCCTTCTCAGTGCCGGATGGTACCTCGAGCTATTCCTCCTACAGCTCTGATCATCTGCTATGAAAGGGAGCAGAAAAGCACACCTCAGCATTGTTCCACTTTCAGGCACAGGGACTGGCCTTGTCCCTGCTCATATTAGTCCATCATCTGTGGCGGTTGTCCCCCATGGAGGTGGGATGGCTCCTGTCAGCTGAAAGCAGTTCTCTAGAGAAGGGGGAGCTGTGAGGCTTAGTGCCCAGTTATGGGGGTCTGGGCGGGGCAGTGCCAGCGTCTGTAGTCCACCGCTTACACTGCTTGGGTCAACTTGCTTTTCATATTAAGTTCACCCTATACAGGCTCAGCTGCTCTGGAATGCTGGGTGATCATTGTTATGGACTGAATTGTGTCCCCCAAAATTCATATGTTGAAGCTCTAACCCCCAATACCTCAGAATATGGCTGTATTTGGAGACAGGGCCTTCAAAAAGGTGATCAAGTTAAAGAGGCAATTAGGATGGGCCTTAATCCAACTGGCTGGTATCCTTAAAAGAAGAGGAGATTGTACCAGGAACGAGGGTGCGTGGAGGGGCCACCATATGAAGAGGCAGCAAGAGGGCAGCCCCCTGCGAGCCAAGGAGAGAGCCTCAAAGAAAACCAGTCCTGCCGGCATGTTGATCTTGGACGTCCAGCCTCCAGAACTGTGAAAAAATAAATATCTGTTGTTTAAGCCACCCAGTCTATAGTATTTTGTTATGGCTGCCCTAGCAAACTGATGCAGTCATAATTCATGGGAAATTTCCAAAACTAACTAGAGTCCCTGGTGTTGCAGTCGATCATGAGGCCTTAACCGATACTCAGAATACTGTCCATTTCAGTTTCACTAATCCTCAGCCCTTCTGCTGGTCCAAGAGGCTGGTTGATCACCTGAATGGATGGTACCATATTAGGCATTCAGTGGTAGTCCCTGTTGGTGGCAGGTCATACATACTTTCAGTGACAGTTACTAAATCTGCTTTGGCATACCCAATCTCCAAATCTTATTTCTTGGGACTTCCCTGGTGGTCCAGTGGTAAAGAATCTGCCTTCAAATGCGGGGGACGCGGGTTCGATCCCTGGTCGGGGAACTAAGATCCCACATGCCGCGGGGCAACTAAGCCTGTGCACCACAACTACTGAGCTTGCGCAGAGAGCCTGCGAGCTGCAAACTACAGAGCCTGTGCGCTCTGGAGCCCATGTGCCACAACTAGAGAAAGAAAACCCGCAGGCCACATTGAAGTGCTTGTGCCACAATGAAAGATCCCGCATGCCTCAACGAAGATCCTGCATGCCGCAACTAAGACCGGATGCAGCCAAAAAAAATAAAAATAACAATAAAGAAAATAAATAAATATTTTAAAAATTTGTATTTCTTCCAGGCTCCTGCTTAAACTATTAAGCCATTTGCCTCAGCCCACGAGACTATAAATATCTGGCCATTTCTTTCTTTTCTCAAAGTGGATGACCAGGTGTGCTGCCTGAAGCTTTGCCTGCTGGGAGGGTTCCCTCTCATTCCCGTCTTTCAGTGTCAACCCTGAACAGCATCCGTTTTCAGCTAACACCAACCCCTTCATGGACCAAGCTCAGGTTTTTTTCTCCTCCATCAGCTGGTCACATGACCATAGGTGTGACCCAAGGGAGAAGTGTAGGGGAACACTAGTAGGTGACATAGGTGACAAGGGAGGTGGGTGTCTAGGCCACCTATTCATGCAGCTTACTTATGCTGGAGCTTGAGCCAAGCTAGATGTACTATTTCTACCTGATGATGGATGGCTCTTGGTCCTGCCTGACCTTACAACTTGGTGGATAACAGTGCCTAGTGCATGATGGGAAGTTCTGGCCTCATGGTCACTTGATGGCCCAGTAACAGGTCAGGAGCTGTTTTTTCTAGCGGTGTACAGTTCTCTGCTGAAGATGGTATGACTTTGCTTCAGAACTCTAGGGGTCTTCTCTGTAACTCCCTTATTGGGGTTTGTCAAACACTCTACATGGCATCATAGATACTTCTAGTACCATGGGGTCTGCCTGATCATGTGGCTCAAGCAACAGTGTTGCTTGAACTGCTGCCTGGAGCTGCTGCAGAGCCCTTGATTGCTCTGGGCTCCACTCAAAACTAGCACAGAGTAGATGCTCAATAAATTTTCCCCTCTCTGGGGGAATGCAGTACAGGGCAGGAGTTATAAATACAAATGCCAGTAGGGTAAAGTTGCCAGAAAAAAATATAGGAAGCCCAGTTAAATTTGGATTTCAGATAAAAGATGAATAACTTTAGTTTAAGTTTGTTTCACGCAATATTTGGGACATACTTACACAAAAAATATTCACTGTTTATCTGAAATTCAACCTCAGCTAGGTGTCCTGTATTTTTATTGGTAGATCAGGCAACCCTACTTTTGGAGCCAAGCATTTAACAGCATAAGACAATTTGGTAGGATGGAGGTGTGGGAATAGGTGACTGCATTTACAATCAGTCCACAATTGGAGAATAATCAACACTTGGAGTAATTTAAAGTATAAAGGAAAAACAATGTGCCAGATTTGGCTGGAGGATGGTGAGTTTGCAGCCTCTGGCAAAGAGCTTGGGCTCTAGAGTTTGACTTCTGGGATTTGAATCCTGAATCCGCTGTTCACAGGCTGTATGACCTTGAGTCTTAGAGTCCTTATCTCTGTGAGGATTGAATAAGATCCTGCATTTAAAGAGTTTAGCAAGGTGTTAGGCCCACCATTACTGCCAAATAAATATTAATCTTCAAGATGACTGCTGGTTGCCATGCAGCAGCTCTCTCTAGTGGTCACAAGGCTATGCGAGAGTGCTGGTGCAAGGCTAGGGCCCTGGAGGTTTACGTGGCTTCAGGGTATCCAGCGGCCAGGCTGGCTAGGCATCAGAGGATGGGTCCCCCATTAGAGGACAGGCCCCCAGGGTCCCCAGATTCCAATCATTCACATATCACCTCCACGATTTCTGCCCCAAACCAGCCACCATTACTTTGACTTACTTAATATTCTCCTTTCAATTGTCTCCCTATTTTTAAAGAAAATCTATTGTAATAGGAAACTTCACAATTTTCAGTTAAAAGCCCCAGCATCAACTTTCAGAAATAGAAGATAACCACAAAGTAGATACAAGCGAAAAAGAAAAATGTTAAGTTTTATGGGATAATGTGGTGAGAACAATTGGAGGATCTCTCTCTCTCAAGAGGGATTGCAGCAGCATCACGCAAAGTAGTAAAGACAGACCAGCTCCCAACTGAGACTTTCTTCTTCCTGTGGTCAGAGGAAGGGAAAAAGAATAAAAAAGAGAACAAAAATGTTTCTCCTTTGGGATTTCATGCTCTGTCTCAAGTCATCTCACATACCAGGGGAAGTACCATCACTGCTGGCAAAGACACTGACAATGGGCAGAAATGTTGAAACTGTGCCCTTTATCTCCACTTCAATCAGAGTATTTCTACTTTTGTCTGATTTGAATGTGGTGGGAAGGAAAAACTGCTATTAAACAAACAGTTGCAACAGCAATAATATAAAATCCAAACACTGGATTGTAACCACTTCCACCTTCTAGGGAGGCTAAAGATTTTATCTAAGGAGGAAAGGCTTGTTTGCTTGGGAAAATATGCTTCTGAGCCTTTGGTCATTGAGGGCAATGTCCATGGGAATATCTGGAATGGAGACGGGGATAGTGGTTTTAAAACACAACCAAATTCTTTGATGCTCCCTTCAAGAGACAGGACTAATTCTTCTCCCCTTGGGTGTGGAGTGGATTTAGTGACTCACTTCTAATGAAGAGAATATGGCAGAAAGTGATGATGTGTGACTTTTAAGACAAGGTGATAAAAGGTCCTGCAGCTTCCCTCTTTCCTTCTCTTGGATCACTTGCTTTGGGGGAGGCCAGCTGCCATGTTGAGAGGACATTCAAGCAGCCCAATGGAGAAGTCTGGGTGGCAAGGAACTGAGGCCTCCAGCCAAAAGCCATGTGCGTGAATCATCTTGGAAATAGATTCTCCAGCCCTGGTCAAGCCTTCGGAAGATGCAGCCCTGGAAAACATTTTAACTGAAACCACATGGGAGACCCTGAACCAGAATCACCCAGCTCTTTCTATATTTCTGACCTACAGAAACTGTGATAGAATAAATGTTTATGGTTTTGAGCCACAAAGTTTTGGGATAACTTGTTACACAGCAGTAGATAACTAATATAAGGGGAGAAGTATTTAGCTGCAGCATAAATAAAATGGTGCCCTTCCAGGGCAGAGAGTTTTCTTCTGAAACAAGGACTCAAATGCTGAAAGTCTCCCATTTCACAGCTTAGAAGACTGAGTCCCAAAAAGGAGGATGCCATGCAGTGAGTTCTGCTCTGCTGCATCACAGTTAATGCTCAAGAGGGCTGTGGGATTGTGACTGGTCTTGGTTACTTTGCATTAAGGGTCACATGCAAGTAGGGGCAGGGTCTGGACCAGCACTCAGTCTCTGGCTCTGCTCCACTGCCTTATCAAGTGCTTGGGCTCTCAACATCATCCACCGGAGGAGCAGGAACTCTCCCCAGCATCCCTGCATCTTTGAACTTGGAGCCTTGGAGGTGGGGAGACACAGAAGCAGGTTCCAGTTTGTCTTTGATCTTCCCCCACTCCACATCCATCTTCCCTTCCTGTCTGCCTGCGCTGCTGACTTCAGGCTCCAGCATCAGATGCAAAGACAACAACTTAACAGAGCCCATTCAACTTGCTCCTACAGTTCCATGAGTTGCAGGGATAAGGGAGCCCTACAATAAATCCCTTATTATACACACCACTCCTAGTGGTTCTATGATGATCAAACCCTGACTGACCTTGATGCTGATTCTCTCTTGTGTGTCCAATTCCTAGATCCTGGTTGCTCTTCCCTGGAACCAATGATTCCTTCTAGAAAGATTTTGAAGCTAACTCAGGGCAGCAACATTTCTTAAGCACTTACTACGTGCCAGGTCTTGTACACATTATTTTGTGTTCACAATAATGCTGAATGTAGTACTATTATGCCTCCCCCCCTTTTTTTTCAATGATAAAATGAGGCTCAAATAATTTGCTTGAAATGCTATTCCAGGAAATAGTTGGCATGAATGATAATAATAGCTTGTTTCTTGAGCCTGACTCTTGTGTTTTATATGTATCACCTGACTTAATCCCCACAAAACCCCTCTCAGACAGGTTCTGTGATTATCCCCCCTTTTCAGATGAGGAGACTGGGGCTCAGGGGAAGAGAATGGCTAGCCAGTGGAATGTGAAAGAAGTGAAGCATGTCGCTTTTTGGCCCAGCTTTTAATGATGTCCTGCCCATCTGCCAGCCCTCATTACCCTGTCTTGGTGACAGAAGAGGTTGTGCATTCCAGACAGTATCACTCCAAAATGGTGTGTGGAGTGAACGTGGGAGTGAAAAATCAAACTTTATAGTGTTACTCCACTGAGGTTTCAGGGCTCCTTTGTTACTGTAGCACAGCCTTGCTCTGTCCTAACTAATACCATAAAATTGAGATTCCAATTTTTAAAAAGTGAGCAAATTCTGAGACGTTACCATTGAGTGTAATTAGTAAAAGAATGAAATGGAGAGTTGGGGATAGAAAAGAGAATACAAGCAGGTGGCAGAGAAACTGCTGAAGTTTTATGATGAAGATTTGGGAGAGAAGAAAAAGTCTGAGAGACAGTAGACCCAGGCCCTTGTGAGTTAGGCGGTGGGGGAGGACGGGGAGAGATAAAACAAGTCAAGTTGTTGAAGTTGGAAATTAATGATCAAACAGAGACATGATGCATGGTGCAAGGGCAAGAACTCAAGCACATTCCCTCCTTTCCACTGGCTGACATTTGAGGCTGACATTGTGGCCCTGAATGGCTGGTCCTTGTGGATGACCCGCCTTCCCCCTTTCCTCCTGAGAACACCTCTGCTAGGCAGGACCCTGGGCTGGATGGAGCTTCTGCCCCCTTGTGGTCCAGAGTGTTCATGGTTGTGGTGAGACCTGCAGTCTTCATTCCCCTGGCGCATCAACTCCAGTTCATTGAAAATCTTTGATATTTGCCATACGTGTCCTATGGAGTCTTTAGCAGCCTCTGGAGAATTACAAGAGGAAATGCCACTGGACAAGGCAGGCTCACAGAGCCTGGGACGAAGGGCGAGGACTGTGAGTGAATTTATCCAGAGACAAGATAGAGCCTACTAGAGCCAGACACCTCCACACTTACAGGTGTGCGTCCTTGGGCAAGTGACCCCATCTCTCTGTGTCTCAGGCTTTGCATCTGTGAAATGGGGCAGTAACAATGCAAGCCTTGAGGGTTACTGGGAGGATTGATTAATTAATTTAATTAACCTACAAAGAATGCTTAGAGCAGAGGCTGTCCCACAGTCAGGCTCGATCGGTCTGCTCTTGTCATTCTTCCTGCCTCTCTTTTCAATGCCTGCGGGGGCTGTGGGCTGGTGCTGGGGGGCAGAGTGGGGTGTGGGATGGGGAATGAGTCACAGCTCCTCTGATGTTCTTCCTGTGGGCCTGGCTGCCTAGCTCCTGCCCCAGCCCCACCTCACCCAGCTGGGTGACTTTAGGGAATTTACTCAACCTCTCTGTGCCTCTGCAAAGGGAGGCCAATAATAACGGTACCTAGCTCAGAGGGCTGTGTGGAGGATTAAATAAGCGATTACAAGCAAAGCTGCAATCACAGGAGAGGCTATGAACCAGAGCTTCCCCCTGAGCCATCCTGAATTTCTGACCCACAGAAACCAGGGAACACCACGAAATGAGTATTGTTGTTCAAGCTCCTCAATTTTGGGGTGAAATGTTATACAGCAACAGTAACTAGAACATGAACATGAGAGGACCCCTCTGACTATTTTGTGACTCAGAGCAGGGGCAAGGCTGAATGTGTGCCACTGTCCATCCCAAGTGAATGCAAACTGCTTCTGGACTCGTTATCTGACGAGTATCGAAAAGAACACATTTTCCAGATAAATAGCTACATACCAAGTACCAGAGGCTGCATTCAACTGTTCTAATAAAGATAGTACATCTATGAGAGTGCCTGGTTAAATTTCTGGTAGTCCACCATCATGTGTCATAAGCCATTTGGTTTTGCAGATTGGAGAGCTGAAATAGATGGGGTAAGTATACTCCACACTGTCCTTCCTATGGAATGAAATGAACCCCCGGGACATAGTGAATGAAGTGGCTCTCTGAGAATTCTGAAACATAAATGGTGGATTGGGGAAGGAAGTCATAACTTAAAGAATGAATGATCCGTAGTTGAGTTTCCTGGGTTTTTATCCCACTTATATCTTTCAGGCTGGACCCAAAGACAGTCTGAATCATGGAACTATGTACGGGTGTGAACAGAAAGAGCTCCAAGAGAAGTCCTCTCTTTCTGATCCAAGGACTAGGAAGAGGGACCCTTATGAGAGAAAGACAGTGGAGGAAATCCCTTGTTTAAAAACACAGCCCACAGGAGGTAGTTTGGAAACTGAACTTAACTGGGTTAGATTCTAATTGGGTCAATTGCATGCTAAAACAAACACCCCCCCCCCCAATATTCTCCATAGGATTTAAATAAGACCCAGAGTCTCATAACATAGTATTAAAAAGTATGCAGCCCAAAATTATTTGAAATACAATTAACTAGGAAAGTCTGACAAATTCTCAAGTGAACAGACAACTCAGAGACATCAACTCTGAGACGATCCAGACACTGAAATTAACAAACAATGGCATTAAAGCAGATATTATAAACATGTTCCAAGAATTAAGGACTAACACTTTTGAAACGAATGGAAAGAGAAAGGTCTCAAAAGAGAGATGGAAGCTACAAAAAAGAACTAAATGGAAATCTTAGAGTGTAAAAATAAAAGTAACTGAAATAAAAAATTCAGCGGATAGGTTCAGCAACACAGTGGAGATGAAAGAGGAAATAGTCAATTAACTTGAAGGCAAATCAATAGAAGTTATCCAATCTGAATAAGAGGAAGAAAAAAGGTTGAAAGAAATGAAGAGAGCCTCAGTGACCAGAGAGACTCTAACAAAAAAGCTTCATTCATGTCATCAGAGTCCTAGAATGAAAGGAGAAAAGGAGTGGTTGCAGAAAATAAATTTGAAGAAATAATGGTTAACAACTTCCAAAGAAGTCTCACTTTCAGGATGGCAGTATGGGGGACTCTGGGGGCCCATCCTCTAGCTAAACGGAACTAACTGGTGAAAACTATGGCAAACTCAGACTTCTAACTTCAGCTCTCACGTGTACAGAGCTTGGAAGTTGTCACTCCCATCCTCACAACAAGAAAAGGGCTCAATGAACTGAAAATCAATGCTTAGATCCATCAGAGAATTGAGGGCATAGGGCAAACTGCCATCCTGAAATCTGGAGAGAGAGATAAACACATAGAATTATAGTCAAGATCATCTTACCTGAAGCAGAGGCTGCTGGAGCCCGTGACTGGCAGGAACATTTAAAAGGTCGTTATGACAAGTTCCTGAAGACTTGAATGTGGACTAGCTTGAGAGTTAAAGACTCCTGGGGACCCAGTCTTAAGGCCTGTGTACTATTTTGACAAATGTCCTTGGGGAAAAGATGATTCATACTGACTGGCTGAACGCTGAGTCAGGTCAAGTAAAGACAGCCTTGAGAACGGGGTCCTCCAGGGAACTAACAGACCGGTCAAACAATGACACTTCTCCGGGAATGAGGCTTTGAAGTTGTTCTAATCAATCCCCTTCTGCCGGCCTTCTGTGGCTGCCAGGCTACTGGTTTTCACCAAGATTATGGGCTTTTGGTTTTCAAGTCTACTGTGGAGCTGGAAAGTGGGAGATGTGTAAGCTAAAATGTCACAAAGCTTGCTGTTCTGACCAAGATTCAGCCATTTTTTATTGAATAAACACCCCCCCAACCCCGGCCCTGGATTGCTGCAAGCCTTTGGTTAATTTCCAGAGTTCTGAAAAAATTGTTTCGGACAATTTTCGCCGTTTTTCTGTTTGCTTTTATGTAGGAGAGAATTTTTGGAGGTCTTTAATCTGCCATTGCCACTGACATCCTTCTGAAGAGCTTTTAAAATGTGAAAATGTCCTATTATAAGTCATAAATGTGTTCTGATTAACCAGGTCACTTGTATCCAGGGGAATCTTAGACTGGTTAATTAGGAATTGGAATTGTTAGGGGAGGGAAGGACCCATCAGTGGGCTATAGGAAGAGGTCCAGGGAGCAGTAGGAAGAAAATAGTATCCAGAGATGGACAGTGGGTGTGTGTCCAGGCAGGAATGCAGTTTGGTGCCATGGTCAGAGGGCAGCAGGACCAGTGCTATAGTCCCAGGTGTGTGTATGTGCCCGTCTTTATCCACCTTGATCCTTGGGGCCTCAGCCCTGGGGGACTCTCAGTCCTGACCTAATGCTTGCCCAGAGAGGACATGAAGGTAGTTAATGCCTGGGTTCTCTCCAAGTCAGGTCCTGATTGCTGGTTTCCAGTCTGGAAGGTCCTTTCTGTATTTCAGGTCTTTCACAGTCATAACAATCATTCAGCTGCTTACAGAGTTTAACTACTCATCCTGAGCTCAAAGATCTTCTACTTCTGTGAGTGTGGAAGATGTTTCCCCTCGTAAACCCTCACCAGAAGACGCGCTGGTTTCCTACAATAAGTCTTCTTGCAGTTCTGAACCCCAGGACTGTCCTCCCCTGACACCATGTTGGTTGGTGGCAATAGCAAGTGGGGATAGTGGTGGGTCCGGACACGATGGCAGGTGTTTGGCAGGAGTTGAGAACCACCAGCCTGAATCTGTTCATTCTCACAAGGTCAGTGGGGTCTCTCAATGTCTAAGATGTTTCCGTCCTTGATTTGCCTTTTTGTTACTCTGTGACCTTGTGCAAGTCATTCACATACAACTCAAGGCCTCAGCTGTGGAGTGAAAGGGTGGGGCTGATCCTCTAAGGACCTCAAACAGTGAAAGCATATTTATTTTTTATTTGAGGGGACAACGTCCCCCAGCCTTGGTAGCCCTTCTTCTTCCTTCTTGCAACCAATTTTTCATAAATCTTACCTGTGTTCACAGTCTCAACTTCCTTACATCCCATTCTCTTCTCAGTTCCTTAAAATCAGGTTTCTTCCTCTAAAAATATGACTCTCACCCAGAGCATCAATAATCTTTTCATATGCAACTCCCATGACCCTTCTCTGTGCTTATCTTTCCCAAGCCTTTCAGCAATGAACATTTTGGACCAGTTTGTCCTTCCTCCTACACTTCCTCCTTGTCATCTTCATCATCCTCTTGCTGAGAGAGCAGAGAAGAGGCCAGTATGACTGGATGCAAGTAGGCAAAAGAGAGATGGTAGAGGACGTGTATCTATCAGCCTCCTGGACGTCTCCCTCGTGGTCCCCCAGGCACTTTCACGTAGCAGGGCCACAGCTAAAGGCATAATATTCCTGCTGAGATCAACTCGTCCCCCCATATTTCCAGTTACCTTTGGGATTCCCCACCTGAGACACGGACGGGAGCCTCACCTGCTCCCTCACCTCCACCCTTCCAGGTCCGCCTCCTGGACATCCCTCTAATCTGCCATTTTCACTTCTTGCGTGGTATCTTGTGTATCATCACTTTTGCCTGGAATGTTACATCTACCCAACACTCTGTCCACCCATCCTAAGAACCCCAGAGCAGTCCCTCTGAAATCCACACCCATCTGAACATCTTCCCGTCCTGCCTAAGACCATTAAGATTTCCAATGTAAGGTCCAAACTCTGTTCTACAGCTCCAACCACTCAGGCCAGGGCACTTTCCCACCTATGAGCCCTCCAGTGATGGTGAAGAATGAGAAGGCACCTGGTGCAGAGAAAGGACAGTTTTATTTGGTGATGAACATGGAATGTGACACATGCCTGGTGGGAAAGAAGGGGGAGCAGTTTCCTTGGAGAGAAGGCTGCTCTGGTTTCCAAACATGGCCGTGTCATGGTCCAGGACACGGGCCAGCCTTCTGTGAGCCCTCGGGTGCTGCGCAGGGGGTGGATCGAGCAGCAGGAAATGGTTCTGTTGGGAGAAGACCCCAGCCGGAATGGAGCCTCGAAGTCCCTGAGTCTTGCTGGTATTGGCCCATCATCAAACCCGCCCTCCAGAGGGTGGGGAGGAGGCTGAGACCCTGAGGCTGGGGTGACCTTGTCTCAGCCACCAGGGGAGCCCAGGCCCGGGGTCAGGGAGCTCCTTGTGCATGTGCTTGAGTGTGTGTCTGTGTGTCCATTTGTGCGTGGCGCGTTTGCATGTGTGTGTACATGTGTGCGTGTGCTGACATGAGAGCGTGTGCCTCTGTGTGTCTGTCTGAGTGACCATGTGTGTGTCCGGGCATTTGTGTGTGTGTGTGTGCACGTATCCACGACCATGTGTGTTTCTCTTGGTAGCTGTGTTGCGGTGCCGCCTGTGTCTCTCCACCTCTGTCAGCATTTCTGTGGACGTCTCTGTGCATCTTGGTGTATGTCTATGTGGCTGTTTGTCTCTCTCTTTGGATGTCACTGTCCCAAGCCCCCTGCTGCCCCCACTAGGAGAAGAAAAGCCAGCTCCCAAATCCTGCAGAGTGGGTTGCAATACTCACTCAGCTCAGCAGAGGCCAGGTCCCTTCCTGGAAGGCTTAGACCTTGATTCCAGCCCGTAGATCGGTGAGTCTGGAAAATGAAGAAACAATAACCACAGACCAGAGTGAAGGAGCCCAGGGACTTTCACAGTCCCCTGGAGGCCTGGGACTAGGGAATGGGAACTCTGAGATCCAACCATGCTCAGGCAGGGCTTGGAGGGGACCGTACCGCCTCCACCAACCAGCCCAGCTGTTCTCAGTGTCAGGGCTGATGGGGGGAGATAGAGTCTATGCCTCAACATGATCTGGATAATTCAAGGCAAAGAAGAAATCTGAAGTGGGGAGAGTTGAGGCTGGAGGGACCTAGCTGTCCCACGTGTGCAGGGACAGAGGTCCCTGGGGGAAATCCCTGCTCCTGCAGTGGGGAGAGAGGGCTTGGAAGCAGGTACTTACTGACAGTGGAGTTTACTAGAGTGGTGTCCAAGTGACCGAGAGCCTCACTGAGCAGAGGGCACACCTGACCCAGGGGCAGAGAGGAGAGTTAGGCAAAGTGGCACCTTAGGGAGACCCTGGCAGCAACAGCATCCCCAGTATGCATTCTCTGGGGAGATTTTCTATCATTTTTCTGTATCTGAGAGTGTCTGATTCGAAGCAGTCCCACAGATGAATGTTCACACATCCACAGTGGGTAGAAGGAGAAACTGAAGGCATGGGTGAGGTGCCCAATCATGCAGTGAACTGTTCACTCTGTGATCTGGCATCTGCTTCTGAATAGTGTGGACTACTCTGGGAGGGGTGAGTTTCTGGTTATAGGAGGCACCGAAGCATAGGCTGGGTGGGTCTGGTCTGCAGCCATAGTGGGAGTGGCCTGGGAACTTCTTGGGGCAGGAGCCCATCTGTTTCAGCTGTAGTGTGGACACACACAGGGCCTGGCCCAGAGCAGAAACCAATCAATACATTTTGAAGGATGAAAAGAAGAAACATGGACACATGGATCAATGGACAGATAGACTGATGGATGGAATTTACTTATCAAACTGAGAGGCTCAGAAAAGCTCACCCCAGGGGCTTCTTTTAGCCTGAGAAGCTCTAAGAGCCAAAGATCAGGAGCCCCGACTTGTACTCACTTACCTTGCCCTGCACCAGCCCAGGAAGGACATTATTCAAGATCCCAGTGATGCTGTCAATCAGGCTTTCACTGGGGAGGGCGCCCAATCTGAAAGAGAAAAGCCACGGGCCATGCAGGGGCCTGAGGCTGGAACGGAGAAGCACTGGTATGTGCCCACTGCAGTCTCAGCCCTGAGTCATGGAACCTGGCCTCGTGCATCCACACCCACGTGCATCCACAACAAGGGGCACATCCAAAGGGAGTGATACACTGTACAGCAGCGCACACACTAGGTACGTGTAGAATAAACCCATAGTTCCAGGACACAGTAGGTGTTCAATAAGGCTTTGTAAAATCCATAACTGAATGAACGGTGCTTAGTATGTAGTTGTCATGAGGACTCAATGAGATGATACATGTGATGCACAACACATGTGTCCAGTAAACGTGAGCCATGATAGGGACGACTCCTGTATATTATACCTGCCTACCTCTCCCTCGCAGCAGGAACTGAAATAGTAACCCAGGTAAGCTCCATAGCTATTTTACCCTTTACTGGCACAAAGCATGTCCACATCTATTATTTTAGAGCATCTGTCAATAATGCCAAAGTAGCTCCATATTGCAGTTATCTGAGAAAGCTGAGACTCAAGTTGGGGAAGCACTGTTCAAGTTCACACGGGAAGCCCTCCATCTCTTGCCACACCCCTCAGGTAGATGGGGCTTGAACTCAGATTTCTTGTTGCCTAATCCAGCATAGAATTGGTCAGCCTGGCCTAAGAAGGGATAAGTGACCATTTACCTATTCATCCATCCATCCATCCATCCTTCCACCTATCCATCTTCTCACCCTTCCACCCTCCCACTCATCCATTCTCCCTTTGTTCTATCTTCCCAACCATCCATCCATCATCCCATCCTATTGTTTCTGGACAGGAGTAGCCACCCCTCTGGCCTCACCCATCAAGCAGGGAGATTTGCAGGCTGCCAGAGGAGAAAGTGCAGTTGCAATGGATGAGGTGGAACTTCTCCTGTTCATCTTTCACAGCTAAGAGTTCTGCAGTGATGTTTAGCTTCATAGCCAGCTTCAATGGACTTCCGACCAAGGGCCTGCAGAGAAGACAGTCTGTTGCAGCTGGTCCCACCACATCCCAAGGCAGAGGAGGCTTTTCTCCTTGACAGAAATGCCAGCCATCTTGCCCACAGCTGTACTCATCTCATTTCCCAGTAGGGGAAACCAAGGCTCACAGAGGTTAAATGAGTTTCCCAAGTGACTCAAGGTCACTCAGCATGGGAGCAAATGAGCTGAAGTTGGAGGCTCAGGTCTGTTAGACAGACTCCAACACCTTTTTTCTTTTTGACTACCCAAGGTCATCAGGGTCTCCTCTGGTGAGCCATCCTCCCATTCCCCCTTGGGACCCACTCACACTTTCACATTAAGGACCATGTCCAGAGGGATGGTGACATAGTGACGTTGGCCATCAGGGCTCTGCAGGAGGACAGGTTCCAGCAGCTGCGGATCAGTGATCTTCATACTGCCCAGGGAGCAACATTGGAGGGAGAAACATTAACTCCTCTAGTTCTAAACCTAGAAACCACACCTAACTCCACCTTACCCATCCCAGAGTGGGAGCTACCCATGAGGTGGGATGGAGGAGATAGGAGGGGAGTCTTGCAGCAAAAGCCACATGGGTTTCGAGTCTCACATCAGTTTTTCCCAAACTCTGCCCTGGGTCAGATCCGGACACACACATGGCCCTCTCCTCATCTCAAGTCTATAAGGTATTCCAGGATAGAGACTGTGTCTGGGTTATATTTTCGTCCTGTATGCCAGCTCAGAGCCTTACAGAGAAAGGGCCTACTCTGTATTGGTTGACTTTGTAGACTGATGAGCAGGGGGGTAGATGGATATGTGGGTGGATGCATGGGAGAGTAAGTGGTTAGATGGAGGGAGGATGGACAAACGGATGGATGGATGGGTAAGATGGACAAATGGATGGATGGATGGGTAAGATGGACAAATGGATGGATGGATGGGTAAGATGGACAAATGGATGGATGGATGGGTAAGATGGACAAATGGATGGATGGATGGGTAAGATGGACAAATGGATGGATGGATGGGTAAGATGGACAAATGGATGGATGGATGGGTAAGATGGACAAATGGATGGATGGATGGGTAAGATGGACAAATGGATGGATGGATGGGTAAGATGGACAAATGGATGGATGGATGGGTAAGATGGACAAATGGATGGATGGATGGGTAAGATGGACAAACGGATGGATGGATGGGTAAGATGGACAAATGGATGGATGGATGGGTAAGAGGCTAAGTGGATGATGTCTGGGCAATTGGAGTAAGTCCTTCGCAAACATTTATGGTAGGAATCACTCATCCTGCCAAGTTCTTCAATAGCAGGTCAATCAACAATGTTTATCACGGAGATGGAGAAGCAGGAAGTCCGGGAAAACGGAGAGAGGGTGGAAGTAAGTAAGTCTCTTCTCTGAGCCAGCCACTGAGCCAGGTGATCTACATCTTCTCAGTCCTCCCAACAGTTTTTCTCTGTGGGTACCATAATCTTCGTTTTACGGATGAAGAAACCAAGCCCAGAGAGACTGAGTGCCTTGCCCCAGGTCACCCAGCAAGTACATGGTGAATATAAAAATCAAACTCAAGGCTATCTATCTGTCTTCTAGTCAGGGGCAAGCACCTGGGTGGGTAGGAATCATGGGAAAAGCTTTGACCCAGTCCTATGAAGGATCTAGGCTTTGCCAGCTCACTGGCACCAAGCTTTCTACTATTGCCTCTTGCTTAGAGAGCTCTCAGGTGGCTCCTGGGTTGTTCATCTTGGATTGTTCCACGGACATCACATGATGATGTCATTGAGGAGAGTAGCTTACACTTTCTTGCTTACATCAAAGGCCACAGTTTTCTAAGGGATTTCACAGGTGAGGAGAACAAAATTACTATAATATAGTGGAAAAGACCTTGCCTTTGGACTTGAGTCAATTAGAGTTAGAAGCCTCACTCTGCATCACTCCTGTGGTGTGATCACAGGCACCTTTCTGTGCCTCGGTTTTTCCATCTGTAAACTAGGGATTATTAAATTGACCTCAGAGGACTATGGTGAGGATTATAGATGATGCTGGGGACGCAGGATGCGCTTTAGGACTGGGGGCAATTGCTAGTTCAAGAGGGCTGGTGTTCCCTGCCAGACCACGAGGAAGGTCTCAGCCTGAGTCCTGGCCTCATGTTCAGACCACCCCCCCCTCCTCAGGGCCACTGCCTGGGGCTGTCAGATCTCCAACGGGGGTTCTCTGGTGGGGTCCAAGGCCCTATTTTAGGGCTACTCACTCAACGATGTTGTTCAGGAGAGGAGTCAGTAAGGTCGCTTTCCCAAGCAGGCCCCCCAGCAGGCCTCTGGGAGTGTTCCCTCCAGTCTTCTGGATGTCCAAGAGCGGAAGGTTTTCGAGAATGTCCAATAGATCCCCAGAGAGCAGGCCATTGCTGAGACCTGGAAATGGGTATGGGGTCCTTGGGGGTCAGATCAATTATGGGTCCTCAGTCCTTGCCCTCTTTTATCTCTCTTCCCAACCAACCACACACACACACACACACACACACACACACACACACACACACACACACTAACACAGACATACACACACACCCCTGAAGGAGGTTGTCACAGACTCTCACTTACCACTTGTCAAGCTTCCAGCAAGATCTGTGGGACTCGAGGCCAGGGACGGAATCATAGGCAAGGGCAGTGCCTGGTCCAGGGGCAAGGGCAGGGCTTCCAGCAGGACCGTGGTCTGGGCCAGCAGCCCATAGAAGACAACAAGGCCCCCAGTTTGAAACATCTTCTCATTCAGTATCTGTGGAAAGAATGACAGGTCCCTTGTGGCACGAACACAAGAGAGGAACCCATCCACCGCCTGCCCCTGCCCCTGCACACCAGGGAGTGAATAGCAATAACTAACACGTTTCCTCTGAGCCAGGCTTTGGGCTGAGTCCTCCACACTCAGGCAGTGGAGGGGCGGGGGGATGGAATGGGCAGATCTCACCTGGCTTCTCAGACGTCCCAGCAGATGTCTTGGTCTCCTCTTCCCTGCTGGCTACTACTGAGGAGACAGCCTCTTTTATAGTGTGGGAATCCGGAAACAAGCAGTTGAATGATGGGTTTCTAGATAACTCAGAATTCTGCAATCTGGTGGTGTCTTTCAAAGTAAGACACCAAAGTAATAATTGCTCTCCAAAGTAAATAATTGCCAATCACATTAGTAGGTGGGACAGTTAAGCCGTGTGATTGACAAGTTAAACAGAGGAAAACTTGAGATGGGGATGTTACTCAAGACTTCATGGTTTCACGTGTGGGGCTGAGGCTGGGGACCCACGCTCTGAGGTGGCCTGAAGATCACATTTGGAAACACTGGGAGAGGCAGCTCACGGAGCCCAGGAAGGGACCTCAATCTCATATCCAGGCCTTTTCCATTCCTGGTCCAATTATTCTTCTCCAGTTGGAGGGCTCCTGCTCCCAAAATGTCAAAAAAGAGTCAAACTGTCTCTGATTTCCCTACATCTGGGACACCCCTCAGTTCCAGGGCAGGGGTGTCCTGGCTTCTGAATCCTAATTGCATGACAGTCACATGCTGGGGGCTACACATCCTCACAGAACCCTGGAGGGAGGGGTTGCTGTCCCTCCTTTGCAGAGGAGAAAACTGAGGCCCAGCGGGGACAGGTGCCCAAGGACACAGAGAGGATGGGGCAGAGTCAGTGAGACAGGCTGGGGCCTGGGACCTGGGACTCTTTGCTGCAGTGCTTGTACCTGGACAAATGTCTCCTCAAGCAACAAAATACAAAGAAACTATAAGGGACTAAACATAACCGCGTGCATGGGCAGTTGGGGCAAATTATGGACAACAAGATACAAAAAGACCTAAAACCCATCTGCCACTTCTGAAGAGCCAGGAGCCAAAACAGAGTACTGCGCATGCCCCCTGAACTCAACACCACCAAAGGGGTGGGCAAACTACGTAAGCCACCCCTCTAGCCTGACCCCTGGACACACCCCTACCCTCACCCTGTAGAAGGAACCAGCTCGCCCTGCCTCGGGGGGTGAGCAAGGGAACCTGTTACTAGTTTTCACTCCCCCCTGCGGCAGAAGGGGCCCCCATAAAGCCTTGCCTGAATTTCTTGTCTGGACTCTAGTCAATTTCTATTGATTAAGGAAGGCCAAAAACCCTGGTCAGTGTCATTAGGACTCAACCCACTGGATAATAATAACAATAAAAACAGTGTCAACAGCTAATACTTGTCAAGCTCTTGCTGAATGCCAGGCGCGGCATCGTTTTTCACCTCCAGCCCCTCACAAATCCTCACAACCCTGTGTGGGATGGGAATGAGTACGTCCATTCTACAAGCGGGAAACGGAGGCTTGGAGTGTGAGGTGACACGTCCAGAGTCTCACAGTGGCCATGGGGCCCAGGCATTCACACTCTAGTCCTTTCCCTTAATCACTGGGCTGAGAGATGAGGATGCCTTGGGCACGCTCTGACCGTTTTGCACCTCCATGTCTGTGAATGTCATGCCTCCCACTTTTATAACCTGGAAAATGCTTTCCAGTTTCCCAGGCCTGAGGGACTGTGTGACATCCTGGCCTCTACCCTTACCCTTTCTTCTTCCCTTCCCCAAATGAAGTAATGAGGCATTTGTTACCACCACTTGGGCCTTTGGAGTCTATTTTACAGATGAAAAAATGAGGGACAGGGAGGTCCAAGCCCTAGTCCAGTGAGAGCAGCTCTTGTCTTGCAGAACCAAACACATTATAAGCAAAAGCGGAGAGAGAAGGGCGAAATGCATATTTATGGACTACCTACTATGTGCCAGGTGCTTTCCATACTTGAACTTCATCTTTGTCATGAGTGGTTGTTATTGTTGAACCTCAAATGTCAGATAAGGAGACTAAGGTTCAGAGAAGGTGATTACTTCCCAGGGATACACAGCGAGTGAGTGGAGTCAGAATTCTCCCCTGTGTCTGATGCCCCTGTAATCAGTGAGCCACGCTGCCTTCCCCTCATGTCAGACCTTCACTGGAGCTGCTCCCACTTCCTGTGAGAGTCTGGCCGATGCCTCCAAGGGGCTGGGCCATGGCCTTGAACTCAATCATCCATTCAAGCACTCACCAGACTCTTCCCACAGCTTGTATGTTGTCAGTCATCCTCAAAGGGGTCCCCTTTTTGTTATCTTGGTACAACTCTTGTGGTTTGTGTCAGGTTGCTACTATTTTTCGGGGAAACGGAAGCAGATAAGCCAAAGAATGGATTCAAGTTTGTTACTGGACAGCTAACAGCTGCTGGGTTGAAGCTAGGAGGCTGCATTTGTGTTACTGCAGAAAGGGGATGGATGTGGGCGCATATTGCCCTGGTTCAAGTCCTGTGACCCTGGGCAAGTCCCTCCAAACCTTTGAACTTCAGTTTCCTCATCTGTAAAACGGGAGGATAATATCTACCTCACAAGGCTGCGGGGGATAATGTCTGGGGACGGGGTATGAACTTCAGTTCATAAACTCATGTGTCTACATTTTTTTTTTTGAAGATTTTTTTTTGATGTGGACAATTTTCTAAAGTCTTTATTGAATTTGTTACAATATTGCTCCTGTTTTATGTTTTGTTTTCTTGTCAGCGAGGCCCGTGGGATCTTAGCTCCCCAACCAGGGATCAAACCCGCACCCCCTGCATTGGAAGGCAAAGTCTTAACCATTGGACTGCCAGGGAAGTCCCTACATTTTTTTTTTAAATACATAATCCCTTCATTTATTTATTTATTTACTTATTTATTTTTTTGTATTTTGGCTGCTCCATGCCATGCAGCACGTGGGATGGTTCCCCAACCAGGGATCTAACCTGGGCCTCTGCAGTGAAAGCTCTGAGTCCTAACCACTAGGCCACCAGGGAACTCCCCTACATATTTTTTTTCTAATGTATGTATAGTTCAGCGTTTCAAATGCCATTTTGCTGAGTAACAAAAACTTCCCCATTTCCCCTTGGGATTTTATTTCTGTTCCAGGGGCTTTATTTGTGCCAAGGCATCTGAAGAAGGCTGCCCTGTCCCTGTTTTGACTGGAAATATAGAAACAGCCATATGCCATCTGACCCCTTGATGCCAAGATGCTGTGCTTCCCTCCCGTCCAAAAGGCCCCTTCGAATTTAGCATTTACTTTTTACTGGACACCCTTGCTGGACACCCAGGATTGTTCTGTGTCTCGATTCCTTGGGTCTCAGGCAGGACCCAGGGGGACTGCCGCAGCCCATCTGCCTGGAACTACTGAGAACTTCCAGTTAACTTTCTCTCCCTGGGGTCCTGCCACCTCTCCTGGTTCTGGAAGGGAATGTGGGCACAGAACCCCTCTGTTCTGGAATCCTGCACATCGACTTGGGGTTTCTGCTGTCCTCCTCCCACGTCAAGGTTTGCCTGGGGAGAAGCAAGGCCATGAGACACTTCTCAGAACCCACTAGAACTATTTTCTCTTCAATTTCTCTTGGACCCTCACACTCCACCAACCCAACATGGGAAACTTTCTAGTCCTGGGGGCAGGAAACCTTGCTTCAATTCATCATGTATATGCTATTCTTAATGTCTCCTATGTCCCAAATTTTGAAATTGAAAAACCCAGGCTTTGGGAATTCCCTGACAGTTCAGTGGTTAGGATTCAGCGCTTTCACTGCTGTGGCCTGGGTTCAATCCCTGGTGGGGGAACTAAGATACTGTAAGCCGCAGGGTATGGCCAAAAAAAAGGGAGAGAGAGTGAAAAAAGAAATAGTATCTTATAACTAAAACAAACAAACCCCAAAACAAACAAACAAAACAACTCAGGCTTTAAAAAAATTTAACCTACAGTAAAATTGACTTTTTTTGGGTGTATAATTCAATGAGTTTAACACATGAGTAGTTTTATTTAGCCACAATTATACAATAATACAGAACAGTTCCATCATCCCCTAAATACGCTCATGTTGCCCTTTTATAGTTACCCGCTCCCTCTTGCCCTGCAACTGGCAACCACTGATCTGTTCTCTGTCACTGCTCTTTTGTCAGAGACCCAGGCTTTGTAGACTCAAAAGCCTTCTCTCTCTGCTTCTGCTGAAGTTGCCCTTCCTTGAAGCACAGGTACTGCTTGTTCCAGTGCCCTGAGCAGGGCAAGGGTCGTGGGGCATCAGGAAGCATGGACGGACACCCAGCTAACATTTCAGGACAGTGATTTCCGCATTGGCGACATCAATGCCTCCCCAGTGTGTCTGTCAGAAACTGGAGTTCATGCCCTTTTCTTCCTACGTATCAGATTGTGACTGTGTTTGGGAGCCTTTCCTGGTGTCATTCTGTGAATCAAGGGATCCATTTTTATGTACTGAATTGAACTATGGTTTAAAGTAGACTGAAAAGGTTTTTCCCCTCTAATAAGTGGTTATTGTAAAGAAGAATGGGTTAGTTACAGATCAAATAAGGAAGCTACCTCTTCTCTGTATATCCAGTGTTTGTGGTTCTCTGTATATCCACTTTATATTATTGCTAATGAACATGTGTTCACTGGTGAAAAATCTGGAGAATACAGATGAACTAAAAGGAAAAATTAACATCTGGAGTCCTGCCACTTCCCTTTTTATTTTAATAAATATCTGTCCAGTCCAGTCAAAAAAAAAATGAGATCCATTTCTAAAGGGCAGAGTTCATTTTATTTTTCAAGGGACTCTGAACTGTGCAAGGTCTGTTCTCCAGAACTTGGGGGTGGAATGCTGGTTCTCTTCCCTGGGAGTCAGAACTCTGTACGGAAGGGCGTGGACGTTACAAGCACAAGTGGGCAGGGCCTGGAGCAAGCTTCTGAGTATTTGGGGCTGAATTTCTGCTTCAATTACCCCCCCACCCCGGACCCCAGTATCATTATAGAGGTCCATTGTGAAACGAGCTCCTCCAGGAGAAAACACAATGAGTCCACAGCTCTGTGAACCTCAAAATGAAAAGAAAACAGAATGCGAGAAACCCAAGGAGGCCCCTTGAGAAAGGCACCCCTGGAAGGGTCAGAAGGAAGGCAGACAAAAGCTGCCTTCACAGGGACCAGGCAACCTCGTTGGAGGATGGGGCCCAGCCCTCCCGTGTTTGTTCTTTGAATCATGAGCCGGAAAACCCCTGTAAATTCAAGGCTGTCAAGGGGTATCATTCGTGTGAACATGGGTGTTTAGGGTTGCAAATCCCCAGTGAAGCATTTCGGATTAGGGAGTGTGAATTGAAAGATGGAGACATGAGTATCTCTTGCCCTATTCTCATCTCTGAGCTGTTGACACTTCCTTGTTTGAGCTTGTCAATCTAGCGGAACGCAGATTTCATCATTTTCCTCTCAGTGCGGGGTTGTGGGTGGGATAGGGGTGTTAGAAGGAAGGGATGGAAGACTGAAGTGGGGATTCAGAGTGGTCAAGGCTGTGGGCTCTGGAGTCTGGCCGCTTGAGTGCAGTCGACTTGGTCATTTCCTGGCTCTGTGACCTTGCGCAAGTGGCTTTCCCTCTCTGAGCCTCAGGATAGCAGTTTTGGACTTCATGGGGTTTCTGTGAGGATTTGATGAGATGCTGGATGCAAGCTCCTAACACCAAGCTTGGCACATGCAGAGTGCTTAGATGTATGTGCTACTATTAGTGTGTGTGTGTGTGTGTGTGTGTGTGTGTGTGTGTGTATTTCCTCTTGATTTCTTAGTATGCTGTCCCTTTCCTTGGGTGGAGGAGGGCAGGAATCTATATTTAAGAAGTGAGTAGTCATTAATCAAATAATTAACAATGAATTAAATGACTTTTAATAAGCATTTCCCATGGACCTAGCAGATGCTAAACATATTGCAAATGTCTTTTCATGTACTCCTACAAACATCCTGCATTGTAAATAGCTTTTATTTTCAAAAAAAATTTTTTTGTTAAAGTATAACATACATAAGAAAAATGCACATAAGTGAATAGCTCAGTGAATTTTCACAAACTGAACACCCTCCCCATAAGCAGCACCCAGATCAAGAAACAGAATGTTACCAGCCCTCCAGAAGGCCCTCCTACTACTTCCCGTCACTAACCCTCTCCCTGAGGGTAACCACCATCCTGACCTCTGACAGCATGGATTAGGTTTGCTGTGTTTGAGCCTCATATAGATGGGAGATGTGTGTTTCGGGGCCTGGCTTTGTTAGGTGTGTGAGATCCATCCACGTGGTTGTGTGGGTATAGGTTATTTTCACTACTGTAGAGCATTCCGCTGGTGACTATCCCACAAGATATTTATCCACTCTATTTACCCATTCTTTTGATGGGCATTTAGGGAGTTTTCACTCTGGGGCTATTATGACTGTGAATGCTATGAGCAATCTTGGACACGTCTTGCGGTGCCCATGTGCATGTATTTCTGTACCTAGGATCGGGACTGTGGGTCGGAGGGAGGAACATGTTGCCCTTCAGGAGATGCTGCCACCCAGTTTTATAAAGTGGAGATGCGACTTATCTCCCTCCAGCAGTGTGAGGGTTCCTGCTGCCCCACGTCATGTAAGATTTCTATTCCCACTTTGCGAGGGAGGGAGACCAAAAGGTAAAGTGCCTTGTCCCCAATACAGCTAGGGAGTCATAAGACCAGGACTCACCCATTATTTAACCCTGGGTATTTGCTGAGCACACACTTGGTGTCAGGCCTGTGCTAGGGGCTGGAGGGTCATTGGTCACCCTGATGCACATGTCTATACCCTCCTGGAACTTCTCGTTGGGCTGAATCGAATTTGAACTCAGATCTGTTTGGTGCCAGTGTTTATACTTTACCACTCTGTCACCGTTCTTCTTCACTCCCTTGGAGCCCAGCAAAGTTCTGGGCACGTATTAGGTGCTCAGTAAACATGGGTTGAATGAACAAGGGGATGGGAACTCTCAACAGGGCCCTCCCCGCATTGATGAGCACATCCATGGATGGCTATTGGCTGCAACTTACAGGAAAAGAAAGAGTGTTTTCTCTGGCATTTCTGGGCTGATGAGCAAACCCAGGCATATCCTGGGTTTGGGATGGACCTTATCAGCCATCAGCCAAGTCTCAGGATGGACCTTCATCAGGTCTGACTTTTGGAACCCAAACCTCAGGGCCCAGGCAGAAGGACCTCTGTACCGTTCAGAGATAGAATTTATTGTGGAAGAGGACAGGATGTCCACAGGGTCTGTGGTAAAAGTGGGACATCGGAAGCCCCACTCTGAGGGAGACTTGTGGTCTCCAAATCTGGAATCTCCTTCTGATCATCAGTGGGCAGCTAGGGGGTGCTCAAGTCTGGCTCGTGGAAGGCTGGCTGGACTCAAAATTGGTTGAGTTCACGAGCAATAGCCTGCTCTGTAAGGAGAAGAGGCAGAATCAGTCACCAGGTGTCTGCCCTCTGACCCCCAGGTCCACACCGAAGGGGTCTGTCATCCATCCATGCTGACCAAGGCCTGGTGCCGGGAACATTCACATTAAAGCTCTTCAAATGATATCTAATTATTCAGTTCTTGTGTCTTCCACTCACTGTGAGCTCCCTGAAGGCAGGGACTCTATCTGTTTATCTGCAACTGCGATGGGGGTGGGCTTGGGTGTGTGGGAGGGCAGTGCTCCCTAAAGGATTGAGTGGAGATCTTGGGAGAAGCTCTGGTAACCTGGAGGTTTGGGTGAATTGGCGGGGCACAGCCTGCTTGGTAGGGGTGCCCTCTGCTGTCCCGGCTCTCTCGGGGGATAGTGAAGGTCATGGTCATATGGTCACCTCTGAGTGTCCTCAGAGCACATGCAGACACCCCTCAGCAGGCCTCAGTGAGAGCTGCAGCAGGGGCACCTCTTCTGGCCATTTGCCCGTCCTGAGTCCTCCCCCCGGAGGGACACAGGTGCTCACTCACCCATGAGGCTTTTCAACAGTTTCACATCCAGCTGCCTGAGGATTTCATCGATCAGAGGACATTCCTGGGCCACCAACACAGAGAGAAGGGTCAGACCAGGGAGTGGGAAAAGAAAACTGGAGGGGCCGTGGCTGGAAGCCACGGGATTTCCACAAGGAATCATGGCAAGTGTGGCTCCCTTGTACTGAACGCCGACTACCCACCAGGTGCTATGCACAGCACTTCCGTGCTTTGCCCCCTGAATCCTTGAGACTCTCTGTGCAGTGGGGACTGTGATGGTTCCCATGTTACAGATGGGGAAACTGAGGCTCAGGGAGGCTAAGTCACTTGCCCAAGGACACACAGTCAGTAGATGGCAAAATTGAACATCTTAATTGAGATTTCTCAGGTTCTAAAGCCCAATTCTTCGCTGAAACGTCAATATATATGCCCTGACCCTCGGACTCAAGAATGCCCAAGGTGAAACTACTTTTCTGAAACTTACCTGACTTTCTATCAGGTGTGGGATAACTTTTTCCAGGTTGTCTCTGAGGTTGTGGAAAAAATGTTTCATCTTTGGTGGGATATCTCTAGAAAGAGAGATAGATGTACAGAACAGAACAGATAAATACAGACAATACTGATGTCAGGTGCTGTGTGTGGAGAACATCTCACACAGCCATTTAATCCTCAGAGAGCCCTGCATGAGAGGCATCATTGTAAGCAATAGTCAAAGGCGCAGCTCAGAGAGGTGATGTGCCTTGCCCAAGGTCACACAGCTAGTTAAGTGCTGATCAGTTTAGAACCAGGTCAGTAACTACAGTCCACAGTCTTCTTCGTGGATGTCTGGCATGATCTAGGCATTCAGTGAATGTCTGATGAATAAATGAATGGACTTCCACTGATGACCTAGTTGCTTTCAGCATTCTGGAATTACAGAGAGAGATCAGACACAAATCTTGCCCTTGAGGGGCTCAATCTGTTGGGGTTGACACACTTGGTCAGCTAGTCTACAGATCTTTATTTAAGTCTATTTTTCTCTATCTTGTTCACTACTGTATCCCTAGCATCAAGTATGTTGTGCCTAGCACATAGTAGGTTCTCAGCAAATATTTGTTGAATGAATGAGTGATGAGGAGGAGCTTTAAAGAAGGAAGGAGGGGCGTCCAAGCATAAGGGTCAGCATGTGCAAAGGCACCGTTGTATGAAAATGTATGGCATATTGATGGAGGGGGGTTCTTCAGAGAGACTTGAGGGCAAAGGGCTGCAGAGTGGGGTAGGGGACAGGACAAGTAGGGCCTTGAGTGACATCCAGGAGTTTGCTCTTCATCCAGAGGGCATTGGAGAACCATTGGAGTGTCTGGAGCAGGGGCTGGGTGACATGGCTAGATTTCTGCTGCAGGGGGAGAACAGAGTGAAAGCGGTGAGGTCTGAGTCAGGGAAAGTTGGAGGAGGCTCCCACAATGGTCCAGGAAGTGGACGATGAGCCCAGTCAGTGGCTGTGGGGATGGAGAGAAAGGGAGCAGGTGAGGGTTGCCAGGAGGTCACTGATGGGACCTGTGGACGATGGGCTGTGGGGAGTGAGGAGGAGGAGGAGTCTGGCTTCTGGGAGGGTGGCAGTGCCATCTCTGGGATGGGGATGCAGGAGGAGGAACAGATCCTGGGGAAGGGGTGAGATCTGTTTGGGGCTCACCCAGGAGGTGGTGGAGACCTGCGGCTGCAGCCAGGGCCAGTCAGGAAGGGGCCCAGCCCTGGGGAGGGGCGGCTGGGATCTTACTCAGTGAGGACAGTCATGCGGACGCTGCTGGGATCCACGCGGCAGTTGCCTATCACCAGATCCCTCCGGCCAAACTCATCTTTTTCCAGCCAGAACTCCACAGCGAGGTTCATGCGTGCGTGTGTCTTTATGATCTGGTTATTGAAGGGCCTGGGGACAAGAGAGAGGAGGAGGGGGGAGGGGCAAGAGACAGAGAAAGAACAGAAGGAGGAAGAAGCAGCCAACACAGAGAGTGGCTCTTTCAACACACCAGCCCAGTGGGGTTCCACGTTGCCTGGATGTTAAATTCTGTGGTCAGCGATTAAGGAGAAAAACAGTACTAGCCAGAGTGCCTTCTGAAAATCCTTTAAATAGACCAGATTAGGGGGCCTTCGGAAATTTAAAAATTGAGAGTTAATCTTATTCTAAAAACCTTTACCATTTAGTGGAGCCCTCCCAGAGGCAGTGGATGTTAAAGGGTAGTCTAAACCGGAGGAGGGAAGGGTGATGCGATCATTAAAGTGTTTCTCTTTTTAAAATCATTGTAGGGAACTCACATAAGTTTAAATGAGCAAATGACCTGCCTCCACTGACCAGTGATTGCCATCCACATTTCAGCTGAAGAAACCAAGGCTCAGAGATGTGAAGTGACTTGCCCAAGGTTACACAGCAAGTGAGTTCGGAAACCAGGAATTGAAACCAGTTTGCAGCGGAAAGATCTGGGTTCCCCAAATTGCCAAAATCCATCCCCCTGCCCCGACTCCCAGGTTCCCAGTGAAGAGGAACAGTGCCCTTCAGGCCCCGCTTCTGTATGACTTACAGTCTCGAGTCAATGTCAAATTCAAGTGAGATGTTTGCCAAGAACCACTCATTATGGAAAGACATCCAGATCCCACCATAGTCCAGCTGAATGTTGGTGATGTTGGCGCTGCACAAGGAAAGAGCAAAGACCCCCACAAGGGTGAAGGGCCTCAGACCTCAAGGCCTTGGGCGTTACAGACAATGCTGGCCTGTTTCCTAGCAGTCGGATTTGGAGTCAGAGCCTTTCACAGATGCTCTGAGGGTAAGAGCTCCCTGCAGGAGCCCTGGGGTTACAAGCTGTCCCCGAGTGCCCCCGAATAGCTCCACACAACTGACTTGTGAAACCCACAGCCAACTGCAGACCCAGCCCCTGGGCCCGTTCTCAGAGCCAGCCTCCCGCTCTCAGTGGATAGCCCCACCACCTGCCCAGGGGCCTAGACCCAAACCGTGGCAGCTGTCTTCAACTTCTCTTCATCCCTCACCGCCACATTCCACTCACTAGCAAATCATGTTGGTTCTGCTTGCAAAATATATCCTGAAATGGGCCACTTCCCATCACTCTGTTGCTTTCGTCTGGTCCAGGTCACCATCACTTCTTGCCTGGAGATGCTCTAGTTTCTCTCTGGGCTCCAGGCCACGATCTTGGCCTCTCCACAAACCATCTCCATGTGGCAACCAGAGGGGCCTTAACACTCCCCTATCACTCAGTGTTCTCCACTGGTTTCTCACTGCTCTTGCAATAAAATCTGAACTCCACATCACAGCCCCTCAGATCTGCAGGGTCTGGCCTCACCTGCCTCTGCAGCCCCATCTTCTACCACCCTCCCCTTGCTCACCCAGCCACACAGGACTTTTTCTCGTCCTCAAATGCATCAATCTCCTTCCTACCTCAGGGCCTTTGCACTCACTGTGCCTCCATGACCTCATGTCACTCACCTCCTTCTCTTCATTCATATTTCTACTTAAGGGTTAGGAAGGTCCCCCGATCAACCCTCTCACTCTCACCCTTGACCTGGTTAAATTTGTCTTCGTGTTATATCCCTCCATCTGAAATTAGTTATTTACTTTCGTGGCCTATCTCACTAACTAGGATGTAAGATCCAAAAGGGCAGGGACTGTAGGTCTATGTAGAGCTGCATTCCCAGTACCCAGCCCAGGTGCTGGTACACAGTAGGTGCTCAATGAATAACTGTAATAATTGTTAAAGGAATGAATGAAGGGAAGTGATTGTGGCTGCACACAGCAAGGGAAACCCTGCTGGTGAGTCCTGGTGCTCATTAAAGTGGAGGGAATGAGGGATGCAAATCAGAGAGAAGGTAGGTCAAGGGCACAGCAGGCTGGGATCATGGTGTTACATTTGAGCAGCTTTGAGACCAGGCAGCTGGGGAGGCCTGCATCCATTGAGAGGAAGGGGGGAAAATGGAGGTGGAGGACAGGCCCAGTTCTGCGAGGCTAATTATACCAAGGGCTATGCATCCACTATGTGCCACAGGGAAAGCTCCTAACAGCTCCAGGACGCAGGGATGATTACGCCCATTTCATTGAGGAGGACTCAAGGCTGAAGCTCAGGGAGCTCAAATGCCTTGCCCAGAGTCACACAGCTTTCAAGCAAGAGTGAGGTTCAAATGTCTGACTCTAGTCCTGGGTTCCTTTGGCACCCCAGATGTTTATCCAGGCTGTGCTCTGGGTACCCATTTTATAGATGAGACCAGAGTGGCCCAGCAATTTCCCCAAAGTTGGTGGCAGAGTCAGGATTTAAATGCAGAAACTTTTGCTTCCCAAACCTTCACCTTTATTTATTCTGCTGTGCTGCCTCTCCCAGTGACCCTTTGTACTGGGTCCCCTACTCATCCTTGTGTTGGGTCTGACATCTCCTTCCAATCTTCCCTCCTTTCCCCTTCACAGGCCTTGTACTGCCATGCCCTCAGCTCTGCCCTCTTACTCAGAGCTTTATCAAGAGTCCCAGGGCCAGTGATGGGGTTCAAGATCTCACCTGCCTTCTTGATGCTGCTGAAGGCTCACGCTGCCAATTAGCCAGTCCACCATCCCCGAAGCCATCTGCCTGGAGGCATTCAGACTGTCCAGGAAGCGGATGTTCTGGATTTGGCGCTCTGTATTGTGCTTCATGAGGCCCTGGGCAATAACTGGAAATGGATATGGGACCAGTGACATTGCACGATGCACTGGCAAAGGTGGGGGGTTTGGAGCCAGGAGGCCCAGGTTGCAGGCTGGCACACCGGCTTCTTGCTGAGTGATTGGTGTGTCATCCCCCTGCCCCCACCACTGAGATCCACATTCTTCATCCGTGAAATGATGCTTTGCAGTGCTGGTGTGACACATTTGCAGAGGGTCTGGCAGGCAATAGCTGCTCAAGAGAGATATTATGGTTGAAAATTTGCTCAGTGCTGTATCTCTGAATCTGGAACACAGAGCCTAACATACAGGATCTAGATCACAGTAAATGTTGGTTGAAGAGAAAAAGAGGTGGGCAAATAAGGAGAGAATAAATGGAAATCCTCCCCCACTATGCTCGGAATAAACTGCAGGGCTGGGTGGAGCTACCAGTGGAAAAGAATGAATTCCAAAAAGGAGGGAAATTTGAAAAGCTATTGACTTGCGTGAAGTCCTAGCTCTCTGGGCCCTAGACCCCAGCTGCCCAGGTTGGGGGCCCAGTTCTGACAAACCTCAGAGCTCACCTCAGGACACATTTATTGCACTGACTCAACCCTCTAGGTGTTCAGGCCCCACACTGAGAACTATGTATTACGGCAGAGCCACAGAAGCCATTGTGACACCTCACCCTTATCCTCCAGGGCCAGCCCCCAGACCCCCTTTCAGCACCCCATGTTTCTGCTGCCTACAAACAAGAAAGTGTCTCTGGGGCTTCCCCGGTGGTGCAGTGGTTGGGAGTCCGCCCACCAATGCAGGGGACACAGGTTCGAGTCCCGGTCCAGGAAGATCTCACATGCCGCAGAGCAACCAGGCCTGTGCACCACAACTACTCAAGCCCACGCACCCAGAGCCCGTGCTCCGCAACGGGGAAAGACGCTGCAATGAGAAGCCCGCGCACCGGGACAAAGAGTAGCCCCGGCTCACCGCAACTGGAGAAAGCCCGCGCACAGCAACAAAGACCCAATGCAGCCAAAAATAAATAAATAAAATTTAAAAATTTAAAAAAAAAAAAAAGAAAGTGTCTCTGGAGTCATAGATCTGGGTTCAAATCCTAGCTCTGCCACCTCCCTGAGTCTTGATTTCCCCATCTGTGTAATAGGGCAGTAATAATACCCATCTCATAGGATACTTACTAGGAATATTGAGACATTTAGCCAAAGGATATTTACTGAGCATCTACTGGGTATCAGGCTCAGTGCTGGGCAATAAACACACAAACCATTTTTCTATCTAGTAGGAGAACATACAGTAAAGAAATAGTTTCAAGGATGGAGTGAAACTATAGGTATGCCTAGAACTCTTAGTAGTTCTTGGTTAATGATGACAGTAGCACTTGGGAATCTGTGAGCAGCAGACACTAGTAGTTGCCAGTCCAGTATCAATCCATCCATCCATCTGTCCATCCATCCATCCTCCCATCTATTCTCCATCTATCTGTCTATCCAATATCCATCCATCAATCCATCCATCTACCCATCCACCTTTCCATCCATCCATCCACTCATCCGTACATCCTCCCATCCATCCTCTTATCCACCCACTCTCCCATCCACCCATTCGTCCTATTCTTCCCATCTGACCCCTGTTTTGATTCAGACACTCTCTTCAATTCCTGGTCCAGGTGAGGCTGTTGATTATCATTGCATGGTGACTCTTACAGGTACAAAGTTCGCATATGATCCAAGTTGGTTCTATCAGACTAAACAGAAGACCCTATGCTTCATGTTTGAGGGGAAGGTTTCTTTCTCTTTCTCCTACTGGAAAGGAACAAGACAGCCTATAGCTCCAATGGCCACTGGCCACCATTTGCCTATCACACTGTGAACCAGCAGCCTGCGGATGAAACCATGACGATAACAGAGCTAAAAAAGGATGAAATTCAGTTCTGGTTGGCAGCTTTGAGCTGCTGATTGAACCAAACCCAGAGCTTGCCCTACCTATGACTTTCAGTTGTGTGAAATACTTTTTTCTTATAGTTTAAACCAGATTGACTTGGGTTTTCTGTAACACCCTAACAGATACGTGAGAAGTGGTTGTAGAGATCAACATTTTCACAGTTGAAAAACACTTTGCACATACTTGCCTTCATTTAAGTCTCAAAAGCAGTCCCATGAAACAGCATTCTAACTGCACCTATTGTACAGATGAGGATACCTGGAGCCACAACCACATGTGAATATATTTGATAACCTAAATGCAATGCATACATTTATGGCAAACCATAAAATGCCAAGTCATGATGAGGGGAAATGGAAAACATTGATAACTTAAAACCATTAAGAAATAGAAACAGGTGATCTCATTCCCCAAAAGTTTTGATCTAGATGGTTTTATGGAAGACTTTTACCCAACTTTATGAAAAAAAATAGAAAAAGAAGAAGATGCAAAATTCATTTTATGAGGCTAGTACAACTTGCTTCAAGAACAGTACAAGGAAAAGATATTACACATCAATTTTATGTATGAAAAATTTGCTAAGATCCTAAATAAATTGCTAGCTAACAAATCTAATAGCTAATAGTACATTATAAAAATATCATATTACATTATAAAATAAAAATTTTAGTTTGATACATTATAAATACATTAATGTATATTATAAAAATAATAAAGTACATTATAAAAATAATACAATAATAGCAGATTATAAACAGATAATTATAGTATGTTATAAAAATATTGTATTTATTCCAGAAATGCTAGGATGGGTTCAACATAAGAAAATCTATTAATACAGTTTATCACATTAACAGAGTAGAAGAAAAAGATGGATTAATTTTTAGATGCAGAAAAACATTTGTTAAGGGCCAATACTGATTTATGATTAAGAAAAATTTAGGAAACTAGAAATATAAGGGGACTTCCTTAGCATGATAAAAACTATATCCCAAAAACCTACAGAAATATACTAAGTGGAGAATTCTAGATATATTCCCATTCCTATAGGAGGCCTTGGCTATAGTGCAAGATAAGAAAAAGGCACAAGAAGTATAAGGTTTAGAAGAGAAAAGATAAGACTGTCACTATTTGCAGATGATATAATCCTCTAGATAGAAAATTGAACAGAATAAATAAGACAAATTATTAGAACTAATAAATGGTCAGTAAGACTTTTGGATAGCAGATTAATTTTTAAAAATCAACAGCTTTCCTCTCATCTGTACCAGCAATACCAACTAGAAAATATAATAGAAAATTAGGCAATATTTACTGTGGCAACAAAACCCATAAATTCTCTAGGAATCAATTTAACAAAACATGCTTAAGACATTTATATAAATTTAAAATTCTATTAAGGGATTTAAAATATAATCTGAATAAGTTGAAAGATATACTACTTTTGTAATTGCCTAACATAATACTGCAAAAATGTCAATTGTCATTAAATTAATAAACAAATTCAGTGAAACCCTAATTAAATTTCCAGAAGATTTTTCCTCTTTTTTAAGGAACTCAACACAGTCTAAGATTCATTTGGAAGAAGAAAGTTCTATCAGATAAAATGGCATTTTACAAAGATGCAGTATTTAAAATATTATGTTTTTGGTACAGGAACAGTTACACAGACACAGAACACAGAACTCAAAAGGGAATCCATGTGTTTGGAAATTTGACCATTTAGTAGGTGGGTTGAATGGACTCATAAGGAGAGAAGTGAAGCTGAATCTCTAATTTACAGATATAAACATACATAAAGATGGCCTCCAAATGGATTAAAATCCTATATATGAAAAGTGAAACTGTAAAGCTGTTAGAAAAAACAGGGTAGAGACAAGGGCTTAAGACTCATCAGATATAAACCATAAGATGAAATGTTGCTGAGTGTGAAACTATTCCTGTTCAATGAAGTGTCTACAAACAAAGTTAATAGGTGACAGTTTGGGAGAAATGTTCTCAATGCTTAGACCTGACAAGGGACTAATGTCAAGAATAAATTAACATCTTCTCAAATCAAAGAGGATTAAAAAAATTGGAAAGCAAATAGAAAAATGGGCAAAAGATAAGAACAGGGAATTCAAAGAAGTCAAAATGGCTAACAGAATTAAGACGTGTTGCTCAAACTTCTCACTAATCAGATAGTCAAGCTAAAACAATTAGATATCACTCAAATACACATCAGACTGGCAAACAATGAAAGATGCTGTTATGTACTGAATTGTGCTCCCCCTGCCCCAAATCAATATAGTGAAGCCTTAATCTCCAATGTGACTGTATTTGGAGATGGGGCCTTGAAGGAGGAGTTAACATTGAATCAGATCATAAGGGTGGGGCCTTAATCCGATGGGACTGGCGTCCTTATAAGAAGAGGAAGAGACACCAGAACGTGCTCACTCACCCTCTGTACACACACAGAGGAAAGGCCCTGTGAGGACACAGTGAGAAGGTGGCCATCTACAAGCCAGGAAGAGAGGTTTCACCAGAAACCAACCCTGTGGGCAACTTGATCTTGAACTTCCAGCCTCCAGAGCTGTGAGAAAATAAATGTCTGTTGTTCAAGCCACCTGGTCTGTGGTATCTTGCTGTGGCAGCCCAAGGAGGCTGATACCAGTGGATTCTCTCCAGTGTTGGGAAACAAGGGATACAGGTATGCTTGTTTGTTACTGGAATGGGTGTAGACCTGCACAGCCATCCTAGAAAGCGATCTGGCAGTCTTTAGTTAAATTCAGTTTGCACCTGCCTTAGAGCCCAGCCATCTCCCTTCAGGGTATATCCCAAGGAAATTCTCCCATAGGTTCTAAGAAGGACACGTGAGAATGTTCATCGCCGTGTAGTTTATAATAGTGGGGAGTTAGAGACAACTCAAGTGTTCATCCCTAGGGAAATGGCCAAGTGATGATGAAGTGGATGTATTTCATGGACTTTTCTGCACAAGTCTGAAGCAACAGATGTCAACAGCACAGTGTCCAGTGAAAACAGTAAAAAAAAAAAAAAAGAAATCTATATGGCATTACCATTTATGTAAATCAAAACACTGTATATTTTACAAGGATATGGGCATTTAAAAACACATATTAAAGAATTTCCTGGCTGTCCAGTGGTTAGGACTCTGCGCTTTCACTGCGGGGGCCCGACTTCAATCCTTGGTCAGGGAACTAAGATCCCACAAGCTGCGAAGCACCACCATCCCAAAAAAGCCAACACCTATATTAAACAAGCTGCAGTGCCTGCCAAGGAAGAGGGGAATGGGAGTGAGAATAAGAGGTCGAGAGGAAAATAACATAAAATAAAACACAAGAGGGGTCTTGCTATGGTTCATGATAATGATGATGTGCTAGGAATAGGCATATGATCAACTCAAACTCAATTTTGTGTACTTCAGGTCTAAGAAAAAAGGAAGAGAAGAGGGTAAGTGACCAATTCCAGGTCATCTAGCAAGTCAGTGATGGGGTCAAGTTAATGCTTTCCCTACCCTCCCTGTGACAGCGGGCAGAGCATGGGCTTAGCTTACTTCTCGCCAGACCCGATTTGCTGTCTGTGTGGGTCTTGGCCAGGCCAGGCCAGTGCTGCTTATGTAGTGCCAAGGGCAAGGCCAGCGAGCTGAGGAGGACCAGGAGCCTCCAGAGTGAATGCATCTTGGGTTCTTGGACCTGTGGGTATTAAGAAAGGTCAGATGGTACCCACGCAGATGGCTGCAAGGGTCGCCACCTGGTTGGATGGACTTATGGTTTTCTGTAGGAAGACAACACCGGAGTTAGCCCCAGCATGCTGTGGGGAGGTGTCGTGATGGGCTCTGGCAGCTGCCAGTGGGGCTTGCTCACATGGTGAGGGCAGCAGGTGGAACCCTGCGGGGAGGCCAGGGATCCAGACGGAAGCCTTGTTGCTTAGAGACACGCAGTAGACCCCACTGTTGGGTCATCCAGTGGGAATCCTCTCCCAGACCAGCACAGGGTGGATGTTGGTGACTCTTCCGTGAATGAATGAATGAATGGATGGGCAAGGATGGTTAATCTCAGGCTTTCCAATTGGACTAGGACTTTCTTAAGGGCAGGATCATCTGCAATGCCTATCGCAATGCTTGCCTGTGAGAAATTAAGTGCTGATGATTGTTGGTTGAGGGACCAAGTGACTGAATACATAAAACAGTGAGGATGGCTGGTCTCTGAATCCCCCACTAAATTATATGTTTCTGGAGCGCAGGGTGTGAATTTAATTAATCATCCTGTGTCCAGTGCCTCCCATGTTTACCACATGGTAGTTACCAGTGATGTTTATTAAGTGATACAAATGAATGAATGAATAATTGGATGGATGGATGGTGTGTGGATAAGATTTACAGGGAGGGGACAGAGAGCCTTGAAGCCAAAGCATTAGGTTTATCTTGTTGCTCTGGGTTTGAGGGTCATTAAGAATGCAGTTCGAATCCCCTCTCCTCACCATCTCAAGACACGGCATCCCAATCCGTCCAGTTGCTCCAGCCACAGCCCTTGGAGGCCCCCTTGACTCACTCCTCTTTCCTCATCTCCCATGACCCATATGTCAGGAAGTCCTGTCAACACTTCCAGGATCTGACCACATCTAACCACTCCTCCGCAGCTGCCATTCTCTTGGCCTGAGTTATTGCAGGGGTGTCCTACCTGGTGTCCCAGCTTCTTCCCTGGCCCAACTACAATCTCTTTTGCATACAGCTGCCTGAGAAATCATTTTAAGACATAAATCAGACCGTGGCACTCCTCTGCTCAAAACCCTCCAAAATTTCCCATTGCACACAGAGGGAAAGTTGAAATCTGTGCAATGCCTCTCAGAGCCTGCAGGGTCTCTGGTGTCCTCTCTGACCTCACCCCCTACCACTCTGTCTCTCCTCTGCTCTCCTGCAGCTGCACAGGCCTTGGGAGTCTGGACCCGACAATTCAGCTGCCGTGAGCTCTGAGACAAAGGCTCTTTCCCCTTCTTGTCCTCTCCCCCACAAGATGCGGGGGGCATGCAGGGTCCTGTGTGAACTTCCCAGAAGCCCCGGGCCATCCTTGGACACTTCACTTCTGGTCTCGTAAATCAAAAGCATTAGTTCAGGGTGATGGCTTTCCCGATCTGAGGTCCTCTCTCAGTGTTCATGCCCCCCTTGAGGATGTTTGTAGAATATCAATTACTTTAAATGTACTTTTCTAGTCTTCCTGGTCTTGTGTAACCAGTTGGAATTTTGTTATTTTTTTTTTGTCAAGAAAATTGGAGAAGAGTGGTCATTGTTGTCCTTGGCTCTTTGGAGAGCTGAACAGGGGGTGGGTGGTTGTCCGCCCCACCTCCTCACAGGCTGTGGTTCTCAGGGCCACTGAGTGTAAAGAAATGATGACGTGTAGGGTGTAGATTTCAGGGTCTGGTGCATGACAAGGGAGCAGGAAGCACTGCTCAGGGATGAGCCCCGGATTTGAAGCCAGCTTAATGCATAATCACACGCGGTTAAGAGCGTGGGCTTCTGAGTCACACAGACCAGGGTGCAAATCCTGGCTTTCCCTCCCGGCAGACTCAGGAGGGAAAGCCAGGATTTGCACCCTGAGTCTGGATAATAGTGTGGGGCTGTAGGGAGACTTAAAGAGAATCCTGCACAGCAATGCTCAAAAACCTTGTTGCTACGATTGCTGTCATCCTCACTCTCACCTCTCTGAGCCTCAGCTTCATTACCCGTAAACCAGGGAAGCTGGTGGAGTGAACGACACCAAGTATGATTAGCCTAGAGATGGTGCCCAGGACACTGAAAGTGCACATGTCAAGGAGCCACCTCTCCTGAGCACATCTGCAAATGAGTGTACGGCTGTTTTGGCAATTCTAGCAGGAATTACAACTGGGGGTGCTGTGATGGTTTAGTGCCTGGAGGGAGCTTGCAGACGTCCGATCAGATGGTGGGCTTTGTTCTTGTTCATTCAACAAACAAATAAAGTGGGACTTCCCTGGTGGCCCAGTGGTTAAGAATCCGCCTGCCAAGGCAGGGGACACGGGTTCAAGCCCTGGTCTGGGAAGATCCTACGTGTCGCGGAGCAGCTAAGCCCGTGCACCACAACTACTGAGGCTGCGCTCTAGAGCCCACGTGCCACAGCTACTGAATCCCACGTGCCTAGAGCCCGTGCTCCACAACAAGAGAAGCCACCGCGATGAGAAGCCCGCACACTGCAACGAAGAGTAGCCCCTGCTCGCTGCAACTAGAGAAAGCCCGCGCACAGCAACGAAGACCCAACGCAGCCAAAACCAAAAAAAAACCCAAAAAAAAACCTAATAAAGCAGCTAAAGACAGTGAGTGCTAAGTGGCAGGCACCATGGGCTCTGAGCAGCCAGTTAGGTTCCTCGTCCTCCTGGAGCTCACACGCGCTGGGGAGGCTGACAGTCTGCATCTCTGCCTGCCAGGAGCATGTGGTTATGAAGCACGGCTCTGCTGTGGAGCGGAGGTGGGGGGGCAGGAGGAGCTAAGCAAGGGCGCAGTGAGGGGAGACCTGATAGCTGGGGAGCGGGGTAAGCAGAGAAAAGACGTCTCTGAGGAGGTAGAGCTTGTGCAGCTATTTAAAAGAAAGGCTATAAGTTAGCTGGGTGTTTCCCCGCCCCTGTCCCCCACTGGAGGGGTGCTCTGCTCCTGTGGAAGCAGCTACTTTTATCAGGTTGGTGATGCTGATATTTACCTGGTGGCCTCATTCACTGTGCTAAGCCTGCTCCGTGTGGGATCTCACTGCACCCTCCTGCCACACATGAGGGGACGTGAGCCGGAGGAGCTGCCACCCCAGAGCGGCGAGATGCTATTTCCCTTGGGAGATGGAGATGCTGGACACCCCAGACCTCACCCATTAGCAATCTCCTGCACTATTTCAAAGAACTTACCTTAGAACAAGCTTCTTTACATTTTTGGGAGGCATTTTGAAAATGTGATGAAAACTTGGGTTTGTGATCATAAACATATATGTACCTGGTTTAAAAATGTTGCTCACAGTAGCAGGATTTCTGTGGTCCTCTTAAGGCGTGCCCACTCACACTGGTTAAAACCCCTGCTCCTCTGGGTAATTGGCTTTCCAGGAGTTTGACTTGGAGGAGTATTCACTTGTCCAGTCAACCAATATCCCCTGTGGGCCCACTATGTGCCAGGCACTGTGTTTGGCTCTGGGCAACAACAGAATCCCTGCTTCTCCAGCAGCTTATAGTCTGGTGAGAGAACGAGAACAAAAGATGAACAATACGTGAAATAATTACAAATTGTATTGAGAGGGAAAAGTGAGGTGAAATTGGGAATTGCAGGGAGGCCACTTTAGAAAAGGGTTAGGGAAGGTCTCCAGAGAGGTGACATCTGAGCTGGGTCCAGGAGGAGGAGATGGAGCTGGCCTTGGGTGCAGGTGTAGGAGGGCACACCTGGCGGGTGGAACCGCAAGGCAAAGTCCCTGGGGTGGGGAAAGGCCCAACAGGTTGGAGGAACAAAGGAACTAGGTGTGGATGGGACTGGGGGTGAGAAGTCAGCGGCCTTGTGCCCCGAAGAGGCCCTGGCTCACGTCCATGGCTCCAGGGAGGGACACCCAGGGATGTAAGGAGACCTGGCAGAACGAGGGCTGTGCAGGCTTTTCTTCATGAGCGTCCTCCCATGGCCATTGGGAGTGGCCACTTCCTCCTCTCCTTGGGCTCTAAGGCAGCTCTAGGTTCCCCAAAGCAGAGGTCCTCACACTCCAGGGGGCAGTTGAATGGGTGAGTAACATGCAGATTCCTGCACCTGAATCAGTAGGGTCTGGGACAGCCCCGCTTAGTCCATTCACTGAGAATCACTCGTCTAAGGAACAGGATCTATTATTCATGTATCCCATTCTTTGTAGAAATGTACACATCTTACAGTCATGGAAGACTAGACACTGGAACTTTAACCCAAAGTCAAATTTCCCTAAAAGTGGGGGTAGGGCCCTTTCTGAGTGGAGTATTAGGTTTGACAAAAGATGATGATGGTGGCTCTTCTGGGCTCTGGGGTGGCCTGGAGAGGGGGACGGGAAAGTGGAAGAGCTTGGGTTTCTGGGAGCATTGTAGTACTTTTGGAGGGATGGGTGGTGCTTGTAAAAATGCAGATTCCTAGGCCACCCCTGAGCAATGGAGTCAGAGTCTTCCTGGAAGTGGGACCTGGGAATAAGCTTCTGGGCAATCCCGCTGTACACGGAGCATGAGGCCCCCTTAGCTGAAATAAGAGTGATGATACTAGTAAACATTTGTTTGTTGAGCGCTAACTGTGCTTGAGGGGCAGTCTAAGCGCTTTGCTTGTAATCGCTTATTTAATCCTCCACACAGCCCTCTGAGCTAGGTACCGTTATCATTGGCCTCCCTTTGCAGAGGCACAGAGAGGTTGAGTAAATTCCCTAAAGTCACCCAGCTGGGTGAGGTGGGTCTGGGACAGGAGCCAGGCAGCCAGGCCCACAGGAGGAACATCAGAGGAGCTGTGACTCATTCCCCATCCCACACCCCACTCTGCCCCCCAGCACCAGCCCACAGCCCCCGCAGGCATTGCAAGGAGAGGCAGGAAGAATGACAAGAGCAGATCCATCGAGCCTGACTATGGGACAGCCTCTGCTCTAAGCATTCTTTGTAGGTTAATTAAATTAATTAATCAATCCTCCCAATAACCCTCGAGGTTTGCATTGTTACTGCCCCATTTCACAGATGCAAAGCCTGAGACACAGAGAGATGGGGTCACTTGCCCAAGGACGCACACCTGTAAGTGTGGAGGTGTCTGGCTCTAGTAGGCTCTATCTTGTCTCTGGATAAATTCACTCACAGTCCTCGCCCTTCGTCCCAGGCTCTGTGAGCCGGCCTTGTCCAGTGGCATTTCCTCTTGTAATTCTCCAGAGGCCGCTAAAGACTCCATAGGACACGCATGGCAAATATCAAAGATTTTCAATGAACTGGAGTTGATGCGCCAGAGGAGTGAAGACTGCAGGTCTCACCACGACCGTGAACACTCTGGACCACAAGGGGGCAGAAGCTCCATCCAGCCCAGGGTCCTGCCTAGCAGAGGTGTTCTCAGGAGGAAAGGGGGAAGGCAGGTCATCCACAAGGACCAGTCATTCAGGGCCACAATGTCAGCCTTAAATGTCAGCCAGTGGAAAGGAGGGAATTTGCTTGGGTCCTTACCACACACGTCAGACCTGGCATCCTTGTAAGAAATTAGAAAAAGTCAACTAAACCCAAAGCAATTAGAAGCAAGGAAGTAATAAAGATCAGAGTAGAAACTACTGAAATAAGCATGGAAAAACAATAGAGAAAACCAACAAAATCAAAACCTGGTTCTCTTAGAAGATAAATAAAATTGAAAAAACTCTAGGCAGGGAGATTAGGAAAGAGAGAGAGAAGACACAAATGACCAATATCAGGAATGAGAGGGGTGACAGCATTACAGACTTTACAGGTATTAAAAGGGTAATAAGGAAATATTATGAATAACTTCATGGCAATAAGTTCTATAACTTAGACAAAAAGAACAAATTCCTTGAAAGACACAAACTACCAAAGCTTCTCAAGAAGAAATAGATGATCTGAAAAGCTCTGTATCTATTACAGAAATTGGATTTGTAGAAAAATCCTTATCACACAGAAAGATCTAGGCTAATATGGTGTCATCCCAAACACCACATTATACCCAAGCTATTTCAGAAAGCTGAAGAGAAGGGAACACTTATCAAGTACTTCTGTGAGACCAGCCTTACCCTACTACCAAAACCAAACTAAGACCAATACAGACCAATATCCATTATGAACACAGCGACAAACACCCTCAAAATTTCAGTGATTTAAATATGGCAATGTATAAAAAGGATAATACATCATGACTATATGGGGGTTTATCTCAAGAATGAAAGATTGGTTTAGCATTTGAAAATTATCATATTAACAAACTAAAAAAAATTGCTTGATCATCTCAGTAGATGCAGAAAAAGCATTGGATAGATCTCCAACATCTAACTTTGATTAAAAACTTTCATCAAGCTAGGAAGAGAAGGGAGCTTCCTCAACCTGATAAAGGGCATCTACACAAAACCTACAACTAACATCATAGTTAATAGTAAAAGACTGAATGCTTGCCCTCTAGTTTCAGGAACAAGACAAGGATGTCTGCTCTCACTTCTATTCAACATTGTTTTGGAGGTTCTACCTAGATAAGAAAAGGAAATTAAAATCTGGATTGGAAAGACAGACATAAACTATCTTTATTCACAGATGATATGACCATCCACATAGAAATTTTGATGAACTCTACAAAAAAGTTACTAGAACTAACATGTGAGTTTAGCAAAGTTACAGGATACAAGATTGAGAAACAAAGTCAATTACATTCCTATATGCTAGCCATGAACAATTGGAAATTGAAATTAAAACAGTGCCATATTGATAACATTAAAAATATTAAATACTTTGGAATAATATGACAAAGGATGTATAAGATCTGTACACTGAAAACTACAAAATATTGCTGAGAGGAATTTTTAAAGATCTAAATAAATGGAGAGATATGTTCTGTTGTAAGACTCAATATTGTTAAGAAGTCTTCTCCTCCAAATTGATCTATAGACTCAATGAAATACCAATAAAAATCCCTGCAAGATTTTGTAGAAATTGATAAGGTGATTCTTAAAATTCACATGGAAACGTTAAGGACTTAGAATAGCTAAAATAACTGTGAAACAAAAGAAAAACAAAACAAAAGCAAAGTTGTAAATTCCGTGGTACTAGAAGCGTTTGTGATAGGAAATAATAACATGTGGAGCCTTTGTCAAGCCCCAGTAGAAAAATCACAGCACATACCCCTTGGAGTTCTAGAAAAAAGCCATGCCATCTGCTGCAGAGGACTATGCATCATTTGGAAAATAGCACCTAGCTTGATACCAGCACCTGGTAGGTAGACACCTGTGTCTGACCATGGCTATCAAATAACCATGTGGTCAGAACTACTTCTCATGAGCTGAGTACACCCAGACCCAGAAAATAAGCCAGAAAGTCAGGTGGGCCCAGGAGCAATCCATCATACATTGGAAATGTCATATCCAGGATTAGGCACCTTATTAAGGTGCACAGGCAGGTGGCCCAGACCCCATGTCATCCCTCACTGTTGCACTGGCACCTCTTCCTCAACTAACATTTACGGCTTCATGGAGGTTTCCTCTGACCAGCCGACAGAGGAGAAAAAATCTGGAATTTGATTCATGGATGGGTCAGCTTGGTATGCTGGTATAAGAGGAAAATGGTCTGCTGCGGCACTACAGCTCCACTCATGAGGAGCCCAAAGAGGGGACCAAATCATCTCTCTGGGCAGAGCTTTGGGCAGCGCACCTGTCATCTACTCTGTGCAGAGAGAGAAGTGGCCTGAGGTAAGGCTAGACATGGGCTTGTGGGTAGTGATGAAGGGCTCATTGGTCAAAGGACTGGAAGGAACAATATTGGATGATCAGGGATATTGGATGGGTCTGGGGAAAAGGCACATGAATGGACAATGTGAGTGAATACTGCTATAAATGGAATTTTTGTGTCCCCCTGAAATTCATATGTTGAAACCTAACCCCCAATGTGATGGCATTTGGACGTGGGGCCTTTGGGAGGTGATTAGATCATGAAGTTTGCAGGATTAGTGCCCTTATATAGGAGACCCCAGAGCAAAAGATGGCCATCTATGAACCAGGAAGCGAACCCTCAGCAGACACTGAATCTGCCGTTTACTTGATCTTGGGCTTCCCAGTCTGCAGAACTGTGAGAAATAAATTTCTGTTATTTACAAGCCACCCAGTCTATGGTATCTTGTTATAGCAGCTTGAATGAACTGAGACATATACAAAGGGTATGAATCTTTTTTTTCTTAACATCTTTATTGGAATATAATTGCTTTACAGTGTTGTGTTAGTTTCTGCTGTATAACAAAGTGAATCAGCTATATGCATACGTATATCCCCATATCCCCTCCCTCTTGTGTCTCCCTCCCACCCTCCTTATCCCACACCTCTGGGTGGTCGCAAAGCATGGAGCTGATCTCCCTGTGCTATGCAGCTGCTTCCCACTAGCTATCTATTTTACATTTGGTAGTGTATGTATGTCAATGTTACTCTCTCTCTTCGTCCCAGCTTACCCTTCCCCCAACCCGTATCCTCAAGTCCATTCTCCACATCTGTGTCTTTATTCCTGTCCTATCCCTAGGTTCATTAGAACCATTTTTTTTTTTAGATTCCATATATATGTGTTAGTGTACAGTATTGGTTTTTCTCTTTCTTACTTACTTCACTCTGTATGACAGACTCTAGGTCCATCCACCTCACTACAAATAACTCAATTTCGTTTCTTTTTATGGCTGAGTAATATTCCATTGTATATATGTGCCACATCTTCTTTATCCATTCATCTGTCGATGGACACTTAGGTTGCTTCCATGTCCTGGCTATTGTAAATAGTGCTGCAGTGAACATTGTGGCACATGACTCTTTTGAATTATGGTTTTTTCAGGGTATATGCCCAGTAGTGGGATTGCTGGGTCATATGGTAGTTCTATTTTTAGTTTTTTAAGGAACCTCCATACTGTTCTCCATAGTGGCTGTACCAATTTACATTCCCACCAACAGTGCAAGAGGGTTCCCTTTTCTCCACACCCTCTCCAGCATTTATTGTTTGTAGATTTTTTGATGATGGCCATTCGGACCGGTGTGAGGTGATACCTCATTGTAGTTTTGATTTGCATTTCTCTAATGATTAGTGATGTCGAGCATCGTTTCATGTGTTTGTTGGCCATCTGTGTATCTTCTTTGGACAAATGTCTATTTAGGTCTTCTGCCTATTTTTGGATTGGGTTGTTTGTTTTTTTGATGTTGAGTTGGATGAGCTGCTTGTATATTTTGGAGATTAATCCTTTGTCAGTTGCTTCGTTTGCAAATATTTTCTCCCATTCTGAGGTTGTCTTTTTGTCTTGTTTATGGTTTCCTTTGCTGTGCAAAAGCTTTTAAGTTTCATTAGGTCCCATTTGTTTATTTTTGTTTTTATTTCCATTTCTCTAGGAGGTGGGTCAAAAAGTATCTTGCTGTGATGTATGTCATATAGAGTGTTCTGCCTATGTTTTCCTCAAAGAGTTTTATAGTGTCTGGCCTTACATTTAGGTCTTTAATCCATTCTGAGTTTATTTTTGTGTATGGTGTTAGGAAGTGTTCCAATTTCATTCTTTTACATGTAGCTGTCCAGTTTTCCCAGCACCACTTATTGAAGAGGCAGACTTTTCTCCATTGTATACTCTTGCATCCTTTATCAAAGATAAGGTGACCATATGTGCGTGGGTTTATCTCTGGGTTTTCTATCCTGTTCCATTGATTTATATTTCTGTTTTTGTGCCAGTACCATATTGTCTTGATTATTATAGCTTTGTAGTATGGTCTGAAGTCCGGGAGCCTGATTCCTCCAGCTCTGTTTTTCTTTCTTAAGATGTTTTGGCTATTCGGGGGTCTTTTTGTTTCCATACAAATTGTGCAATTTTTTGTTCTAGTTCTGTGAAAATTGCCATTGGTAGTTTGATAGGGATTGCATTGAATCTGTAGATTGCTTTAGGTAGTATAGTCATTTTCACAATATTGAGTCTTCCAATCCAAGAACATGGTATATCTCGTCATCTGTTTGTATCATCTTTAATTTCTTTCATCAGTGTCTTATAGTTTTCTGCATACATGTCTTTTGTCTCCTTAGGTAGGTTTATTCCTAGGTATTTTATTCTTTTTGTTGCAATGGTAAATGGGAGTGTTTCCTTAATTTCTCTTTCAGATTTTTCATCATTAGTGTATAGGAATGCAAGAGATTTCTGTGCATTAATTTTGTATCCTGCTACTCTACCAAATTCATTGATTAGCTCTAGTAGTTTTCTGGTAGCATCTTTAGGATTCTCTATGTATAGCATCATGTCATCTGCAAACAGGGACAGTTTCACTTCTTCTGTGCTTATTTTTTAATTATATGATAAGTGATATTAATTTCTATTTATGATAGTGGTATAAAGTTTCCTTTTAAAAATAAATGTATTTAAATAAATTTAAGTAAAATTGTGTTGATTAAAGAAAATATTAGCTAGAAGGCCTACTGGCAGTACATGGGTATGCAAATGGTTCAAATGTGGGACCCAGTGATTTCAGCTAATTGTCAGGCCCCTGCTCCCCTCCTCCTGCTGCCAGGCCAGGGAATGTCACACCTGCCCCCCAGCAGGCCTGGCTCTGGGCCCGCAGGAGTTGGGGACTCACCTCATACTGCACCACAAGGGACATTGTCTTTCTCACGAGTTTGACCACAGTGTTCACGGCTTCACTGACCAGTCCAATGGGGCCGGAAAAGGGAGGAAACTGATAAAGCTTGGTGAAGTTGGCAGAGCAGCCAAGCAGGAGACGTGGGAAGAGGGTGGAAGATGGTGGAGCACCTTGAAGTCAGGTGACTTGAGCCTCTATCCAGGGGTATCATCACTTAGAACCCCATGTCTGACCAGCAGCTCACCCCAATACCCCATGAGTCTCATCACAACCCTGAGACCTCATCCATTCATCGATCCATCCATTCATCTATCCATCCATCCATTCATCCATCTATCCATTCATTCATTCAACACATATTTATAGAGCACCAACTATGCGCCAGAAACCAAGTGAGACTGGGGACACAGGGATGAGCAAAGCACAAGCAGCTCCTAAACTGGCACCTAAATAGTATATTAAACAATTTTGGCTAAAGCTGGCTCCTTCCCACCTGCAGCTCTCAGCATAACTGTCACCTCCTCAGAGCAGCCCTCCGTGACTGCTTGCCTAAGGGAGGGCTTTGTATCATAGTACCCTGTTAAGTGTGCTGCTCTGCCCAGGGATCATTGCAATGTGACACTTCCCTTGTGGGCTCTTTATTAGTGTACTGAATGCTCGTCTGTCTGCCTTTCCCTCAAGAGAATAAACTCCATGAGAACAAGTTCCTTGTCTGCTGTCACCAGTACCTTCTCCAGAGCTCAGAATGGTGGCTGCCTGGCATGTAGCAGATGTGTAATACATTTTTGGCTGAAGGAATAAATGAAGTAAACATACAATTAAATATATAATGAAAACTTGTGACAAGAACTCAGAAGGGCAAGGGTAGATTCTTACAAGAGAGAATAGGAGAAACTTTGTTTTAGACCCTGAAGAATGAGACGTACATTGAGATGACTTGGGGGAAAAGGTGTTCTTTGTAGCCAGAGCAGCCCGTGCACAGGTTTTGAGGCGGGAAGAAGTTTGTCTGAGGCACAGAGCAAAAGCTAGCATGTCCAGGGCAGGGTGGGCAAAGGGGAGAGCACAGGGACACGAAGGTGGATCCAGACCAAGCAGTGCCTAGATGGCCCTGAGGAGGGCTTGGGATTCCACCCAAAGTGGAGAGAAAAGCCCTGAGAGAATTTGGAGCAGCAGAGTGGAATGCCATTTTACAGATATGGACACTGGGACCCAGAGGGCAGGATGAATTCCCTGGGACTATGCGCAAGGCAGTATCCAGCAGGGCTCAGGCATTTGGACTTACATCTCAGTCTTTCCAAGTAATAGTAGGCTGTGGAGCCTTTCTTTGGCTTTGGGGGGTCTTTAGGTAACCTGTGATCAGATTCCTTGTTGGGGTAGGATGGATTGACTTCTGCTCATGGCTCAGCCTTGTTCCCTGCCAAAGGCAACCTTCCCCCAGCCTTCAGCTTCCAGACCACTTTTCCTCTGCCAGCCATGACCAGAGTCAGCCTTTCCCCCTCCACTCTCCTCCCTGGGCTACACATGCTCTTTCAAGCACACAGTTTAAGATGTAGATTTTGTGGGTTACCAGAGATCAGTGATTTAAATGGAGAGGATTATGTTTTCAAGATCTCATTTTTGGAATTTTCCAGTGGGTGGAGGATGATTTGGGGAAATCTGAAATTAGAGCCCATGGTAGGTACTCACTCCTCTTTCTCCCTCCGAACTGGAGGCAAGAAGGTAAACACAGTTTATTATTATTATTGTTATTATTATTATTATTATTATTAAGAGACATTATATAATAACAAAAGGGTCAGTTTTTCAAGAAGATATAGCAATGCTAAATGTGCATGCACCTAACAACAGATCTTCAAAAAACATAAAGCAAAAATGGGTAAAGCTGAAAGGTGAAATAGGCAAATTCACAGTTATGGTTGGAGAGGTCAACACTCGTGTCTCACTAATGGGAAGAACAAAGAGACAGAAAGTCAGCATGGATATTATTATTACTGAGAGCTTAGTATATGCCAGGCTGAATGCTAAACACTTGCATTTTCTCATTTGGTCAGCACAGTACCTATGAATTAGGTATTATTATCATCCTCAGTTTACAGATGTGAAAACTGAAGCTCAGAGAGGCTAAATTGGTTACAAAGTCACAAGTTAGTGGCAAAGCAAACTTGACACAAGAGTCTGAACTCCTTTTCACCATACTATGTTCCCTCCCAGGTATAGGAATAAGGTTTAAATTAGGGGTCCCAAATCCTCTGGGAGCCCTGCTCTGGTGAGATGGGTGGGCCTGACCTATCCGGTAAGGTGAGTGAGATGTTGGCTGGGTCGTTGGTGAATTATTCCACGACCACTGTGGAGACACCAGTCTTGGCATCAGTTTCAATGCTGACACTAGTCTGGAGGTCCAAGTTGAGGCCCAGGTCGACAAGCTCACCCAACAGAGGCCTGCAGGAAATAAGATTCACAGTGAACAGAAGTCTAGAAGTCCCTTCACATTGCCCACTTGAGTTCCTCCATCTGTGTGGACATTATATGGGATGTCTATGGATAATGTCAATATGGTCTATTTTCTTTATGGAATCTACTTTTTTACATTAGGAGTTTATTCACCTGGCCACATGGGTTTGGTTCATGTGATATTTCTATACAGTATCACACTGATGATTAAAATAAAAATAATAGTTAACATTTATTGAGAACAAATTCTGTGTTAGGTGTTTCAAAAAAAACTATTTTACATGGATTGATCCATTGAATCATTACACCAATACCATGAGGGGAAAGTACTATTATTATCTCTATTTTCAGAAAGAGGAAACATTTGGTATAGAGAAGTTAAGTAGCTATCCCAAGATCTCATAGCTAATGGATGATGAAATCATAGTGCAGTTAATTTATAAAGACTCTTCTACACATCCTCATTTTCCTATCTCTGTATCTGATTCCAGATTGGAGATTCATCGGCCATGCTGCACTGCCTCTCCCAAACCTCAGATTCTAATGCCTACTCATAGGGTCAGGGTGACGTTAGTGGTGATGGGGATACTCAGGCTAGCGCCTTTGCCATCAGGAGTCACTTCGAATTATTTGATATCCAGGATGTGGACGTTACTGATTTTCAACCTGTGCAAAAACCACAATTCACCCTTGTCACTCCTCATGACAGCCATTGCTGGGCACTTCTCTATGCCAGCATCGTGATGCGAATATGAGCCTCACTGACCTTGCCTGCTTTGTTCTTCATGAGAACCCTGTTCAGAGGTTTGAATCTCTCCATTGGATGGCGTGGCATACTGAGATTCAGACAAATGTGGTTTCCCCCAAGACTCCAAGGGTAAATATGTGCCAGAGCCAGAATTTGTTGTTGTTTTTTTTTAAATTGAAGTATAGTTGCTTTACAATGTTGTCTTAGTTTCAGGTATACTGCAAAGTGATTCAGATATAGATATAGAGATAGATTGAGGTAGATAGAGATATATATTTTATTTCAGATTCTTTCCCCTTATAGGTAATTACAAAATATTGAGTATAGTTCCCTATGCTATGCAGTAGGTCCTTGTTGGTTATCCATTTTATATATAGTAGTGTGTATAAATTAATCCCAAACTCCTAATTTATCCCCCCACAGCGCTTTCCCCTTTGGTAACCATAAGTTTGTTTTTGATGTCAGTGAGTCTGTTTCTGTTTTGTAAATAAGTTCATTTGTGTCATATTTTAGATTCCACATATAAGTGATATCATATGACATTTGCCTTTCTCTGACTTACTTCACTTAGTATGTTCATCTGTAGGTCCATCCATGTTGCTGCAAGTGGCATTATTTCATTCTCTTTTATGTACAGTCAGAATCTGAACCCAGAACTGCTGGACTCTAGAACTTCGTGTGTGGAGCCACCCATGTATTGTGGATTCTGGTTTCCTCTCTCCTGAGGGCATTCAGACTATATATACTCAGCTATTTTCAGAGAAGACAAGTCTTATTCCTTGGAAAAGTGGTTTTAGGCACCAGCAAACAGGTAGAGGTAAGGGTAAAGAGAACCTTCATCCTGACCCTGAAATCACAGAATGAGAAAGCCCAAACCCATGAGATGCCCAGATAGGCCCTGCAGCCCTGCCTGTAATTTACCCAAGCTCTGGTAGAGCTGGCCTCAGACGACTTCCGCTCTGCAGGGACACACAAGGTTTATTCACCTTTCTGTCTTTGACCTTAATCTTACGTCCCTTAAAGATATGTATTCTCTTTTCTTGGAACAAAGATTTCTACCATGAAGCAGCGACTCACCCCATAACCTTTTCCACTACTTGAAAAATTTTAGAAAGGACTTTGTCCAACAAGTTCTCAGCTTCCTGGATCTTCTGCTGGGCCTCCTGCCAAGACGTGAATTCCTGGAGCGCCTCCAAGTCGGCCTTCAATTCCTGAAGGATAGCTGTAGAAACAATCTCCATTTAGTGTGATACACAACTTATGAAGCAGCTACTATGCACCAGATACTAAATGAGACCATTTGCCTCTGTTATTTCATTTAATCTTTATAACAACTCCATAAAGTAGATATTATTATTGTCTGCACTTTCAGATGAGGAAATAAAGGATCAAAAGGTTAAGAAATGGGCCTAAAGTCACACAGCTAAGGAGACCTTGTTCCTTCCATGCTGCCTTCACACTAAGATATACTCATCATTCATCAACAAAGCAATCGATCCAGTGACCAGGCAATAGATATTGATTGCACATCAGCTTCTAGTAGTGAAGCTCTAATGAGATGCTCACACAAACAAAATAAACTTAGAATAAACTAAGAAATGGAAAATCTAGAATCAAGGAAAAAATATGGCTCCAACTCACGAAAGTGGCAAATAAGCTGGATTACAGCTTCGCAGCAGGCCTAGAAAGCAATAATTCATACAGGAGCAGGAGGACAGAGTGTCCTAAAGGGGGATCTTCAGAGAAAAGAGGGATTTGGTAGAGTAAGTGGTATGGTAGAAGTTGAATGGCACATTTGAAAATAATTAAGAATATATGTGCAGAAAATAATTCAAATAAGAAGCAACAAGGCAACAACTCACTCAAGGAGAAAAAAAAGGCTACAAGAAAAGATATGTAATCAATAGTACAACAACATGGCTCTGCAATGGACAGTATCTATCTACCTAGTTATAATGACGCAAACAGAGATGGAAACTACATCTGGTCCTGAAACTAACTAGGTGACCTTGATCCAGACACTTCTGTTTCTGAGCTCAGTTTTATCAGCAATGAAATTGGAGAGTGGATCCCTTCTGTTTCTTTGCAAGTTGCCTAAGCCCTGGCAAGGTTTGAAAGGCAGTCATGTACAGAAGTTAGTTTCTCCTATAAAGAATGTTTGTCAGTGTGCTGCCAATGTTTCCAGAAAATGAAAAGCAGGCCAAGTTCTTTCAAGAAATCATAATTATAAGGAGATATGATTAAGTAGAAAGGTAGGTAGTTTTAAAGCTACCTAAGCTAAGTAGGGCTCAATTTCCAATCAGTTAATACAAATTACTAAGCTAATTGAATGACTCAACAGAAGAATATGCTAAAAATATAAATAAAATATTTGAGTTAAAATATGTAGATTCTTTCATAATTAGAGAGATGGTAAGTGAGATGAATTATAACCTTTCATCTGTGAGACTGGCAAAATATTTAAGTTTTCCATACCAGTGCCGTCAAGGGAGTAGAAAAAAAGACTATTGGAGAAAATGTTAACATAGGGGATTATTTGTCAATATCCAGTATAATTTAAAATGTGCATACCTTTTGAACTTTTGAAATGTTACTTTTAGGAATTTATCCTATGCATGTATTAGAAAATTTACCGTGATATAATATGTAAAGTTTTATTTATTTAAGCATTACTTGTTTCTAGAAAAATAAAAAATGAATGAACCAGGAACCAAATCACCACCTCTCTCAGGAAACCACCCATAAAGAGCAGCCCCTGGTGGCAGCCTTTGGTAATACAGGCATAGTGTTTAGGAGGCAAGCTCCTAGTTGCCACTGATCATCCCTCTTGCTGACTCACGTCCAAGTGTACTGTCAACGGTCTCAAGTCCTTTATCGAGAACAGGTTTCAGCATGCTAACAACATCATTGCCGAGATCCTCAAGAAGAGACGCTGAGGTCCCAGTGAGCAGGCCGCACAAGAGAACAAGTTTCCAAAGCTGAAACATCTTGTCCTGACACCTGGACAGTCATGGGGGGAACAGGAGTGAGAATTACCCATAGAGAAAAGGGATCTTTGATGAGCACCTATCACTCTTACACTCAACAGTCCTTTAAGATCGATGTGGTTATCTCCTCTCTTACAGATGGGCAGCACAGGTCAGAAAGCTAGAGCAACTTGCCCAGACATACACAGCCAGTGAGTGGAGGAGCTGCTATATGACAAGTCACACTTGACTCCAAGTCAATGCTCTTTACACAGAGGTCCTTTGCACATGCTGTCTTCTCTGCCTGGAACATTTCCCTCTTCTTTGCCTTTTTACCTAAGTCACTTCCTACTGACTCTCCAGCTTTGGTAAAGACATCTTGTCCTCTATGAAACCCACTCTAGGCCCCTCCCCAGAGTCTAGGTTTAGGGGGCCCCACTCCACCATTTTGCTGCCTTCATTCTCTAATCGGAGTCCTGGGTACCAATTAGTGATGACTTGTCTATCTTTCCCTCCACTCTGTGAACTCCTTAGAGGAGGGACTGTGACTTATTTCACTGTTGAATTCCCAACCCATAGTAAAAAGTCTGCACCTCGTACAGTACAACAAAATAAAGGTTTGCCAAATAAAAGTATGAACAAATAAAAGGGTGCCACATCATGACCCTGCATTGCTCATCAGTTTGACACTTCTAATATAATCTATCTATTTCTTAATTTCCTATTTTCAAAATAGTAGCTAACTCAAGTGGCCCTTCCCTTTGCCTCTTGCCCCCAACACCTTCTGAAGGCCTCCATGTGGGGAGACATTAATGGGGAAGTCCACCATTCACAGGTTTAGAGGAAAATACCAAATCCTTGCTCCCCTGCACAGTCTCCTGAAATTGTGCTGGGTGGTGATGGCCCTTACATGGTGGCGATGGGATGGGAGGCTGCCCATGGAAGCAAGTCCTGGTTTCAGAGCCATCCAAGGAGACTCCAAAGAAAATAACCCCTGTCCAGAGTGAACACAGAGACTTCCAACCCAAAGGTCACCGAGGAGGCTTGAACTGGAATGGATGGATATGGAGAGGACTTTGTGCCAAGACTAAGATCAGGTTCTCATAGAGCCTCCAGCTGCCAAGACGGTTGCCATTGTGGGTGGGGGCTGGGGTAAAGACTGAGAATGGATAGAATTGATGAGTTGGAGAATGTTCTGGTAGGAGGACCCAGAATATACGGGTCCAGGCTGATCATCCAGCTTAATCCTGTCTTCATTTGGAAACTCAGGCTCAGAGAGGGAAAACAACCAGCTTGAGGTCACCCAGTAAGACAGGGACAGAGATGGAGCTAGAATTGTGACCCATAGAGTCAGGGTCAGAGACCAGTGGGGTCATTTATGCCAACCCTCCTCTGGCTTCTGAGTGCTCTCCACAACATCCCTCATGGTGGAGCCAGCCTCTGGGCAAATGTTTGCAATGACGGGTTGCTCACTACAATCCTCCCAAGCCTGCCTACTCCATTTATTCAGTAGTGTTCCTCCTGAGAGTGAACAAAATCTGCCTCCATATTAACCCCCAATATTCGGTCTCCCTCTGCACACTTGCCCCCAACCCCTCTACCTTCAATGCAGCAGCCAGAGGGGTCTCTCAGCTTAAACCCAAAGTGCTCACCACGGCCCACAAGAGCCTGTGTCATCTGCTCACTGCCTCTCCAAACTCATCTACCCCTCCCTCCCTGGCCCCTACTGTCTTCCTTCTGTTCCAGAAAGATGACAGCCTCTTTGCTGCGTTGGGCCTTTGCACAGACCATTCCCTCTTCCCAGAACTTTCCTCCGCAACTGTCTCTGGCTCTCGACATCACCTCAGAACCTCCGTGACTGCCTGCCTGAGGTGGTCCCTCCCCGTCTTCCCCGATCTCAGCTCCTTGCTGGCTTCTTTCATGGCAAATCATCAAAATTTGACTTTTTTCCTTTGCTCTCTGCCCTCAGCCAGTTGTTACCACACCCACTCTGGGGTTTTCCTCTCACATGGGTCCCCTAGACCCTGACCTGTCTGTAGAATGCTCCAAGCCTCTCTCTGGGGCATCCTATAAGGCCATCTACTACCTGGGAAGGTGGCGAAGGCCCCCTCACCAGAGATGCTCAAGAATTTGATCAGATGACTGCTAAGGTCCTGTGTGACTTCATGTGACTGTGAACCGTGTGTGATTCTAAATTTCCTCAGTCTATTGTTCAAAGACCATTGTTGCATATTTGTATGATTCTTCCCCCCAGATTTTCTTTCTACCTGAGTCTGGCTGCCTCATGGGGATATGGTTCCCTCAGGCTTCCTGCCTCTTTCCTTTTCTCACCCTCCCTCCTCCCAAGACCCCACCTCCACCTGGCCGTGGCCTCCTGGGGTCACAGTGGCTGGTGTGGGTGCTGTTTCTCATCATGGACCACACCCAGGACAAAGCCAGCTTCTCCCACTGATGTCGGCCGCCTCTCATGGCTGAGCTTTGAGGTGAAATTAACTAGACACTCTTGTCCCCTGGGGGTGGGCCTGGAGGTGGGCACACATGCACCTCAAAGGTCCTGCTTTCTAAGGAGCCATATTCTCAGGGTCGCTCACTCCTCTGCAGGGTCACTGGCTCCAATCCACATGAGGATAGGACTTTACCACACCCTCAAGGGCCCCCTTCTGCTAAAGGTTTAGTGTACACCAAGTCTGAGGTACACTAGACTAAATCTACCTAAGTGGAGAGAAACCATGCCCCCCTTTTTTCTGAGGTCTTCTGGATCCTAATCCCAGCAGTGTGTGTGGGACTCTTGAACAAGCACATACGTACTTACACATGTGAACATGTGCACATTCACACATGCACGTATGCACACGTGCAAGAACAAGACAGCATAAGCTAGACTCATATGAAGAAAACACATACATTTCCATCCCTACACAAGGGGTACATTTACAGTATCATGGAGACCATATAACTACTGTTCTGGATAAAAGAGCTCACTACCAGCAAAGGGGGCTTTGGGTTTGCACAGATTGCCTGGGTCTGTTTTTGTCCTTAAAAAATTTAGATACAATTATCTGACAAATCTCACTAGAGAATGAAGCCATATTAAGGGAATGAGAAAATGTATCCTTTTAGTGCCTGGATTCAGCTGTGCCTGAAGTCCTCTATGCCCAGGACTTTCCAGTTCAAATACATTTCTCCCTCCCTCTTTTATATTTGTTGAAGCCAGTGTGAGTTGGATCATGCCATTCAAACCCACAGTAAATCCTGACTTAACACATTTGTAGATACACATCTGCTTCCTCCCTTCTGATGACTACTCAAGGGTCACATGACCACATTGGAAACATAACAGACATCAAAGCCACAGGAGAGCTTAGAGTTCATCAATTTAACCTCTTTCCTGGGAAGTCTGGGGAGGCTGTGCCCCAGAGAAGGAGAAGGACTCATCCAAGGCTACACGGTGACGTGAACCCCACTTATTTTCCTCTTTCATTTCATATCTTTTAGGTTTGTTGAAATTTTCTACTCTGGGCAATAACTTTTTAAAAAAAGGTTAAACAAAATCACCTAATAAGTTTGTTTAAACTATAGATGCCTGATGCCCTCCCTAGATACTTAGGGTCAGGGGCTCCGGGATGGAGCTGCCTGGGGGTGGCTGGCTAGAAATGGAAACAACTGGACTAGATGGCTTGAAGGTAATTTCTACCTGAATTCTATGAGCTGTGACCTCCACCCCATCCTCTGGAACCCCAGCTCAGCCCAGATGTGACCCTCACAACCCTAGGTGCTTATCCTGCTTCATCTTGTTTCATCCCCTGAGCAACCACGCAGGGGGTGTTACTGCCCCCATTTCCCGGCTGAGGAGCGTGAGGCTCAGAAGGGGAGCATGACTTGCTCAAGGCCACACAGATGGGAAAGGGCAAGGCTGGAGAGTGCACGCAGTTCTGCATCCTCTCCCATTGAGATCGGCTGTTCCAGCTCGCAGCCTCTGGGGGCAGCAGCGAGTCGCATTCTTTGGCCCCAGTGCCCAGCACCCAGTAGGTGCGGGTGAGTGCCTGGCCCTGGGCTTCTTACTGCAGGTCCACTTTCACCGTTCGTGCCCACGACAACCCCGTGAGGAGGTTTGGAAAGCGCCATTTTCCAGCTGAGGAAACAGGTTCAGGGAAGGGAGGTGGCTCGCCCAGGACTCACAAGGACAGAAATTTGGGTCCCCAGGGAAGGACCTTTCTACCATGTCACTTGAGGCCAGCTGGTGGAGCAGGAGAGTCCTTGGGCTAGAATATCCTGTTTATTCCTCAGCCTCTGCTGTTTGATTTGGTTGTAACGCCTGGTGCATTGGGCCCGTGTCAACCTGGAATACGGTCCAGGAAGCACAGATGGGTGCCCACTTGGCATCAGGCTGGGAGCACCAGCAGAGAGCTCCAGGTCACCCAGTGTCCATCTCCTCCGGTCGCCCACCTGCAGCTCAGTAGGGACCTGTAAGCCTGTCCTCCACATGGACGCGTCCAGAGCAAAGTAGGGGTAGGGCTGGAGGCTTCGGGAGCTAGTTTTCCTCACGCTGACTGTGGTCCCACCATCAGAGCACAGAGCAGGGAGAAGGTGGCAGCCCAGGTGCCCAAGCCTGGGCCTGGGATGTGGAAGATGCCGTCCAGCAGAGCCTTGGGCCGGTCAGCAGACGCCTCTCCCTGGCTGTCTGTGCCCAGTTCTGCAAACACATGAGGTCCCTCTTGCCCTGGTTGTGGGCACAGAGCTGAGGGCTGCGCTGAAATCTTGTGAAGAGAGTTTTTCCCGCCTCAGGAACGCAGCCCAGGGGGCCAAGTGTGATGTAGTGACCTCAGACCCGGTGTTCACACCAGGCCTTAGCTGTCTCATCGTAAAATGGGTAAACACCCGCATGCCTGGATCCAGGTTACCAAATGGAAATTAAAAGGGTACTGAGGGGGTGGTAGTCAGACCCCGGCTCTGGAGTTGGGCAGGCTGGGATCGAATCCTCTCTCGTTGCCTGTTGCTGGCTGTGCTGCCTGGACAAGGGGCTTCATCACCCTGAGCCTCAGGTTCCCCTACCTGTGAAATGGGACTGATGATGGGACTTTCCTCCCAGGCATATTGTGAGGATGCGGTGGGATAATGTGTGGTAGGCCCCCGATACATGGTAACAACAGTGATGATGATGATTATAATTATTGCTGGTTTCTGGTCACTTCACTCCCCTCCAGCTCAGGTCTCCCATCTGTATGCGGCCCTGCCCCACAGGGTTATGGAGAAGATTAAATGAGAAGATTAAGCATCCAGTATGCTTAATGCTTAATCAATGGCAACAGCATTTCTTATTTTTGTGTGCAGTAAAGACCAGATGAGCTAAAATGGTCTCAGGCCTCCAGTATACCAGTGTCTGGAAATTCCGACTCCCTTAGGTGCTGGTGTATAGCCCTTGGCAGGTGTGATTCCTCACTGAGCCTCAGTTTCCCTTCCGGGGCCACGTAAGGGAACTCTTAAGAACTATGTTCTCAACTACAAGTCTGATTGATTGTAGGGACTGGATGGAGCGTTCTGCTGAGAAGCCCTCCCAGGCAGCTCCTGGGCTTAGAGGGCATCATTGATTAGTAATGTCTGCCACAAGTTCAGGAGGGGAGAGTGGAGCAACCGCACATTTGGTGGTACGGGACCAGGTCATCTCTAAAGATCCCTCCAGCTGGTGATGGACACATTGACACCACATGTTCATAGAGGGTGGGACTCTGGGGCCTGCCTGGTGCTGGGGTATGGAGGAGGAGACCCCGATCTGGGTTCCAGTCTTGGCTCTGTTAATAACCTGCTTCGTGACCTGGAGCAAGACACTCATTTTCTCCTAGGGTCTCTGTTTCCTCTAACTACAAAAATGAGCAGAGGTTCCCTGCTAGACAGCTGAGCTCTCAGGACTCTGAGAGGTGGTCAGGAACATCTGGGGGCTACTTGCTACATTCCCACCAGCTGGGGCACCCCACGCTCTTGCTCTGAGCAGGAATCCCACCAGCTCCTAGGGCACAGTGATAATCGTCCCTGCTCTGAGGCCATGAGGGCCAGGACCACAGGGCATCATCCCCAGGGCCTGACACACAGTAGATGCTCAATAAATATTTATTACAGTCTGCAGAAGCATTTTTCTTTATTGCTGATTAATTAAAATATACACATTTAAAAATTCATGCATTTTATTTATAACAGCACAATAAGCTTGCTCTTAGTGACAGCCTCGGCTGTGCATCCCAGACTTTTCCCTTGTTGGCTGTGTGACAGCAGGCAAGTACCCTAACCTCTCTGAGGTCTGGGGTTTTTAACCATAAAATGAGAACTAGAATGTCCTCTACCTTAGAAGAACTAAATGAGGAAATGTCAGTAGAGAGCCCAGCCCAGCCCTGGCTGCAGAAGGTGCTCCATGAATAATTGCGATCATCATCATTACTATTACTACAATAAATAGTAGTGAGTGGTGACCTATCACAGCATTTAGGAGCCCAGGAAAATAGGAGGGTGACAAGGGGCAGTGTGTGCAGTTCTCAAAAGCATGCTAGGCCTGGGTTCAAATCCTGACTCTGCCACTTACTAGCCTTGTGACCTTTCCCTCTCAGAGACTCAGCTTACTCACCTGTAAAGTGGGCACAATGGGTCTACCTACCTCACTGAACCAGTCTGAAGGGTACACAAGTTAACATGTATAAACCTGGACACAATCTCTAAAGATGTTCTCCTCTTGCTCTTCCACTGGAATGGGAGCCCCATGAGGCAGGGCTTTTGTCTGTTTTGTTCCCTGATGTGTCCCCAGTGCCATAACAATGTCCTGTAATAGTAGCTATTGAATACATGTTCCCTGACTTGTCATTGTTGTTGTTGTTGTTGTTATTATAATACACAGATCAGGGATCTTGCCCACGGGTGACTTCCTGAGGGAGAGCCATGTTGCTCTGTTTTCAAGTACTTTGCTTGCACATCTGCCTCTCCCCAGACACTTGGCACGTTTGCTGCATTACGACCCATTGCTCCTTTCTCTCAGGCCCCTCCATGTTATGGTGACCCCAGGTCTGTGTAGTGGCTGAGAGCGTGGGCTTGGTTGGCCGGGGGCTTCTCCCCTCAGCTGTGGGCCCCTCTGAGCCTGTTGTTTCTCTGCTCTGGGCGCTAATGCCAGGCTGAGTGCTTCTCCAGGCGCCTGTGACGTGCAACAAGAGGATGACAGTCGGGTGGGCACAACTCGGGGTGCATCAGTGCCCCTTCCCGCCCAAACACTCTCCAAACCCTGCAGGGCCTGGGTATGGGGGGCACGCAAAGGGCGCTGGTGGTGGGTAGGGAGGTTGGTACCCTCTGAGGACACCTGAGGTCCAGACAGGCTGGTCCAGGTCATCCCGGAAAGAGAAGTGATGACAGCTCCTTGCACCAAAGGTATTTGTCTTTCAGGGACAAAGGTCCCAGCCACGAGGGTCGTGAGATGGATTTCTTATTGAAAATCTTCAGCGAGGCATTAAGGGTTAGCCGTCCCAGGACTAGGACATGCTACTCACCGCGTGACTGCTAAACCTCAGCCATGGCAGCTTCCTGGTCCCACTGACTCAGCCCTTAAGCTCCGAGCTGGTATCTCTTTCCACACACGGCTCAGCCCCGAGTCGAGAAAGGTCCTAGGAGGTCATCCAGGCTGCTGAGATCAGAGAGGACGTGGACGGGGCTGAGGTTGCACAGAGGCAGGGACAGGGCTGGCTGAGTCTCCACGCTCCCACTCAGCTCCCAGGTTCTGCCCACAGGCTCCCCTCCCCCACCACTTCCCTCACAATGGCAGACATACGGAAGGGCACCCACGTCCCATCCACCAAATGTAATTTCTTCATGTTGCTATAAAAAAAGCTGAAAGAATTGTCAGTTTGCTTTTGAAATCAGTCAGGCAGGAATAATTCACCCAATTTATAATAGGCTCGCATTTCTCAGACTTGAATTGCTTCCTCGGGAATTCTTGCCAAATACGAAAGATCGAAGTAACAACTGTTTTCAAACATATTGTCATGTTCATGACTGTTAAATATAACAATTAACAAAGTTGTTATAATGTTACAGTCTGAAGACCTTTAATTTAAACTTCAAGATTTTGACATTTTTCTGATTTTGAAGGTGACACATTTTGTTTTTTTTCAGCTTGCAAACATTTTTCTAAGCCCTGGACTCTGTGTCTGGAACACCTATTGGGTTAAACAGCTCCCCCAGGTGCCAGCCCCTAGAAAGTGAAGAACTACTTTTCATGGACTGACCGATGGACAGGCGGCTCGTCCCACACCCCTCCCAGGTTCAGGTCTTCTTCCTTCTGCCGCATGAAATGTCCCCTGAACACTTTGCCCAAATCTCCCAGAGAAGATTCAGCACACAGTTGAAAGGAATGTTCAGCGGGTCTGGCTCCTTCCCCGAGTCCCTTGAAGTCTGGACACCTTACCTTTTTTCACCTTGGTTCCCTCAGAGCAAGATCTGATTAAAGTAGGAATCAAATGATGTTTGTGGGAGGGAAGAAGAGAGAGAGGATGGAAAGAGAGGGGAAGGGAGGAAAGGAAGGAGAAAAGAAGAAAGAGAAGGGTTGGGAAAGGGAGGTCAGCTATGTCCTATCAGATCAGATCTCTGAGGTGAGGGATCACATCATCTCCGAGGTCCCAGTGACCAGCACAGGACCTGGCTTGGCTAACTGGCATTGGCTGACTGTCTGAATGAATGAATGGGCAAAAGAATGAGGTCAGCAGCCCATTGACATGAGTGAGTTCTGAATCCCTCCCTAGTCTTAGCTGACCTCCCAGAATTTGACCTCTTGTCTGTCTTCACCCTGTGTCATCTTCCAGATCCTTCCTGCTAAAGTGAACTGGGCCCCCCATCCATCTATCTATCCCTTCATTCATTCATTCATTTAACAAATGTTAATAGTTTTGTGCTGGGACCACTCATCCATTTGATAACTGTTTATTGGGCACTTCCTGAGGGCCAAGCCCTATGTCAAAGATGAATAAATCTTGGTCCTTGTCCCAGAGATGGGCCACCCTCCAGGGCAGTAGATGAGCCACTGAGATCAGCTCATGACTGTAGGAAAGTGTAATCTCATTGTTTACTCCTCCAAACAACCAGAGGCAGGTAATATATTATCCCCATTTTATAGACAAGGAAACTGAGGCACAGAGAGGGAAAGTGAATTGTTCAGGGTCACTCACCTAGTAAGTGGCTGAGCTGGGATTCAAACCTAGGTAGCCTGATCCCAGAGCCCATGCTCTGAGCCACTTATATCACACTGTCATTTACATCTTAATAACTGACATCCCTCTTGGACTGTCTGAGCCCTTCAAGGGTAGGAAGCACTCTGATTCATCTCCGTTTCCCTAGCATCACTCTGTGTCAGAGGGGTCACTCCATAAAAGTTTGTTGGTTGAAGGAATGTGTGTTAGCCCTTTCCCCTCTGCTAGACTGGGGCTCCTTCAGGTCAGGGACCACGGTTCTGCTATCTTTGTGTCCCCAGGAGCCAGCTAGGGCCTGGCTTGTGGTAGGTCCCAATAAGCACTACATTGAATTAAAGTGAAAAGAGCAACTTAATCAAGTTTGACCAACTGGCTGAATAGATGAATGTAGGGGATGAGACCCAGAATCTAGCAAGAAGAATCCAGAATTCCATCCATCCATCCATCCATCCATCCTCCCACCCTTCCATCCATCCACTCATCCCATCATCCATTCATTCATCACATTTTTTTGGAACTTCTGTTCTGGCCCTGCCCCATGCCAGGCTCTGGGGTCCCAAAGAGCACTCGTGTGTGCCCACCCACAGCGCCCACCAGCAGTGGGTGGAGGCAAACATACATACTGACAACTATTTTCCCCAAAGCAGGTAATGTTCTTGAAAATGTTCTGTACATTGAAAACTTCATGCAAATGGTCAGAATTTTCCCTCTTCCTGCCTTGGCTTCTGTCCCTGGCACAGAGCCTGGTCCTGAGGAAAGTCTTTCATAAACACTAAATTGGGTTGAATTGAGCACTTCGGGACATGAAAGAAGAAACAATATGACATTATGGTGTAGCTGGAGATAATACAGATAATACAAAAGACCGATGTTGGCAGAATCCCCAAACTTGGGGTAGCTCTGAGTGTGTTTGTCTCACAGGGCTTTCAATAATTAGCCAGACCTCAGCTGGAACCCTAACCTTGCTGCTGACCAGCTGTGTGACCTTGGGCAAGTTACACAGACTCTCTGAGCCTCCACTCCTCATTTGCCAAGTAGAGCTCACGATAGTGCATTTGATAAAGTTGGTGTGAGGATTAGGTGAGATTTAAGCCTGAAGGCAGTTAGCCCAGTGTCTGGCACATGGTGAGTACTCAGAAAAGCTAACTCTGCCCAGGGGAAGGATTAAGGGTGAGAAAAAGGACAGGGTCTCTTTCCTGACCCTACTTCTTACAGGTGGTGATTTGAGGCAAGTCAGCTCTCTGAACCTCTTCTCTAAAATCAGATGCTGATCCTGGCTGGGAGACACTGGGGATGCACTGAATAAAAAGGAGAATAAAACATCCTGGAGGGGCTTCCCTGGTGGCGCAGTGATTGAGAATCTGCCTGCCAATGCAGGGCACACGGGTTCGAGCCCTGGTCTGGGAAGATCCCACATGCCGCGGAGCGACTAGGCCCGTGCGCCACAACTACTGAGCCTGCGCGTCTGAAGCCTGTACTCCGCAACAAGAGAGGCCGCGACAGTGAGGGGCCCACGCACCGCGATGAGGAGTGGCCCCCACTTGCCGCAACTAGAGGAAGCCCTCGCACAGAAACGAAGACCCAACACAGCCAAAAATAAATAAATAAATAAATAAATTTTAAAAAATGAAAAAAAACCCCAAAACGTCCTGGAGCCTTATGTGGTGGCCACTGAATTAAAGGAGAGGAAATGCAGAGAAAATAGCAGAACTCTTTGCCTTTCCTCACGGGACCCATGTCATGTGGGGTCTCTCTCACTATCATTCTCAGGCTTCTTGTCTCTCTGGACCATCCCCAGGGCCTCCTCTCTGGCTTCCTGGACCTGCTTTGCACCAACTTTTCCCAGTGCCCAGAGCCAGGTCTGACGATGTCACACCCTGCAGATCTCCCCCATCTGGCAGGACAGGAATAAAGGCGCAGACGTAGAGAATGGACTTGAGGACACGGGACGGGGAAGGGTATGCTGGGATGAAGTGAGAGAGTGCCATGGACATATATACTCTGCCATATGTAAAATAGATAGCTAGTGGGAAGCAGCTACATAGCACAGGGAGATCAGCTCGGTGCTTTGTGACCACCTAGAAGGGTGGGATAGGGACGGTGGGAGGGAGACGCAAGGGGGAGGGGATATGGGGATATATGAATACATATAGCTGATTCACTTTGTTATACAGCAGAAACTAACAAAACATTGTAAAGCAATTATACTCCAATAAAGATGTTAAAAAAAAAATCTCCCCCACCCTTCAGGGAACATCCCCTATGAGACCCTCAATGATCCACCCCGCTGGCCCTTCTTACTTTCCTGCCTTGTGGTTTTTGAATAGGTCTCTTCCTTTTCCACACACACACACACACACACACACACACACACACACACACACGATTGTCAACTCTGAGAGGCCAATGTCTGTCTGAGATTCTTCTCTTGTTTCCCAGGATGGCTTACACAGAATGAGCTGAAATGTGTTTGTCAATTGCATCTGTCAGGATTATTTGTGTTATTTGTAATGGAAAACACTACCCAAACTGACTTAAGTGTAAAAGGGAGTCATTGGCTCACATTAACTCAAAGGTCAATGGATTTCAGGCATGGCTGAATCCAAGTGCTCAAAGGAAAGTTTCAGGACGGGTTTCTGTCTGTGACTTGGCTCTGCCTTCTTCTTCATTGGCTTCATTCTCAAACCGATTCTCCCCAAGGGGTAGCAGAGATGACACCAGGCTCACATTCTCTCTTAACAACCCTAGCAGAAAGAGCATTATCTCTCTCCTAATATCTCTTCCAAAGTCTAGGGCTGATCTGCATTGGTCCGGCTGGGGTTACATGCTGAGCTCTGAGCCAATCACAGTGGCTGCGGTGAAGGAATACACCGATGGACCAATATGAAAACATCATGCCTGCAAAGGCGGCAGAGATGGAATGGTGGGCAGGGCAGGAGGACAAGCAGGGGAGGATGGCCAAGGAAGAGCTGGTTTCAAGGAGGAGGAAGTGATGTCTGCGCTGCCATCAAGTAAGATGAGGCTGAAAAGGGCCCGCTGGTTTCTTCCACGTGGAGATTGTTGACGTCCTGCTGAGCCCTGAGCTGGTAGGGTGACCAGTGAAACTGGGTGGGCAGAGGGGTAAACGTGTCCCAAGCAAGCGTGCTGCTCAGGGGGTGCCCTGTGGGTCAGTAGCATCAGTGTCTCCAGGGAGCTTTGAGGAAATGCAGACTCTCAGGCCCTGGCCCCAACCAACCCACCAGAACCTGCATTTTAACAAGAGCCCCAGGGCGTTTTGCACCTGTTCCAGGCTGAGAAGCCCAGCTCTGGGGAAACCTGGCTGTGAAGGGGGAGAGGGAGGGGAGGAGGGAGCTGGAGGGAACGTGGCATTAAGAGAGGAACCTTGACTCTTCCTTAGGAGGGAGAGCCTGAGACGTGTTCAGTTGTGCATTCTTAACGATGAGAAAAATTAACTTTCTGTTCCCAACATGAAACTTCATTCATATTTTGCAAGACCCTGTTTCAGATTTGCCTAAATCAGATTCACGTAGATGTGACCTGAACGTATTTACTGCCTGAGGGAAGGAACGTCGTGGTGGTGGTGTATCCTGAGAGTCTCCCACGGCAGGTCCTTTGGTGCCTGGAAGCCTTCCTGGGATCATTGATTCTGGACGAGGGACACCTGGCCCCGCAGAGACTTGGGGAAGAACCAAAGGCCACTCCAATTCCCTCTTCTCTCCCTTCTTTGTCCCCCCATCTGGCTCCACGTGACTCTGCCCCAGGCCCATGGAAACCCTCGGAGTGTTCACAGAGATGGTGCTGGCAAAAGGAGGTTGACAAAACAAATGCTGTCACATGTGTCACTGGACCAGAAGGGCACATGAGCCACCACAGTCAGGGTGTCTTCAGGCCGGGGCCCAAGGGGCACGAGGGAGGCCTAGAGAGAACTGGGCTTTGGCGTCGCTTTGTGTGGGGTGTGGGGAGAGCCCTGGGGGCTTGGGACCCTCCTGTCACTGCGGGTTCCCAATGGCCTGACATGGCACCTCCAGGATGTGGTCTCTTGGCTGCCACCCCATGAGTCCCCCCATCCCCAGGATAGAGTTGTAGAACCAGGCAGTGGTGAAGGGGCCCAGCTTCATGAATCCCAATTCCCTGTGGTACCAGTGGGGAAACTGAGGCCAGAGCAACACGGGGGACTCAGCAAGGATATGGCAGGTTAATGCTGGGCCAGAACGAGAACCTAGGGCATCTCTCCTCCCTGAGGCCCTGGGCACCCTCCCTCTTCCAGCTCCTCCTGCTCTCTGCCAGAAGACCTGGGTTCTAATTCACTCTACCTCCTCCCAGCTGTGTGGAAGTCGGCTAGGCAGCAAACCTCTCTGAGCCTCAATTTCCTCATCTGCAAAACAGGGATATTAACAGCCACTTCCTAGGATGGTTGTGAGGACCACATGGAATGGCCCATGTAAGGAGCACAGCACAGGGCTGGGCAGAGACTAAGAATAAACAAACAGCTAAGGTCTATTACCTATCGTAATGGTATTGCTATTATTATCCCTATTTTTCAGATGGGGAGACTGAGGTTAAGTGTCTCAGGAGACTGAAGAATTGGGATCTGAGCCCAAGAGTTCTGACTCCCAACCCACACGTTTAGTAGCATCACTTCTCTGAGCCTCAGTTTCCCATCTTTAAGATGAAGCTAATTACACTGACCTTGAGAGATGGCTTTGAAAATTAAGCGAGATCATGAAAGCCAAGTGCTCAGCACAGTACCCGGCATAAAAAAAAAATGCTGCTTTATACACGTTATCTTCACAGTGTAAGAAACATGAATTTGCAGGGTCATGGCTCCACCTTGTGGTGTCATTTGGGAACTGCACGTCTACCACCCAACCTGGGCCAACCCCATGGATTCTTCTTACTCCTTCCTCACGGGGCCAGGAGGGTAGGGGGGTAGGGGGGTTGGGGGGAGTGGAGAAGAAGGTGACTGAAGCTCATGGAGTCTCCAGCCCCTGTGATTGCGGGGGCTCATCTATGGGGAGCAGGAGTGAAGCGGGGTGGGGGGTTGACAGTGTGTTCTCACAGCCCTTTGCATTTTCCCTCCACATCTTTGCACCAGTACTTCCCTCTGCCTCTCAGTTTTTGGACCACCCACCGGTGGAGGCAGTTTGTGACACTGTCCCAGGCTCTGCATCTAGGCTTTCCTCATGCATTGTCTCAGGATTATCCTATAAAATAGCCACTATTCTCACTCCCATTTTGCAGAAGAAACTGAGGTTCGGAGTCAGTGGGAAGGGTAGCATTTGAACGTAGGTCTACCTGACTCCAAAGCTGTGCCCTTCACTGCACACCAAAGTGCCACAACAGGTCACCCACTCACTGAAACACACAACTGCATCATGAAAGTCTCATGCGAAGAAAGGGTTCAGGGCTTCAATTGTGTGAGACCAGCAGGCCCGACATTCCCACCTACTGGGAAGGGCCTGGGATTCCCAGGGCCTTTGAGGCCAGGATTCTGACCTTCTGGAATTCTAAATGTGTATTATCTTACGCTTCAATTTTATCATTTCTAGGCAGATGCTGAAGTGTACCTTATACACTGAAAAAGCGGCTTTGGAGCAATTTTCTTTTTCTTTCTTTTTTTAAAAAAATTTTGTTTATTTATTTATTTATTTTTGCCTGTGTTGGGTCTTCGTTGTTGTGCGCGGGCTTTCTCTAGTTGCGTTGAGTGGGGGTTACTCTTCATTGCGGTGTGCGGGCTTCTCATTGCAGTGGCTTCTCTTGTTGCAGAGCACGGGCCCTAGGTGCACGGGCTTCAGTAGTTGTGGCTCGCGGGCCCTTGAGCACAGGCTCAGTAGTTGTGGCGCACGGGCTTAGCTGCTCTGCAGCATGTGGGATCTTCCCGGACCAGGGCTCGAACCCGTGTCCCCTGCATTGGCAGGCGGATTCTTAACCACTGTCCCACCAGGGTAGCCCGGAGCAATTTTCTTATACAGGAAAGGAAGGCAGAGTACAGAGGAGCAGGATTGGGAGATACAGGATTAGAGGGTTACAGGCAGCTTCACTAGTAGCACCTATTGATTCTGAGTCCTAAACATCTTGGAGCCAGTCCTTCAGCCTGGCTTATGCATCTCACTGGAATGCCATTGCTGTACTGGGTGGAACATCTCCTCGGCCTCAGTGGTCCTCAGAAATACGCAGACCCTAGGCTGCAAATCAGACCAACTGCCTGAAGGGGGAGGACATTCACTCCTGTCCCTCACCCATTAGATCCTCACTCTTTTGGTTGGGTTCTTAGAGGCTTTCCTGCCTCAATCAGTACCCACCCTGGAGAGGTGTTTCATCTGATCAGTTCTGAGCAAATCCAAACCCAAGCTCTAACGAAGGGACTATTTGCAGTTTGGCTGTGAGAGATCAATTGTGGGTAAACCAAGATGGCAGTTTCTCGAGATGGGGTCAGAGGGCTCCACAGTGACTCTCCTGGGCTTAACATCCTTACCATGGTCCTGGCAGGGTTCCCAAGCTGATCCTAGTGATAAGAGGACTGCTGGGTCTCTGCAATTGACAGCAAAGAGAGACATTAGAAGATGCCACCGTGAGAAAGACCTGTAGCGGCCACAGTTTTGTCAAGGGCCTCTCTGGCCTCTGGTCTTGTCCCGCCCCCGTTTCCCCGGCACTCATCATTGACGGAAAGATCTTTAGAGACTGTGCATGTTTTATAGATGGGAGAAGAGAGGTCCAGAGAGAGGATGGGACTGGTATAGGGTCACCAGAGAGCTGGCAGCTGAACTGGGATTTGAGCCCAGGTCTCCGGATGCCCAGGCCAGGGCATCTTTCTGGTCATCTTCTCTGGCTTTCGCAATAATCATAGAGAATTCCAGGGAAGCAGCAAGAGGGCTCACGGATAAGTCAGGCCCTCCCTGGCTCCACAGGGAGACTATAGGCTGCCCCTCCTGCTTGGCAGGGAATCCTATCTCCTTCCTGCTTCCTGCCTGGGACCCAGTCTTGGTGAGAAGCCCAGAGGAGGTAGAGGCGGCTTGAAAGAGGCTATTGATGAAAATCCAGAAGCTTGGCCAGGACAGCGCTCCTTCTTTGTCCAGCCCAGGCCCCCACAGAGGGCATAAGGGGTTTGGGGATGGAATGGAAGCACAATGACTAAACAAATTCCTTTAAGACTCAGAAATCAGTTGGCTCTACTGGAAAGCTCCTCACAATAGATCAGTGGAGTATCTCCAGAATCTCACCACAATGCTCTTTACCATAAAGTGGGATAGGCTGGAAACTTAACCATAATATGAACAAACGCCTCACCAAGGAAAGGGACTGGCCTAGAAACCTAATGGAATGAGATATTCCCATTAACTGACCACCAGAGTGAAATATTTTAGGAATCCATCATGTAGTCTTCCCTACGGGGTGAGATAGCCCAGGAATCCCATAACACTGATCATTATGGAGTAAAGAATTTCAGCAATTTCACTAAAAGATTAATCATTATAGAGTAGGTGATTCCAGGAATGTCATGACAGAACTCTTCGCCATGGAGTAGGTTAGTTCAGGAGCTCCACCTTGACACTGCTGACTCTGGAGTGGGCTGTCCCGGGAACCTACTCTAACACTCATCACTATGGAATGGGCTGCTCCAGACATCTCTCTCTAGCAAGAGTCACTATGGAATAAGACAGCCTGGACGCCCACCGTCACAGTCATCACTATGGAATGGGCGATCTCAGGAACCCTACTGTGACACTGGTCCCTGGGGAGCCGGTGTCCACGAAGCCAGCTTCAGTGCTCGATGTTGATCAAAGCATGGAATCTGTGTCCGGTGGGCTCTCTGTGGTCCCAAGATTTTACACCTGCTTTCAGGACTCTTGAGGAAGAACAGTTCAACATGAAGATGGAGGGGACTGGGAGACAGTGGGGGTAGGTATGAGAAGAAAAAACTTACATTCAGTCAGCCAGTTAATGAAAGAGGCCGGGAAGTGTTTGTCCTGGGAAAAGCCAGAAAGCCCACGTTAACTGAGCACCTACTACACCAAGTTCTGCGCCTCTCATTTAATCCTCACAACAACCTCGCAATATAGGGACCATAGACAAGGAAGAGAAGACTCAGAGATGTGAATGGCTTTGCCCAGGTCATACAGGATGCTGGTGGCAGAGCTGTTCCTAAAATCTGGACTTTTGACTTTTATCCTGAACAGCTGAGTGCTGGGAGCACAGGGGCTGTTAGTCCCAAGGTCCCTGAAGTTCTTACTTTGTGGAGCAAAGCACATTCCCCATAAATCAGGACTTCCCATTAGTTAGACGGGGCTGGCAGTATCATGTTAATGCTTAAAAGAAGCTCAGAAGGGAAGGATGCATTTAAGACCACCATGAACCACTCCTCCATTCTGGGGTCCCCATGTACTGTGATGCCAAGTACCTAGCTTGATTGTTTGTTTTAAATATTTAAATCAAGGGCAAAGGGGAATAAACCACTAGTTTTTTCGTTCCTCCTCTGCGCTGGACAAATAATCAGACATCTTCTCATCTAGCCATTGTACTATATTACATGCATGCCAAGATATCATTTATGAAGGTACACATTATTTAATATGTCAGTAAGAAAAAATTTTAATTCCCAGTTGAACTGTGGCATACCACTGAATGTAGGACACAAGCCAATTTTAGAAATGTTATAATGTGGGGAAAATGTGTGTCTTGGAAGTGATGCTCTATGATAACTTTACATGGGTATGATAATCATCCTCATCTGATAGATGAGAAAACTGAGATGTGGAGAGGTAAGGGGACTTGCCCAAGGTTGCACAGTCAAAGCAGCAGCTAAGCCTGCCTGTCTCCAAAACCATGGCGCATACACTTCTCTTGATGGGATAGCAGTGGGAACATTTGCCTGGCCAAGGAGACTCCAGTGAGTGATGGGGTGGGGCCGCCATTAGCTGCTCATACCTGAAAATCCAGGCAGTAATATGGCTCAGATGCTGGGGGCACTCTGGAGAGAGCAGAGTGGAGGTTCCTAAATAACTCAAGTGAGTGGACATCTGATGAAGAGAGAGGGAGAGAGGTGGCAGTGAGAAGGGAGGACAAGAGATTAAGTTGACTGAAACACAGACTCATAAAACTCATTCATTTGTCCCTGTCATACACAGACTTATCCAGAAGAGGGAGATTATTCCCAAACTATTGGAAAATACACTGTAGCCCCAATGCCCTACCATCTTCTAGCACAAGAGAGTGGAGCAGTCTCACCTTGGCAGGTAGTAACCCATCCATCCATCCATCCATCCATTCGTATGTCCTACTTGCCTCCCTTACCATCATCTTTCTCCTCATCTTCCCATTTACCCACCTATCCATCCACCTAATATTCCCTCCCTCCCTTCCTTTTATCCATCCACCCTCCATCCATCTCTATAATTTCCTTTTTTCTTCCTTCACCCATTCAATTAATACATATATTGTCTATACACACCTCTCCACCATCCATCTTCCCACACAACAGTAATAGACCCTTCTTTCCTTCCATTCATCCACTCACCCACCTGTCTATATATGTACCCTTTCACCCATTCATCCTTTTATCCAACCATCCTCTCTTGCTTCTTTCATTATTTTATCCATTCTTCTTTCCATCCATTCATCCGTCTATCCCTCCATCCCTCCATCATCTTTCATCTTTCCAGTTTCTCTTATATCCATCAATCATTTTATCTCTTTCCTTTGTCTTTCCATCTATCCATAAATCCACTTATATTCCCTTTCTTCCATTTTCCCCTCCTTCCATCATATTCTGTTCACACTTCCTTGTATTTATCCATCCACGCATCCATCCATCTATCCACCTACTCTTCCATACATATTTCCACTTATTTATATTTATACTTTTGTCCTTTGTTCCATTCATCGATGTTCTTCTCTTTCATCTCCAGTTCATATTCCAACAAAGTATACTTGGAGTGCCTCCTCTGTGCCTAACTAGGAACTATGAGACAAACACAAGAAAGAATATAATACAGAGTCCCTGCTCTCAAGGAGCTTCTGTTCTCGTGGAAGAAACAGCCAAGAAGCAGACAAGTACTACACAGTCTGGTACAAGTGATGGATAGGTGTGCGTGGGAGTCCTGAGGAGGGAGTCGTTCTACCTGGAGAGGTCTGCAAAGGCTTTGGGGGGAACTAACCATTGGAGTCACACCTTGAAGGGGTGCAGAAATTTTCCAGGTGCAGAAGGAGGGTGTGGGAAGTCATTCGGAGCAAAGCTATAATGTCTCAAAAGGGCCTGGAGCGTATGGGATGATTGAGATCAGCTGGCTGAAGCAGCATGAGGGGGACAGAGGAGAATAAGGCTGGGGCAGTTGCAGGAAAGACCTTGACTGCCAACTTTGGGGGTTTGAACTTGATCCTCCTACAGAAGACTCTGAGCAGAGGTGTGATTCAGAAAAACCTCTCTGGAAGCCATGAAAGGGAGAAAACAGGAGCGGGTGTGTGGCTACTGCAATAGTCTAAGCCAGAGAGCAAGTCTCAGGTCCATAACACAACTTACTTTTCAGGATGCTCAACTGTTGATTGATGATGTAGAACCAGAATCGGACCACTGAGCACAGGTAAAATACAGAGGAGCAGAGGCCTCCCACCTTCCAGCCCAGCCTGACCTCTGACTGGTTGTATAAAACTGAGTGGTTCTATCAGAGGCTTTTATAAACACAATACAAATCATCCTCTCCCACAGGTGTAAACTGCTTAGCACACATTAGTCCCTCAGTAAATGTCCCTTTCCCAGTAGCAGGGACCTGGACAAAGGACAGGACAGCAAAGCTCTGGGAGGCTGGAGAGTCCAAAGAAAAAAATCGCCTGCCCTGGCTGCCTCTCTCTACCTTGGTTGCTTCTCTGTGCCTCCAGCTGCAAAGCCTTTCCAGCTAATCTCTAGGGTCTGCCTGGGGCCCACTTTGTCAAACTCACCATGTTGGGTAGAGAGCTCTGCAGGATCTGTTTCAGCATGGCTTCTCTCACTGCAGAGAGCAGGCCGGGGAAGGCAACAGGGACATTCGAAATAATGACAATTATGGCTAATGGTTACAAAATGTTTCCTCCACTCCAGGGACTAGCCTAAGTACTTGGCATATACTAACTCAAATTACTATAATATTAAAAACACAGATTGCTTGAATCCCAGCACCACTACTTCCTGGCTGTGTGACCTTGCCCAATTTACATAACGTCTCTGTGCCTCTCCTGTGTAATATGTAAAATAGAGTTGCTGTGAGGATGCAGTAAGTGAAAGAAAGAGATGGGCTAGAGGACATTCAACCCCCTCACCAGCAGGGCTTCTGCCACCTCACAAACAGGTGGTGTCTTTTACATTCTTTGTGACTTGATTTAAGGCCCATAGAGGGCATTTCCTCTTAGAAATCAGCTTTCAAGATAGAGGCTGCAGAATAGTAGGTTGCAGCCCAAATGAGGTCCATAGGTGTGTTTTCTTTTTCAAGGACAGTCTTTTAAAACTTTACAGTTTTAAAAATTCAAATTTACAATTTCTCTTTAAAATACAGAAAACTGACAAGACTGGGCCCACCTTCCCACATGGCCACAGTCAACTGGAGCTGAAGAGGAGCTGCCCTCTTCAGATGAGGCATGTGCTGTCCAGTTTGCCACAGACCCCACCACTCTCTATTGCCTCCCTAAAATTAAAATTGAACTTGTATGCTGTACTTCTCTTAAACGGGGCTCCCTTACTAATTTATGCTAAATTCTTACTTCAATAGGCATTTAAGTTTGTGATATCTATGCTAAGTTGTTGAATTCAGAATCTGAGAACTACAAAGGATCTCAGATACCAGGCAGTTGGGTTCTCAGGCTAGCCTGCCTATCTTTTAAAACTCATAATGAAATTTAACTGTAGCACTCCTGAGTTATAGCACCTATCTGTGACTTACAGCATCCTTCTCAACCATGAAATAATGACATTAGAGATCATCTTTAAGGTGGTGATTGGGCGCAGCCCAGGCTCTGGACATCATTTTAGAGAATGGCCTGTTTGAAATATAGTGCTACAGAATCTGATTAACCCTTAGCTCATTGCTCTTAAATTAAGTAGGCATGCATTTTCAGACTTCATCTAGTGAAACAAGCTTAGGTTTTCAGGGTACTCCACAAAAGTCTTTTTGTCAGTTTATCTCTTCACCCTTCAATCCATTCCTCCATCCATCCATCCATCCATCCTCCCAGCTACCCATCCTCCCACTCATCCTCCCACTCATCCTCCCACTCATCTATCTGTGCAACCATGTACTCATCCTTCTCTGTCTTGTTCCCCAATGTATCTCCAGGAACAACTCTGTAGTGGCTGGCTCAATATTTGTTGAATAGGACTTCCCTGGTGATCCAGTGGTTAAGAATCCACCTGCCAACGCAGGGTATATGGATTCGAGCCCTGCTCCGGGAAGATCCCACATGCCACGGAGCAACTAAGTCCGTGCGCCACAACTACTGAGCCTGCACTCTAGAGCCCGCACACCGCAGCTACTGAGCCCACATGCTGCAATTACTGAAGCCCACGTGCCTAGAGCCCGTGCTCCACAACAAGAGAAGCCACCGCAATGAGAAGCCCGCGCACCGCTATGAGAAGCCTGCGCACCACAACGAAGAACCAGCGCAGCCAAAAAGAAAAAAATTTTGTTGAATAAATAAAAGAACTACGAATCCATGTGTGTGTGCTTGAGAGTCTGTGTGTGTGTGCCTTGTGTCTGTGTATGTGACTGTGTGTGTGTGTGTGTGTGTCGGGGGTCTCTGGTGTGCTCCTGTCTCCATGTGCACATCTGCAAAGTTCTGGGAAGAGGCCACATCTTTCCCCAAGGCAACCTCAGCCCCCTGTAAGTTAGCTCCCTATTCTAAGCCCCCTCTCTGTGAAGTCTCTCAATTTTCTTGGAGAGAATCACTGACTTGGGAAGACTGTCAGCCCTCCTGTGAGTGCCTCATTGTTCCTCAGAGACATCGTGAAATTCCTATGGGAACTGAGGGGACACGCAGAATTCCCGAGGAATGCTAACTTTTCCTTGTGAAATCTCTCTCTTTCTGAGAGCCTTTTTATTTGTTTCTAAAAGAATTCTCAGTGTTTCCTGACAGCTCAGTGTTTCCTCAGAAATACCAGTGTTGCATAAGCATGTCAGAAATAACAAATTCTGGAGAAGGTGTGGAGAAAACAGAACCCTCCTACGCTGTTGGTGGGAATGTATGTTGGTGCAGCCACCATGGAGAACAGTATGGAGGTTCCTTCAAAAACTAAAAATAGAATTGCCATATGATCCAGCAATCCCACTCCTGGGCATAATCTGGAGAAAATTATAATTCGAAAAGATCCATGCACCCCAATGTTCACAGCAGCATTACTTACAATAGCCAAGACATGGAAGCAACCTAAATGTCCATCGACAGATGAATGGATAAAGAAGATGTGGTATATCTATATACAATGGAATATTATTCAGCTGTAAAAAGAATGAAATTATGCCATTATGGATGGACCTAGAGATTATCATACTAAGTGAAGTCAGAAAGAGAAAGACAAATACCATATGATATCACTTATATGTGGAATCTGAAATATGATACCCAGCAGGGGGATCACCTTGTCCCATTAGCCTGGGAATATCCTGGTCTCAGCCCTGAACTAGCCTTGTCCCAGAAATCCTCTCAGTCCTGGCCAAACTAAGATAGTTGTTCATGCTAAGATGACCTGAACATTTCTTGCAAATTCTTTGAGACCAATGGTGAATATGATGTTCCAGTAAACACATTGAATAAAATTTTCAAATAAGGAGAAATAAAAAAAAATAAAATATGATACAAATTAATTTATCTACAAAACAGAAACAGACTCACAGACATAGAAAAAAAACTTATGGTTACCAAAGGGGTAAGGGGGTAGGGAAGGGATAAATTTGGAGTTTGGGATTAGCAGATACAAACTACCATATATAAAATAGATAAACAACAAGGTTCTACAGCATAGCACAGGGACCTATATTCAGTGTCCTGCAATAAACCATGATGGAAAAGAATATGAAAAAGAATATATATATGTATAACTGAATCACTTTGCTGCACACCAGAAATTAACATGACATTGTAAATCAACTATACTACAATTTAAAAAAAAATACATGCAAAAAAAAAAAAGAATGTCAGTGTCTCTGAGGAAGCTGCAGGAATCCTGTGGGAATTCCGGGGAACTTATCAACATTCCTAAGGAATCTTGGTGTACCTGAGAAATCATGGTGCTGGCTGACAGAAGGTCCACTATTTCTCTGGAAATGCCAGAAATAATGCCAGCACTCTCCCTCCTCCCGAGGGGCACCGAAGGAGTTTGGGAGCCCCCAGGCTGCACCTGGAGTCTGCACTGGGGCCTTAGGGTCCCACAGGCCAGGTGTGGGACCTTGAATGTATCCCTTCCTGTTGCTGGGTCTCAGGTACCCGCTAGGTACTGGCCTTAGCGGTGCCTCCCTGATGGACGGAGAGGGTAACTTGCAAACTGTAAAGGGTGGTACCCATTGAAGGGGCTGTTATGGCCACGAGGATGGGTGTCTCTGTTGCTTTTCGCTCATCCTCAGTGTGACTCTCCCAGGGCCCATCCTGGGTAGAGAGGAATCAGAGGAGAGGATGCCAGGGCCCAGAGTGGCAAAGGGGCCCAGCAAGGTCACACAGCAAATCAGGCTCCTCTGACCCCTGTGGGCCTCTCCTAAGCCCACTCCCTTATCCCTCCCAGGCACCCAGGTGCCAAGGGGCACGTGGGCTGGGCAGGCTGCCTGGGAGGGCTGGCTGGCCTGTGCCCTGCCTGTAGACTCTTGGCCCATTTCACACCTCACTTAGCAGGAGGAAGACTAACAGCCCTGCCAGGGTGGGGTGATGCCAGGCCTGAGGGATAGGACAGTGTGACCAGGCTGAGTCAGGGGTGAGTGCATGCAGAGCCAAAGAGCCAGGATGGCCCCCTGGGTAAATCCCTTCCATTCTCAAGCCTCAGTTTGCACCATCTGTAAAACAGGCATATCAGGGTCTGGAGACAGCCATGTGGGAGAGTTGGCAGGAGGGGTATCTGCTGATGGTGGGGCAAACCTGACTGGCCAGCTCTCATCCCCAACCTGCAGTCAGCTCTGCCCCAGAATCTGGACGCGGCACCTAGTGGGCCCTCCCTTTCTCTGACTGTTCGCAGCCGCGAGAGTTTATGTGGCACGTCACTCTACAGCCTTGGAAGATACACTATGATTTTTAATCAGAGCAACTTCCACCTGAGAGGGCTCCAAACCTTTTTGTTTGTACTGAGTTATAGAATTTTTAAAACCATGTACCTCTCACACCTTTCTTGAAGCAGAGCACACAGACATAAAGTGCACCATCATAAGCATAGAGCTGGGGGAACTGGTATAAAGTGAAGCTTCCCACGTATTATGGGCTGAATTGTGTCCACACCCCCCAAATTGATATGTTGACGCCTCACTGCCAGAACCTCAGAATGTGACTGTATTTGGAAATAGGGTCTTTAAAGAGATGACTAAGTTAAATGAAGTCATGAGGGTCAGCTCTAATCCAGTAAGACTGGTGTCCTTATAAGAAGAAGAGGATGGTGCTCAGGGAGAGAAAAGCAAGGCAGGGAATATAAAGGATTGAGAGGGAGAGAGAAATTTTAGACACAGAGGTCAGAGAAGACCTTACTGAAAAGGTGACTTAGGGAAGATTGCAGGGGGTAAGAGAGCCACCCATAGTTATGTCTAGGGGGATGAGCAATCCAGGCAGAGGGACAGCATGTGCAAAGGCCCTGGGGTGGGAAAGGTGCTGGTGTGTTAGAGGAATAGTTAGGAGGCCAGCAAAGCTTTCTTGAAGCTGACAAGTGGTAAAAGAACACGGGATGGGGTCGGACAGGCAAGGAGAGAGATGTGCTTCTTTGCATCAACAATATGTATCTTGATTAAAATCTTTTTCAAATTCCCCCTTGACCATAAGGCACTAAATATTAAAAATAATCTTTTACATTGTTATTGTAGGGGAGGAACACTTTTTTCTCTACCCTTCTAGGTTCTTTTGGTTGGTCTATTGATTAAATTGATGTAAGACAGATTAACAGGAGAAAACCAAATTTAATTATGTATGTATGGGAGTTCCATAAAAATATGAGAACCGAGGCCAAATCCAGCAGCTGACACTTCTATGCCATCCTGAGCTAAGGAATGGGATAGTGGCCTGGGGCTTCAAAGGGGAGGAGGGTAATTCACAGGACAATAAGAAGAGGAGATGTTTGGTAGTTAGATGTTTGCCCTGCCATACAGTTAGGGTATTCAGATAAAAGTTATCTCCAGTAATAGCTCTATCTCTGAACCAGACCCCCTGTCTAATTATTTTAGGTGGTTAAGGGAGACGTAAAAGTTTTTCTTGAGTCTGTATGCTGCGCTTGATTGCCTTCAGCTCAAAATAATCTACAGGCCAAAGTAGGTTATTTTGGGGTCACATATTCTGCTCCTCTTCATTATCATGACAATTAATGGTCACATGCATTCTATTAAAATTTTTAATAATAATTTAACACAGAGAAGTATTGGTTGAGAAATGGATGTTTTAATGAAATGGACAGTTTTTTCCCAGTTAGTCGTTTTATCTGTGAATTACTTTACTCATTGCTAGAAGGAGGCAGGGTTCAGCACCCATCAGAGACCTAATTTTCATCTTTAGAGATCTAAGTGCTACAAAAAATTCTGTGTACTTGTTCAACAAATAAGCAGATGGACATGAGAGGAGTTTGATTAAAACAGTGTTGCTCAATTCTTTGAACTGCTTTCAATGTATATGACAAAAATCACGTGGCGGTGGGGGCGGGGTGGGGGGGGCTTCCCTGGTGGCGCAGTGGTTGAGAATCTGCCTGCCAATGCAGGGGACACGGGTTCGAGCCCTGGTATGGGAAGATCCCACATGCCGCGGAGCAACTGGGCCCGTGAGCCGCAACTACTGAGCCTGCGCATCTGGAGCCTGTGCTCCGCAACAAGAGAGGCCGCGATAGTGAGAGGCCCGCGCACCGCGATGAAGAGTGGCCCCCGCTTGCCGCAACTAGAGAAAGCCCTCGCACAGAAACGAAGACCCAACATAGCCAAAAATAAATAAATATATAAATAAATAAATAAAATTCTGTTATTAAAAAAAAAAAAGGCAATGGTCTATTTAAAAAAAAAATCACGTGGGGTTGTATTATCAAGAAATGTTTCTCAATAACTCCAAGCAGATTAAGACTAGGAACAGTAGTAACACTCTTCTTTAGTTGAAAGAAAATTGAAAACCACCTGGCTTATTTCCTGGACATTCTAGGATCACTCAGAGCCCATTTATTCCACGTCTTGGAGGTGATGTTCCAAGGCAATGCTCTTGAGTAGGGACTGAGGCAAAGAGAAAATGCTTCATAAGGAGGCGGAAGGAACATTTGAGGAAGGGAAGGTGGGAAGGTTTGTGGAAGAAGCCACTCTTGAAAAGAGGGTTCTTGGGAAAGAGAGCATAGAAAAATTGAGAATCAGTAAATGGTTTCTCATAAATATCCTATAAATGAACCACGGACAGTTTTTTTATATCCCTGCTCCAACCCACTAGACTCACAACGTAGTGACGCATGGAAGATGCATCTGCGGATTCTGGGTTTAAATCCTGAGTCTTCCCTTTATTATCGGTGTGTTCTCAGACTGCTTATCTAAGCTGACTAAGCCTCAATTTCCTCCTTTGTAGAATGGGGACAAGAATAAAGAAATGAAAGAATAAGAAAATAAAGGGCTTGGCCATGTGGTACCCAGCACAAGGCAAGTGCTCAGAGGATCTTAGCTGCTATTGTGATAATACTTTACATCTGTCTTTGATAGTGCTTTATCACCATTTTGCCATTATTATTCTCGTTAATTAGGCTATCTTGGGAGTGAGGGAGCCCGAGAGGCAGGGCTTCTGAATCCCACCTTCCTGCAACCCAAGTAGCTCATCTGTTTTTCCATTTGGGCTGTCCAGAAACCCTCACTAATTTTCCGTCTTGATTATACTATAGTATAATCACCTCAACCCAGGCAGAAACCAGCTGATGAGAGGGCTCAGTGTGAACACCCCTGGTGCAACATGGGCCGCCAGTTATCAACTTCACCCCCACCTCCTCTGGTCACTTCGCAGGACCCCATGTTTGGTTGGGTTTAAATGTCACCCCATCATCTCTGTGGCTTAGGTTGGAAGCATGTGCAGCAAAGTCAGGATAACCTGCATTCGAATCTCAGCTCTGCTCTTTGGGCACTGGGTGACCGCAAATCCCCTCTCTGAGTCTCAGTCTCCTCATCTATAAAGTGGAGTTAATGGTTGCACCTGCCGTGAAGCGTTGTTGTGATGGCTGAATGAATCTCATGCCAAGAGCTTATCACGCTACCAGGCACCAAGTAAACTCATCCACTGTTGCTGTTAGGATTCGCACAAAGAGCCCTGCAGGCGAGCTCAGGAGGCCTGGGTTGCCATCAAGCACTGCCTTTTCCTCACCAGGTAGCCTTGGCAAGTCACACCTTTCCCGTGCCTCCGTTCCCCCCTCTGTGAAATGCGAATCCCAATCCCTCCTTCGCCTCACAGTTCCCAGATGAAGGTCAAATGAGGTCACAGCTACAACCTGCTTTGGAACCCTCCGGTGAGAGACAGGTTGCCCAAGTCTGGGAAGGAGCAGTGAGGCCTACACCTGGCTCCTGGCAGTACCCTGGAGAGAGGATAGGACCCCAGAGGTTAGAGGCTGTGTGGGAGCCAAGGTGCCAGGACGCAGCCTGGGCAAAGATTTCCAGGCTCAAACCTGGCTCCCCAAGCAGTAGAGCTGCCTAAATTCAAAGGATCGCAGGGAGGGGAGGCTGTCCTACTCCTGCATCCTGGAATATAGTAGTTGCTCATTAGATGAAGGATCAGATGTGTGGCTCACAATAGGGTAGCGACAGGAGCTGGGAGATTTTTCTGGTCCAGAAACCAGGGAACAAGGACTGAACCGAGACAGGGACAACAGAACAGTTTGAAAGGTCCCAGCAACTTGGAGGGGGTGCTGGAGCAAGTCTGAGATGGAGGAAGAAGGCGGGTAGAGGGAGGACAGAGAGAGCTCTGAGGGTGCCGCCTGAGTGACTGGGAGAAAGACGCAGAATTCCCCAGGGGGAGATACATGCCGTAGGCTAACAGGTGGGATGGATGTCAACATTCAGGTGAGGCAGGGGCGGGGCCCTTGAGGGTCAGCTCAGGGCTCAGAACAAGGGCTCTTTATCGCTGGCCCCGCAGCTCCCCTAAGGCAATTGCCTGGTTTGTTTTTATCAAGCCCAGGCCATGGCAGCTCCTGCGTTTGCACTTTTCAGAGTCACCTCTTGCCTGGAAAGCGACTGGGGGTGGGAGTTGAAGGCTGGTAAACTCTGTCACAGTTGGTTCGTACCTCGATGCAGGGGAGAGGAACAGACTCAAGGGCTTGGGGGTATCCCTTGAAACACCCTACAAGTAAGGCAAGCCCAACCGAGTTCAGGGCTGAGCATCGAATATCAGGTCTAAAACCAACCCTGTCACCTGCTTGCTCTTTCCCGGCCTCAGTGTCCCTGACTGCACAATGGGGATGGTAGACTAAAGTAATATTCGTCAAAGTCTTTTCCCCAATCTATCTGTGAAACTTATTAAACTCAGATTCCAGTCCCCCATCCTGAAGCTACTGAGTCAGAAGCTCTGAGGAGTAGGGGTCCTGGGAACCTGCCTCTTTACATGCTGCCCGGGGATTCTGTGCTCACCAGGATTTGAGACCCGGAGATGTTGCAGAAGGAGCTTTGATGTGGACTCAGGGGACTTGGTCCTGACCCCACCATACTACTCCTGGCATGTGGCCCTGGGCTAGTCCCGTTGCCTCTCTGGGCCTCTGTTTCCCTTTTTTCCAAAACAGCAAAGGCTGTGCTTAAAGATCTGCAAGGGGGTGGGGTCTGCATTTCTTGAGCACCTGTCAGGTGCCCAGCAACACACACTTGGGCTTTCAGGTTGACTGTGTCGTTGAATCACACACGTTGACTCTACTCCAGAAGCATGTGCAAAATGGGAAGTTTAACCATTTGAGAGCGAGACTGGACAACATTGGTGGAGTGCCTGCATCCAGTCAGAGACGCTTTGGTGTGGCAGGAAGAAGGTGGTAGCTGGGGGCACGGGAGCCTTCCGTGCCTAAGCTTAGACCTCGGGGCTCGGCACTGGGGAACCTCAGAGGCTCAGATTGGGTGGGCATCCTCTTCACACAGGGAAGTCCTGGGAAAAAGAAATGCCAATATCCAGGTGACCTAGGCCTCTCCCGGTGGCCTCCTCTCTTCCTTCAAGACCCTGACTGAGGCTCCAGCCTTTCCCACTGCGGTCTGCCTTGTCCACTTCGGCATATCCAACACCAATGTCAGGTTCCTCCTCCCCGCCCTCCCTGTAAGACCTTCCATAGCTCCCCACTGCCTACCAGAGAAAATTCAAACTCTTTGGCCAGCCTTCCAGGCTGCTCACCTGCTCTGATCAGACTATTCCTTTTTCTCTTCCCCAAACCCTCTGGGCTTCCTTACTCTCTGCCTTTACTCGCTGCGGTGCAGTAGAAGAGAGCAAGTTCTGAAGCCAAACCCAGGCCAGGTTCCGGGCAAGTCACTTAAGACTCCCGGAGCTCACATCCTCATCTGTGAAGTGAGGATCATACCCTTTATCCCCCAGAATGGCTGTGACAATTTCACAAGACAATGCGTGGGAAAGTCTTGGCATTTGCTAGGCCTTTAGTCAATGGTGCTGCTTCTCCTTCCACCCTCTCCCCCCTGTCAAACCTGATCTGCATAAATGGGTTTAAACTTGGACATCCTTCTCCCCCTCTTGCTTTGATCCAAAGACGCACCCAATAACGCCCAAAGGCGCAAGGCTTTTTTTGCTGTGGGTGCTGCCTTCTCCGAGGTTCCCAAATGGCTTTCAGGTGGTAGCTGGGGGCTCCCACCATGTCCGGAAGCACGGGGACGCACAGGGCCGAAGGGGTCACAGGAAGGGCATACTCAAAGAAGAGGCGCTCTCGGGCTGGGATGGCGCTGGCACGGGGAGGGCCACGCAGAGCAGTGACACCCCTGCGGCTGGAGCAGCACGGAATGTGGAACCACTGGCCAGGGAGTGCAGTCCCCCATGCGGTCCGTCGCTTTCCGGGGGACATCATCTGTGAGCAATGCTCCCCGGACCCCCGGCGGAGGTCCCGGCAAAAGGACCACTGGAATACAGGGATGAACGTCACCTCCAGGCAAAGCCAAGACACAGAAAAGCGCGTGCAGGGAACACACATGCGCACGCGCACACACACAGTCTCCTCAGCCTTCCTCTCGCTCTGCCAATTCCTTGTTACGCCCCCACGAGACCACCACCACCACTGCCACCCAAGCTGTCGCCACCACCCCCTAACCACCCACCACCAGCTAGTAAACGTTTTCCGAACAAGGGAACCTCGTCGACAGGCCGCCTCCAGCACTCAGCCCTGTTGACACGGCTGGGCGCACCTCCGGCAAGGCCACGGCCAGATGCATTCACTTGCAGGGACTGGCTGCCAAAGGCCAAGATTCCTCCCACCCCCGCCCGCCGCGGCCCCCTCGCTAGCACTGCGGTGCCGTCCTTGCTGCTCCCGGACATGAAGTCTCCTCCTAGGCCCGCACGGCGTCCCCAGACAAAGCGCAGCTGCAGGGCTGGCCACCCTCAGCATCCCTGCCACCTGCTGCCACCCCCACAGCCCTCACTGCCGTTGCCCCCGCAGTGAACCGCCTCCTGCTGTCCCCCCAGAGCACCTGACACCCCGACTGTGCCCCCGTGAAGCCTGTTCAGCACGACCCCGGATATCCTACCACCTACGTCCCCAAGCCCCCCCTCGCTGCCTGCCGTCCGGGGCGTCCTGGAGCAGCGCTCCGCTCAGCACACCAGCTCCTCTGTTGTCACTCACACTCAGCTCAGCGACCTGCTCCTATCGCACCACCCGCGCCGCTCAGCCATCCTCCCCGCAGCGCAGGAGGGGTCATCTTCGGCAACTTCTCTCTGAACTCTCTGAGGTCTATCCTTCGGCAACCCCGAAGCAGCAAAACATTTGAAAACATCGATATCTCGTATGTGCCCTACTCCACCCTTCCTTCCCGTGCACCCTGTATTTAAACCTCATGACAATCCCATGTGGTGGGGACTTCTGTCATCGTTTGACAGTAGGGCACCAGCTTCAGCGTCGTAGGCCTAGGAGAGAGTTTCAGCCCTGCTGCCCACATACTGCATGCCAACGGGCAGCTTAGCCTCTCAGAGCCTCCGCTCCCTCGTCTGTAGAATAGGAAGGATAAGTAATCATACTGCCACGATGGTAGTTGTGAGTGCTCAGTGCGGCACCCTGCACGGCGTAAGTGCTCAGTCAGTGGCTGTGATAACCTTGATGATGAGGATGAGGATGAGGATGAGGATGAAGATGATTTCCATGTGTTGATTCAAAGGACTTAGCTTCTTGAGTTGTCAGAGAGAGGTTAAGGCTCCACAGTACAAACTAGAAGGGCTCAGCCTGGGAGTCCAGGGCTGGTCTGGCACCCGTAGGGACTACAGTCCACTCCACACTGCTTCTAGGTGCTTCTGGGGTTGGTGGTAGGGTCTTGGTGCCCAACCCCAAGGTGGGACCTGGGCACAAGCAGGGCCTGGCAGGACTTGCAGGGGCATCAGAGGCCAATGCAAATGGCCCACCTGGGGCCTGGGACAAGCAGGCTCTACTGGAGGACACTGGCAGGACCCAACCTTCTCTTTGAATGCTTGACAGATGCCAAACAATTGTTCAGGCCGAAGGGAAGTCCTTAGGCCCAACACTGGATGTTCCAGCCATCCCAGTGCCCCAGCCAACACCACATATGACAGAAGAACTGCTCAGTTAACCCACAGAAGCATGATAAATAATAAGTTGTCGGGCTTTTAAAGCCACTAGGTTTTGGAGTGGTTAGTGATCAGTGATAAATAACTGAAACAGAGCATTTCCTAGGAATCAGCAGCCTCAAAGGCAATTTTATCACACATGTCAGCATCCCATGTTGTGCCTGTTGCTTCAATCTGTGGGATGCCCTTGCCCTTTCTCAACCTCACTTGATTCATCTGAAAAATGGAAGGATTGGACCAGAAGACTACTCTTTCTCCTAGTGAAACTACAACTGAGATTTTAGGTGTGGGATTGAAGGCCAGGGTGGTGAAGTTAGGAAGGAAAGAAATGAATTTCAGAGGCAGTGGGGTCACTCGCAGGACTTTGTGACATTGTGACAAGACTCTGATGAAGTAGCCATTTCAATGAATCTGGAAGGACCTTTGTGAATGATTTGACTAAATGAGTATAACAGATGTCACACCACGTGACTTCCAAAACTGGATCATAAAAATGCCATTCAGCTTCCATTCTGTGCCTTTGGGATGCTCAGCCTTTGAACCCAGTACATGGACAGGCCACGTGTAGGTGTTCTGACGACAGCCACCATCAACCACCAGCCAGGTGAGCGAGGGACCCCCCCAGGTGACTCCATCCGCCAGACAGCAAGTCACCCCAGCCATTCTTCCCAGCTGAGGCCTGACATCTTGGAGCAGAGATAAACTGTCCTGACCCACAGAATCTGTGCAAAAACTAAAAGTGTGCTTTATGCCATTAAGTTTTCAGATGGTCTGTTACTCAACATTAGTAGCAGAAACACCTACTAAGTGAGCTCTTTGGGGGGCTTCTAGCATTTGTTATTCGTCAGCTACAAATGAAATAGGACATCAGTGGAGTTACCTAAGAAGTCTCATTGCATGTCCTGCCATGAAATCTGCTGTGCTGCAGTGCTTCAAGGAGCAGCCTCGCTCACATGCAGAGAACTGGAATCCCTGCAATTCTGAGGAGCATCCTTGGTTTATTCGTGGAAACTCAGTATCATCCAAAGCTGGTGGAGATGCTTAATAGAGCCTCTTCTCACTTTTAAATTTAAATGAACTGTTCATTTGGTTTTGTCATTGTCAACTCAAGATGTAGTGATGGTTTGGTCCATTTCACCGTGAGCGGAAGGAGGAGGGGGCAGTGCGGTCTGAGGCCTGAACAATCAGGCCGGGTGTTGAAGACTCTCTTGAGTCAGCGGCACTGATCTCATCGAGCCTCACTCCTCTGCTATACCCGGCGCTGCCCCAGAAGTCCCAGCGTGCCAGACCACTCTTTATCACTTGGATCGTCCACCCCAAGCTACTCTGCCCAGATTCTAATCTGATCCGTGACTCTTTCTCCTTCCCTAGTCTTCCAAATCCACTTTCTCACTTTGAAAGAATGCTTGAGCATACCCTTTGACTTTTGAGAAATCATAGCCGATGGGAAATGAAATGAGTTATTTATAACCGCAAAATGTACACCGCCCCCAAAGTTTCAATTCTTTCAGAAATCAAATAGCAGAAAAACTTAAACCTGTTGAAGGCTGTGGGTGTGTTTTAATGTCTGAGGAAGGGGTATGAGGGCCATATGGAGGGCTTCACCATCCCTCCTCCAGCACAGGACCAGTGGACAGATGGGGCTGAAGAACAGGGTGGGGGCAGAGTTTGCAGGGCCTTGTGAGCAGTGGTGAGGGGTCTGCATTTTGCTCTGGGTGCCATGAAAAGTCCATAGAAGAGCTTGAAGCAGAGAAGGGAGATGACTGGATGTGTAGTTTTAAAAACCCAGCCTTCTGGCTGCTGAGTGGAGAAAGGATAGTAGGTGCAAGATTGGAAGAAGGGAGACCAGTGAGGAGGCCGGAGCAGTGGTTCAGAGGAAAGGTGATGGGAGGGGGTAGAAAGGTGGAGGTAGGAACAGAAACAAACGGATGAATTCATAAGGATTTGTAGGAGGTGGTTCTAACATTGGAAGTAGGAACAGAGCAGCCTTAGCCACTGGCCTGGAAATCAAGTTCCTGTGGCCCTCTTGAGGCAGGACTTCCTCCCCTCTAGCCTTTCCCAGGGCAGACTGGACAGGAAATCCTGCCCTACTTCTCTCTGAGCCCCCTTCCCAGGAGCTAGGATTTGGGTGTTACCAAGGAGACCAGGAGAGAAAGAGACCCCGGATCCTGGGGAAAGGAAGGGTGATAGACTGTGAAGTCCCCTAGAGGGGTCTCTGATGATGCTTCCTCCTCAGAGAGACCTTCTCTGACCACCCAGTGGTGCCTCCCCCTCCCCCTTCCCTCCCTGATATGCGTCCCCGTTTATCCCCCTTATAACCCTCAAGACGATCTCAAAATAGCCTTTTTGTTTACTAATTTACTTGTTTTTGTTTCCTTAGACCTTATTGTTACAGGTCTGTCTTGCGGACTAGGATGTAAGCTCCAGGAGGGCAGAGTTGGTAACCACTTAGTGAATGAATGAATGATGCAGCCAGGAATAAACACAATATATTGGGTTACAATAAACTGTTGCAACTAAACTAAATAGTTTAGCTCCCCAACATTTAAGTGAAAGAAAAAACAAGACATGGGCGGGGGGAAAGGCTTTTTAAAAATCACTGGGAGGAAGAAATATCTTACTTGTGTAAAAGGGACTTCAGTATTTATATGTCCCTTCAAGGCTAGAAGCTGGGATCAAATAAGTCTGTTAAAACTGCTCTAAATGTGCTGTGTGGCTCTAAACATAGACATGGAGCTGTTTGGGGGATCTGCTCCTGCCTTGCTCTAGGAAGGATCCCTTGGGCATTCTCTTGCCAGCATGCCAAGTGCCCCTCCTTGTTCTCCGTTTAGCTCTGATCAGAGGTGTAAAAGTTAATAAACAGAAACCTCAATTAATTAGAGTTGGGAGACCAGAAAGGGGAGCTGTCACATCCCACAACAATAGCAGAGCCCAACAGGAAGAAGAAAGACTCCTCTTCCCTGATGAGGACTCGGCCCATGAAAAGCCACGGGCTCTTTGTTCACTACAACCCCAGCAACTCCCTTTCCCCCCTCTATAAAAGGGTTCTCTTCCCTTGCTGCGGGGGAACTTGCACGTGGTTCACCATGGTGGCAGACCCCAGACTGCAATTTTCTGCTGATCCTGAATAAGCCCATCTTTGCTGAAGAAATAACTGGCAGTCTATTTGTTCTAGGTCAACAGAGGCAAGAGGTCCCATAGGCTCACACTCTAGAAATTAGCTCTAACCACAGCAAGCACAAATTAAGCACTTACTGCGTGCCACACTCAGTGCTAAGCACCTCAGAAAGAAAATGATCTCATTTAAATAGCCTCACACTCATTTTAGAGTATTATTACTATTTTCCATTTTATAGGCGGGAAAACTGAGCATCAGAAGATTAAGGGGTTCACTAAGTCAACCAAGTGACAGTGATGGAATGTGAGCCCCATTCTCCTGACTCCAAAATTCTTCCTCTTTAATGACCTCCTGATGCCTGATGTAATGATACATCCTGATGGTGATGTATAAAGCTGTCCTGCGGCAGGGGAACCTCTCTATAGAACGCTGTCTGATTGTTCTCAATATGGAGACATTGGCTGTTTCCCTCACTGTCTGGCAGATAGGGTTTCCAGGAGCAGTGGGGTGGGGCTTGGGGAGCAGTTGCTTTGAGCAGACAATACACGGCCAAGATCTAGGTTTCATTGGATGTATAGTTACTGGGCTTTATTTCTAGAAACCAAGGGCTTGTCTGTAAAGAACTGATTTGGGAGCTTCCTTGCTCACTTTGTGGGCTGCTGCTGCATCCGTGCCTCCCCAGCTTGGACCTGAAGGCATGAGGTGCCTAGTATTTCTGCAAAATCTCTATGGCAGCAGGAGCCTCACCTCCCCTCGGCCACGTCTCCAGCCTCACCTACACAGGAGGACACGGGAGAGTGTGGAAGACATTACTGTGCTCAACGATATACCTGTTTTTCCTTTCCTCCTGATCACACTTCCCTACCCCTTGAGGTCAGGCAAGATCACGTGACCTGCTTTGGCCGATGAACTGTCAGCGGAAGTGATGTGCTTCTCTTCCTGGTGGAAGCCTGGAAGTGCTGATGCTTGACTCCCTATGCTTTCTTTGTTCTGGGGACTGTGCAGCTTTGGGGCCAAATTCAGCCCAGGGCTTCTTCTTGCAGCTTACCAACAGAGGAAGTGTGGTGTGGAGAGGACATGGGCCCTGCAGCTAAATCATCAGGTTTAAACCCCAGCTCTGTCACTTTGCAGCTGTGTGACCTTGGGCAAGTCACTGCATTACTTGGTGCCTCGGTTTCCCCACCTGCAAAATAGGGACCATCCTGGTGGTCTCATGGTGCTCTCATGAGATTAAATGAGATCAAGTCCCAAAGCCTCAGTGCTGGGCTCAGCAGGTAGCAAGCAGTCAATAAACGTCTCTCAGGAAGATGAGGCAGGAGGATATCTTATTTTTGCCTCTTTCATCTCTCCCCTGGGACCTGAGACGTGCCCATCCACCCTTCTGGACCTGGGCAAATCACATGCTGGGAACACAGAGGGGAGGGGGTGGCGAGAGGGCAACTGAAAGCTGAGAAAGGAGAGGAGACCCTTGTCATCGTGGTGCATGGCAGTTAGGCTAGAGGGCGGTCTCTCTGGCAGTGTGCAGTCAGTCTGATGACTTTGAACTTGCTGCTTCTGAGTCCTGGCCCTCCCCGTGTGCTGCGGAGTTGGGGGGTGGGGGGACTGAGGCATGAGGGATAGGCCAAGTGAAGGCTGAAGAAGGCAGTGAGACCTGAACTCAGGTCTCCTCCTGCCCACCCGCGGCATCCCCAGAGGCGTCTGGCAGTTTTCAGTCATGAACTGAACCACCCTTCAGGCGGCCGTAGCTACATCTGCCAGGTGCCCCCCGCGAAGACTTGAAGGAAAGAAACACCCAGACCCCGAGGGAGGGTCCTTTGTGGAGACTCACCCCAACTGCAGGGAAAGTGGAATCTTTTATTGAAAGCGTAAAGTTCTCGGCTTGGGGTCTGGGGGCGGCCTGGAGTCCGAGAGGCCTCAGTCCTCCAGGCGACCGCCATCCCCCAGCGGGGGTGGGGAGCAGGGCTGACCGTGGATGAGATTGTTTGTCAACAGGGGCAATGGCTGGGCCCTTTCTCAGGGTGGGGGCAGGTGAGAAGAGGGTTGGAGGACTGGGGAGGGGACTGTCGAAGGGCTGAAGGGACTTGGAGCTGGGGAGCGTGTCAGGATGAGCCTTTCCAGCGCTGGTTCTGGCTTCTTTCGGGGCTGTGCCAGCATCTCTGCCTCTGTCGCTCAGGTGCTCAGCACCAGAAGGTCCTTGGAGGGCAGAACAGAGAACCCAGTTAGTGGGTGGGGTGGCTTCTGGCTGCAGCCTCCACAGACAGTCACCTGCCTGTGGATCGAGCTAGTCGCATTTCTCGGCAGCAGTAACTCTGAACGGAGGAGACAGCTGGGGTCAAAGGGGCCTGAGAATCACCCTGGCCATGTCATCAGCTTGCTGTGTACAGGGGATCCTGGGCAAGACCTTTCCCTCCCTGCTCCTCATTTCCTTCTTTTCCAAAATAAGAGAAGCAGGTCTGAGCCCCTTCCACACTCTTCCAAAATCCAGTTTTTGTAATTAAAAAACAATAATAAATAATAAAAGTAATAGACCTAATCCATAGAACAAAGGAATACCCATGCGTCCATACTGATATAAATCATTGAGTAAATAAATAAATGGGGGAGAAGGGACGGCTTTTCTTTACAGCAGAACTCCATTAATAAGTGTAAAAGGAATTACAGAAATAGAAAATCACAATCGGGCAAACAGCACGGTAATAACTTAGGCAAGAACCATTAATGAATGTCCAAATCAGTGGTAAAAGTATAGTGAGAAACAGGATATTTGTGTAGTGTCAAAGAAGTTTAAGTCCCATGAGATATTTATTAGTTGCAAAGGGAAAACATAGTAACTTAGTGGAGAAACCTAGCAGGAACCACCTTAACCACAAGATCAAAGTGAACATCTCCAGGAATAAGATGCTGACATCATGTGCCCCGACACAGTGCACAGCAGCATTTGGTGGAGTTCTTGCCCAAAATACATAACCTCAATCTAATCGTGAGAAAATATCGGTCAAATCCAAATCGAGAGACATCCCTCAAAACGGGCCCGACTCATCAGAAATGTGAAGGTCATAAAACACAAGGAAAATTGAGGAACTGTCACAGATTGGAGGACACTAAGGAGGCTCACGTGACTGGAGGCAAAGTGGGACCCTGGACCCTGAACCAGACAAAGGACATTAGTGGGAAACCTGGTGGGTGAGGCCTGTAGATTAGTTAATAGCTTTGTATCAATGTTAATTTCCTGATTTTGATCATGGTACTCCGGTTATAGCAGATGCTAACATTAGAGGAAGCTGGGTGAAGAGTGTTCTGGAACTCTCTGTACTATTTTTGCAATTTTTCTGTAAGTCTAAAATTATTTCAAAATAAAAAGTTAAAATAAATGGCTAGACCCGTATAATAGTTATAATAATTAGAAGAATAGCTACCATTTACAGAGGGCCTTCAAGATCCTCTGAGTCTTTCTTTTGTTTTTCTGAGTGTTTCTTTGAACCAGTGGTTCTTCACCTTTCAGACTCAACACCCATTTTACATTTTATTATAGGTCTCCATATTATTTCCTTTATTATTCTGAAACAAAATTCATAGATTATACAGTCTACTTACACATTTTTTTTTAAAAACTAGTATAAATTCACTCACCGGAATATAAAGAAGAAATAAGAGGTAAGTAATTTATAATAAAATAATATGTATTTTGATGTGAAATATTGAAACATGATTATTCAGGAGAGAAAGACTCATCCCCACTAACTTCAAAAATCCCCTCAGGTTGGGAGGTGGGTTGCAGTACAGCCCTGGTTGAGAACCACTGGTTTGAGCTGCCTCTATTATTTCAGGGCAAATCCTACCTCTCACTAGCTGAGTGACCTTGGGCAAATGGCCTACCCTCTCTGATACTCAGGACCTTCACCTATGATGTTAGGGCAAACATCAACCGGAGCCCTGGTAAGGCCCAAATGCCTACAAAACAGGGCAGGAGGCACTGCACATGCTCAGTAAATGGTAGAAATGATGATGGTGCTGCTGCTGCTGATGATAAATTTGTGCCAATCCTGTTCATATTTCCTAACCTATTTTTCAAAGTGAATGATAACCGTTAACACTAAAATGCTGTATCTCATTTAACCTGTCACCATAAATTCCATGAGGTGGGTAGTGTTGTTCCCCATTTTCAGATGAGGAAACTGAGGCTCAGAGAGATGCTGAGGTCATGCAGGAGCTCAAGAGAAGGGACCAGGACCGGCACCCCTGAGGACTGTCCCACAGCCTGCATCTGACCGCTGCTCACACTGCCTATCCAAGGTCTCTGCCACTTGCCTTGACTGCTCCCCTAAGGGGGTGGGGGGCTGCCCCTGGGCCGAGGCCCAAGCCTGGCATGAGCGTGAGGAGCTGGGCTCTCTGCACACGGCTGGTGGCTGTGCAAATAGGTGCCACCTTTGGGAAAGGAAATTGTCAATCTGGGGCAAAGGCCCATTCACTCTGCTTCCGGGAGCATGTTCTAAGGAAGTAAATCCTGAGGCCAGAAACAGTTCTGTCCACCAGGATTTACACTGGAGCCTTCTTTATTACAATGATGACACTGATAACGATGGACACTTCTAGAATGCTTACTATGTGCCAGGGGCTGTATAAGGCACCTATATGCAGAATCTCCTTTTATCCTAAATGCAGTCCTATAGGTAGGTACTATGATTAGCCCCTTTCTATAGAGGAGAAAACTGAGGCCCAGGGTTACTCAGCTGGAAACTGACAGAGTCAGGATTTGAACCCAGGCTATTGGGCACCAGCACCCTTATTCTTTAACTCCAATGCTCTACTGACTGACCCCCTGATCAAGTAATGTTTAAAAATAAAACTCCAGAAAGATTGGAATGAAAAACAGCAAAATGTTCTAAGGGGTAATTTCTGGGTTGCAAATACATCAAGGAGGATAAACACGTTTTTGATTAATCTTTTCGGTATTTTCCAAATTTCAGATGCTGAGCACTTGTGTTTTTTGTAGTGGTAGTAGACCCCCTTCATGGCACCAGCCATGATTATAATTAGCGACTATTTCAGGAATATTTACCCAAAGGCCCATCTCCCCACTGGTTGGGGAAGCTTTGCAAGGGCCAGGATTGTGCATGTTTTTGTTCACTGCTGTATCCCCAGCCCCTTGGGAGTTGTCTGGCACACAGCAGGTGCTCAATAAAAGTTTTTCTGATGAACCATGTCACACTTCCACTTTGGGCAAGCCCCTTACTGCTCTGAGCCTCAGTATTCCCATCTGTGAGATGGGGCAATGACATCTGTCTTGAGGACTAAATGAGAGCATGGATGTGAGAAGCTTCATTTAAGGCTCTTTGGCAGCTTTGTTTCTTGTTTGCTCAGCCCCATCCTTTGAAGGAAGAGACGCCTGTTACCCCGCCCTTCCCTTCCCTTCTCTTTCTCCTCCCAATTCCTAGGTGTGGAGGGGAAAGCAGAACAGAGCTCTATCTCCCCTTACCTCCAGGATGTCGATGTCTGCATTGCTGAAGTCAATGTTGAGGATTTTGGGGAGAGGGATGCCAGAGCCCAGCACGGCTGCAGAGAAAAAAGAATGATTGGGCATAGTCAGCATGGCGGCAGCCTTTCAGAAGCCACCAGTGTCTTCAGGAAGACTAACCATGTCTTTCATGCCTCTAGGCCTTTGTCCTTGCAGGTCCTCGTGCCAGGAGCACACTGCCTCACCCTTGCCTGCCTGCTGAGTTCTGAGCCTTCCCCGAGACTCTGTTTGGATGTCACCTCTGTGACCCTTCCTCCACCCCAGACCAAGCAACTCTGGGGCCTGCCACTCTTCCCGAACAACTCCATTCCAGAAATCACAAAATATTAATCCCCTGTCTCCACATCTGTCACCTCCCCAGATTGTGAGTTTCTTCAGGCAGGGACTGTCCCCAGCATCACCCAGCCCTGGGCCGGGAACAGAGGAGGAGACAGATATTTGCTGAATGAAGGTGTGGAAGGATGCACATGGGACCCCAACAAGTGACCGCCATGGGATGTACTGTTTGGTTTAGATCATCAGAGCCTAAGCTGACCCACTGATTAACATTCCAAGAAGGAAGGAAGAAAGGAAATGAGGAAGGGAGCAGGAAAGGGCAGGTGGGGGAAATAGGATGGAGTGAGGTTGAACAGACTTCCTGACTCCAGCAGGATTTTTCAGAGAGCTAAGAACACTGTGAATCTACCCCAGAGGAACCTATTCAGTATTTCCCAAACTTGCTTGACCACGGAACCCTTTTCGCAGAGTATCTTGTGGGACTAGTTTTCTATGTAACCCTCTTTGGGAATCATGGATCTAATCCACTCTCTCACTTTTGAGAATGGTTAAATCGCACTAGAGCGAGATTGAGGGACTTGCTGCCAGGTTCACAGTGCCTCTGCCAGGACGAGTGTCTCCATCTCTTGGCTTCCAGGTCAGCCCAGCCTGGCCAGCTCCTGACAGCATCCTCTCCTGCCAGGGAACGAGCATGGGCCTGGTGACCAGCACTTCCCTGTGATTCAGATTCAACCTCCTCTGGTGACAGTTCCCAGAATAAGGGTCTGTTTGACATCCAGAGCTCTCCAAACGAACCCGGCTGGTACAGCTGATGCTGCCCCTCTTCATCCTCTCTTCCAGGAAGCGGAAGTGGGGAGAGAGAGGTTGGGGCCCAGAAGCATGAGGGTTGGGAACTGAGGTTACTGATGGGGAGGCTGTCCCAGCCTCCAGTGGCCCCAGAGTTCAACAAGGAGCCGCAGAGAGGAGGCACCACGCTCAGTCTGTTCTATTTATAAATTTGGGTAAGAAAACTCTCTAACTGACAATGTGACTGCCTAGGGGGCAGATTCTGGGTTAGGAGGTTAGGGATCCTGGCAAAAGCAACTTTAGCTTTGTACTGATTGAACTTTTTACAATAATAATGTGTGCACGTGGTCCTTATGAAAGGAAAAATAAATACACAATTAAAAATAAGTCAGGAACACAACCATGTGAATATACTTAACTTAAAAATGGCTAAGAAGGTAAATTTTATGTTATGTGTATTTTACAACTAAAAAGAAACACTTAAAAAAATAAATCTGGAAACATCTTGAACTGTATGCTAAAAAACAGAGGAAGAAGAGTTTAGAAGGAAATATACCCAGATGTTGGGATTAATTGTCTCTGGGAGGTGAGATTTTCTTTCCTAGACTCTTCTGGACTCTCTAAAATGTACACACATATAATTTTCATATACAATCAGAAGTTTACATAGATAATCAGAAAAATCAGCCAAATACGGGCGGCAGGAAGAATATAGCAAAAGCGGCAAATAAAGAAGTTGATGGACTCTTGGGGCAACATTTGCATTCAGAGGCTGAAATAAATAAGCTTAGAGTGAAGTTCTCAGAAATACTATTGAGGTGGAACAGCTGTGCATCAAATATGCCCAACAAACCAGTAGCCACCCAGTTCCCAAGTCACAGGCCCCCAGGGAGGCCCGGGCACCTGCTCTCACCATTCATCGCGGGCATGAACGCCAGGTCAAAAATCTTTCCAGCCAGCACCTCCAAGAGGCCAACCTGCAGAGGAAGAACAAAAAGGCAGTGGTTGGCTCAGATCCGAAGGGATACTTGAGGCCTCCCTGTGGCCGGAAGGAAAGCCGCAGAGCTGCCCCGGGAGAACCTGGGAGGCGGCAGTCAGAGCCCCTGTGATTCCAGAACCCCCAAGGTGGTAGCCCCGAAGCGCACCTGGTCAGCCTGCTCCCTGTACAGTTGGGAAGCGGAGGCCCAGAATGGGGCAAGTGCTGGTCCAAGGCTTATGGTGAGGCAGGGGCCGAGGGAAGCCCAGCCAGCCTCACAGGGATGCTATTCCTAGATCTCACTCTGGGGCCTGAGCTTGGTACTTACATCAAAATTGCCCACATTTGAGGTTCTGAGATTGAGCCTGGTCCTGCAGATAAAGAAAACATCTCATTAGAAGTAGCGATTGCCTGAGAATCATAAGGGGCTCACATTTCAATAAACTGCCAGAAGCCCCTCCACCAACATCCTCACAGAGACCTCTTTCAGTCTGGGGGAGGTAATAAGAACAAGGCTGGTCTCCACGTGGGGAGCACCAACTATGTACCAGACACGATGCCATATGCATAAGGCTCACATCACAGCTGTGTGTCCTTGGCAAAGTACCTAACTTCCCAGTGCCTCAGTTTCCTCCTCTGCAGAGTGGGTGGCTGCAACGACTAAATGAGATAATTCAAGTAAAGCCCTTAGAATCACGCCTGGGACCCAGTGAGCGCCGTGCACGTGAGCATCGCTACTACCTCGTGTGATCCTTCAGGAACCCCGTGGAGGAGGAACCGGAGACTCCCAGGGAACTGGCCAGGGCCACAGAGCTGGGGAGAGGGCGCCCCAGTCTCGCACCCTGAGCTGCACTCATGGCTGCTGTGCTGTCCTGAGCAGGGAGGCCCAAGGCCTGGGTTTGAGGTCTTTCTCTGCACCGTGAGGGCCTCAGTCTCGCTGCACCTGCAAACCGACAGTCCCACCCAAGAGGCCAGACCAGACCCGTCCACAGGGCAGAGAGACATTGGAGCCACTGGCGTCCAGAGCGAGAGAAACAAATGAGGCTTCTCAGGGGAGAAGACTCTGCTTTGAAATGTTGGATTCCTTCCCGACTTCCACTCCCATCCCTCCTTCTCCCTCGACCACTCCATCCACGACGCCCAAGCTCTTTCCTGCCCCTGGAAGTTTGCCTGCGCCGCTCTCGCTGCCGGAAACCCCAGCTCTTCACCTGGCTGCCCCCTTCTCCCCATCCAGGCCTCAGTCTCAGATCTCCTTAGAGACTCCTGAATGGCTCTGATTAGCATCACCTTATGAGTAGCTCTCACTGTTGGGCTTGATAAATATTTGTTGTAAGATGAAAACCTTACAATGAACTAGGCACATGCTGAAAATGTTATATACTCTCTCATTTATCTTGAAGTGGGACTAATAATAGCCCTTGCTGCCATAGGCTGATGTCAAGAATTAAATGAATGGGAATTCCCTGGCAGCCCAGTGGTTAGGAGTCTGCGCTTCCACTGCTGGGGGCCTGCGTTCAATCCCTGGTTGGGGAACTAAGATCCCACAAGCCGCATGGTACGGCCAAAAAAAAAGAATTAAATGAATACATTGAAGGCTTAGCTCAATGCCTGGAACTTAGAAAGAGCATCTAATAAATAATAGTTCTTATTATGAGTCCTATGAGGTAGAGACAAAGATGCCTATTTTCAGATGAGAAAACTGAGTTTCAGAGAGGCAAGGTCACTTGCCTTACATCACACAGCCAGTCGGTGGTCATGTGAGGATTTGAACCCACACCACTGGCTCCACAGCCTGTGCTTGTAACCATTTGACACAGCTCCAGGTCAGACAGACCCGGGTTGGTTCACAGCCCCTCTCTGTTCTCATGCTGCAGCCTTGAGTAAGTAAATCCACCTCTCTGAGCCCTAGTTTTCTCCTCTTTAAAATGGGAGAATAACAGCCCTGACTCTGCAGGGCTAAACCAGATAAGACATCGAAGTAGCCAGTGCAGAGCTTAGCACATCGTCACCACCAGCAGCATCATTATTGATCATGCTGTTGTCAGCAGTAGGTCCTTCTGTGAAGCTCACGGCTCCACCCACCCTACCTGGCTCATGCCAGTGATCTTGGCAATCACGGACCATTTTCCCCTGTGTGGCCCCTTGGATTTACCCTGGCAGCCGTGCCCGGAGACCTCTAAGCCCTCCCTGGTCCCTCAGTCAATTGGCACCAGACACAAGAGCACCAAAGAGGCCTTTCTGAGGAGCAGGAGCCCGCAGCAGCAAACCCCCTTACTTGTCCAGCTTGGTGTCAACCATGAGCTTATCATTCTCCACGGAAAACATGGCCAAGAGATCTGTGTCCTGGAGGAAAGGGAAGGTGAGTGGAACATCACTGCTGTTATATGCTGGTCATTGCTTGCTGGGGGCTCACTGGGAGACCCCCCGTAATGCAAACCATATGATGGATTTTCTCCACCTCCGGAGGGAAGAAGTTGGGAATCATAAATTGCCTGCATTAACTGTTGTTCACAAGTAAGTCACAGCAAGGGCTGGGGAACATTCCTCAGAAAGACAACTGTCACAGGAAGCTGACGATTGGCATGGGAGGTGTTTACCAACTTTCTCTGAGCTGTCTCAGAGGAGGTGGGGGTGGCCTGCAGCCTAGGAGGCCTGCTTCAGATCAGCCATTGCAGATGGGATTGGGCATCATCACTGTCAATCATAACTGCCCCGCCCCCCCAAGGAGAGGGCATAAAAGGTCCAAACTCATCCGCCTTTCCAAGCAGAAGTCTTGTAAGAAGATCCCTCTTTGCTTCCCTGCCCTCCAGATCACCTGGCCCCCAAACTGGACTCGTAGTCACTGTGGTGGGGACCATGGGTATTTGTAGGTGTCTGCAGACTCCCTGAGACCACGTGACCACTCAGCCCCACTCACCACATCGATGAGGCAGACGGTGGTCTCGACATCATTGGGCTGGGAGACCATGACCATGGAGGTGGCGAACACCTTCACCAGCGCCTGGTCCTTCTGCAGCATCACTGAAGGTGGGTTTGGCACCTGGATCCTGATGGTGAGGGAGCAGGACTCGGGGTACTGCTGGAACACCTGTAGGCGGACACTGGGTGAGGTGAGCAGGGCCCTCGGTGATGGGCGGGCTCAGGGGGTCGTCAGTCAACCTCTAAACACACAGCACAGGGTCCCACACTGGATACCTTCAGACCCAACAATATTGCTCGAGTCCTACAAACCACATGCAAAGCCTCCAACCACTGTGCGGTTTGGACAGGGGCTGCCTTCTCAGAGCCTCTCACACAGAGTTATCATGAGAATTCAATGTGATCATGCCAGCAAAGCTTTGAACTCAATGCCTGACCCTCAGAAATGTTCAAAACCTGGTCCTTAGGGAGATGGGGCAGGGGCGATGGGCACTGAGGCCAGTGCTGGGCATTCATGATTTCATTGATCCTTCACAACTCCATAGGGTAATTTTTTCTCCATGTTACAGATGAGAAAACTGAGACTCAGAGGGAAACATCAAGCGAATTATCCAAGGCCAACAGGAGAGTTGAGATTCCAGGCCAAGTCTGTGTGACTCAGAAACCCAGGACCTCTCTCCCCTCTCACTGACTCTCTCGCCCCACCTGGAATGAGAAAGTCCACAATTCGGGGTGCCTCACCGTGAAATTCCCAGAGCAAGGCACAGCCTGCCCCACCCGCCTGGAATTGCTGGGTTCTCCGGAGACCCACAGCGGGAGGGATCTGAGCCCGTTGGCTGCAAACTGATTTCTCCAAAGCTAATTGGCTAAAGGGACAATTCATCAAATGACCAGCTTCCCATATTTGCTAAATAACTGATTTACCAAAAAATTTATTTTAAGGAACACTTTTCTTGAATATTTTAAATGAGCATAAGTATATGGGAAAAACCACAAAGTTACTTTAAAAAGAAACTAATTTAAACATAAACTTTTATATTTGCAGTGCAGCAGTGTGGGTCCTAAGAAGACATTCATTTTCTTGAACACATTCAAGGTGAAACTCTTCTGGACAAGCTCTTGGTCTAATGGCAAATCTAGCAAATTCAGCCAATTGACCACTCAGTGGACTCACCTTTTGGCAAATCGGCTTTCAACAAATCAGTGATTTGGTGCATTGGCTTTTCACAAAAGGATTTTCAGGATACTTCCTCAGAGGGGCCTGGTGTCTCAACCACCTCCGCCCCAACATGCAGAATCTCCAAGAACTAGCAGCACCGCCTTCACAGGAACCCTGAAAGGTTACCTTGAACTCTCTCCCCGCAGCAGTACGGGACCCAGGATGCCCTCATAGCTCTGGTCAAGCATCTCCAGGTGACTCCAGGAGACATTCCTCTGTGTCTAGCCTGAGCCCCCCTGCTGCAGACCCAGCTCCACATGAAGCCCTGCGTCCCTGCTTTGGCCACATTGTGTGACCGCTCTGAGCCTATTTCCCCATCTGTAAACTAGCCCCGTGGAGGGGGGATGATTAAAACCAAATGAAACAGTGGATTCTTAAAAACTTTCATGAACCGTAAAGTGCAGTGCACATAAGAAGTGGTCCAATAAATAAAAGATCCAGCTGACTGAGGGGTCCACTTGCCTCCTGGAGAGGCCACCATTTACGGCGTTAGTAATGGTGCCCTGCCATTCGGCTTTCAACCACATGAGGGTGATAGTGACCATCTGTGGAATTTGATCTCCTTTCCTGTCTCCTTTGAATTCCACCCAGAACCAGATGGGACAGGTAGAAAGGAGATGAAAAATGTCTAAAATGGCTGTAAAGTACCGCAGTCCTTTGCATCTGTATAACACTACATAAGAAGTTCTTTGGGGCTTCCCTGGTGGCGCAGTGGTTAAGAACCCGCCTGCCAATGCAGGGGACACGGGTTCGAGCCCTGGTCTGGGAAGATCCCACATGCCGCGGAGCAGCTGGGCCCGTGAGCCACAACTACTGAGCCTGCGCGTCTGGAGCCTGTGCTCCGCAACAAGAGAGGCCGCGACAGTGAGAGGCCCGCGCACCGCGATGAGGAGTAGCCCCCGCTTGCCGCAACTGGAGAAAGCCCTCGCACAGGAACTAAGACCCAACACAGCCATAAATAAATAAATAAATAAAATTCAAAAGAGATGAGCAAAACATTCTCTCTATAAATTAAAAAAAAAAAAAAAGAAGACGTTCTCTGGTGCCAGGTGCAGGGTAGCAGGCCTGGGACCAGAGCTGGGACGAGAACTGGCATCAGAAAGGCCTTTGTTCCAACTGTGTATGGTGGCTGATCCAACAAGAGCACATTTGCTCTTTTTTTAAAAAAAACAATCACAGATAACATTTATCAAACGCCTACTCTGGGCCTAGGTTCAAATCCCAGGTCTGCAGCCGCCCTGTGAGGTGGGCTTTGTTGCTCCTGTTTTCCAGATGAGAAAACTGAGGCTCAGAGAGAAGTCACTTGCCTAAAGGAGTCCGGTATGGTTGGGATGTGCTGAGTTGGAATTCAAATTCATGTCTATCTGCTCCAAAGATCTGGCCCTTTCCCTCTAGGCCTCCATGCACCTACATGTGCCCCATGTCGGCATCTGTACGTGCATTATCTCCTTCGTCTCCTTTACCCTCCTGGATGAAACTGTGCAAAAGGTATTAGCATCCTTTTTTGACAGATAAGGAAACTTAGGCTCAGAGATGTTAAGACCCTTGCCCAAAGACACACAGCGAGGAAGTGACCAGGCTGGAATTAGACCTGGGCAGGCCAGTCCACTGCTAGAGCTCAAGTTCTTTCCATCTCAGCCCTCTGTGCCGCGCCCCCTCACAGGGGTCCAGCCTCCAAGCTTTTGTCACTGCACTCCCGGGGGGCGGGGGTGTGGAGCACCTCACCCTAGTACTGAGTGTCTTCCCTTCGCACCCAGCTCCTGGGACAGCTAGAGGGAGCGTGAGGCTGAGACAAGGGTAGGCACCAGCCTTACGTACCTCGGGAATCAGGGCTCCCAGTGTAGACGTGGTGAGTGGAGGAAGCTCTTCAAACTGCAGGGAAAGAAGAAGGGTTATGTGAGTCCCTGAAGCTAAAGGGACAGACAGGAGTTGCTAACACACTGTGTTAAACTCCTGCACCCTCTCAGACAACCAGTGGGGGCATCTCCTCCCCCTTAAAGACCTCTTGGGAGGCTCTGCCTGTCCAACAGCGGCCACCATGCAGACCATGGTAGCCGTTTTGTGGTTAAGTGGATGGGGGCAGCCACTGAAGCTTACCACAGAGAGGACTTTTCAGGGCAGGAGGCAAGACCTGACTCTTCTCCTCTAAAAATGTGATTCTTTATTAAAACAAGGTGAGCATCAGTGTGTCCATGTGCAAAACCCAGGGTCCACTAAGTGCATGATTCTGCCATATCCCTGAACTACCTGCACTATAATTTACTTAATATCTTCTTTAGATGACTTTACTTTTAAAAATATCAAATACTAAAGAATGGAAAGCCAGTACCACTTGACAGAAGGAGATGGCAGGTGTAAAACTAAATGCAATAAAAACAAAACAATGACATTGCATTCTGCATGGATACCATTGTCTTCGGGGGCCTTTGGGTGTGAGTTCTGTTCTCTCTCAATTAAAAGAGGACACCTTAAAGTTTAAGAGAGGGTTACATTATACTGGCATCAAATGGAGACTTTCCTCTTGATAGAATCGAGGTTGACATAATGTATATGATTTTTTTTTTTTTTTTGAGAACATCTTGTTCTTATGAGATACACACTGAAGTTTATGGAGCGACATGTCATGATGTCACCAAACACTCAAGTTGTTCAACAGCAGATGGATGGATGGATGGATGAGTAGATAGGTGGGTGGGCAGATGGATGGATGGATGGAAATGAAGCAAATGTGGCAAAATATTAACTGGTGAATTTGGTGAAGGATATTATGGCATTAATTGTACTATTTTGCAGCTTTTATGAAGGCTTGAATTTTTTTGAAAGAAAAGATTTGGAGAGAAAATGACTCTGGAACATACCTAAAGGTGGTATTTTATTCTTACGTATCTTTTAGTTACATAGTATCAATGTTTACCGAGTAAAAGGATTCTAAATATTTATATTGAGATACAGATATATGGATTTAAATCACGCTTTTTTTAAAAGGATGGGAATAAAATAGAATTGGATAGGGAGCAACTTTTTGATGTTGTTTAGTGTCATGTCTGTGAATCACCTAAAACCCTCCCAGGCACCACGCTTTAGTAAACACTGACATAATCAATACACATTCTGAACTGGAGATAAGTCAAGGGGTAGACTGTCTACAGTTTTTGCTTTAAAGCCATTTCCCCAAGGCCCTGGGGACTAGAGAGGATCAACAGCGGGCTGTTTGCTGCCCAGCCCACCTCACCCCGGGGGCTGCGACTCACCATGCCGTCGGTGATGTCAATATCCAGTGCCCCTTGTTTCTGCAGGAGAGTCAGCACTGAGCCCAGAAAGTTGGCAGAAATGGCCAGTTGGGAGTTGGTGTTGTCGCCCATGGGGGGCAATTCTGGCATCTTCTGCCTGGGAGACATGGCTGGCCGCCCCAGTGGATAGTCAATGAGCTCTCCTCCAACCTCCCCAACCAGAGTCTGGGGAAGCAGAGAGGAAAGGGGTCACGGAAGGGAGAGGTGCAGGGAGAAGAGTGGAGGAAGGGGGCTGAAGGCTGGGGGGAGGCCCTGCATCTGCGTCCAGGAAGCCTTCCTCGGTTAAACCCACTGGATCTTGAGTGACTCTTTCATTTATGGCCCTCACAAATTCAATTTGTGATGGAATGGCATCTCTTGCAGTTCCCGCGTTATGACCACTTATAATTAAGCCGTGGTACAGCGCCATATATTTGAAATAGAAGTATGCCATAGATTCTGCCCCACCCCACCCTCCCAGCCCTGCTCTAACAAGGTAGCAAGTTAATGCACCCGCACAATATACACCGGAGTATCTACTCTAAAGACCAGACCGCTTTCCACAGCCTGCAAGGCGTTGTGCGGTTTGCCCCATCTGGAGCCACTCTGCCCCTCACCCACCCTTCCGCAGGGCAGCCACAAGGGTCTCGTCCATCCCTGCCTCCACCTCAGCGCCTCCACCATGGTGCTTCCCGCCTGCCGTTCCCTCCCCCACACTCTTCTTTTGTTACATCCCGCTCATCTGGCTGGTCTCAGCTCAAGTGTCACGTCCTCCAGGAAGCCCTCTGTGACCTCCCTGGGTGAATCATACCCCCTGCTTTAGGCTCTGATAGCCTGGGACCCTCCTTCACAGAGCTCACGGTCTCTAATTGTTTGAGGGATTCTCGGATGGCCTATCCGGCTCCATCAGGTCAGAGATCTTGTCGTGCTCATCACTGCACCTCTAGCCCCAGCCCAGAGCCTGGCACACAGCAGGTAACTGATAAACGTCTCTTGAATAACTATGTGTTTATGGATACACTCGGTGTGCACAGGTGTGCTGTGTCTGTGAGAGCACGGTGTGCGCTCTAGCTCTGCGTCTGATGGACGAAGCGGGGAGGCATTCAGGTTTGTGCAGCCCAGGGGAAGTACGTCTGTGCGTGCGCCTGTGCAGTTATGGGCCAGATTCAGTAGTGTGCTTGAGCCAGCTCACGAGAGCCAATTCCAGGCACCTCTTCCCAACACCATGTTTAGGCCAGGGAGGGAGTACTTATACCATGGAAATCAGCAAACACTACAAATCAGGGACTTTAAAAAAAAATCATGCAGAGTGGTTAATGCTTACCAGCACACAATTAGCCAGATTCACTCCTCCAGCAAACCCAAGCCCATAGCAGCAGCTCTCATAGCTAGAAGCCAGATTGCCTGGTTCAGAGCCCAGGTTCACATTTATTAGCTGTGTGACCTTTGGCAAGTGGCTTAACCTCTCTGTGCCTCAGTTTTCTCAAGAAGAGTGCCTACCTCATATGGTTAATCTACATAAAGCACTAGGAATGTGCCTGGCACACAGTAAGCACTCGGTAAGTGTTGGCTATGATTGTGTTTCCCAGCACGGCTCCTAGAAGGTCTTCATCTAAGCAGAAAAGGGTTCTGTTCAAATGCTGCTTCCCAGGCATTCAGCAGCAGCCCTGGGGTCTCTCACTCTCACCTCTGCCTATGGGGAGAGGGCCACCTCCCCTGCCCGAGCCCAGGCACTCACATTGAGGTCCAGCTCCAGGAATTCCCCAGTCACAAGTGGGAGGCTGGAGAAGGTGTACTGGACGCTTCCCAATATTCCCAGAGGAATCAGAGCTGCAGGCAAAGGTGGGGGTCACAGGAAGGTCCCCCTCACCCACCCAGACACCCTCCTGTGCCCTGAGTGGAGAGGGGCAGCAAGGTTCCAGCTCCAGACACCATGGAAAAAGCAAGCATTCTGGGTAAAAATCCCAGCTCTGCCTCTTCCTTGCTGTGTGATCTCCGTCAAGACACTGCACCTCTCTGAATCTCCATTTCCTCCTCCGTAAAATAGGCTTAATAGAATTCCTTGGACTATATTGGTGAGCCAAAGAGATTCTGCATATTGATAAGCTTTGTAAGCTGTGAAGTGCTGTACACCAGGGAAGAAGGTTTAGGGCTCCACAACGTGGTGCTTAATTGAATCTGTCATTTTCCTGACTGCTTGTGATGGACAGCCCGACCTTCTGGGCTCTTCTGGCCTTGTACGGCTGTAGAGACTGTGCACTGCATAACTGATGCTACCATTATGTTGTGGTCTATCTGGAAGGAGGTCCCTGGAATCATGGAGTGGACGACCTGGACAACCACGTGGGGCAGGCTTGCCTTCATGAATGTTCACTCAGAAATCCTGGATCAAGGACTAGTGCTGGAGCCTGAGTCTGAGGACCTGGACAGTCTATACAGCGTCTGTCACTCTCTAATCTATTGCTATTCACTCCAGTCTCTCTGGGGGTTGAAGCCAACTCCCCCATTTTAGAGATGAGGAAATTGGGAAGAGTCTCTCCAAGTCCACACGATGCCCGGGCAGAGCCAGGGCTCGAACCCAGCCAGTCCAGAGCCATAGCGCCCTTGGGTCCAAGCGGGAACCTCCTCCCTCTGGGACTTGGGGGGATGTCTGGGGACAAGAGGAAAGGCCAGGCAGCCCCTCTCCCCTGGCATCAGCCGCATAGCACTCCACCCCACTGAGCCTTCCTCCCAGACATTGCTGTGTCCCCAGGGCCTTCCGAGGGCTGGCCCAGATCAGGCGCTAGTAGATGTTGGTTGAATGAAGCAAAGCAGGAAGGACTTACAGTCCACGAGACCCAGCTGGTCGTTGACAAGACCCAGCACCACGTCCACGATGGGGCAGAGCTGTAGGGTAGAGAGGGCACGGAGCTCTGGTGACGGCGCAGGGGGTGGAGGAGGGGGTGCACGAACAGTAACAACGACAATAGCTACTGTGTACTGACTGCCTCTCTGTGCACTATGCGGGGGCACTGTCTTCCCTGCAGCCCTATGGGGAAGGCTTTCTCATGATCCCCATTTTACAGATGGGAAAACTGAGACTCAGAGAGGTGATTCAAACCCAGAACTGTGTGAGTCTCGAGCTTCACCTCCTTATCCCTTCACTAATCTGTCCCTCCACATTCCTCAGGGCCCTTCCCAGACCCCCAAGGACACATCCCAGCCCCCTGGCTCCCCCCATCCCTCTGGGTCACCTGCAGGCCTCCAGGGATGGAGGCTGGACGACTGTGGCCCCTCGGTCTGAGGAAAGTCTGTGCCCCCCACACCCCGTCCCAGGATGGGTTCTTACCAAGTCTGGGAGGACGTTGGCCAGGACTTGGTTTACTAAGTTGTCCACAAGGTTGGGAAGAAGCCTGAGGAGAGAGGAGTGGGGCGAGGAGAGGCTCACCAAGCTGTCCACACTCGGGGCCCCTGTCCAGGTGCTGTCTGAGCAGCAGAGCCCTTGAGTGCTGGAAAATTGTTCTGAAGGCTAGAAGGTCAGTGTATACTCACCCTAGACCTGGCTGGACAGGCTGCTCAAGCAAATGGCTTGGCTTTTCATCATTCATTCACTCATCTATTCATTCATTCATTCATTCAAGAAACAAACAAATGTTCCTTGAGCTCTACTATGGGCCTAGCCTAGGCTCGCACATTCCTGTTTTTTAACTGCAAATGGCATTCTCTCCTGCTCATCTGCCCCTCTAACGGGCTGTTTGCTGCAGCTTTGCATAATCTTCCCAAAGGGAAGATGAGTGTATTATTTTATCCAAGCACCTAGCACAGTATCTGGTGCATAGTAGGTGCTCAATAAATGTTTGTGGAGGGGAGGGAAGGAGAAATACTGGCCCACCAGAGAAAATGAGTTCTTGGTGCTGAAAAGATTGGGAAATGTGGTCCATTCTACAGACAAGGAAACTAAGGCCCAGAGAAGTGAGCCAGAGCAAGTTCTAAGTGCATCACCCAGCTCTAAACTAACTCTCCTAACCAGTTAGTGAAGGGGGGAAAGAGATTACTGATACATAGACAAAACACACAGATGGACGGACAGACAGACTTGTAACGCATTTGTTTGTTTCTAATGTATTTGTTTCCCGAGGCCCTGTGGTGATGAGAAAATGAGGGAAACATGGTTATCCTAACACAAAAGTATCACTGACAGCCTGACCCCTTAGATCGGTCCCCCTCTGCCCTGCTGTGCCCCTTCCCCACCCCCAGGTTGTAGCTGATTGTTCTGTGCTATGCAAAGCAAAGAATTTCTTCAGATAAAGTCCTAATTCCATCATTTCCCCCAAGGTTACTATGTGTTATGGTCTCCTTTTTAAGCGAATTCACCTTGAGGGGTCTTGTCTTGGTTCTACTTCTCCTTGGATGATAAGGGCTGTGAGAATGCACGTGCATGTTTATCCGTGTGTGTGTGTGTGTGTGCCCGCCCATGTGTGTTGGGGGATAATTTGAAGTTAATCTATGTATATTCAGGGCACAGACTGCTTTCTCCTGGGAAGTTATCCAACAGACACATTGGCCCATGTGTGAAAAGATGTATGTAAAAGACTATTCATTATAACCTCATTTGTCAGAGCAGATTAGACAAATTGCAGTGTTCAGCACCACGGGATAGGGCAAATCAATGATGGTTCATCAAGACAGTGGAATATTATGCAGCTGTAAAAAGGTAAACAAAAGGAAACCATGTTCCATACAGAAAATTCTCCCAATAGATAAATGGTGAGAGAAAAGTGCAAAACAGTGTTTACAGTATGTGCTCATTTGTATTAAAATGAGGGCGGGGAATGAGAATTTACATTCACGTTTGCTTCATTTGTTCAAAGAAATTGGATGGAGAATCAAGAAACAAATAACCATGGTAAGGTCAATGGGAAGGGGGCAGATGGGAGACAGGGAGGGAGGGGGCTGTGCCTTTTTATCATTTTATATTTTGAACCATGTACTACCAGATATATTTCCTCGTGAAAATGTGAATTAAAAATCTGTGAGGTTTTTGTGTTTCCCTCCCCCTCCTCTTCTCACCAGAACACCTGGGGCTGATTTTCTCTGCCTCCACCCACCCTGGAGCAGAAACAAAGACTCAGAGAAGCCCACATGAATCAGAAATGTGGGGCTCAAGTTACACAATGATTTTCTCTGATCCCACAGTCTAGATAAGATGAGGGCTGGGGGGATTGGGCCAAGAAATTGATAAGACAGGAGGGGAAGGAGTAGGGGGCCTCAAAGAGAGAAGCAGAACAAGCATCTCCCAGGATGAGGGCTGGGGAGTGAAGAGAAAGGGACTCAGCTCTGAGCTGCCCTGATGTGCCCTCATCTAAGACCATCACCTGGGGGCAGCGTACCGGTCAATATACAGACACTTGAAACCACTCTGCACAGAAGGTGCCGACTTGGCCACTTTGTGGGGAGTGTGTAATAGAAAATACTCATCACCTGACCAAGGTCACATTGAACAGAATCAATTGGGAAATTTCCCTGTGAGTTGGAGCACCAATGGATGCAAAACCTCTGTTAGACAAATATTCATAAACTCTTAAAATGTGCCAGATTCTTCACTAAGTTTTTTACATTCATTATGTTAATTCCAAAGGGGAAAAGAATCACCCCCATTTCACAGATAAAGAAAGTGGAGCTCAGAGAGGGGCAACGGAGTTGCCCAAAAGTCACACAGCAAGCGATAATGAAGCTGAAGAGGTTTGAACCCCAGGCTGCTTCCAGAGCCTCTGCTCTTAAATATGGTTTGCCAAAGACAGACCACTCCAGCATCTGCCAAGGCACTCCACAGCCCGCTGGTACTCACCCTCGCAGCAGCTTGACTTTGATACCCCCCAGGAGGGTGTCACATTGCTCCATGACCAGCCGTGGGTAACCCGTGCGGTCCATGGTCAGCTGGACCTTGGCCGTGATGTTCACCTCCACTGCGATGTCCAAGAAGCCGATAAGACTGGAGGAGACCATGGGGCCAGGGAGACAATGAGTCAACTCCCAACCACCACCTCACACCTCGGCTTTTGCTCTGGCTGGCCCCACCATCTACTATGCTGCTGGCTCACGTCTAGGGGTCCCAAACCAGAAGGCTTCCCTGGTCCCTCAAGTCATCTGTGAACAATTCTATCTCCACTTAGCCTATGAGAGCTCAAAGGCTAGGAACAGAGGTCCATAAATGAACTCTATGTATAAATTCTGGTTTCCAAGGTGACCACCCAATCATCCAGCTTTGTAGGCATGACCTCATCCCATGGGGATAAATCGATGCAAAAGTCCACTGTCTGAGGTTCTCTAACGAACACCACCTATGTGGCAGGCACTGTTCAGCGAGGCCTTTGCTTGCTGTCCCTCGCTGTGGCTGCAGCCACCTGGAAAAGGATATGTCTTATCATGCCCATTGCAGGTGAAGACACTACAGCTCAGTGAAATTAGGGGGACTGGCCTGAGGTCACAGATTAAAAGAGAGAGTCAGGATTCGAACCCAGGCAGTCCCCAGACTCCAGCCTTGCAGATCTTAACCACTACACAGACTGCCTTTACTGCTCGCCGCTCAGGAGATGACCTGAGCCCAAAGGTATAAGCCATGCGTGTGCTGGTGACACCTCAGGTCTTTTAGTCCCCACATTATGGACAAAGATGGGAGATGACCTGCCCAAGATCTCCCAGCTAGGTTGTAGCGGGGCAGGGACCCCTCCAGGACCAAGGGCACACACCTTTTCCCGTTGATGGCCACGCGGGTGTACAAGCTCAGGTAGACGCCCACACCCGGCAGGAGCCGCACAGACACCTGAGGGAGAGTCAGCTCCACGATGCGCAGCCTGAACAGGACCGAGAGCGGTGAGAGGGCGGCCAGCCCCACTGCCTGCCACGCTGCTCACCCGGGACCACCCTCCCTATGCCCTCCTCCTCTGCACCCCATTCATTCCTCCAGACTCCAGAAAGACCTGTGGTTTGTGGATAGAACTTGGAAAACACAGAGAAGTTAAAGGCAAAAAAACACCACGACCCATACTCCCACTGCCTGGAGACCCACCGTTTATATTTCCATGTATTTCCTTTGAATTTTTTTTTCATGTAAAGATGCTATTCCTTCTGCCTGTCCCTGCCCCTCTTTGCCTGGTTCCCTCCTACACATTCTTTAGATTTCAGCTCCAGGTCCTCTTCCTCCAGGAAGCCTCCCCTGATCTCTCCACTATACACATCCTCACTTCTCCATGAATTTCTTAGCACTGTTGTAATTGTATGATTGTTTCCAGGCTTCTTTATTGATGCCATATACCCCACCAAGCTGCAAGCTCTGTGAGGACAAGAGATGTGTCTTGTCTTGGCTCACCATGAGGTTGTGTCCCTAGTGCCAATATAGTGCCCCACACATAGTAGGCACTCTAAATATTGGTTGAATTAAATAGTGAATGTGAGGAGGAGGCTGGGTATAGTTGAAATTATAATATGTATGTATGATCCTTGGGTTTTTTACACCTAGACTATATTACTATGACGATTCTACAGATGAGGGAACTGAGACTCAGAGAGAGGAAAAGAATGACCCAGAGTCACACACTAATATAAAAGGTTGAACTGGGACTCAAACTCAGGGCTGTCTAACGACAAGACCCCAAATCATACAACTTGGGACTTGAGATGTCCAGTCCTGAGGCCAAGCCCTAAAGTGTACAGGGCACTGAAGACCATCCCTTTTCCAACTCCAGGCCCCTGGGGGTGATCATTCCTGTTTGGAGGTTCATCAGGGAGCTTGATAGGGAAAGCCTGGCCCCTCCTTACCCTGTGATGCCCTGCACGGTGCTGAGGATGCCACCCTCGCCGAGTGCGCCCAGGACGCCCCCTCCTCCGAGAAGTCCTCCATCACCAAGGAGACCACCTCCACCGAGCAGGCCGCCTTGGCCCGCTAGGATGCCATCGGCTGCCAGTATGCCTCCAGTGCCCAACAAACCACCTGGGCCCAGCGCCCCAGGTGGGATCTCTCCAGGCTGCAGCTCTTGCTGGTGAAGTCTGCCCATGGTCGCCGCCACTTCCGCTGACCTGTACCGCCTGTGGCCCCTCTGGCTGCCATATGCATTCTCAGCGTTGCGGTAGTTGCCCTTCCGGAGGTCCCTGATGCTTCCATCAGACTCAAGGGTCTCACCGTATCGGTATTTGCCCCCCTGATGAGCGGTGTTGTCATTGGCCTCAATGTGACCGTACTTGTAATTATGACCAAGCTGGTTGCCGTTGGTATACTCTGGGGGTGGTTCTTGGACGTGAAACTCATTGTAGGGAACACCACCGACACCTCGGGGGAATTCAGCGCCTCTGTAGTCATCGTAATGGTGTCGGCCACCGCCCAAAAGACCACCCAAGAGACCGCCACTGTCACCCAGCAACCCCCGACCACCGTGGCCTCCACCACCCAGCAGCCCCCCACCACTGCTACTCCCTCCACCCAAAAGCCCCCCACCATTACCACCCAGGAGGCCTCCATCACTGCGGCTACTGCCACCCAGTAAGCTTCCGCCAACTCCACCCAACAGGTCACCACCCCTGCCACCACCCCCGCCACCAAGCAAGCCCCCCAGAAGACCACCTCCCCGGCCACCTCCACCTCCACCAAGCAAAGCCCCCAGGAGAGGCCCACCAGCATCACCACCAGCTTTACCCACGGGCACCTCTCTCAGGGCTGAGCGGAGAGCATCACTTTGCTGCAAGGTGCCCGAGATGGCTGCAGAGAAGCAAAGGTCTGTTAGGGGCGCCTCCCCCTCCGGCCCCCAGGCACTGCCTCCCAGCATTGCTCGGCTCTCTGGGCCCCACTTTCCCCACTGGTAAAATGCTGAGGTCGAATGGAAAGACTCCTCCACACCAACCCAGCCCTGACACCCCCGGGAACTCATTAGCTGCTGGCTTTGACCTCTCACACTTTAACTGGATTTCGACAGTATTCAGCCAAACCTGGATAGATTTTCTTCATGATCTTCCCTTCCAGTGCTCCACGCTTTACAGCTTAAAAAAAACCTACTTCCTTGTGCATTATTCAATCTGATTCCTGGGAAATAGTCAGGACCAGAATTATTGTCCTCATTTGATGGATAAAGAAATTGAGGCTTGTGACTCTTAGGAAATGACCTCATTTTTTTATTCTTATGATAGCCTTGGATAGGAATTAGGGCAGGGAATGTGTCCTCATTTGCCAGATGACAAAAGTGGGGCCCCAAGAATTGAAGGCAGAATCAATATCAGCTCCCACTTTTGAGGGCTTTCTATGAATCAGGAACTGTGCAGAGTTTTCAAAAGTTCATCTCATTTAATTCTTGAATCATTTCTCTGAGAAGGGGACCATAATTACACCTTCTTTGCAGATGAGAAAACTGAGGCTCAGAGAACTCAAGTCATGGGCTTAAGGTCACACAGTCAGTATCTGAACCCCAAGAAGGCTGACTCTAGGACCCAAGCTCTTAATCACTGCTTTCTACTGCCTCAAGCATAAAGTCCCCAACATGGTGTCTGGCACATAGCAGGTGCTCAGGAGATGGGAACCAAAAGAAAAAGAGGAAGCTAAGGCCCAGAGAAAAGCCACCCATCCATCTGATGTAGAATCTGCCAGTGAGGAAGAGAGTCCTTGGGAACTTCAGACTTGGCTGGACTTCCCTACCTGCCCCCTGCCACTCCCCACCCACTGCAGGGCTGGACTCACCGTTGCTCAGCACGTCTTTGGTAATCCTGAGGACAGCGTTTGTCTCTTGGCGGATGCCACACACAGCCACCACGGACAGAGTAGCCACACACCACGCTGTCCACATGCTGGCCCTGCTTCTCTGCTAAGGAGACAGTGGGTCGGTCATATGGCCATGGCTGTGTGTCACCGCACTGGCCAGCAGGTGGAGTTAGCACCACCACCTCCCAACCTGCCAAGAGTCACATCAAGACCCTGAGGCCCAGAGACAGGGTAAACGACCCCAGGTCATAGAATGGGGCAGGTCCAGAGTTCCTGATACCACCTTCTGAGTTTTTCAAATTGCAATGAATCTGGAGGCCCAAAGCAGACCCATTAACCAAACTGTCCCATAACATAGATGTTTTATTATCTCCTGAGATGAAAATTTACAAATGGAGCCTCAGGAAGAGAGAAGAGTAATCGGGATTCCAACCAAAATAGCAAATTAGTAGAAGACAGACTCTGGGGAAATCTCTCCAGAGATTTCTGGAGAAATCTACTCATATATTCATCCAACCACCTACCCATCCATCCTTCCATTCATTCATCCAACCATCCATCCATCCATCCATCCATCCATCCATCCATCTATCCATCCTCCTTCCATCTATCCATCATTTATCCATGTTCCAACCAGCCAGCAAGCCAGTCATATGTCTATCCATCTATCTTTCCTTTCTTCCATTTTTCCTTCCATACATCCATCATCCATATATCCTTCCATCAGTCCATGCAGCTGTCAAACATTCATCTAGCCACACTTGCATGCATCCAGCCAGCCAGCAAATACCTTTTCCCACCTCTTTGGAGGAGACAGTTCTACACCATGTACTTAAGATGAAGGGCTCTGGATCAGAGCTATCTGGGTTCTAATCCTTAGGCAAGAGACTTGACCTTTTTGAACTACAGCTTCCTAGTCACCAGCACATCATATCTGGTACATAGCAGACACTCAGTAAACAGTAGTTATTGTTTGGGGACTATTATTTCAGACCCCTAAGAAGTGGGTGTGGGGCTTCCCTGGTGGCGCGGTGGTTGAGAGTCTGCCTGCTAATGCAGGGGACACGGGTTCGAGCCCTGGTCTGGGAGGATCCCACATGCCGTGGAGCAACTGGGCCTGTGTGCCACAACTACTGATACTGAGCCTGCGCGTCTGGAGCCTGTGCTCCGCAACAAGAGAGGCCGCGACAGTGAGAGGCCCGCGCACCGCGATGAAGAGTGGCCCCCACTTGCCGCAACTAGAGAAAGCCCTCGCACAGAAACGAAGACCCAACACAGCCATAAATAAATAAATAAATAAAATTAAAAAAAAAAAAAAAAAAGAAGTGGGTGTGAAGTATTATGAGATTGGAGGGGTGAAGCATGCATTTGCGGATGAGCAGGTCAACCTCCAGGAGACTTTATTTTGCTGCCTCCACGTCTAGTCCACTTCTCTCACTCCACCAGCCCAGTCTAACCGTTCTCCAGCCTCAGAGAATCAGAACAGGACATGGCCTCCCATCTGGGCCAGACTGTGAAATTTTTGGCTTCAGCGCCACTTATGCACGCTCTTCCCTTTTCCCTGCCCCCACGTCCCTTGAAGTTCACAAAGCCCCCAAGTTCTTTCCTCCCTGCTAATTGCTCCCAGGAGAGTATCAGAGGCACTCATTTATACTAGAGTATTAAGGACTCATATGTTCAAGAGTTTTTTTTCCCCCTGGCTTCCTCACCTCATCCTAACCCCACTGCCCAGAGAGTTCTGTGTTCAAAGAGGGATCACCACCTTCAGTTTAAAAAGATGGGCATCAAAGGAGGGATTTCTGGCATCAGCAAGCAGCTGCAGTGTCTCAGGGAGGTAGCAAAGGTCCCAGGTACCCAGCATCCCTGGGAAAGATGAGCGCAGCTCGGTTCACCATGTAACTAAAGGGACTCGGGCCCTTTTGCTGATCCCTGAGAGGTTCTCCTGACTATGCCCATGTTTCAGACAAGATCACTGAGGTTCAGAAAAGGGTCTCCCAGGCAGGTCTCCAGTCTGGGACATGCCCCACTGCCTCCCCAGGCCTCAGCCTCCCCCTGCCCAGACTCTGAAGAGGGAGGAGGCTCCTCCTTACCCCCAGGAGGTCCCCGCAGCTCAGCCTTGAGAGGTCCCGTTCACCGGGCCTTCTGCTTTGGCTGAACCTGATCACAGGCCAGTCTTATATAGCAGCTGGAGTCTGATCCTGGACCCAGGGAGGGAAACACCATGTAATTACGAGAGACCGGAATCCAGATTTGCTCTGCCCATTGGGCATCGGGACCCAAAACCACAAGGGTTTGCGGTTTGTGGCTAATTCTGAGAACTTGTTCAGCCCCAGATGGTGTCACATGAGCTGGGGTTTATCAGCCCCTGGTCTGGGCACATTCCTGGAGACCCTAGCTAGGCCCCCAGATGGCGGAAGTGGAAACACCCCCAGACGCATCTAGTTTCCAGCTCTAAAGCAGGCACTGCCCACTCCAGATGGCCTGGGCAGACTACTGTGCCCAGACTCGGCGTCAGGCTGACCTTGGTTCAGACCTCGCTCAACCCTGAACTCACTGGTTGACGTTGGGCCGGCCACTTCCCTGCTCTGTGCCTCTCATTACATATTTCCGTCTGCTAAATGAGTACAATACCTGCCTCACAGGACTGATTTGAGGATTCAGGGAGATGGATACGGATCTGCTCTTCAAACTTCGGGCAGGTGCGAAGAGAATAAGCAGATAGGCTTCTGTTGACCTGCAGAAGATTTTCTCCCAATATTTCATTATGAAATGTCTATACGTACAGCGAAGTTGAAAGAAGTATACAGCGAACACCCATATGCTTGTCATCTTACACCCACCAGCTACATCTACCATTAACATTTTGTTATACTTGCTTTATTGCATATCTATTCATCCATTAATCCATCTTTTTAAAAAAAAATGTATTTCAAAGAAAGTTACAGTTAGCAGTATATTTCCCTTTAAACATTTCAACATGCATGCCATTATGATTCTTTTCTTTAGATGTAAAATTTTCTTTAGATGTAAAAAGGCACAAATGTTGTGTTTACTTGTTGAAAATTGACATGTTATACAGTATGTAGCCTGCACCCTTATCTTAATATAGAGCATTTTCATCACCCCAGAATATTCCCTCCTGTTCTTTCCCAGTCAGTGCCTGCTCCCACCCCTCAGTGGCAGTCACTGCCCCCTCCAAAACCTTCTGGGACACGGCCCCGACCTCCTCCTTGGCATTCAAGGAGGATCTGCCTTCCACACCAGTGCTGCTCGTTCCTTTCACCACCACCACCTCCAGCCTCCCTGCCTCCGGGCCTTTGCATGTGCAATCTCTGCCATAGAATACCCTTCTCCAGATTCCATTAGTCACACTATTGCAGAAATGCCAGCTGCTCTAGAAAGCCTTCTGTGACAACCCCTAACTCTGACCCTTCCTCTGGATGCCCCCCCCAAGGCCCTCTGCAATGCCAACCCCCTGAGATGGTGTTACTCTGGGGAAACCAAGCCTGTGCCCCACTCCCAGCCCAACACAGGTACAGATACCAGTGTAGCAAATGAATGAATGAATGAATGAATGCCCTTACTCTCTCCATACCAGTTGGGGAGAAATCTGAGTCCTCCTTGCCTCTTACCCCCAGCCCCAGCCTAGGTCCTACCTCCATGTTTAATTGATGCCACTTCCTCCCTCCCCCACCAGGCCTACCTGAGAACCTCTCTAGGGTGAGGGGGCATTTGTCTCTCCCCACCGAGGCCTGCTCTCAAGCCAGGCTGAGAATAAATGTGAGTTCTGCCGAACTCTGCAGGGAGATGCTTCCTCCCTACTCCCTGGGGGCAATGGAGGCTCTGAAGGCAGGCATGGGTGATGTTAAGTCCTGCCAAGCTCACCAATGTCACCACTGGCCCCTGGGCCAGCCCCTCTCTGGGACTCAGTTTCCCTATCTGCAGTGGGTGCATTAATGGGACAGGCTTTGGAGCCAGATGTTGGGTTCAAATTCTGCTGCCAGTTCTCTCCAAGCCTGTTTCTTTGGTGTTGAGATGGTGACCAGAATGGCCTGGCCTCAAGAGGAGGTTGTAAAGGTCAGGTGACTTAATCATGCAAAGTGCTGAGAACAGGGCGCAGCACACAGTAGGTGCTCAGTAGATGGCATTTTTATTCCCATAATTCCGGGTCCCTGCTGGCACCACAAGGCAGCAAGTCAGTGAAAACCATGAGGGGTGTAAGGGGGGTGCTTGAGCCCGGGCCCTGGACCATCTTATCATCTGTAGGGGCTAGACGGGCTCCAGGGTAGGGACCCTAAGAACCACATGTGCCTGTGTTCCTACATCCCATATGCCTTCTCAGCTCTGGACAATCACTTCTCCTCTGGGGCCTCAGTCTGGCCATCTGAGAAATGGGCATAATCACACTTTCCCAGCAGGGTTTTGAGGATTAAAGAGGAAACATCTGGAATATACCTGGAGCTTCATGGGGGCTCAGTAAACCCCGTTTTTGACTCCCCATTCCTGGCACTTAGTGTGATAAAACTGCTTGTTAAACAAAAATATTGCCTTTTAAAATTGAAATACAGGGGCTTCCCTGGTGGCGCAGTGGTTGAGCGGCCGCCTGCCAATGCAGGGGACACGGGTTCCAGCCCTGGTCCGGGAGGATCCCGCAAGCCGCGGAGCAACTGGGCCCGTGCACCACAACTACTGAGCCCGTGTGCCACAACTGCTGAAGCCTGCGTGCCTGGAGCCTGTGCTCCGCAACAAGAGAAGCCACCGCAAGAGAAGCCCTCGGCAACTAGAGAAAGCCCGCGCACAGCCACGGAAGATGCAATGCAGCCAATAAATAAATAAAATCTATTTTAAAAAATTAAAAAATAAAATAAAATAAAATTGAAATACAATGCAAAGAGGGCAACTGTGCCTTTCTCCACCTCCCCATCCCTCCCACCAGAGAGCAGGGATCAACGCCCACTGTAAATTGTAGAGGGCGGTGCACACATGAAGGTCAGTCATCAGAGGCTCTGTGCCTGTCCTCAGTCCTGAGACCAGCCAAGTCCTGGTGGCCATGAGGCCAGCCTGCCCCTTCAGGCCCCGAGAGGATTAGTGTAGCTCCGGCACCAGGGAGATCACCTGGGCTTAGCGTTCAAAAGGCACCTTTGTCTGGAGCTGGTGGGACCAGGCCCTGGGAGGTAACTCACCCTGAAGGTGACTCAGCCTGCAGGGGGCCACGTGGGGGATTCATGCAGGAGGCTGTCAAGACCAGGAAACAGAACCAGCCCCACTATCAACCCCTCCTCTCAGCACTGGTCCCCCTCATGAACCGTCAGCTCGCCAGGCCTGCGGGGGGCTGCCGAACGGGGGGCTTCCTGCACGTCTGGTTTCATTGCCCACTCTAAGTGCGGAGGTTCAGAGCCTGGGCTCTGGAGTCAAGGGCCTGGGTTCAGGTTCTAACCTCATTACTTCCTAGCTGTGTGGCCTTGGGCAAGTCTCTTAACCTCTCTGTGCCTCAGGTTTCCTCAACTCTAGAATGAAGGTAAAAACAGTTCCTAGAAAGAAGGGTTGATTCAAGGAGTTGATGACATATGTATCTAAAGCCCTTAGAACAGTTTCTGGCTCTTATTAAGCATAAAATTAACACAGCAAGTATTACTTTTATAGCGTAGCCATGAAAAGCCCAGGCTTTGGAGTAAGGGTAAGAAGGACCTGGTTCAAATCCTGGTTTTGCCACTTAGAAGCTGTCCAATTCCATTTCTCTGAGCCTGTTTCCTCATATGTAATACAGGGTGATAATACCCACTGATCATGGTCACTATGAAAATTAACTGAGCAAAGGGATGTTAAGCATCTAACACAATGTCCGGTATACAGTAAGTGCTCAGTAGAGGTTAGCTGCTCTCACTGCTACTGTGTGCAGCCACAGGTCTCGCCATGACAAAGACCCTCCCTGACCTTGAGGTGCTCTTGGTCAAGTGGAAAACAGGGTGAGGCAGTGACATCCAGTGTGAACACAATAATAGACCCTGCCTAGGGCACGTGAGGCTGGAGGCGCTCTTCTCAGTACTCTACAAGGACTGTCTCATTTCATCCTCAAACGACCTATGAGTGAGTCCTACGGGATTCCCATTTCGCAGATGAGGAGCCTGAGGCACAGAGATAGCTCTGCTCCCTCTTCATGCTCCAAGAGGATCAGCTGAGGCCACGTCTAGGCAGCCTTGAATGCCAAACCTGGGAGTTTGGATGATTTCCTGTTGGCCGTGAGAATCCAGCCATGGAAGGTCAAGAATGAGCTGAAGGAGGACAGGATGGAAGAGAGGAGGTTGTGAGGACAGGGAGGGCAGGTGCGGTCCTCGTGAGAGAGGAGGAGGGTGTGCTGGGGTTTGGGTAGAGAGGCAGGAACAGGTGAAGGCAGGATGAGGAGGGAGAATAATGCAGCAGTAACACGAGCTAAAGGCACTGAGGGCTTCTGATGGGTGAGTCACCATCCTGAGTGCTGGTTAACCCTCAAAACCAAATTACTATCATCTCCAAGTTACTGATGAAGAAATCGAAAGTCAGCGAGATTAAAAGACTTGCCTGAGGCCACACGGCAGCTCGGATGGGATCTGAACACAGGCAGCTAACACAAGCTACTCATTTAATCACTGCATTGTTCTGGATGGGAGTCAGGAGACACTGGAGATGAGAAAGGAGTCAAAGATAAATCCCAACATGTCACTCAGCACTAGGCCTGGCATGTAGTAGGTGCCAGTAATTGTAGGTGGGTGGATGGGAGGGAAGGAGGAAAGAAGGGACAGGGGTAGGAAGAAAGGGTAGAAGGTGGATGGATGGATGGATGAATGGGTATGGGAATGGATGGATGGGTAGATGGAAGGATGAATGGGTGGGTGGGTGGATGAATGGATGGATGGATGAATGGATGGAAGGATGAATGGGTATGTGAATGGATGGATGGGTAGATGGGTGGGTGGGTGGATGGATGGGTAGATGGAAGGATGAATGGGTGGGTGGATGAAAGGATGGATGGATGGATGGATGGATGGGAGGATGGTCATTCCTATTGGTGGGTAAACCTCTAGATGGGTTCCAACTCTCCTCTGCACCCCCCTCAAATCCTCTGATCCAGTTCCCAAAACTTAACTGGCACCTTTTCACTCAGGCCCACTCATAAGTACCAACTTGGGGCCATTCCCCAGAACCAAGGAGGCCCATCCTGAGCAGCAGAGAGGAGCCCAGGAGAGAGAGGCAGGACTCCCACTTTCCCATCCCAGCTCTGCTACTGTGAGGCCTTGGGCCAACCAGGCTCCTGTCTGGTGTCAGTTTCCCTGCCCGCACAGTGTAGCTTTCCTCAGTGTAGCTTTGTCCTGAGGTCTATCCTGAGGTGTGTCAACAGCAGGTGTGTAGTCAGTAGTGATCCCTCCCGGGCAACACTGAGTCTCACTCATCTTTGCTTCCTGGAATGCTGGCTCCTTTTCTCCCTGGAAAACTCTTACCCTTCAAAATTCAGCTCAGACATCACTTCTGAGAAATGTCCCAAAGTCAGAGAGACAGAGACAGACAGACACAGACTCAGACTCAGAGAGACAGAGTGAAAGATGGAGGTATTTAGAAAAATAGAGAGAGGAGAGTGAAAGGGTGGGAGGGGAGAGGGACACAGGGAGCTCGAGGCAGAGGCGGAGGAAGGCAGGACGAGACACAGAGGCTGCCCGGGCCAACCAGCAAAGTTTGGGATGTGAAGCTACAATGACTAGGCCCCAAGTTCCCTCACCTCCCAGGAGCCCTGCCTGGAGCTGGGGAGGGCACCAGAGGCAGAGGCCAAGGTAGCCCCTGTGTGACTGGAGAACAAACCAGCCGGGAGGTGCTGAGATAGAGGAGTCGTTTATTGAGAGCTCAGGACTTGCCAAGGAGGCGCCAGAGCTTTCTCCAAAGCAGAGTGCTGGGGCTGACCCTGCAGTCCCCACCCCAGACTGGGGGCAGAGCTGCAGGGCCAGAGCACCTGGGTGAGCCTGCGTGGATAAAGGACACTTACACTGTCACCGACACAGGCTGGAGCCTGGGAGGGAAACTGAGGCAGAGCGGGCAGATGGACAGGACTCTGGCAGTCAACAGGGAGGGATGGTGGCCAGCTGTCAGCCTCAGGATGCCACGTCAGCACAACAGCATTCTGCAAGTGGCAACGGCTCAAGGTTAGGCCCTCTGAGTCCTTGTGCCCAACACCGCCACCACATACCCTCATCCCTGCAGCCATCTCTGTGTGCCCCCCCACCCCATGCCCTGGGGTTAGCACTGTACTTGGGACACAGCTGGCACTTATTAAGTGAATGAATGAAGAAATGAATGAATGATGAATAAACGACATTCAGTGTGGGAGAGGTCACTGACTTTAGGACTTAAAGAGACATAAGTTCAAGTGCCATTTCTCCTGCTAATTTATTGTGTGAACTTGGGCCAGAAATGTGGCCTCCTTCAGCCTTGGTCCTCATCTGAGAAATGGGCCCAGAATTCCCTGATCTGCCCACCTCCCAGAGCTGTACTGAGACTCAAAGCTGTGCTGGATTGAAAAGGATTGTGAGGCCATGTCAATATTCAGTAAGAAAAAATGTCATGATCTATTAGCCACGCCTGCCACGGGCACAGCAGAAGGGAGAGACAGAACGTGTACTTGCTACCCCTGGACCAGGGGAACTGTGATTCTGTGAGTAAACCTGAGGTTCCATCCTATCGGCCAGTCCTGTGTCTGAATTGAGCAGGAAAGAACTCTGTGACTGCTTGACAATGTCTGCCACGGGCAAGTAAGGAAGGAGTGATAGCACATACGTTGTATATTTGCCATTCCCAAATTAGGTAATTTATAATCCCTGAGCAACTTAGAAAATGGTGCAGGGACAGACCAGCTGATGAAGCAGAGCAGTCCCCTCATGAGTTTCAAGCAGGGCTCTCCAGAGACAAGCTTAAGGCCCATCTAGGCCACACCTGCATGGGAAACTCACCGCTATGATCACGAGAGCCGCACTGGCAAAATTGACATTGAGAACCTTAGGCAGGGGGATTCCAACATCCAGGTTCACTGTGAAGAGGGTGTGGCTGAAAGCAAAGATATGTGGGGAGCCAAGGTGGGACCTGCTGACCCTATTCCACAACTTTCTTTAGCGAGGCAGTTCTCTTCTTGGAGACTCAGGTTCCCATACTGGCAGACTCCTACTCATCCTGCTAAACCCAAATAAAAATGTCCTTTTTCTGTATCATCTTAAGGGGTCCCTTCAGTAGAACCTCCTTGAGGTTCTGTCAGTCCCTTGCACATTCTGGGTCATCTATATTCTACTCATTTGTTTACATGACTATTTCACTCTGGATTGTGAGCTTGAACACAAGCTCTTGAGGCCCAGAGTCCGGCATGATGTAGGAGCTAATCAATGTTGTCTGTATGGAAACAAACTTGGTTTCTGCATCTTGGAAATGGGGATCAACCCCTCTCCAGCCTCAGTGTCTCTATTAAGAACAATGGATAATAACCAAATCACTTTGCTGTACACTTGAAACTAACACAACATTGTAAATTAACTATACTTCAATAAAAAATTAAAAAAAAAAAAAACAATGGAGAGAGGCAATGGATTTGGCAATACTGAGTTCAGACACTCCATGTGTCCAAGAAGACAGTGAAGGCTGCCCTTACCATTGAGCTTTGGCATGTAAGCTACCCGGACCACATTACTGAGCCATTCTTCTAAACGGGACGCCTGCAACAGAGCACACAGAGGGCTGGGAGGTGTGGCTTTGCAGGGAGCTGTGCAACCCTTCCCCAGGGATAAAAATCCAGAGGTCCAGCTGCCCCAGCCTCCCCACCCCCATGCCTGAGGACATAGCTCCTGGTAGACACAGGGCCCGCTGGGGTGGGCTGTCCACCAGTGACCCCAAAGGGGATTCTGTGATTTAGGCAGGGTTCACCCTGTGCCCCATGAGCTTGGACGAGCCGCTCTCCCGGAGGAAGGGTCTGTGGGGCCTGTGTCTGAGAAAGAGGGAGGAAATGTGCCCAGCGCCAGTAACTCTGTGTGGTCTGATCTTAGATTCCTGTGAGTTTAGAAACACTTAGAATGACCTAGAACCTGAGACCATCGTGAAATTCTAGAACCTCAGGCCTCTGAGAAGCAGGAAACTAAGGGCTCTGTGGGCCTCTGAAATGTTAGAACTTTCTGAGTTTAGGAACCTTATTACTGTGTGAAATTCCAGAATTCTGAACCCTAGTGAGGTTCTACACATTTACAACTTTGTGAGGTTCCAAGACTTTGGAAGATCATGAGATTCACTTTCCTAAGACAATGACTATATTATACGTGCGTATGTGTGTCCGCAACCCCCCCTTCCCACACACACCTGTCCGGATGTTTGCCCACTCTGGCTTATTGGGGCAGAGCCCAGACTGGGGCCAGCTCAGTCATATGGCCCATGACTCATCCTGCCTCCTTTCCACCCCGACCTGTAGACCCTCACCAATGCCAAGCTGCTCACCCTCCCAGGAACTTGCAACAAAGGCGTGGGCGAAGGAGGAGGCCAGCTTGACACTGAGCCTGGTGGAGAGAAAAGAGATGTTGAGGGGCCCCAGCACCCACCACACCCCCAGCCTGCCCCACCCCTAGCTCTCCAGGATCAGGAAGCAGGGTTACAGGGCCAACTCTGCCTCTATCCAGCCTTGACTCAGAGACTCAGTTTTCCCACCTGTAAAATGGGCCTGGAGGGAGCTAACCTCCTTCTGAGATATCATGACTGCCACCTCCGACTCCATGGCCCTGGAGCCTTGGTCTGAATCCCAGTTGTTTGACTGAACCTCTCTAAGGAGTGGCCCTCCCATAGACTGAGCCTTGGACACAGAGTGCCCTGCACCCAACAGCTGCTCACTAAAGGCAATAAACCACCAACGGATCACAGCTGGCTCAAATGCAGGTCCAGGGCCAGAGCCCGGACACACATCTCTGTCTCCTGAAGGGCTGAGGCTTCAATTGCCACCAGGAAGGGGAGACGAACCCTGGCAGTCAGTGAGGGCTTTTGTCAAGCTTACAAATGGGGCGATGGTGGAGCCCTGTAGGGGGGTAGTAGTAGCCTGAGGGGCCGGCAGGGGTCCGGTGAGCACCGGGTACCTATGGCCCAGGACAGTCTGATCCCAGAGTCCCCTGGGAAAACCCCTGTATCCAGGGGAGGGACAGAGAGGCCCCAGGCCAAGGTGAGAGCACTGGGCCCAGAGAATGGAGGCCCAGACTGTGGACCTGCTTCCAGGGACAACCCACTGTGCGAGCGTGGGCTTTGTGCCATGCACGTGTAAGGAAAGATCGTCATCAACATCACCATCTTGGTCATTATGATTATCATGAGGCCTAGTTACCACAGGGGTGGAGAAACTAGAGAAATAGCTAGTCCACATGAATAACAAAGCATCTGACAACATTCAAGGACAGTTACCTCCACGGCCAGCCTCTAGGGCTGATAACTCAGGAGTCTAGACTCCATACCCCACAGCAGGTTTATCTCCAGGGCCAGCTTTTGAGCAGGTGCAGTGGAAGATGCCCACTCTGGAGCCAATTCTCTGGGCCCCAGTTGCCTCATCTGTACAATGGGCTAATACCACCCCTTCCCAGCAGGTCCCAGAGGCAAGGAAGATGCTGGTAAAACACTTGCAATTTAGTTGCTGCTCAAGAAATAAGAGAGGGTTTCTGTCGGTCCCTAATTCTTGTTCGTAAAGACAAGGCCCAGGATCCCACATTACCGTTCCAGGGACAGGGAGAGGTGCAGCTTGGTAGCTGACGGAGCCAGCTGGGCATTTAAAGTCATCACCTGCATGGGAACAGCAGGCAGAGATTACACTGAATTTGGCAGAAGGAACTTGAGGACAGGTCTGCCTTGGCCAACAGGTGAATTTCCACCGTCTATTTCCTCCACTACCCCTTGCTGAGGCCCTACCGTGTGTTAGGGTCCACGCTGGGCTATGAGGAGGTAACTTGAAGGTTCTGGCGCTCAAGAACCAGGGTACTGAGGGCAATCGGTGTTGGAGGCGAGGCAGCTCTAGGGCTGCAGGAGCTTGGACAGACCCTCAACCCAGCCTGCAGTGGGTGAGGGAAGGCATCCCCCGTGAGGTGACTCCTGAGCTGAATCTTGGAAGGTGAGGAGTTAGCCAAGGGAAGGGGAGAAACTGCCCTCCAGGTGGTGGTCCCTGCACAAACAAAGGCAGGGTGGTGCGACCAGGTAGCCCTGAGTAACTGGCTTAGGGCGCAAGGCTGGGAAAGGCACAAGGATGAGGCAAGGGGCTGGGGATGGAATGGTGTTTGGCCGTGCAGAGCCAGGGCAGAGAGTGAGCAGGGGAAGGACCTGCCACTGCCCGGATGTATGGCTGGGAAAACCAGTAGCGGTGGGGTAGAGGGGAGCAGACTGGAGGTGGGGGCCAGGAGGGAGCTGGAGGGTCATCCAAGAGATATGTGAGCACAGAGAGGCTGGGGAGGTGGGGGCAATTCCTGAGGTCCTGAGGAAGCACAGTGGACACGTGTGTGATGAGGGAGCAGCTGGGAGTCCAAGGGCACTTGGGTCTCAGCTCAGGTGATGACAGTGGGGGCGGGGTTTCCTGTGCTGTGCCACATGGGGCCTCCCACCCTGAGATCCGCAGCCTGGAGAGGGTCAGCCCTACTTAGAACCCCAGTGCCAGCTCCCACCCCTCAGCTGCTCACTCTGTTCAGCTGGAAGAAGGCTTCACGGGTCCCTTTAGGGAGGTAGGACAGCACATGGATGTTAGCTGGGACGGAGACCATGGCCTTCTTGTCCTGGAGCGTGACCGTGGGTGCTTCTTTTACCCGCAGTGAGAGCAGGAGCTGCTGGCCTGGTGGCAGCTTCCTCAGGGTCTGGAGAGAAGCAGGGGCAGAGTCGGGGGCAGAGTAGGGGCACGAGGAGAGAAGCAGGGGCAGCTTAGATGCTCCACTAATAGAATCAGTTAGTCAGTCAACAAACACTCATTGAGCACCTAGTGGGCCCAAGGCACCGTGCTGGGAGCTGAGGTAACAGCCTGAACCAGACAGGCCTGGTCTTGGCCCCCACGAGGCTGACACTCAGGTGCGGAGATACCAATCCACAGAACAACCAATCAGAGTCAAAATCCTCCCCCTAGGACACACTTTATTACACAACATAAAAAAACAAAACAAAAAATATCCCCGATGCCTACACTCCCTACATCATCCATCCTCTGCCCTCCTATCTCACTTCCCACCACTGGCCCCTCATTCTCTCCTCTCCAGACTCACTGACCACTTCGCTGTTCCTCCAACTAGCCAGGCATGCTCCCACCTCAGGGCCTTTGCACTTGCTGCTCCCTCTGCCAGAACTGTCTTCCCCAGACACCCGCATGGCTCCCTCCATCCCCTCCTTCAGCCTTCAGCTCACACATCGCCTCCTCAATGAGGGCTTTGCAGAGCACCCTCCTCCACCTTTCTGACACTGTGTATATTCTACTTATTTATTTGTTCAATGTCTGTCCCTCCCACCACAATGGCAGCTCCTTGAACACGGAGACTTTTGTCTACTTTTCACCAATTGCCCCTTCTGCATGCCCAGCACCTAGCACAGGGCCTGGTACATAGTAGGTGCTCAGTGAATATTAGTTGACTGAATGAATCACACAATCAGCAAATGCTGAATCTCATAATCACGACATCGTGGATTACAGAAATGCTGGAAACCACGCATCCACAGAAGGTTAGAATCACTTGAATGCTGGGATCTGGTGACCAATTCCTCAAGCCCCAACTCCCGGGGTTGCAGTATCATAAAGACAGGGGGAATCACCGGATTCCAGCCTCCTATATCCACAGATTCTGAAGCCATGGAACCAAACTCAGAACTGGGGCCACACACAGGGCTCTGATGCTGTGAAAACAAAGGCTTCAGGCTCCAGAGACAAGCCCAGCCTCCCTAGGCTAAGAGACATGGCATGCCTTGTTGCATCCATGGGTCCCTGCTCCTGCCACCCTGGCCTCCCCCAAGTCCCTTTCCACCATCTTACAACTCCTCAGAAGAACGAGGTTCTTCTGAATGTCTAGCCCCAATCTCAGCCTTTGCCTGAGACACCTATGCCCTTTAGCCCAAAACACCAATAAGCAGAGGCCCCACTCAGGCCCACCAAAGCTGCTTTCCATCACCACCTTCAAGGACTCACAGAATTTGTCTGTGTCCCCAAATTCAGCTGCCCTCTCCATCTTCTCTGGTGGAAGCCCAGGCCTTGTGGGTCTCTTTCTAACCTCTGTCAGAATCTGCTGTTACGTAAAGACCTTGTAGTAGTCATTTCAACTTCAGTATAATTCAGATTCCCACAGCTGGAAAGAAGCTGATTCAGCACCAGTTGGAGGGATGGGAAAGCTGAGGACCAGGCCCTGCAGTCACGTACTGACTGATGCCCACTAGTCAAATCTCCCTGAATCTCCCCCCTTCTCTTTCATCTCCATGGCCACTGCCCTGAGTCTTCTCTCTGAGGACAAGAAGACTGAGACCAAGATGAAGTAAGGCAGTTGGAGGGAGGGGGCTCAATCACTTGGAAAGAATCTGCTTGACATAGGAGCAACAGCCCCAGGACAAATGCCCAGTTGACTTCTGGCGCAGTTAGACGCTGGTCCTTTCTTCTCTAAGCAAAATCTGCTATCAGGAAAGGATAAGGTGTTAGTCAATCACACTTTAGTATGAATTTGCACTCAACATTCAATTGCAGCTGTCTGGAGAGCTGTATTGAGAAAGATTCTGGAGTCCACTCAGGGTCATCAGGAAAGAGCTACAGTGAACAAAGCCCACGAAAGGGTCACTCACCTCAGGGACCAAAGCTGCCAGCTCTGTAGTTGTCAGTGGAACACTGCTGGAAACCTGGACCCAAGACCAAATGGGATGGGGGTGGGGGGTAAACACAGAGCCAAATAGGGATCCCTCAGCACACACAAAGTAGTTTTCCCCTACCCAATTTTATACATACCTCTCTACAGACACTCATGTTCCTTCTATTGACCAATGATGAGTGCTTACTACATGCCAGACACATGCTAAGGGTCTTGTGTGCCTTCACTCATTTCACCTTTATAACTGCTCGAGGAGGTGGGTGCTACGATTATTCCCATTTTACAGATGGGAAACCTGAGGCTCCTGTCCAGGGTCATAAGCTGGTAAATGGTGGCACCAGGCTTTAACCCAGTCAGGCTAATTCTAGAACTTCTAAACTGCCCTGCCAGAGCGCATAATCTGAAGGCCCAGGGATCTGATCCCAGACATTTTTGCCTTTTACCCCAAAAATATTTTCAAATACTATAAATTTGTTTCCACTATTTACACATCAGGACATTTCATATAAATTTGCAGTTTCTGGCTAAAAAATTGGAAAATCTGGTCACACCTGCCTCCCAGCTCAGGACCCTGTTCCAACCACCCCATAGGCCTTCAGTGTGCTCTCTGGACCCCACCTGCAGGAAGTGAGTAATCAGTCCCTGCTCCCTTGGGCTGAGCTGCAGGTAGGATCCCAGGTAGCTCAGAGCTCCCTGCCTTTGGACAGGGCTGAGACCAAGAAAATGTCTCTGGCTAAGGCTTCCGGGGGCTGGGGCTTCCAGACATCTGTGAGGGTGTGAGAGGGGGCCAGAATGGAAACAGAGAGGTCTCAGAAGCTTCAAAACAAATGTCCAAGTGACCTTTGGTATAGTCCAACCCTAGTCTTCTTCTCTCCAACTCAAATATGCTCTTAAGAAAGCAGTGGGAATGTTAGCCATTCACACTTTAGTGTAAAATTGGGCTTTGACTCTAGAAGGGCTCATCTGGTGCAGGGATGGGAAGTTGGCTACATTTCATATGCCAATTTTGACCAATTCAAAGTAACGTCCTGAGTGTCATGTTGAGAAGGATTTGGAAATTCCATTCAGGTTTAGCCAAGTAGAGGCCATTATCAATTAGCAATGTCTGCCTGAAGGACAAGAGTGGGTATGTGCATGCTATAAACCTGTCCAACTCTCTCCTATTATAAGAAGAGGGCTCGTCAAGGCTGATCAGTGATGATGTGACTAGGTCACCGCTAGCATTGCCAAGGTCCAGCAGGGCAGGGTGCCGTACTCACCAGTTCAAGGGTGATGTCCAGGTCAAGGGCACTAATGGTCTGCAGGAGCCCAAACACGGTGTTAAAGAGGTAGAGAGGCACAGTCACCTGGGATGTGTGGTCCTCCTTGGGGGCACCTTGATGTGGTTGGGGGGCTTGGGGAAGTCGATGATGTCACCTGCTACGCTCTTCACAATGGGCTGCAGGGGCAGGAGACAGCGCGTGGCAGGGTCTCAGGGCAGCTCACTCACCTGGCTTTGACTTAGCATCCCCTGCCTGGCCTCCACTTGTACCCCACCACCCCTACCTGTGGGCGGGGCCTCGGCAGGCACTCACATTGATGTCCAGCTCTATGTACTGGTTGGAGATGAGAGACAATGTGGCCAGAGTGAATTCCACGGACCCAAGAGCCCCGAGGGCACCAGGCCTGCATGAGGAGGGGAGGAAGGAGAAAGACCTCATGAGCCCAGGCCCCAGTAATAACAGGCTCTGCTTCTATTTATAGAGTGCCTGCTGAACGCCTAAAACTCTACTAAGCATTCACCAGGGCACTACTGTCATCCCCATTCTACAGATATGGAAACTGAGGCTCCAATAGAGGAAGTCACCAGCCCCAGCCCACACAAGCCACAGAGTAGCAAAGCCAGGGTTCCTGTTTTCCAGAGCCGGTGCCACCAACCACGTTGTTGCCCTGTCTCTCTCATATAATACCACATTCAGAGACATATCTGCCCCCAAGTTTTCTATCCTTATCCTAGTTATGCATTTTTATACTTTTCAAGGCCCTTTTGTGAATACAAAAGGCATCCATGTCTCCACAAGGCTCAGAGAGGCTGGGGGCCACTGTGGCTGCAGGGCCTTGGGTTCCTTACCTAAGCTCTGAGCCTCAGTCATCTTGTCTGTCCAGATAATAACAGTATCTGCCTCATGCTTCTGACAGTGCCAGACACACCGCCGGTGCTCAGTAAGTGGCCTGAAGCCCCCGGCAGATGGAGACCTGGATGGCTCCGGGTCTCCTCACCCTGCGGAACTGACCTCAACCCAGAACACCACCATTAGGCCTCCTCAAAGTGGCGGCCTCGTCAGTCTGAGGAAGACATGAAAGGTCCCAGAATTCTGCCCCGTCCTCTTCCCTGGTACCCCACCCGCTGGGGTAATGGTGGGGGAGACGTAAGAGCAGGTGCAGAGAGGAGGAGGGTGGGCCCCAACTTACACAGCACGGCCCCCAGGAGCTCATTCACCACGCCCAGCACGCTGTCCACCACGGGGCACGGCTGTGTCCGGAGGAGACAGGAGTTACAGGAGAGTAACAGCGGGCCCCAGCCTGGCACGGGGAACAGCTTCATTTTCTTTGAACGATTTGCTATGTGGTCCCAGGGACCGAGGTAAGGCAGACGATGTAGATGGATGGCGAGACACACAGATGGGAGGCAGGGGAGGGGCTGGAGCTTGAAGTGTCAGAGGGCGGAGTGGGTGGTGGAGAGGGCCAGTTACATGAGTCCCCTCAGAAAACCTTGGAGGATGCTGGGGGGACAAGAAGACACATTCCAGAGGCTAGCTGGGGTGTAGGGACAAGGCCCTCCCCCAAGGAAACAAGGTCTCAGGTCCCTCCTGCCATCCATGTGGGCACTGGGAGACCTACAATCCAGATCCCCCAGAGGGGCGCCTCCTCCCCTCCACCTGGAATCAGGGCTGGCCCAGGGCATCCACTGTGCACACCACCCCGGGTTTCCTAAAAACCCCTGGGCTCTGCCATCAGGGAACAAGTTGTCCGGCTTCCAGAATCCCAAGTCTGGGAATCACAGAATCTGAGTCCACCAGAGCAGGAATCCCAGAGGTGGTCCAGCCCAGCCCCTTCACTCCTTCAGCCCCTTCATTCTACTGCTGGGGCCGGAGAAGAGAAGTGACCTGTCCAAGGTCACAGCTGTTCTCAGAGAGACAAGCTGTTTTCATTTAAACTTGGAGCCCCAAACTCCAGGGCTTCTGAGGTCAGGCACGTCTCGGAAATGAGAGGAGACCAGAGGGGCTGTGATGGGTGGGGGGAAGAGCCTCCTGGGCACCAGCCATGTGCGGCCTACAGGAAGGAGGTACGTGCAGCTGGGGTGGCTGATTGCATAAGAGAAGCCAGAAATGGGATTGTTTAGAGAAATCTCCAATCTCTAAGTGCTGGTAATTAACTCTTATTTTTAAAACCTCTTTGAGTCACATGAATCCTGTCTTGCAGCTAATGGTCCAGAGACCCCAGTTATGGGCCACAATTTAAATGTACTCACACCCCCTTGTTGAAATCTACCTGAGATGGGCCTGGGCTGGGGTCTCTGCTGCTGGGAGCTCCCCTTCTCCCCCTGAGCTTCTTTTCTGATTGGATTCTTCAAGCCCAGGGCAGTTTTGCTAACCTCAGTCCCCCACACGCTTGCCATCTCCATGGGTGTTCTTAACAAGGACTCACAGGAGAGGTCCTGCCAGGACTGGGGATCAGGAGGCCTGACTGCTCTTTGCTGGCTGTGTGACCCCAACAAGCCCTCCTCTCTCTGTCCTCAGTGAATTGGGGCTTTGGCCAGACCAGCTTTTCTTAAGTGTGGTTCAAGGGACGACGGGGGCAGGCCATGGACAAGCATCCTGGAGCAGTTTAATCATAATGTGTTTAACATGTACATGTATGTGATCTTCTAGACACGTTTGCCAAGCACAGGGCTTCGTTTAAAATCACTGAGTGACCGAATTTTTTAATTCAAACCTAGTTTAAAGAAAAGTATAAAGTCAATAATAATAATACAGGTGGCAAAGACAGAGCAGGGGGTAAGAAAGGGACTTACTTGGATTTGGGAGCAGGGGACTCAGGTCACCTGGATTCAGAGGTCTGGGGACAGATTGTGCCAGCCCACCTACAGACTCGCAGGCGGCGGCACCTGGGAGGCCCGTGCGCAGGCCAGGATGGGATTACCTGATGGGCGTGGAAGGAAAACACAGCCTAATCCTGCCTGGCGCCCAGATTAACTCAAAGCCGGGGGAGGAGGGGCACGGCTCAGGGTGTACTTGGCTTGCAGCCCTCACACTCACGAATTCTGGCAGCACCTTGAAGAGCGTCTGTTCCACGACCCCAAAGAGCGGTGCGGGCAGCAGCCTGGGCAGAGTGAGATGCGTGAAGGTGTGGCCACCACGCGGGGACAGCGCCAACCCAGATGACGGGGCAGGGTGGGCACTGGAGGTTCTGGACATCACGCATCTCCTCTCCTCGTGGGCTCGGCTGGGGCTTTGGGCAGCTGGGTTTAAATCTTGGCTTTGCCTCACCATGGGACCCAGAGGAGGATTTCAGTTTCCCCATCCGTACAGTGCCTGCCTTAGAGAGAGCAGTTGCTGCTGAGATCAAATGGGAGTGTATACATGTCTGGTGCTCAGTAAAAGTCTGTTCCCTTCGTCTTCTCCAATATGTGTAGACATTTGGGCCTAAAACAGCACCTGGCTTAGAGTGAGGGTTCAATAAGTACTTGTTGAATAAATGAGTATTTGTTAAGTGAATGAATGCCTGAGAGGGTGCCCTGAGGATGTGCATGTATCGATAGATGGGCTTAGGTCTGTTTGGAGAGTATGGGGGTACAGAGGGAGGGGTGACAATCACAGAACCACAACCACAGGACACCCTCCTGAGCTTCACCCCCTCCAAGCCCCCTCTAGCCCAGAGGAACAGGATGGAGCCACTGGGGTTTAAGGAGCCCAAGACCCTGCCTGGAAACCTCTTACTAAGACCCTTCTGCAGACAGGGCCAACCCCGGTTCACCCTGTTCCTGGGCGCTAACACAGAGCTGTCCGATAACCCATCACTGGTCAGGGCCACCCAGCAAAGGTGGGGTGTAGGTGTGGGTGTGGGATTTAGCCTGGAACAGAGGGACTAACAGGGGTTGACTCAACGTGTGAGGCAGGGGAGGCAGCAGGTGTCGCTGGGCGGGGATGCAGAGTGCTGTGAGAAAGCCTTGGACCTGAGTCCAAAGACCAGCTCATCTCCGTGCTTGCCTCAAGCTGTGTGTGTGACCTTGGGCAAGTCCCTTGCCCTCTGTGGACCTCAGCTGTCCCATGGAAGAAGGATCACTGTGACCTGACAGTTGGGGGAAGAGATGGATATAAAAGTGCCAGATCATTAAATTTAGGTCCTCATTATACAGATGGGGACGCTGAAGCCCAGACAGGGGAAGGGGTTCCCCTGGAGGGTCACACAGCAAGTCAGGGGCTGAGCTGGGTCTCGTATATGCCAAGAGCAGGGACTGAAATGCCTACAGGTCAAGGGACCACAGAGGGCCCTTGTTCTACCTGGAAGAAGGGAGGCAGGATCTCGGGGGCTGGAGAAGGGGGACGCTCAGGAGTGGACGTTGCAAGCTGCAGGCTGGGCCAGAGTCCCCGTCCCTGCCAGTCTGCAGGTCTGCGCCGAGGCTTGATCTGGTGAGACAGGCCCCGCCCAGCCGTCCGCTCCCTGGAGACCCAGGAGACTTCCGCCCGGTGCGCGCACGCGCGATGAGCCCGAGGAGGTCCGGGCGCGGGGAGCAGCTCAACACCGGCTGCAGACCGCGGACTCACCCTGAGAGCAGGCTGATGTGGCCCAGGTGCGTGCTGCAGCGCGTGAGGATGTGGATGGGCGTACGCCACGCGCTCACGCCCAGCGCCACCCGCGACGACACTTTCACCTCAGCTGCCAGCTGCAAGAGGCCCCCCGGGGGGCTGCGAGACCTGATGCTGGGGGCGTGGCCAGGCGGCCAGGCACCACCCACCAGGGCCGCCTTAGCCGCGGCCACCCCGGGGCCGCTGACCAGGGCTCTGACGAGCGGCGGGTGGGGTAGCCCTGTGAGCGGCCCCATTCCCTCCTCTCACCTCCTGCCTCCCTGCCCCTTTGCATGTCCCTGCGCCCCCTCCCTCACCCCCACCAGTGAGCTCCAGGCAGTGGGGTAGGGGTCTCCAGAGAGAGAGATGGAAGTCTCTGGACGTCAGTGGGATGGAGATCCCTGGGGAGGGGTAGTGGGGTGGGATCCAGGAAGGGAATAGGAAAGTGGGAGTCTCTTGGGAAGGAAGGAAGGAGGAAATAGGGGGGCAGGGGGTGGGTGTGGAGAGACAATGAGGTAGGGGGTCCCCAGGGGCACACTCACCCGGAGCCACGCAGGCCCACCTTGGTGTGCAGGCTCAGCTGCACCCCAAACCCAGGCAGCAGCCTCAGAGACACCTTCGGCAGTGTGATTTCCTCAGTCTTCAGCCTGCATGGAGGAGAGGGCCACTGACTACCAGACAACCCCCCCACCCCCACCCTGCCCCAGGACCAGTCCCTCAGTGCCTGGACCATCTCAGACCAGGCAGAGCCTGGAGCCTCTCTTGGGTGTGTCCACTGTCCCACTTCTAACCCATAAACCCAACTGTGGGCCCTTGAGCCAGTTACTTCACCTCTCTGGACCTCAGTTTCTGCATCTGTTAAGTGGGGTTATACAAGTTCCCACTTCATAGGGATGTTGCAGAGAAAAATTAGATAATGTAGGTGCACAGCTGGTAAAGCATATGCTCTGGAACTGTAATATCATCATCCTCACTGGAGGCTCAATGAGCTAAAGTGCTCCCCCCACCCCATCCCAATGGCCTCAGCCCTGGTTCAGTCTCTGGCCTGGGTCATTGTCCTTCCACTCCCATCTCCTAGGCTCTCACACACACAACCCAAGGGGGTTCTCAAACACAGCTCCCCACAGTTCATTATTTTCTCTGTCCACTGGGCCTTTGCCCAGGCTGTTCCCTCAGTCTGGAATACCCTTTCCTTAATTTTCCTTCCACTCTGCATCCACTGTCAGCTAGGTGACTCCTCTGGCTCTCCTGATTTCAGCTAGGGTATCTCCTCCTCCAGGAAGCCCTCCTTACTGCTTCTCTGACTCAGGCAAATACGCTCCTCTGAGCAGCTCCCACACCCTGCCTGGACTGCCTCTATCACTGCCCTGAGCTTACAGGATCATGACTGCTGGGTCCGACCTCATACTGGCGGCTCTTTGAAGCTAGGACAATGGTTCATGTCTGCGGCCCCAGCCTCACCAAGTAGAGGGGATTCTACAGTGGGAGGGGGACTAGATCTATTAATAATGATAATAATAATAGTTAATATTTATGGAGCATTTATTATGTGCCAGGCTCTGTTTCAGCCTGATACAGATTCACTGTCCTGGCAACAACCCCATGAGTAGTTGCTCATGGTGCAGCCAGTAAAAGCCAGATGGTTCAAATCCCAGCTCTACCACTAATTGACTGGGTGACGTTGGGCAAATCACATTGCTGCTCCGTACCTCAGTTTCCCTGTGTGTAAAATAGGGATAATGACAATACCTACCACAGATTGGCACTTAGTGATCCTTGAGCAGTCAGTCCTTACCAGCTCCCCTTCCAGACATCTGTTTACTGTTTTGGGAGGTGGGCATCCATTCCCCTTCTGCTCCCAGCACTCCATTTCCTCCTGTACAGTGACACTTCCCCATACCCCTCTCCTGGCCTTCAGCCTTTCTTGAGGCCTGTTGTTTGGCCATCCCCTGATCCACCACCAGCCGTGGACTCGTTCCTGCCTACCTGGGGCAGGCAGTATGGCGGTGATTAAACACCCAGACACCGCCCCCGCCCTGCCCTGCTACTGCACTTCCTAGCTGGGTGAGTTCGCGCAAGTCCCTTCACTGCCTGTGGGGACGTCGATCGTCTCACCTATTAAGTGCAGTTGATGACGTTCCTACCTCTGGATTCACTGGATAATTTACTCACAGTGCTTAGCACGGTGCTAGGCACCCAGAAAACCTGTCTACGTGGTCAGTAAGTTATAAATATTAGCTCTTAAGGGATTTCATTCATTCATTCAAAAATATTTTTTGAGCATCTGTTATGTGTCAAGCACTACTTATGATACTGGGGACACAGCAGTGAACAAGCCAGACAAAAGTCCTAGCCCTCCTGGGGTTTATAATCTAGCAAGGGAGGCAAGGAAAAAAAAAAGTGAAATATATGGGGTACAGGGATGTGATTCATTCCCTATAGAACATGAAGGCAGGCAAGGGGACAAGGAGAGGCTGGTCAGGGCAGGGGTCTTTGGAGCAGACACCTGAAGAGGAGGAGGGAGAGAGCCATGCAGATACCTGGATTAACCCAGAGAGAGCAACTTGGATTAGCCCAGAGAGACTGAGCAACTTGCCCCAGGTCACACAGTGAGTAATTGAAATTGACCCCAGAGCTGGAACCCTCAACCACAGGGGCATACTGCCTGGCACGCAGTAGACTCCTTATTTTCTGACTCTGGTTCTTGGGACTCCCTGTCCAGGCTCCCCATGAAATTCCCACTGCCTGCCAACAAATTAAAAAGAGTCAACATCTTCTCTATTCCCTGAAGCAAAGAAAAGATCAGACTTCGTGTAGGGCACACAGGTAGGTGGTCAAGCGGCCACACTGTAAGGACTCACCCAGAAAGCTCCTTGACAATGCCAAGAACCCCTCCGTAGCTCAGCAGGCCACCTCCTCCGAGCAGGCCCCCTGAGCCCAGGAGGCCCTGGTTCACAGATGTGACAGTCCCCAGCATGTTCTGCAAAATGGGCCCCCCAACCAGCGAGTTCTGGATGGCTGAAAACAGGGTGGTGGGGAGGAAGGTTCATTTTACAGATGAGGAAGCTAAGGCCCAGAGAGGGGCAGAGATTTGCCCAAAGTCACACAGCAAATTGGGTTTGGGACCAAGAGTATGACTAGGGCTCCTGACCCTGGGTCACCCGGTAGCACCGAAAGTTGGGGCAAAAGTAAAGGAGGGAGCACACAGCCACCAGGGAACGATCAAGAGGGAGGAGGCGACCTCTGCCCCTCCTGGGCACCCTTGGTCTGACTCTGTGCAGATCGTGAGAAGGGCAAGATGGAAAGGACCGCCTTGTGGAGGTTGCAACAGGGCGGGGTAGCCTCCGTGAAGCATTTGCTATTCACAACTATGGTCACCCTGGGCCATTGAGCCCTGGAGCAGCAAATGCCCAGTGGAGTTCCCCCACCCCAGAAACGTGGGGCAGAGATGTTGGCCCAGCCAGCACCCTCCCCTGGACCTCCTCAACCACCCCCGCCCCCGTCCCTGAGGGAGACACAGGCCCCGCATGCCCATCCCACCTGGTTCACCTCTCAGAAGAGAGTGAACTAATCGCCCACTGGAACCTGCAAGCAAACTTTTAACCCCCTGAACTCCCTATGCAGTTGGGAATCAAAACCTGTTCTCATCTGTTCCTGAAGCATAAGCATGTGAGCCTATCTATGGGGTGGTTTACTCTGCAGCTGGACCCCTCACACACTGCCCACCTCGGGCTCACCTTTGCCGAGTTCATCCTTGTCAATCCGAGCAAGCATGCCCACCGTCTCAAGCAGCCCCTGGCACGGAGTCACCAGACCCCAGAGGAGAAGCAGAGACCACACGCCCAGCATCGCCGGCATCACACCTACTGGGGGCGGAAGCAGGAACCCTGAGGCCATCCTTTTGCCCAGACGTTATCCTCCCTCTGCCCCTTCCCCAACCCGGGGTCCTCCTGCCCACCTGGCACAACTCAAGTCCAGCTTCACTCCCTGGAAAGCCCTCTCCATCCAATTCAAGCAGCGGCTAACACATTTGACTTAAAAGTCTTAGTCCTCTGTGGCCCCAGTGACCCTGGACCTGTCTCTGAGGGAGAGCCACAGAGGGGCCTTCCTCTCTGGGACAGCAGGATGGGAGCTCTGTTTCCTGGACTGCTTTCCCATTGGCTCAAGAGGCCATTTTAGAAGGTGTGGCTGATTGGAGACATTCAGCAGTTAGATTTAGCATGTCCCGTTTCTCTCCTCCTCCCCTGCCTCTATCCTGGATTGATGTTGAAAGGAACGAGATAGGAGGTGAGAGCAGGGCTAACTTACTAGTTTCATAGAATGGGATTTTTCTGTATGAAGTTCCATATCTGCCAACCCAGTCACATACCCATCTATCCCCTCATGTGACCCCTGCTTAAACCCTTCAGCAGTCCCCCACTGCCCTTGGGATAAAACCCAGGCTCCTTACTGTTACTCACAAGGGCCCTGCCTGCCTCTTTGACCTTCTTAGTCTTAGCCATGACAAGCTCCTTCCACCTCAGGGCCTTTGCACATGCTGTTCTTTCTGTTCGGGAGGCTCTTCCTCTGGTTCTTTGCATGACTACCTCCTCATCTTTCAGGTTCTGAATAAATGTCAACTGCTTGGAAAGGCCTCCATCCTTTACTTTGTCCACAGAAGCCCGTCTGTCACTAACATCACCCAGAATATTTACTTTAAGGCAATTTGTGATCATGCATTGTGCTTGTGTCCTCATGAGCCATCTCTGTGAGCTCTGTGAGGGCAGGGACTGTGTCTAGGGCCTCCATGCACTGTTGTGTGCTGGAGGGGGTGCCTGCTGAGGGGGCAAGAGTGGATGGAAATCCAGCCCCACTTCACTCGCCAATAGTTTGCCCTGGTGCAGGCTGTGTCTACCCAAGAGGACACCTTTTCCTCATTTGCACAGAGGTACATATGGGCTCTGTATGGACTAGCAGCCATCTCAGCAGGACTGGTCCCAGAGGGGTTCCCTGTAACCTTGAATCTCTTATGAAGGAAATATTACCACAATGAGAAACCAGTCAGAATCCATGGCTTAGAGAAAAATGGACACCCCGCCTTGAGCCTAGGACAATTCTGTCCTCAGTCCACACATCCCTGCTTTTGCCCCTCTCTGAGCCCCAGTCTTCCCATCTGCAAAATGGGCTTTTTCTCCCATCACCCTCCAGGTACCCCCAGTGTTCTCCTAGGGAGAATTCTTTCAGTGCCCATTATTCAGATGGGACAGCAGGATGGTCACAGGATCAACGATTGAGGATCTGGATAAAGCCTCCCGCAGGTCTCCCGCAGGCTGCCTTACCCGCTCCTGCAGCTCCACGAGGAGTGGGTGGGCGATCCCGGCCTCCTGTCGGCTCCTCCACCCTCTCAGGCCTGGGGGCAGCTCTTATATGCCCACAATGGCTCTGGGGACATAAAGGGGGCACAGCCACCAGAAACCCTTTAGTGTGTCCTGTCAGAAGCAAATTGCAGCTTTCCCTGTGGGCCTGGGCTAAGCCTTCCTTCTGGGGGGAGAGTAAAAGGGGGGACTGGCTGGGGTCAGTGCCCAGGGGTGGGAATGAAACCATGGGGACTGCAAAGGCAGCCACCTCCCCCCAGAACTTGGGCTGGGGTAGGGCATTGAGCCTATCTATAGGATCTCCCTCCAGGGTTCTCCAAGGGTCACACCCCGATGGCACAGAATCCACCCTGCTTCCCCACCTACCCCAACTGAGGCCCAGGGAAAGAAGGAAGGAGCTTAAGGCTGCTGGGTCTTCTGTCCCTCTGCCACTACCCCCATCCCAGGCCTGGCAGGGAGATGGCCATGGGGCCTGGAGAGAGGAACTCTGGGCCAGCAGGGGGGAGGGGCACCAACTCCACCCCCACCTCCCAAGACCCAGTGTTCCCCCTGGAGTTCCAGAGCAGGCTGCTTTTTTCCCTTCCTGAGTCTGGTGCAGATGACGGTAGAGAGAAATTCATTCATTCATCCATCCATTCATTCATTCGTTCTTCAGCAGGCGTTTGTGGAGCACCTACTGTTTGCTAGGTGCTGGGGATACACCTGTAAACAAAAGAAACAAACCACCTGCCCTGAAGGAGATGACCAGTAGAAATATAATGCAATTAAAAAGTTTTCTAGTAGCCACATTTTTTAAAAAGGTGAAAAAGAAACAAATGAATTAATTTTTTTAACATGTTTATTGGAGTATAATTGCTTTACAATGGTGTGTTAGTTTCTGCTTTATAAGAAAGTGAATCAGCTATACATATACATATATCCCCATATCTCCTCCCACTTGCGTCTCCCTCCCACCCTCCCTGTCCCACCCCTCTAGGTGGTCACAAAACACCGAGCTGTTCTCCCTGTGAAATGAATTAATTTTAATAGTATAGTTTAAATTGTACGTGAAGAGTATGTGGCTGTTTACTGTTGCTATACTTTCAACTCCTCTGTGGATTTGAACATTTTCAAATACAAAAATGGAAAAAGGACTTCCCTGGTGGCGCAGTGGTTAAGAATCCGCCTGCCATTGCAGGGGACATGGGTTCAAGCCCTGATCCGGGAAGATCCCACATGCCGCAGAACAACTAAGCCTGAGCGCCACAACTACTGAGTCTGCGCTCTAGAGCCCGTGAACCACAACTACTGAGCCCGCGTGCCACAACTACTGAGCCCGCGTGCCACAACTACTGAAGCCTGTGCACGTAGAGCCCGTGCTCCACAGCAAGAGAAGCCACCGCAATGAGAAGCCCGCGCACCACAACAAAGAGTAGCCCCTGCTTGCCGCAGCTAGAGAAAACCCGCGTGCAGCAATGAAGACCCAATGCAGCCAAAGATAAATAAATAAATAAATAAACAAATTTATTTTAAAAATGGAAAAAAAATCTAAAAAAAATAGTATAGTTTATTTAACCCAATATATCCAAACATTCAATCAATATAAAATTCTTAATAGGTACCCTACACTCTTTTTCTCATACTAAATCTGGACACCAAACTTGGACTCGCGCATTTCAAGTGCTCAGTCTCTTTGTATGACTGTTGGCCATCCATCATGTTGCTCAGTGCAGCTCTGGAGGGAACAGGTAAGCCTGTGATGCAGTAAGTCAGGGGCTGATGACAAAAATAAAGCAGGGGAGGGGGTGTAGTTTTCAGTATGGTGGTCGGGGGGGGGCCTTACATTTAGGCAGGTGTGACTTTTGACCTGCAGGAGGAGAAGGAGTGGGCCAGGTGGTTACCTGAAGAAAATCCTGTCAGATGGAGGGAAGGGCAAGTTCAAAGGCCCTGAGGTGATGTGTTCCAGGAACACCAAGAGGCCTGTGCGGTTCAAGGGGTGTGGGGACCATGGGGCCGAAGAGGTGACAGGGCCCTGCAGGTTACCATACGGACTTAGAGACTTTGGCTTTTGTTTACAATTCTTCAGCAAGTCCTAGCTAGGCATCCCCTCCTCCAGGAAGCCTTCCTGACTCCCAAGCTGGCTGTGATCCCACAGCCTCCTGGGATCCCCTCTGTCAGAATCTGTGACATGCAAGACTGTAACCATGTCTCTGGGTACTCATGGATCTGCCTCCTGCATGGGGTCCTGAGGCCCTGCCTGGTGAGATGGGAGGAGGGATGGTATTTGCGTGATTCACCTCATAACCTCTGAACCCCTAACCATACAGTGTTTAGCCTATGACTTTAGACACTGAGCCGGGTTACTCAACCACACCACTTTTTAAAAAAGTAAACCTTTTATTGAAATATAAAGCCCAGATCCCAAGTGTACAGCTTGATGAATTTTTACAAAATTCTTCTACTCCAGAAGCCCCCTTGTGTCCCTCAATCCTGATCTCTAACACAATGCATGAGCTTGGTCAGCTCTTGAGGGTCCTGTAAATGGAATTGCACATGTGCACTCTTTGGTGCATGGCCCCTTCACACCCCATGTCCATGCAATTCATTCACGTTGTGCAAGGCAATGATTTGTTCTTCTTTGCTCTATGCTACTCCACTGTGTGAACACATCCAGTTTGCTTATCCATTCTCTTGTCTAGAGGCACCCAGGCCTTCCAGTTGTTGGCTATTAGAATAAAGCTGCTCTGAACATTCGTGTTGAGTGTTTTTGTGGACATGTGTTTATTGTTCACTTCTCTTGGGTGGCCAGCCAGGAGACTGGGGTTGCTGGGTCCCAGCAGCGCATCGCTTGGAGAGTTTTCCTAGGAGCCGCCGGGGCTCTCCCAGTGCCTCTGCACTTGCACACCCACCAGCGGTCTGAGAGTCGCAGCTGCTCCGCATCCTCGCCAGCACTGGGTACCACCAATATTTTTAAGACATTTGTTAGGGGGGGGAGGAAAGCTATCACCTGCCATTTATTGAGCGCTTATTGTTTGCAAGGCACTGATGTGTACGAATCCGTACAGTCATCACGATGACCAGGAAGGTCAGCTCTGTCATAACTCCCTGTCTTACCCTCAAGGAGCCAAGGCTCTGTCTCCAAGGGGAAGCCATTGGCCCAAGGTCAGAGGAGAGTCCAGCCAGCCCATCTGACTCTGACACTGTTCATCTCCCCCCACCACCTTTTTATTATTGTAATATATTTGATTTACAATGTTGTGTTAATGACACTCATCATCTTAACCACTGCCCTGCCCAGCCCAGCCCCCAGAAAGGAGAAAAGTGCTACTTAGTTTCTGGCCTGCCTTATCTTCACCAATTCCTTCCAGACCCCACTCCAGAGGAGACCCCTACTCGCCAGCTCCCTAGGCACCTACAAGCCACCTCATGCACCAAGGCTGAGTCAGGGATTGGGCCTGCCAATGGGAAGGATGAATGAAAATACATTTCTCCAGGCCCCACCCTGCAACTCTGACTCAATAGGCCCAGGGTGGAGGACCCAGGAACTGGCGTGTTTAACCAGCCTCCAGGGGCAATCTGATGTGCAGCCCTTTTGAGAACCCTGGGTGATGTGGAGCCACAGAAGGGATTAGAGCAGGGGAGTGACTTGATGAGGAGATGTACCCCTGGATATTAGCTCCTAGAGTGAAGTCCCTGGAGCCAGAATTCCTGGGTCCAAATCCTGACTCTGATCATCACTATCTCCAAGCCTCAGTTTCCCCAGCTGCAAAAGGGGCCGATGTTACAGATGCCCACCCTCACCTGTGAGGACAGGTATCCAGGAGATGGACCTTAGGGCATTAAGGAAGGGCTGCCAAAGATGCCTGAGAAATTCAGACGATGGCAAGATCCCTGGGGGGCCTTCCCGTAGGTACTGGAGCTGACAGTGGGCTGGGAAGGGAGAAGGCAGGATGGGTGGTGACTGGTGTAGACACAAATGTGGGGGATGGTGTATGGTCTTCAGCTTCTCTGGGGGGCTGCCTGGCAGGCTCTGGGGGTCGATAGCCGTGGGCTCAGGATCAAAGATGTGGCTCTGCTCCCTCCTTGCTCTGTGACCTTGAGCTGATCACACACCCTCTCTGGACCTCCGTTTCTTTAAAGAAGGATGATGCATCTCGCTGCTGAATGTGATGTGAAGAAGCAAGGAGGAGACTTGGACTCAGGCAGGCAGGGTTCAAGTCCCAGCCCCACATGCAAGTGTGCCCTTGGGCTCTGGCTTCATTTCTCTGAGCCTCCACTTACTCATCCAGGGTTGGGAGTCTTGGAAGATGAGCAATGCCCACAGGCAGAGAACCCCCATCATTGCCTCTCCAGGAGGTGGGGTCATAGCCCAGGGCTCCCCTTGCCAGCCCAGCTCTCATTTTCTGCCCAGGGTAAATCTGGGGTAACTGATCACTCAAAGAATGTCGCAATCAGATTAGAGGTCAGAGCACTCAACCTATTTCCCAGATGGGAAAACTGAGGTCCAGAGAGGAGCTATGGTTTGTCCAAGGCCAAGGCAAGAACCCCATCCTCCTGACTCAAGCTTTGTGCCTTGGTTTCTCCATCTGTGTACTGGCCTGGGAAAGATGGTGGTGTGGCTTTAGGTGGCCATGAGTGTGCTATGTGAACATCCAAGGACGGGATTAGGGGAGTGGAGGGGGCGTCTCTGGCACGCCTAGGGTCAAGCATCAGCCACCCATGGGTAACCCAGGCGTCCGTATCTGCCAGGCCAGTCTCAAGGCCACCATTGTCCCAGAGCTGGGAGGTGATGGGTGATGAGTTTAGGGCTGACTCTGAGGGAAAAGGGGACGGCCCTGGCACCCGGGCCAAGGCGAGGGAGGGGCCCTCCTTCCTCTGAGACATGGGTCTGGGCCAGGCTGGTACACAGACCCACCCCCATGGAGACAGAGACCTTCTGACAGACGCACACAGCAACACAAGGACACGTGGACACGTGGGGCCACCATCTCAATAATTTCCAGGGCTGGAGCACCAGCTGATCATAGGGGGCTCCGATGTACTTTTATTTCAAAGTTATGGATTTTTTTTTTTTACATTCTAGCAAATGATACTGATTTTCAGGGTCCACTTGTAAAACATTTATTTTAAATTGTATTTTTAACTTAGTTATATGTAAACATACATTTACTTTAAAAAGAGTCAATTTGAAGAATAGTATCAGTGTGAATCCCGGGAGAGGTGATGGGGCAGATATGACAAACAGCAGGAGCCAATTCTCACATGAGTGTCGTCTGTGAGACGTGGAAACACCCCCGGGGCAGACGACATGTGAGTGACGTGGGAACATGCAGACGCACGCAGACATAGACGGACACCAGCGGTCTCTTCACACACAAACCTCCACAACTGGACACTGGTGTCTGCACGGATGCCCTGGGCCGCCGTGATCCAAAGGCCATTTATACCCTGACACGTGCTCCAAAATGCACATGTGCTCCAAAATGCACACTCCAGCACACAGGTGTGTCTCTGTTGGAGTGGTTACACACACTCCAACACAGACACACCTGTCCACATCTCTCTCAGCCTTACAAACTCACCGGTGCTCACTTATGAGCACTTACTTTGTGCCAGGTGCCATGCTAAGCAGTTTTCATGATTCGATTCATTTAACCTTCATGACAACCCTGCTGAGCAGGGCTGGTACTGTCATCATTCCCATTTTACAGGTGAGGAAACTGAGGTTCAGAGAGGTAAAAGTGTCTTACCCAGGGCACACAGCAGCAGGGAGGCAGGGCCAGGAGTTGAACCCAGGCAGATTGGCTCCAGAGCTTGAATTCCGATCCCAGCTCTGTCCCCTGAATTGCTGGGTTCCACCTCTCTGAGCCTCAGCCTCCTCATCTGTGAGATGGGGACAGTGCTTATCTCCCTCAACTGTTGGGAGGATTAAAGGAGGTGATGCAGGGAGAACACCAGGGAGCGCACCAGGCCTTCTACAGGCTCCTTGTGAATAGGGCTGCCCTCAAGTTACCAAGATTTGGGGGCAAGCAGCTAAGGTGGGGTGAGAAGAGCTTGTTAAACTGTGTAACCATGGGCAAGGGAGTGGACATCCCTGGGCCTCAACTCCCTCTCTGTAAAGTGGGGATGGCAATGGTCACCCTCCCCTCATAGGGTTATTGCATGGATTAAATGAGACGGTACAAGTAAAGCCCTGAGCATGGCATTCAGCAGGTACTCAATATATGCTCAAGCCTGCCCTTCAGACCCCAACCTGCTCCTAGATCCCAAAACCCACTGAAGGGGAAGAAAAAACACACGTCGATTTGCTACAAACAAAGAGGTCAAAACGTCAGACGTTCGTAAGGGCCTTTCTCCTGTTTATTGCCAAGCCCCCAGCCCAGTCCCGCCCTGCTCACTCCTCACCAAGGGAAGCAGCCCCGGTGATAGGGGGCCAGACCCACCGAGCTCCAGCTGGGCTCCTCCACTGGGTGCAGCCGGTTGGTGGTGTGTGGGCAGCTGGCAGGCAAATACTGCCGTGGTCAGTCCAGCTTCAAGTCCAGCAGCAGAGCATTCTGGCAGGAGACAGAGGGCCAGGTGGTAGTGCAGGGATCAATGACGGGGCCACCCAGACACAGGATGGGATGGACTGGGGTGTGGTCAGGAAATGAAATCAGCGTGGTGTTTAAGAACAAAGGATGAACTTGACTGGCCTTATGACCCTTCACCTCTCTGAGCCTCGACTTTCTCAACAGTCAAGTGGGGAGAAGCCTCCCCTACCTCCCAGAGTGGAGCAATCAAATGAGAAAAATGTCCATTCAATGCTCCGAGTGCAATGCTTGGTGTACAATGCAAAGCTAATATGTACCGTATGCCTTTAGGTGAATTATCTCAATGAATCATCACAACAGCTCTCTGAGGTGGATACCATATTATTATCCCCGTTTTAGGCAACAGAAAAATTGAAGCATAGAGAAAGAGGAAGCAATTTGCCCGAGGTGGCAGAGAAGGAGAGTAGCAGAATTTACTTTTCCTCCTGGGGATCCCTGGCCAAGGAGGGCCCAGGTTCTGAGGGGAAGGGTCTTGCCCAAGGGATTGGCAGGATTGTACTGATGCCACTGCCCTCCTCAGCCCAACTCCCTCCAGATTGAGAGAGGCAGGCTTTTGCTCATTGGCCAAAAGTATTGGCGGACATGGCCTTCCCCAGCTCCTTTCCTCACCTCTGCTATGTCCAGCTCTGCCAGGTTGTAATTCATGTCCAGGAAGTCTGGAATTGGGAGCCCAGCTTGGAGCACATCTGAGAAATACAGGAAGAGTCATTGCAGCCTGCCTGCTCTGCGACTGATTGAGTGACTGCCTGGAGCAGAGTAGTGGGAAATAGTGCAGTGATCGATTCAGGATGTCTGCCAGCTGCACAGGCCTAGAGAACATCAGCTGGATCACCATGTACTTGCATCCCAGGTCTGGGTCAAGATCTGATGCATGGTGTGTGGTCAAGGGTCAGAGTCCAAGTTGTGGGAGGGGCCTTTGTCCCCAGGTAAGTGACATTAAGATGACATCAGCCTCAAAGATTCGGCAATGACTATCCACTCCCTTTTAGGTTCCCTCATCTGGGGCCAATGGAGGGGCTTTGAGACCACCCAGGTGGCGTCCCTTCCTGCTCAGAGTGCTTCCTGGCACCAGCAAAATCAAAGCCTGCTGGAGCCCTCACCATTGATGGCTGGGATGTAGGCTTCTTGGAGAAAATCAGTGATGAAGCCAGTCAATGCCTTCTCCTGGCGGAGAGAGAGAAAGAGAGAAAACACCCCCATGCCATCACTCAATTAAATTCAACAGATCTTTTCAGCCCTCACTCCAGCTGGGTTCGGGGACCACAGGAATGAATATTAGAGACATCAAACTGCATCAGAACTGCGTCTGACTGTTAGACTGTAGGCTGATGCCCTTCACCTCTGCTTAGCCCCTCTTCAGGTGATACGTGGGCCTTAGGTCACAGTGAAGGCATGGAGGAATTCAGGAGACACTGGGTGGCCTGTGGACCTACCCCTGATCCTACAGAAAACTCAGTAGCTTTGATGAGTGATTCATTCACTGCCTTTCTGTTCCTCAGTTACCCCATCTGTGAAAGAGAAATATAATAACACCCACTCACAGTTTCCGGGAGGATTCAGTGGGTTTGGATAACGCACAGAGTAAATGCTCAGCAAGTAGTGTTGCCGCTCTTGCTGTGATTATGATTCTTATTAGCGCCTACTCTGTCAGGTTCTGTGTTGGGCCCTGAGGCTACAGAGACTAATAAAAATAGCAGCTGGGCCAACCAAGCCAGCTCAGGTTGCTGCTATGCATGACAATGCTTTTAAAATCAATCTAGGGAGATGTCCAGATTCTATCCAGAAGAGAGAACAGAGACTCAGAGAGGCTAAATGATTTTCCCAAGGTCACACAGTCAGTCAGGAGCCCCAAGGCCCACAGTGACCTACTCTATTCTCTCTGCCTCCATTTCAGAGCCCTTCCCCACAGTCCCAAGGAAAAACAGGCCCAGTTTCTTGCTTTTAAGCCAGACCAGGCAGAAGTACTTGGGACACTTTCGTTGAAGGCACCAATCAATGAGGACCCCCGGGACAGGCTCAGTAATCTGCAGAAGAGAGGGAAACAAGGAGGAGAAAGGGCAGTCAGAGCCATTCCCCTGGCCCTGGAGAAAAGGGATCTCAAACACCCCCAACCCCTCCCTGTTGCAGAAGTCCCCTCTACAGTCTTAGCCCAGGTGCTCCTAAGTCTGTTTACATGCTACCTGTGATGGGGCACTTAACACTTTTCATTACAGCCCATTTTGTTTCCCCCAGCACAAACCACTGCCTCCTCTCATTGGTCCTGATTCCTCCCTTTGGCAACCCAGCCCTGTCTATTGCTCCTGCCCAAGGCCAGATATGCAGAGGTTTGTAGTTCAACTAGCCAGGCCCAGATTTTTGCAGGACACAGAATTGGGGCCCCTCACACAGCCCCCTCCCTTGCACAGCCTCTGGTGGGCACTAATACATCTTGGCACCAGAACAGGCCATGTGATGGTCATCTGGTGGTTCTATCTTCCCAACATCTATTCTCTATTCCAGTAACAGACCCTCCATTTTCCACTCTCAATCCAAGGCGTTAAAGTGGGGCAGAACCCAGAGCTCCCAGGGTGAGGACATGACCCAGGCCTGGCCAATCAGAGCATTCCATCTTTAGAGTCACAGTGATTAGCTTAGAGTTGGTCATGTGATCCATGATAGATCAATGAGAAGCAGCCTTTGGGATTTTGTTAGAACTATTAAACAAGAAGCCTCTCTTCTTGTTGGGGTCGCTTTGCCACCAGCTGGGGAGAGGCTGCCTGAGACTGTCCGATAAAGTGGACAACAAAGGCCAAGGGAGGAGGGGGACAGATTGTGAGAATTTTGTGCACCTAGGTCCAGCCATGCCTGAAAGGGGAGATCTACCCCTAGAGATTTTAATTATGTGAGTCAAAAAGATTCCCTTTTGGGCTTAAGCCAGGTAAAGTCGGAATTGTCTCTTGCAACTATAAATGTTAACTGTTATTGGTATAAAGAAAGGCTTCCTGGAGGAGGTGGTATTTGAGGTGGGCGATGACAGGCAGGTGGCATTTGGATGGCATAGGTAAAGCCTATTAATGCAAAGGGGACGTGGGCTTACAATCAGATTCACTCTCCAAGAGGCTAGTGGAATAGTGGGAGCAGTGGTGGGAGAATTTAAGAAGGGCCTAGAGTGCCAGGCTAAGATTTGACAAAAGATCGTGCAGACTCTTGGGAGCCATTGAGGGTTCTAGAACAGGGATAGTGACCTGAGCAGCCTGGCAGTGTGGGCTGTGCTGGATGGATCAGAGGGAGGTCCTAGAGCAGGAAACCAAGTGGTGTTGGTAGCAGCAGACTCCTACCTGTCCAGAGAGGTGGCCATCTGCAGCGGGTCCTCACGAACTGAGTACTGGATTTTCAGGTTGAAGTGCTGATATGGGGGGAAGCAGAGAGAAGGCAGTGGGTCCCCCATCAGGGCTGGTAAAACCAGGGGCTCTACCACCTTCCCAAGACCACCACCACTGCCAAGACAAAGCAGGAGTCTTCCTCTCTGCCCCTCCCACCCTCAGGAACTGAACACAGCAGTCCCCCCATGTGCCCAGCCCAGGGTCCTCATCTTCCCTGTACCTAGCCCAGGATAGCACTATCAAAAATCCTGGCATGTTTGTAGGTGCCTGAACACAACATGTTATTGCTCCAGGTTACATCCTGCGACTCTATCTGGAGTGCCCTCCATCACCAGCTTCCCCAACATCAATCCTTTCCCTGGCCAGCTCCTGCTCAACTTTCAAAACATAGCTCAGGCATCACCTCCTCTAGGAAGTCCTCTGGATTTCCTCAAACTAGATTGGGGATCTCTCTAGACTCCCATAGTTCCCTGAGTGAGCTTTCACTGCCCTTATAGATGCTAATGAATGTTGGTGGGAGGAAGAGAAGCAGAAGGGAAGGAGGGGGGTGGGCAGGAGGGAGGAGAAAGAAAGGAAGGACTAAACTTTTGACCATTCTTTTGTTGATCTTTCTAGTCATTCAAAGTTTCAATTGCAGAGCCAAAAATCAGACAGCAGGTGACAGTGCCCGGGAGGTTAGGATCACACAATTGAGATTAACTAAGAACACTTCAATCCATTGCTTGACTATGAGCTAAAAGCCTACCCTCCAGCCTCGAATATACATGAGATTGGGCCAAACTGGGAAACAGATTCCACTCACAATTTCCAGGAGAAAGAGGGATACAGGAGCCTTGCCCCGCAGCAGAGGAGCAAACGTCTCCAGGGTGCCATGGAGCTGCAGCAGGCTCTTGCCTGTCTTCATAGTGACCTTGGGGGGCTTGTTTATCCTGATCTGGGTCACCAGGGGTTTCAGCTTGGGATAGGCCTTGGCCACCTATAGAAACCAGGAAACTCCCCTCAGGGCAAAACCCCAGACTAGTGGCTTCAGTTGAAACCAGGAGTCCATAATGAAATAGGTGATTTCTACCTTGGAAGCATGATATGCAAAGGCTGGGATGTGTCTATCAGGAAATAAAAGAAACAAAACAGACAATCTGGCTATTTCTATATTGGACACAGAAAGTACAATGCACAAAAGCTGGGCTGTTTCTGTGCGGGGCCCAAAGAGTACTTTATGGAGAAGCTGGGATGATTCCACACTGGACAAGGGAGACACGGTACTCAAAAATCCCTTGTCCCTTTGCCTGGAGAACAGGGCAGGGCAGCCGTGGTGATCATGGGTAGTTGGGTCACTCACTTCAGGGATGAAGCCAGCCAGTGTCCCAGTGGTTTGTGGGGGCAGCTCGCCAATCTACCAAATAAAAGTCAAGGTTAGGATTACTGAAGGCTTCCCTGAGCCATCCTAACAAACCTCTCCTCTGACCCAATAAGGCATGCCCTCTGAGATTCCTTCATCAAAACAGTTATCACTCTTTGATTAAGTAGATAATGAGCTCCTGGGTAGCCCAGACTGTGGCTCATACATTCCAATGCCCACAGTTCTGAGTACAAGATCACAAGTTGAGAAAATTTTGTTTGATGAAAAAGCAGACAGATAGATGGGAGAACAGGTGGATGCAATGGATCAGAGGGGGTGGGTGAATGGATTCATGGATAGCTAGATGGATGCGGAAAATGGATAAACAGATGAGTGGCTGAATGGATGGGTGGGATGGATGAGTGTTTGTGTAGGAGAATGAATAATGGATAGATGGGCAGGTGGATGGGTGGGTGGAGGGATGAAAAGAATAATGGATGGGAGGATGCGTGAATGGAAAGATGGTGGAATGGCCTGACAAATGGATGAGAGAATGGGTGATGAATGGATTGATGGGTGGCAGGATGGATGTGAAGGTACATGGATGGATGGTGGGTAAATGGATGAGAGGATGAATAAAGGGATCAGTGGGGAGTGAATGAATGGATGGATGGATGGATGGATGGATGGTTGGATGGATGGATGGATGAGCAGATGAGTAGGAGGATGGATAGTGGAGAATTGGATGGGTAGATGGGTGGGTATCTGGGTTTTTGGGTGGTAGATGACAGATGCATAGATTCAATCATTCAGTAATATCAGGCCCTGTTCTAGGTGTGGATGGTATGAAGTGTTGGGTGGGTGCTAACTGGAAGGATAGAGTCTAGGACATGAATACATAGTAGCGAGATAGACTGGATATAAAGAAGGTGGCTGGATGGCCAATGCATGAGAGTTATAGGTTGATGGATAAATACCTGGTTGTATGGACAATTGAATGGATGGATGAATAGACGGTGGTTACATGGACAGAGAGATGGTGGATGGTGGGTGAAATGATGATGGAAACTCAAATCAGTCCTGGCCCCTCCCAGTCCTAGCATTACCCACACCCCTGGATAATTCTCAGAATGCGTGTTCTGGGCAGGGGCTGTCATTACAGGGGGCAGATGCAGAGGTGGGCGGTGTGGCCACTGGGCAGCTCACCGTCATTTCCTGGACATTCACATCAAAGGACTTCTGCAGAAGAGCAAGCTCTGCTGTGAGGAGGGTGGCTGAGAGCAGCAGCTGTGAGGCGCCTTCGGCATAGTCCTCGGGGAACTCGGCCTCCCCGGCATCAGCAAGCTGGATGGTGTTGCCCTTTTGCTGCTGCACCACAGGCTGTGGGACAGCCAGGGGAGAGACACTCAGCCTTGGCCATGAAGGACTGTGGCTGAGGGCAAGTCTCAGACCTCCAAACAAATGGTGCTCAAATCAGCCCCAAGTCAGCAAGTCATAAGATGGTGAAGCCAGAGCAGGCTGTAGTGGCTCAACTCTCCCAGTGTGCAGGTAGGTAGACTGAGGCCCAAGAGGATAAGGGAGTCAGTCACTAAACCACTGGCGGTTCCTCCTAGGATTGTGAAAGTAACCTCAGTTAACCCTCTAACGAGGGTTAGAGCCCTCATTTATACAGAACCTGTTCCCTGTTTTCTTCTCAGGAGAAAGAGGTAAACGGAAAACAACATGGGGCCTGTAGGAACCACGCTGGAGGAAGACTTCATAGGGAGGTGACTGCTTGGGATTTTTCTTCCCATTCCTGGAAGATGCATTCACCTAGTCACCGGGGCTCTGGAGTCCTGGGTGATGACCCAACTCTGCCACCACTCACAGGAGGCCCTAGCCAAATCCTGCCTCCCTCCTGGGCCCGGTGCTCTCATCTGCAAAATGACAGGGTACAACTGGGCGAGCCACTCATCGGGAGAAGCAGGCAGCCTTGGGAGAAGGCGTGGGTGTGGGCTCAGCCATTCCGGAAATCAGCTCAGGATTCGGGGTTCACGTTGAGACAGAAAGAGGGAGAGGGCCCTCCCACCCTCCGCAGTCCCAGCTCAGCCACCTGCCCTGGTGGAAGCAGCCCCCGGCCCTCAGGCCAGTGAGACCCCCACCTGCTGGTGCCCCCTAGCTTACACTGAAGTCCACTTGAATATGGCTGGCAGTGGTGGTCGGTATGGACGCCAGGACATATCTGATGGTGCCCATCTGGCCCACGGGCAGGGGGCTGTGCAAAGAGGAAGGTTCACTCAGAGAGGCACCAGCCCGGGGGCAGCCTAGAGAAGCCTGCACCGGCCAGCTGCCACCTGAGCTTGGCCTGGGCACCAGGACCCCTGGCCCTTTGTGTGACACAAGGCAAATTGCTTAGCATCTCTGGGCCTCAGTAGTTTTATCTGCAGAATGGAAGCAATTCTGGCCTAGAAAATCACGCCCTCTCACATCACTCTGTAGGCACAGAGCTTGAACATTCACCAAGGGTTGTCCAGCTCAGTTCTCACAACAGATTGGCAGGGTCAGGATTATTGGCTCTATTTTACAGATGCACAGACTGAGGCTTGGGGGAGCGAGGTGATGTCCCAGGCCACACTGCTGGGCACGTGAACCAGTTTTCCTCAGTCCCAGCCATTGGACTTTCCTCTCCCCCACCCTGGGGAGCCCTCTGGACCCTGAGATGCAGGGATCCCCTTGGCAAAGGAAATAGTGGGGTTACTATTGGGATTATTATTTGTGGTGCAAGGTTTGTGGATGAGCCCACAAAAGCTGCTGTCCTTGGAGTCTGGGGGGTGATGGATAGAACATTGGATGGAAGGCTGAGAGGCAAGAACCCCAGAGTCCCCCAGGGTCTCAGGCGCCCCATCTGGCCAGTGAGGGGGCTGGGCGGACTCCATGACCTCAGACCTCCTCTAGTCCCAAGGCTGGGCTGGGAGCAGGCACTTGAATGGGGAGTGGGGCATCAAAGTCCAGCCATCCTGCTATCCCCACGCAGGAGCAAGTTATGGCTAGCTGCTCACCATTCAGGTTGGCCCACTTCTTGTTCACATACACCAGGACCGCATCAATGGCTGGACACATCTGGAAGAGAGAAGGCACTGAGCTGAGGGGGTCCCTGCGTGGAGGGTCTCACTCCTCACAGCTGAATGTTACTCCATGGGGAGTCTGAAGAGCCCTGGAGGGACCCGGACAGGGACAGAAACCAAGGCCATAGTCCCGCAGGAAGTCAGTGGCAGAGCCTGGGCTAGAATCCAGATCTCCTGACCATAGCCTGCAAGATCCGTGAGGACTCATTCCCCAGGGGCTGGTGCTCTCAGCGGGGTTGGCAAGCTGTGCTGTGCAGGCTGCCGTTTTCTCCTCCCCGTCTCACGGAAGACATCACTAGCTGATCATCGTACTTTCTCCCACCGAGCCAGCCACAGTCTCAGAATCCTCAGCCACCAGCGGTCAGTCAGGGTCAGCACCCGAGATGAAATGCGCTTGCCAGCCCTGGTCTAAGCACTGCTGCAGATGAGGGGCGGAGGCTTGCTCTGGGCACTCACCAGGCCAGGAAGGACTTTGTGTAAGGTGCTGTCCAGGAACTTGTTGACCATCTTGGGCAGCATGCTGGACACAGAGGACAGGGACAGGGGCACAGATGACAGAAAGTTAGGCACGGGACATGCAGGGACATGGCTAAGGCAGTTCAGTGGCTCAGGAAGTGGGATGCTGGGCTGGGCTGGCAAGGTGAACCCAGCCTTCCACCCCAGCCACAGAGCCCTCACTTGCTAGGCAGGTTCGTCTTCGCGCTGACAAGGATGACCTCACAGCCCTCGCTCTTGAACATGGGAAGGCCCGTCTCCTCATCCTGCAGAAGCCGGTTGGTGGCTGTGATGTTCAGGACCACGAAGATATCCATGTTCTCACCCATGAAGCTGGAGGAGGGGGGAGGCAGGTATCATGGGGATCACTGCCACTGTGGCCACTATCCCTGTCATCTCTTTGCTCACAATCTCAGCAGCTCTGAGAGAGGGAAATGGTGGGGGACCACGCCACAGGACAGAAAGAGGGATGGGACCTACCCAAGGTCATATGACTAGGCTTTCCTCTCCCCTTTTGCTTTGGTGAACTCCTACACATCCTTCAAAACCCTGCTCTGCCCAGCTGTCATCATTTCCCAAAGGCGTTTTCTAATCTCCACCCCCTGCACTCTGCTAATGTTTATTCTGTCCCAGGCCAGTCCCTGGTCAGTCTGTGATCATCTGTGCTCAGGTCCATTTCCCATCAAAGCTAGGAACCAAGTTTGCATCATCTCAGACCACAGCACCCAGATGGTACACAGTAGGTACTCAATAAATGTGCATGTAAGGTCGAGACAAAGAAGTTGTCCTTTCCTTCTTACCTCCCCACCATACTCACCTCTTGCCAGTGATGGTCATGCCCATGGACACACACTGGAAGATGCCCACCCCAGGTAGGAAGCTCAGTGTGATGACTGGTATCTGCACATCCTTTACCTTCAGACTGGGAGGGGCAGACATCCAAGCAATGAGAACTGGACAGGTGAGACCCAGGCCCTCAACCCACTCCTCCACCGCTTTGCTGGGAGGCCTTGGGTAAATCCCCCACCCCATGTCATAGGGATAAACCTACCTCTGGGGCTGTCATGAAATGCAGACAAAAGGCTGGACATGAACCAATTTGTACACAAAAAGCTCTCATCATGTGTGAGATGAGATGCGGCTTAATTTGTGACTTTGGACTGCTCCCTTCCCTGCTGTGGGCCTCAGTTTCCCCACTGGCAAAAAGGAGAGGTTTGCTTAGATCAGGGTTTCTGGATGCTGTCAAATGCTATTGACATTTTGGGCAGGATCATTCTGTGCTATGGGCTGTCCTGTGCATTGCAGGATGTTTCATAGCACCCCTGGCCTCTGCCCACTAGAGGCACTAGATGCACTCCCTCTTCCCCACTCCACAAGTTGTGACAACCAAAAATGTCTCCAGACATTGCCAAATGTCCCCCGGAGACAAAATCACCCCTGGTTGAAAACCACCAGTCAAGATCCAGTATAACAAAGTTGTGGCACATCTACCTCACCTGCCCATCCTGAGCTCTTGGCAGACATTGCTAATTGATCAGAGTCCTATTTCCTGCTAAGTCCAGAAGGTGCCTCAGAACCCTCCCCAGTACATCATTCCAGGCAGCCCCTGCCAATCAATCCCATCTGACACTTGCAATGAAACCAGTTTGCCCCAGTCATTAGATGATTGTTTCCATTCTGCCACTGGATGATTTTTCATTCAATTTCATGTATATTCAGTGAGTTCCTGCTGCATGCAGGGAGTTGAAGTTTGACTTTCCAAACTCACTTCCTCCTCCCATTGGCTCTGCTCACAACAGGACTAGAATTGTCCCAGTGGATGACTGAGGGGACTGAGGCCCAGTCAGGAGCAGTGACCTGCCCAAGGTCACACAGCAAGCCAGCAGCAAGGCCAGGAAGAGGCCCCATGCCCTGCACCACCTCTCCCACTCAGATCCTGGGCACAGCATTACCTACTACCTTCTGCCCTAACAGCCACCCCCTGCCCCCAAAACCCCTCCCCTGCTCACTCAGTGATGCCTTTGATGGGTTTCATGCCTGGGAGTTTTTTGCCTGCCTCAGCTGCCATCTTCTCCAGGATATGGCTCTCATGCATGGCATTCTGTACCTCTGGAAAGGGGGAGGGTGGGAGAGACCCTCAGCTGGACTCCTCACTGCTTCCCTGACCTGGGCCAGTCTCTTGGTCATCCCAGTGATGAGTCATGCCCAGCCCTGCCCTCTTCCAGCCTCACAGGGGAGACAGAGTCACCAGCAATGACAGTAATGAGTGATGAGAGCCATAATAAGCACAGGCAGCTGGAAGAACCACATGAAGGGTTTGGGGCAGGAAAGGAAGAGCTGGGGAAGGCTTCCAGGAGGAGGTGACATGCCAGTTAGTCCTTGAGGGAGGAATAGGAATTTTCACCAGGAAGCAAAGGGGTAAAAGAGGCCACTCAGGGCAGAGGGGCCAGCAAGTGCAAAGGTGGGGAAGGGGGGAAAGAGGTGGCATGGTGAGGGAGGAGTGAGAAATACAGCGTGGCTGGAGGGGGGAGGGACAGGACAGGGAAACTGGAGCAGTTTCAGGCGGCACATCATGGAGGACTTGAAGCCCAAGCTACAGTGTCGACTTTATCCTGTGGCCCAGCCACTCTCAAACCTGGGTGGTAAGGGAATTCAACTGGGAGCTTGTTAAGGGGAAGATTTGGGGCCTGAAGCCAAGACATTCTGATTCCCCAGGCCTGGAGACCCCAAGCCCAAATGACATGGTGCCAGAAACACTCCATAATGGTCACAGGCTAGTTCCCAGAGAGGAGACAAATCCTGAGCTGATGAACTGTCATTTGCCCTTTGCACCTGGATGTGACTTCCCTGGGGGTCACAGAGCTAGGGGTGGAAAATACTTCTTAGTAAAGTGCCCCCAGGGCCTTTCAATCTCATATTTCATCTAATCCTGCCCAAAAAGGATGGTTCACCCTATTCTACATTTCTTTACATCTGCAGATGAGCAAACGGCAACACAGAGAGGGTAAGTGACTTGCCTAAGGTCACACAGTAAATTGTTGGCAGAGCTGGGATTTGGCTCATGTCAGCCCACTTGTGGACACCAACCCCTGCCATCAGGGCCAAAGAGAGGATCCAGGGAAATAGGATTTCCAGCTCTACCTCCAACTTGTGGGGGGACCTTGGGCAAGTTACCCTGTTTTCTCTGGGCCTCTGTAAAATGGAAGAAGAATAACATGTTGCTTTTAAGTTTATGTTGAGGATCACAAAATACTCAGGTCTATGCGAACATGAGCAGTCACTACTGACCCCCTACCGCCAGTCCCATACCTCCCCCGTACCCCTCCCCCACCCCGCCCCACACCCAGCACCAGCTCACTACGATTCATGACGTCCATGCCCAACCGCAGCAGAGCCCCAGGGTCCCCTCGTGCGGGGGTCAGTGGGTCGCAGAGCACCAGACACAGGATTCGCAGCCCGGCTCCACCTGTGTCACGGGGCCTGAATTGGGTGCAGCCCAGCAGGCGCTGGTTCCCCTGGGGACCTCCCATGCTCCAGAGCAGACCGAGCCCCCTGGATGACCTCAGATGTCCAGGAGCCTTTGGACGCCAGGCAGTTCAGCAACCCTCATGACTGCCTCCTCCAGAAGGGCCCAGGAGTGTCCAGATTAAATACAAGGCCTCTGGAGTCACCCGAGCAGGTCACTTTCCCCTCTAAGCCTCAGTCTCCTCGTCTGTGAGCGTGATGCATTCTGATCAGCCTGCATGATGGGGTTGGTGAGAGGTTTAGCTGCAATTTTTCATGAGTTCAGGTGTGGCTCAGAGGGCAGCGCTGGGGCCACAGAGGGGATTCCAACCTGGTCCTGACTTGGGAACTCCCACTGCAGTGTGGGAATGGGGGAACCCTCTGCTCCCCCAACAATGACACAACAGCCAGTGGCATCCCCCACCTTCTCCAGCTCAGCCTCACTTCCAGAAATCTCAGCTCACAGCCCCTTAAGGCCCCTTGAGACATCGCCTCACCAATAAGGAAACTGAGACACAGTTTGGGCCAGACCTAAGGTCTCACAGCCGGTGAGTAGAGAATCGAATAACGACCTCCCACCCCAGATCCTTCAACATTCCCAGGAAAGCACCATCCCACCCCTGGGCCCCCAGACACCCCTTCCTCCTACTGACTACTTACCAAGACCTGAAATTCTCCCAACCAGAGGCCAAGTGTTTATTTCAGGGCTGAGCTGTGGCTGAAAAGAATCAAGGGGGGTGGCCTGTGTCACCAGAGAGGAAGAGTTCCAGATGATCTCCTGCTGACAGCAGGCTCGGCCACTGAGGGCTCCACCGATCCGCAAACAGAAGTGGGTGCCTACTGGGGGCCCATCTTTTTAGTCCCAGCCTATGCCTGCCTGCATGCATTCATTCACTCAACTCGAATTGACTGAGTACCTACTATGTGCCAGGCAGGCCAGGCTACAAGGTACACACAGCAGAGATAGTCCTGTTCCTCCTGAACCTTAAAGAGAAGCAATGGAATGGGGTACAGTGTGTATGGGGGACAGAGGGAGGATTAGGGAAGAACTCTCTAAAGAGGAAATATTTAGGCTGAGATCTAAAGAATGAGAAGCAGCCAGCACATAAAACCCAAGGAGACCTTCGGGCCTACAATCAATATTTGCTAAGTGAAAGCGTGATCTATTTGTCTCTCGTCCCATTCAATTTTTAAATATCTATCTGGGCTTGAAAATAATCAATCGTGGTGTTTCTTCTACCCCTATGAACACACACACGTGTGCCATGGGAATGCCGGGCACAGCACACCCAGTGCCAAATCTCTGAAGTTCATCCTGTGAGGGACCGTGGAGTTCAGTGCAAGCGGCAGAGCTGGAAGGGGCTGGGTAAAGGTCTCCTCCAGCCCCGCCCCGTCTCCCAGGTGGGGAGATGGAGCCCCAGGACTGAGCACCACCCCAGTTCCCCCATTCCCAGGCCAGAACTGATGTCAGATGTCAAGGCCACTTGGAGCAGGATCCTTTGCCCTCTTACAATAATAAGTGGCTTGGGGTACACGATCGTGTGGATGTTTCTGGGACAAACGGTCAATGCCAGGGTTTTGTTTCTGACTGTGCTTGTGCTTTTGCCTAAGCTGTCCCTCCCTCTTACAGTGCCCTCTCTCCAGCCACCTACTACCTGCTTATCCCTCAAGTCCTAATTTCAGCCCTTGCATCCTCCACCAGGAATCCTCCCCTCCACCTCCAATCACTCCCAGTCTCAAAAACCATGGTTTGAACCTGAGTGTGTAGCTAATCCATCCCACCCCAAGACAAGTGTTTCCTGCTGCTCCACCCCCACCCTCTGTTCACAGTTTCCTCCATCTGGAGTCCTTCCTCTCTCTCTCTGCTTAGCAAATGCTCCTAGATGCCCCCTACCACCACCACCCCCCCGCCATTGCCTCAGCTCAGCTCTGAGCTCCTGCAAAGCAGACCCTCCCTTGTCTCCCGTCAGCCTCAGATGGAGCCCAAGGAGGAGCCTCAGATCCGCTGTCTCCTTGATCCCGCCCAAGTCCTACAGCATCTGAGGATTGCGATGTCCAGTGGCTTCCTGTCAGGTGAGGAGCACTGGGCGGGGTTCAGGACATAGATCCAAGCCCTGTCCCTGCCACCCCGTTGCTGTGTGACCTCAGGCAAGTCCCTTGCCCTCTCTGAGCCTCAGTGTTTTCATCTATAAAATGACAGGGCTGAATTAGACATTATCTGGGGAGAGTTCCACAGATAGAGCCTGTCCTTACTTTGCTGAGCCTGGGACGTCCTGCCGATGACTGGCCCCTGCCTCCCCATCCTGGGACAAGGAAGCCCTTATAGTTGGGAGCTTGATTAGCTGCTTAGATAAGTAAGGGTTTAATAAGGCCCAGATAATTATCTAGACTCCGAAAGAACAGGAGCCCCGATGCTCACATGATGATTCAGTTTGTTCCAGTGTAAATAGCGCAGAGGAGGAGGGTGGCTGGAGATCCCAGGTGCCTGCACCGGGGCAGGCCCTGGGGAGGGGATGCGGTGGCCGGAGCGGGCACTGGGGCGCAAACTTCCCCTCCCCTAGACTCAGAGCCTCCCATAAGTCTGGACACACAGCTGGCACTCATCCATTCCTTTCACAAACGTTTATTGAGGACCCACTGTGTGCCAGGCCTGTGCAGGTGCTCGGGATGCCGTGGTGAGCAAGGCAGTCAGGGTTCCTATCCCAAGAGGGCTCCTGGAGCCTATGGGGGAGACGGGCACTCTGCAAGAGCCTGGTCAGTCCTGGGGACCTGAGGGTGGTGGAAGCCAGTGAACCGGGGGGTGGGGCACGGAGGGAAGAGCAGGGTTATCTTCAGAGCAGAAGACCCCTGGAGCAGGGGATGTTGGAGCTGATGCCTGAGGGCTGAGCAGAGCCAGCTCTGCAAGGCAGGGGAAGGGGTTTCACCTGGGGAGTTGGGGAGTGCAAAGGCCTAGGACCATCCCGACTGGGCCCCCTCGCCGCTCTAAAGCCAAGTTGGAACGGGGGACAGAAGGACCCAGGTCAGCCCAGTCGATCTCCATCCTGATCCGGGCCCTGAGCTGGAGGAGCCAGACTACAGATAGCATCACTGTATCCCTGCAGATCCGCCCCCCCACCCCCCCCACCCCCCGAACAGACAGAGGGACCGGCAGGCCCTGCCTCCTCCTGGCACGCAAATCCTCCCTAGTGCCTCCCATCACCTGGCCCTCCTCCCTCCCCCAGGACCATCCTGGGTGTTGGGGGGAAGGGGGAGGCAGGAAGGAAGTGGGGTGGATGGGGTGGGGGAGGCTGGAGAAACCCCCTTGCGTGGGTTTGGGGATCTGGGGCCCGGCGCCAGCCACTGCCCTCACAAGCTGTGCGGCCTTGGGTCGCTCCCTCAACTTCCCTGGGCCACTGTTTTAGCCTCTTTAAGATGAGGGGACAGAATAATAATAGCAATGCTGAGAGGGAAAATGACAGTCATGCCACCCCCTGTTCCTCTAAATTCAGAGTGGCCCCAGCCGAGTTCCAGTGGCCAGATAGGAGGCAAGCTCCCTAAAAGTAAATTACTTTAAGGAAACAAGAGAGTCTCTCCTGGGGCCCTGGATCATCACATGAGCGGGGAAGACTGGTCCAGCCAGCTTGTGGCTGGAAACACCGGAAGCGCCTCTGACTCAACTCTCACGATGCTGAAAATAATAGTAACAAGAGGGCCCATTTACTGTGAACCTGACCTGTGCCAGGCAGCGCTGTGTGTTTGATATGCACTAGTCCATATAAGCCTGAGGACTACCCTATGAGGTGGGCACTTTGGTAATTTTTTTCCATTTTACAGACAGAAAACCTGAGGCTCAGAGAGATCAAGCCACTTGCCCAAGGTATACAGCAAGCGATGGCACAGCCAGGCTGAATCTGGATCCGAGGGGCTCCAGAGTCCAGGCCAAGACCTGCCAAGGCACGCCCAAGGGGGCACTGCCTACCTGCTGACCTCCCTTCCCGCCTCCCCCACCCGCTGCCCCAGCATCACCCTGCCTGGTCCCTGACATGACTCCAAATCCCGCCATCCTTCCAGGACCAGCTGCAGCTCCTTCCTCCAGGGAAACTTCCCCTCCCCCCGGCCTCCCACGTCTCAGATACTGAAGACTGGGCCAGCCCTGAAGCTCAGTGGCATCTTTTCCCTTCCCCACAGACGCTTTGGGGACCCAAGGAGGGCGACTCCCAGCAGCCCCACCTGCCTGAGGGGACTGGGCTCCACGAGGCTTCCCGAGCTCAGGGCTGGGCCAGAGCTCTGGCATATACACGTGCAAGCCGCTCACGTACCACACGCTTATTATGCACTTGCTGTATGCGGGGCTCTGGAAGGGTCAGAGAGGTGTGGAGGGGAGGGAAGCCGAAGACACCAGCAACCGGAAATTGAAGGACATCAGAGTCACCGTGGTAGAGGAGTTTGCACGTGGCCAGGGGAGACTGCATTTGAGCTGGTGGGTGGGGTCATCGAGTTCAGGTTCAGGTGGCCCAGGTGGAGCAAAGAGCCAGGGCAAAGGCCAAGGCCTAGAGAGGAGACGTGCAGGGTGCATATTCAAGGTGAGGGGTGGGCCTCGCACGGACAAGTGGGAGGAGGCTGGAGGTTCATGAAGGAGCCAGACCTGCGAGCACGCGGCAGTGAATGCACCCTTCAATACAGGTCTGTATATAGGACGGAATTCAGAACTCGTTTCAGCACGTCTCCTTTAGAGTGAGCACGAAGCTAAACAGAGCACGTGGCGGGGAGGCGGGCGAGAGGAAGGGGCTTCCTGCAATTTCCAGGGCGTTGAGGTGAGCGGTGTAGGTAGGAGAACATCCAGAGAAGCCTGTCTCAGCCACAGACCCAGACTCAATCCCTCTGCAACCTTCAGCCTCAGCCTGGGACAGCCTTTCCGCAGCCCTTTCCAAACGAGCCAGGGTCCCCACCACACCCGCCCCTCTCTGGCCGTGCACTCACTCTGAAGGACACTGGCCCACAGCAGTGCCCGAAGGCCCTCCGGCAGCTGCTCAGTGTGTGGCTCTCTGGGCCTCAGGTGGCTGCCACATCTGCAGGTCACAAGCCCTCCCTCTCTCCTCTCCCCTCCCCGTGCTGCTTGCATGGAGGCTCTGGAGGTCTCTTTTGTTTTTTGCCCCACGGCTCGGCTTGTGGATCTTAGTTCCCCGACCAGGGACTGAACACCGGCCCTGCGCAGTGAGAGCGCAGAGTGCTACCCACTGGACCGCCAGGGAACGCCCTGGAGGTGTTTGCTGCCACCGTTTACCCAGCAACTCCAGGTCAGCTCCAACCTGGTAGCGAACCTCTCTGCTACCCAGGAAGCTGAACGGCACGCTCCCCTTCCAGGTCTGAGCCCTTCCAAGTTTCTCCTTCCTTGGGTACTCTCCCTCAGCCCTAGTGAACCGTGCAGAGTTTCCTTAGAGCTTATGCTCTTTTACCATAGTTAATAATCCTTCACACGGAACATCCCCTGTTTAAGATATCATGTGGTTTCTATCTTCTGATTGGCCCCAGACTGCTATGCTCATCTGTGCCTCTCAGCAGCCAGCGCCCAGAAGGCCCCTGACTGAATGGCTGAATGGGGTCCCTCAGGGACGGGGTGGCTCTCTTCAGGCAGACCATGGCTTCCCTCTGGGCAAGGAGCTTGACTCAGGTGCTTCATCCCCCTCCTCTTAAAGGAATGTATATTATAGAACCATGCACATCACGGGTACAGATAAGACCTAGACCACATCATTGAATACATGGGTAGCTGTGTGGATGAGAGGATGGATGGATGGATGGACGGATGGATGGATGGATGGATGGGCAGACAGGTGGGTAGAAAGAAGGAAGAACAGAAGGGAGGAAGAAAGGAATAGGGGCGGATCACTGGCCTGATCGTTTAATGAATCGATCTCACATATTGATCTTCTTCTAGGTTATTTACTTCCTTCATGGGGTGAGTCTTTCTCTTAAATTTTTGTCTCTCCCATATTCCAAACTACCTAGCCTTGGGCTGAGCCTGTATTAACACCCAATAAAAGTAGGATTAATGAATTAATTACCTAAGCAACCAAATGAAATAAGAGCCATGCTGTCCTGGGTGAAATCACGAGGCTGGATTTTACAGCCTGGCCCTTTCCATCCTCCAGCCCCAACCCCACTTCCTCCCCCCAAGACTCCAGGCTTGTTCCAGGCCCCTCTGCCTGTCACACGGAGGCTTTAGGGATGAACCTATAACTGTTACAGGGAGGGAGGCTAGCACCAAAGGCTTTGCTTACTGATGGTGGAAATTCGGGCACATTTTCTCCCCAGGGAAACATAAACAGAACGTGAATCCTGTGTATCTAGGCAGGAAGGAATACCATCTCTGGCTAAGAGATTAGTTTATCAGGGAGAGAAACTCACATGACTTTGTCCTGCCAGGGTTTGTGCCCCTCTGTCTTCCCTAGGCCATCTTGTCACGTGTGACTCGCTGGGTTTGAAGAGGTTTCAGAGGGAAAAGGAATTAGACATGTTCAGTGAGGCCACAGGCCCAAGAGGCAGATCCTGCCTCCTTTGAACAAAAGTTCGCCTGTGATCGGGGTAAACCAAGATGGAGAAGCCGCCTGAGAAGGCAGTGAGCTCCCGTCACCTGAGGCTCGTGACCCAAGGACAAACCCCAGGTGTGGGTGCTGGTGATGGAAGAGGGGACTGGACATCTTATGTCTGGATTCTAGGAAGGTCGCAGTCCTGGGGATCTGCTGTCACCCAGCTCTGAGACTCTGGGCACATTCCTCTCCTTGCTGGGCCTTAATCTCTGCATCTGTGAGATGGAGCTGCACACTCGGCCTGCCTGACTCCCAGGGCTATTATGAGGTTCTAGGAACAGGATGGGACGTGACACTGTAGAGGAGAAATGCCACCAGGTGAGGGCACAATGCCTAAAGTGCCACCATGGCATTCGTAACTTCCAGGTCGTCTGCATTGCTCCCCTGGGCTAGGAGGTGGTGTTGTCAACAGATACGGTGAGCAGAGACGTGGTCATGTCCTCTTCCTCTCCCAGGCAGCTTTGGGGGCTCCAGGGACAGACAGGACCAGGGCCTGAATGTAGGGAACTGGCCTCCGATATGCAAAGAGTTTGCCAGGCCTGGCTGGAAGTTGCAGCTCAAGAGAAGATGTTTAATGCAAGAGGAGACAGGTCTCTACAGCCTGGAGGAGCTATCTGCTCCTTCCAAGGAGGAGATGAAGGAAGGAGGGGGCTGGGGAAGGAGGGGCGGAGGAGTGGGATTAAGCAGCCTGACTGGGCCATCCAGCTTGCTGGCGATGACTAAGTGTGGCTTTGCCTCAGTTTCCCAAGTGGCTTGAGGCAAAAGGGTCCCCAGAGCAGCTCTCCGAGTGGTCCCACGTCAGCGCTGGTACAAGAGTCTACTGGACACCACGATGTAGCCCTGAAGGACAAAGACAACCACGGGCCAGGTCAGAGGCCACACGAGGACCATAGGACCCCCAGCCACCCCATCAGCCTGGCTCTAAGTTCATGCTCTGCCACTCTTGCTGTGTGTGTCCCGAGGACAGTCGTTTGCCTCTCTGGGCCTCAGTTTCCTGCTGTCACTTGGGGGTGGTAAAAGCATCCGCTTCACGAGGCTACTATAAGGATGCAGCCAGATCACACGGGCAGAGCACTCAGTGTGCGGCTGGAGCTTGATTTGTGCTTCCTACGTGGTCAGGCTCATCTCTGTTTTATGACCCAGAGTTCAGACCACTGAGTATCTTCTCCAAGTCGAAGTCTTCCCAGCAGAGCCAGGCACTTCCCCCCATATGTCCCCTACTCTCTACACTGCACTGCAGAAACTTCCTGGGGGCCTGCTGATCTCTCTCTCATTCATTCATTCATTCATTCATTCATTCAACAAATCTTCATTGATCCTCTACTATGAGCCAAGCCTTGTGCCAGGTGTTGGGGACCCAGCAGAGGAAAAACCAGACCCAGTGCCTGCACTTGTGTAGCTCATACATGGTCCAATATGGTAGCTATTAGCATCTGGCTAATTCCAGTTTCTTCCTCTTATCCATGGTTTCATATACCCAAGTTTAACTATGGTCCGAAAATATTAAATGGAAAATTCTAGAAATAAACAATTCATAGGTTTTAAATTTCATGCTGTTCTGAGTAGCATGATGAAATCCCTTGTCATTTTGCTCTGTCCTACCCTGGATGTGAGTCATCCCTTTGTCCAACGGATCTACGCTGTACACACTACCTGCACCTCAGTATAGGAAAAACACAGTATTCAATATATACAGGTTTGGTACTATCTATTTGCAGTTTCAGGCATCCACTGGGGGTCTTGGAACGTATCCCCTGAAGATAAGGGGGACTACTGTACATTTACATTAAGTAAAATTAAGTAAAATTTAGAATTCACCTCCTCAGTTGCACTGACCACATTTCAAGTGCCCAATAGTCACGTGTGCCCAATGGCTGACAGTAGCTGCTGCCTTGGACATTACAGATTTCCATCCTTGCAGGAAGTTCTATCAGGCAGTGATGGTCTAGGGACCTTTGACATTGGTCCCAGGTGGCTGGATTTGGGAGTGCCAAGGTGGGTCAGCCACCGACCCTGCCTGATCAGGGAAGTCTTGGGGAAATTCCCACTAAAAGCCCTGCTCCAACGTGTGCTGATTGTCACTGCTTAGCGGGGTAGATCAGCCAGTCGCCTTGGGACCACTGTTCTTAGGCAATGAGGGCATCCTCCCTGAAAGACATCAGCCAGTTCCACTCAGGGGGTGTGAATGACACAGATGTTGGGCTTGAAGGGCCTTGCTTAAGCTTTCTGTCCCATGCATGTCTTACTGAATGAATTAGGAAGAATATTATCCTTTTATATCTCAGGTGAAACAGAAAGAAGTAGGATCTCACGCTGGGCAGTGGCGATTGAATTTCACCCTGGGCCCACAATTTCTGATCCAGGGAAATCCATTTTAGAAGAGTCAGGATCCCTCTCCCACCATCCGGCCTGTGGAGGTTTGTGTACAACGCTGGAAGAACCCCCTCTCTCATCCTCCCCCAGACACCACAGGGGCCGTGCCTATCCCAGGGCACAGAGTCATGGGACCACTGAAGGTCCAAATCCTCCGAATGTGGCCTGGTGTGATTTTGATCAGGACTGAAGGGTGGGTGAAACCCCTGCTCCAATGTCTCTTGACATCTGGAATTTTCCATCTCATTGCAGCCGATGATTCATGGCGTGGTCTGGGCAGGGGGCACTCCCAGGCCTGGCTGACCCTGGACCCCACTGAGTGCACTAGCAGGGAGGGAGGGAGAGAGGTGACGCCCCCGCCTCCCCGAGCCCAGCCTCCCTCCAAAGATGGAGGAGTCCCCTCTGGTCACACCCAAAGGCTCTCACCTCGTAGACAAAGATCTCAGGGGTGACGTACTGGAGGTTGACCACGTGGGGGAGTGCAACCCCCATGCCCAAGAGAGCTGTACGAGGGAAAGGAGAAATCAAGTTCCGCCTGGAGGCGGTAACGAAGTATCACCTGGAGCTGGCCACTTGCTGAAGTCCTCGTGTGCATCATGACACCGAGTTCCACAGATACGCAGGAGGTGGGAGCTGTTATTATTATATCCACTTTATAGAAGGGAAAACTGAGGCTCAGGGAGGGAACAGAACTTAGGTAAGACCACACAGCTGCTAAACAGCTGAGCCAAGATGCACGCACAGGCAGCTGGAATCCCAAGGCCACCCTCTTAGCTTCCGGGCCTAGGAGGTGGGAAGGGGCCGAGACCAAGCCTGGAGCAGGCATGGGGGGGCAGGAGGGGAACAGAGGGGCCACACTGGGGCAGAGGGCAGAGCTCACCATTGAGGTGGTCCAGCAGGGGCTTCTCAAACACAGCGCCCACGAGTGGCTGCACATGGTCCGTCTGCAGCCACGGAGCCAGGGAGATGGGGACCACAGGCCCGCCCCAGCGAGGGGCCAGGAGAGACACATGAACACACAGACAGACCGACAGATGGCAGAGGCACAGGGGAGGGAGGAGGACAGGTCACCCCTGTCCAGGCTTCAAGCAGAGCTCAGCTACTACCCCCAGGGTCGGGTCAGCATCAGGCCCCTGGGAACTGCTGACTGACTGACAGTCACTGCGTGACCAGCAGGTAGACCGGCTGCCCTTTTGGCGCCGACCAACAGACAGATCAACTGACCATGGACAGACTGATGGGCCACCCGACAAAGGAATGCACGGTGGCTGGTGGCCCAGGCACATCATGTGACTGAAAGAGTGGCCGACACTGTCTGACACTGGCCTCTACAGATCACTTACTATTGGCCTCAGTGATTCTTGGGCTGAGGGCAGGGCTGGCGAGCCATCGACACCCAGGCAGAGTGACAGGACAGCTGACTGACCCCACTGAGGAGCTGAGGCTGACTGACCGGCTGCCCCGCAGACAGACAGCCCGGGACAGACTGACTGTCCGATGGAGGGGCTGCCGCCTGACCACTGTCCCGAAGCGCCCGGGGAGGAAGCCTGATCAGAGCACACATGCGTGTGAGCACACACGCTCATGCTGCCTCTCCCCGGGCTCACGGCCTGCCCCACCCAGTGAGGGGGTCTCCGGAGACCCCAGCCCCATACTCACGTCAATGAAGCCCACATTGGAGGAGGCCACAGTGAGCTGGACATTCCTGAAAGGGAAGCAGAGGGGTTAAGAAAGGGGCCTAGTGCCCGCCACCCGTGTACCACGCCTGCTGCACCCCAAGCTCCTCTGACTGACACTGTGATGGGTGATTGCAGGCACGTTGCACAAAGGAACACACTGAGGCTGCTGGGTCCAGGAGGCCTCACTTACCCCAGCACAGATGTGGTCCCCCGAAGCCTCACCTTGGACACGGAGAGCTGGAGGCTCAGGTTCACTACCTGGACACGTGGGGAGAAGAGGGTCAAAGGGCACAGAGCCACGTGGGAACTCTCAGCTGGCCACCAACTACCCCAGTCTCCCACCCACCGCTGTATTCATTCAGGTGTTTGTGGAGCACAGGCCACTGGAGGAGGTGAACAGCAACCAAAGTAATCAGACAGGATCCTTTCAGAGAGTGGTGGGTGCCATGAAGGCAGAGTGGCGTTTGGAGAGATGGGGGCCATCTTTCTCAGGGTGGTCCCGGAAGGCTGCCCGGAGGAAGGCTGCAACATTTAATCTGAGACCTGAAAGATGAGGAGAAGCCAGCCATGCCAAGAGCCAGGGGAAGAGTGCCCTAGCCACAGGGTACGGCACATGCAAAGGTCCTGAGGCAGGAATGTCCTAGCACATGGAAGGAACAGCAAGGACCCCAGTGGGGCTAGAACAGAGCAAGTGAGGAGAGTGCAGGAGGAAGTGAGGTCTCCTTGAGAGTCGCCCACCCCCTGGCCAGCCCCACGCAGCCCACCTCACCCACCACATCGAGGGAGAAGAGGGACTGGAAAGCCGAGTTGGACGCCGGGGCCAGGACCTCCACGAAGGGCTGCAGCCGCAGTGTGGCGTTGTTGGTCCGGAGTGTGACTGTGGGTGTGGCACCCAGCCGCACCTTGAGTACCAGGGGCATGGGCTCAGGGAACTGACGGCCCACCTGGGGAGCAGAGGGGGAGAGAGGGAGGAGGGCACCTGGGGGCGAAGGCTGGGTGGGCTCTTTGCTCGTCATTCCTCAGACGCTGATCAAGCCACCGTTGTGCTGTAAGTGCCGGGGCCACAGAGGTGGGTTCACCCCCGGCCCCTGCCCTCAGGGACACCCAGTCTGATGGGTGGTCACATGAAGACAGGCACAACCTGTGTGATCTGTGCCAGGAGGGAGGGCAGCTCAGGGGCGTGAGAGCGCAAGGAGGCTCCTGGACCAGATGAGGGGTTTAGTCCTCCCCTAGAGGTAATCCCTGAGCTTGGACTTGAAGATGGATCAGGGAAAGGAAGCAGAAAAGACAGCGCAGGCAGAGGGTACCACTTGTGCACTGCACAGAGGGGAGAAAATGGCGTGACGTCTGGGCAGAAGGAGGGGCCTCCCCGAGACGGAGGAGATGCAGATGGAAAGGTAGGTGCTGGACCCCACGTGGAGCAGACATGAGCCAGCGAAGACCCCACAGCCCAGAGAGCCTCCCACCCAAATCCCGGGTCTCAGCCCCTGGGATGACCAGAAACATCACCAACCTCGGGGATGAGCTGGCCCAGCATGGACGTGTTCAGCAGGTTGTAATCTGACTTCTGAAATCAGCCCCCGACACATGACAGGTTTTAGGGCAGCCACTCCCCAAGCTAGGCCACCTCTTGCCTCCCCACCAACCCCGTCTAACCCTTCCAACAGCCACCCTGTGGCCCCAAAACTCCAGCTGCCCCACCCACCCATGATCTGGCCTCAGCACGGTCTCCCCAGGCTGGGCCACCGGGCACGTGTACCCCACGTGCCCTGGGCAGCAGGACCAGCTCTCACCAGCTGCCCTGTGATGTCCAGGTTGAGCGCACCAGCCTTCTGCAGCAGCAGGATGGCAGAGTCAAACAGGTCCTGGGAGAGGCCCACGGTTGCCATGGCACCCCTGGTGCCCACGTGCTGTGGCAGCACGAAGGGGGTGGTATCCACAGGCAGGACGATGGGTCTGCTCAGGAGGAAGAGAACAGCCTATGGGGTTGGGGGTGAGAAGGGGGAGAACAGCAGTGGGGCCTCAATAGGCAGGCAGCTCCATGGCAGATCCTGGGCTGTGAGATGCCGCCCAACCCAAGATGCCACATGTTGTCAGCCTCACACCTTTGCCTACGTGCCATGCTCCCACCTGGAAGGCTGTCCCAGCTCCTCTCCCCTCAACTCCCTTGCTCCTTTAGGAATCTTCCAGAACACTAAGGACTCCAGAGGCAACAAGACCCCAGCTCTGGGCTGACAAGGAGGCACTTACGTTGATATTCAAGGAAATGTAGTCATTGGTGATGGTGGGTGTGTCGATCATGGAGTAGTGAACCTGGGACTCTGGACCAATAGGGCTGAGGCCTAAATGAAACCAGGGTAAAGAACAAAAGATGGCATTCTTAGCATTATCCACCAATGCCAGACCCAGGCCAAGAAAAGAGGCAGGAAAAGGCCCTGCGAGTAAGCAAATTTAAGGAGCAAAATGCACACCCAAGATGCAGCCACTCACAAGCTGTTGACTGTTAGCTGAGATACAATTCTAACCGTTTTGGTTTCTGCTTTCCCAATCAGTGGAAGGCTAGAGATCCCAAATTAGAAGGAAGGAGAAGTGTCACTTCAGGCACAAATACCCCCTGCAAAAGGCAAGAAAGAACCAGAGAAAAAGAAGGGAGCTCACATTTATCAAGGTCCAGACCGCTGTAGGGTTTGGAACCCTTCACACACACACACACACACACACACATGCAAGCACACACACACACACATAGTTTGGTGAGTTCAGTCATGGCCCGATTGTATACCTGGTCCGTCTGATTCCAAAGCTACTCTCTCTCCACTTAAACACACCTCTCCTACAAGAACTCAGAAGGCACACCCCTTGGGGCCATTCAGCGCAGGAGCACAGCAGTGCCCGCCCGCCACAGATCCTTGGAGAGGCCCCCAGGGAGGCGAGCTGAGGACTCAGTTCCTATAAGGGTAGTTCCCCAAAGGCTCAAAATATTCTGACTGGGACATTTGCAAAGGGTGAGTCACTTGTGGGAAAGACATCTCTGGACACGACTAGACGGCGTGGCAGGGGAAGCCTCAACCTCGCTGTCAGGAAAGCCCTCTTAGCAAGAGCTCCTCCCCCAAAGACTCTGGATAACCAAGGTTTAAGTGTGCCTCTGTGTGTGTGTGTGTGTGTGTGTGTGTGTGTGTGTGTGCATTCAGATTTCTGTCTGATTTTCTACTGTCTCTTCTGGATTTCATTTTATTTTCTCTAATATTTTGGAAATTTATTATGGTAAAAGCAATATATTGATAGTATGACTCCATTTCTACAGATCAGTGGTGTCAAAGATGAAGGTGGGAGGAGCGGAGCAGCACAAAGAGATTTTGGGGGCTGGTGGAATGTCCTCTATTTCAAGTGTGGTGGTGGTTACACGACCATATGCATGGTTTTTTTGTTATTGTTTTTTTTTTAACATCTTTATTGGAGTATAACTGCTTTACAATGGTGTGTTAGTTTCTGCTGTATAACAAAATGAATCAGCTATACATAAACCTATATCCCCATATCTCCTCCCTCTTGCGTCTCCCTCCCACCCTCCCTATCCCACCTCTCTAGGTCGTCACAAAGCACGGAGCTTATCTCCCTGTGCTATGCGGCTGCTTCCCACTAGCTATCTATTTTACATTTGGTAGTGTATATATGTTAATGCCACTCTCTCACTTCGTCTCAGCTTCCCCTTCCCCTTCCCCGCATCCTCAAGTCCATTCTTTACGTCTGCGTCTTTATTCCTGTCCTGCCCCTAGGTTCTTCAGAACTTTTTTTTTTTTTTTTTTAGATTCCATATATAAATGTTAGCATACGATATTTGTTTTTCTCTTTCTGACTTACTTCACTCTGTATGACAGACTCTAGGTCCGTCCACCTCACTACAAATAACTCAATTTCATTTCTTTTTATGACTAATATTCCATTGTATATATGAGCCGCATCTTCTTTACCCATTCATCTGTCAATGGACACTTAGGTTGTTTCCATGTCCTGGCTATTGTAAATAGAGCTGCAATGAACATGTGATGACCATATGCATTTATTTGTCAAAACTCATAGTACTGGACACTACCAAAAATATTATATGTTTTTAAATGAATAAAAACATTAAAAATTGTAAAATAATGATACATATTTTTGTGGACATATAGAAAATTCTTAAAATATGGAAAAAATATAACTCAGAATCTCAAATTTATTTCTTTTTCAGTATTTTCTTTTACAGAAATAAACTTTCTCTCTCTCTCTCAAACTGGAGCAAAGCTATATATAGTTTTGTGTCCTTGTTTTCTTGACAGAGTGGTATGATAGCTTACTTAAAAGCAGAAGCTCTCATGGTAGACTGCCTCAGTTTCTGCATCTGTAAAATGGAACTAATAATGCTAGAGTAAAGCTCTTCTAATATTGTATTTTGCCAGGCATATGGCTAAGTGATCAAATGCCCCTTTAAACTACACTTTTCAATGGTTCCTGTCACTCCACGTTCCATGTGTACATGACTCATGTAAACAGTCCCCTAGGGCTGGACACTTAGGTTTCTTTTACTAGATTTTTAAAAATTCCTCAAAGACAAGGGCAAGAGCTGGTCTTTGGTATGAACCCAATTACAAGGCATCTTGACAGAGACAACCCCTCTGAGGGAGAAGGGAGAGACTAACGTTTATTGAGTTTATTGCACACCAGGTACATAACCTGTGCTGTCTTGTAGCAACACGTGGGAAAAGTAGAAATTTTGATTCCTATTTTTGGATGGAATGATTAAGCTCAGAGAGATGGAGTGACTTCCCTAAGGTCACACAGCAAGTGAGAAACAGGGCCAGAATTCACACCCATGTCCTTTGATTCCAAGTCCATTTTCTGTGGCCTCTCGGTACCTCCTATTAAGGTAATATTGGGATTGGGGCAGTGAGGGGAGTGGGGCAAGTCAAGCAATGTTCCCCAGACTTTGAGCCGGGCTGGGAAGTGTGAACAGAGCAGTAGGTGGACCGGTGAGGAGGATGAGAAAACCCAGGTGAGCTGATTCATGGAGGGCTCTGGCACCATGCTGAGGATTTTAGACTCAGAGCCTCTGATTTCCCACCTATAAATTGGGGATAATGATGCCACCTCATAAGACTGTGGTTAGACGTTTGCACAAGAAAGCCAAAGCTACCTTGATATAAAAATATTCACTAAAGAAGCCACCAAGGATAAACGTGGACCCTGCCAGACATCCCTCCTGGCTTAACACCAACATGTCGCCCCACACACCTGTCCCCACACCCTCCATTCCTGCACGCCTGTCCTGGGCTGTATGAGAGTTAGGTGCAAACCCCTGACTCAAAGGCAGAGCCAACGGATTGCCAAGTGCAGCTGCCAACAGTCTGCGGCTCTGGATTTCACAAAGTCAATGACAGTAACACAGAAGAAACACCAGAATCCCAGGCAAAGCCATCGGGTAGAAGAAGGTGCACTTCAAACAGGAGCAGCTTCAAAATAGGTTTGTGAAAAACCAGAGGATGCCCTGGATTATGCTCGGGGCTCACTGAGAAAATATTACCCCCCAATCAACAGAGGATGCATTCTTTGATCAGTCTGGGGATGGGTGGGTAATTGCCAGTGTCGTTCTTCAATATTGATAAATACCCCTAAAAAGATGAAGCTGACCAACTTTTGTAGCTTTTAGTTCCATATTGTAAGTTGAGAACCTGCCCAAGCCTTGTTTAGGATGCATAGTTCTAAGCAGACTATGTGTAGGGCTGGGAGCCCCTGGGACTCTGTCAGCAGCGGTGGAGGAAGGTGTGCGGGCGGTGGGGAGGTGACCAGTGACTGATGGGAGTTGGTGGATACAGACCTCGTCTCCTGCCCCTCAGGTAGGATCACACTAGGCATGTTCAACTCAGTCCCCAGTGGGACCCCTGTGGGAGTGAGCCCCAGGTGCCCCCAGCGGCGCCTGTCCCTCCCTGTCTCACAGCCCCCTCCCTAACCAGTGCTCCCTAGGACCAACCCCCGTTTGAACCACTTGCACTAAAATCCACATCTCAGGGTCTGCTTCTGGGGGGACTAGTCTGACAGTGGCCTTGTCCTGGTACACTCCTAGCGCTCCCTGGATAACGAGGATCCCTGGAAAAATCAGGCGTGGAACAAGGCTGATGGAAAGTGCAGAGGGGGGGAGTCTTGGCTCTGGGCCCCTGCGGGGTGGTGCGTGGCCCCTGAGGTGGGAAACAGGTGCATGGGCACTTGGGAGCAGAAGAGCTTGAGTTCTGTCGAGGATGTGCTGAGTCAGAGGAGCCTGTGGGACCTCCAGGAGGAGATGTCCAGGAGGAGGAGGAATATAAGGGCCTGAGCCCTGACTGTGGGGGACAGGAAGAGAGTCCAGCAAAGAATGTGGGAGATGTGGCAGCTAAACCAGGGGAGGATGGGGTCCCTGAATCTCCAGGCAGGGGACGAAGCAATTGCAAACTGAGATGTACCCCCCACCAACACACACACACACTAAACATTCAAAGACTTGTTCTAGAATTTGGAGAGTCCCATATTCCACCAATAATGGTTCAGTCATCCTATGATTGACCTCCCAATGGTGGACCCTGATGCAAAGCTGGGGTCTTTGAAGGGTCATGGGGGCCCCAGAGGATCTCAGAGGCCCCAGGCCCTCCCCCTGGGCTCCCAGTCTTACCAATTAAAGTGCCCAGGTGGACATTGAAGCCCTGCACCAGGTTGGAGATTCTCAGGCACAGCTGCAGAAAGACAGAGGCGGCCGGGTTAGGGTGGCACTCAGGGTGGGAGGGGGTGAGGCTAGGAGGGTCTAGAGCCCTGTCTAGAAGCTCTCCCAACCCAGCCACCAAGGAGCCCTTCCTTCCTCCACCAGCCAGTGGGCATCTTCCAGCACCTCCTCTGGGCCCTGGGGATTCAGAGGGGAAGCTGGGGCCTGCGGGCGCTGAGGAAAGGGCAGGGGCTGTGGGACACAGCAGAGGTGGCCACAGCTAGGCCCAGGGGACTGAGGCCGGTAGCCTGATGCATTGGGGCCCAGAGGCCAGCAGGTGGAAGGGTGCCACGTGCAGTGGGGGCAGGCAGTGGTCAGCCAGCCAGGCCAGGGGACTGGAGTCCTGCGGGGCCAGTGGGCCACCAGAGAAGTGGAGGAAGCTGGGGTCAGTGTGACAGAGGTGAGACAGAGGGGAAACTGCAAGGCCGGGGGCGGCCACAGCTGGTCCAGGCCAGAACTGGTGAGGCTGAGCCAGGCGAAGCCAGGAGGCACAGGAGAGGGCCGGGTCAGGCTGTACTGCCTTCAGCCCTCCAGCCTCAGTGTTCTCATCTGCAGTATGGGGACGCTGAGGCCTGCCTCTTGGGCGTGTGGGATGGCGCACAGTGGGTTGACTTGGTCTCCACTCATGTCCCTTAAAAGAGGTGGGAGTGGGGTGGGAAGGGGCAGGGAGGGAGAGTTGGCTCCCCTGGGACAGTGGGACCCTGGCCCCAGGGCCACCATCGCTCACCAAGTCAACCACCCACAGACAATGGCAGGAGCTAAAATAGCAACGGTAACAGCAGCACTCACTCTCCCCAGACTGTTGTAAAGTCTCCACAGACGGTAATGCACTCAGCCTCCACAGCCAGCCCGCCAGGGACTAGGGACATTCACTCTCTCTGCCTGACAGATGTGGAAGGAGGGGCAGAGGGAGGCTAGGTGACTTGTCCAAGGTTCACAGCTGGGAAGGAGGGGACCAGGATTGGAAGCCAGGTCACATCTGGCTCTGGTGCCCAGGCCCTCGCCCGCTCGCACTGTGTTCTCTTTTCACAAGCCACGCAGCCCCGAAAGCACCGTCCCCACCCCACGCTCCAGCTCGGCCCTGGGGCTGGTCCGAGAAGATGAGCCCCCCTCCCCTGCAGCCCCAAACCCACGCCCTGCTTGGGTCCCCACGTCATTGCACGGGACCGTTGCCCCAGCCTCTTCCCTGCCCTCATGGGGAAATTGGGGGAGCCCCGCGAAGGGCCTTCTACTGAAGAAAAAAGAAAAGCACTAGCACCCCACCTCCCCCGTGCCTGTGATCCCCGGTTCATTAGCCACGCCTGGAGGTAGCGACGCCCGCCTTCCGCGGGGTCTGGCGGAAGGTCCTTTACCTTGTTCTGCAGCACAGCTTTGATGTGATTCTGCAGCGGGGCCAGCAGCGCAGGGGCTGTGCTGAAGAAGAGACCAGAAGGACCCCTGAGCTCCAGGTGGGCACGTTGGGGCCTGTCTCTCCACAAAACCACAGGTCCCAGAGAAAAGACTATCCCCTCGGCCGGGGACCAGTGATTCCCACTCCACACCCTGCCACGTGCCAGGCACAGTACAGGCACGACTGTCCCCACAGAGGAGGAACTGAGCTGCCAAGAGGGGGGTCATTGGTCTCAAGGTTCGGAAGTGGCCGAGATGCGAGAATGAGGCCAGGCTCGAGGGAGACAGAGGGTGTTGCAAAAGCCGGACACGGCCACGTCCTTGGCCAGCTGGCCTCATGGCCACTGAGCCCGGTGAGGGGTGGTGGGGCTGGTGGCCCGGGTCTGCTTCCTGCGTGGGCCCCATTTCTCTGTGATGCACCTACTAAAGTCCCTTCCTCATTGAGAGGTGGGTCTGAGTCCGTGTTCCTCTGCGCGGATCCATTGGCAATCACGGTTCTTTGGTCTCCTAAAATGCTGACCTTAGCCACTTCCCAGCCTCACTGAATGGCCTCTTGGGGAGGTGGGAGGATGGCATCTATGTTCTCAACAGCATCAAACTCTGGGCTCCATCTCCCCGTCAATGAACCACGAGCAGCCCCTGCCCATGAGGACCATGAGGGGTCGTGGGGGGTTGTGAGTTACACGGGCTGCTCATGGGACCCTGGTGGGAATAGATTTACACCCAAGTCTTCTCTGAGGAAGAAGTCCAGTCTTTGTGTAAATGTCGCACCCTCTTAAGTCTCTAAAATACTCAACCACCTCACAGTGAGCCCCCATCCACGGGCGGGAAGGTGTAGACCTAATGCAGAGGAATTCACAGCGGTTGGGTTTGCCAGGCTGCCAGGGTTTGAACCCGTTTGCCAGCCGTGTGACCTTAGGCAAGTCACTTAACCACTCTAGGCCTCTGTTTGCTCTCCTGTAAAATGAGGGAAATGCTTCCACCTACCTGGTAGGACTACTGTGAGGTGATGCACAGAAAGGGCCCAGAGCACACCCAGCCCACAGCAGGTGCTCTGGAGGTAGAGCGGCTGTCAGTTTTAGATGCCAATAGGAGCAGCCACCTGACTCACGGGGAGAACCTGGAGGGTCCCAACCCCACCGTGGGCCTCAGACTCCTCATCTCTGCGGGGAGGGGCAGCCCTCTGAGGTCCCTAACAGCGGCTGCCAGCCCAGACTCCCTCCCCATATAGTATGTTAATGGCCAGTGTGCACTGTCATGTGGTGCAGGGCAGTAGTGGGGACATGGGCTCTGGCCACAAACTCACTGTGTGACCTCAGGCAACTTCCTCCCCCTTTCTGAGCCTCAGTGTGCTCAGCCATAAAATAGGTGTGATACCGAGGGGGCGGGTGGGTGCGGTGCTCAGGTCCGTTTTGGTGATTGGATGAAGTAGAAAGTTCAAGAAATGACATCACGGCCTCGGTGTCTGGGATCCTGCAGCCCAGCCCCCAACAGGCACCCACCTGTTATGGCCATCAAGCACGATGGCTTTGTCAAAGAGAGAGAAGCAGCTGGAGATGCTGACCACAGGGGTCCCGATGGAGCCCTGGCTCACAGGGGTGTCGGCCAGCAGTGCCATGGGTAGCATCAGATGCAGGGGCTCTGGGACACTGCAGGGACACCAGTTCTGAGCCACAGGGGCACTGTGGCCCAGCAAGCCCACATTGACTGATGCAAGACGCCACAACCACCGCCCTCCCCGCCAGCAAGAGCCTGCTGACCATTTAACACAGGCAGGGCCTGCACTCAACATGAGATGGCCCCACCTGGGGCAGGCCGGATGCTCTCCCAAACTCCACTCAGGGTCACAGACATTGCAGCAGCTGACCGTGAACTCTGGCTCCCTGTACCCTCTTACTGCGACACCCTGGGCCAGTCATTCCCCTTGCTGAGCCTCAGTTTCTTCTTCTGTAAAATGGACACAAGATAGGTGGTACCTATCTCACAGGGCTGCTGTGCTGAGTTTTCTAGGAGACAATCATGTGAAAACATCCTGCTTGGAGCCTGGCCCCCAGTGAGCCCTCTCAAATGGCAGTGTCAGCTCAGAGGAGTTAACATAAGAATGTCCAGCTCCAAGTTTGAAAATTAAATGCATATAAAGTGACTGATGCACAGAAATAATTCTAATATTTTATTGAACATCTACTATGTGCCTTGCACTGTGAAAGGGTAATGTAATTTTAATCACAGTAATGAATCCATTCACTGCAACCTTCATAGCCATGCTGCAAAGTTTCATTTTGTTTTGTTTTGTTTTTACAGAGGAGGAAACTGGGGGTCAGAGAAGTGAAATGATTCTGCCCAGTTGCATAGCTGTTGAGTAGGGTCTGGACTCTCAGAAATTCTCTCACTGTCTCCCTCCCCACTGGAGGCTGGGAGAGAAGACACTGGAGAGAGGGTGCTGGACAGAGAGTCAGAAGGTCTGAGTTCGGATCCTGGAAGTTGCTAAACGCCCTCCTCTCACTCTGCCCTCGGAGAGTTCTTGAAAATTCTCCCGCTCCCAACAAGGAGGTTCACTCACCGAAAGATCTTGAAAGTAAAATTGGTGGCTGCCAACAAGTGTATTCCAAAGCCAGCAATAAATTTCAGCTGAAGGTGGGGCACATGGACATTCAGAATCTGAATCCTGCAGGGTAGGAATCAAAGTGACAGGGTGGCCCCCTTTAAACCACAGAATCAACTATTGGGTGGGTGCTCTGAGCACACCCACACAGCTGGTGTTTATAAAGGACATTCTGACAACTAGAACTAAGGGATGAGGAAGAAGTAGTGAGTTCTCCATCATAGAGGGCATGCAAGCCAAGGTTAGCCAACCAACCAGTAGGGAAAAGATGCAGAGAGGACCCCAGCATTGGGCATGAATTGGGTGAGATGATTACTCAGGTCTTGGAGGGATTTTAGTTTCTGACAGGGGTCTGGAAAGCTGGGAAGGTAGGGAAAGAAAGACTCTGGCATCTACAGAAGGCAGAAATTCCCTCTAGTCAACAGCTTTGGCCTGTAGCCCTCCAGCAATGGGAAACTCACTCCCTTCAAAGCTGCTTGTTCTGACTGCTAAGCGCTCTCCAGCTAACCTAAGATTTCTTTTTTTTTTCCTAAATGAAAGCCATTTTTTTTTCCTGCACAGTAGTTAGTTGTGGGGAGCACTAGAAAGTGGTATAAATTTTAAAAGTCACGTCAAAACACTCTCACTGTTAGCACTTGGGTGACATCTTTCCATGACTCTCCTTAGGACACAGGCTGACCTAGAACCTGCTTCTTTTCACTGGACAACCATTCTGGATGTGTTCCCACATCTACAAACAAGGACTCTTGGAGCTGTTTTCAAACACCCACATGATGTCCTCTGTGTGGCCAGACTGCAAATCATTTAGGGATCCTCAGTTGTTGGGTACTGACGTTCCCAGCCACCACATTATCAGCCACACCACGAGCGGCAGCCCAGCCCTACCCTAAGGTCTCAAACTGGGGGCTTCCACGCTAGCTGTCTTTTCACCTACCCAGTGTTTGAAAGTTTTAAATGATTTTTAATTAGTTGCCATCATTCAAAACTTGATAGATTTTAAATATACAAGTATGGTTCTGGGATCTCCTATGACAATGCACAGAGTGATGCAGCTCTCGATGCTTTGCACTATTTAAAGATCATAGCAGAAAGAAAGTCAGCTTGGAGCAACTGAGAAAACCCCTCAGCAGCACATGAAAAGTTCTGCTTTCACTCCTTCCCAAGTAATAAATCGTTTACTAAATGTTTCAGTTTGTCTGTTGTTTCTAAATCTCTTCACAGAGTCCATCAACACCCCGGATCAGATTTAATTATCTCCAAGAAGTTGTTATTAAGCTCTTTTTAATGGCTTCAACTTTGTATCGGTGTATTGCATTTATAAACTTTGTACCATAGGCAGATTGTAGCACCCATTTTACAATGCTACCTCTGAAGAAGGAAGAAACTGCATGTTTGTTGCTGATGATGATGATCACAATGATGAAGAAATAAAATTATTGCTAGCAAGAGTCAAAAAATACATATGGCTTCTTATAGGAACATATATATTCATATATACATATATGAGTTCTTATACATATATAATATACACACACACACACACACACATATGTATATATGGATTCTCTTGGAAATCCAGAGTCCTGGCTATAATGAGTCTGCGTTCCCACAATTAGCCCAGCCCCTAAAAGTGTCTGAGTTTGAGGTGCCCCCACCTACCTCTGCCTTTGAGCCTCTCTGCATTACAGGGGGCTGTAGGGGTAAATTAGGCTCAGATCTGTGTCCAGATTCAGTGTCTGGCTTTTGGAGGAAGTAGCCAAGGGTCTTGCCAGCCCTGGGGACCCAGGAGCCACAGTCTTGGCCCCTGGGTGTAGAAATCTACTAATTAAGAGGCACCAGGTCCCCATGCCTGGTCCCATCTCGTAAATCCTCCACTCAGCCGGCAGGTGGGAGTATCTAACCTGGGGAGGGAAGCACTCACCTGGTGGGCTGGAACACCCCTCCACTCCAGTCCTGGAAATGCGGAACAGTGACCTGCAGGGCGCGCTGGAGAGGGGCTTTCCCGGCTTCAGCCACTGAGGGGCCAGAGCAGGGTGAGGTCAGGTTGTCCTCAGGAGCCACCGAGAGAGACCACACTGCCCACCATCCTCCCCACACCTTGGGCAGAGAGAACTCAGAGATTGGAAGGGGTGGCCTTGTCCACGGGTGCATGGGGGGCCACTTGGCTCCCCATGTGCCCACCTTGGGTGCACGACCCCACCAGGCCCCTCCAGACGTGCCTTTCCGCCTCTCTCACTTCTGCCTCTCCAAATTCTACGTGTCCACCCTCTCCTCGAAAACAGTAACACCCTGTGCCCTTTTGCAAGGATCTGATCAGACCCCACCTCCCCGGGAGCCGCCACAAGCCCCCAGGCAGAAGGAGCATTTCCCCGTCCTGGGGGGATGGGGTGGGGACCGCCTCACCTGGAGGCTGAGGGCTCTGGAGTCCCTCAGATTCTGGGTGCAAACCCCAGCTCTGCCACTCACTCTCTGTGTGGCGGCCCTGTGCCTCATGTCCCCTGCTATTCATCTGCAATGACTAGAATGGTGCCTGTCACATGGGGTCCTTGTAAAGACTGACTCAGTTCACAGGAAATGTTAGCTCCCATGGCTATTTGTTTTTTGCAGTAATAATGGCTAGCACTTCTACAGTGCTCTTCTGTGCCAGGCACTGTTCTGAGGGCTTTAGTTTTCCTCAAAATTCTATGACGTCAGTACAATATTAGGCCCAGTTTTCCGAGCGCTGAGCACCCTAGCCAGGAGAAGTCAGATCTGGGCCAAGGCCCCCGGCCCTCAAGGCCCTGGACTTCCTCCCGTACCTGGGCTGCTGGGCTGACAGAGGCGCTAACTAAACAATTAAACACGAGCAGAATTAAAATGAGAGGTTGTGGTGCAAGAAGGGAGCATCAAAGGAGGAGCCCAGAGGCCCGAACTTCCCTCAGACTCGCTGTGGGACCTGGGGAGTCCCTGTGCCCCTCTGGGTCTCAGTTTCTGCAGACCCTAGAGCATAAAGGTGGTGGTCTCCATGCTCCCGAGGAGACCTGAACGTCTCCTGCCTGACCGTCTGCGGCTGAGCTGAGATTCACACCCAGGCCTCTGGACTCCATCCACAGTGCTCCCCTGACACAGGCTTGAACCCTGGGGCTTGCGGGATGGGACGGGTGTAAAAAGCCACCATCCCGGCCATGGAAGAGGTGTGTGCAGTGTGTTCTCGGCAGTTTGTTTCCGCTGAGAACAAACAGGCAGGTGCACCCGGGAGGGCTGTCTGGGGACAAAGGAGGCTCACACAGCACAGCAGAGGGAGGGACCCAGGGGAGGGCAGCAGGCCTCCTTCCCTGCCTGCAGTCATCCATGTGCCACTCTAACACGGATCACTGACCCCTTTCACTGTCTGCCCATGTGCCCGGATGCAAGGTTCCGGAAGGCTGTGTGTGCCCCATGGGGACCCTGCAGCTTCCTTGAGCCACTGCCTCGCTGCTTTGTGGCCTGGGACCCCTGAAAGTCCCCTCCACTGTCTGACCTGAGTTTCTCACATTGTTATCTGAGTTTGGTCTGGCCTTGGGGAAAAGAGCTTCTGATCTCTCACCGCTGACCCAGCGTTGGTGGGATCCCAAAAGCCTCCACGGGGACAGCTGGTGGGCAGCTTTTGTCCCTTCCTGGGCCTAGATGTCCTCATTTTGCCCTCTGCCCTAGGACTGGACAGGACTTGGAAGGAGGGAACAGAGACATGGGACACAGGCCTCGCCCAAAAAGGGCCCAGAGAGGGGCTGGTTCTCACTGTGAGCCCAGCAGCGCTAGATGTGCCTCTCCCCAGCACGCATGCGCATGCAGGCCCCCAGGCATACGTACACTCAGGGTGCACAGCCACAGCGGTACACACGTTCAGGCCTGCACTGTGGCCCTCGCACACAGGCCAGCGGTTAGGCACCCTCCCCAACACACGTGGGCACATCTCCATGGATTTTCAAACTCATACCAGACGCACACAAGCAAAAGGAGCCCCTCACACCGACCCATCCTCACATCACTCGGGCACGGGAGCACATGTGCACACCGGGCACGGCATGTAACTCCCACTCACGCATTCATTTATTTATTCATTAATAAATACTTGTTGAGCAGCACTGTCTGGGGGCCAGGGACGCAGCGGCAGAAGAGAGAAAATCCAGGTCCCTGTGGGGCTTTGAGCTCATCGATGCACGCGTACACTTAGGATCGTACACACACGCACAGACATGGGCTCACAAGCACATGCTCATGCAGAGACACACGCAGGACAGCCTGGTGGCACGTCTCTTACCGTAGCTCAGCACTTCCTTGTTGAGTCTGACCACGGTGTCCGGCCTGGAGGCACCGACCATGGGCAACAGCAACGCCAACAGCAGGCCCAGCCCGCGTGCCCGAGCCATGGCGGCCCTGGCCCCTGCCCCCCAGGATCTGTGCGCTGGGGTGGGGACAAGCATCAGGGAACTTGTCCAGAGCTGTCCCACCCTGGGCGGCTTAAACCTACCCCAGCCAGGACGTCACAAGCCGTGAGTGGTGATCCCAGCCCTGCTCACGACCCGCCACACATCAGGTTTTGCATCTCTGCATGGGGAAGAATCCCCTTCCCAGCCTGCTTCATCAGGAACCACGGGGACATCTGGTCTGGAAATGGCCCCCAAGGCCCAGAGAAGACATGGCCTTGCCTAGGGCCACACAGCAAACTAGGACCCGGTGCGTGCAGGACCCAAGTTGTGCCAAAGGAGGATGGAGAGACTCCCAGATGTGGAGACTGAGGGCAGCTTCCTGTCCCAAGGAGGGAGCCCAGGCCCAGCACCCCAAGGCCCAGGCCTGTGTCGTCTGATGCCAGGAATCCAACCCAGCCTGGTGCCCAGTTGTCCGAACCCAGCCAGAGGACCCAGGGTGGTTCCCATCCTCATCTCATCCTGTGCCAAGTGAGGTATGTCCTAAGTGTAGGCCTCTCACATGGCCCCCGGCCCCTCCCGACCCAGCCCAGCTGGGTGGACTTGGGGAGAGGGAGTCAAGCGGGACCGGGGGGCCACTGCTCAGATGGGTAACTAAGGCCCAGTGAGGCGGCACTTGCCCAGTGTCCCACAGCAAGACCAGGGATGCACCCTTCTGCAGAAGGTTTTTGGAAGTAGCATCCCCACTGAACAGATGGAAAAGTCAAGGCTCCTCCCTGGAGGAGTGCCAGCCCCATCTCCGTTCCTACCTCAGGCAGTTCCCGGGGTAGGTGGATTCTCAGTCCCAGCCAAGCCCTCCGCGGCCCGGGGCAGGTGCGGAAACTGCTTTATGAGGCTCCCCGGTACACAGGGCCCACTGGGGGGTATCCAGGGAGGGGCAGGTTTGCTTGTGGTTGCAAGTGTTTTCCCTGCAAACATGGCCTTTGCCAAAGTGTGTGATCCCACGTGTGCGGGGGGGCTGCCACGTCCACGTAGCAAGCCCGCTGCCAACCACTGCAAGACCCTGGGGCCGGGCAGCTTTGGGGCCTCAAAGATCAACAGATCTCTAGAAGGAAGGCTGCCCCCGGGAGGTCCCCTCTTCGCCCCTGGGCCAGGCCCAGGAGGAAAGGGATGCCCAAAGCCAGGAGGATGACTGACCTCTGCACCTGCGCCTCCACGCGGAAACCCAGCTCTTCTAGGAGGCGCAGGAGGCTACCTGAGCCCCAACCGACTGAGCCCTGTTCCTGGTCACGTACTTCACCCTCATCAGACGTGGAACCCGAACTCAAAGGGCGGCAGACGAGAGGGTGTGGAGGACCCAGTGCTGCTACTTAACACTCAGCCTCTCTCCAAATGCACATCCCACTCACAGAGGGCTGAGCCCATCTGCTCTTTCCGCGTTACAAACTCCAGCCTCCGCCTTGGCTATACGGGGCCCAAGGAACTGTGTGTGCCCCTGAATGGGTTTGTCTATACATGAGCGTCTGAGGGGTATATGCGTCCTTATATGTGTGTGTGGTTGTGTGTGCGTAGTCATGCATACACACGTGTACTAGGTCATAATTACTGGCATCAGAGGAAAGTGTGTGTTTGTGTGTGGGTGTGCACATGAAATGGACGTGTTGCCATCTTAGTTTATGGTGTCACATGCCTGTTTACATGAGTGCAGGTGTGGGGAGTTTTGTGTACAATATGTTTAAGTGGGCTTAGTATACTGAGTGTGTCTGTGGGTCTGTACGTGTATGTATATGTGTATATAGTGGACTGGTTCCTGACATTCGGGGTATGCATATGTGTTTGTGTGTGTACATACAGGTGTGCACAGTAGGTGATGGCAGAACTACAGGGAAGACCCCTCCATTCCTCTGCATGGCTCACCTGGGGTACAGACACAAGGGGCCCCAGGTCCTCCCTCCAGAGCCCTCCATGGCTCCCACTGATTCCACACCAGCCCATATACCAGGCCCAGAGTCCAGGCCCACCCGTGGTGGGTCCCCACTAGTGCCCACAGAGCTGACAGGAAGTACAGAAACCAGCAGGCCCTCCCCTTAGAGACCAGAGTTCCCCTGGACCAGCCCTGCCTCCTAGCCCATGCTCCCCTGTCCCATTCTTTAGGCAAAAAGGAATGAGCGGAGCCAGCTGCATGCTCCCTAATATCCTTCTTCTGGCCTCAGTTTATCCACTGATGCATAAGACCAGCCCTCCTGGTCTTCGCTGTAGCCGAGGCAAACAGCAGACTCAGCGGAAAGCAGCACAAATATTGACCAAAGCCACTCGCAGTGTTTGTTCTCGGCATGAACACTTCCTCTTCCTCCACATTTCAAGCACCAGGGGACATTGGGTGACAGCCAGTAGGAACAAAGGAGAGAGATTCTCACCAGCCCCTCCTCCCAACCATCAATGACAAGCACTGTTCCATGAGCACCCGCTATGTGCAGGCTATTCTGCAGCCACTTTACCCTCCACCCCGAGAATAGGAGCTGCTTCTGCTCACCCCTGTGCTTAACAAATAGCAGGTGCCTAATAAATACTTGTTCGATGAATAAATGAATGCACCAATGAAAGGCCCTTGTAACAATGACAGTGGCAGCATTTCAGGGCTTCCCCTTCACCAAATATTCTTCAGGGCACTGTCTTAGTTTCCTATTGCTGCTATAACAAATTACCACAAACTTAGTGACTTAAAACACAGATTTATTACCTTAACAGTTTTGGATGTCAGAAGTCCAAAATGGGTCTCCCTGGGCTAAAATCAAGGTATTGGCAGGGCTTTGTTCCTTTCTAGAAACTCTAGAAGAGAATCCACTTCCTGGCCTTCATTCCTTGGCTCATGGTTCCTTCCTCCATCTTCAGAACCAGCAAGTTAGGCTCCTTATGCTGTCATTTCTCTCCTCTTCTGCCTCCCTCTTACACTTATAAGGACCCCTATCATTACCCTGGGCCCACCTGGATAATCTAGGATATTCTCCCATGTCAAGGTTAGCTGATTAGCAACCTTAATCTCATCCACAAGCTTCAGTTCCCCTTACGTAACCTAAAATATTTACATGTTCAGGTTTTAGTATGTGAGCCTCTTTGGAGGACAGTTACTCTATTTACCACAGGTACTTAGCCTGCAATTTGAGCAACTGCCACCAGGGGGGCAGAAGTGAATTCATTTTTAGCTCCACAATCCAAATAGGCTCTTCACAGGCAGGACTGACCGAAAAACCACAGCCAGACATTCCCCTTCTGTATGCTTTTCTTTTTCACCAGTAAAAAGCAGAACTTTATTAAGACAACAACACATAAACGTTGTTTTGTATTATGTAAAATACAAAACACCAGGGAGAAACTCGGCATTACATAATAAATACGTGTACAGCCTAAGAATGTGGGAAGCTTGGGGCAGAAAGGGGCCTGGGAGCAAGAAAAAGCATGGCCTGGATATTGGCATGCCAGGTCTCTCCCCTGTCCAGCCCCTGAGTCCCTGGCATGACCCTTCCTTTTTTGAGACCTCAATTTCTCCATCTTTAAAGTGGAAAGTTGGTCAGAATGGGTTCCTCCAAGGGGAAGTTCCAGAGCCAAGCTAGAGACTGGGCTGACCATCCCCACCTGCTCTGTGAGGTCACAGTGCCAACAGCTCCCCTTGACCCAGGGAAGATTCCACATGGCACCTTCTAGGGAACGCTAGGAGGTGGCAGCAGAAGTGGCCACTTCCTCCTCACCGACTCCCAGAGAGCCCTGCCACCAATTCCCTGTCCTAGAGAAGGACATCGATGCCCCGGTCCTCAAGGAACACTGGGGACTCGTGTGACCCACCCGAAAATGTGGTCCACGTCCCCAGGGAGGTCAGACCCAGGAGGTGAGGACAGCATCCCCTCCCTCTGCCCAGCCCTTGACAGTTTACAAAATGCTGCCCCTCAGCCTTTTCTTGGAAGCCAGCGGGCATTACCAGCTGCGCCTACAGATGCAGCACCTGAGGTCAGAGAGATTGGATGGTGGCTTTCCTAAAGTCTCCTGGCCAGGAAGTGGTGGAGCAGTTATCCTTTCAGCACGTGTTTACTGAGCACCTGCTGTGTGCCAGGCACTGGGCAGAGTGCTGGGAGCACGGTGTTGCACCAGATGGGTGTGCTCCCTGCCCCTGTGGAGCTCACGTGAGGGAGACAGATAGTAAATGAGAAAACACACATCTCTGCCATCTTTATCTGTAGGAGACCTCTGGCTGCAGGTGATGGAAATTCCAACTCAAAATGATGCCTTCCTCTGGGCCCCCAGAACAGGTGTATATCCCAAGAGGGTATACAAAACAGTTCACTGGGGTAAGGGGAAAAATTATTAGAACTTCAGTATGTATTTTCCTTTAGCTCATCCTCTTTTAATTTATATTCCTCAGGAAGGTATAAATAAAGCTTGTACATTTGAAAGGACAAATAATATATCAGCACACTTGTAGATAGATAGATAGATAGATAGATAGATAGATAGATAGATAGATAGATATGTATAGCTATACATATATATATATAAACAACATTGGGAGTATAATAAAAAATGATGTTTGGAGACCATTACCTTAAGAAATAAAGAAAATATGTATATGTATAGCTGATTCACTTTGCTGTACAGTAGAAACTAACACAACATTGTAAAGCAACTACGCTCCAATAAAAATTTTAAAAAAAGAAAAGAAAGAAAAACGTACAGCACAGGGAATATAGCTAATATTTTACAATAACTATAAATGGACTATAACCTTTAAAAATTGTGAATCACTGCATTGTACACCTGTAGCTTATACAATATTGTACAAATATATTTCAATTAAAAAAAATTTTAGGGACTTCTCTGGTGGTGCAGCGGTTGGGAATCCACCTGCCAATGCAGGGGACACGGGTTCGATCCCTGGTCCGGGAGGATCCCACATGCCGCGGAGCAACTGAGCCCGTGCACCCACAGCTGCTGAGCCTGTGCTCTGGAGCCCGTGAGCCACAACTACTGAGCCCACGTGCCACAACTGATGAAGCTTGCGTGCCTAGAGCCCGTGTTCCGCAGCAAGAGAAGCCACCATAATGAAGGGTGGCCCCCACTTGCTTCAACTAGAGAGAGTCTGCGTGCAGCAACGGAGACCCAATGCAGCCAAAAATAAATACATAAATTAATTAATTAATTAATTAATTTAAAAAAAATTTTAAAGGAATAAAGAAAATTTATCTCACATATTCAAAGGTCCCAAGATATGGGTGGCTCCAGAGAACATTAATTCTGAGGCTCTGCAGTGCCAGCCAAGACGCAGGTTCCTGCCATCTTTATTTTTTTTAAGTTTATTTATTTATTTATTTTTGTCTGTGTTGGGTCTTTGTTGCTTCGCGCGGGCTTTCTCTAGTTGCGGTGAGTGGGGGCTACTCTTTGTTGTGGTGCCCGGGCTTCTCATTGCTGTGGCTTCTCTTATTGTGGCGCACAAGCTCTAGGCACGCAGGCTTCAGTAGTTGCGGCCCGTTGGCTCAGTAGTTGTGGCTCGTGGGCTCTAGAGTGCAGGCTCAGTAGTTGTGGCTCACGGGCTTAGTTGCTCCATGGCACGTGGGTTCTTCCCGGACCAGGGCTCAAACCCATGTCTCTTACGCTAGCAGGCGGATTCTTAACCACTGCGCCACCAGGGAAGTCCCTCCTGCCATCTTTTTGCTCTCCCTTTTGGCCCCCTCTCATGATCACAAGATGGCTACCACTGTCCCAGGGGTCATACAGAAGCATGGCCATATAGGGTGGAAGGAGAGTGGGTATTGCATCCTGTAGGTCTCAGCTTAGAAATAAGAAAACTTTTCCCCCAAGTCCCAGACCCCTGTATCCACCCCCACACCTCACCCCTGCAGACTTCCCCATCCTTGTGCCAACAGCAAGGGGACTGAGAATACAACAGGCTGAGACCAATCAGGACCATCTACATCACTCAGGGGAGAAGGGGACAAAGGACCAAAATCAGCCTTCTGCCAGTAAGAGGAGGGAGTGGCTTTTGGAAGACTGCCACAGCAAACTGAGTCCTTTCCTCTAAAGAGACCTGCATCGGGGGTCAGCCAGACCTGGGTCTCTCCCTGATTCGCGGTCCTGTGGTCTTGAGCAAACTTTTCTGCAATTCAGTTTCTCCATCTGGAAAATGGGGACACCACGCTCCTTGTAAGTTGTAAAATGCAATTGTGAATCTTGTTGTTGCCAGGATCATCCAACGAGGCCGGAACATCTGCAGGATGACAGAGGAGCCTTTGTCAAACACGAGTGAGAAGGGAGGGGAGAGGGGATCCCAGGGTCTTTGTGGGCAGTGAGGGGCTGAGGCTCAAAGATGTCAAATGGACAACCCAGGGTCACCCAGCAAGGGACGGGGCAGGGCAGGGGGCAGGGATGTTCCCCTGGTGTCTGCAGGCACCATGTCCCAGAGGCTGGCAGTGACATGACAGCCCTGTGCTCTCTGCAGGTGACGCCTTCCTGTTGCCTATCCACATCATTGCCTCAGGCCTGACCCAGGGCATGCTGGGATGTATGTGTACGTATACACTGAAGAGCTGCCTTGGCCATCAACATGGGCCTGGGAAGAGGGCCCAGCCTCAAGGCGGGCCGCAGGTTGAGCTCTGGAGGTCTTCCCTTCAGAGGTGTCAGGGGTGTCATTCCAGCGAGGATCTCTTTGGCGGTTGGAGAGAGGGACTAGGAGAGAGACTTGCTGTTTGGAGGAGAAGCTAACTGCCAGCCCTCTTCTACTCTGCCACCAGGCTGGTCCTTGAGGTCATGGGAATGGTTCGATGCAACTCACCCTCACTTCAAGGACATGGTTCTGACCACACCCTAAAGATCAGTCTTCTATGTTCATCCAGCCACACTTCCACTATTCATCCACTCAGTCATTTACCCAACCATCTGTTCACATATCCATCTTTTGGAATATCCATGTATCCCATTAGTTCATCCATCCCTCCAATCCGTTCACTGAGTCAGCCATCAATTCACCCCTACCTTTATTTGTTAATATTCACATCCATCCAGTCATCAACCCATCCATCCTTCTAACCCCCCTCTCATTCTCCCATCCTCTTATTCATCTTTCTATTCATCTATCTTCCAAGCCATTCTCTTACTCATTCTTCCATTTATTCATGCATCCTTCCACCTATTCATCCATCCTGAACCCCTACTTTTTGCCTAGCTCCCCAATGCGGGGCAATGCTAGGCAGCCGGGGATGAACCAGACAAAGACTCTTCTACTGAGAAGCTCTCAGTGTCTGGGAATGGACATTAGCAAGGACATCTCAGACTTTTCATGTGCCTGAGTCACTTTTAAGTGTTTATTAACCGCCGGTTGATAGTGGGTTTACTATAGTTCCAGTACTCACTCCAAGCTGGTGCTTACCCATAAGTAGAGCAAAGGACTGTCCTGGGCTCGAATAGCAAATTGAGAGAGTCTCCAAACAACAGGGTCTCGCCCCTGTGAGTTGTTGCAGGATAAGAATGAGGGTGCAGCTACTCACTGCTTTCCTGTCTTCTCCACAGCCTGGATCACCTGCCTGGCTTGCTTCCTGAGGACTCAGGCCCACCAGGTTTTGTTCAACACCTTCAGGTGAGCAGGGCAGGTGAGGGGAGGGTTATGGGGACTGGAACTGTGCACTGGTGACCATGGCAACCCCATCACTGGTTTGGACCTCCCCTCAGATAAGCTATCTCAAACCTGGTTTTTATCGGATCGCCTCACCCCAGACCCCAATGTGGCTCCCCATCACTCCAGCACCTCAGCCTGTAGCCCTCTGAAATCTTGTCCCACCCTTTCTTTCCAAGCTCCTCTTATCCTGCTTTCTGCTGTGGATCCATTGGGCCAGCAAGGCTAGGATTCTCACTCCCTGGACCCACTGTTCCTCTTCCCACCTCCATACTTTTGTACAGGCTGTTCTTCCTGCCTGCAACGCCTGTCCCATTCTTTCCCTTTCTGTTCCCTGCCCATGCAAATGCCTATAAATTCCTGCAAGAGTTTTCCACCTCATTCATTCATTTAAAGTTTATATTCTAAACGCTTCCTTAATGCCTACTCTGGGCCCAACCTGGCCTCCGTCACTCATGAGCTCCCAGTTGGGTGGGGCAGGCAGACACCAAAAACAATGCCAAGCTGGGAGTGTTGACTCTGGAGGTTGTAGGCAGAGTGGACATTTGAACGAAACCCTGAAGGGTGCATTTCCCGGGAGAGAAGAAGGGAGGGGACAAACAGTATATAGATGGAGAGAGGGAGTGAGAAGGACATGGGTGACCACTGTGAGTTGATCTCTGATGGCCCCAGATACTGAGGTAAGAGCTTTCTTTCCTCTGAGATGCTGTGGAGCCACAGAATACGGCCAGCATTAGGGAGAGAGTGTCATTGCCCAGGAAGGAACCTGTCTCTTGGGGTGGGAACGGGGCAAGAGCCAGGCTAAGACTTACTAGGCTGTGCAAAGCCCTACCTCGCCTTGACCACTGCTTCTCTGTCTTCCAGATGCAAGCTGTTCCTCCACAAGCTCGTGGAAAAGACAGGTGTTCTGATTCTCTGTGTTTTGGGTGCGTGTCCAGAGCCCTGCCCCATCCCAGGTGGAGATATCCCTGGGCTCTTGCCCATCCTGGGAAGGGAAAGAGTGAGGGCTCTGGCACTGACTATGTGACACTGGGTCAGACACTGCCCCTCTAGGAGCCTCAGTTTCCTCATCTGTCTAATCAGTGTTGCTCGGAAGATTAAATGAAACAATGACTAAAAATTTTTTGAAAGCTAAGAAAAACTATGAAAACTGTAAAGCTCTCCCCAGACCATGTTATGATAATTATTTCTCTCTCTCTCTCTGTCTCTCTGGGTCTCTATGGCTTCCTACCAGACACCACCACCACCTCCGCATCACAGCGTTGCTTTTTCAAGCAAAGGAATCTCCTCCTTCCACTTAAGGGCACCACGGGGTTTGGAGCCGGGGGAGAATTTCCTAGGAAATTAGAAATTCCTAGGCAACATAACCCAACAGATAAGATTCTTTTAAATACTTTTATTAAGGCGTACTTGACATACCATAAATCACCCCATTTTTAAATGTATAATACAGCAGTTTTTAGTATATTCACAAAGTAGTGCACCCATCACTACTAACAAATTCCAGTATTTTCACTGCCCCCGAAAGAAACTTCCCAGTCCCTAGCAGTTATTCCCCATGTCCCCTCCCCTTCGACCTAGGCAACCACTAATCCATTTTCTGACTCTATGGATTTGCCTATTCTGGACATTTCACATAAATAGAATCATACAATATGTTGTCTTTTTGTTCCTTTCACTTACAGTGTTTTCAAAGTTCATCCATTTTGTAGCATACGTAAGCATTTCAATCCTTTTTATGGCTGAAAATCCATTGTATGGGTGAGCCACATTTTGTTTATCCATCCATCAACTGATAGATATTAGGGTTGTTTCTACTTTTTGGCTGTTATTAATAAAGTTGCTATGAACATTCCTGTAATATTTTTGCATGGACACGTGTTTTCAATTTTATTGGGTATATACCTAGGTGTAGAATTGCTGGATTACTCTAACTATCTGAGGAATTGCCAAACTTCTCTTCCAAATGGCTGCACCATTTACATTCCCGCCAGCAATGTGTGAGGGTTCCAATCATTATTTTTTTTTTAACATCTTTATTGGAGTATAATTGCTTTACAATGGCGTGTTAGTTTCTGCTGTATAACAAAGTGAATCAGCAGTACATATACATACATCCCCATATCTCCTCCCTCTTGCGTCTCCCTCCCACACTCCCTATCCCACTCCTCTAAGTGGACACAAAACACTGAACTGATCTCCCTTCCAATCATTATTGTCTGTCTTTTATCAGCCATCCTAGGTCATGTGAAGTGATATCTCATTATGGTTTTTATTTCATGTCCCTAATGACTAATGATGTTAAGCATCTTTCCTTGTGCTTATTGGCCATTTGTATATCATCTTTGGAGAAAGGTCTATTCAGATCTTTGCCCATTTTTAAATTGGATTATTTGACTTTTTATTATTGAGTTCTAAAAATTCCTTATATAGTCAGGATACAAGTCCCTTATCAGATATATGATTTGCAAATATTTTCTCTTATTCTGTGGGTTGTCTTTCTTGATAAAGTCCTTTGATTAAGGCCAATTGTAAATTTTGATTAAGTCCAATTTATCTGTATGTTCTTTTGTGATATTTGCTTTTGGTGTCATATCTAAGAAACCATTGCCTAGCCCAAAGTGATGAGGATTTACTCCCATGTTTTCTTCTAAAATTTTTATAGTTTTAGCCCTTACATTGAGGTCCATGGTTCATTTTTTAGTTAATTTTTGTATATGGTGTGTGGTAAGGGTCCAACCTTATTCTTTTGAATGTAGATATACAGTTGTTCCAGCACCATTTATTGAAAAGACTATTCTTTTCCCCATTAAATTGTCTGGTACCCTTACTGAAAATCAATTGACCATAAATATGAGAGTTTATTCCTGTACTCTCAAGTCTATGCTATTGACATATATGCCTATCTGTTTGCTAGTACTACCCTGGATTGGTTGCTTTACAGTAAGTTTTGAAATGTAGAAGTGCAAGTCCTCTAACTTTGTTCTTTTTAAGATTGTTTTGGCTATTATGGTCCCCTTACATTACAATATGAATTTTAGGATCAACTTTTCCATTTCTACAAAAGAGGTCATTGGGATTTTGATAGGGATTGCATTGATCCACACATGAATCTGGGGAGTAGTGTCACCTGAACAATGTTAAGTCTTCCAATCCATGAACATTGGGCTGTCTTTCCATTATTGATGAATAACTCTATGCCTCCTTTAATTCTTTCAATGTTTTGTAGTTTTCAGAGTGCAAATTTTGTACTTCTTTTGTTAAATTTATTCCTAAGTATTTTATTCTTTGACATTCTGTTTATAAATGGAATTGTTTTCTTAATGTCATTTTCAGATTGTTCATTGCTAGTGTTTAGAAATACAGTATCCTCAGGGGGACTGGTTCCAGGAACCCCTGTATATACCAAAGTCTGCAGATGCTCAAATCCCTTATATAAAATCATGTGGTACAATGAATACAGTCAACCCTCCTTACTTGCAGTTTTTGCATCACCAGATTTGACTAACAGCAGATGGAAAGTTAGATCAGCAGTTGGTTGAATCTGCAGATGTGAAACACCCCAACATGGAGAGCCGATGGTATATTTATTGAAAAAAATCTGTGTGTAAGTGAACTCCACAGTTTAACCCCTTGTTGTCAAGGATCAACTGTACAATTGATTTTTGTGTACTGATCTTGCATCCTGCAATCTTGCCAAATTCATGTGTTACTGCTGACACTGGACAAGACACCCAGTCTTGTATACTTTAGGATCTCTATATGCAACATCATGTCATCTGCCTTTTATTTCTTTATCTTGACTAATTGACCTGGCTATAATCTCCAGGATAGTGTTAAATAGAAATGGCAAGAGCAGGGAATTCCCTGGTGGTCCAGTGGTTAGGACTCGTTGGTTTCACTGCCAGGGCCCGGGTTCAATCCCCGGTCTGGGAACTAAGATCCCACAAGCTGCACGGTGCTGTCAAAAGAAAGGGAGGAAGGAAGGAAGGAAGGAAGGAAGGAAGGAAGGAAGGAAAGAAGGAAGGAAAGAAGGAAGGAAGGGAGGGAGGGAGGAAGGGAGGAAGAAAGAGAGAGAGCGAAAGAAAGAAAGAAAGAAAGAAGGAAAGAGAAAGAAAGGAAGGAAGGAAGGAAGGAAGGAAGAAAGAAAGAAAGAAAGAAAGAAAGAAAGAAAGAAAGAAAAAGAAAGAAAGAAAAAGAAAGAAAGAAAGGAAGGAAGAAAGAAAGGAAGGGAAAGAAAGAAAAACGGCAAGAGCAGACCTCCAGTCTTTCACCATTAAGTATGATGTTAACTGTGGGTTTTCATAAATGGCCTTTTTCAGACTGAGGAAGTTCCATTCTATTCCTGGTTTGTTGAGTGTTTTATCATGAACAACCAATGGGTTTTACAAGCTTTTAATAATGGCTTGAATAATGAGATTTCAGGCAGCACAGAGATCATAAAATGCAGGGAAGACCACACCCCCTTTTCTTCTCTTTGCCAATTATCCCCAGTAAGATTGAGACAGGAGAGGGAGAGGAGACATTATTTGGTTTATGTGAGACACTTTGCATATATGATATCATTCAATCATGAAGTGGATATTACTGCTATTCCCATTTTACAGAGGAGGAAACTGAAGTGTAGAGAGATTAAGTAACTTCTCCCAAGTGCTAGTAAGGCTGGGATTTGAATCCAGATGGCTTCACTCCAGAGCTCTTAACCTTTCATCTTAAATGGCTCATTCTCATTCCCCCATCCCCACAGGATTCTGGGTGTTTTCTATGCACTTGCCGTCCAAAGTGGAAATCTGGCAGGTGAGTGTGTGCTCTCTTCAGACCCCACCACTGACTGGCCTCACCCCAGCCAGTCAATGTCACCTTCATAAGCTCCTTTCACTCTTACCACATCTGGACCCTACTCAGTTCCTGACTCATTCCAGCTCCAAATCTCTGCCTTTGCCATGCCACCCACCTGGAAGCCATTTCCCCTGCCAAAATGTGACTTTTGAGGACCAGATGCATAGTTCCTCCTCCAGGATGCCTCTCCTGTCACTCATTCCCAGAAGTGACCCATCTCTTCTTTATCAAGGCCCCCACCTAGAGTGGGACGGTGAGGCCGGGGAACACATTTCTCTCTCTACTCAAGGCAGTTTGTTCTTCTGCTTAATTGAGATGAGACCATTTGCTTTGTGGTTCCTGGAGAAGAAGGAGGAGGAAATCAATGGCCAGAGCTCCCTGTCTAAGGACAGCAAAGAGCCCTAGAGAGAAAGGGGATCTGATGGGCCTGTCCTTCCCTCTCCTCTTCTCCCCTCATGAACTTCATCATATATATGCTTCAAGATCCAGCTAAAATGTCACCTCCTCCAGGAACACCTAAACAGAGGTAGTCACATTCCCCCCTTCCACAATTTTCTGTAAACATAAATGCAATTTTTTGTAATCATAACTATTTCCCCAACTGTATTGGGAGTCCTTGAAGGCAGAGCCAGGTCTGATTCATTCCAGCGATGTCCACCTCAATGCTAGGCACAAGGTGGACACGATCAATGCTGGATGTCTAGACGGCCAGATGGGAATGTGAATGGATGGGGGATGGAAGTAATGGAGGTAGGGATGGGGGAAATGGATAAGGGGAAAAATGGATCGATGAATGGAAGAGTGTATGGATGAGAGAGTGGATGGATGGGAGGGCAGATGGGATAGGGTGAGTAAATGGATGGATGGATGAATGGAGAGTTGAGTGGGATGGTAGATAGATGGGAGGGTAGAGGGATGCATGCATGCATGGATTGATGAGAGGGTCAATGGATAAGGTAAGGCAGATGGATAGGAGGGTAGATGGATGAGAAAGATTGGATAAATGGAGGAGCAGATGGATGGGAAAGGGTGGATGGAAGTGTACATGGATGGATGAATAAAAAGAAGGGTAAATTGGATTTTGAATGGATGGCAGGTGGATGGGTGGGCCGGTGGGTGGAGGAATAAATAGGAAAGTGGATGAATGGATGGATTTATGGTTGCGGGAGGATGGATGGATGAAACTCTATTGGACCCAGATTAGGCCATCTGAAGAAGATCCCTTGCTTTCCTCAACACCCCACCAGGATGACAGCATAAATAGTCCACTGCAGAGCTTGAGGTAAGAAGAATCTGCTAAATAGTCCTATTATCACCTAAAAACCAGAGCTATAGCCAAGACCTGAGATGTATTGGCTAAGAATGTGGGCTCTGCCAGAAAACCTGGGTTTAAATCCCAGCTTCCATACTTCCTACCTGGCTGAACTTATGCAAGTCACTTCACATCTCTGGGCCTTTGATTCCCCATTTATGAGTGAGGTATAACATCCACCTTGTTCTAGGTAATTATGTGTATTAAAGAAGGTGTAAACTGTCTTGAATAGTTCCTGGCCCATAATTAGTGCTCAGCAAATAAGAAATTTTAACCAACAAGATACCACCTGGTGGCAGCATCCTTAAATGCAGACAAAATACTCAAATATTTAGAAGGAATGAGCTGGGTTTAAGGATAGTTGGACAGTCCAAGCAGAAGGAAGAGCATGAGTAATATTTTAGAGATAAGAACTTTCTGGGTAGGTTCAGGGATGGGCCCATGAGAGTGGAAAAATATGAAGCTAGTTCTTTGTGGGCTGACTGGCAAAGGCAGAAGCTGAGGGTAAAAGTAGCAGCATCACAAATTGGTCAGTCCATATTCTCACTCCTTCCTCATAAGGATGTACCAAGAAAAGGTGCGACATCATGCTGGGGAAATCCAGGACCTCCGAGGTAACTTGAATCAGCTCATTGCCAAGCTCCAGAAGATGGAAGCCATGTCAGATGAGGTGAGATGCTGGCCATTCTGCCCCCAAACACTTGATCTCTCTTTGTTTGATGCCCCACTCCTCATATCCCAAGTTTTGGTGGAGCATATCCCACAATAATTTCCAGGGAAAGAGCAAAATAAGAGGTATATTAATTTTTTAAGAACTTGCATGTTTGAAAACACCTTTACTCTACCCTTGCACTTGATTGATAGTTTGGCTGGGAATAGAATCCTAGATAGGAAATTTTCCCCTGAGGATTTTGAAAGACGTCCACTATTGTGTTCTATTTTATACTGTTGCTTTAGAGAAGTTTAACGTCACTCTTATTATTTGTCCTTTGAGTGTGATCTTTTTTCATTCGTGAGAGTTTGTAGGATATTATTTTTACCTCCAGTGTTCTATATTTAATCTGCTTGGGGGATTGCTGAAATTATTGATTCTCTGGGTTGATTTTTTTTCAATAGTCTAGGAAAATTCTTAGCTATTATTTCTTAAAATATTGTTTCTACCCCATTATCTATCTCCTCTCCTGGGACTCCAATTACATCTATGCTAAACTTTAGAGTGCTTTCCACATAATTCCTATATTATTACCTGGTTTGCTTGTTTTTTCATTCTTTTTCTCTATGTGCTTAAGTTTTGATACTTCTTCTTCATATTTCTTCAGGTTCACTAATAATCCTGTAGTCTGTTCTGTCCAATCTACTCTTAAATCTTTCCATTAAGTTCTTAATTCCATATATTGCATAGTTTAGTTCTAGAATATACATTTGATTCTTTTTCATAGATTTTAATTCTATGGTGAAATTCTCCATCATTTCATCTATGCTGTCCGTCTTTTCCTTTATTTTATTTAACATACTAGTCACAATTATTTTTAAATCCTTGTCTGCTAAATCTAATATCTGGATCATCTATGGTCTCCTCCTGTTTTCCATTTTTTCTTTGGAGTATCAATCTTATGGCCTTGCCTTTTCATGTCTGGTAATTTTTTAGTGTTTTCTGGACATTGTTTACAAAAGAACTAGATGCTCCAGATAATTATAATTTCAAACAGGGAGAGTTCCCCCTTTTCTTTGTAAGGAAGATGAAGTATACTGATCACTTCTATGTAAACATGCATTGAACTGGTTCAGACCTGGACTGCAATTTTTTTTTTTAACATCTTTATTGGAGTATAATTGCTTTACAATGGTGTGTTAGTTTCTGCTTTATAACAAAGTGAATCAGTTATACATATACATATGTTCCCATATCTCTTCCCTCTCGCATCTCCCTCCCTCCCACCCTCCCTATCCCACCCCCCTAGGTGGTCACAAATCACCGAGCTGATCTCCCTGCTGGATTGCAATTTTTATAGGACTTAGTCAGAGGTTTTTCAGTTTAACCCTCTAGCATCCTGCCCGTGCAGTTTCAAAAATTGGTAAATGCCTTTTTTTTTTTTTTTTTGGCCCTGTTGGGTCTTCGTTGCAGTGTGCGGGCTTCTCATTGTGGTGGCTTCTCTTGTTGCGAAGCTCGGGCTCTAGGCTTGCGGGCTTCAGTAGTTGTGGAGGACGGGCTCAGTAGTTGTGGCTCATGGGCTCTAGAGTGCAGGCTCAGTAGTTGTGGCGCACGGGCTTAGTTGCTCCATGGCACATGGGATCTTCCGGACCAAGGATAGAACCCATGTCCCCTGCATTGGCAAACAGATTCTTAACCACTGCACCACCAGGGAAGTCCTGGCAAGTGTCTTGATGGGAAAGACTGCCATGTGTTTGAGGTCTCTTGAGTTTCCAATTTTTTTAAATTTATTTTATTGAAATATAGTTGATTTTCAATGTTGTGTTAATTTCTGCTATACAGCAAAGTGATTCAGTTATACATATATATACATTCTTTTTCATACTTTTCCATTATGGTTTATCACAGGATATCGACTATAGTTCCCTGTGCTATACAGTAGGACCTTATTGTTTATCCATTCTATATATAATGGTTTGCATCTGCTGGTCCCAAACTCTCAGTCCATCCCTCCCCCACCTCCCCTCCCCTGTGGCAACCACAAGTCTGATCTCTATGTCTGTGAGTCTGTTTCTGTTTTGTAAATAAGTTCATTCGTGTCATATTTTAGATTACACATATAAGTGATATCATATAGTATTTGTCCTTCTCTTTCTGACATACTTCACTTTGGTATGATCATCTCTAGGTCCATCCATGTTGCCACAAATGGCATTATTTCATTCATTTTTATGGCTGAGTCGTATTCCATTATATATATATATATATATATATATATATATATATATATATATATATATATATATATATATATACATACCACATCTTCTTTATCTATTCATCTGTTGATGGCCATTTAGGTTGTTTCCATGTCTTGGCTATTGTAAATAGTGCTTCAGTGAACATTGGGTGCATGTATCTTTTCGAATTATAGTTTTGTTTGGATATATGTCCAGGATTGGGATTGCAGGATCATATGGCAACTCTATTTTTAGCTTTTTGAGGAACCTCCATACTGTTTTCCATAGTGGCTGGACCAATTTACATTCCCACCAACAGTGTAAGAGGGTTCCCTTTTCTCCACACCCTCTCCAGCATTTGTTATTTGTAGAATTTTTAATGATGGTCATTCTGACTGGTGCGAGGTAGTCCCTCGTTGTTTTGATTTGCATTTCTCTAATAATTAGCAATGTTGAGCATCTTTCCATGTGCCTGTTGGCCACCTGTATGTCTTCATTGGAGAAATGTCTACTTAGGTCTTCTGCCCATTTTTGATTGGGCTGTTTGGTTTTTTATTACTGAGTTGTATGAGCTGTTTGTATACCTTGGAAATTGAGCCCTTGTTGGTCACATCATTTGCAAATATTTTCTCCCAGTCTGTAGGTTGTCTTTTCATTTTGTGTATGGTTTCCTTTGCTGTACAGAAGCTCATAAGTTTGATTAGGTTCCATTTGTTTATTTTTGTTTTTATTTTTATTGCCTTGGGAGACTGACCTAAGAAAAATGATTGGTACGATTTATGTCAGAGAATGTTTTGCCTATGTTCTCTTCTAAGAGTTTTATGGTGTCTATCTTATATTTAAGTCTTTTAGCCATTTTGAGTTTATTTTTGTGTATGGTGAGAGGGTGTGTTCTAACTTCATTGATTTCATGTAGCTGTCCAGCTTTCCCAACACCACTTGCTGAACAGACTGTCTTTTCTCCATTGTATCAATATATTCTCGCCTTCTTTGTCGAAGATTAATTGACCATAGGTGTGTGGATTTATTTCTGGGCTTTGAGTTTCCAATTTTGGATACAAAATCTCTGACCCCATTGGCAGCCTTCTCTGCCAGGGTCAAGCTTGGATTCTCGGCCTCTAATTGTACCCATAATTGGTTTAGTGCCCTCAGGTAAGCACAGCTGTAGACGCTCAGTATTGATGTAGCATTTCTTCTAGGGCAGGAGTTCTTACAGTGAGGCCCCTATTCCAGCAGCATCCGCATTAACTGGAAAAATGTTAGAAATTTCAAATTAATGGGCCCCACCCAGACCTACCAAATCATATACTTTGATGATGGGAACCAACTATCTATGTTTGAACAAGTCCTTCAGTGATTCTGGCACATAATAAGGAGAATCACTGTTCTAAGGCTTTAACCTCTTGCTTGTTTTGTTTTGGGGTCCCCTTCCTCAGAGAGACTTGGTTTACTAAGGCTTGTGTGACCAGGAAGTTTTATTCTGCCTTTCAGAAGCTTTCAAAGTAGCCCTTTAGATTCTTACATAGTCTTGGGGTTCAGTTAGCATCTAATGGAGGAAACTGGTCATGGTCAAGGCTCCTCAAATCTCCAATTTTGTCTCACCCACTGTATGTAACTGTTAAAAACTTTGTTACTTTCTCTTTTACCAGTAGCAGCCCCTTGTCTGACCTAAACTCAGATCCTCCCCATGCCCAGAATCATCAAATGCCCCAGGGATGTTTTTAAGAATGTCAGCACATTTTAGAGTGGTTGTCCCCTCTCTAGAATTTTAGTCCCTCTGTTCCTGTTTCTTTCATAGCTCAGTGATGATTTTAAAATATGATTTAGTAAACTATCTTGCTTTTTCTAGTTGTTTTTAATGGGACCATTGGTTCTCTGTAACTTACTACATCTTACCTAGAAGCCCCACATCTTACCTTATATCTGAAATGTCATAATAATGTGCCTATGGGCTGGCCACACTTGGAACCCTTTTAATTTGGAAACATGTGTTCTTTAGTCCTAAGAAATGTTCTTTAAGAAAGACAAATATCATATGATATCACTTATATGTGGAATTGAAAATATTATAAAAATGGACTTATTTGCAAAACAGAAACAGACTTACAGACATAGAAAACAAACTTATGGTTTCCAAAGGGAAAAGGGGGGGAGGGATAAATTAGAGGGGGAGTTTGGGATTAACATATACACACTACTATATATGAAATAGATAAACAACAAGATCCTACTGTATAGCACAGGGAACTATGCTCAACATCTTTTCCTATAATAGAAAATAATTTGAAAAACATATAGATGTGTATAACTGAATCATTTTGCTGTACACCAGAATCTAACATAACAATGTAAATCAACTATACTTCAATTAAAAAAAAAAAAGAAATGTTCTTTAATCATGTGATTAAATTGATGATTTCCCCCTGGCCCTGGTTGCTCTATTCTCATTTTTGAAACTCCTTATTATGTGGATGTCAAACTCCTAAACTAATCCTCTGGGAAGTTTTTCTTTTCACCCCATTTTCCTCTCTTTATCTTTTTGCTCTACAGTTGAGAAAACATTGTCAGCTTTATCTACCAAAACTTCTACTGAGTTTTTCATTTCTGCTAATATATTCTGAATTCGTTAACGGTTTTCTCTTTGTTCTCTCAGTGCTTCTTTTCATATTCTTATTTTCCTATTCTTTTTTTTTTTTTTTAATTTATTTATTTATTTATTTATTTATTTATTTATTTATTTATTTATTTATTTTTAGCTGTGTTGGGTCTTCGTTTCTGTGCGAGGGCTTTCTCCAGTTGCGGCAAGCAGGGGCCACTCTTCATCGCGGTGCGCGGGCCTCTCACTATCGCGGCCCCTCTTGTTGCGGAGCACAGGCTCCAGACGCGCAGGCTCAGTAGTTGTGGCTCACGGGCCCAGTTGCTCCGTGGCATGTGGGATCTTCCCAGACCAGGGCTCGAACCTGTGTCCCCTGCATTGGCAGGCAGATTCTCAACCACTGCACCACCAGGGAAGCCCCCTGATGCAATAGCTTTTTATGAGCAATATCTTTTCTTACCTTTTGGAGCTCAGCTCTTACCTCTCTGTGCCTCAGTTTCCACATCAATGAAATAGAGTAATAATCACTGCCCTGTAACACTCTAGCCGTTATCCTAGTTACCACTGCTGCATGACAAACCATCCTAAAACGGAGTGGTGCAAAACTACGATTTTATTATGTTCAGAGATTCTGTGGGTCAGGAACTCAGACAGGACACAGCGGGGATGGTTTGTCACTGCTCCATGATGTCTGGGGCCTCAGCTGGGAAGACTTGAAGGCTAGGGGTGACCCAATAGCTGGGTCTGGAATCATCTGGAGGAATCTTTATTCACTTGTCTGGAGGTTGATGCTGGCTGTCGGCTGGGAAGTCAGGGCTGTTGACTAAAGCACCCATAGGTGGTCCCTTCGTATGGCACGGGCTTCCTCACAACACGGCAACTGGCTTTCAAGAGTGAGCGTCCCCAAAGAAGCAGGCGGTTCACCTTTTAGGACTGAGCCCACAAGTCGTACAGCATCACTCCTGCCATAGTCACAGGCCCATCCAGACCGATGCGGAGGGAACTGAAGTCCCGCGTCTCCATGAGAAGGGTGTCAAAGCCACACTGAAGGAAGAGCGGGGAACGGGAGACATTTTTGCATCCACTTTTAGAAAATACAATCTGCCACAGCTGTGAAGAGGGGGAGGGAACTGAAGTCCCGCGTCTCCATGAGAAGGGTGTCAAAGCCACACTGAAGGAAGAGCGGGGAACGGGAGACATTTTTGCATCCATTTTTAGAAAATACAATCTGCCACAGCTGTGAAGAGCCTAACAAAACAATAGCCAGTGATTATTGAGCACCAAGTGTGCTAAATGCTTTGCAGTCTTTGTCTGGCAACAGAGCATAGTGGTTAAGAGCCTGAACTCGGGAACCAAAGTTCCCAGGTCTGCCTCTTAACAGCTGTGTGACCCTGGACAAGTCACCCTTTTGTGCCTCAGGATTCTCCTCCTTAAAATGGGGATGATAACAGTACATACCTCCTAGGGTTGCTGTGAGGGCATAAGAGTGACCATATGTGAAGCCGAAGACAGTCCTGGCATATAGTAGTGGCTTTATGAGTCTCAGCTCTAATCCTTGCAAAAGTAGGAGGTGGACGCGATTATCATCCCATCTTACAGACAAGAAAATCGAGACTCAGGGGGTGGTAAATAGCCCAAGGGCCCTTAGCAGGAAAGGTCTGTCTGACTCCAGGTCCCCTGCCCTTAACTTCACTGAGACTCCTGGTCCTGCGTGTGTGATAGCCCATCACAGTGGATGTGAACATACTAAGTAACCCCATGGGTGGGATAGGGGTGGCCCTGGGCTTCCTCACAGCATAGCACCGGGCAGCCCTGTGCATGGAACAGGCAGGGACAAGCAGGTAGGGACAAGAGGGGTCCTGAAGGCACACATCACCTGGTGTGAACATGCCTGTGGACCATGATCCGTAAGAACGCACCAGTGCACAGCTTGGGTTTTCTGCCTTCTCAGCAAAAAATGGCCCAGAAAATAATGAAGATGATCCAAGGAGATTACATTGAAAAACCGGACTTTGCCCTGAAGTCTATAGGTGAGTGCCTCCCCCCTGACCTTGCCCCACCAATCGGCCCACGTCCAGTTTCCTCAGAAACCCTTCAGAGGGTAGATTTCAGTTCTGGTCTGGGGCACACTCTGCTGCTGGGAAGTCTGTCCTCAGAGCTAACCTCTGCCTCCCAGCTGGTCTCCTTGCTACAGTTTTCCGTTTTCTCCCATGGCAGCTGAGGTGGGGTGGGGAGGCCCTTCCCCACCCCTCCCCCACCCATCATCCTCCAAACCCAGGGGTCAGCAGATCTGTCCCTGCCTGGCTGGGGAGATGACCACGGGCCCAATTACAGTTGGGAATCGTGCCTTGGAAAAATAAGGCCAGTGGCTACAGTAGACGGGTGGGAAGGAGGATGCTGGGTTGAGACCTGGTGAGGAGGGAAAAGTGTTCCAGACTGAGGGAACCGACGTGAAAGGTGCCCCTGCGAGGGGCTGCGTGGAAGGCGGGGAGGTGGGCCGGCAGGGCGGGCTGCCCTGTGCAGACAGTACCAGCTCACCCAGGCACCCCCAGGCCCAAGGAGATGTAGGGTCAGAAGGCATCAGTCTAACCTCTCAGGCCCGGAGTTTCTTCCTCTGTGAAATGGGTATAATAATGGCCATAGCAATAATTACTAGGTTATAGTAACTAGGCTGATGGAAGTGAGCAAGCACCTTACTTTGCACCAAGCGCTGCTGTAAAAACAGTTTGGTGTATTAACTCCTTGTAACCTCACAACAACCCTATGAAATGGATGCTATCATTACTACTATTATTGTTACTATTATTACTCCCATTTCCCAGAGGAGAACACTAAAGTCCAGAGAGGACTGGTGACTCTTCCAAAGTGCTCCCCCTGCACATAGTGAGTCTCCCCTCCACCAGGCAGAAGCCAGGGCTGCTCAGCTGAGACACCCCTCCCCGCCCCAACCCTGCACCATCACTTCCCATACAGGGGCCTCCATCGACTACGAGCAAACGTCAGCCACATACAGCCACGACAAGGCTCGCTCTTACTGGAACTGGATCCGGCTGTGGAACTATGCGCAGCCCCCGGACGTGATCCTTGAGGCAGGAGGAATGGCAGGACTTGGGGAGAGTGGCAGGGGTGTGGTCAGAGGCCTGGGGGCAGGAACTGAAGGCAGAGGTTGGAGTGAGAGTGCAGGGGGTGGGGGCCTGGGGCAGGGGTAGGGGTAAGAACAGGAGAGCGGGGTGCAGAGGCAGAGAAAGGGGGCAACTGATGGGGCAAGGGGGGGGGCGCTCTGGGGAGAAGTCAGGGGGCAAGGGCAAGAGGCAAGTGCAGACAGCAGGGACCCCTGGGGGGGCTAGGCAGGAGTAGGGGACAGGCACAGGGGCAAGGACAGCCTGCTTTGGCACTGGAAGGGGCCCCTCCCCCAGCCCTCAAGTCTTGAGGGGCAGGGAACCCTCAGGGCCCCGAGAAGGCCCCTGCCCTCGCTGCGCTGGGCTGAGGGGAAGGCTTATCCTTGCTGCCTACGGTCAGGGAAACTTCCTGGTGTTGGTGGTACTCGAGCCAAGCTTTGTAGACAGGAAGGATCTGGCTCATCCAGGAGGGCCGTGGAGGTCTAGGTGAGCCAGGGTGGGAGGAGGGACCTGCTCTCACCCAGCCACCCACCCAGCAAAGCCCTCATTGCATCTGCCACTTCTAGCCCAACGTGACACCTGGCAACTGCTGGGCCTTCTCGGGTGACAGAGGCCAGGTGACCATCCAACTGGCCCAGAAGGTCTACCTGTCCAACCTGACACTGCAGCACATCCCCAAGACCATCTCACTGTCAGGCAGCCTGGACGCTGCCCCCAAGGACTTCGTCATCTACGTGAGCACGCCCTGGCCGGGAGCGATGCTTAACTGAGGGAGGGGACAGCTCATAATGGCAGTATTCCAGGCGCTGTGATAAACTGTCTGCACAATTCCCACAGCCTGCAGGGGCTGGACCTTAAGGCTGGGAATGGCCAGGGTCAGGGTCAGATCACAGCCTTCAAGGAAAGGGGGTAAACAGTACTTTATTTCAACCCAAGCTTTTCAGAGCCAATTTAGTCTTCAGAGACCATTAAGCCCCCATTTTACGGATAAGAAAACTGGAGATTCAGAGAAAGGGCAGGGAAGCATCAAACCCTACAAGTCAATGGCAGAGTTAGGAGTGGACCCCTAACCTTCTGACTCCCAGTCCAGTGCTCTTTCCTATTCATTACTCTGTGCTGCAATGGAACAGTGCCCAAAGAGGTAGGGAGCTCCCCATCCTGGGAGGTGTGCAAGTCTTGGCTGGGAGAAGGTAGCACCTTCTAGAGGTCCTACCTGTGCCTGACACTTTCTTCTTGGTTCTGACTCTCCAGGGCATGGAAATTTCCCCAAAGGAGGAGGTGTTCCTGGGGGCATTCCAGTTTCAGCCCGAAAACACCATTCAGATGTTCCAGCTCCAGGTACCCGAGAAAAGCTGCCCATGTTGAGCGCCTAATGAACACACAGCCCTGTGCAGGGCTTTACCCAGGGGACCCCACTTCATCTCCCAGCAGCCCGAGGCAGTGCACAGTTGTCACTAACCCATTGACAGATGAGGAAACTGAGGCCCAGAGTGATAGAGCTACTGCCCAGGGCCTAGAGTAGGACCCTGAGGAGACCTATTCGCTTCCATTTCCCTGACCTGTCCAGGATCCCTCCCGCTGTGCTTCCTTCCAGGGACAGCAGGTGTTGAGCAGGTGGGGCCCGTCAGGCCAGGGTTGCTGGCCTCAAACTTAGTGTCTCCATACTGGGAGGCCACATGATCAGCACCTGGTCCAACCACAGGTGGGGAAGCTGAGGCCTGGAGGGGAGGGAGTTGGGGACAGAAGCAGGACTAGAGGGTGGCTGCTGGAATGGCCCTGAGACTCAGTGGAATGTCTAGGCTTGGGAATCAGGCTGACCCTGACCCAAATCCTGACCCAACCAAAAGTTCTGTGTGATCTCAGGCCATTCCCTTTCTCTCTGGGCCTCAGTTTCCCCTGGTGTAGTTTTCCCTGGGAGGTTGAGACCATCCAGTGAGATCTCACAGGCCAAGGCCCCCTTTTGCACTGGGCTCCACCCCCTCTGGGGAGGGTGCAAAAAGGGGAGGGGGAAGCACTTACAGAGCACCTACTGTGTGTCAGGTGCCAGTAAGCCATGTGGCCCCAAGATCTCATTTCATGCTTACGGCAACCCTGAGAAGCAGATATTACCCCTCCCTCTCACAGACGGGGAACTGAAGCCCAGAGAGGGCGTGGTTTGCCCAGGGTCCCGGAGCACGTATGTGCTGTGCTGGGACGCCTTCTTCAGCACAGTCTATCTGTCCTCTGGCCTCATCCCCTTCCATCCCAGCCCCTGAGTAGCAACTTACTATGTGGCTTTGGGACATTCTGCTCTCTGAGCCTCAGTTTCCCCACCTGAGGAAATGGAGGGTTCCCTTCCTCTCCCAAACACTCATCTGGACAGGCCGGGTGGGGGCCTATGGCGAGCTGCCCCCTGTCTGTGACTCTTTTCTAGAACCACCCTCCCAGGACTTTTGGAGCAGTCAAGGTGAAGATATCGAGCAACTGGGGGAACCCACGCTTCACCTGCCTATACCGAGTGCGTGTGCACGGCTCTGTGACTCCACCCAGAGAGCAGCCTAACTAGAGTCCCCACCCCGAGAGAGATTAAAGTTTATTCTTCACGCCCCTGCCCAAGTCTGAGTGTCTTTTGGCCCCGAAAAGTGAGGGTGGGCTAGGGTTTGATGTCTGAAGCTCAGTTAGCAATTATCAATCTCGTGCTGGGTACCCAGGCACTCTCACAGCAGCCCCATGAGGCCCCATTTCACAGATGGGGACAATGAAGTCTCCAAGCAAAAAAAAAATGACTTGCCAGAAGTCACAGCCAGCAAATGGCAGCACTAGGATTCAACCCCAGGCAGTCTGATGCCCGTACCTGACTCAGCTTCCTGGCTTCAAGTCAAGCTCTGCCCCTGACCCGAGTGTGACTTGGGCAAGACCCAGCCCTCTCAGTCTCTCCATCTGTACAGTGGGGACAGAATTATGGCTGTTGTATCAGATGATGTGGGAGATGAGAAATCCCACCCTTGCATCACAGAGTGTTTCAGCATCACTGATCATTACAGAAATGCAAATCAAAACTACAATGAGATACCACTTCACACCCATTAGGATAGCTATCATCAAAAAAAAAAAACAGGGCTTCCCTGGTGGCGCAGTGGTTGAGAGTCTGCCTGCCAATGCAGGGGACACGGGTTTGAGCCCTGGTCTGGGAAGATCCCACATGCCACGGAGCAAATGGGCCCATGAGCCACAACTACTGAGCCTGCGCGTCTGGAGCCTGTGCTCCCAACAAGAGAGGCCGCGATAGTGAGAGGCCCGCGCACTGCGATGAAGAGTGGCCCCCGCTTGCCGCAACTAGAGAAAGCCCTCCCACAGAAACGAAGACCCAACACAGCCAAAAATAAATAAATAAAAATAAATTTAAAAACAAAAACAAAAAAACAAACCAGAAACAGTGCGTGGTTGAGGATGTAGAGAAACTGGAACCCTTGTGCACTATTAGTGGGAAGGTATGTACAGCCACTGTGGAAAACAGTAAGGCAGTTCACAGAAAAATTAAAAATAGAACCACCACATGACCCAGCAATCCTGCTTCTGGATATTTACCCGAAAGAACTGAAAGCAGGGTCTCAAAGAGATATTTGTACACCGATGTTCATAGTAGCATTATTCACAACAGCTGGAAGCAACCCAAGTGTTCATCAACAGATGAATGGATAAACAAAATGTGGTCTATACATATAACGGAATATTATTCAGTCTTAAAAAGGAAGGAAATTCCACAACATGCCATGACTTGGATGAGCCTTGAGGACATTATGCTAAATAAAATAAGCCAGTCACAAAAAGACAAATACAGTATGATTCCACTTATATAAGATACTTAGAGTAGTCAAATTCCTAGAGACAGAAAGTAGACAGATTGCCAGTGGCTGGGGGAGGGGAGAATGGGGAGTTAGTGTTTAATGGGTACAGAATTTCAGTTTTACAAAATGGAAAGAACTATGAAGATGGATGGTGGTGATGGTTGCACAATATTATGAATGTATTTAATACCATTGAACTGTACACTTTAAAAAGGTTAAGATGATAAGCTTTATGTTACATGTATTTTACCACAATTTTAAAAATTGAAAAAAAAATAATAAAATATCTGAAATCCTGTAAAGGAGAAACTCTGGGAAACTTTGGAAACACTTTAAGAAAACTCTATAAATTCTGATAGCGTGTTCCATGTCATCACTGTATACGATTAGAAATGCAGATGTAAATATTTTTTTGTTTCTGTTCCCTCAGTCAGTCACTCATTCTTTATGTGCGTAATCTTTGTCATAGCTGAGTCTCACCTGTTCTAGTATTTACTTAAGAGCTTACGGAAGTGCTAAAGCCAGTATCTACTGTGAGTATCTACCACGGTTCCACCCATGGAGGTCTCAGCACAGAGCATGGCACACAGTAGGTGCTGTGTAAATGATGGGTAAATGATCACCAAGGTAAATGATCACTGTCAACCTCTGGCCCCAGGCGGGTGATAGGAGGTCCAGTACTCAGGGACGGGGTGACGCTGTGCTAGAAGGGGGCAGGCTGCTCAAGCCGCAAAGGGCACAGGGATGGAACCTGCAAGGGAGGGACTCCATACAGGCAGGGGGAGGCAGGTGGAGAGGCTGCAAGGGTTCAGCTGGACATTAGAAGGGCGGATAAATCGGAAATACACCATCTCCTGGGAGAGCACCCTGGACAGGCCCTTGTCCTGCTGCAGAACCCACCCCTCTGGCCATCAGGTAGGCTCCTCACCAGCCCCTGGGAACCCTCCAGCACCCGGCCCCAGGGCCTGCCTCTAATGGTCTCCATGGTCAGGGTGGCTTCAAGGGGTCACCTCATCCTCCTGCCACTCCCTGCCCCCTCCCAGCAACCAGCAGACCTGGGAGCCATGCATATCCAACTTGGCATTATTTCCATAGTTTTTATGAGAACCGTCCTTGTTATTAACAAGAATGTTATTAACACGCCATACTGAAGTTTGGTGAGAAGTGAACCCAGATATACCCTACTTCCTCCCCCAAATGCCTCTCCCAGTCTCACTCCTCCAGCTGTCCTACATGTTTCCTTCTAGTCATTTGTCTTTTAACTTTGTTTAAAGTGTCTTTTGTTAATTTTTTTTGAAAATTTTATGTCCAAAGGTAAATCAGTCTTTTCTTTTATAGCTTCTAAGTTGTATGTATTGTCAGGAAGGTCCTGCCCAGTTCCAAGATTACAAAAATATATCCATATACTTTCTTCTACTAATTTTATAATTTACATATAATGTATGTACATACCTACACACTATAGATATATAGATATATGCTCTTTAGTGCACACATACAAGATTTAGATATGTGAAAGCTCTTTAATGCATCTGGAATTTATTTTTGTGCTTGGTGTGAGGTAGGGATCCAGTTTAATTTTAGCTAAATTGCTACCAGAAGCCACAATACAGTACCTTTATTAAACAGTCCATCTTTCATCTGTAGCTTGGGAACAGTGCACAGACATGTGACTGCGGCACAGAGAGGTGGAGTGACTTCTTAAGGTCACAATGCGTCATGGTGGAGCTATGACATCAACCCAGACCCTTCCAGGCCCGAAATGCTTGCTCGCCCATCCAACCCTTCTCACCGTCATTTTAGATTCCAGTCGGTTTGGGTGGACCAACTGTGGAAGTGTGAGGGACAGCAGGATTGCTGGGTCTGTCCCTGCTGCACCCTGGGGAGCAGCCTGACAGCCCCGCCCACCCCAGGACACCGAGCTATCACACAGACTGCAGGGAAGGGCACAGCGGGGGTGCTCCATCCACGGGGGGTCCTGTTCTTCACCAGGAGCCCCCACTGCATGTGGCTCAGCCCTCTGCCTTATTCACTACGGGTTCCCCCTTTACCTGCCCCAGACGCATCCCCTACATGCCTCACAGCCCCTGCCCTTGAAGGTCAATAGGCCCTGGGCTAGGCATTGCAATCCACGGTGTCCTTGAACAGCCCTGCTGTACAGACAAGAAGACAGGCCCCCAGAGGGACCCAGTGTCACCCAAGGCCCACAACAGGGGGCTGCTCTGGCCAGAAGGGGCTCATCTCTGGGGCAGCATCCTGCAGGAGAACAAAGTTTGCCCCTGGGCCTCTCTCCCCGCTGCCCCATGCCAGTCCCATAATGCACAAGGCTGGCTGCCCGCCCGCCCCCCCGGCCCACCCACTGGACCGGAGCAGAGGAGTGGGCAGCCGGCCAGGGTGGGAGTCGGCTCTGCAGTGACAGAACCAGAGGTACAGAGCACCAAACCGCCCTGCTCCGTGGTACCTGGAGTGTCACCTCCTGTAAGCCTAGCTCAAGCCCCAGCATTTTCACTAATCCCGCGAATCCCTGGAGGCCCGGCCAGGTAGGGCTGGGGTAAACGGGCAGGGCCTGGTTTCTCCGTGACTCAGAGCCCCCTGGACCAGTGATGAGACAAAGCCCTGGGCTCCACCCCTACCCTGTGCTCCCTCACCATGTGACCTGGAGGGAGTCACCTTCCTAACCTCAATTTCCCCATGTGCGCCCAAGAGACACTAGTCCTCACTTCATCTCAGAGGCCAGAGGCAAACTGAGGCCCCCAAGCTCCTGGTGTGGAAGGCCCTTGTCAACTGTGATGATGGGTATGAACCCCTCACACACAAAATGAGGGAAGCATCACAGTCTTCATTTCTCCAAACCAGATCCAGCTCTGAGGCCTCATGCATCTAGGCCAGTGGGAAGCCCGACAGTGGTCACAGTGGTTTTTTAGGCCACTTTCATCCTCCCAGGGCTCTTGGGGATGACTCAGCCCTGGAGAGGAGGGGTTGAGGCTGCTGGTCACCACGTGTCATGGTCAAGGTCAGGGAGCCTGAGCTTGAGCACGCCATCTACTCTTCTTCTCCACTATGGGGCCCAAGGGCTTATGGGAATCTCTAGGTGGCCTGGAAGGCTGGCCCAGACTCTGGGTCCCCTAGAACCTCCTCCACCCTGGGTGTCTGGACACCACCTGCTCCTGCCCCTTGCACTGGCAGAGAGCCTCCTGCTCTGTTCAGCTCTCAGACACTGGTCCTGGGCAGTTCCCTGGGGCTGGGCTCCATGAGGATTCTGTCCCCAGCACTCAGCCCTGAGTCCTTTGAGCCCCTCAGCTTTGGCAGTGGGTCTGGAGTGGGAAAGAGGAGGAAGGGGAGGCCTTGTCCATCCCCCCAGAGCTCAGAATAGCAGAGCTCCCAGCGACCCCTCCCTTCTTAACCTGCCAGCTTGTCTGCTATCAGTGCCACCAACCAGCCATGTGGCCAAGTGAGTGCATTGCCTCCAGAAGGTCCCCCTGCAACAGGAGGGAAGTTCCCGGATGGCCATTCCAAGTAGCACAGATATGTCAGGCATCATCCTAGGACACTTGAGACCCTGGGCTTTGCAAGGGGGCTGAGAAATAAAAATGACAATAATAGGCACCCTTCCTGGAGGATTCACCCTGCTGGGCCTGGAGACGGGAACTCGCTGTACCTCTCCATGTCCTCTTCTCCCGGCAGCCCCGTGAGGGAGGTGCAACTGGAGGAAACGAGCAGGATGAGGCCTCGTGTGGTCACGCAGCTCGAGAGCTGCAGAGCGGGAATTTGAGCCTGGCTGTCTAGCTCTGGAGCTGCTGCTGGTGGGTGTACGGGAAGGGAAGGGCTGGTGGTGATGGGGTCTGTGGCTGTGCGCTAGGTCCCTCCTGTGGCCCCTGTGAGAAGCTGGGGGAACACGGTCTGGCACCTCCACTGCCTCCCCTCATCACCCTCCTGGACAGAGCTGGGCCGGAGCAGGAGGTAAACGTGGATGCCACCCAAGGAAGGACGTTCTACCAGTCCAACACTGCAGGGACTGAGCCCCCGTCCCAGGAGGTACGCAAGCCGGGGCGGGGGGTGGAGTTACACGAGAGCTCAGGATTCTTTGGATTCTCTAACCTGGTTTTAGGGGTGGCTCCCTCCTCCTCCCTGAGGGGTCCTCAGCCCTAGACTGGCTATTGAGTGCCACCCATGGGGAACGTTGTCTCTTATTTGAATCTTTTGAATCACCAGGAGGATCTGCCTAGCTTTCCAGATGTGGCTGGAAGAGATTTAGTCACCGGCACATGGTCACCCTGCCAGCGCGGGGCAGGACCGGGGAGGCACCCAAGAGAGGGGAGCGGATGCAAAGGTCAACCTGGCCTGGGTGTGAATCCCCCTCTGGCTTCCGTGCTGGATGACCTCGGGCAAGTTACTTCCCCTACTTGAGAGCCTCTACTCTCTTCCGTAAAATGGGGGGAAGACAGCCACCTCCCTGGAAATTCAGTGGGATGTGCAGTGCACAGGGCCTCAGGACAAAAACCGGGGAGCTGAGCAAGACATCTCCTTCCCCAACACTTCTACTCCTGCACATCGGCGCCTGCACCACCTTCACCTCCTGAACGTCCCCCTCGCCCTCTGCACGCGGCTCCACCATGGCTGCTCATAGCAGCTTCCTCCCCAGCCCCGGCCCCGCTCCAATCCGAGCGAGCGTGCTGCTCCCTGCTCCAGCCCTGCGATGGCTCCCGTCTCACTCAGAGTAACTCCAGACTCCTTTTCATGATCTGCAAGGCCCCGTCTGCCCAGCGGACCTCCTCTCCTCCGCTGCTCCCTCAGCTCGCTCGCACCAGCCACTTTACTGCTCCCTAAACGCTGGCCTCACCCCGCCCCCGGCAAGGCCATTGTCTCAGCTGTGCTCCTGCCTGGAACTCTCTTTCCCAAATGGCCACCCAGCTGGCTCCTCGGTCCTGCAGGTCTCTGCTCAGACGTCATCTTCCCTGAGAGTCCTTCCCTGATCGTGTGTCCTAATTAACTCCCTGTCATCTCCCACCCAACATTGTCTTTCCCAACCCCTGCTTTTAGCACTTAGTGCTCTATCAATGTGATTTGATTATTTTTACTATTCTGCATCATTTGCTGCATGTGGGGTCCCTGACGGCAGGCACCATGGCGGTCTTATCCCCGCTGTGTCCCCAGCACCCAGCACAGCACCTGTCACACGGTAGGTGCTCCATAAACACAAGCTGATGAGTGAAAGCACGCAGGAAGAGTGCTGACACCCTGAACGACCCGGCGGCAGGGACAGCACAGGCTCAGACGCTCAGAATCCGGGAACAAACCAGGGTGCTTATCTGCAATGGGGTGCTGATGCTGTGTGAGGTCCATTAAAGATGAGCAGGGGCTGGCGCTGCCTGGCCTCCGCCAAGTCACCGAGTCTGGGGTCAGGGTTGCACCAGCAGCATTCTGCAGAACGTGGTGGCTCACCCACAAATAGGCAGGACAGAGACAAGTGTTGGAAAGTGGGAAGCATGGGGTCCAGCCAAGTCCCTCTCTGGGCCTCAGTTTCCTCATCTGCACAATAGGCACACTACCTCCTGCCCTTCGGCCTCATCTGATTGATAAAAAGTAGGAAAGACCTCTGGAGAAGCAGAATGCTGCCGTTTCTCACCCAGGAGAACTGAGGCACCACAGGCCAGGTCTCTGAGAGAGAGAGCCCTGAGCTCCTGCATGCAGGGAGCTCCCAGGCCCTGGGGGCTTACTTGGACAATCTTTGTGGTGACATCACCAGCTTGAAACCCAAGACTTTGGGGCTGGCGGGGCCCAGCTGCCCTGCCCAGCTCCTGACAGCCTTGAACCTGCCAAGTCACCTGCTGATTTAACAACCATCTCCACTGCTCCATCAACCCTCTTGGAACCACCAGCACCCCGTGTCTGAACCAACACCTGCAGTTTGGACGTCACCGGCCTTGTCACATTTCCTGTCCCTGAACCTGTCGAGAAAGACTGTATTACCCAAGTCTGTGCCTTCTCTAGCTGCGGGGTGGGGAGCAGAACAGGGGGAGGGGCCATGAGGACCCCCAGGCTCCAGAGAAAACCAGCTCTGCCTGTTGAGAAAGAAGCATCAGCCCTGTTAGTGGTGGTTCATCCCACCACTGGTACCATGTCCCTTTGGCCTAAAACTCTGTGCCTGGTCTGAGCTGCTCTCAGTCACTCACACCTCAGTGGGGAAGAGTTCAGCAGAGTCCTTCCTAAGAGTCACTGAGACAGGGATGGTGAGAGAAGGAACAGGAGGGCGGGAGGGCAAGGATTCCCCCCACAGCCCTCACCACCTTGAGAATGAGCAGCAGGAACCACCAGCCATTGGACCAACTCAGCAGCCGCTCCACAGGGTGCACATCTTCATGAAAGACCAGCCCTCTTCCGGCAGCTCCGTGGGGATGCCCAACACCATCTCCTTTAGCACCAGGGGCACTGAGCAGGCACGGAGTGTACCGCCGCGCATCAGCTGCCATCCTCAGCCTCTGTGAGAACCCAGAGTCTCTGTTGCCTGGCCACGCCCCCTCCCGTCGGGGAATTCAACCACCAACCACTTATCCCCATTTTATAAATGTGGGAAGTGAGGCTCCGAGAGAGTCAGACACTTGCCCGGGGTCACACTAGGCGTGAGTAGAGAAGCTGGGATTTGAACCCACGTTGGTGCAGCTCTGGAGTCCATATTCCACCGAGCACCAACTCAACCCTGAGACACTACTGATTCCAGGGTCCTTACGGGGCCCCCTAGTCCCTCACCCCCAGCAAGTCTAATACCTTAGAGAGCCAGACAAGACCTACAGAACTCCTCTGAGCCTCAGTTTCCTCATCTGAAAAATACGGAGCTAAAAATACCTACAGAGGGAATTCCTTGGCGGTTCAGTGGTTAAGACTCGGTGCTTTCACTGCCATGAGCTCGGATTCCACCTACACACCTGAGTTCTGCTTTTAGTGTGTCCTGCTCTACAGTCAACACACCCTTTCTCTCTGAGCCTCCAGCTTGTCACCTACAGTATCAATGATGATAATAGTAATAGCTCACAATTTGGGCATTAGGTACCTTCGGAGAACCAAAATAATGTGCTGACCAAAAACATAGACTATTTAAAAAGGAGAAAAAACAGAAAAATAGGCTCTGCAGCCAGTCTTCTTCCTGGGTTTGAATCCCAGCCCCATCACTAACCATCAAGATACTTCTCTGTGTCTCTCTGTGCCTCAGTTTCCTTATCTAGCAGGTTGGGATAATATTAGTATCCATTTCTTATCATTGTTGTGAGGATTAAAAAAGTAAAGACTGTAGAATGTTTAAAGTCTTTTGAACAGTACCTGCACATAATAAGTGGTCAGTAAATGTCAGTCAGTATTATTACTGCAGAAGCAGGATAGTGGGCTGGTTAGGAGTCTACTTTTTAGCTGTGTGACCTTAGGCCAGTTATTCAACCTCTCTGAGTCCCATGGTTGTGAGGGTTAAATGTGGTCACACCTGGCACAAAGTAACTACTCAATAAAAAGTATTACTTTTCTATGTCAGGCACTGCAACAATCTCAATGAATTTTCACAACATCTCATGAGGCATGTCTACTCAGCCCCAGCGGGATAGAGCTCCAGTAGCCCACAGTGGTAAGGTGTTTTTTAATGAATCTTTACTGACTGAGTGGACTGGCTTCCTGTCTCTCCTCTAAATGAAGACACCCCTGAACTGGCTTCAGAGCAGAGTTGGTCTTTCAGGGGATTAACAGCATAGATGGCTGAGTTTAACCTCAAGTGTTAACTGAGATTGGTTGGAAGTGGCTGCCTGGGAAAGGATTCTGAAGCCACATCCAACTTCAGCAAGAAAGTGCATGATCCATTAGTGATGTCTGCAATGGGTGAGAGGTGGGAGGGAGGTAGTACACATGCCATCTATTTGTCCACACTTCACCCTTGAACAAATAAAATTTATGGCCTGTCAACTTTAATATTCCTTAATGCTGTGTGTTAAGAAGTAATGACTGCGAGAAGGTTGGGTGAAGAGGTTTCCATCCAGTTCTACTGGCTCCTGTGACTGAGTGAGTGAAGGGAACATTGAGGTTGGAGGGGCCACATAGGATGGGTGCTTCCCCCTCAACTCCTCAAATCAGAGGCCACTCCTTGGAACTCAGAGCCTTGCTGCCCTCTCTGCAAAGGGAAAGAACTCATGGGACAGCGTCTCCATCCGCCAAGCCTTCCCTTCAACCCTCCATACATGCCCATCACCATAAGGTGTATGCCCCAGCCCAGAGCTCAGGGGGATTAACGCTCTCTCAGAGAAAGTGAGTGACTTACTCAAGGTCACCCAGCACCCTGGAAAGCTTGGACAGCATTGTGAGGCAACAGAACACTCCCCTTACCCTGGCCTTTGATCTTGCCTGCTACAGGTGGGGGTCTCCTGTCACAGGGAATCTTCCCACAGTTTTACTGTCTCCAATGTTCAAGGGATCCCCACCCAAAGGCAGCACTCCCAAATCCTGAGCATCTCAGCCTGGAAGAGGCAGAAACACCTGACATCCCTGGTTGGAATCCTAGCTCTGACATTTCCTGGCTGGGGGTCCCTGGGCAAGTCATCACCCTGTTCGAGCCTCAGTTTTTTCATCTGTAAAATGGGGATAGATGACCTACCTCGTAGGAACTTTGTGAGAAAATGTGTGTAAAACATCTGGCAAGTTGGAAGGTAGTGTCACCCCCTGTCCCACCCCCCAACAGGCTCCAAGGAGAAGAGCTAGAGGTTCCCCACCCACCCTCAATCCCCTCCAGAAGCCCAACTCCTCTCCCAACGAAGGAATCCTGTCTCCTGCATCTTCAAAGCGGGCTGGTCTATTTACAATAGCCAGGACCTGGAAGCAACCTAAATGTCCATCGACAGATGAATGGATAAAGAAGATGTGGCACATATATACAATGGAATATTACTCAGCCATAAAAAGAAATGAAATGGAGGTATTTGTAATGAGGTGGATGGAGTTAGAGTCTGTCATACAGAGTGAAGTAAGTCAGAAAGAGAAAAACAAATACAGTATGCTAACACATATATACGGAATCTAAGGAAAAAAAAAAAAAGGCCATGAAGAACCTAGTGGCAAGACGGGAATAAAGACACAGACCTACTAGAGAATGGACTTGAGGATATGGGGAGGGGGAGGGGTGAGATGTGACAGGGTAAGAGAGTGTCATGGACATATATACACTACCAAATGTAAAATAGATAGCTAGTGGGAAGCAGCCGCATAGCACAGGGAGATCAGCTCGGTGCTTTGTGATCACCTAGAGGGGTGGGATGGGGAGGGTGGGAGGGAGGGAGATGCAAGAGGGAAGAGAAATGGGAACATATTGTATATGTATAACTGATTCACTTTGTTATAAAGCAGAAGCTAACACACTATTGTAAGGCAATTATACTTCAATAAAGATGTTTAAAAAAAAAAAAAAAAAAAAGCGGGCTGGGTCTGTGAGGGGATCTCCCTCCACGAGGGGGCGCTCCCTCCCCAGCAGGATTGCCTTACCCGCCCTGTTTCTACCCCAGGATACACACAATCAATGCAATATCAGCTTCCCAAGGGGAAAAGGTCATTGAATGTACCCATCAATCGTGAGACATCCCAATTTCTGAAATCTTTTTAAATTGCTTTTTTAATATAGTTCTTTTTTAAAAGATTTATTTATTTATTTATCACTGCATAGGGTCTTAGTTGCAGCATGCGGGATCTTTGTTGAGGCATGCGGGATCTTTTGTTGCAGCACATGGGCTTCTCTCTAGTTGTGGCGCCCGGGCTCCAGGGCACATGGCCTCTGTAGTTGCAGCACGCAGGCTCTCTTGTTGAGGCACACGAGCTCAGTAGTTGTGGCGCACGGGCTTAGCTGCCCCGCGGCGTGTGGGATCTTAGTTCCCTGACCAGGGATTGAACCCACATCCCCTGCATTGGAAGGCAGATTCTTTACCACTGGACCACCAGGGAAGTCCATTTAATACAGTTTTAAAATTATGTCTGAGAATTGAGCAAATCTGGTAGTGTTTAAAAGCTCTTGAAGTAAAAAGAAAAAAAACAAACAAACAAAGCTTTTGAAGGAAAAGCAGCCCAGAGCCACCCAGAGCCGCCCAGAGCTCCTCTCCTGCACACCTCAGGCCCCCCATGGCCAGCTCCTGGCATCAGTGGCTGCACCCTCTGGTCTAGGATACCAAGTTGCCCCTCTCTAACCCCAGGTCTCCAGGACCTCTCCCGCCTCCAAAGTCCACCAGCCAGAGGGCACTTTTCAAGACCCCAATGAGATTGTGCTGCACCTTTTATTAAATGCCCCTGGGATTCCCAAGAGAAAAAAAGCCCTGTGCGACCGGCAGCTCCAGGCCTCTTCCCCACGCCCCCTCCCTCCCTCTGTTCACTCCCCTGAGCCACACTGGCCTCCTCGCCACTGTCTGAAAATGCCATTTCATTCCTACCTCAGGGCTTCTTCCCTGGCTGTCCCCTCTGCTGGAAGACCCCTCCCAACTGCCCCCCACAAACACCTGGCGGTGCAGGTCTGGAAACAGCTGTCACGAAACCCAGGCACCACTGTTCACCACAAAGCCCCACTGTGACGGTGGGCCAGGCCTCTACCCTCCTGGCCCCAGGCCGCCGCCTCAGGAGATGGACTCATGCCCTGGGGGCGGGTGACGCACTGCTCTGGATCTGCCCTCCACTCCCAGAGCACAGGGCGCCGATGCTGCAGTTCCCACGGGTGAGCTCTGCCACACAGGACACCCAGCAGCCGCCGCATCCCCATGGGCTCCACAGTCAGACCCTCAGAACAAAGGGACCCCCAGCCCAGCTTCCAGGCCCTCCTCATTGCCCCACCATTATTCCCCACCACCGGCCAATCCAAGGCCTACCCACCCTTCCAGACCCAAGTCAGGACACACTCAGATTTCTGGGAATCAGAAAGAAGCCCAGATTTCCAGAGCCAGTGGGGTCCTCAAAGTCCCCAGGCCACTTCCTCTTCCCAGCAGCTCCACCAGAGGCTTGGGGCTCACAGACAGGGTTTGCGGTCCCCCACTGGGGAGGGACACTCCAAAATCTAGCCAGGGCTGGCAAATAGAGGACACCCAGCCTCAGAGAAGGGAAAACCGGGGTGAGATCAATCTCAGATCTCCTGGAGGAGGGAGACTTAGAGCTGAGAGTCATGATTATTTCTTGGACAAGTAGTTTTCCATCACCTGTGATGTGACAAGTACTGTGCCAGGCCTGGGAACCGTGAACAAACAGACCTGGTCCTGCCCTGGGGGAAGGGGGCACAGTGATAAATAGATACACAAAGAAATACTGTGATGAGAATAAAGTGGGGCAGGGGTTAGAGAGTGCAGGGGTGTCGGGCATTGAGGATGTTTGAGCAGGGCATGGAGGAGAGGTCCTTTGATCCGGGGGAAGCCCTTCTCAGGCAGAGTGGACAGCAAACACAAAGGTCCTGGCTGGCGCTGGGCTTAAAAGCTCCCTCCTCCAGGAAGCCATCTCGGATGGCTTCTCCTTGTCCCCACTGCATTTGCCTACTGTCCCACGAGCTCCATGCCTCCCTCCGGATGCCCGGTGCTTGTGCTCAACGAGATAATCTGTTGGATAAACCGATGAAAATACGTATCCACACTGCAGAGGAGTGATCCGTGTCCCCAGTAGGAAAGGGCTGGGTGTTCCTCGTTCTGGAGTCCCCAGGGCTCGGGACAGTGCTTGGCATATAGCAGGTGCTCAGTAAGTGTTGAACAAGTACGAAATACAGAAGTGGGCCCAGAAAACAAGGTCCATGATGGCTTCTCTCTAAGGACAAGCTGGTCCCCACACTCCCCTTGGTGCCCTCGTACCCCATCTCCTGGTGGAGAGACACCCCCCCTTGGTCCTGACCTCTCAGCCACGCTGGGCCCAGGAAACCATTTCTGCGCCACTGGAGGTAAATATCTCTTCCTTTCTCTGTTAGCAGGACCTTATTGGGGCCAGACAGGAGGCGTGTGCCTTCCTGTTCCTTTCAAGAGCAGCAGGGCGACAACCCTAGATCCTGGAGAAGGTGACACCAGGAAGGGCTGAACGCGGCCATCACAGGCGAGGTCTACGAGGAATTGCAGTGACGGGCATTTGCTCACCGCATGAGGAATTCTGCACTTGAGGCTTGAATGCCAAGGGTATGAGTTGTGTGATGTGAGTGGATGAGGGAGTGAACGAGTGGGTGTGAGTCTGCCTGTGAAGGCATGAGTGTGTGTGTAAATGGGTGTGTGCACAAGTGCACCTAAAGACAGAAAAAAATCTAGACGAAGATGTACCAAAATGATCTCTGGGAGATAGAATCCAGATGGTTTTTACTGGTTTGTATGCTCTTCTGTAATTCCCTGATTTTCTATACTCAGCCTGTGCTACTTTTAGAATCAGAAAAGATCTAAAATAAGTAGTTTTTTAAGTGATGCAAAAGGCAGAGAACAGATGGAGAGGAGACAGGTGTGGCTCCACGGGCAGCTGGCCTGGGGAGGGAGTGGAAGCTGGAGGGGCAGGGGTGCTGCGGGGCTCAGGGAAGCCCAGGGGGACCCAGAGGCAGGGCCTCCGACCCGGGCTCCTCACACACCCATTCCTGTGTGACACTGGCCTCCATTTCCTCATCTGCATTCTAAGCTGCTTGTGACCCTGATGCTCTGGAATTATCTCCCCGACATCCCACAAGGGCCTGGGCCAGGTGCAGGCAGCAGGAGACACAGGGGTCACTGACGTTGTTGGCCAAGTTCAGCCCCACTTTTCAGCCTGGGGCCTGGGATCGTGCATCTTGGGCACCTGCAGCCTCCTGTGGCCAGAGACGAATTTCTATGGCTGGCCACGGCCTCAGTAGGAGGTGGGACAGACTCTACAATTATTTTCTAAAACATGCCAAAACTAAAACATGTGTGCAGATGCAGTAAATGTTGTAACAGGGCTGGGTCCACTGACGGGAGAGTTCACTGAGTCCCAGAGTCAAGCGGAAGCTTCCCCAGAGGTCAGCATGTCCAGACCCCTAATGTCCAGCCAGTGGGCCCTGAGTCAAGGTCTCGGGTCCTATAGGGGACCCTGAGTTGCCCTCCAGGTCAAGGCTGTGCAGAGGCCTTTAAGGAAAATCCCTCAAGGCCTGGTCATTGCCACATCCCCAGGTTCCTCCATACTCCCCCTTCATACCTTCATACCATACCCTTCCCTTCACCTCTGGACACAGGCCTTGGCCTTGCCACTGCTTTCACCACCACCCTATCCACGCACCTCCCCGCTTCCTGCGTTCCCTACCGCAGACACTGCCCGGATCAGGATGCAGCAGAACGATCGGAGGCTTTGGCTCAGGAAAACCTGGGTTCGAGTCCCAGCTCAACCAGTTTCTAGATATGAAAACTTATGGCTCCCTGAGCCTCCCTGTTAGAGCAGCTGAGCCTTGGGGCCCTTCTAGCCTTTATACCCTGAGGCTCCCAAAGGCAGTGGGGTCCAGAGATGCCCGCCACAGGCCTGGAAGCCAAGCATGGTGGAGCATCAAGGTAACTGCCCCAAATGGGTGCAACTGAACAGCGGCTTGAGGAGCAAGCCGTGGGGTCAGAGCTCTACAATCCACCCTCCTTACCAGGCCAGGGACCATTGTTCAGGACCAGATTTTGACAACTCTGCCAGGAAAACAGCCATCCCAGCTTGCAGACTGAGCCCCTGATAAATCCGCCTCGTCAGAGGGGAGCCTCTGCCAGAGACAGCCAGGCCAGAGCCCTCAGACCAGGCAGGGAAGCTCCTCCCCAAGGGGCTGCAGGATCCTCTCTGTCTGCCTTTGAATTGCTGAGGCTCAAATGCAACAAAAACCCCAGTGGCCCCTGAGAAGAACCAAGACTGTGGCAGAGGAGCCTGGACCAGAGTCGGGCGGAGGGCCAGGTCTGCCACTGGAGAGGCTCAGACTGACGACCCAGGTCTGGCCAACCTGCCCGGCCCGCAGCCCCAGCTGCCCCCTGTGCTCAGAAGACCCACTCTTCACCCCTCACTTCCTGCACTGCAGGTCCCTGCGGCTCCTGTAACTTCCCCGATCATTTGAGGGGATCTATGGATTGGAGGTTGGTTTGGGTTAAATTGTATGTATCCTCCAAAAAACAGATGTTGAAGTCCTAACCCCCAGTAACTCAGATGGTGACCCGATTGAAAATAGGGTCACTGCAGATGTCATTTGTTAAGATGAGGTCATACTGGAGTAGGGTGTCCCAGTGACCAACCCAGTAACTGGTGTCCTTACAAGAAGAAGAGAGACACACACACAGAGGAGACCACGGTGTGAAGACACGAACACACAAGGGGAGGCGACCCCGTGATGACAGAGGCAGAGATTGGAGTGACACCTCGACAAGCCGAGGAAAGCCAAGGATTGCCAGCAACCACCAGCAGCTGGGAGAGACAAGGAAGGATTCTCCCCTACAGGTTTGTGGGAGCATGGCCCTGTCAACACCAGGACTTCTGGCCTCCAGAACTGAGAGACAATACATTTCTGTTGTTTCAAGCCACCGGTTTATGGTTCTTTGTCACTGCAGCCCTAGGAAACAGATACAGGGATGATGATGGAGTAGAGCATGCAGATGTATTTTGGCCTCAATAATCCAGACTCCTGGGTGCCCCCTGATTCCAAGAACCAAGCCTTGGAGGGCTCAGACCATAGTTTCTCCATGGCAGAGAGAACACAGTGGCTCCGGGGAGGAGGAACAGTGATGCAGGTACTCCCTGCCAAGAGCAGAGGGAAGCTGGGCTTGCATCCTGGGAGTGTGGAAGGGAGATGGAAGTGGAGAGAGAGATGAGAAGCTGTACATTCACCGCCTCGGGGCTGAGCCTTGAGCTGGGCGGGAGGACCTGTGGGAACAGAGAGTTATCCAGACCACCCCCCCAAAAGCAGGTCTGCAGCCCACCTCCCCACCGCTCCAGCAAGCCCCCACCTAGTGTGGCCCCCTGGGCAGCGTGGTGCACAGCAGTGGCCGCTCTGGCTCCCCACAGGCCGCAGATCAGATCGTGTGTCCAGAGTCCCCAGAGGGCGGGTGGCCCAGCAGAGGCCTGGACAGGTGCCTCCGGGCCACAGGGGGACAATGAGCCCAGAGACAACAAGGGACTCCCAAGCCAGACAGCGGCAGAGCCAGGCCGCGGTGCTGCCCACCACACTTCCAGGCCTCCCTTGCATGGGACACAGAACGGTTTGGAAATACAGGGTTCCCCGCAGAGGAGTGTCTGATGGGGAAGGAGGACAGACACCCAGCAGGGGCAGGGGACGATCAACGGCTACCCCCTGTGGATGGCTGCTGGGCCTCACTCTTGCCGTGAGGCTGAACGGAGTTTCAGAGTCTAACAGCCCACCTCAGTGGCACGTCCCACCCACCACATCACCTCGGGGCCTGTGAAGCCCCTGTCCCAGGCTTCGGCCTGTCACCTGCCAGACGGCCACGCCAGGTATCCTGGGGGGATGGTCTCTCCTCCCCGCATCAGCCCAGGGCCTTGCCAAGGGAGCACAACCCCATCTCGGAGACACAGCCTGGTGCCTAAGGGGGCGAGGGACACACAGCCTGATCCCAGAGCCGGTGGGACTCCAACATCTGAGAACATTTATTTTCTTTGCCAGGACTCTGGCAAAAAAGGTCAGCTTCCCCAGATGGCCCAGTGGGGACACCTCCGGGCCCGGCAGGGGTAAGCCAGGGACAGACAGGACCCCATGGGCCTGGTGGCCCTGCCGGAGGACGGGAGAGAAGAGTGGGCCACCTCGGAGCCTGACGTGGGAGCCCTCCTGCACAGAGGGCGGAAGGCAGGGCTTCAGAGGCCTAGAGAGCAGCCTGAGGGGAGAGGCACCGGGCATGCGGGGTGCCGGCCTCCGCAGGATGTCCCCGGATACCTGGGACAGGACCGCGGGGGAGGACTGGGCGCCAGGGCAGACCGGGGCTGCAGCAAGGATCGGGGGGGCTGGGGCCGAGGGGAGGCGGGCGAGCCCGACGCCAGGAACCCGGAGCCTGAGGCTGACAGAGAGAGCGAGGAGGGAGAGGAGACCATGGCGGTGGGCGTGCTGGCCCTGTGCTCGGGCATGGTCTCCCTGTTGGGACCCAGGTCCTCGTGGATGCGGTGGGTCACCAGGAGAGTGAGCCGCCTCTGCTGGTCCAGGACCCTGTGCCTCGTGAAGTCAGGCTGTTGGGTGGGCGCCAGCTCAACGAAGTGCAGGCTTTGGTAGATCTGAGGCGAGATCTGTGGGGGACGGAGCCAGGGAGTGCGGAGGACACCCAGGACCAAGAGCGGACTAACAGCGAGGGTGGCCCCAGGGGCTTTCCCGTGAGAAAGCACCGGGCCTGCCACTGATGACCACACCCTGCCGGGCCGCGAGCCCGCTGTGCGCCAGGCCCAGCACCGGCCCTCCTCTTGGTGCTGCCAACAGTCCTGTGAGGTCAGCACTGGCTTGTCCCCATCTTAGAGTGAGGCCTCGAGCTGCACCCCAAGTGGGGCTCAGATGCAAGGAGCTCTCCAGACATGCCCCCACCTCTCCCATCAGCACTCGCCATGTTGCGCTTTGAGGCCCATCTCCAGGAAAGGGCAGGGGTAACGAGCGTTCCTTCTTTGCACTGACCCCTCCCCAGCCCGGGACAGGGGGGTTATCTCACTTATTCTGAGTCCCCACCACAGAGCGTGGGAGCTCCCCTAATGCCCCTAAGATGGAGGAAGAGGCTGAGAGAGGCTGGAATCCGCCCAAGCAAGAGGCAGGATGGGACTCAAAGCAGGTATTTCCAAAGCTCCTGGCTCCTTTGTCTCCCCAAGGACAGGCCCCCTTCCACTCCCTCTTTCTCTTGTTGACTGTGTGCCTGGCACCAGGAGGCCCTGTGTCTGTTCGGGAGTGGCCCAAAGTACGGAGACACGAGCAGTGAACATGCTAACAAACAAACAAACAGACTCTGGAAAATGCTTTGAAGGCGAGCAACAGGTGCCAGGCCCATGGACAACCTCCTCCCATAGGCCCAATGAGGTTTGTCCTCAAGGACAAAACCTGTGTCCACGGCCTCAAACAGGGCCTTGGCAAACAAGCTAGCCAGACCAGTTTCACCCCAGAACTGTCCGTGGCCCAGAACCCTGTTAAAGGACAGATGTGCCCCTCAACCCCGCTGGAGGGGCAAGTGGGCACAAGGGTGGCTGCCAATGGAGATGGGACCCCCCAGCCTCGAGCCCCAGCGTCTCAGGGAGCTAGCCCCACCCTGCCTTACCTGGTGCTTCATCCAGCCATACTGCACGTCGGTGAACAGAAGTCTGGGGCTCTGCAACCGCTCCTTGGGCTTGTATGCTGCTCCCAGGACACTGCTCACCTGCAGGAGTCCCGGGCAAGGGCGAAGGCTCAGGACTGAGGGTTGAGGGCTCCCCTACCCGTCTCCGTGCCCCCACCCAGCCTCACCTGCTTGTCCTTGGACTCCCACTTGTACCAGCTATCCTCAATGTCTTCCGGGGAACGCTCTCCGGCCCATGGGGATGTCAGGGTTATCTTCTGCAGCCTGGCCCAGGCCTCAGGCTCTGTGTCCGCCTTGCCATACAGGAGAGCCATGAGGGCCACCTGCTCCCGCCGCTGGTACACCAGCGCCTCAGCAAGATCCCGCTCCTCCCTGATGTGAGGGGCTTTCCTTCATGAGATGCCCTCTGCGCCACAGACAGCCCTCCCAGAAACAGCAAGAGGGTTTCTCCCTTCTGGGCCTGATCCTCTCCAACCTTCTCATCCCTCCCCTGAGGCCATACAGCCCAGGGCCCATCACTGAGCAAGTGTTCAATTAACACTAGCAACGCCCTGCTTATCCTGGCCCCCAACAAGCCCTGCAACCCTTCCCAACACCCTATGCCCTCTTCTATGGAGGCCTGACACCCCATCCTGACCTTTCCTGGGCCTCCCCTTGTAGAATACTTAAACATGCTCTCCCTCCCATGGAAACCCTGCCTCTGCTTTGTTTGATATCTCCCGACAGGACTGTAAAGATGTATGCCTTGACAGGAGCATAGGAGCCATAAGGACTCTATGAGTTCCTGGCAAACTCTTACTTACGTGTCAAAACCCAATTCCAAAATCTATTCTCCTATGAAGCCTTCCTTACTTGCTCCACCCAGTCAGGTGATTATCCTCTGAGCCATGCCTGCTCTTAGTAGTCCTATCATTTATCACATAGAACTGTGGCCATGGGTTTGCATGTTCATCTCCCCAAGTAGACTGTGAGGCAGGACCTGTGTCTGGATTGTTCTGGATGTCCAGAACCTAGCACAACCTGGCAGTCACAGGTCCTCAATAAGTACTTTTTGAATGACCCAAATTTATCTGAGACTTGGTCAGGAATAGGGGTAGAGCCCAGGTGGAGGAGGACCCTGTAGAGGAAAGAACAAGTAGCAAGCAACCTGCCTCCCCCGAATCAGAGAAATAACGCACGTGTCTCTTTAGGACCAGAGCCCTGGGCACTCTCCCACCAGGGGCCTCCAGCCACATGGAAGTGGCCTCTGCAGGGAAGCCAGCCCTGGCAAATCTGAACCTGGCTCTGGGGCAGGGTCCCATCTAAGGACTTGGGTTTTTATATTTTCTGGTTTTTACTGCTCAATCTTGTAGCTGATCTGGGCTAGAAAAGAGTCTCAGGCTCCTAGGCCATAGCTGCCACCTGTGTAGTCAAGTTGCCTGCAATCCCCAAGCCTGTGGCCTTCTGAGGGCCCTACCCAAATATGTCCAGCACTACCCAAGCCAGGGGAGGCCACCTGGGATCTGAGGAGGCTCCCAGCATCCCCCTCCTCAGGCCAGAGTTGACCAGTTGACCAGTGAACACTGCGATAACTCACTGAAGCTCTAGATGGAAGGTCTTCTCATCAGCGTCTATGAAGTCATCCTCCTCCTTTAAGCTTTTTCTTAGTTCGCGATCACTAATCATCGGGGCATCCTGCAGCTTTTTCCAAACACTCAGGCCAAATGTCCCTGTGAGTTAACCAGACCCAGTTCAGTAACAAGGACTGGCCTACCCCCACCTCCTCTGAACACTCTGCCCCTCACCACCCACCCTCAAGTCAGCCAGCAATCCCTTACCCCTGGCCTACACCTTATTATGCCCACAGTATGCCAGGCATTTTGCTAGCTACTCGGCAAACATCTGGAGGAATCAGACACTAACCCTAGGATATACTTGGAGCTCAGGCCTAAAGCATCCTGCCCCACATGTAGGCTAGATGGAGAGAGTGCTATGGCAATGACTGAATGGTCCGCAGTCGGGCTTTAAGCGGCTTGCATGTAAAATGGTAATAGCACAAGATTATCGGGCGTCTAATGGGAGAAAATATTTGCAAACGAATCAATGGACAAAGGATTAATCTCCAAAATATATAAATAGCTCATGCAGCTCAATATTAAAAAAACAAACAACCCAATCCAAAAATGGGCAGAAGACCTCAATAGACATTTCTCCAAAGAAGACATACAGATGGCCAAGAAGCACATGAAAAGCTGCTCAACATCACTAATTATTAGAGAAATGCAAATCAAAACTACAATGAGGTATCACTTCACACCAGTTAGAATGGGCATCATCAGAAAATCTACAAACAACAAATGCTGGAGACGGTGTGGAGAAAAGGGAACCCTCTTGCACTTGTTGGTGGGAATGTAAATTGATACAGCCACTATGCAGAACAGTATGGAGGTTCCTTAAAAAACTAAAAAGAGAACTACCATATGACCTAGCAATCCCACTACTGGGCATATACCCAGAGAAAACCATAATTCAAAAAGACACATGCACCCTAATGTTTATTGCAGCACTATTTACAATAGCCAGGTCATGGAAGCAACCTAAATGCCCATCGACAGACAAATGGATAAAGAAGATGTGGTACATATATACAATGGAATATTACTCAGCCATAAAAAGGAACGAAATTGGGTCATTTGTAAAGATGTGGATGGATCTAGAGACTGTCATACAAAGTGAAGTAAGTGAGAAAGAGAAAAATATCATATATTAATGCATATATGTGGAACCTAGAAAAATGGTACAGATGAACTTGGTTTGCAGGGCAGAGAGACACAGATGTAGAGAACAAATGTATGGACACCAAGGGGGGAAAGTGGCGGGGGGGTGGGGGGGTGGTGTGATGAATTGGGAGATTGGGATTGACATGTATACACTAATATGTATAAAATGGATAACTAATAAGAACCTGCTGTATAAAAGAATAAAATTAAATTAAAAAATTTTAAAAAAAAACATTATTGGGCATCTATCAGATGTGAGGTTAGGAGTGGGTCTGGGGAGGAACAGGGCTGGAGTAAAAAGTAGGTAGTGAGAATAGAGAAACATGAGTCCTGTTTCTGGGCAGGGTATAGTTGAGTTGTAGGCCATTCTCCTGATGCAGAATTCTTTTTAATTAAGAAAAACAAAACAGATGTGCTACAAAGTCATACAGTAAGTCTTACAGTAAGTAAGATGCTCAATATCACTAATCATCAGGGAAATGCAAATCAAAACCACAATAAGCTATCACTTCACCTCTGTCAGAATGGTTATCATCAAAAAAGATCACTAAAAAATGTTGGTGAGGATGCCATGAAAAGGGAACACTTGTGTTGGTGGGAATGTAAATTGGTGTAGCCACTATGGAAAATAGCATGGAGGCTCCTCAAAAAATTAATAACAGAACTGCCATATGATCCAGCAATCTCACTTCTGAGTATTTACCTGAAGAAAACAAGAACACTAATTTGAAAATATATATGCACATCAATGTTCACTGCAGCATTATATATAACACCCAAGATATGAAAGCAATTTAGTGTCCATCAGTAGATGAATAAATAAAGATGAGATATATATACAACGGAATATGACTCAGCCATAAAAAAGAAGAAATCTTGCCATTTGTGACAACATGGGTGGCTCTAGAAAGTACTGTGCTAAGTGAAATAAGTCAGACAGAGAAAGGCAAATGCTGTATGATCTCACTTACATAATCTAAAAAAATAAAACAAATGAAACAAAACAAAAACAGACTCATAGATACAGAGGACAAACAAGTGGTTGCCAGAGGGGAAGAAGACTGGGGGGTGAAATAGGTGAAGGGGATTAAGAGGAACAAACTCCCAGTCATAAATAAGCCATAGGGATGTAATATATAGCATAAGGAATAGTGTAATAACTTTGTATGGAGACAGATGGAAACTAGACTTATCATGGTGATCATTTCATAAAGTATGCAAATGTCAAATTACTATGTAGTATACCTGAAACTAACATAATATTGTACATCAATCATATTTCAATTTTTTTAAAAAGCCCCCCAAAAAGTATCAACTTACAACTGACCCTTCAAGAGGAAATATAGAAGTCAGAGACAATGGAATTTTTTTTTTTGAAATACTGATTTTTTTAATAGATTTTTTTAAAATAAATAAATATATTTATTTATTTAGGCTGCGCTGGGTCTTCGATGCTGTGCGCGGGCTTTCTCTAGTTGCAGCGAGCCAGGGCTGCTCTTCGTTGCAGTGCACAGGCTTCTCATTGCGGTGGTTTCTCTTGTTGCAGAGCTTGGGCTCTAGGCGCACAGACTTCAGTAGTTGTGGCACACGGGCTCAGTTGTTGTGGCTCGCGGGCTCTAGGGCACAGGCTCAGTAGTTGTGGCACAAGGACTTAGCTGCTCCGCAGCATGTGGGATCTTCCGGGACCAGGGCTTGAACCCGTATCCCCTGCACTGGCAGGCGGATTCTTAACCACTGCACCACCAGGGAAGTCCCTTTAGTAGATCTTTATTGGAGTATAATTGCTTCACAATACTGTGTTAGTTTCTGTTGCACAACAAAACGAATCAGCCATATGCATATGCATGTCCCCATATCCCCTCCCTCTTGAGCCTCCCTCCCATCCTCCCTATCCCACCCCTCTAGGTCATCGCAAAGCACCGAGCAGATCTCCCTGTGCTATGCTGCTACTTCCCATTTGACATAAACCGCAGCAAGATCTTTTTTGACCCACCTCCTAGAGTAACGGAAATAAGAACAAAAATAAACAAATGGGACTTAATTAAACTTAAAAGCTTTTGCACAGCAAAGGGAAACATAAACAAGACAAAAAGACAACCCTCAGAATGGGAGAAAATATTTGCAAATGAAACAACAGACAAAGGATTAATCTCCAAAATATACAAACAGCTCATGGAGCTCAATATCAAAAAAACAAACAATCCAGCTAAAAAATGGGCGGAAGACCTAAATATAGATATTTTACCAATGAAATATTGTTCATTTACAATGTTGTGTTAGTTTCAGGTGTACAGCAAATTGATTCAGTTATTCAGTTTTATATATATATACATATATATGAATATATATATAAAAGAATATTTATATACATTCTTTTTCAGATTCTTTTCCATTATAGGTTATTACAAGATATTCAGTATAGTTCCCTGTGCTATACAGTAGGTCCTTGCTGTTTATTTTATATATAGTAATGTGTATCTGTTAATCCCCAAATCCTTATTTTTCCCTCCCCACCCCCTTTCCCCTTTGATAATCATAAATCTGTTTTCTATGTTTGTGAGTCTATTTCTGTTTTGTAAATAAGTTCATTTGTGTCACTTTTTTAGATTCCACATGTAAGTGATATCATATGATATTTGTCTTTCTCTGACTTACTTCACTTAGTATGATAAAATAGAAAATGAACAATAGAGAAAATCAACAAAGTTGATTCTTTGAAAATATTAATAAATTTATAAACCTCTAGCAAAACTGATAAAAGAGAGAGAAAAAGAAAACACATTGTCAGTATCAGGAATGAAAAAGGGGACATTAATAGAGATCCTGTAGACATTATAAAGATGATAAGGCATTATTGTGAAGAACTTAATGACAGCATATTTGAAACTTAGATGAACAAATTCCTTGAAAAAAATGACTTTATCAAAACTGACACAAAAATAAATAGAAAAACTAATTAGCCCTATATCTACTAAAGAAATTTAATTCATAATCAAAATCCTTTCCATAAAGATAATTCTAGACCCAGTGAGTTTAATAGTGAATTCTATCAAATATTTAAGGAACATAATGCCCATTCTATACAAATTCTCCCAGAAATTGAAGAAGGAGTACTTCCCAAATCATTCTATGAGACTAGCATTACACTGATACTAAAACAAGACAAAGACATTACAAGAAAAGAAAACTGCAGATCAATATTCCTCATGAACATAGAAGCAACAAAATTTTACCAAACAGAATTCAACATGGGATTTCCCTGGAAGTCCAGTGGTTAAGACTCTGAGCTTCCACTGCAGGGGGTGCGGGTTCAATCCCTGGTCAGGGAACTAAGATCCTGCAAGCTGCATGGCACAGCCAAAAACAAACAAAAAGAATTCAACAATGTATTAAACAGATTAATACACCTTGACTAAGGTTTACCCCAGGAATGCAAGATTGCGTTAACATTCAAAATTCAAAGAGTGTAATTCACCACATTAACAGAATAAAGGAGAAAAACCATATGATCATCACAATAGAAGCAGGAAGATCATTTGACAGAATCGAACACCTATTCATGATTACCGAAAAAACTTCTCAGCAAACTAGGAATAGAGATAGCTACTGTCAAAAACCAAAAACATGAACAGAAAATAAAAAGTGTTAGTGAGAATGTGGAGAAATTGGAACCCTTCCACTGTTAGTGGAAATGTAAAATGGTGTAGCCACTATGGAAGATAGTATGGAGGTTCCTTAAAAAACTAAAAATATAACTACCATATGATTTAGCAGTCTCACTTCTGAGTTATTTATCCCAAAGAATTGAAAGCAAGATCTCAAAGAGATATCTCATTGCAGTGTTATTTAGAGTATCTAAGAGTTAAAAAAAACTTAAATGTTCATAAATTCACAAATGGATAAACAAAAACTGTGATATATACATACAATGGAGTATTATTCAGCCTTCAAGAAGAAGGAAATCCTGTATTATGCTACAGGATGGATAAACCTTGAGGACATTATGCTAAGTGAAATAAGCCAGTCACAGAAGAACAAATACGGCATAATTCCACTTATGGGAGGTATCTAAAGCAGTCGAACTCATTGAAGCAGAAAGTAGAATGGTAGTTGTCAGGGTCTGAGGGGAGGGGGATACGGGGAGTTGTCCAATGTGTACAGAGTTTCCGTCATGCAAGATGATTAAGTTCTAGAGAGCTGCTCTACAACGAAGTGCATACAGTTAACAATACTGTACTGTACACTTAAAATTTTGTTAAGAGGGTAGATTTCATGTTTTTTTCCCCAGAATTAGAGATATAATTGACATATAACATTGTGTTAGGTTTAAGGTGTACAACATGATGATTTGACTTATTGCAAAATGATTACCTTAATAAGGTTAGTTAATACATCCATCGCCTCACAGTTACCATTTTTTTGTTTTGGGGGATGAGAACTTTTAAAATCTAATCTCTTAGTAACTTTCAAGTACATGATATAGTATTCTTAATTGTAGTCACCATACTGTACATTAGATCTCCCGAACTTATTCATCTTATAACGGGAAGTGTGTTCTGACCACCTTTATCCCTTTACCCCATGCCACCTCTTGTCCTTGACAACCACCAATCTACTCTGTTTCTATGAGTTTGGTTTCTTTAGATTCCACACAGAAGTGAGATCATACAGTATTTTTCTTTCTCTGACTTATTCCACTTAGCATATTACCCACCTGTTGTCACACATGGCAAGATTTCCTTCTTTCTTATGAATGAATAATATTGCATTGTGTATTTTTGTGTGTATATACACACACATACATATACAATACTATACATATATAATATATACACAATACATATATGTTATATATGATATATATATGAGTCACAAATAATGTATGTCACATTTTCTTTATCCATTCATCCATTGTTGGGCATGTAGCTTTGTTTCCACATCTTGGCTATTGTAAATAATGCTGAAATGAACATGGGGGTGCAGATATCTCTTTGGGATAGTGATTTCATTTCCTTTGAACACATACCCGGAATTGGACTTGCTGAATCAGTAGATTGCATGTAATTTGTTTTTTAACCACCTTAAAAAAAAAAAATGGCGGGGGGGAGGGATATAAAAGGCACAAGCCATAAAGGATGAGATTGAGAACATGGGTAACATTAAAATTAACAACTTCTGTTCATCAAAAGACATTACTGAGAATAAAAAGCAGGCTTAAACTGGTTGGAGGCACCTATAAAATATATAATTGTCAAAGGACTCATAACCAGAAAATATAATAACTCCTATAAATCCAAAAGAACAAAATAACTCAATAGGAAAATGGGCAAAATATCTGAACAAACACTTAACAAAACAATACAGCCAAGTGATCAATAAATACATAAATAAATGCTCAACCTCACTACTCATCAGGGAAACGCAAATTAAAAACAGAATGAAATGTTACTATATGTTCATCAATATGGCTAAAATTTAAAGCACCGACAATATCAAGTGTTGGCAAAGTTATGGGACAGGTGAAAGAGTACAAAGTGGTAAGCACTTTGAAAGATAGTTTAGCAGTATATACTGAGACTGAATGTGTCTACTCTGTGGTTCAGCAATTCCATTCTTAGATATTTATCCAACAGAAATGCATACAGTTGTTCACCAAAAAAATCTTATAAGAGTGTTCATAGCAGTGTTTATTTTTAATAACCTGAAATAGCCCCAATGCCCAGCAACAGTAGCACAGATAGATAAAGCATGGTGTATCAACAACAGAATATTACTCAGCAATGAGAATAAATGAACTATTACAGTCAACAAATGGCTGAATGGCACAAACATAATGGTGTTTGAGAGAAAGAACCCAGACACAAAGGAGAAGCTATCAGATGATTCCATTTACACAAAGTTCAAATCCAGACAAACCTAATCTTTGGACTTAGAAATCACAACAGTGGTTCCTTTTGGAGAGGAGTAGGTAGAGATGGTTGGGTTAGGAGATGAGGGGAGCCCTGAGTGCTGGTAATGTTCTGTTTCTTAATACAATGGTGGTTATATGGGTATATGTTTACTTTCTGAAAATTCACCAAGCTGAAAACCCTTTTGGTTTGTGTGTTTTTCGTTATGTATATTATACCTCAAGAATTAAGTTTATTTTTAAAAAGAGAAAAGAATGTACCTTATCAGATATATGATTTGATATACAAAGGCAAATAGTGTTGGGTGGATGAGTGAATGAGTGGATGGACAGTTGATGGATGGGTGGACAGACTGCTGAATGGACAACTGGAAAGACTCACATCTTGTAATACTATCTGAGCAAAGACAGCTGCTGTTGCCTGAAACCCCCACCCCCAGGATATGAGGTTATGCTCCTCTTATGTTCTAACAGGGCCAGGGCCAGGAAGGGCCATGGGGCATGGCTGAGCTTCAGCAGGACCATACCAATGGCGTCACCAGAGAGTTTCCAAGCCTTGACGTCCCGGTCCTGGCCAGCACTGATAACCAGCTGGAGGCTGTCCACATACAGGATGTCTGCCACACTATCCAAATGGGCCTTCCAGATAATCAGAAGCTTGGGTGGAACCAGGGAAATGGTCTGGCCAGCCTCAACCTACAGGGGACAGTGCAGGAGAATTAATTATACCAAGACACAGGCTCATCAGAGGGCACCCAGGACTGGAGGCAGCAGAGCCCTCTGGAAGGAGTTGGGACATGGGCCAGGGTTCTAGTCCTAGACACATTCCCACATGAAGTTTCTGGTGACCTTAGGTAAGTCCCAGCACTTCTCTGGCTCTCACTGGTCCCTTTGGTAAGATCATCAAAAGCACTGCATATTGCTGTATTGTTTACCAGCCGCCCGTATACAGATTATTCCATTTGAGCATCACAATAACCTTACAGGATGTATATGAGTCCTGCACAGAGGAGAGAAGTGGGAGTCAGAGATATTCAGTAACCAGCCCAAAGCCACACAGCTAGAAAGTGACAAGAACCCAGGTCTTTTTCTCAAGTTGTTTAGTTGGGCACCAGGCGTAGAATAGGGTGAGTTAAGGGGGTGATATATCACATTGCACTATGAGAGAATAAAACTCTACTTAACTGGAAAATGAGTGCAAATACACAAGACCATTCTCAAATAAAACAAGATTAATGAAGGAGGATGTGTTTTACCATGTTCAAGTATGTTAAGTCACAATAATAAAAACTAAGCAGAACAATGGAAGACAACAGCTCAGAAATCAACCCAAATATATATTTAAAACGTTGGTAAATGATAAGAAAGGTAGGAAAAATGGTGGTAACAGAGAACAGGACTCAACAGTGCTGGAATTCCTGATAAACTAAGTAGTGAAACTTAAATCATTACCTTATATCTTACAACTAAATAAACACTAGAAGAATCCTTTCTAATGAAACATAAAATAAAATGAAAATAAAACATCGAAAAGAAAGTATGAGTGACTACTTATCACTGAATAAGAAAGTGATGAGTGACAGGAAATAGCACAATGGGAAGAAAAATTAACTTGACAACAAAAATATGTTATAATTTAAAAGTCATCATAAATGAAATTAAAAGGCAAATGACAAATTGGGGGGAAATATTTGTAATACATATGACAGGCAATGAGTTAATATCTTTCAATATATTTTAAAAAGATTATATCATGATTTTATAAATGATTATTTTATCATTTATAAAAGATGGTTATCACAATAGAAAAATGGGCCATGGGCATGAAGAGGCAATTCACAAAATTATATATGGCCAATAAAATGAGGAAAGATGTCAACATCACTAACAAGCAAACATTTTAATTAAAATCAAAAGAAACTGTATCTAAAAATCAACTGAAAGTTTTTTTTTCACTTTAAACATTTTTTTATTGAATGTCTTCTCTAAGCAAGGCACTCTGATAGACCCAGGGGACACTTACTCAGATAACTACTGCTAGAAATAAAAACCTTATGTTGTCAAGGATAAAGCAAAACAGGCTAATAAAGTGCAAACCTGTATAAACTTTCTGGAATGCAGTTTGGCAGTACACGTTAAAGGCCTTAGATTTATGTTCTTTTACATACTACGTCCTTGGTATAAATTACCAGATGTGTAGATAAACAACTACAAACAAAGACTTGTGAAAAAGAGTATTTGCTCTATCATTTCTATAGCTTTTAAACACAGTTTTATTGAAATACATTTCACATGCAATTTACCCATTTAAAGTGCTGGCTTCAATGGTTTTTAGTACTTTCACAGATTCTGCAACCACCATCATAACCATTCATCACCAGTTGACCTATATCCTTGTCAACATTTGGCATTGCCTGTCCTTTCAGTTTTGTCATTCTGGTAGGTGTGTAGTGGTAGCACCTTGTGGCTTTAATTTGCATTTTCCTGATAACTAAGGAAAAGATGTTCAACTTCACTACTCATCAGGGAAATATCAAGTGATTTTTAACTATGTAAATGCATTACCTACTCAAGAAAATACATAAATATTTTCATTATTTTTTAAAAGAATTCATGACTCCAGGGTCTTCATTACAAAGATCAAAGCCCATGGAAGGTGTGTATATGTGTGTGTGTGTGTGTACATGTGCGAGTATGTGGGTGTATTTGGTGTGTGCATACTTGTGTTTTACGGGTCAACGGTGACTTCTGGTTAGTAGAAACTTTTCCATATCAACCAGACAATCTTGAACAGAAAACATAAAAGATTCAGAATCTCAGTACAGGAACCATGGTCCCAGCTCGCTGGTGGGGCTCAGAGGCACTATTCTGAGCAACTGTCCAGGAATCTTCCTACCTTTTTCTCCTCCGAGGGACTGTAGTTTGGGAGGCTGATCTGAATCCGTTTAGGAATTAAGAATGGAAACTTGTTCATTTTACTAGGATGGGTTGGCTGCTTGTCAGTAAGTCTGCAGTAATCCTTGATGTCCCAGATCTAGGCACAAATTGTGGATTAGTGGCCCAGCACTCCTTGAATACAGGTCACTCTGGGGGTCCCTCCCAGACCACGTCTCTTCACTTTAGGGGGATAGTTCTTACTCACACCTCTGAGATACCCAGACACTCAGGGCCGGAAGGGGCCCACAGGATCTTCTAGACCAGACCCTGAGCTAGCATGTAGGGAGTGTGTGAGTGACCCAAGGTCAGGACACTCTCACCTCATGTCACCACCAAGCACAAAATCAGCTCCTGAGACAGCTGATCACAGATCAGATGCACGGCTGGGAGTGAGGGAGTTGCAGGAAAAGAATGATGGAGCACAGGGCCCACGGTGAAGGTTTCTTAGAGGGGCCTCCTGACCAAGCCCTTCCTCATTTCACTGGGCCCACGAGAGCAGAAGAGGACTCCTCTAGGTAACCCAACCCCACTGCCCACTGTTTTACAAGTGCAACCAGTACCCAGAGGGCATAGGGACTAGGCAAGGGCCACATATGGCAAAGAGGTGGCCAGAGCTTGGCTGATGCCAGTCCCTCAATCTCAACGCCAGTTCTTCCTCACCTTGATGTGTCCTTTACAATCCCCTGTGACAAGAATCCAGTCATTTTCATCAGTGGCCATGGCACCCACCACCACATCCCCTTTGTCTTCAGCGTCCACGGGGAACTTCCCCAGCAGGCCTCCGCTCCCATGGATGGACCAGGCATAGATGTAGCCGTCCATGCAGCTGCTCAGCAGGGCAGCCGTGTGTGGCAGGCGAGGCCTGCTCTGCAAGAAGATTATCTGTGCAAGAGAGGTGATCCCGCTCAGCGGTGCTGGGAGCTGGAGCTCACCCTGGCCGCTGTCACAGGTACTGAGGGGCCTGGGCAAGGAGTCACACCCACCTGGTACCCCAGTTTCCTAGATGCCCGCTGAGAATGGTAATGGGATACCACCTTTCCTACCTAGCTGGCGACCAGGAACATTTGGCCAGACTATGAGCTCCTTGAGGACAGGGATTTGTGGTTCTTTTTGTTGTTGTTCACTACTTTATCCTCAGCAGCAACTACAATGCTGCCTGACACATCATAACTGATCAATGAATGGTTATTGAATGAAGACATACAAGTTTGATTTTGTCCTAAGGCTCAAACAAGATTTTCTAAGACCTGACCTCAACTCAAAGTGATGTGGTGAACAAACTCATTCCCCTTCATATATATGTCTACAGTGAAATGCCGTATTTGCCAGCCAATCACCAAGAAAGCATTTTAACCAAATTCTTCCTCAAGTCTTGGTTGGATCATGCTCTTTGCTAAATCTCTGCTCTCCTCACTTTCACCTTACACATCACTCCTGTGGCCCCCACCCTGAATGGTTAGCATGAGAAGAGAGTTGCTTGCCTGGTACCCACCATGTGTGAGGCAGAGAGAGCACAGAGTCAGGGGTAGAGCGAGTCAGACCTGGCACGAGAAATTGGAGGCTTCCTCACTCCTGCTAAATCAAAAATTCCAGTGTGGTAGCTTATGTATCCCCATGTTGCCAACAACAACAACAAAATTTTTGATTATCCTTATTGTCACAGAGACCCAAAACAAAATACTCAGCCTGTGTCCCATTGACCCAGGTTCCAGGGTCACAAAACCAGGAGTCTCTAAACCAAAGACAAAGGGCAAGTATTTTCCCATTTTACATAAGTGTACTTTGCACACTGTACAAAATGTGGACAGCACAGATGAAAAGAAATCAAAATCACCCACAGAATCCCAATACCCAGAAATAACCACCATTAAGATATTAATGCATGGGCTTCCCTGGTGGCGCAGTGGTTGAGAATCTGCCTGCCAATGCAGGGGACACGGGTTCGAGCCCTGGTCTGGGAAGATCCCACATGCCGTGGAGCAACTAGGCCCGTGAGCCACAACAACTGAGCCTGCGCGTCTGGAGCCTGTGCTCCGCAACAAGAGAGGCCGCGATAGTGAGAGGCCCGCGCATCGCGATGAAGAGTGGCCCCCGCTTGCTGCAACTAGAGAAAGCCCTCGCACAGAAACGAAGACCCAACACAGCCAAAAATAAATAATAAATAAATTTTTAAAAAAAAAGATATTAATGCATTTCCTTCCAGCTTTTTTCTAATTACATTGTCTATAAAGACTTTTATCATCTCTTTTAAAATTATGAAATATACATGCAAGAATAGACAAATAAGGGAACTATATTCAATATCCTGTGATAAACCATAATGGAAAAGAATATGAAAAAGAATATATATATATATATATATATATATGTATAACTGAATTACTTTGCTGTACAGTAGAAATTAACACAACATTGTAAATCAACTATACTTCAATAAAATAAATTTTAAAAATAAAATTTCATTTAAAAATAATAAAGTGAAATTCTATTAAAAAAAGAATAGACAAATATACTAATGGAATAATAGAGAGGGTCCAGAAATAGATTACAGAAGACTACGATATATAATGATGATAGAGATTTTTTTTGCTCCTTGGCTGCTTGCAGATCAGCCGCCATCATGAACAACACAGTAACTACCCGGACCAGGAAGTTCATGACCAACCAACTACTTCAGCGAAAACAAATGGTCATTGATGAGAAGGCAACAGTACCTAAGACAGAAATTCGGGAAAAACTAGCCAAAATGTACAAGACCACACCTGATGTCATCTTTGTATTTGGATTCAGAACCCATTTTGGTGGTGGCAAGACAACTTCTTTGGCATGAATCACGATTCCTTGGATTACACAAAGAATGAGCCCAAACACAGGCTTGCAAGACATGGCCTGTATGAGAAGAAAAAGACCTCAAGAAAATAGCGAAAGGAACGTGAGGACAGAATGAAGAAAGTCAGGGGGACTGCAAAGGCCATTGTTGGTGTTGGCAAAAAGAAGGAATAAAGATTCTTCAGTAACTGTATCTGCAGTGATTGTGCAGATTTTTCATGAGAGGATTAATAAGCTAAGACCTTTTATATAATGATGATAGAATTTCAAGCCAGTGGAGAAAGATAAACTATTCAATAAATGGTATTTGAACAACTGTCTACCAATTTAGAAAAAAAAAAATTAGATTTATACATCACACCATACTCAAAATTACTTATACAGGACAAAAAGCTGACTATAATATATAAAATTATAAATGTCTAGAAGAAAATATAACAAAAATTTCTGTGATCTTGGGATAAACAATGCCTTTATTGTCACAAAGGAAAATAACAAAGATGGCTAGATAAAAATTAAAACCTCAGTGTGATACCATGAAGGCAGATGAGGTGAAAATATGTGCAAAGGATTCATTTCCAGAGCATAGAGACATCTCCAAGAAATTAATAAAAAAAGAAAGGAAAATGATATGAATATATATTTATTCCACTGAAGAAATGCAAATGTCTAACAAATATACAAAAAGCTCAATATCACCAATAATCAAAGAAATATCAAAAGACAATGCTATTTTCCACCTATCAGACTGGCAGAAATGAAGAAAAGGCTGATGTCTAGAATTGGCTTAGTGTGAGGACAAAGGCAGACTCACGTACTGTTAAAGGAATGTAGATCATCACAGTCTTCCTGGAGATAAAATTGGCTTGATCAATCAAAACATAAACTGTGCACAATTGGTGATCCCTCAATCCTCCTTCTAGGAAATCTAGCATAACCTGCAGAGATAAACCTATAAAGAGTCTCAACTGCACCATTGTTTACAATAGCAAAAAACTAGGAACAACTTCAATGTGTATCAGTTGGGCTTTCATTAAATAAATTATGGCAAATTCAAGGAAATAACTGCAGCCAGGGGCAGAATTACCACTGAAGTTCACAAAACTCAAGGCCAAGTAAAATCAAGGTCAAGTTCAAAGCTCTTCCAAGGTCATGGGAGGAACTAGCAACATGCAGTGCCTACTGTAACTTTGTCAACTTTGTAAGTTTTGAAATATGCTATCATTTCTTTTCTCATTCTAAATAAATTTTCACTTTTGTATCTAACTTTATATTCGTAAAGTTTGTGTTATTTTTCTTATAGGTGCCTCCCAAATTGTGTAAGTTCCAGGCTCTAAAAAATCTAGATCCGCCCCCTGTATGAAGCTATTAAAAAGAATGCAGTAGATAGAGTTATATGTACCGAGAGGAAAAGTTGTCCACCGTACATTGCTAGCTTAAAACAAACAAAAAAAAAAGGCAAACAGCTGAACTACAGTCTCAAGCACTCCCGGTTTTATTTGAAAACCAAAGCTATAGTTGTGTATATATAGCATATAGACATATAAAAAATACATCTCAAAGATGTACACAATTTTTATAGTAGTCATTATTTATCATTTTTAAGGAAAATTTAAAAATTTTGTCATAAGCATTCTCCAGATCCTTAAGTGTTCTTCTAAAACATGATTCCTCATAGCTACACAGAATTTACCAAAAAGATATGCCATGAAGATCTCCCTTTTCTGAACTGGGGAAAAGCTGAGCTTTCCTTCCCAAAGCTTCCTCCACCAGCCCTGGGACAGCTAAAGAGGGCAGGCTGGAGGTGACTGAGCAGAAAGGACTGTGGCTGGGAGCACATGGGCAGGGCTGTGTGGCCAGTGTCAGGAGTGGGCACAGAGAAGAGGGGCACAGCGCAGGACAGAGCGGGACCCGGGTGGCTGGGAGGCAGAACCAACACTATTCCTTTTGCACTTTGCACCCAGCCCCGGAAACCTCTGATGTAGTCCCCTGCCCAGTTTGGAAAGAGCAGCCAGACTGAAGGTGGGCATTCCAGCCTCACTCAGCCGAGGGGTCTCAGATGGTTCTCAACCACAGGGGACCAAATGTCTCCCAGCAGGCCCTTCAGAGGAAGCAGAGGCTACACCCAGGCTAGGCTTCATACCTTTCAGAGCAATTCGCCACTCTTCACCTCTTCAGTCCTTTACTACCAGGGAGAGCTTGGGGTTCATCTACAGACTGTCGGGGCACAGCTGCGCCTGGATCCACATCCCTGCCTCCTTCCCAGGAGGGAGACTGCCATACCGCACAGCCTTCTGAGATGGCCAAGCAGAAATGGTGGGAAGGAAGACCTGACAGGCAAGACCCTCCACCCCAGGTATCCTTGTCCTAGCCCACCCTCACCCCACTAAGGAAAGGCTGGGACCAAGGGTGACCCACGAGCTCTGGACCCTCTCCAGGGCACCATCCTGAGAAGTTTCACTCTGTCTGCTGCCCAGGTCCCCAGAGGAAAAGGACTTTGCTGCTTAAGGAGCAGTGGGGGTGGGAGGCAGAGCACTTAGAAGCCAGAGGTGAGGGTCAGCATCAGAGGTGGGCCAGCATCAGAGACAGTGACTGCCAGTCACACACGCACACACACTCCTCTGCCAGCCGTGGTGCCTGAAATCTCACCAACAGACTTTCAGTCCTTTGCATGCAACTCTCCAATTAAAAATTCACTCAAGATTCATGATACAAATCCGTATTACACACAGACCATTTGGTAGCAACATGTATGTGCACTTGTATAGGAACAGGAAAACAGGTCTTAAGAGTCACTAGACCTCTGGAGATTGAGGAAGGAATCAGTCATTTTTTTCCTTTATACTCTCCTATAAGGCTTTAGTTTTCACGAAGGACATATATCACTTTCTGATTAAAGGGAGAGGGAGAGCTGCTGCGGCCTCCGCCGACGCCGCCACAGCTGCCGCAGCCTCTGGGAGCCTGGAAAAGGGGAACAGTGAGCGGGCAAACGACTTACTCCCCCGGCTGAGGAGGCGGCGGCGGTGGGGGGGGTGCGGTGGGGGGGGTGAGGCGGGGGCGCTGCTGCTTTGGGGGCAGGCGGCGGTGGTCCACACCAGCCAGGCCAGATAAAAACAAGGAGGAGAAAGAATGACCAAAAGCAGGGAAAAGTGGGAAAAGTTCAAAAGAAGGATAAGATATAACAGAATCTGAGATTCCCAGCAGGAAAAACAGTCTTGTTGCTGCCCGGTCTGCAGTATCTAGTAAAATAAATGTGCCAGTCCCTCAGCCCATAGTGAAGAAAGACAAACGGCAAAATTCTTCCAGGTTTAGTGCCAGCAATAATAGAAAACTTCAAAAACTACCATCTTTAAAAGATACCTAGGAGGGGAACTGCTGGCTTGTATGTTTCTCCCCAGTGTGACCTAGTTCTGGAAGGAAGCTACGGCTGCTGAATTTTGAGGGTTCCCAGGGCCCCTTCAGTCTTGGCTGTGGACTCCTTGTCCTCATCCATTGTGGGGTACAGACCCCTTCTGCTTTCAGCTGCTGTTCTCAGATACCGTCGAATCTGTCATTTCTTTTAGTCAGCACAGCTGCTTTATAGTCTGTGTCAGATAATACCAACATCTGAAGTCCTTGTCACATTTTGCTCATGATGTGTTATTTCCTTGTGTACCTATTTTTTAGTGTATGCTGGTCATTGTACTCAAATATTTGAAATAAACTGAAACCTAGGATGAAAAAAAAAAAAAAAAAAGAGAGAGGGGGAGAAGTGCTCTTTCTTGAACACTCCAAATAAGGTCTCCTGTGAGGGCCTTTGTGCCTGCTGTTCCCTCTGCCTGGATAACCCTCCTTCCAGATAACCACAGACTTCACGCTCTAAGCAAATGCCACCTCCTCCATGAAGCACTCCCTGACCTCCCTGTTAAAACGGCAGCGCCCTCTCCACCACCCATGCTGTTCTCACTACCCTCGGCCCAGTTTTCTTATCCACCCAAGCACTGAACTTGCTCGCCCTGTGACCCACCATCTATTTCACTCACTGGTTAACTGTTAGTCTCACCCCAACTAGAACATCAGCTCCACGAGGGCACGGGTTTTTGTCTCCTCTATTCACTGCTACCTCCCCAGTACCTGGCATGTGTAAATGCTCAGCTAACAACTGTCTATGCCCTGACGGGACTAGGTCACCAACCCAGGAGGTCAGGCTTTGAGTCAGCCACTTCGGTCAGATTCACAGATTGAAAGGGATGGGGTCTGCTGCTTCCAGGAATCCATCTTTTCAATACACTCACCCAGGTGCACAGAAATGTAGGTACAAGGATGTGCAATGCCGTGCTGCTCATAAAAGTTAAAAACTGGGACTAACCTACTTGTCTATCAATGAAAGACTGGCTTCATAGTTTATGATACATCCAAACTATGGGGCACTATGCAATCATTTAAAAGAATTTTTAAACTTAACAAAGGAATAAGCTGAATCTAAATTACTAATGTGAAAACATATCCATAATATATAGTTCAATTTAAAAAGCAAATGGAGGACTTCCCGGGTGGCACAGTGGTTAAGAATCCGCCTGCCAATGCAGGGGACACGGGTTCCAGCCTTGGTCCAGGAAGATGCCCACATGCCGCAGAGCAATGAAGCCCGTGTACCACAACTACTGAGCCTGTGCTCTAGAGCCCACGTGCCACAACTACTGAAGCCCGCACGCCTACAGCCCGTGCTCCGCAACAAGAGAAGCCACCGCAATGTGAAGCACACACCACAACAAAGAGTAGCCCCCGCTCCCCACTACTAGAGAAAGCCCGCGCAGCAACGAAGACCCAACACAGCCAAATAATAATAACAATAATAATAATAATAAAAACCAAAGATAAGCAGTAGCTTGTAGCACTCACAAAAAAAAAAGTTGTTTAAAAAAAAAAAGGCAAATGGACATAGCTATAATTTTACATCATTGCCCTTAAAAAAAAAAAGACAAAGCTAAACCAGTCTGTTAGCAGTGTTTGTGACTACTGCTGTTGGGATGAGATGGAGTACACGGTGAGAAATAGGGACCTTTATTTTTTGCTTTACACATATTTCTATTCTTTTTTTTTTTTTTAACCAATCAGCATTTCTACTTTTAAAAGTTTTGGGGTTTTTTTAAAGGCATTTTTTTAAGAGAGAGGAAAGCACATTCAGAACCTGGAAGAGAGAAAGTCCAGCCACTGGAGCTCTCTGCTCCACCTTATAGGACCCAGTCCCGCAGGACACCGCTCCCCTGTTCTCGAGTCCCCAGTCCCCTGGAGCTGGGCCATGGGGCAGACCTGCCGAACCCTACAACTATGAATTGTATTCTCACTGGACTCATGGTAGGGACTTAGGAAACCCATAGAGTCTCTGAATTACCCTATCTTTGCAGATTAAAGCTGGAAAGGACCTTAGAGGCCACCTCGCCCGGGGTGACAGCACAGGGAGATGCGCCCAGGGTCAGAAAGGGGAAAGGTACAGGAGGAAGGGAGAAGAACAGAGATGACCCAATCCCCACTCATGTGTCATGCAAAACTCAGGAGGGCATTTTAACAGTGGGTTCTGGAAATGCCACCTCTCCTACCTCCCAGTCCAGCCCCCCAAACAGGAGGGCACACTGCTCACCTCCCTAGACAGCCCCCCACACTGGAGACCTCCCCCCAAACAGCAGCCCTGCAGCCAAGATCCTGAGTGCTACCATCATCTCCAGCATGCCTCTCCGGGCCCTGGGGAGAACCAGGCTGGGCCCCCGGGCCCCCAGGCTCCCAGGCGCTGCGTTTCCCGGCTGCATCCCAACTGTCCAGCCCCTAGCTCACAACCCAGACCCTGCCTGAGCATGGCCAACCTTCTCCACCGATGCATTGGACTGCAGCAATAGCTTCTTGTGGAATTCCCCTTTTCTCCTTTCAGCCTCTCTGAAAACTGACGGTCTGCCATGGGGTGATCTTGACCGACTGAGGCTGCTGGCGCTGAGAGGTTTCTGAAAAGCAAAATGGGCCTCCCAGGTCAGCATGAGAAGGTCTCTGGGGAACAGAGACAGAGGCAGATGCTGAAACAGCAACCACCCCAGCCCCACTCAGTAGATATACCCTCCTGTGAAAGGTACTCTGAAAAGCTGCGTGTCTAAAGGATCCTGGGCGTAAAGACACTCTGACGCTGGAGAGTCTCCATTTTAAGTTACTGGCAGCTTCTGCTCTCAGGGCAGAGACTGGAGTTGTCCTTTGGGGAAGGCCCCTTCTTTGTCCTGGAAGGGAGAGTCTGGCTAGAGGTGAGGACAGAGGGGTGTGTATACCCCTTGCTCTAGAAGATGTGAATGCGGTGGTGCAACCCTGACACTTCGAGGATGGTTTGAGAGCCTCAGAGCGACAGACATATGTGCATCTCACAGCAGAACTGTGTCTGGCAGGTCGTGTGGGTCTAGGTGTGGACTGCCCTGTGCCGCACAAGCATCGTGTGTCTGGGGAAGGTGGGGTTTCTCATTCAAGCCCGGCTCCCCGGAATGGGAATCAGACTTCGGTTGCTGAGACAATCTGACTGGTCCCTCAAGCCCCTCATGAGAGATCACTGATTTCGCTGCTGAGGGTCAGAGGCCAAAGCACCCTGTGTGAGTAGAGAGGGTAGCTCCCCTGCTCTTCCTCCCTACTCCCCCCAAAACAGGACCATCAGTCAAGCCTGGAAAGATTAATCCGGGGCAGAGGCCAGGGCTCAGAGTGGGAGGGAAGTGGTTGCTGCATCTGGGCCTCAGGCCCCTGGAGCCTGTTCCCGGGAGTGAGACGGCTTGTTGGACGAGGCAGCCAGGTGGCTCATCTCTGCCTGGGCGACAGGAGCCCGAGGATGGAGAAAGGCTTTAAGCCCCAGCTGTAGGTTCTCCGGCTGGTGTTCCCTCTGGTCCTGCACCCGAGCCTGCAGACGCTGGGTCTGTACTGGCCGCGCTCCGGGAGGGGACAGGGCCCAGGCTCGAGGCAGCGGTGGGCCTAATTGGGGAGGGACCCCTGGCCAAGGCACCTCCTCGGGTGGCGGGGGGTTGGGGGCGGCCACCTGCAGGGGCACCGGCCCCGCCGGCTCCTTGTCTCTCGGGCGTCTCATCACTGGGGGTGCCGACATCAGATTCCGCTGCAGGTTGGCGTTGGCCATGGCCCTGAAGCTGGGGCCCGGGGGCTGCATGTGCAGTTTGTGTGCCCACTTCTGCTGCTCGGCGCAGGGCTTACTGGGCCTGTGGCTCTCAGTCGTGGCGCAGTCAGCCGCGTCCTGCACCTGTGCCGGGGAGGGAACCGCCCTGAGGCGCTGCCGAGCACATCCCGGAGGGGAGGGAGGCCTCCCCACCCGATGCCAACACCACAGGGCCCTTCAGGAGCCCCAGGGGTTTGTTTCCCAGAAACCCTGTACCCTTAACGGCATCGAACCAGAGCTTAGAAGCCTGTCCCCGAGCCACCATTCATGCCCTGAGCATCCACGGGCAGGAGATGGCGCCCATGAGGGACTCCATCTCCCCATCTGTAAGGTGAACAGTGCTTTCCAAGTATTTTTGAGGTATTGTTTAATCTGAACGGAAACTCCAAAGTGTAAAATAGATAAAAAGCTGAAGTGCTCTGGAGAAGCCACTGTAATAGCCTCCAAGCATCTCTCCACAACATGTTTGGAAAACTACTGGACAGGGTGACCCCAAAGGCCCCTTCCGGCTTTAATCTGCAAAGATATGGTCATTCAGAGACTGTATGGCTTCCTAAGTCCTACCAAGAGCCCAGTGAGACCAGAGCAGTAAGCGGTAGTAGCGATGGGTCAGAAGTGAGCCACCTTCAAGGAGACAGTAATCTTGGGAGAACAGGACTAGCACCACCAGGCTCTGGAGTCAGACTGCCTAGATTTGGATCTATTACTTCTTGGCTGTGTGACCTTAGGCGAGATGCTTAACCTCTCTGTGCCTCAGTTTCCTCATCTGCCAAATGAGGATAATTATAAAAACTACCACCTACATCCCTAGCTCCCAACCTCCTCCAGAACAAGCCACCACCATTCCCTCCACTTCCCAGGGTGTCCCCTACCCACCCACCAGCCCTACGTGGTTCTGGCCCACAGCTGAGAAAGAAGGAAGAGGACAGCTTGTTTCTGTTGACCTTACCCTCTTGGGCAGCGAGGGCAAGGGGCTCTGAGAGGCGTTGAAATGGAGGATGGGCCTGAACATGCTGATGTTCCAGAAGAGGATGTCCCCATTGTAGGAGGAAGTCCCAAGGAACTGGTTCTGGTACCTGGCCATGCTCAGGACATCCTCCGTGTGGAAGGTCTGCCAGTGGTAGCACAAGAGCACCGGCTTGGTCTTGTGGAACCTGCACACATGGCCAGAGGCAGAAGGGCTGAGAGCTCAGCCTTATTGGTCTCCTGGGAGACCATCAAGGCCTCTAGGATTTGGAGCGCTGACCCAGAGGAGGACACTCCAGAGGAGGTGTAGATCAGGGTTGAAGCTCTGCCCTGCTGACTGCATTTACTAAGCACCTACTATGTGCCTGCTATAAAGGTCTGGTCCTAGGGGCTTTATGTACACTAATCTTACAGATTTGCCCCATTCAGACACCTGAGTAAGGATTCAGGTTGAAAGAAGGGGAAACCATGGCCCTAGAAAGGCCCTCTGAAGAGGAAGGGACCCTGCACATGCTGTTCCCTCTGCCTGGAACGTCTCTCCTGTCCCTAGCCCCTCACTGCTTCACTGAGACCCCTCCTGCTCACTATTCAAATCCCACTCCACCCATGACATCCTCAGCTGACCCTTTTCTGATGGCCCCTGAGACTAGATCAGATTTCTGTCCCCTCCCCATAGAAACCTGTACTTTTTCTTTTTCATAGTACTCAACAGACTATCACAAATGAAGTTATTTGATTAGTGTCTGCCTCCCCCTGGGAGCTCCAGGAGGAGCTCCAGGAGCATGAAGACTCCATATTCTTGCTTATACCCGTCCCCAGCACCTAGTACAAAGCCTGGAACATATCGGCTGCATGGAGTGATGAATAAATGGACAGATGAGTGGGTGAAGCAATAGACATCACCCAGCACTAATTTCCTGCTTGGTGTTCCAACCACCAGCAAAGCTAGGGATGGAGGAACCCATCTGAAGTCAAGAGAGAACAGTTAGCTGCCCTCACCTCCCACGTGCACCCTGGCTACTCACGTGAAATAAGTGATTCTCTTACTCCATCCGGTCATGTAGAACACTTTGTTCATATGGACAATCCCACTAATCTGTTGAAGATGAAAGAAGACAGAACTCTAAGGTACCTCAGAGGAAATGGCTCCAGGCCCCAAATGTCTTCCTAATTATACCAAGCAAGAAATCAAAACTCCCCATAATGATGAGAATTCCCTAGAGGTGATACCACCATATTTTTTTCAGAGTGCTCTCACATCCCATTATCCATTTGATGGACTTGGAGGGGGCAGATTGGGTAGGTATCCATGTCCATCTTATAGGGGGATAGCAGGGAAACAGACAAGTGACTTGGCTAAGGTCAAACGACTGAGAGATAGGATCTGGACCAGTCCTCTAAATCCCCGGTTTCTTGGCCAAGTGCTCCTTCTGAGTTGGTTAAAGGACTGTGTCACGGGGGTTACTAATGGGCGCAAGTCCCAAAGTGGGACTGCTGGCTTTGCACTTTGTCACACCCACAGACCATCCCTATAACCCTGGCAGTCATTTCCCAAATTGGGGTACGGGTGGCTCTGAATCATGTGACCCCACTGCTAGCAATGCCATCCAAAGCTCTAAGATGTAGGGTAAGAAGTGCTAACACGCCAAAAGAGCAAGAGTAGCTAACATTTGTAGAACACCTATGAAGGACAGGCCCTGTTACCTGTCTTCATTTTTTGCACAAGGACACAAAGGCTCAGGTAGGCACGAGGCCAGGCAGTCTGTGTGCACAGCCTTTCAGAGAGGCATGGACAATAGCATGTCCCAGGGTCACAGGAGCTGCAAGGGGCCCCCAGGCCCCAGCTGATGGACCAGACTGACCTCCATCTGGTCCGGGTTGGGGAAGGTCAGCAGGCATTCACCAACGCTGTAGTTCCACATCTTCATGGTGCCGTCACGCAGACCCGTGAGCAGGCACGCCTCTGACTCATCCAGGGACATGGCGGTCAGCTCCACGTGCTGGTCACCAGTCACGGAGAACTCCGTCATCCTCTTGCCCGTCACGACCTCCCACACGCTCACCACGCCACTCAGGCAGCCGCTCACCACCTGTGGGGGAGCACACAGCCAGGGCTCCTGGAGAGGAGAGGGCCCCCGCTCCCAAGGGCAGCCTCCAGCTGGCGTGACTGCGGGTAGCTCAGCTGCCTCTCTGTGTACCGAGAAGACAGGCGCTCTGGGCCCTCCTGCTGCGGGACAAGCCACTCTTGAAAACAGGCTTTCCTCAGCCCTGAGGCCCATGGCGGGCAGTGCAAACAGGCACAGTTTTTTCAGAAGGAAACAGTTTGGTGAAATCCCCTTTAACTCAGAAATGGCATTTATCAGAATCTATCCAGAGAAAATAATCTCTAATTCAGAAAAGACATTTACTGCAAAGTCATTAATCATGGGGGATAGAAAAAAACAACAGGAAATACACTAACTGTCTCCTAGGTAGGGAAATGTTGCGTAAAGGTAGGTCACTCCACCTAAGGTGACATTACAGCTATTACAATGGAACAGTAACAGGTGAACCTACTTCAGACCAACCTTCCTGCTGAGGACATCTAGAAAAGCTGGGGAAGGGGGATTTTTTTTGAAACTGCTGGAAGGCACTGAAGAGCCCTAAGGTATGAGGGGTGGTGGTGCCAGGGGTCCGAATGAGAGGGAAACCCAAAGAGGTGAGCTCTGGCCTCGCGCAGCCAAGGCCACACTGCAGCAGACGCGGCGGGGCCAGGAAAGGGGGCCCAGTGGCAGTGGGCAGAGGGCCCAGGAGCCCTTTGTCTCCCCACACTTCAGAATCCACGTTCCCAGTTGCCCTGCCCAATGCAGAGATCTCTACTCAGGACCAGGGGGCTGTCCACAGCCTGGGCCTCCCTCCCCTCCCACGATGGACAATGCTGAACCAAGGCTTCCCTGGAAATGGCCCCCAGGAGCAGCACCCACACCCACCCGGGGAGCCTCGAATCACAGCTCACACCTTGTGTTCCATCTCACACTGTATAAAGAAGGCTGCCCGTCCAGAACCGACCTGGGGCGGTAGCCAGGGGCGCACAGGCTCACAGGAGTTTGGTGACCCACTGACCACGTGGTGGAGCTCCTATCTTACCTGGGGTGACCCCTCTGCAGGGCTGCTGCTAGCCCACCTCCCACTGCCCTGCACCACCACCCAAGCTATGAGCGTCCTGTCCCACCCCACCCCCTGCTGGCCTCAGAGACGAGCTGCTGCCCACTTACCTGCTTGAAAACCTTGCTGTAGAGGATGGCGCACAGGGGCGTGCTGTAAGTCGTGGTCTTCTCTTCTGCTCTCCCAGGCCCCTGCATCTCCAAGTAGCCTTTTAGGACGCCAATCTACAGGTGAGGAGGGGCAGACAGTTGGGCAGTCAGAAGGGGCCTGCCCTCAGTGACTGGCCCCAGGGAGAAACTTCCAGTAAACTGAGACATCAAGATATCCTCGACTACACGCAGGCCTGCTGATAGCTCACGCCTACTCCATGGCCCCCACTTCCTGAGATCAGGGCTCCCAAACCTCGTGTTCCCACAAGCCCAAAATCCAAGTCCAAGGTCCCTTTTATAACTTCTGAAAAGCATAAAGCCTCAATCTGGTGTCCCCTCGTCCAGGAAGCCTTCCCTGACTACCTCTGCCTCAGGCTAGGCTAAGGATCCTTTCTCTGTGCTCGATGAAGCACCTAGCACACATCTCCATCATAACACACAGCATTTTCTACTAAAATTATGTGTTCTCCTACTACCCCATAAGTTCCTTGAGGGATGGGACAGTGCCTAATTAATATATTCTCTGCTCCTGACAAAGATCAGAGGGCTGATAACGTGTGATGATTTGAAATGAACTTCAAAGGTCTATTTAATTCAACAAATGCTGGCAGCCAGTCTGACACTCAGCAGAGACGAAGGAACCCACCAACTTCCTTCTCAAGAAAAACCTGCCACCTGGGAGAGCCAGCCAAGGGCACAAGGACAGCGTGTGTGTCACCTGGCCAACAGTGGGAAGGAGGTCTCAGTGGGGCTTCCCCTTCCTCTCAACCACAAATGACACCTCGCCTCCCTTTCTAGATAGAACCTCCCCCTCTACTGGCTGCTGATCGTCTCCCATCTTGTCACAGGTCCCCCTGTCACCCTGGACGGTCAGCCCCTTGTGCTTCTCCCAGGCTGTCCTGTCCTCCAGAGTCAGGACAGACCTCACATGGGCACCATCTAAGTCATGGCTCATAGACGGTGTTCATGCCAGGTCCCTCCAGGCTCTCTCCTTCAGAGGGGCTGCTCGGGTATGGGCCCTGCCCTCCTGGGGTTCACGATTTGGCAGGAAGGACAGGCATGTAACCATGACAGGACAGAGTTATAAGGGCCGTGATCAAGGGGAGGCAAGGGAGCTTGGAGCGGTGGGGGCGGGCGGGGGGGCTTCGAAGCCAGCCCGGGCCTTGAGGTGGGCTTCGAGAAGGAGAGTCTGGAGGATGCATGGGCCAGGAGGACAGCAGCGTAGAGGGTGACCACTGAGGGCCTCGAAACAGTCCCCCAGGAAATCCCAGGAGACGGGAGCTTTGAGGACCAGGTCACAGAGTCTAGCAGCTTTGTCCTCATGGCACGAAGCAGTCTCAGGACGGACAGGATGTGACCACCCCTCGGTGTCCCATGGGACTGTGGACCGCAGCCACGGCCCCTCCCCTCTGGGTGCAGCCACGGTCCCACCTCCCTCCCGTGCAGCACTCACTGAATAGGTGCTACAGATGAGGCTGCCGTCATCCTTGTGGAAGTATGCGCTGGTGATGGGGCAGTGTCCCAGGGCAAAATGCTTCCCGCAGAAGGACTGGAGGCATTCGTAGTCCTGCATGTCCCATATGCGAATATTCTGCGGGGGTGAGAAACAGGCAAAGAGGCCAAGGGTGGGTTCTTGGGGATGCAGCTGGCACCTGAGGCCTTGGGGTTCTCCTGGGAGCGGGGCCAGGGCACCCAGTGCAAGCACTTCCAAGACACACCCACCACACTAAGTGACTGCCATGGATCACAACCCTATGACAAGAGATGCTGTGCTTATGCTCAAATGAGGAAACTGAGGCACGCCCCCCCCAGCCTCCCCCAGGGCCTCTACCCTGCTTGAGCAGCTGCTGCTCATCGGCTGAGGATGAAGACCTCACAAGGCAGCACTTGCCCCTGCAGACCCTCACTAGCTCCCACCCCAGGCTCCCTCGAGTAAAGCCAGGCAGGGGACAGAAAGAGCTGCCAACATCGTTGCCCAAAAGGCTCGCCTGTCCCCCTCGAGTTCCTCCCAGGTTGAGGAAGTGTCCCCAGAGGGGCCCCGTGGAAGTCCCACCAGGACACTCCTCACTCGGGGCATCGGCAGCAAGCTGGACACGGCATGGGCTTGGAGGCCACAGACTCCCGTCCACACCGTGGCTCTGCCCATCGCTGCCCTGCCCAGGAAGGTTTGGGCAAGTCCATTTCTGTCCCCCACCCCTCCAGCCTCGGAGCCTTCATCAGAGGTGACGATGCCCAGCTCCCAGCGCTGCCAGGAGAATTCCAGACAGTAGCAAGTGTGGGGATGTGTGGGCAGCGTGGCCTGGTGAACCAGGGCCCTGCCAGCTCCTGATCTACTGAGTCCCAGAAGACACAAACTTGTCCCCTGAAGGAGGACACCTGGAACCATTGGCCTGCATCCCCCAGCAGGTGGGGAGAGACCCTAAACCCATAGCTCAGAGGAGCAGAGTAACGGGCCTGATCAGGGGAACCCCGGGCACTTGACAAAGGTCTAGTCAGCCCCAGCAGCCAGGGCAGCCAAGCAGTGGTCACTGGGAGAGCTGAGAGAAGCGAGTTCGGGTCTGTGGGGAGGGAAAGGCTCCCATCTGCTGTACACCTACTATGCGCCAGACATTCCTCTGCTCTTACCAGCAGCTCTTCTCTAAACCACTCAACACCCATTCTCTGGATGAAGAGACTGAGACCCCATAAAGGGAAGGGCCCTGCCCAGCTCGGGTGGGCTGCTCAGAGCTGGGCTCAGGTCCCTGTGGGGGTGGTCAGAGACCCACGGCCCCCTCATGGTGCCACCTGGAGTACCTCCCTCTAGGCCTCAGGCCAGGGTGGGACCATGGACAGGGAGGTCACACCACTGCCCTGGGCCTCAGGCTCCTGCCAACTGCCAGCCACCTCCCTGGCTGCCTGAGCTAGATCGTTATCCCTGGGCCAGCATCTCTGCTGGGGAACAGCAGCTAGTGGCGGGCGTCAGGGCCGAGCTCCCTGAGCACACCTTGTCCTTGGAGATGCTGAGGAGGACACCGTGCTTGCTGTTCACGAGAATGTGTGTCACCGAGGTCTGATGCCCCTTCATCAGCCACACAGGCTTTTTCGAGAAGAAGGGGTTCCACAGGCGGATGAGGGGGTCATGGCCACCAGTCACTGGAGTTGAAAACCGGGTATCAGCCACTGGGGGCCTGCGCTGGGACCTTGTCCTGGGGCCAGGCCTCGGACTCCAGCCAGGCTCGGCAGATGGGGGGCGTCGCTATGATCCATCCCTCTGCCCTTCCCGCCCCGCCCCCTCCGCCACCATGCCAAGCAAGCCCGTGTCACCACTCCACCCCAGGTGCCCAGGAGCGGGGACCAGAGTGGCCGGGGCAGACGCTGCAGGGCCTCCTCCTCCGCTCTGATGGGCCCCACCTCCCCAGCAGCCCTCACCCTAGTTCTGCCAGACCAGCAGCCTCAAGTGATACAAACGTTACTTACCCAGGACATTCTTTTCTGGGCAGTAATCAAAGCAAAGAATCCCTTTTCTTAAATTCAGCACTGAAAGCCTACAACAGCACAGGGGGAAGGCTGTGACCGAAGACCTCCAGAGAGCCTCTGAGGCTGGGGTGTGGAGGAGCTAGAGGCAGGGCCGCCAGGAGGGAGAAGTCACCAGGTCTCCACCCAAGGAGAGGAGCAGCCCCCAGAATCCTGCCCTGGGCTCACCCTGCAGCCAAGGCAGGGCCAGCACCGCCAGCAGAGCGGCAGCTCCCCCCCGCCGGCCCGAAACCAGCAGTGCCTGAGGAGACACCCACCTCTCGCCTGTACATGAAGGTGAAAGCAGCCCCAAAGCAGGAGCGATTTCTACAGCTGTACCGTGCTCGCCTCACTCCAAGGGCAAACTTAACTCGATCTGCACCTTCACTATACCGGGACAGGTGTCCTCCCACCCATGACACAGACCAAAAGGTGGAAGGGGGTCCCCCAAAGGCTAGGGGAAGAGAACAAAGTGTCCCTACTATGTGCTGGTCCCTGTGCTGGGTGCTGTCTTGTGAGTCACCTGGACCCCTGACACAACCCTGAAGACTGTCATCAGCCCTGTGCCGTGAGGAGGACACAGAAGGAAATTAAGGAGCTTTCCCAAGGTCCCATGGCTGGCAAGGTGGGGGGTCAGTGTTCAGACCCAGGGTGGGCGTGGCAGGGAGAGGCAGCAGGCTCAGGAACCAGAGCTCCAGGACAGGAAGCGGTGTGGCAGGGCTGGAGTCCCAGGGGATGCGGGGCCAGGAGGCGGTCGGGGTGCTCAGGAGGGCCAGGGGACCCAGGCAGGGCTTCTGGGAAGGTCAGGGGAAAGGTCAGGCCCAACAGCCCTCACAGGCCCCAGAGCCCTGGGAGCTCTGTGCCTTGCATGTGCTATTCCCTCATATCCACACATCCTGCCCCGTCAGCTCTTTCCACTCAAGCTCTCCCTTCAAAACTCAACTCCAAGGCCTCCAACTCAGCATGCTCTCCACTGAACTTGCCCCTGAACTGCACCTCTGCTACTCCCCAGGGAACTAAGCCTGGTTATCACCCTAGAGGCTCCCTCTCCTGCGCTCCCATTATTCATCTGGGCCCCAAATCCTCTTTGTTCACGTCCCACCACAGCCCAGGGTCCCTTCATTTCTGCATCAGCCTCCCAGGAGGGCCTCTTAACCTCCCGCCTTGCTCCCACTCCCCTATGCTCCCCACTCCACAGCCAGAAGGATTCCTCTAAAAGTCAAAACGTCACCAAAAAACCCTAGTCAGGGAACTAAGATCCCGCATGACGCGCGGTGCGGCCAAAAGAAAAAAGAAAATTAAAAAACTTCAAGAAAAGCATATCAAATACCTGTACTGTCAAACCAGATAAGTCTCCCTCCATGCTTATTTATGTGTGCAGAGAAATATTCTGGAAGAACAGTCACAAAACATTACTAGAAATCATTTCAGGCTGATTCACCCATTCATTCAACAAAGATTTCCTGGCTCTTTTGCCCTTCCAGGATGACCAGAGGCACAGACAGGATACCCCTGCCTTCACTGGAGCTTTTCTTCTGGAGGAAAACAGCCTGAGCAAGGAAAGGAACAGAGGCACAGGGAGACGGACATGTACACATCACGGCAAGTCCTGCAGGGAAATAAGCAGGTGGCTTTGACAGGACGGCTGGTTGGAGGAGACCAGGTCTCTGCACAGATGGCTGCTGTGCAGAGAAGGGACTGGAAGGTCAGAGGGGACGCAGGGAAGAAGTCTACAAGGCCACTCCAGAGGCAGAATTTGGGTTGGCAGTGCCAGGCCCCACCTGCGGAGGCTACGCCCCAAGAGGGCATCACCGGAACAAGAGACCAGCCAGCAGTCAATGGTGCCACCTGCTGGCCAGTGTGTGTACTGCAGTCAGACAAGAAGGAAGGGGATGTGTGCTCGTGTGTATAACTATATTCTGCAACCCACCCCTAAAATATATCTCAAATCCATCCATCTCCACTCCAGGCAGACTCCAGACCACCACCACATGTAGTCTGGATTATTACAATGGCATCCTCACTGGTGTCCCCATCTCCCCTCCTGCCCACAGACGTACATTCCACTTGCAATAGAGCGGCCAGAAGGATGCTCCCACACACCAGACCACACCATTCCTCAGCTCAGAACCATCCTAGAACCTTGTCTATATCTGATTTCAAATAATCATAAAAAGATATTTTGAGACACTTGGGTAAAGATTAACTTGGACTAGTACTAGTGATATTAAAGCATTATACTATTTCTCTACTTCTGTGTGTGTTTAAAAATCTTTCATAATAAAAATGTTTAAAAAACAAAAATAAACAAACAACAAACAGGCAGAGAGGAGCAATGCAAAGGCTTGGGGGCAGGAACATGTGTGAGCCACAAGGGGGCCCCGTGTGGCTGGAGTGGGAAGGTGGCAGGGTTCGACCAAGGAGCCCGTCATAGCCTCCTGCCCTTGAGACCCAATAAAACAAGAAGCTGAATGAAAGACATATCACAGACATGAGGTAATACTCCCACCAAAGCAGAGAGATGGACCTCAGCAAACCAGCTCCAAGAAAAATCCCACCACACCACCCCACTCAAAGCACAAAAACCAAGACAGAAGATTCCCCACTGCCACAGGCATACACTCCCCTCCTGCAACCTGCAGTTAGTTCCAGGACTTGGGGATTGGATAAGGGAACGGGGAGGAAAGTCCACAGGATTCCGGCTTTATTACAGTGCTTGAATTTTTTACATATGTACATATACCTGTGTGACTAACAGTTGAGTTTTTTTTTTTTTTTTGGCCGCACCGCTCATCATGCGTGATCTTAGTTCCCTGACCAGGGATTGAACCCGCGAGCCCAGCAGTGAAAGTGCAAAGTCCTAACCACTGGACCACCAGGGAATTCCCAACAGCTGATCTTAAAAAATAAAAAAGACAGAAGAGGAAAAGATGCCCCCTGGGGTAGAGGAATCTAGAATGAAGGAAATAGATTAGAACCATCTCCAAAGAATTAATGTGGCCAACTACTGAACACATGCCATGTATGTACAACACTCACTCATGTAAGCCTTGAGGTTAGTGAAGGGCTATTATCACCCCCTTTTACAGACAAGAAAACTGAGGCTCACAGAGGTGAAGCACCTCACATTCATTCCTTCATTCAGAGAACATTTTTCTGACTGTCTCCTTACACTATGTGCCAGCTTCTGTGCTGAGTTTTGTGTATAAATTGGTGGATAACAGAGGCCTCATATTTTTGCTGCTGGTGGCAATGCCAGAATGATTAAAACCAGATTCCATAAAAGTTCTCATCACAGGGAAAAAAAATGCACAACTGTGTGTGGTGACAGATGTTAACTAGACTTGTGATCATTTCACAATATATACAAATATCAAATCGTTATGTTATACATCTTAATATAAACTTAATATAATGTTATATGTCAATTTTCTAAACTGACCACCTCAATTTTTAAAAAAAAACAGACTCCAGAGCCCATATTCTAACCACTACACCTCACTGTTGGCCCATAGGAAACACAGTGCTTCCTTGGACCCAGCATGATCCACAGGACACTGTATTACTGCCCACAGGAGATGCCACTGTCCCGGAGGCAGGTCCCCTCTCAGGAGGGACGGCCACCTGTGGCTGAAGTGAAGCCAGAGTCCCGGAGTCACTGTCACCACCCACCCCCTCCCAGCCCCACCACCTCTGCCTGGAGACAGGTGCTCCTTACTTGGGGCTCTCTGGGACTTTGGACGGCAATATGGTCAGTACCAGAGAGGACTTGTCGATGGCTGAACAGGAAGCCACCAGGTTCAGCTGGGGGATGAACTTGACCTGTTGACACCAGTTGGGGTGGAGAGCCTAGGAAGAGAGCGGTGGTGGTGGGAGACCCAACCCAAGGACAGTCATCCAGGCCCAGCCGCCAGAACGTGGCAGGGGTTGGGGACTGGAGGGGCCAGGAGATCCCCAAGTCTAGCGCCCGTCTAGTTATCACAGCTCTGACAAAGTGCTCCAGCCCCACAGTCCTAGCCCAGGTCATGTGATCAGGGGGGTGTGGCCATCATTTATCAGTGGAACAGGTTAAAAGCACTGAAATCTGCTGTCAGGTGAACTCTCATTTGTAAGTGAGAGGACAGGCAAGGTCTGGCCCATACTAATATCATTGTCTGTGGCCCCATGCCAAGGTGGGAGGAAGGACGGATCCAAGTCTTCCTAGTCCACAGTCCCTATCATCCACGGGGCGCCCACCATGGGTGAGCCTGCGCTTCCCGGCCCCACCGCTGCCCTTCGTGTTTGTCGGGAAGTGGTCTGCAGTGAGCGAGGATGTTATCTGGTGCAACTTGGGCGAGATCGGGACTTCCCTGAGACTGGGACTTCCCTGGCGGTCCAGTGGTTAAGACTCCGCGTTCCCACTGCCAGGGCCCGGTTTCGATCCCTGGTCAGGGAACTAAGATCCCGCAAGCCGCGTGGTGCGGCGAAAAAAAAAATAAAGGCTGGGACCCACAGGTCAAGGGCATGGCCTGGCTGGACAGGCTCTGTGTTCTGGCCCAGTGCTTGGCCTCCCAATCCGGAGATTTTCCTCTCCAAGACAAGAATGGAGGCGAGGTGAGCTGGGTTTTGCATGAGCTGTTTCACCAAGTGTCTGTCATGGTGAAGGCTGGAGGATGATTTGATCACCAATGGCCAATGACATAATCAATCATGCCTGTGTAATGAAGCCTCCATAAAAACCCAAAAGGATGGGGTTCTGAGAGCTTCTGGGCTGGAGAACACGCGGAGGTGCAGGGAGAGTGGAGACCCGGACAGGGCACGGAAGCTCCGTGCCTCTTCCACATACCTTGCCATCCTCATCTCTTCTATTTGGCTGTTCCTAAGTTATATTCTTTTCTAATAAACCAGTGATCTAGTAAAGTAAAACGTTTCTCTGAGTTCTGAGCTGTTCTAGCAAATTAACCGAACCCAAGGAGGGGGTCGTGGAAACCTCTGATTAATGCCAGTGGGTCAGAAGCACAGGTAACAACCTGAACTTGGGATTGGCATCTGAAGGGGAGGGCAGTCTTGTGGGACCCTTAAACTGCAGGATCTGACGCTATCTCGGGGTAGACAGTGTCAGAATTGAGTTGAATTGTAGGACACCCAGCTCGTGTCAGAGAATCACTTGGAGATGTGGGAAAAAAACACACGCTGTAATGGGTGTCAGACTCCTATAAGCGCTGCAGGTAAAGGGATGAAGGCAGAGGCTGATGGAGCAGGGCTGTTCTAGGCTGGCTGGTTAGGGACCCAAGGGAAGTAGAGGGGGGCGTACAGTATGTGGGGGGAGAGCATGGCAGCCTGAAGGAATGGCGTGTGTCAAGGCCCTGAGGTGGGAAAGGGCTTCATGTTCAGAGAACAGCCAGGATGCTGGCGTCTGTGTGTCAGAGTAAGGAGGAGAAAGGTAGAAAGACTGGGAACAAGCCATGGGCCAGGTCCCCTCGAGTCCTGACGGTCGTGGGGAGCACTTGAGATTTTGTGCAAGACAAGAGAGCTACTGGGGGATTTTGAGCAGAGGAGTGACATGACTGTATTTCTAGCTCAGGATTCCTGAGGCTGCCGAATGGAGAAAGCACTGCACAGAGAAAGGACGTGGGGAAACGGCGAGAAGCCGCTGCAGCCACCCAGGAGGGCTGGTGCCTGAGCAATGAAGGCGGCGAGAGAGACTAGTCACACCTGGGATGGTTTGGATTCCGCAGAAAGAGCGGACGGGATCCAGCAGCTGCCTCCACCCCATCCCCAGAGACCAAGCCCCAAGGCCAGAGACCGAAGGGCAGATCCACCTGCTGCATTTTTGTTATTTTTACCTGTGTACAGCTAATTACCATGGTTACAGCCAAGGGAAAATCCCACTTACCCTCAGCCGGTAATTTCTATACATAGGGGACTTCTCATTTAAGAGCTTCCGTGTGGAAACATTGGTCCAGTGATCTGATAGGGGAGAAAATCAAGGCCCATGTCACCAGCTCTCCTCGTTTGTAGAACAAGCAAGACCTCACAAGACCCCTTGGGTTGGTTTGCAACTCCCATGCATCCCAAAAGGCTTTCCCAGCCAAACGCTCACTCAAGCCTCCCTGTGTCCTGGTAAGTTCAGTGGGGTGAACTCGGCACCCTGAAAACAGACCGGGGCCAATAAACACTGCTGCCCAGAGTCCCCCTGCCAGCTCCTAGCAGAGCTGGAACCAGATTTCGGGGCTCCTCACTCTCCCCAGCTGGTTGAGTCTCCATTAGGGAGCTCTGACTCTGCTGGAGCGGAGAATGAACTGAGATCCTGGGCTCTTATTCATTCTGAAAATAATCATTTGGGAGTTTGCCATCATGCTTCAAACTACTGAATACATGCCCCCCTTGTCTGGCAAATACAAGTTCCAAGAAGGAGAAGTTGCATGCATGCGTCGTAAAGCAAGCGTGTCTGGCTGGAGCAAGCGCAGTAAGCACAGCCTTGCCCTCCCACTTTTCTCTCCTTCCACCTTCTAAGAAATCCATGAACTGACTGTGCTCAGCCCCATTTGAATAAGGGAACTGAGGCACAGAGAGGTTAAGCAACTGGATCTAAGTCACACAGAGCTGGTCTGTCCAGTCCCTCCCAAGTCAACACGCTGCTGGGCCCCCCTTCCTGTTTGTCCCCAGCCTTCAGTCTGCATGCGGCATGGAAGGACTCCCATCCAACACTCCAGCCTCATCTGCCTCCCCTCTGATTTCCTGTCCACCACTCGGCTCAAAGACCACCACCTCCTGTGCCAATTCCCAGGGTGGCACAGAGCGATCACGGTGGGTTGGGTCAGGGCAGGTCGGGCACCAGGGGCAGAGGCTGGCGAGACAGGACACAGCAGGGTGCCAGCCCCCTGCTGCATCCGGGGCAGGATCCATCTTCTGTCCGGCCAGTGGCGGATGCTGCCCCAACAAGCTGGGCAGGAGGTGTCACTGAGCCCTGGGGGCCCCTGGAGCCCCTGCTCAGAAACCCTGGCTAGAAGCCCAAGTGGCCGTTCTGGAGTCCTGGATGGAGAGGAGTCAGTGTCCCTGGGGGCTGGGGCCCCCTCCAGATGGATGCAGAGCGGCCTGGGGGCCTGACACTGCGGGTCGAAGGCTCGATCCCGGGCAGGGTCCAGTTCAGATATGTCCCCGACCGCCCCAGGCCCCGAGGACTCGGGGTCTCGTGCCCCTAGGCAGAGCAGCCCCAGACAGCATCCTCCAGCACTTAGTAGGTTTGGGATACTGCCTAGCAAGTGGTTCAAGTGCAGGCTCTGGCGCAGACTGCCTGCCTCAGATCTCAGCCACGCTTAGTCATTGTGGGGCCAGTGTAAACGCTTCCCCCCCTAAACCCCCTGCTCCTCCTCCCTTAACAGGCTGTGACGACAGCAGCCCCTCCACGCAGCAGGCGGGAACTACAGGAGGTGACTGCCCAAAGCACTCAGCACCCAAGGGCTCAGCAAGTGTCCCTGTGCTGATTCATGCTGCTCATGCGGAGTCGGGCCTTCCTCCAGGCGCTGCAAAGCCCACCTCTGGCAGCCTCTCCGCCCCACCCCACCACCCACCCACAGGCAGCTCCCAGCCAAGGAGAGCAGAACCCTCCTCACGCCATGGAGGAAGCCAGCGCCACCTCCCCAAGGCCCAGAGGGGGTCACACAGCTGCCACAGGTTCTTTCTTCCTGGGATGAGGAGGGTCCTGAAGCCCCCCCACCTCCGCACCAGCCCTCACGTGCACAACTTCCCACCTTCAGAGGGATTGCCCAGCTCCCCAGCCCTGCCCTGTGTCCCGCTGTCACGCCATCACTCCATCTGTCACAGGCGGCTCTGAGCTGAGCATGTGGGTGCACCGCCTTCCCAGGTGCTCTCGAGCAGGGAAGCAGGGAGGGGGAAGAGCTCTGAGGGCAGAACCATCTCTCCCCACTCCCCACGTCTCCGCTACCCCATTTGGAGGTCCTGGGGAGGATTCGGGGGTTGAACAGTCCATTGGTCACATCGTTGGAGGTGAAGACGATGACATTGCCTTTGGTGTCCCCATAGCAGAACACAGCCCTGTGATAGTCAGACCTGGGAAAAGAGGGAGACAGAAGAGGCCACGGAGCCGGCTGGGTGTGTCCGGTGCAACCCTCCGCCCCTCCCCGGCCTCTGAGGCCCTCCTCCACCTTGGAAGCGAGGGCAGATCCCACACAACTTTCCAGCCTTGACCTCAACAGCTGACAAACGTGGGCCCAGCCGCCCAGATCCAGACCGTTGGTGAACCAGGTCCAAGAGAAATCAACACTTTTTTTTAACCAGAATAAATGAATCCCTGGTCCTTCAGCTGCTCTTTGTCAAGTCACCCTACTGATGGACCATGATGTTCCCAGAGACACAGCGGGACAGGCCGGGTTTGATGGCTGACTTGGTGAAAGAAAGAGGGGCCGACAACGACTCTGAGGTCTGAGTGACCATGAAAGGGGACCCAAGAGAGAAGCAGCTTGAGGGGAAGAGGACACAGGCACAGAGGGTGGGGATCTTTCCAGTGCTGCTTCCAGAGAGGCTTTCTGGGGGTCCCAGCCCCACTGCTGCCAAGCCCCTGCACCGGTCTCCCAGGAGACTCACCAGTAGTCCAAGGTCAGGACGCAGCTGTCCAGATCAATGAAGGTGAAGGCCCGGACACATTTACGGTTACTGATATCAAAGAACTCTGGGGAAGAGACAGAAGGGGAGGCACACATGAACCCAAACCCACATCCCAGGCCTCAGGAGTCTCTGGTGACAGTGAGAAGCCTCACTACCCACCACCCAGCAATACTCTCAGGGGACTCTAATTCATGCTCACAGTTGGCTGGGTGACAGGCCTCTCCAAGTGCAAATGCATGGCTTGCATGGCTTCCAGTGGCCAGGCGCTGGCCTGGGGAGCCTCGGGGACTCACCTATCTTCTGGTCGGTCGACGCAATCGCAGCCAGGTTCATGTTGTGCAGACACACCATGTCAATGACCCACATCTGCTGGTTGTGGAGTGGATGGATCCGGTAAAGCTGCCAGAGGGAGAGCAGAGGAGACCTGGGCTGGGGAGGCTGACCAGGAGAGCACGCCAGGAACACAGCCTCCCCACAAACCCTCTCCTGCCACCCAAGGCCCTGGAGCCAGGCACACACCTGGTGTGGAGCCCAGCCTTACCACCAACTACCAATGGTGGGGTCTTGGATAAACTCCCTGCCCTGAGTCTCAGTTTCCATATCTGTAAAATGGGCTTAAAGAACACTCATCCTCACAACCCTTTAGGGAGTTTGACAAGCTCATCAAAGTTTTAAATGTGCATAGTTTGTGATCCCAGGATCCATTCCAAGAGGCATCTATGGATGTGTTTGCAGGTACTCACAGAGAAGTGTAAGCAGGAACGGGCACTGCTGCCCAGCTACAACAGCAACAGGCCAGAGTCTGTGCCTGGAAATGACACCTTACAAACCCACACCACCGATCACTGCCCGGACATTAAGAACGAGGGAGCTGTGTACATACAATGCAGAATAGTTGCCAAGATCTGTTATTAGTGAAAAAGCAAGGTGACCAGCAGCATTATAATGTGCTACCATTTGTGTATTTAAAGAGAAGGGGGTCGGTGTATGTACAGGCTGTCCATGGAAAAGTACCCCCAAAGTGGTCACAGCAGTTGCCTCCAGTGAGAGGAATTAGGGTCTGGGAGAGGAAGACCGACTTTTCCACGACCTGCTCCTCTCTGCCTGAATCTTTTTTCTCTGATTTTTATTGAGATGTAATTGACGTATAATACTGGTATTCGTTTTGTTTGTTTTGTCCGAATCTTGTTTACCATCTGCCGGTGTTGCCTGGTCAAAGCGGCTTATCAACGAGAAACCGTCCTGCCAGGTTGTGAGGAACGAATGGAGCCGTAACAGCTAAAGCATCCATGTGCTGCCGGCACTGGGAGGAGCTGGGCTGGCATGGGTGCCTCCTGCCCCCGTGTCAGCCTCACACAACCCTTACACAGACAGAATTTGAGCCGGCACTCCAGGCAGGGGAGACCACGAACAAAGGCAAGTCAGCAGAAATGAGCTGCCACGCCCAGGGAAGAGGAGGCCAGCCCAACAGGTCTGGGTTGGAGAGGACGGGCCATGAGTGAGGGGTGGCCAGCGGCGGAACTTGTATTTTACTCCCTGAGTAGCGCCACGCGGGCTCCGAACTGTCCCATCAGAACTCAGATCACCAAGAGCAAGGGCCTGAGCTAACGGCTCAAACAATGCACCAGGGCCCCCAAGGCCCCTCTCTGGCCCAGGACTGGGGTCTAACCCACACACAATGGAGGTGATGGTAATGCCCATCACCCCCCTAGACCCGTGTTCACATCAGAAACTGAGAGCCCTGGGGAGCCTCAGAGACCTGCCCGAGGTTGCACAGCTGGTAAGTGAAGCCCAGACTCCAGGGCCTTCCAGCTGCACAACCGTGGCCATGCAGTGAGTGTTCGAGGATGGTGCTTGGCGGCTCACTCTTGCCAGTATCTACTTGCCAAAGCAGCCCCTCAGGGAAGGATGCCCAGGTCTGTGGGCCTTCTGGGGGAGCCTCCCTCTGTCCTCTTCGGCCCTCCCAGGCTTTGGCCCTCAGGAGCACTGAGGTGACCATGTAGTAGACACAAGCAGGAGCTCAGGCTATAATGTGCCCCCCTGATAAGCACACAGAGAAAAAGAGGGTGGAATGTGCCAGAAACCCCAGCCTCAGGAGTACAGGTGAGAATCCCCCTTGGTCCTAGGCTACCAAGTGCACCCAAGAGAGTCACTGGAACTCCACACACCTTGGTTCTCTCCCTTGGCAACTGGGGTCAGGAGGATGATACAGAATCCTCCTGCCCCAAAGGATGACCCCTGATGCACTTAGGAAACACTCTGCAGGCACATAGCATGCTCACTCAGCCTTCTCTGCAGAGCTGGGCCCTCATCTGCTGGAGGACTCTGGCCTGGCCTGGCAACAGCAAGTACACCGGGGTTTTCCTGAGCATTTTCTCATTTACTGCGCTTGGCCAGGAGCTGACGGCACAAACGACCATGACGACGACGATGTCAGTTATGTTTATCAGGTGCTTGCCACATGCCTTGCCCTGCTCCAAGCACCAGGCATGGATTATGTCATTAAATCCTCCCAACAACCCTGTCTGTAGGGGATACTATTATTAACCCCACTTGACAGATGAGGAAACTGATGCACAGAGAGCAATATAGTAACTTCCAAGGTCACACAGCTGGGGGGTGGTACAGTCAGGGCTCTACGTCTGGCAGTTGGGCTCCGGAGCCCACGTTCACAGTCACTGTGACTTCCTCCCTGGTCCAAGTAGAGGATTTGAACCAGCAGGACTTGGGGGTGGAATGGGTGTGACAGGGAAAGGAAAGGAGGTTGATCTCCAGCACGAGAACCCTGGTGGATGATGATGCCATTCACTGACCTGGAGGCACAGGAGAAGGAAGCCTGGTGGGCAGGGAGGGCTACAGTGACATTCAGTTTGAACAAAGTGGGTTTAGGGTGTCTGTTGGACATCTAAGTGCAATGGACATCCAGGTGGAATCCTGCTTTCAGAAGAGAAATGCGAGGCTCATGGTCCCATGGGGAAGCCAGGACCTGATCCCAGGAGCAAGTGTGGCTGTCTAGCCCACGGGTCCAGAGAAGGAGCCCACTCGGGTCCAGGGCATGAAGGCAGAGGCTTTCCAACCACCCACGTGGGCCCCACTCACCGTAAAGGAGCTGGTCAGCGAGAAGGACTCCGACCAGAATTGCAGGATCCCGTCCTTGGTGACAGTCAGGAAATGCCCGATCTTCTTGAACCGCTGGACTAAGAACTCCACTTTCACAATCTCACACCCATGATTCCTGCGGAAGGTGATAAGAGAGAGGAGCCCAAACCAAACCAGAACAAAGAGCACAGAGGAGGAAGGACAAAGCTTCCCTCACAGGCACCACGAGAAACTCGGGTGAGTTTCTGTGAGACGTGGGCTCTGCCCCTCCTCCAAAGGGGACTGTCACCACTAACAAACGTGGCCAGAAGGAAGGGAGACCCACATGGGATGCTGGGCTGACACGGGGCTTCCAGAGCAGTAAGTTTACCCCATGAAATAGCCAGTCAGCTTCCTCATGATGGGATGGGCCAGATGAGACAGGGAAAAGATGTTCTTTCACAGGAAAAACAGTCCACAGGAGGCGAGTGGAGTGGGGCTTGTCAGGAAAACTGCAAAATAACAGTGTTTCCAGCAACTACTCTAGTGCTTAGAGATGGCGGGGGGGGGGAGGGGGGGGAATAGGGCCCAAGAACGAGATAAAAGTAGATAAAGGGATGGTGAGAAATCAGGGCCTTGTGAACCCAACTCTTCATCTCCAAAATCATGCCCTGAGCATAGCTAATAGCTCCTGGGGCATGCCTGGCCTCGCAGGAAGCCACTGAACGGCCTTCCCAGCAAATTTCAATGCCACCTTCCAGTGGCTTCTTTCCTGTCCCCAAGCTGGCTAAGCCAACTGGCTATTAAAGGGCCAGACACGGCACAGCACACTCTCTACCACTTGATGTGCCCACACCTCTGGGCCCCAGAAGGGCAGGTGATGTTGCCTCACCTTACAGAGAGCCAGGGGCTAACCGTCTGCCTGGAGTTATGTCCCGGTTCCCAGCAGAGCTGGGACTAGAACCCAGGCACCTCGACTCCGACTCCAGCCGGAGCCCTTTCCACTCGTTGCCATGGACGTGAGCTGAGCCGTGACTTAAGGATAACCCACGTCACTGGGAAATTCTACTGTGTTACAGACTCTGCACAAGAGACGGGGACTCGTTATCTGGACACGGCTCTCCCCTCTCTTGCCCTCAGCCCACGGCTCTGCTCAGAGCCTGACCAATTTTCTCAGTCACCCCTCTAGCCGTCCCTTCCAATTCTGCCTCCTCTGTCAGGGCCAAGAGACTGTAGGGAACAGACCCAAGAGGTGAGAGCTCTAAAGTGAAGAGTGCCCCAGGAAGCTGTCCCCTCCTGAGGTCGCAGCTTCCTCATCTCCACAGTGACAGCACCTCCACGGGATCAAGGAGATGGTGCGCTGGGTGAGCTTGGCCCAGGCTCAGTCCAGGTGAGCCAGTTTTCAAAGTTCCCCTTTCCTGATGGTGATGAAATATTATTTGGCTATCTTCTCCACCAAGTTGGACATGCCCTCCAGGTTAGTAGGTTGAGCAAATAAATAGGAGAAAACAGGGACAAGTTTCTTGTTTCAGGCCCTTGGGATCACCCTGGGGAATCAAACGTCCCAGGAAATAGACCAGCAAAGGTATGACAACACCCAGCAAAGTTTTCACGTAGAAATTTATGGTTACAAAGTGTGTCATCACTCATATTTATTGGCTATTCCTCAATTAAATCTTGACCAAATTGTTTTCAAAGTTACCCTTTTGTGGTTTTCATCACACCATCTTCTCTATTAAACTTCAGGTTGGCTGAGGGCAGAGACACCCTTCTAGTTTGCGGTCTTCTCCGTGGCCTGCTCTGGGTGTGGTCCCCGGAGACAAACTCACCCACAGCCCCTCCTAACCAGGCCACAAATGGAGGCCACCACATCTGTTACCACAGGACCCGGCTCCCGGGCCCCAGCCGCCTGCACGGGGCATCTGGTGCCCCAACCAAGGCGGACTCCGGGAGGAGAGCAAGGGGTCTGCAGCAGCCCAGCTCAGGAGGCCTGGGCCCATGGGCTGGATCCACTAGAATGTTCCTCGTTCTTAGGGAGTTTGGAGGGGTGGGGGAAGACAGGGCCAGGGCACAGAGAGAGGAGGAGCCACATGGAGGAGAGAGCCCGCAGGGTCAGGCACAGATCAAGGCAGGGACAGGAGCCACTTGTGCCAGGAGTGATGCAGGGGCTGCTCCCGAGGCCTAGTGCGGGCTTGAGGAGCAGTCTCCTGTGATGGCTCTCACTCCTGTCACCTCAGAGGAAAGCCCTATCCCCGCTATGTGAGCCATCTGTGCCCTGCGGATGAAACCACAGACCTGCTCAGCCCCAGCCAGAGCAGGAAGCAGGAGCAGCGTCTATGCTGCTGATAGGGAGGGCCCAAGAGAGCGACCCCACCACTGTCACTTGGCCTCTCTGAGCCTCAGTTTCCTTGTCTGCAAAATGGGGACACAACGAGGGGATGCTCAAGCCCACCTATGGGGTTGTGAGGCTGAAATGAGCTAAAGAATACCGAGCTGCAGGCGTGGTGCCAGGCCCACAGTGGCCCCACAGACAGGCACGGGGACTTAGAAAGGGGTGATGCAGGGCTGGCCCCAGCCTGGTCCAGACACACCCTTCAGTCCAGGGAGTCCAGGGAGAGGCTCCTTACAGGGGTATGATCCTCATGGGAAGGTGGAAACGCAGGTGGCACTGGCTCCTCATCATCTTCTCCTTCCCCTTGAACTCACGCATCACGTAGTCCAGGTACTCCTGCTGCCTCGGGAAGAAACGCCAGCAGGGAGGGCGTTGGCCAAACTGGCTGAGCCCCGGCTTCCAGTGCCTGTCCTGTCTCTTCCAGCCCCTTCCAAGGGACTCCAGGAGCCCCCAGAGGCTCTGGCCGAGGGAGGCAGCCAAGCACCAGAGCTGTTCTTAGATCTGGATTGGCAAAGGGCCTCTCTGCGCGCATTTGTGAAGACAGCACAGCAGCGCCTCCCTCCTTAACGCGTTTCTGTAATCCTAGATAATCCTCACATCGCTCCACATTTGCCATTGCATCTGAGTCTCTTTATTCACCCCACTTTATGGATAATAAGACTGAAGCCCATATAAGTATAGATGAGTTGCCCCAGCTCATATATCAAGAAGTCAATAGCTGGGGAGGACCCAAAAGCCAGGCCACGAGGGCAAATCTAGACTACTGACCAGCCTCACGAAAATATGGCCAAGGTCGAAATTGGCCACCATATGAAGCTATAACAAGAGACAGGGGACTTCCCTGGTGGCACAGTGGTAAAGAATCCGCCTGCCAATGCAGGGGACACGGGTTCGAGCCCTGGTCCGGGAAGATCCCACATGACGCAGAGCAACTAAGCCTGTGCACCACAACCACTGAGCCTGCGCTCTAGAGCCTGCGAGCCGCAACTACTGAGCCTGCGCTCTAGAGCCCGCAAGCCGCAACTACTGAGCCTGTGCTCTAGGGCCCGCGAGCCACAACTACTGAGCCCACATGTCACAACTACTGAAGCCCGCGTGCCTAGAGCCCGTGCTCCGCAACAAGAGAAGCCACCGCAATGAGAGGCCCATGCACCACAAGGAAGAGTAGCCCCCGCTCACCACAACCAGAGAAAGCCCACGTGCAGCAACAAAGACCCAAAGCAGCCTAAAATAAATAAATTAATTAATTAATTAAAAAAAAAAAAGAGGGAGTTATGAAGAAAGATCATTGTGTAGATGACAGAGTGCTGGAAACATGTTTACTATAGAGTATTAGAGAAATGAAAGCAAAAAACACAAATAAAGAAACAGAATGTACATCTATGCTGAGGGGGAGGTATGACAGACCTGTTAACACATGGGCTCTTGAGGCAAAACCCCTGGGTCTGAAGATTGGCCTGGCTGCTAACTAGCTCTGTAACCCTGGGCCAATTTATTCCTCTCTTGCCTCAGTTTCCCAATCTGTCAAATGGAGGCACATTACCAGCACCTACCCCATAGGATTCCTGTGAGGTTTAAGTATAATACTATATAAACTGCTCAGCACAATTTCTGGTGTAAATGCTAGTTATCGTTGTCAGCATTGCTACATCAATACATCAGACTGTTTTTTTGTACTTTACTGTGTTCTTCTGCATTCTTAAATGCTATATATGTTCACTGTAGAACATTTAAAATCAGGGGTAAAAAGCATTATTATTAATATGCTCTAAAACCCTGACATTTTTTGATTTAACAGCCACTGAGTGACCATAAAGGGCTAAGAGATGGTTGTGGCACCAGCTGGAATCCCCTTAGCCAAATGGGAGGCTGATGTGCAGTGTGCAGGAGAGCCACATGGCAGGCGGGGGACCTTGCCGCTCACTGCTGTGTGCTCAGCCTGTCTCGGGCAGGGGTTACTAGCGTTTGTCACACACTCTTCTGTACCCCGGCAGGGAAACAAGCTGCAGTGAGCCCAGCTCACAGGGGTCTCGGGAGGGCCCCCTCAAAGACTCCAAGTGTTCCCTCTACCCAGCAAGCCCCCCAGAGTCTACCCCCCTCTTCGGCCCTCCGCGTGCCCCACTGACCAGCCAAGGCCCACACCCTCCAGCCACCTGCAGCAGCGGGGGCGCCCTCCTCACCCAGGTGATGGAGCCGTTACAGTTCATGTCCACCTTCAAAAACAGCGCCTCTATCATCTCATTGGACGTATTGCTCAGAATCTTCTTCACAGCCTTAACGAAAGTCTTCATGTCCAGGGCTTCAAAAGAGAGAAGGAAGAACACCATCCACTTCACCACAAGTCCCTCGGCCCCATCACCAGCCACAGTGTTCTTGGGTGTCTGGGTGCTGAGGGGGAACACACAGAGGATCACATTGCTGGGTCATCTTTTGCATCTCATCTGTTCAACATGCGATCACCCAAAAATACTGGCTGCACACCTGCCGCATGAAAGCACCGTGTTGGTCCCATGGCAGTGACGGGGGTGGGTCCTAAAAAAGATCAGATCCCATTTCTGAGCAAATCAGACAGACCAGGCATTGAGACAAAGAAAACTGATGAAAACTCCAAAATAAATAAATAAATAATAAAGACAGAAAGAAGAAAAACATAAGTAAACAATGGCAACAAAGGAACATAAATAAATTCAAAGCTATAGAGGGAGAGGTGAAACGCACCTTTTAGAGGCAATGAAAATACAAACTTGGGCTGGAGGGAAAGATGGGCAGGGGAGAGGCAGAGGGGCAGGGATAAAATTTCTTCCCCTGCTGGGTTTTGTGGCTACAGGGGAATCTGTCTGCAAATGGATCAATTACTCCTGTCTAGATTTTTTTAAAAAGAATCACAGTCTTTAAAAAGAACTTCTAAAACCCCCTCCAAACATTTGGAACTTGCGCCGTGACCTGAAGGCTGCTCCTCTCGGACCTCACCTCTCACCACAGTCCCCTTCATTCTCTGCTCCAGTCACCATGTCCCCACACCGTTTCTCACCCTGCCACCTCAAGGCCTTTGCAGCGTCTGGTTCCTCCACAGAGAAGTCTTTCCTCCTTACCAGCCTGGCCATGAGCTCGGGGAGTGCAGGGCTGAGCCTGTCCCCTCTCTGACTGGGTCCTCAGCGCGCAGCAAATGTTTGTTCCCTGAGCATTTCTGTTGGCACTGGGACGTGATGACGATGACTGGAGACCACTACCATCTGCGTTTATTCTTACTGATCGCCTGATGGTGGCAGGTGGGGGCAGGGGCGGAGGGGGGTGCTGTGAGGAAACTGTGGCACAGAGAGGTGGGGTCGTGTGCCCAAGGTCACATGGCTGGTGAGTGGTGGCACCCAGACCATCCCCAGCAATCTGGGGTCACGTTCTCACCCTATTCCACGCTCCTCATACAACGCCCAGCACGGCACTACAGCGACAATTATCATCGTTTACTGCTAAACTGAGGAACAAATGAAAGCCTGAACGAAAGCTGCCCTGCTTAAAGAAGGAGCCATCCTGCTGATGTGAACCGACAGCCAAGAGCCTTACACATTTGAGTGACATGTAACAGCCCCTCCGTGTATCAGATGGACGTCAGGGGACAGCCCACGAGCACAGAGCTGTCTCCTCGGGAAAGAGCTGGCAGTCAAAGGGCCTTTGTGCAGGGTTAATGAACAAACCCCTCTTGACAACACTACAGAGAGAGTCCCTTTCATTGGTGTTTAAGAACTTGTATATATTGTTCACTGCTGTATTATTTTAATATCCTTCTTAAAAACAGTTTACTGAAAAAACGTTGAGTATAACAAGAGGATACACACAAGGGTGTCCTGGAAAGGAAATGTACACCGTGGGAGCCAGTCGGGTCCCCTGCTCATCACGGCTAAAAGGAAGCGCTCACCCCTCACACCAAACGGTTCACTAACAGCTCTCGAGGCACAAAAGTGAAAATATCATGTCCCTGGGGAGGGGGCCCCTACATGCCCTAGGATCAGGCAGGAGGGACTTTCTGGGAGGCTCCCTGCCTCCTGCCAGCTCACTCCTCTGAGCCCCAGTGACCTCGAACCCCCCCTGAGGATGCCGTTCCTGGTCCTCGGGGCCTCCTCCCTTCTGGCAGCCAAGCACCAGCCACTCTCGCCTCCCCGGGCTGCTGCGTCTTCCCCAGGCTCCGTCGCCTGCTCTGTCCTGTCACTCGTCCTGTGCCTCAGCTCTTCCCATCCCTGTCCCTTTCTTTTCTGCTGGACACTCTCCTTGAACGATCTCATCTATTCACCCATCTCTACATCTCAGGAGAGAGTTTCTCTCCGTGTCCCTGAATATTTCCAAGTGTCCCCCTGGCCCTTTCAACTCAGCATGTTTAAAATCCAATTTCTTATCTTTATCCCGAAACTTGCTCCCATTTCCTGTGTTCACCATCTCTGCTAACGGCGTCACCTCCACCCAGTCACCCAAGATGAACACCTGAGGGGTGAGTCCTGTGGTCCTAGAATGATGCACTGTCATTCTCCCCATCTTACAGATGAGCACACAGAGGCACAAGAGGTGCGGGATTTGCCCAAGGATACACAGTGGTGCAGCGGGGATTTGAAACCAGAAGACTTCTTCCTCTCTGTTGTAATCTCCAGGACCCCATGTGGGGCCATCACATGATGAGATCTTTCAACAAACCCCCCAGGCTCCACATCCAGCCCGACCTCCTGGCCACCATGACACTTACCTTTCTCAGACAGGTCTAGATGTGCCACCTCCCCATCAGCCCCACTGCCGGAGTTCAGGGCCCTCCTGACCCGAGGGCACCCACCGCCCCCCCAGGGACACCTGGCCCCCCAGCCTTGCCCCAGGATGCCCCGCTCGCCCTCTAGCCCAGCAACACCTCTCCTATGCCAGGCCCTGCCTTGACCCTCCCTGTTCCCCATCTCCTGGGAAACTCCCACTTCACCTTTCCAGGCAGGTCAAGGATGACCTCCTCTGAACACAGTGGGGCAGGAGTCAGGGGTGGAGGAAGGGGGAGAGGCTCCCGCTGCACCCGCACCTCTCTGTGTTGTCTGAACTTTCTACCCGTGTACTCTTCCAGTGTCAAGTGCCCCCAGCTCCCCGCCCCTTTCTCTTCCTTTCTTTGTAATGCCAAGAGGTAGGATAATGGATTATTTACCTCTGTTTTTTATATACTTATAAGCATTTAAAAAAATAAATGCTATATTAAAAATACTTAAGAAAAATGTTGTTTTATAATAACTTACATGGGAAAGAATCTGAAAAATAATATATATGTATGTATAACTGAATCACTTTGCTGTATACCTGAAACTAACACAACACTGTACATTAACTATACTTCAATTGAAAAAAAGAAAAGAAAAGAAATGAAAAGAAAAGAAAAATGTTGTTTCCTAGCCTCCACTCTGCCCTCCAGGGGAAATAAGCACCTGTTCCCCACGCTTGTCCGGAGCGCATGCCTGCCCTTCCCAGCACACAGACCATGGAGGACAGGACGATGCTGGGCACTGGACTCACACCCCTGCTCTCACTGAAGGGGCCTCCTTCATCTGCTTTAGCATCTGAGGGGCTCCACACAGTGGGGGTGCCCGAGAAGGCACAGGCTTTGGTGCCACAGGACTGGCCACTCTGTCGGGGCCTGTGGTTGATGTCTGTCTGCGCAGAGGCCCCAGGTGCCTCCCGTGGACAGTCAGGACCCCTGCTGCAGGGCTTCTGGGAGAACCGAATAAAATCCAGCAGAGGCCTATATAACCCATAAGGCCCGGCAGAGCTTGGTAAAATGTCTGTTGGCATAAAGGGTGGGTGGCACTCAGCCTGTGTGCCACCCACGTCCACCCAGGAGCACCTGAGCAGAAGGTAAGCTCCCCCTGCCTGCAGGCCAAGCTGCAGGGCCCCCTAGCCCGGTGGTTCTCCCACGACCCCTGAGCAGCCTGCAGCCTCCCCTAGGCAGGCGCCCCTGGGCAGCGGGCCAGGGGTACGTGGACACTTTCAAGACCAGCAAAACCACTGCAGCCCAAAAAGGGAACTTGCAGAACAGGGAAGAGAACCATGTATCTCCCCTCTTCCCTCCGAGGCAAGCACAAATGGCCAGGGTTCCCGAGAAATGGTTTCAAGCCCATGCTCAGAATTCACCTCTTTTAAAGCCTTCTGAAAGAGAAAAAGGGTCCTATTTTCCTTTACCCTCCATCAACTAAGAGTGAATTTTCCTTTCCTCCATTTAAAACCACGGCCAGTTTTCTCTTTTGTATTTTAAAATGAGGAAGCTCCTTTTACACTGATAGGAAAAGATTTCAAGACATATTAGGTCAAGACATATTCAAGAGGGGAAACTAGATAAAAATTATTTTTTAAAAAAGCAAGGAGTAGACAATTGTGGAGATCCTTCACAATGTATACGGATATCAAATCATCACTTTGCACGCTTTAAATACATTACAATTTTATTTGTCAATTATACCTCAATAAAGCTGGAGGGAAGAAAAGCAAGGAGTAGAGCAGTGTAGACAGTAGTGCATATGAAAAGGAGGGGGAAGCAACTACAGGCACTCTGTGCTTCTGAAGGTCACGGGAAACGGAAAGCAGTAACGCCCGCAGGGACTGCATGCTGGACGGAGCAGCACAGTCTGGCCCAGGGAGACATTTTCTCTGTATACCAAGAAAAGGTATCATGAGAAAAGTGCCTTTTGAATTGTTTCTTTTTGGGGAAAATGTTTGTAATGCAGCATTGTAAAAATACTGCATGGTGGTCTGCTTCGAAAAGAGGGAGAGATAATGGCACCTTTTGAATTTTGAACTGTGTGCCTACATTACCTGTTCAAAACAAAAGACAAACAATAAAAACTGTGGCTAAAGCTGGGGCTGTCAGGTCCTCTAAGACACAGTGGTGGCACCTCTTGGCCGAAGAACTCTGATTAGGGACAATCTCAGCTTCAGGTCAGACACAAATTGTCCCTCCCCCACCTCACTTTGCTCTTTGTAAACTGACCATTTGTTACCCTTTCCTGCCAAAACACGGTGTGGCTGTAAAACTCAAATTGATGGGGCAAGTAGCCATGGCCCCAGCATTGGCGCTCAGAGTCTAGTGGATAGAAATAAAGATGACTTTAAGTATTCCAATAGGAATAATAATTTAACTTTATGTGTATCTTCCCAAGGGGATAAATCAAGCTCTAAAGAGAAAAAAAGTTTGATGCACAAAGGATGTCCTTCACAATGTTATTTAAACTCAATAAAACCTAAATGTTTCATTTAGGGAAATGGCTTAGTCAACCAGTAGAGCACTTGCATTCACTGCTAATGATGATTCAGAAGACCACATAAAGTATGAAAAAACCCTTAAGGAATTAACATTAAGAGCAAAAGAAGGGTCTGAAATTACATAAAGTACAATTACAGACATGTGAAAACACACACAGCCATCTGGGGCAGAGAGGCTGAAGGTGGCCCCATGATGGCCACCTCCTGGCATTCATGCCCTCCTGTGATCCCTTCGAGTGTGGCAGAACCTGTGACTTGCTCCTGGCCAACAGAATACGGCAAAGGTGACAGGATATACGGGACTGTGTGTGCATGATTACGAGATTGTAGCGCACATCGTGCTGGAGTTGCTATCTTCCTGCCTGAATTGAGTCTTGAAATCAGCCGTGTTGGTGAGTCCCACAGGGCCAGGAACTGGGCAGCTCTAGGAGCTGAAAACAGTGGCCTTTCAATAGCCAGGAAGAAACAAGAGCCCTCAGTCCTGCAGCTTCAAGGAGATGAATTCTGCCAACAACCTGGCGAACTTAGAAGTGGATCCTTCCGGGACTTCCCTGGTGGTCCAGTGGTTAAGAATCCCCCTTCCAATGCAGGGGACGTGGGTTCAATCCCTGGTTGGGGAACTAAGATCCCACATGCCGAGGGGCAACTAAGCCCATGCACTGCAACTACTGAGCCCTTGTGCCTCAGCTAGAGAGCCCATGTGCCGCAGACTAGAGGCCATGCACTCTGGAGCCCATGCACCACAACAAAGGGCCTGCCTGCTGCAACTAAGACCTGACGTAGCAAAAAAAAAAAAAAAAGTGGATCCTTCCCAGTCGAGCCCCAGATGATGCTGCAACCCCAGCTGACACCTTGGCTGCAGCCTAGTGAGACCCTGAGCAGGGAAGCCAGCTAAGCTGTGCCCAGACTCCTGACCACTGAAATGGTGAGATAATAAACATGTGTTGGTTTAAGCCACTAATTTTGTGGGAATATTGCTACACAGCAATAGATAATGAACCATACATATGAAACTGTTTGGAAGAAAACATACTGAAATGCTGATAGAGGTTACCCAAGTGTTTGGATTAGGGGTATTTTTTTCCTCGCTCCCAAATAGCCTCTAGTAGGCTTACAATACCCACACAGTATAACGATGAAAAGTTTTAAAGGAGATACTGGATATAAAAACGCTTGTCAAGTCTGCACCCTTCACCCACGCCAGGTCCTGGGTCCCTCCCTGTGCAGAAGCCAGAGGCTGAGCCCATGACGTAGCCTCACCTCCAGTCGAGTCGACCTCATCTTGAAACGTTTTCTCCATCTGGGCCAGGTGTGGCTCAGTGAACAGCTCAGACTCATGCTGGAAGTCGGATGTCTGGCTAAGGGAGACGGAGGGTGTCGGGGAGCTGAGAACCTCCTTGTTCTTCTGGGACCCACCTGCAGAGGACACCTGGAACACAGATGACTACAAGAACCAGGCACTGAGAGGGGTGATTTCCTGAGCTGAACAGTTTAAGCACATCTTATTGAAAGAGCACACCTTTGGAGTAGGTAGTGTTATGGTGTGTTATTTACTGATGCAAACAAGTAAGTCTTTAACCACTTTTAGGCCTAGGAAGCCCAAGGAAGATCTAGACTGCTTCTCCTGACTCTGGGGAGGTAACTACTGTTCCCCTTTTACAGATGCCACGACTGAGGCTCAGCGAGGTTAGCAGACACAGCCAAGGTCCCACCTCACACATCACAGGACTCTACTTTACAAGGTGCTTCAGTTTAGTAACTATATAGTTTCAAATCTTCAGTGGTCAGAATTCAAGACCCCAAGGAATCCAGCTCCATCTTCTCCAGCCAATGTGATTTTGTGCTGACCAGCCCAGACACCCCAGATCAGGTCAGATCACCTGTGCACAGCAGCCAAGCTTATGCAGTCCCCTCCATCGGGGGCTCTCGGCTTCTGCCTCCTCCTGCTCACCTTCCCGCATTCTCCACCCAGCCTTCCCCATCCCTCCAGCCCTCCACAAAGCTTCCTCTCTGCTGCCCCTACACGTGACTCAACACTTAGCAGTGTTGCAGGTTCCTGAGGACTCAGGTCATCAAAGGCCACCTCCCCCAAAAGACTCCAGGTGTGGACTATGTGATAACCATTGGGTGTTGCCCACTGAAATGCACTGCTTTGGGCCTTGGGCAGTCAAGAAGACTTCAGTTCAGAAAGTCAAAAGACAAGGTGGAGTTTGGACTACTCACTCTCCCCAAACGCAGTGCTCCTCCAACTGTGAACTTTCCCTCATTCCCTCAGGGTCTATGCACATTTGGTGAGTGCCAGGCACTGTGGACACACCATCGCACAGAGTGGAGACCTGCCTTCATGGAGCCCAACAGATGAGCTAGTTAATGCCCTCACCAGCCACGCAGGCCCCGAGGTTAGAAATCCCACCACCATCTTTGGTTCTTCCCTCTGCCTCCCTTGCGTTCTTACTGTCCTTCCTATTGATTCTTACTATGATCCATCCCCTGTATCTAAACCCTCCTCTCCCACATCCCTGCCCCACCCTAAACCCTAGCCTTTTGCTGGGACAAGTACAATGACCTTCCCCAACTGGGACCAGAGTTTGGTCTTCCCTTCAAATCCACCTCCCAATACACTGGCACCAATTATCTTTCTGGAAGGCAAATCTGATCATGACTCGACCCCAGCTGACACTTTCCAGGCTACTCCCATCATCCCCAACTCCTGAGTGTGGCACTCAAAGCCCTTTGCAATGGAGCCCCGACCTGTCTTTCTAGTTTTAATGCACACACCATGGTCCAGGCACGCCAACTGCTCTCCACCACCCCACAAACACAGACAGCATTCCAATTCTACTCACGTCTTTCCCTCTATGCAACACAGACCACCATCCCCAGAGATGAACTCCTACCCATGCTTCAAGCTCTGGCTCAAATGACACCTCCTCCAAGGAGCTTGTCAATAACTTTCAGGTGAGAGTCATCATTGCCACCTCTGTGCTTCCAAACTCTTTGTTCCTATCTGCCATGCATGCTTGACACCTGTGCATGTCTGTCCATATGTGTGACAGCAAGGTGTGATGGGAAACACACAACTCTAGAGTCCCAGAGCTCTCTGGGCTAGAATTCTGCCTGGCTCCCTGCTCCCAAGCTAATTCATCGTGGGCATATCACATCACTTCTCTGAGCCACGAGTTTCCTTATCTGCAAAATCTCTCCCCAGTATCCACCTTGAAGGGTTGTGGTGAGATAAAATGACACCTGAACACATGTGAAGCCCCAACAAATTGTATTACACAATCAATGAGAACTCCTGTTATTACTCCCCATCTCATAGTGAGCTCTTTGAAGGCCAGGGCATTTTAAAATTATCTTGGTTTAATCTATACTAATTCTATTTTCCCCAGCCCCAAGCACATAATGGACACTAAATACTCATCTGGCTTCATAATACTTTGTACAGCCCACCCCACCATTATCACAACTTAGCTGGACAAAATTAAGTACAGTCCATGTAGAGACTGCAAATTGGTGGCCTCAGTTTTATTGCGTTTGGCCCACACAATGCTTTAAAATGGAAAACCAGCCTACTGCAGTAGACTTGTTACTTTGTAAATATCTAAGCTTGCAACTCCCTGTGCAGAGGTTGATAACCTGATAACCGACATACTTGGATGCCCATGAGTGATGCCTGGTGGCTCTGGAACACCCCCTCCCGTTATCAATTCTGATGGCTTTCTTACCTTTTGAGATAGAGAGCTCTCTCTGAAGTCCTCAGAAGACATTGGTCTTGACCTAGAATAGGGAATCATAGTTGCTTTAACTCCAGTCTCTGTAAGGACCATGTGGGACGCTGACCTAGCTGAGTCACAGGAGGGTGGAAAAAAAGTCAAGGTCAAGGGAGAGGATGGCTGCCCCGTGCCCATGGACCCCCAGCCCGTATTTGATGAGCACCCGTCTTCTCATAGGGGATCCTCCAACAGGGAGTTTTTCTAGAGCTTATACCTGTGAGCCTTCTTTCCTCTGATGGGAAAGAGTTGTCCTACTGAGGCCCTGAGGCTTCTCAAGTTACTATACTCCTGGCTTAATGCCAGAGGCTTCCTAAAGGGAGTCACCCTTTCTTCAGAGTTAGAAAAGGCTTAGGAGGCCGTGCGGGGGTCCAACTATAATTCACAGATTAGGGAAATAAGGTCCAGGGCAAGCACATTTCCAAAGGGTCAAACACATGCACCAAAGGTGAGGCAAGATGGGCCCCTGACTCTCCACTGTGTGCACCCACCCGCCCTCAGTGCCCCTGGAGGCAGGACTTCTCCTCACGCAGCACAGGGTCAGGTGTGAGTGTGGAGGAGGGGTCCATTCCGTGGAGCTCTGCTCTGAGAATACAAAGGGCACATTTCCACTGGGTCAATGGCACCTCCACAGAGGATGGAAGACAGCATTGTGTTAGGATTACTGGAGCGTCAATCCACCTCATCGGCAAGTGTCACCAGCAGGAATCGAGAGGGCACTCTAGGATGGCATGAAAACTTTCATGAAGGCAACTATGAAAACTCATCAGCATAAGATGGAGGGAGAGAGGAGGAGGAAGACTGGCCCATGGTGTCCTAACCTAACTGTGTTTTGGCGACAGCTCAGCTATAAGGACCAAAGGAGAGAGAAGAGCCGAAGGAAAGGAGACTTGGAAGCCAGGAACCAGGGTAACTGAGGGAAACGCCAGAAACATTTCCAGAAAAGGGAGCACTGAGGGAAAGTGGCTTAATGCATGTGATGTTGGGCCGTCCAATTAGAAATAAAAAACAAATACCTAGAAATATGGGAACTGAAACTTGAGTGGCTACATTTAGGGGATAGAGAGAGGAGGAGAAACACACAAAAGACAGGATGGGTCAACCAGGAAGATTGGGATGCTCCAGAGTGAGCCAAGATGATAAGAAATGAAGGCCACTGAACACGGCAATGAAAGGTCACCAGTGAGAAAGCTGCAGAGGTGTATTCATAAGTCCATTTCTGTTCAAAATATATACCTGTAGATGTTGCCACCTGCATGGAAAGAGAGCCTGGAAAAATAAACTCCAAATGTAATGTCAGTTATTTCTGGCAGGTGAGATTACAGATAATTTCTATAGTCTAAAATCATGCATCTCTCTTTTTTTTTAATTCAAAAGAGGTTCATACCAATCTTTAAGATTTATTTCAAGGGAATGGATGGTGGGTAGCAATTTACTCATCTGTGAAAGACCGTTGTACAAGAGTGGTTGCTGGGAATTCCCTGGCGGTCCAGTGGTTAGGACTTGGCGCTTTTACTGCTGGGGCCCGGGCTCGATTCCTGGTTGGGGAACTAAGATCCTGCAAGCCGTGCAGTGCAGCCAAAAAAAAAAGTGGTTGCTGCAACATCGTTCAGAGCAGCAAAAAATAAAGTGATGACTATCAGTAGAGGAATGACTGAATAAATCAGTACACCTGCACTCAGGACGTTACCCAAGGAATCAAAAGGATGAATCTGACCTTCGGCAGACGACTAGGAGGGATTTCCATGACATACAAAAAGAGTGCACAGAATGATGCCAATATTTATAAAAGAATGACAAACAGGTACGTGCTTACACATATAAGTATGTGTGTACACATACACACAACTGTAAATGGGACTACCCTTAATAATTATGGGGCCAAGAGCAAAAGAACAAATATTGGTCCACATAGCAAGTCTAGTTATTTAAAATGTTTATAAATTATTACACTGCTAAATAAAATACATTCTATTCTCCTACCTTCACAAATACACTTTCCTAACAAGCTGGAAGGCCAGGTTCAAATTTAGAACTCTTGAATTCCTCAGCTCACTGACAGAATTTGGCAGTGTGGCCTCCAAGCCCTCTGTCCAACCCCATGTCCTCTCCATCCTGCTGAGGGGGCTTGTGGATGGTGGCATGTGGACGGACACCCCAGCCCATACACCCAGGCTGCATCTCCCCCATGCCTCCACTGCTCCATGGCCACTGCAAGCCTTGGCAAGGCTGCCCTCAAAAATGACGCTCTGAGGAATAGGCCTACAAAGACTCTGGAATCAGCTTCAAAGTGATTTGGGTGGGGAATTCCAGTACTTAGAGCAGGGGACGGGGTTGGGGGGGGGGGGGGCCGGAGCGGGCAGCACACCGGTGGGGCCTGAGTGGCCATCTGCTTAGCCCCTTGAACCTACCTCATCTGGTGGAGAGGGACATGGCCAGAGGAGGGACAGAGTGGGATGCCCTAAAGCTCAGCCCGGGGCAGGGGCCCTTCTTGCCTGGGTCTAAGGGGGTACTGTACTGTCAGCACATACAAAATTATGAGTACATATGGATTATGGGGAGTTGGGGGCCAATGTGGCAGAAAAGGCAGGCCAAGAATAAAGGAATACAAAAAAGTCTGCACTAACACAAGGCACGTATATCACCACATTTATATTAAGCAACAAAGCACTGGTATGTATACAGAAATCAAGTATACTTTGTTTTGCTTTAAAGTCCTGGTTAACATGTGATTAAAGTTAACATCACTGATGAGGGAGCCAAAGGCCCTGCCTCCTGCCGTGCTGGTCTCAAGATCACCACTTCCGCGGTACCATCCACAAACATACGTAACCTGACAAACCCAAACTGCAGGACATTCTACAAAGTAACTGGGTTTTACTCTTAAAATCTGTGTCATGAAGAACAAAGACTAAGGAACTGTTCCAGATTAAAGGTGACTGAGAGAGCTAACAACTAAAGGCAATGCGTGATTCTGAACTGGATCCTAGACTGGGTGGGGAAAAGGCCTAAGGGCCTTTATTAGGACCATCGGCAAAATTTAAACATGACTACGTTCTTAGATAATATTGAATTAATGTTGTTTCCTGCTTTTGACAACTGTTCTGTGGTTATACAAGAGAACATCCTTGGTCTTAGGAAATACACACTTGGGTATTTAAAGGTAAAGGGACACAATATCTGTAATTTATTCCCAGATGGTTCAACAAACGTATACGATGATAAAGCAAATGCGGCAAAATGTTCACCATATTAGTCAGTCTGGGCAAAGAGGAGTTCTTTATACTATTCTCACAACTATTTAAATCTTTTTATTATTTTATAAATATTTTAAAACTACAATAATTATTTTATTTAAAACTACAATAATTAATTTATTTAAAACTACAATAATCATTTTTAAACTACAAGTTTTATGAGAAAGGGAGGAGCTCTGTATGTTCGTGGACTGAGGCCACAAAGGGGAAAAAATATTGGTTGAGGGCAACAGAGACACCCAAGAGCAAAGCACAAGAGTAAGAAGCAAAGAGAAGTACTAGTCCTCTGATACTGGAAGGAAGAGAAGATTCAGCTGTAGAGTTAAATATCTATCCGGAATGAGAGCAGGTAAGATCAGAGGAAGCCTCCTCTGAGGGGAAGGGGGCCAGGGTGTGGGGTTCGGTACAAACCTGGGAACAGGGGTGAGAGCTTACAACTGCCACTAGGGAAGTAGGCGGAGGACGGGAGAATAACTGGTTTGCTGAGTAATTCGTTTGTAAGAATTTACAGGGGCAGATGACTTAAGGCCAAATGCAGTTAAAGCTGTCCTGGAAATCTAGCTCAGACAGGCTCAGCTCTCCTGTTCGGCCTTTAATCTCAGGCAAATGGATTTTAGGGCCCAGGTGTCCAATCTTTTGGAGATGACTTTAACCCCAAACCCTCACTCACCCTGACCCAATTTGCTCTCCCCAGTTAACACTGCTGGCTATATTTGACAGAGGCTTATTGGTTTTCAACTTCCTTCTCGACAGAGACATCTTGACAGCTGTCCCCAAGTCCAAAGTAGCTCCTCTATGAAGTCACTGTGGAACTCCGAGGGCCTCAACCTGACTGCAGGGTCAGCTGGCCACACTTAGAACCAGGAAAATGAGATAGAATTCCATATGCAGAACACAAAACGCAACAGCAGAATCCATCCCACAAACCATAACCACACAGCCATGTTTCATCTAATCTGAGACATTCTTTTTATGGATGAAGTTGAACTTACAGCAGACAGTGACAGGAGGAGCTACAGCACACAAAGGCAGGACAAGTATTAGTGGAGAACGACCCATAGGACAAATACAGCACAGAGCGCCCACAACTCATGGAAACTGTGGAAAATGCCCGGGAGCTTAATGATAAAGCAGCGTTCACCAAAACCAAAAGGCCAACTAGCCCCCACAGCTGGAGGACAGTGGGAGGCACAGCAGCTCTCTCAACATAAGATGCGTGAGCTCCAACTCTTTGAAAAGAGGAAGACTACAAGAGCACTGTGTGTTAAGATGGGAGTCCTATAAACCCAGACTTCATGGCAGGCCTGGACTTGATACAGCACTGTTCAATCTTGCCCCTGGCACAATTCAGCAGCATGAGCTGGCCAAAGGCAAATCTCTTGGGCAGAATTCAACCAGGGACATGGATTCCAGACTTAAAGATACCCAGTTGAATCACATTTCATGATGATCTAGATGTTACCAAAATGTTAACTGATCACCAAGCCAAGACCCCTCCCCATATCTTCACCACAAAGAGAACACCCACACAGAGAAAAAATTTCTGCTCCCATTTCATCAACAGTGGAGACAAAAGACTCTGTCACACTGTAAAACATGAAAAGTAGAGTGGTTCAATGAAATGTCATAAAAGATGCAGAAGGTCTTTTAAACCAGAGTTTTATTAAACTAGGTATTAATAAACTAGAAGGGTTTATTAAAAAACAACAACAACAACAAAAAACAGAAACAGGCCAATTTGACTATTCCCCACTGTCTTTTGGTTTGGGGTTTTCATTTTCCAATCCAATGTTATCATTTCTACTTACAGCAGCCCCTGCGTTTATCAACATTTTTACATGGGCCAAAATATGCTAAATTCTATCACAATAAATGTAACTTTCCTTCCCAAAGAAGAAACATGAGCACAAAGGGGAAATAGTAAGATGCATTCATTCCACTTCTTAGGTAAGGAAAAGTTCAGAAAACCCCCACCTAAAACGAATAAAATCGTGATCATCAATAATTCAAGTTTATTAACTCAAGAAGTAGGAGGGAAGGTGTTTAAGAAGAAAAAAATCTCGTAGATAAACCTCTGCACAAAATAATTCTGGAAAAAAGTTCAAAGTCCTACTTGAGACTAGTTCAGCCATCGCTTGCCAATCCTAAGGAGATTCTACTCTGCTCCCTAAAAGCGGAGATGGAATGCTGCCCGAAGGCTTCAAGGACACAGTTACTGCTCCAGGGAAGGCAGCTCCACTCCACTCAGCAGCAGCGCCAACTCTGTCCTCGCCAGCTTTACCACTGCGGGACTTAAAACGTAAAAAATTGTAACCTAACGTACAATTTGTATGTGTGAATTACTCTTCAGTAAAGCTGCAATTATTCTTCACAGCTTTATAAAATTTATTGAAAATTTTAAGGTGCAACTTGATAGCTAAGAAGACAGGCTTTTTCCTTTTCAAAATCGAATATACAAGACAGAAGCCAATGACCATTGGAACTGGAGGGGACCCTGAGGATTAATGTCAAGATCACACCTTTAGTTGAGACTAACAACTCAACTCACATGACATTTAAAACAATGCTCTTCCTACCACACTGCCAAAGAGAACTCCGGATTCACGTACCAAAGATTTCAAAATACCATGATTCAAGAAAAACAACAGATTCTTGGGGTGGTTCAGTACCTAATTACCCATCTCCTCCCCAAAAAAGAAAGAAAAAAAATTAAGTCAGAGAGTTACAAATTCTTAGGAAATTTTTTAAAATAATTTTTATTTCATTCAACGTTGAATTACTGTTTCTTCTCTCAGCCTTTAAAATTACTAGGGAGGGAGGCGCACACACAGGGGCAAGCTGCGATTAGCCTACAGCTACCTGTAAAAAACAGGTTATTCCATTCTTCCTAGTAGGGTTTAAAATTTCAAAGTAAAAACAGCAGTCATATATAATTACACATTTAACTCACATTATTTTGTAGAAAAACATAAAATACGAAAAAAAAAAGGCAATATCAGGTTAGGAACCTTTAGAATGGTAAAATCCAGATGACCCTGAGGTATGCTGGATCTTAAAATCACTAGAACTACTCCAAAATATATAAATGGGCCCAATCAGGAGAAATATAAATATGAACGTGATGAAACAATTGTGAAGCAAGCAAGACAGGAAAGAAATCTGAAGGTCACTCAAGCTTAGACTAGGATAAACGGTGACAGATCCTGGGTGCAATATATTTAGATTCTTGCACTAAATGGTGGTTCAGGGATGGATGTATTAGCAAAGTTCTCCCTGCAGCTTGCAGCCTGTGGGGAAAAAAGCCAAACACATGTGTTGAGCCACTTTTTACTTCATCTGTCAAAATCTCTTCTTTTAGAGTCAAAACTTTTATTAAAATACAAAAGGATGTACACTTTACAAACCATTTCATTGTCAGTGCAAATTTTTTCAAAATTTCACATGCAAAATGTATGTAGCTGATGCTGAGAAACATTTTGCTTTTCTCTGAACCAAAACTTTCTCAACTGTTGAAAACTGGCCTCCAGAGGCAACACTTGCTGGAACTGGGCACTCTCCCACTCTTTCTGGCTCTGGTATCCTACTGGCGTTTACAGACCTAAGTAACTTTTCCTGGCTCAGAAAGGTTCCTGGGGAAACAATCCTCGCTCATCTCTTCACTGAGCCAATGAAAAGCCATGCTCTGCAGACCAAGGAGGCAGGGCCTGGAGAAGGACCCTGGTCCTGATCCTTGGCCTCCTGATCACAGCACTTCTCTCTTGTTCATTTTGGAGAAGCGCTCCAGCCACACACTCCCTTTATATATTCAGTCTACCCACTTGCATGCTTGACCTTGACTTAACTTTAATAGTCTAAACTGCAATTTGTGAATCATCCATGAAAGCTGAATCTTAGAAACTCATCTTTGTCCCCGCTGGAAACTAGTAAGAGCCACAAAGCCAGCTTTGTTAAGACCTACCCCGACGGACTGAACCTCACTACAGCTTCCCAAATCTCATTCTCCCACCAAAACTGAAAATTAAAGACATTAGCAAATGGAATAAACTGCTCTTCCTCCTTTTCCTCATACCTGCATCAAGCCTATCCTCACCAATTCCTGCAGACTGCGAAAAATATTCAAAGTAAACCAGGAAAAAGTTAAGGAAAAAAATTTTTAACTTTTAAGGTAAGACATCTCACAGAATTCCAAACTTACTTTGTAATTCTAAATCTATCTCTTGATACCATTCACAAAGTTCTAGGCTTTGATGGCTAACTTGCTTTGCTTTTCAAATGATCACAAGACAAAGATTTGCCTCTTCCTACCTGCAGAAACATGTCTGTGAAGGCTACTTTCATTTTACAATTCAGAACATCAGAGCATCCAATACAAAAGAAATATAAGTTACTTTAATTTTTTAAGTGTGTGTGTGTGTGTGTGTGTGTGTGTGTGTATATATATATGTGTATATATATATATATATATGGTCCTGGAATAAGGGGCCTAGAACTCTGACTCTAGGGCTCGACCTGCTTACCTAGATAACGAAATTAATAAGGCAACCTGACCACAACCTCAACAGAAAGCTCTGTGCTCCAGGCTAAGGTAACACTGCTTTCCAACTCAGATTAAGCCAAAAGGGAAACAGACCTTCACAAATTATACCTGCATAACAATCTGGCTGAAGGCATCTGGGATAATGGTTCTAAGGATAGTCAAGTTCAATGTAAAAGCACAGAATTCCTCTGTGGGCTTTCTTTCGGACAAGGACTCTGCATATTCAGTTATACTGTCACATGTGAAAACTGAGAAAAAAGCTGCAAGTGTAAGAAATAAGTATGAACTCATCGGGTTTTAAAATTTTATAACTGGAATGTATGAATTCAAAAATACGACATACTCCTAATTTTAAAACAACAGCAACAGTGCCAGACCAGCAAAATGACTGGTGATTCATGAACACTGACCGAAGGCTCAGGTTCAGCTTGGTTCAAAGCAATTACTTCCACTCTGTTGACAGCAGTCAGATTTGGGTCACCCACATACTAGCAAATTAATCTGATTAGGCTGATCAGGCTTAAAGCCTAGGTTTTGTTTGTAGACTATGGTGAACTATGGTAAACATCACAAAAGGAGCTCCTCATACCAAATCTCATAAAACAATCCTTAAAGAAAAACTTCCCTAGACTCATTTTGGTTATAGCAAAAGAAAACTGCTTCCTTTCCAACACCATATTGTATTCTAGAGAGTAAACCCTGAAGAAATACCTATCTTTAAATCAATGAATCAATTACTGAATCACTGAATCTTCATTTAAAAGAGAAAGGTGTGTTTAGAACACGATTTCACCTGGGGGAAAAACAGGATGAAAATCATAGTCTGAAAACTAAAAGGAGCTGGACTCGTCAATCAATCCCTGCAAGCTGAAAAAGAAACATTAGAAGAACTTGTTACTTACTTTACAAAATACTCAAAGTCTATCTTAAGGATCACCCTCCTGAATTGTGCCCTAAGCTTTTCTGGTCTATAAACAATTTCAGACTGGATCAAGAACCCATGCAGGGCTTCCTAACGCTGTGGTCACCTTTTGTTTCTCAGCTCATTCTGATCTCAACAAGCACCCAGTGAGGGAGGCATTGCAGTCAACATCATCATCCCTGTTTAGCAGGTCAGAACAAGAAAAGGGATCAATTAGCTCAAAAGTCACAAAGCTAGGAGGGACCTACAAGGACTCCAATCTGATATCCCCCCTGCCAGAATTAGACTTGAACTTGCAGGCATAAATGTTAGGCCAAAAAGTACACGTCTGAGGACTACATTAAGCCCAGGTCACCTGAGGTATATAGTAAAATGCAGATTTCTAATCTCCTGACTCAGAATTTCTGGGATTGGACTTTAGAAATGTATGTCAATCAAGTTCTACAGGTGATTCTGAAGCCCATCAGTTTGAGGACCACCAGCATGAGTGAATCCTAAATCTAAATCCAGCCATCTGTTTACCTATACCGCATGCAACACAGAACCTGCCAAGCAAACCAAGCTGCTTATTCAAGTTCACCGCACCAGTGATCTAACCTGAATTAGCCACATTAGAAGACTGTGCCTCAGCCTAAAGAGCCAGGCCAATGGACTTACTAGGTCAGAGATACACACAGTTATCAGCTTCACTCTTCCCAAGGTAACGTCTCAGCTGACATTACCCAAAATTATCTTCACAAACTCCATGCACTCCTGGAGGTAGCCTCTTGTAAATTACAAACACATGTGGTATCCAATTCCTTCTTGAAGGTGCCTAACATTTTAAGGAAGGTTTCATACCCTTAACTTCTACAGGAAGTAACATGGGTGTAACCCTAGTCAAAATCATCATCAAGTTGGGTTTACAGAGCATCCATAATTGTGGTGGGTACCCTAAAGATCATATAGCAAACTACCTTCTGACCATTTAACTTTCTTTTATACTGAAAATGGCAGCACGTCGCCTTTTGAACTCGTTTCTTACAGCACAGAATTTTAAAAGGGAAAAAAAACGGTGATGATTTCAGGTTACAGATTGACTGTGTTCACTGCCTTTGAAACATACTTTCAGGAAAAAAAAGTATTGTCCCATGGTATCCACCAAGCTCTGTCCTGTATATCTCTGGAGGAAACAGCCTGAAAAGGTTTCACGGTAGCTAGGCCAAGCCCTGGACTTCTGAAAGACCTCTCACAGTAACATGAGAGTGTGAAACAGCAGGAGGCTGAGAAATGTACTGTGAAGAATGGAGAAAAAAGAAACAGCCTTACAAATAAGCACATTTGAAAAAAAAACAGTGAAGGATTTCAAAAGATCAGTCCTGATTTAAGAAAGAAGCGTGGGTACCTTATCATTTGAACCTAAAATAATATACCCAGGGCAAGACAAATTTCAGAAGACATGACACTCTTGAAATACAGAATTTTATTTAGAAACTGTTTAAAGTAGCAAAAAACCCTGTCAAGACAGACCAGGTGGAAAATGGGTTCCCAATAAAATGGAATTTTAGGGCAACAAAAGTCTAAAAGGCCACAAAAGAGAAATAGCACCACTGTTATTTGAACAATGGCTAGTTACTTGCATTTTTTGGCATTGTTAATCACTGAATCTGGGTTTTCCTCTGAATTCCACACAGAGCATGCACTACACAACAATTTTATCATAAAATACCTGCTTGCTACACACATTTTAGGACAAGCTACCACCAGAAACAAATCAATACAAATACATCAGGGGCAGAACAATCTCAGTAGTGGGTAACACACATTTTGCAGAATTCTGCCGAACAAAGGAACTGAATAGGCTGTGGGCAAAGCAAATGAGGGAGTTAAGGAATGAAATATTTTAAATATTAATAATTAATTCAGACATGGTACTGTATTTTCTGCAAAAGAAAATTAACATTTCGTAACACGCTAACATTTTTATCTCCAAAGAGATTAGTGCACTGGCAAAGTATTCCGATAACAGTGGAGGGCTGTGGACAGCAGGTACCGAAAACACCCAGCCTTGCAGATCCCAAGGTAGCAGTGGCCTTCCTTCACTGATCACTCCCTTTGCCAGAGGTCCAGAAAGAACTTGCAGCATGATCACCTGCCTGCTGAACTTCCACTCTAAGCAGCAAACTTTAAGGAGCCAAAGAGGAGTCCCCAGTGGGCAAGGGGAGCAGAGAAGAGAAACATGTTAAATGTAAACTTAAAAGACAGTAAAATGGGACACAACCCCCATTCAAATCCCAGAGATGTGGGCAAGTCCCCAAAAGTAGTTGTTAGATTTAAAAACTGGACACACCTCATTTCAAAAAAAAAAAAACAACAACAACAAAACACAGTACATAGAAATATCAGGGATAACTGGAAAAATCACCAGAGAAATGTTCTGTGAAAATCAAGCTCTTCAACTCAACACGTCTCAGGGCTGAAACACACCCTCTATTCCTCCAGGCAACAATGCCTCTTGCTTCTTATCAGGGATGCAACTGGTCAAGGACACTAAATGGCTTTACAAAGCAACTTTTCAAACTTCCCTTTTGGGCCAAGGTCTGGGCCTATGAGGATCAGGCAGCCCCGTGAGGGCTGGGAACAGCAGGTCCCAAAGGTTCCAGGTTCTGGCCCTTCCTTCCCAGACACAATGTCAAACACACAGAAGCTCCTGTCATGTTACATTTTACATTTTGAAATATGGAAGCATCTTTTAAATACTCTTAAGGCATTGATTTATTAAAACGTTCTCTGTCAAGATTTCACATTAGCTTAAAATTCAAATCAGTCTTTACACTTCTCTACTGAGAGGTCTCCCCCTTCTCCAGCCATCAGTGCTACCAGCATCCACACAGTGAGCCCCATGGTCAGCCTCTTTGTTCCCTGGGTGAACCAACTAGATGTTAATACTGCTCTGCTACAAGGTAAAAGCTCCTAACTCAAACTTATTGGAAAAGGAGTGAAACTTCTGCAAAGTGCACTTTAAGAAGAGGTACTTTTTGCTTACGAAAAGAAACCAGTGAGTCCTCTAAGAATAATAAAAGGGAATATTTTACAGTTAAGCACATGATTTGGAGTGAAGAATTCGGATGATGCTCAGCTGGTCCAGGCTGTTAATACTCTTCTTGTTCCTCCTGCGGGCCCCCTTCATCAGGTATCACGAAGCCTTCCTGAAATGGGAAAATGAGAGGGGAAAGTTATTACTCAACGCTGAATGAAAGATCAGTTTCTACTGTGGGTTCACTTTCCTCATATTTAAAGCCTCTCTAAGTCAATGGTTCTTCCTGTCTTTACCACACACTTGGCATTTAATGGCACAAGGCCAAGTGACCACTATTTTATTAGTTAGGCAGTGGAATCACATCCCACAAAAGGCAAAAACTGAGCACAAATTTACTCTCAATCTTTCAGGGGTGATGGATGTGTACACTGTCTTGATTATGGTGATGATCTCACACATCAAGTTGTACTTAAATATGTACAGTTCATTGTGTCAATATAGTTGTTTAAGAAAATTTACCCTCAAAAATCCCTGAAGTCACCATAATGGTGCCATACCATCTCCTCTCAATAAACTGTCCATACAGCCAGCTTTTCCTTCATTCATTCTTTTGCCTGCACTTAGGAACCATGCACACATGCTACTGCAGGTGTTGTGGGTGTTCTGTTTACTCAAAACACCCACAACACACATAGTAGCTGCAAGGCTGAGCCAACATCAGAAGCATGGGAAAACATCACACCCACGGCTCCCACCTCACACTCACTCCAGGGCATATGGCATGTGCTAATGGCCACACTACCATAAGAACTTAGACTTCCCCTTCAACCCCCATCTTTTTTTTAACTAAATATCTATGGCTAAATTTACTTAAGCTATGACTCCACTAAAATAATACTCAGACTAGATCAAGGACACCTATATCTTCAACCCCTTTGTTTGTATTATCTGGCACAGAGCAAGCCCGAAATAAGGATTTATTGAACAAATTATCAACTTTTCAGTCATCTGTCTTAATCCCCCCAAATTCACTTGATATGTTTAGAGCACACTGTTAGTAACAGCATTAATGCTGCCTTATATTTGTATACCGCCACATACTACGAAACACGTAGACATATACTGTAGTTTGATCCTAAAGACCTTGCTAGGCATGCAGAAGAATTATAAATAATTGCAGCCATTAAACAGTGGCAAGATGTCAAATCCTAAATCTAGGGAAAATCAGTTTTCCTTGTTCAGCTAACACAGCATGATTCATATCAGCAGATTCGGCTGTGTAACACACATGGATCTCAAGAAACTTGACCACAAGGCACTCTGGGGAAATAGGAACCAGATACACTCCAGGTTGGGAGAAAAAAGGTACGCTCTGACAGCTGTGGGCAGCAGACATCAAACAGGGGCCATGTGCCTGGTTCTCCAGGGCATGCCTTGGGCCCTATTAAAAAGAAGGCAGCACCTCAGGCTGAGGGGTCCAAGCTGAAAGGGGTGGAGTGGGGATAGCGGGGTTAAGAGCACCTTGTGGCACTCATGACCTATCAGTGGCCGCAAACTACAGAAGCAGGGCAGCCAGCCACCTGAGTGTCCTATGCCTGCCTCAAAGGCTGACAGACCTCAAGGCAGAGGCTGAAGCTGGGCAGAGGTGCCCTCTCTGGCTGACTTTAAGGGTCAAAGATGAAGTCTTTTGATGAATGTTATGCTGAAACACAACAAGCATCAGTACTGAGTTCGCCGAAACCAACCAGATAAAATTTTTCTATTTTCTCTTAGGTGGCAAAACGGCAAGAAAATATCCTCATGTCAACACGTACATCTGTGGCATAGAGAATGTCCACAATCCTCTGCAATACAGGGTTGTTTTCGCCCTCGTTCTCCTGGCAAATCAATTCAATGTTCCTTAGCTTTCCAAAGTAGAAATCTCTCTCTTTCTCCAAGTCTTCGACGGTAAGTTTCAATACGTTGACCTGCACAAAACATTAGAAAGGATGAGACACCTGGCATTCATGCACCAACAGCACATCAGATAAACTTCTAACCCAAAAGGAGATGTGGGCTTTCATTAAACTCTCTAACAAGGACAAAACCCCACTTTAGTTTAATATCAATTTTCTTCAGCCCCAGATAAATAACATGGGCTTGTTCATGGCACCCTGACTATAACAATTCCCAGGAAAGGACAGGCTATATCATGGAACATGCAGGAACTTCTCAGGGACTACGACAAGATCAAAGAGAAAAATCCATGGGAGCCTGAGACAAATACAGAAGCAGAATCCACAACCTGGCCCAGCAGAGTGGCTGCCCATCATATACTGAGTCTTTACCAGGGCACTTGGTCAATCAAGTTCAGGTCTTTCTGCAAGTTGAAGTCAATGGTAAGAGAGGGTCTGGTCCAAGGGAGCAGGGTAGAAATGATGAGCCAGGAGGGGAAAACTATCTAAAGATGGCTAATACTAGCCAAAGACAGCTAGCACTGAGGCAGGCCTGGGCATGGAAACTCAATGGTTCTTTCTCCCCCACAATATGTTGGGGCTAGGGGGCGATCCATGACTCAAAAGAAAAGCATTCTCTGATGAGAGGGTCCCTGCATCACTCTCTCTCCCAAGAGAGTTTCAAAAGGGAGAGAAGATAGCAGAGGCAGGCAGCAGACCCCACCACATTCCACTGCTAGCTCCCCTGAGCATCCTGTCAGCTCACACCACTTGTGCTGCAGGATCCTCCAGGAGCCCCACTGAGGGACTCTAATTTCCACAAAGGGGCAATGAAGAAATAAATCTCAGTGCTTGCGCCAGGACTCTATCCAGCCACAAGTAATAGAAGTCATAACAACTCTCACAGCCCTTTGTGTATTTTAAGCACAGTATGTCTTCGTTCTAGTATACTCAAATCGATGACGTGCATTCAATTTAACTCTCACTGAATGCAAATTACATGGCATAGGGTGTAGCATAAAATCCCCACAGGCCTTACAGGCTAGGGCCCCATGGAAGGCCGAGCCAGGGAATCAAAGGTGCAGCTGCTGAGAACAATTTGGGTAGCAGGGAATTCTGAGAGCCAGAAGCACCAGAGAAATCTAGTCCACCTTCTGAACTTCTAGCTGCAAAAACAAGCAAACAGCTTATCCAGCTTCCCTGACGAAGAAGCCAGACCCAACCAAAGGATCAAATCCTGTCCCTTCGGAACCTGCAGTTGAGAAGCATCCAGAGATGATCCAGGAGCAGGTGACTGGAACCACCAGGACCATTCCGTCAAAGACTTAATTTCAATGTTCAACATCAAAGGCCTGAAAAGACCAAACTAGAATCAAGGTTCTAGACACCCTCTCACTACTCCTTTAGCAACCACAGAAATCATTTTTAAAATAACTGAAAGGATTTCCCTGGCAGTCCAGTGGTTAAGACTCCGCGCTTCCAATGCAGGGGGCACGGGTTCGATCCCTGGTGAGGGAACTAAGATCCCACATTCTGCACAGCCAAAAAAATAATCAAAAAAAATTTTTGGGCTTCCCTGGTGGCGCAGTGGTTGACAATCTGCCTGCCAATGCAGGGGCCACGGGTTCAAGCTCTGGTTTGGGAAGATCCCACATGCCGCAGAGCAACTAGGCCCGTAAGCCACAATTACTGAGCCTATGCGTCTGGAGCCTGTGCTCTGCAATAAGAGAGGCCGCGATAGTGAGAGGTCCGCGCACCGTGATGAAGAGTGGCCCCCGCTTGCCGCAACTAGAGGAAGCCCTCGCACAGAAACGAAGACCCAACACAACAAAATAAATAAATAAATAAATAAAATTTAAAACAAACACAAACCAAAAAAAAAAAATTTTTTTTAAATAAGTAAAAATAAAAATAATTGAAAGTTTCAATAAAGTACTAACACCACCTAGTCACCAGCAAAACGAAATCATCCATCTGCCCCCACCCTCCCCACCCCTGCTTTAACTGCTATTTGTTGCCTTTCCTTAAACTATCAGTTACTCCCAAAGTGGAGTGAGTACAAGAAGGGGACAAAAGGGCAAGAGTAGACTATCCCCAGGAGTGGAAGCTGCCTTGGATCTTCAGCCCAAGGTCCACGAGCCAGGGAAGAGGCCTTCTAGTCACATGAGAAGGAAAGGGAAGTTAAAACAGCTTCACGAGGCACGGTAGCTTGGAGTCCATCTGTACACACACGTTACACTAGTGCCTCCCTCACAAACCCACTGAACCCTTCTCTGGCCTACAAATCAACAAGGGCACCAGAACCGAGCCGGATAGGTCCCACCCACAAGGCCAAGCAGCAGCCCTCCTTGACATCACTCAATAACTATGAATCCACAAGAAACAACATGCATACAGTAAGTCATCAGCTTTCACTTGGCACTCCCCTAACTGGTGATTTATAAGGTTATTAAAAATCTGTGATTAGTAATCAGCGTCACTCTTAGAACACTCTCTTATAGTTAAGTAATAGCTGTAACCTAAGAAGCCCAAGGAGAACGCTTTGGGCCTGCACTGGCCAATACGGTAGCTATGAGCCACATGTGGTGTTTTGAGCCCTTGAAATGTGGCCAGTGCAATTTGAGACAGGCTGTAAAGATCAAACACACACTGGATTACAAAGACCTAGTACAATGTTCAAATGTAAAACATCTCACTGATAATTATCTGTAATGATCACATGTCAGAATGCTAATATTTTAGATATATTGGGTAATGTGTTATTTGAATTAATCTAACCTGCTTCTTGTTACTCTTTTCAATGTGGCTACCAGCAAACTTTAAGTTCTATATGTGCCTCACATTTCTGGTTTACATTCTATTTCTACTGAACAGCACTGCTCTGGACTAAAATCAACTAAAAGAACATTTCTCCAGGATGACTTAACAGTGTGGAATCATTGCAGATCTCCCAAAGGCTATGGACACCACAAGGTAATTTGTGTAGAATACACTGTTCTCCTCTTAGCCCACCAAGCCCATGTGGCTCTACTTTCCCATCAGTCGTGTCCCCCAGACCTCCACACCTTTATCAAGGGTCACCACTTCAAATACTTTCAGGGTTAGAGACATCATGTAAATGAGCCATGGGAGTCAGTAACAGGGTGTGCTCAGGACTTTGGCAACCTGGAAAGAACCTAAAATCCTTCATATTAAAAAAAATAATAATAAAAATCAAAACCCTGTTCAGGCCAAACAAATCAGTTCTGAGGCAGGGCTGGACCAGCTGGCTGTGAGCTGGGTCCAAACCCCAACTCAGGCTATTTAACCTCTCCGAGCCGCACTGTCCTCTGTAACACCTCACACGGCTGCTGCAAAAATGAAAGAAAATGTTTAGTAGAGCACTGGCGCTCACACTCTAAAAATGGTAGTTTTGTTTTTGCTGTTAACAGTTGTGTATTTCACCAAAAAAAATCTAACTCCTGTGAACTTTTAAAACATACTTCAGAACCTATTTCACTCTATCAAGCCCACAGACAAGAACCATAACAATCACAACTGTCTTTCATCCACTGCCATTTACCCCATTTATCCCAAACACCCTTCCAGGTACTTGGCAAAACATCAGCTCACGAAATCCGCTCAACTACCGTGACCAAAGTATTAGCCCCACTGCATACGAGGCAGTGAATCTGGAGAGGTTAACTGACTTGCCCCAAGTAGAAGGTAAGTGGCAGAGCCAGGATGCACCCCAAATCTACACAACCCAAAGCCAGAGCTCCCTCACACCGGACACAGCTGAACAGCAGTCCCATGGAACCCACTGCATCTTCTCCTGGAGAGCACAAGGCCAACCCAGTGCTGGCTGCCGGGCCTCGGCACTGACACCTCTTTACCCTATTTCTCACTGAGACTGCTTCCTGTGTACACCTGTGCCTGGACACCAACAGTTACAGGGAAGGCTCCTTATTCTCCAGGACTTATGCACTCACAGTGACAGTGCCCACAGGGTGCTTGAAGCTGCCACAACAATGGGGATGGTGACCCAGTCACTTCCACACTCCCAAGGCACCTATGACCATGGGGTACACACAAATCAAAGAATGAAAAAAACCAAATGTGATCTTTGAGCAGGCTTTTGTGTTCTGATTTCCTAGAAGTATGATCTGGGTCACAAGAGGTTCTGGATTAAAGTGAGGCCATTTCCTCCAGGCTTTAGGACTTGGCTTTTAAAAGGAAAGTAACAGGGTTCAATCCCAAAGTCACAGGAATCACAGAGCATCCTTGATTTTAAATCTGGAATGAATCAAGAGAATCATCCAAAAGCAAACAAACAAATAAAACAACTATAAGAATTAGTGAGAAAATCTCTGAAAGTCTAAAATTTGTTCTGATCTACAGAGACCTCTCCCAAGTACCTTCAGGATATTTAATCCTGAAGATGTTTCAAATCATCGGCCTATTAAGAACAGAAAAGCAATAGGCTTTGCATACCAGTTCCACTCTCAACTTGATACTCTAGTGGCCCAAGATTTCAGCAGAGAGACTGCGGAATCTTTTTTTAAATTACCATTTAGAAAGGAACTCTATCTTTTGTCAGAGCCAAAATTCAGGAGACATTCTCCAAATCCCACAGAACCCTGACAGCGTTCCAAACACTTTCAACAGGGTTCCATCGTATGGGCAGGTTTCCAAACAGACATCGGTTACTAATAGAAATAGATCTAACAGCGCTCAGAAAAGCCTGGCACCCCTCTCTTCCATCGTCACCTCCAGGCTCGCAGTCCCCACCAGCTCCAAAGCGCTCACACGTGTCACGAGGACTGCTTTGGTACGCAGACAAGGCATGTCTTCCCACAAGAACACGGACAAGCCTCCCTGGTCAGGGCAGCAAGCACCCTTTCCCCCAAGGCAGCTCCTGTCTTGGACACATGAGGTGCCTACCTGCTGCATCAATTCGGCTGCTTCGTCATCCCCGTTCCCCACACCAGGATTCTTCCGCACCACGCCCGGGCCAGCCTTAGGGGTTGCAGTAGTTCTGTGTGTTGCAATGGGCCTCTGTGGAGCTGAGAGGAGCAGAGTTGTTTTTTTTAAGAGGAGAAATTTCAAGACAAAAAAGAACCCACCAGACAACAAGAGGAGGCTGTGACCAACTGCCCTCCACAGTTATGCAGTGAGGAGACCCACCAGAGAGAGCCCAGCATGCAAGACTGCACCCCATGTTTGCCCAAAGTGGTTTTTCATCCTGGCAGCACACTCAAGTACCAATTTTAGCCACGATCTTTCGTGCTGGGAATAAGTCCTTTGGCGTGGCCTTTTTTCCGCTGGGGTGGACAGGACTATCATCTGAAAGAGGCAAAGTCATCCTGGTACATACAGATGATCTACCTTAACCCAGCTCCAACCACATCCACAGACAGGGCAGCTTTATGGAGCAAAGGAAAACTTCAGGCCAGGAGCTCACAGTCCCAGCTGTTGTGGGGTGCCCACAATTCCCCATCTGGAAAGTAAGGTGCCTCCTAACTCAGAACCTCAGGCTCCTTGGATTGGGAAGATGAGGGGGTAGAGCCTGCTTTGACCACTAATGACTTCAAAACCCCATCCTGCTTCCCTTTTAAAAGGTGTTTAGAAGGGTTAGGAGAGAAAAGCAGCACACTGACCAGGACTTAAAGACTTCTCTCAGTATGAACGGCCAAAGCAGACAAAGACGAGGAAAAAGCTACAAGGGGCCAATCTATCTACAAGTTAAAATAATTAAGAATAATCAAGAATGGGCTACCTCAAGGTAAATTTATCATTCATTATTTTATTCATTCAGCAAGTATTTTGTAAAGCTTGTACATTATGCCAGGCTTAGAAATATCTCATTTTCCTGACATCCCAAACTGTTCAATAACTATCAGGCCTTTCACCCACAGTAACAGGCATTTCCGCTGGAGGATCTCTAGCATATGTTCAACCTGAAGACTAAATACTTAATGCAAGTCTCCACATGCCTGTTAGCAGCATCTGAAATATGAAATGCACAGGGTTATCTATGCAGTTCCCCATTCTAAGAAGCTAAAGAATAAAAGTACTCAATATTTGGAGAAATCTGAACCCTCATATACTCTGCTGATGGGAAAATAAAATGATTCAGTCACTTTGGAAAACCATCAGGTAGTTCTGCCAAAGGTTAAACACAGAGTTACCATACAACCCAAGACTTCTGCTCCAAGAGTATATACTCTTGGAGACAACCCTCAGAATGGGAGAAAATATTTGCAAATGAAGCAACTGACAAAGGATTAATCTCCAAAACATACAAGCAACTCATGCAGCTCAATATCAAAAAAACAAACAACCCAATCCAAAAATGGGCAGAAGACCTAAATAGGCATTTCTCCAAAGAAGATATACAGATTGTCAACAAACACATGAAAGAATGCTCAACATCATTAATCATTAGAGAAATGCAAATCAAAACTACAATGAGGTTATCACCTCACACCAGTCAGAATGGCCATCATCAGAATATCTACAAACAATAAATGCTGGAGAGGGTGTGGAGAGAAGGGAATCTTGCACTGTTGCTGGGAATGTAAATTGATACAGCCACTACGGAGAACAGTATGGAGGTTCCTTAAAAAACTAAAAACAGAACTACCATATGACCCAGCAATCCCACTACTGGGCATATATGCTGAGAAAACCATAATTTAAAGAGTCATGTAGCACAATGTTCACTGCAGCTCTATTTACAATAGCCAGGACATGGAAGCAACCTAAGTGTCCATTGACAGATGAATGGATACAGAAGATGTAGCACATATATACAATGGAATATTACTCAGCCATAAAAAGAAACGATATTGAGTTATTTGTAGTGAGGTGGATGGACCTAGAGTCTGTCCTACAGAGCGAAGTAAGTCAGAAAGAGAAAAACAAATACTGTATGTTAACACATATATATGGAATCTAAAGAAAAAAAAATGGTTCTGAAGAACCTAGGGGCAGGACAGGAAAAAACACACAGATGTAGAGAATGGACTTGAGGACACAGGGAAGGGGAAGGGGAAGGGGAAGCTGGGACGAAGTGAGAGAGTGGCATGGACGTATATACACGACCAAATGTAAAATAGATAGCTAGTGGGAAGCAGCCGCATAGCACAGGGAGATCAGCTTAGTGCTTTGTGACCACCTAGAGGGGTGGGATAGGAAGGGTGGGAGGGAGACACAAGAGGGAGGAGATATGGGGATATATCTATATTTATAGCTGATTCACTTTGTTATAAAGCAGAAACACACCATTGTAAAGCAATTATACTCCAATAAAGATGTTAAAAAAAAATTATTTTTAAAAAAAGGGTATATACTCTTGGATATATACCCCAAGAGAAAACATACGCCCACACAGAAACTTGTATATGAATGGTCATAGCAGCATTGTTTGTAAAAGCTAAAAAATGAAAAGAACTCAAATCACCATCAACTGATGAATAAATAAAATATGCTACAACCATACAATAGAATGTTATTTAGCCATAAAAAGGAATGGAGTACTGATATATGATACAATATGAATGAACCTTGAAAACATGCTAAATGAAAGAAGCTAGACACAAAAGACTATGTATTCTATAATCCCATTCAGAAATGTTCAGAATAAGTAAATCCATAGAGAGTGGATTAGTAGTTGCCTAGGATTGGCAGGGAGGGAGGAGAGTTGGGGGGAAAATGGGAAGTGACTGCTATTAAGCACACATGAGGTTTCTTCTGGGGGGTAATGAAAATGTTCTAAAACTGATCATGGCAATAGTAGAACACATCTATGAATGTACTAAAAACGATTCAATTGTATACTTTAAATGGGTGAATTGTATGGTGAGTGAATCAGAGCGCAATAAAGCTATCAAAATTACAAAGTACTTAATGTCCCTCTCTGCCTACCAGAAGGATCAGCCTCTCTCTCAAGGTACTACACGACTTTAACTGACGTTCTTGCCACCTTCTGAGAAGGAGTTAGCACCTGCAGAACATCCACCCTGCCCCAAAGTATATGTTCTGTGAGTGTACTACTGCAAACAATTTGGGGAAACCCACCAGGACAAGACTTTTAAAGAAAGTCTCTAAAAACAGCCTCCCCCTGACTCCTAGATTCTGCTGGCATCACAGAACTTAGCACTCTAGGGAGGGCAGGGAAGCCGTGAGTAAGCACAGGAAGCTGGTCTGCAGACAGAACAATGACGCAGAGCCAAGAGCAGTCCCCAAGAGACCTAGAAAGCTCCTTCAGTGCCTGGGAGTTCAGGTATGGTTGCAACTTCCCATCCGAGGGCTCTAAGATGAAATGCCCTTGTGTTCAAACTAACTCTCTTTTATGTGAGCTAACCTGAGGGACTTCTATTCCATACAACTAAAGTGTGTTGGCAAAATCGATACAGTAACTCATTCAGGCCTCAAGAACAGCCCTCTAGGGACAAGTACTGAAATTCCCCTTTTACAAAGGAGGAAACAGCAGGGTAGAGGTGAAGTGATTACACAGGGCTCCAGAGATCTAAGAACAAACACAGGACCCTGATGCCACAATCCATGCCTCTGCCATATGGCTGGGCTTACGCTCTTTAAGCTCCCTAAGCCTACGGCTACCCAAACCCTTCTGACTGAATACTATAAGAATGAATGTATTTGGAAATGGTATTTTTTGTGTGTGGGTTTTTGGGGTTTTTTTTGGTTTGTTTGTTCGTTTGTTTTACCTGCACTGCTAGAGCTGAGAGGTTTCTTCGGTTTGTTCAGAGCTGGAGCAACAAGGGAGGGGGCCACCGCAGTTTCTTGACCTTGTCTGGCAGCTACAGGGTCATAGTCTTTCCCATCATAGTTTGCATCAAAAAACTTCTTGAACCACTGAACAAATTCAAAATTGTCCTGAAACTTTCCTTTTACTAATTTGTCCACAGGAATTATCTGTAGAGAAACACAAGACTATTTAGCCCAAAAGCTAGAAGAAGCTTCTGGCAAGCATCAAACATGTCCATCAAATCAGTATAAGGCTCTGCCAAAGGAGAAAAAAATATTTTAGAGGCAAGAACTAAGTGCTAAGTAAGCCCCTGGAAGTTTGTAGAGCAAGTTTCATTCAATTTGCCTTCCACAGAGAACTTAACAACAGCCAGTCCCCCTCTAAGTCCATCAAAAGAAATCAGAAATGCAAAAGAAACAAGTATCATACATAAGTCACATATACACATCCTAAGATATGTCATTCCACTGTAAAGAGTAAAGCTCCCATGGAACTTGCACGGCCATGGTGCCTGTCACAAGGTATGAAATCCAGAGCACAAACTAACCACAGGCATCCACGACGAACTGTGCTAAAAAAAATTGTCTTAAAAATAGGTCAAGGTATGGAATCAGTCCTGGGATAGACTTCTACAAAATGATATGTTTTTCAAGTAATTCCAGTCCTATTAAAACATACTTTAAAGGACCTGTAAGTTTTTTATTGTACCAGAATACTGTGTTACCAGGTATTACTTCAAATGGTGGGACTGCTGGCCAGAGCTTAACTATCTTTTAACTCTTCAAGGATTCCAGTTACAATCTGAACTATATCCACCCATCTGAGCAAATAAATTTTTAAAAATTTCTCTGTGTGATACTGAAACATTTACAAATAAAATGTTATGTAACTCACTTCAAAATAATCCACGAGTACAGGGGGTGGGGTAGAGGTATACATGAAACAAAATTGGCCATGAGTTGATAATCACTGAGGTACATGGGAGATCACTGCATTATTCTAACTTATATACTTCAGAAATTTTCCTTATTCAAAAAAATAAATTCCATAAAAAGAAAAAGAAAAAGAAAAATTACTGCGTATAATAAGCTACACCTAGTTTAAACTATGCCTGATAACTAAATGATATTCTTCCAACACAAATGTGTATTTTATATATTGTACAGAGACAAAACTAAAATAAAAGTAAGACTGATTTCCAAGTAAATAAAAACCAGATACAGCAGCAAGATAATCAGGGGACGATTACAAGCTTTACTAAAAAGAATGTCCCCCCCCCCAAAATGGCTTAAAGGATAAGCCCCTTCTAATGGGGGGAAACTACTTAATTTTGCAATAATCTGTTATCTACTAAAACAAAGCTATTTACTCTAATGAAGCCTGGTGGTCTGTGTTTCTGGTAGCTTCAAATAACCTTGGGGGCAAAAGGGAACATTCCAGCACCTGCCAGCCATCTTCTTTGTACTTTGCTATAAAAATCAAGTTCTAGAATCTTCTCTATTAGAGCTACTTATTCTACCATATGGTATGCTTTACAGAAGTAAATTCAGAGATTAAACGAGTTAGACCTCAGACTAATAGAAATTAAACAGTAATAAAATTAAAAAAAAAAATCATGGGTACAGATTTACAGATTGATCTTTCAGACAGTTACCAACTTCATGATGAAGAAAGAAGACAGTAAGAGAACCGGGGGTAGGAAAGCAGAGGGAAACTTTGCTCCCAGTAAATTGTTAACTGGAGAAAAGATAACCATATAAATTGGGAAAAGAAAAAAATGTCCAAAGTCATGGCCCAGAATCTGTATCCTTAGTAATTACCACTAGTTAAGAAACACCCTAAATGAAAGAATAAAGTTTACTTACTTTGTCAACACCCATCCTCTTAAAACCTGCTTGTAGTATTTTGAAGTTCTGGATGTATTCGTGTTCTAGCTTAGCTTGGAATTTCACTTTCTTCAAGGCAATGGAGCCAGGGAACAGCATGTCCATAAACTGACAATAGGCAGCCCCTGAATGAGTAACAGAAGAAAATACACACTAGGTCATTAAATGCAGTAGCTATTAAAGCAGCAGGGTGAAAATTTACCCAAACCTGCTTAACCCACTAAATTTTAAAAGTTGTGAAGTGGACCTACAAAACCCCAAAGCTTCATTACCACTCGACTTCGAAATTGATAATAGGACTGTGGTTTTACCTGGTAAGTTCTACAACACGCTTGCAACCTGGAACCCCATGACGAGAAGAGGAATGTTCCCATGAAATTTTAAAACTATTCTTTATAAGAAAACCAGCATGACAATAAAATGACAACTACAGGGGCTTCCCTGGTGGCGCAGTGGTTGGGAGTCTGCCTGCCAGTGCAGGGGACACCGGTTCAAGCCCTAGTCTGGGAAGATCCCACATGCCGCGGAGCAACTAGGCCCGTGAGCCACAACTACTGAGCCTGCGCGTCTGGAGCCTGTGCTCCGCAACAAGAGAGGCCGCGTGAATGAGAGGCCCGCGCACCGTGATGAAGAGTGGCCCCCACTTTACGCAACTGGAGAAAGCCCTCGCACAGAAACGAAGACCCAACACAGCCATAAATAAATAAATAAATAAATAAATAATTTTTTAAAAAAAAGTAAAGTGATTCTTTAAAAAAAAAAAAAAAATGACAACTACAAAGAAAAATGAATGTCAGCGGGAGGAGGGATTTCCCCAGTATTTCAAAGATCCATCCTCTGACACAGGTTTAAAAAAAAAGTTTTTTCTAAGATGTTTGCCTCCCTGAGCTTTTTACATCTCTAAATAAACTTACCTATCATTTTATAAACAAAGTTGAACAGAAGACATTTTTGTGTTCCTCCATTTAAATTTTTTCAATTTTAAAGGCCACTATAAGAAATTATTGCATATATTTCATCCCATTTGCTCCCCAATTTCACTCCTTCCTCCATTTGCCCATTTTTATCCATCACCACCCCCAAAAAGTGTTTTCTTGGCACTTAATATTTCCAGGAATGTTACTTCTCTAATGCCTACCAAAATACACTCTCCTAATACAGGGCAGGCTTCATGTGCACTTACTGCCCTTTCAGGAAAGGAGGCAAGAAATCCAGCGACTAAGCAATAGGTGTTGTGCAGAACGAGGCCGCCTTAATACGCATATTCAACTTATTTTACATCAGGCCAAATTGGCTCCCTCCCAGATCTGGCAAAAACAGTGCCATTATCATTATTTTTGGAAAGATACAAAGAAAGCAGAAGCACTTCAATGACCTGAGTGACATGCTTAGTAGAAAGGAGCACCAGAAAGTGAAAGCCTGATTTTTTTTTTTTTAATAAATTCATTTATTTATTTTTGGCTGCATTGGGTCTTCGTTGCTATGTGCGGGCTCCCCATTGTGGTGGCTTCTCTTATTGAGGAGCATGGGCTTCAGCAGTTGTGGCAAGCGGGCTTAGTTGCTCCAGGGAAGCCCAAAAGCCTGATTCTTGAGGTGGCTGATTTATTTACTCATCCAACAGAAATATACTGTGGGAATTATGTACCAGGCAATGAATTAGCAATATTTATGCTTTTTAAAATGGAGGCACTGGGCTTCCCTGGTGGCGCAGTGGTTGGGAGTCCGCCTGCCAATGCAGGGGACACGGGTTCGATCCCTGGTCCGGAAAGATCCCACATGCCGCAAAAGAAACTAAGCCCATGCACCACAACTACTGAGCCTGCACTCTAGAGCCCACGAGCCACAATTACTGAAGCCCAGGCGCCACAACTACTGAAGCCTGCGCACCTAGAGCCTGTGTGCTCCGCAACAAGAGAAGCCACCGCAATGAGAAGCTCACCCACCTCAAGGAAAAGTAGCTTCTCACCGCAGTGAGAAGCCTGTGCACCGCAACGAAGAGTAGCCCCCACTCGCCGCAACTAGCGAAAGCCTGCTTGGAGCAGCGAAGACTACGCAGCCAAAAATAAATAAGTAAAATAAAGGAAATTTAAAAGTCATAATTTACCAATTGCAGTGTACAGATCTGGTTTGGATCCTGATGCATACAAATCAACTTAAAACACACACACACACAGAAGATAATCTATTAAGCATCTATACCCACAGCACTGCTTTACACATGAAAGATATGCTTTCTGAACCAGCAAAATAATGTGCATTTACTAAATTCTCAGGCCATTTGTGGGACTTTCCATTCAAAACGGCAGTCATCTACTTCTCAGAAAAAACCTGCTTGAAGAATGTTGCTTTTATTTTAGAGATAGAAGAATCCTTATAGCCATTATAAATGTAAAAACTGAGGACCAAAAACTGTAGCCAAAGACTACAGAGGCAAGAGACCAAGCTTAGAACCAGACCCCAGGTATCCTGACTCCCTGTCCCTTGCTCTTTTCCATGTCATTATACACCATATTAGAACACCCTACCCTGGAATAAAGAAGCATTTCCTGAATCAGGGAAGAAACAGGTATACCATGCTGCTACACTCTGACTGAAACAGAGTTAACAAAGAAAAACACTGAGACCCCACTAAAAATAGACAAATTAACTGGACAATTCACACAAAAAAATGTAAGCAGCTGATAAACACATGGGGAGCCAACCTAAGGAAATGATTTTTTTAAAAAATATAGCCTGGCAGTCCAGTGGTTAGGACTCTGCACTTTCACTGCCGAGGGCCTGGGTTCAATCCCTGGTCAGGGAACTAAGATCCCACAAGCTACCAGTGCAGCAAAAAAAAAAAAAAAAGTGAATTTAATAAAGTAATACCAATTTTAAAAAAATACAGCAAAGATTTACACATGAAACTTGTGTAACTTTATTTACAAGAGTAAAAAGTGGAAGCAACCTATATGTCCCAAAGTAGGAGCAATCAATTACATAATCTGCACACCATCACCTAAGAGAATATTATGCAAGCATTCAAAGCACATTTTTTTTTTATAGAACTCTTTTTTTTAATTAATTAATTTATTTATTTATTATTTTGGCTGTGTTGGGTCTTCGTTTCTCTAGTGGCGGCGAGCGGGGGCCACTCTTCATCGCGGTGCGCGGGCCTCTCACTATCGCGGCCTCTCTTGTTGCGGAGCACAGGCTCCAGACGCGCAGGCTCAGTAGTTGTGGCTCACGGACCCAGTTGCCCCGCGGCATGTGGGATCTTCCCAGACCAGGGCTTGAACCCGTGTCCCCTGCATTGGCAGGCAGATTCTCAACCACTGCGCCACCAGGGAAGCCCCAAAGCACATTTTTTTTAAATTGTGGGGGGAAAAGCTCAAGATTTAATATTACAAGAAAAAGCAAGATACAAAAACATATCTATAAAATGTCTTCATATATGTAAAAATATCCATCTTAATATATATGCATAGAAAAAAAAAAAGACTAGAAGAAAACACAATGTGGAGACTTCCCTGGTGGTCCAGTGGTAAAGAATCCACCTTCCAATGCAGTGGATGTGGGTTCAATCCCTGCTCAGGCAACTAAGATCCCACATGCCATGGGGCAACTAAGCCCATTAGCCGCAACTACTAAGCTTGTGTGCCTCAACGAGAGAGCCCGCATGCCACAACTAGAGAGACGCCCGCACAATGCAAGGAAAGATGCCGCGTGTCTCAACGAAGATCCCGCGTGCCACAACTAAGACCTGACACAGCCAAAAATAAATAACTTAAATAAATAAATAATATTAAAAAATAGAAAGAAAACACAATGTATTAGATTAAACCATACAAAGTTATTGTTTTATAGATCAAAAATGATTGAACAGTGGCCATATCTGGGGACTGGTACTGAATACATTCTATTTTTAAAATATTAATTACGTACTACAATGAATATTACTTTTATAATCAGAACACAAAAAAAGAAGGTAAATGTTTTTTACAAAGAAGTCTGTCAGCTGCTTTTTTACAAAAGGGCTCAAAACTCCTGGCCTGTAGCTGTCTCAGCTTGTTTCAGAAGAGGTTAAAAGGGGCTTTCCTTCCAGTCTCTGCCTTAATAACAAAGGCTGGCAACATAAGCAGGGTAAGAAGAGGACCCCTCAGGTCTTCCTTGGTGGTGCAGTGGTTGGGAATCCACCTGCCAATGCAGGGGATGTGTGTTCAATCCCTGGTCCGGGAAGATCCCACATGCCTCAGAGCAATTAAGCCCGTGCACCACAACTACTGAGCCTATGCTCTCGAGCCTGCAAGCCACAACTACTGAGCCCGCGAGCCACAACTACTGAAGCCTGCACGCCTAGAGCCCATGCTCCGCAACAAAAGAAGCCACCGCAATGAGAAGCTCACCCACCTCAACGAAAAGTAGCCCCCCCACTCGCCACAACTAGAGAAAGCCCACGTGCAGCAACGACAACCCAATGCAGCCAAAAATAAATAAATTTAAAAAAAAAAAGAAGAAGAAGAGGACCCCTCTTACATGGCTGCTGTCCCAATGATCTGGGGCAGGAGAACAGGTCCATGTAAAATCTGTGGCTGGAAAATGCAGACAGACTTAGGGTTGGACCAACTGTGTCATGGCACCAACCACCAAGTCTCTGCTGACTGCCACAGCCCCATTCTACCAGGATCTGTGCTACTAGCAAAGAACACACAAGGGCACAATGCAGCCCCTTCTCCAAAAGCCTGCAATATCTCAAGTGCACTGGCTCTCAACCCTTTTGGGTCAAGGGTCCCTTGGAGAATTAGATGAAAGCTGAAGTCAATATTCTACACAGGATAGATGCCTTTCAGGACTTCCCTGGCGGTCCAGAGGTTAGGACTCTGCACTTCCAATGCAGGGGGCATGGGTTCGATCCCTGGTCAGGGAATTAAGATCCCACATGCTCTGTCACGGCCAAAAAAAAAAAAAGGATAGATGCCTTCCTATCAGAAAACTCTAGATTAAGAGTCCTCAAAGTTTTACACATAGGAAACACTCTATTAAATGTAAAAGTGTTCAGACTTTTGGAAGTAGATGAGGCTTAAGTCATCTTAAAGGATGAATAAAATTTGGAAATAGAAGGCTGTGAGGAGTCATTAATGCAGACATTAAAAGTCGGCCTTGAGACATTTTAACAACTGAAACATAATCCTATTTTAATTTTAAAAGCAAGAAAGAAAACTGTACAACATTGTGTGCTTGTATTTGTTACTTACTGCAACAGTCTGTAATAGCAATAGACTGGAAACAAACTAAATGTCCATTAATAGGGGACTGATCCAAGGAAATTATGGTACTACACAGCCATAAAAGAAAAGAAAGTGGCACCTGCTACATGGACATGGAACACTCTCCAGAGTGTCCAGTGCAATTAAACACTACCACTTGTGTAAAAGGGGGGAAAGAGAACACACACACAAAATACAGACAGATGGATGTTTCTGCTTGTATACACTCTCTCTGGAGGCCACCCAGCTGATAACACTGGTTACTTCTGGGTTGGGGAACTGGGTGGCTAGTAGATGGGCTTACTTTTCACAGGGAGACTTTTCACTGTTTTTTTGTTCCTTTTGAATTTCAAACCATTTGAGACTTTCAGTTATTCAAAAAGTATGTCAATTATGTTTTTAAATTATAGAAAATACTGAATGTACAGCTAAAATGAGTAACCTTGGGCAAGCTGTTTAACTTCTCTGTCTCAGTTTCTCTATCTATAAAATGGGGATGACAGTCCTTACCTCCCCCCCACCCCCCCACGCCGAGGTTATATAGGTAAAGCACTTTAGAAAGTGCCTGGCCTATAGTAAGAGTTCAATAAATAAAACCGTAATTAGGGGGAAAAAACACAGCTAAACGATAACAATGACTATCACTTGTGACAATACAGCAGATTATGGTTTTCTTCTTAATGTTTCTATGAAGAAGACCTAATTACTTATAATCAGAAGAAAATAAGTTTCTTGTCTCTTGCTTTAATTAACACCAAGAGGTACTTGAAGAATTAGGCAAAAAAATTTAAAGAGATACTTCCTTGAGCAGAGAAGTGACAATAAAAAATGGTCTCTTTGAAGGCTGCAGACTATCTGATACAATAAAAGAAGAGTGGGGGAGGGGAGCCTGCAGGGAACGTAGGGCCCTGTTAGGAGACCACTATGGCAGCAGCCTGCAAACTGAGAAGGGGTTACAGCAAAAGACCCTGCAGAAGACACAGAGAACTTTGTGAGTTAGCCTAAAAAGATGATTCTCAGGCCTGCGACACTAGAAGAATGGTGGAATTATGGCCCAAAATGGAGTGTCTGGAAAAGGGAGCCAACTTGAGGAGAAAACAAAGTGGGTAAGGCCTGGTCAGGCTCCTGGTCTCACTCTCAGAGCAGCTCTGGGAGCAAGACTGACAAGCTAGTTTATATCAACTCGAGGGCTGGCAGGGCCGCACAATGAGCTAAGAAAAAAGGAAACCTAGCTTTTGCCTGGGAGCATCTGAACACCTCTCCTACTCTGTACAGCACAGAACTGTGAAGGAGGCCAGGATGGAGGGGAGAAGGCAAGGAAGGGGGATCCGAGAACATTCAGTGAGGGCCACCTGACATGTTCAGAGCACCATGCTGGGCCCTTGGAAAAGCGCAAAGGGGTCTGATCGTGGACTGGAATCGAAGGAAGAGAGGAATGGAAAGCAAATGGCACCCCCACCCCCACCCCTTCTTTTGGGCCACACCTCCTGGCTTGCAGGATCTCAGCTCCCCAACCAGGGATTGAACCCAGGCCACGGCAGTGAAAGCCTAGAATCCTAACCACTAGGCCACCAGGGAACTCCCTTTTTTTTTCAGCATCCCCCTTCTGACACAATCGATCCCATCAGAATCTTTCTCTGTGATCAGGGTTTTTTCCTTGATGACTATCTTTTCAAAATACTTGACTAACTCTCCAAAACAGAGAGACTATGGAATGTAATGAATCTTGAAACAAGAGGCCAGCTCTATCACTGAAAGTCATCCTCACCTTATCTCACTACAAGAGCCAAGCAATGGCTCACTTCACTGTTGGAGGCAGGAAGCCCACAATGCTGATAAAACTCAGCCATTTCACAGGCAGCCAGCACATGAGTAGTGTAGGACCTCAGAGCTTTGTCCTCTCAAAGGAAAAACCTATTCCTACCTTTCAAAGCTTGGGCTTGGTAGAGAATTCTGATCTGCATGACCCCCTGCTCATCAGAGGTCAGACCAGGAGGGACCAGGCTCCAGTGTTAAACGTCACTCGGATTCTCCTCGGGCTTCAGTAAACACAAGGATCTGAGGAGCCTCACTTTCTCTCTGACTCCAATCCCCAGGCAGCAGACCTTTTTCGGGGACACGGTGTCTGCGGCTCATCCTGTTTGGTCTCATACTTGAAGCTGAGACCCTATTTCCTAAAGACCAATGTGAAACACAACACAACCTTCTACATACTCTGAGAAAAGTCCCACACGGCTCTCAAAAGGTGAACTAGCTGTGAACAGAAGTTTGTTTATAAATCACGTGCATAAGTATTCTGCACTGGGACTTCCCTGGTGATTAAGAATCCACCTGCCAACACAGGAGACACGGGTTCGAGCCCTGGTCTGGGAAGAACCCACATGCCACAGAGCAACTAAGCCCGTGCACCACAACTACTGAGCCTGTGCTCTAGAGCCCATGAGCCACAACTACTGAGCCCACGTGCCACAACTACTGAAGCCCACATGCCTAAAGCCCATGCTCCACAACAAGAGAAGCCACCACAATGAGAAGCCCACTCACCGCAACGAAGAGTAGCTCCCGCTCACTGCAACAAGAAAGACTGCGTGCAGCAACGAAGACCCAACGCAGCCAAAAATAAATTAATTAATTAAAAAAAAAAAGAAGTATTCTGCACATTATACTGGGGAAAAGCCCTTTATCTAGGATACGAAAAACGGCAGGCAGCAGGCAAAGTTGAAACTCTTCACAGATTTTTAATGAGACAATATCACTATAATTGATAATATGTAATTTACATTTGTTCAACTCTCCTCCAAATGCTTCTTTTAAAAAGACAGAGCATGTATACAGCAGAAAAGAGTACAGGCTGTGTGGTCAGAAAGATCCTGGGTTCAAAATCAGGCTCTATAACGTCTAAGCTGTGCCCCGTGCAGTCTCCTCCTGTGTAAAACGAGAATGTGTCCTGCCCCTTGAGAGACCTAGGTTCACCTCAAGGGTCTGGTGCAGAATCAGTATCTGAGAGCTATTTTTACAGGTAAGCCTCACAACAGCACAAAAAGTGAACCAGATCCTACTACCCCAGTTTATAGATGAGGAACCAGAACATTATGCGACTCGGGACTTCCCTGGTGGTCCAGTGGTTAAGACTCCGTGGTTCCAATGCAGGGGGTGTGGGTTCAATCCCTGGTTGGGGAACTAAGATCCCACATGCTGCATGGAGCGGCCAAGAAATAAAAATAAATAAATAAGAATAAAATAATTTTTTTTTAAAAAGTTATGGGGCTCGTCCAAAGTCACATGGCTCAGTGCAGACTGAAGTCTCTTCATGCCCAGTCCTGACTACTCATGACAGCTCCCTGTCTGAGACAAATCTGAAGCCAGATCAGCACATATACAACTTATCTACATGTGAAAAGAGATCTCATTTTTGAATTAACTAAGTGAAATACATCTTGGAGTATATTTATAATAGAAAGAGGTAATTTTTAGGGAGAAACTGCTGGTGAAAAAGCTGGCTCCAATGAACACTAAGATGACCTCATCCCCCCCCATTAATCACAAGGCAAACAAGTGCTTTAAAAGCCTCCAACAAATGAGGATGTGGCAGTGAAACTGAGGAAATTAACAGAAAGTAGGGGGAAAGCAGCACGGATCTAAGACTAACAGCCAGTGCCTACGACTAACAAAGCAACTGATGTTTAATAAGCATGACTCCTGGGCAACTCTGTCTCAGTGTACAACTTCACATCGAGCCTGTCTGACTATCTATAAAACTGAGATTAAATCTCACAGGGGAGGGATTTCCCTGGTGGTCCAGTGGCTAAGACTCCGTGCTCCCAATGCAGGGGGCCCAGGTTCGAGCCCTGGTCAGGGAACGAAATCCCACATGCCACAACTAAGAGTTCACATGCCACAACTAAAGATCCGTGGGCACTTCCCTGGTGGTCCAGTGGTTAAGAATCCGCCTTCCAGGGACTTCTCTGGTGGCGTAGTGGTTAAGAATCTACCTGCCAATGACACAGGTTCGACCCCTGGTCCAGAAAGATCTCACATGCCGCAGAGCAACTAAGCCCGTGTGCCACTACTGAGACTGCATGCCACTACTACTGAAGCCCGCGCACCTAGAGCCTGTGCTCCACAACAAGAGAAGCCACAATGAGAAGCCCACGCACGGCAACAAAGAGTAGCACTGGCTCGATGCAACTAGTGAAAGCCCACGTGCAGCAATGAAGACCCAACGCAGCCAAAAAAAAACAAAAAGAATCCACCTTCCAATTCAGGGGACACGGGTTCGATTCCTGGTCGGGGAACTAAGATCCCACGTGCTGCTGGGCAACTAAGCCCACACGCCACAACTACTGATCCCGCGCCGCAACTAGAGAAGCCTGTGTGCCGCAAAGAGCCCACGTGCTGCAACTAAGACCCGACGCAGCTAAATAAATAAATAAATGTAAATAAATTTAAGAAAAAACCAAAACAAAAACAACAAAAAAACGAGGTATGCCTGTACATTTCTACAATCATCTGAAAGGTTACAAAACTTAATAACAACAAAAAAAAATCCCACGTGCCACAACTAAGACCCAACTCCGCCAAAAATAAGTAAATAGATTTATTTTTAAAAAAAGAGGGTTTCCCTGGTGGAGCAGTGGTTGAAAATCTGCCTGCCAGCGCAGGGGACACAGGTTCGAGCCCTGGTCTGGGAAGATCCCACATGCTGCGGAGCAACTGGGGCCGTGAGCCACAACTACTGAGCCTGCGTGCCTGGAGCCTGTGCTCCGCAACAAGAGAGGCCGTGACAGTGAGAGACCCGCGCACCGCGATGAAGAGTGGCCCCCGCTCGCCGCAACTAGAGAAAGCCCTCGCACAGAAATGAAGACCCAACACAGCCAAAAATAAATAAATAAACAAATAAATAATTTTTTTAAATAGTAAATATATATTAAAAAAAAAAGAAATTTAAAAAAAAAAGCTGAGAATTATAAAAAGAAAAAAGAAAGAAAAGTTGGAAATAACCTAAATGTCCAAAAATTGGGAAGATATTAAACTCTACCATATCTACAGAAAGAAATAGTATACAGCCATTAAACGTAATTATTTCCAAGACAGTGGAAGACACCAGAGAATATCCACAATTTAATGTTAAGTGAAAAAAAGCTGGAATATATACAAATATATGTGAGCACAGAAAACACCCAAGCAGTGGCTTTCTCTAAATGAAACGACCAGCATTTTTTATTTTCTTCTCTCTAGTTTTCTAAAGGTTATACAATTAGTATAGACAGAAACAGAACATGTTTTTGTTCTTGTTTTAAATCATTACCTCTCTGCTGGATTCTTAGTAAACAGTAGGTCAATAAAGTTGTGGCTAAAATGGCAAACTTGCCCGAGTTTGGGCTTGTGCTACTTGGGAATAAGAAACGCCACTGAGGGCTTCCCTGGTGGCACAGTGGTTAAGAACGTGCCTGCCAATGCAGGGGACATGGGTTCGAACCCTGGTCCGGGAAGATCCCACATGCGGTGGAGCAACTAAGCCCGTGCACCACAACTACTGAGCCTGCGCTCTAGAGCCCGTGAGCCACAACTACTGAGCCCACATGCCATAATTACTGAAGCCTGCGTGCCTAGAGCCCGTGCTCTGCAACAAGAGAAGCCACTGCAATGAGAAGCCTGTGCACCGCAACGAAGAGTAGCCCCCACTCGCCACAACTAGAGAAAAGCTCACACGCAGCAACAAAGACCCAATGCAACCAAAAATAAATAAATAATTTAAAAAAAAAAAAGAAACACCACTGATAAACTAATATAGAACTAGAACAATTACAATTATTGTCCTTAAATAAGTCACTTCAAATTTGGATGCACAACAGTGCAGATGGAGAAGCTGGGACTAAGCTGCAGGCCTCAGAATGGAGCCTCTACAGCGGGAGATGGTGGACACACAGGTCAGAACAAAGCACACTCTTTTTAAGCACAGTTCCTCTCAGAAGTGGAACCAGGGCAGAGCTGAAAGAAACGGGGCAGCCCCAACACAGAACCTGAACCTGCACCTTTTGCAATCAGATACGGGCCTGTGCATCCCTGAAGGACCCGCAGGCTTTCCTGGAAAAGGGGCCGACTGATTTCTCTTACCTGAGCACAACTGTTCAATCTTTGTCAGATTCAACTGCAGAGACTCATTGATCCAGGCCAGCATGTCATGTCGACTGAGGTTATCACTGGTGACCGACGTTGAGTACACATTCACTGCCATCTTCTATAGCATGTGAGGAAAAGAGAAGGACTCGTGTTATTGGGCAGCAAGAAGGAGCAAGCATTTCCTGGAGTCACCAGAGCAGACCTGTGGGGACACTCAATTTATAAGCCTCACCTTCTTCACCAACAGGCCAAACCAGAGACACTAGGATTCCAGCCACGAGCCTGGATTTCCATGAATAAACACGACCTGAAATGAACGGCCCAACATCAGCCAGCCTAAAATTCAAGCCCCATTTTAATGTGATTGGTATAAAATTTTAAGCTACAAAAAACACTAAGTAAAGGAATGATTAAGTGTTTTATGAAGGGAGGCTGATGCACAAGCAAAAATGTTCTCTGCTTAGAAAACGTCAATCCAAGTTTATCCACTAACTTATCAAAATGTTTACACCAGTTTTCTTCAGATGGTGGGCTTTTGTATTAATTTCTCTTTATAGTTTCCACTATGAAGTTTTCCAAATTTTCTTTAAAGACTATGTCCACTTTTATAATCAAAAAAGTAAATAACCTTTTCAATAACCTAAGTATTACAAGGTGTTGGCAAATGACCTCACAGTGAAGAGACCTTAGTACCAATTCTCTGCTGAGCCTCCTGAAGACAGGGCATCTGAGGGCCTACTAAGCACCAGGAGCTTAGCAGACACTTGTCACTTAACCCAACAACTTGCTGCAAGGCTCACTTTATTCTCCTCATCTTACAGATAAGGAAAAAGGTGCAGCACAGAAGCCCTAGGAACTGGCAGCCAAGTCTGCCCGGCCCCATGTCCCACATTCTTTCCCCTCCCCAAGAAAATCTGCCCCTCACCTTTCTGCCAGGCTTTCCAATTCAAAACAACAAGCACAGAGAAACACATTAACTGAAAATGTTTACCAAGCACTGTTCTAGGGACAGGGAAACAGATATGCAGGAAAGACAAGCTGCCTGTCCATAGGAAGCTCACTTTCTAGTACAAGTCTGACCACATACACAAACAAATGTCATTTCACGCGACCATTTACGCAATGAGGGTGGAGGGGAATGTGGTCAGGGAAAGCCTCTCGGAGTGGATGTTTGAGCTTAAGAATCAGAAGGAGGCAACCCCGCGGAGATGTGGAAGAAGGGTGCCTTCAGCCCAGTGAGCAGAAGGGATAGCAGGAACAGAAGTGGGAAAAGAAGTGAAGAAGCCAGATCCTGTTAGGACTCTGCAGGCCGTGATGAGGAATTTAGATTTTATTCTTTAACTGTTAAGGAATCCATTGTGGGGATTTAAGTGGGGTAGAATCACACTCTCGTTTAAGTTTGAAAAAATCACCCTGGGACTTCCCTGGCAGACCAGTGGTTACGATGCCATGCTTCCACTGCCAGGGGCACGGGTTCGATCCCTGGTCGGGGAACTAAGATCCCGCAGGCCGTGTGGCACAGTGTGGCTAAAAAAAAAAAAAAAAAAAAAAAAAAAAAAAAAAAAAAAAGAAAAAGATCACCCTGACAGCTGGTGGAGAACAGACAGTGGGAAGGGAAGACTCAAGCAATACGAGATAAGGGCAGGTGTATCCAGATCTAAATGAAATCCATGGGCAATTACCATGAGGACACATGACTATAAAATATTAAATTTCACGATGACCTTGACACTTGTTATTTTCCTTGTTTCATATGACATCAATATGACCAACAGGAGGAAAAAAACTTAGAGCAAATTTGGAACCACCATGGGTCGCCATGCTCTCTTGTGGCACTTCATTCCTTCACCTAGCGACTAGCTAGACTTCCCACGTGTCTCCTGCACACCTCACAAGTCACAGCTACAGAATGTGAGAGCCGGAAGATGAAGATCTCCCATCCAATCCCCTTTTTATGAACAGAGGTGACTGCGGTCTAGAGAGATAAATGACTTGGCAGGTCTGTGCCCTCACATCCCACATTCCCCCATCCCCCACAGCACTTGGCACACTGCCTTGCACACGACGGGCTCAGTAAATGCTACCTGTTTTCAGGCTGGCAGGAGACAGAAAAATGTGTCTGTGTAAACTTTTTTCAGAAAGCAAACTATCAACACTATTACTTAAACTTAAGTGGGAAAACCATGTTATACAAGGAGCCAACACAATTTAGTTCCTGACTCCACTGGGAAATTAATCCCACAGCACTTCATTCAAACCTCTGCAACTGTCATTACCTCTTCATTTCTGAATAATTCCCGGATGAGATCTGGACCGGTAGGCAATTTGCTCCATACCAAGAGCTGAGTATCTGAAGCCTGGGTTTGAACGTGAGGCTGTCACTCATTAGTTGTATGACCTTGGGCAAGTTACTTAACTTCAATATACCTCAGTTATCTTGTGAGTTAATGCTACCTATCTGAAAAGGGTGAGGTGAGGTTTAAATGAGATAATGCACAAAAAATGGTTTGGTATTAAACAAACAAGCGCCAGGGCGGGGAGGGACCTTGTCATCCTCCTATCTCCAGCACCAAAAACAGTGCCTGAGACCTGCCACCACCATCTCTCATCTCCATCCACCACAATAGCCATCAAATTAGTCTCTAACTCAAACTGTTTTTACACAGCAGCCAAGGACAATCTTCTGAATCAAAAATAAGACCAAGTGTCTCCTCTGTTTAAAATCCCCAAATGAATGAATAAATGAAATGCATACTGTGTGCAAAATGCTATTATCAGGTACCAAGGCGAGACACATCCAAACAAAAACCACCACGGTCCCAGGCTGAGCACTTGTAATCTATTTTGGCGACATTCATACATACATACATCGGGTAATGTGTGTGTCATGCTGCCATAAAATGTAAGCAGCTGGTTAAGCCACGTGTGTCTCCTGACCACACCCCAGCTCAGAAAACATTAATGGCCTTTCATCATCATATAATTCAAAACTCTTTCATTAGCAGTACATTAATACCTGGCCCCATGTGCTTTGCAAACTCTGCAACCACTAAATACATGGGGTTAGGCACCCTGTGGATGTGCAGTAAACATCCACTAACTCAACTACTTAATTGGCTCTTCCGGGCAGTCAAAACAGAGCCCAATTCTCAGAGCATCAGCTACAGCTAGCGACAGCTCACTCTTCCTCTACAAGGATCCCACTGCTTGGCCTCAATGGAAGACCCCATGAACACCACGCAAACCTCACCCCCTTAAAAGGCTCCTTGATCCAGGTTTCAAGTGCCTTGAAAAAAGCTCCCCCTTGCCTCTCCAGGTATCTCTTCTCCTTCAGCAGGTCTCCTAGCAGGCCCCCCAAATCCACTTTGATTCACTGATGGCTGATGAGCACCTATTACTTTCAAGGCACCATACTGAGCCCTATGGAAAGAGGGGGAGGAAGGTGCCACCAGAAAAAAAGCAATGTGACCCTAAGTAAATACTTCACCTCTCCGGATCACAAAGAGCTCACCTGTAACAGATGAACAGTATCTTCATCACAAGATGGTGGTGAGGATTAAATGAGAATCTGAGTGAAAGCACAGCATGTCCTAAGCTTCCCTATGTGCCAGAAACCACTACACACTTTGACACACCACCGCAAAGGGCACATTGGATGAAACATGCCCTCTAGATCTGGTCCTCAGGGAGGCAGCATAATACAGAGGTTAAGGGCCTGGACTCAAGAGTCACAGATGTGGATTCAGCCACTTGCTGGACACCATAAAGCAAATCATCTCTCAGAGCCTCAGTCCCCTAATTTGTAAACTGAAGACAATAACTCTTAGAGACAGTGTAATATTAAATGATATAATGCCACACAACACCTGGCACACAGCAAGTGCCCAATTAGCAAACAGCTATTATTACTACTCTTAGAGATACCTCATTACAGAGGTGGATGGCAGGCCCGGTGTACCTTCCTTCAATGGGCCTCAGGAGTCTCATTCCCAAAATGGAGGAGAGGCCAAGCTCTGCCCTGCAGCACCCCAGGTCAGCTGTGAAGCAGGGACTGAAAAAGCACTGTTCATGTCACCTTGTTATATTGTCTTCCCAGTGAGCATATAAAATTATCTTTCCCAGGTATTAATTTTCTCATTTCCTGTCTTCCCACCATAATGTAGATTCCTAGAAAGCAGGCCTTTGCCCTCCTGCTCCTGGGTGTATAGCCAGCGCTTAGCACAGTGCCTAGCACCTAGTGGACGCTCAACAAATACCGATGAAGAAAGAAGGAAGTCCAGTGAGCTGGCATGCTTTTTGCTTTTTTGCTATACACCACGACGAGAGCTTTCTGCATGTAGTATCTTTGTCCCCCGTTTTACGGACGAGAAAACTGAGGCCCAGAGAGGTTAAAGCACCTGCCCAAGATCGCACAGCAGGGAATTCAATACAGGTATGAATCCAAAACCCGAACTCTTAATCATCAGGCAGCACCGTCTCCTACAATGGGGGTCCGCAGACCTCCCAGCAGAACCCACTTCAACCACACACACGCCCCCTACCCGGCCCGGCCACCCCGGAACCTCCTGCCTCCGCCGTCCGGGCTCCACGCCTCGGCCGCGGCCCATAAGCCCCCACGCCTCCGAGAGGCAGCCCCCACTTCCGGCCCGAGGCCCCGCCCCCCGGCAGAGCGGAGAGCGCGCGCCCCCCAGCCTGGCCCGCGCGCGCCGGGTCACGGCCCCGCCCTTCCCCCACCCGGCCCGAACCGCACCGCTGAGGGGAGCGGCCCGAGCACCGCTCGCAGGACCCGCCGGCGCTCTACCCGCCCCGAGGCCCGCCCGTCCGCCCCCGGCCGCCGCCCCGTGCCCGCTAGCCGGCTCACCAGCTCTCGGCTGGACCGCGTCCGCTGACCGTACCCGGCTCCGGTTCCGTCTTCGTCTCGTTCAAACCGCCTGACCCCGCCCGCCCGCCCGCGCGATGACCTCACACGCACCCCCCCCCTTTACGCGCCGACGTAAAGGCTCGTCATCGCCCGCCGGCTCCTTTTATAGAGAGGGACTAAGCCGCGCACTGGGGGCGGAGCCCGACCCTTGATCGACGGCTGGGGTGCCCAAGGGGCGGGGCGCCGGCTGCCGGGGCAATGCAGCCGCGTGGTCTGCCGCAACCAATGAGATCCCTCCTCGGGCCGGGGTGACTCCGCCTAGAAGGCGGGATCCAGTTACAAATTCTACACCCCAGTAGCCAAAAAAATTGGTTTTACAATGAATTTCTACAAAAATGAGTTATTGGATAAAAAATAAATCAATACGGTCTTTGAGGAAGGACTTAAAAGTCACCTCAGAGACACATTCTGTGACTCTTCTATCTAGAAGGACCCTATAATCTCATCATCCGTTTTTTTCTTAGTATAGTCATCTTGTTTGTTTATGCCTTTATTGTCTGCCTTTCCATAAGTTCCACGGAAGCAAGGTTTTTCTCAATCCTGTTCCCACCGTGTCCCAGAGCCTGATACATACGTTCTTAGTAGAGACTTGCTCAAAGAATGAACTACACCCACTTTACAGAAGAGGAAACTGAGGGTCAGAGAGGTCAGCTGCCCAGCATCACAATGACTGATCCAGGTTTCTAGCTGGTTTCCTTGTCCAAATATCATTTATTCTTGTGTTCAACAAATATTTATTTTCCCTGATCAATCAGGCCCTAGGATTTTGGTGATGACCAAGAACCAGACATAGCCTCTCAGCTCTTAAAGTTTCCAGTCCAGCAGGGAAAGCAAAGCACGTAACTAATTACACATCACTATTTAATTACAAACCAGACTTAGTGTTAAGCAGGAGGAGGCTGTGGCAGGAGTGATGGCACCTGCATTGCAAGAGGTAGGGTCCTGGAGGCCTCTTCTGGGCTGGGTCTCTCCCTCCCCTGAGGCCTGGAGAGATGTTCAGGGAAGAATAGGTTGGGGAGCTGGGGCAGGAGCTATTTATCAACTGGCCTGGAGGCACTTCAATATTTTAACCACCAGTATACTGCTGGGTAGTCTCTCTGGTGTGCAGTGCTCCAAGAGTGCAGCATGAGACCTGACCTCACCTGACCAGTATGGGAAGGCTTTCCAGAGTTGATAGTTGCCCTAAAATATGAGACGTTAACCCAGCACAAGAGTAAGGGTAGGAAAAGACAAACAAGAGGATGCAGCAAAGAGCCCTGCAACCATACGATTACAGCAGTAGTAGTAATATTAGCACTATAGTGAATTGATACGAAGTCTGGATAATTGAGTAAAGATATTCATAAGTGATTTGGGCAATATAATGTGTTATCATCTTATACACAGGATATTAAGTTTCCAACAGTTTCAGTGAATTTCATAAGTAGCAAAGCAAGCAGGCCTGGGTTCAAATCCTGACTCTGCTAGGAGTTAGAATCAAATGATGTGTGTAATGTTCTTAGACCACTCCTAGCACATAGTATGTGTTCAATAAATGTTAGTGATTTCGAAGTCCCTTTCGATTAATGTCAACATTCAATTACTGTCAACTGATTGTTGTCAGCAGTACCTAAAAGCCATTTTGGGTGGGGGAGGAATGGGTGTGGGGAATGAAAACCAAGTCAAGAAGAGCCTCAAGTGCCAGTCTAGAGTTTGAACATGGTTCTAGAGACACAGGACATCACAGGTTTCTGAGCAAGGGCCTCAGAAATAAAACTCATCTACCCTCCCAGGAGACAGCTCGCCAAAGAGGGAGGGCCACGTGATCGCCTCAGTCTCCACCCTCCTCCCTGAGGAGGTTAGCCAAGGTTGTCTGGGTCAGATTAAGCTTTGACTGAGAAAGGCCAGAGGGTAAACAGAAAAAAAGAACTTCCATCCAGCAGGTGAAAGTTGGGAGACTTTACTATGCGTCTCTAAGCTACCGTTTTAAAGTATGAGGTAATCTCATTTTCCCAGATAGAAATTGTGAGTCTCCTCTCCGAAAACAAAACAAACAAAAAGCTATGACTTCAAGACCCGAGTTTTCCAAATGTATGACAAGATTATTGAACTAAAAAATGGTGTCAGGTCTCATTTGCCTTGAGGACCTCACAAGCTCATGGAGGAGAGGACTGCAAAAGTAAGAAATGATAATACAGAGTGCTTTGTGCTGAGATGGATTCTTCTATCTGTCCACAGGGAAGGAGGGCTCAGATTAGGGGATGTCTCTTAATGCTGCCTAGAATGGAGGCAAAGGAGGCTTCCTGGAAGAGGTGAGAACTGGAGGACCAGTCTGGCAAAGCGGAGAAGGCTGTTCCAGGCAGAGAATAGCACATGCAAAGACACAGTAAGCAGTCCCAACTCCAGTAATAAAGTTAAACAGAAAGAAGGAAGAAAGGAAAGAAGGCAGAAAGGAGGGAGGGAAGGTAAGCTGGAAAAAAGTAAGAAGGGAAGGAAGCAAGAAAGGTAAATTGTACCATAGGCTGCAAAGGGCAGCAGGTAATTTCAGGATCCAAACACACACACACACACACAGATGCAGGTGAGACCAATGGATTCACAGCGCAGATTCTAACTTACACCTCCTTTGCCACTGGCTGTGTGGCCTTGGGTATGTTAGACTTCTGAGCCTCAGTTCTCTTACCTATGATCACAGTAATCACTGCCTCACTTCAGGGTTGCTGGGAGGATTCTCTAACAGTAAACATTAAAGCAGCTGCCGTTTACTCAGCACTCACTACCCGCAAGCACTCTGCATGTGCTTCACATACACTGAATCATTTGATCCACACATCAGCTTTATGAGGTTATTATCTCCGTTTTACACTGGATAAACTGAGGCACAGAGTGGCTATGGAACACATCCAAGACCACAAATAAGGAGGGGGTGAAGCCAGGAGAGGCATCCAGTCTGGCTGCAGAGAGGAATCAAGGATGAAACACAGGCCTGGAACAGAGAATCACTCAAGAAGCAGTTGGCTGGAAAACCAGAGGGACGGAGGGAGAGTGGGGCACCCTCTCTGTCTAGTGCTGATCCCCCACCAAACAGCCATGGAACTGTCCAGAGGTCAGTCCCTGCACCCCCAGGAGAGATCCCTTCCACAGGTCTCTGGGGTGCCGGTTGCCAAAGCCACCCCCATCAACTCTCCCTAACAAGGAGCACGGGGACCCCAACATGATGGGGGGGAGGGGGTGATGGACACAGTTTCAACACCAGATGCTGTTGCTATAGTTAGCATCTGAGCCCAGCTCCTTTGAAACACCTAGGTGAATATTACCTGTCCCTCCTTTTCAAGACTTTAATACATTAATATTGGATGTTACCATCACTACCAGCACCGTCATTAACACTGCATTGATTAATGGGTTTCGTTATCACAATGCCATTCAATACATGTGAGGGCTTACTACATGCCAGGCACCAGGCAAAGCAATTTACCCAGATCACAGCCTTGAACATTCACAGCAGCCCTAGGAAGTAGGTAGGATTTATGATCCCCACTTTTATAGAGATGAAAAATTCCAAGGGTCACCTGCCCAAGTGACACAACATGCCAGACCCCAGATACAGCCCCAGGCAACTGGAAGACTTTTTCAGAAAAGGCCTACTTGTGGTACAAACCAACTACTTCCCCAAGATCAGAATTTTCATTACATTCTCCATTTGGCCCCAGACCTGGGATCACTGAAATCCAAACCTGGCCCCCATCTTGAGAAAACACAGAGAACTGCCCCGGCAGCCCCAACAAGGTCTCCCCGCTAGCCTGCCCACAGGTAGGCCAGGACACCCAGGGGCCCCTCACAGGGCAAGCTAGTTCATCTCCTCTTGGGGTTTTGAGGCCGAGGCTGTTTATTTTGCTTCATCCTGTCCTGGCATTTGGTGCAGCACTGTATACAAGATGGCTTAATAGGGCAGCCAAGGCCCCTGGGGCCTGAACACCTGAGCAGAGTGCCAGCCTGGCTTGGCTTGCCAATTGACAATCGTCTCACCATGGCAACTTGCACCTGGGCTGTCCTAGCCCAGCAGTGCCTAAAAAAATAGCTGGTTTCTCATTCTCCAACTCTGGGCCAGACCCTTTCTGAACTTGGCCTTATTAAGGCCCACAACTCTAATCATGGAGGTGGCCATGATTATAACCTATCTTATGTGAAGAAACTGAGGTTCAGAGGTGCCAAGTCCAACTGAGGCTCAATTGATACACTATGTGCATCCCATTTACACACCTTTCTCCCTCTGCACGCACCAGCTGACCGATATTAACCTCTGGAGAGCTATTGAAATCAGCTCCTTTGCCCTGACCCATGGTTAGAGATAGTGAGACATGAGGATTATGGCATGATGGGCTCTGGGCTTGGGACACCTGGCTGGGTGGCCCCAGGTGAACTTTAAGATGGAACTACTGAAGGGAGTTGCAATATTAAGCTTAAGCAAGATACACATTCCACCCAAAGAGCTGGAGCCACTGGCAGCTATGTTAAAATCTCGGGCCAAGGGCCACTCCCAACAAGTCCCCTCACTGACTGTGGCTGAACTGTGATATGACAACTTGGGAGCAGTGGAACAAGGTGCAGGGAAAGCCTACAGAGGGACAAGGAACTGGAGGATCAGCCCTGGGATTCCTGAGTCATCTTCACCAGCTACCCAAGAGCTGTAATAATCTGGAGATGGCTGTTCCAGACATCAAGGCTTTAAATGAACTCAAGCACTCCAGTTATTTGTTTGGGGAACCAAGGTTTAGAAACCCATTCACTAACCGAGATTGGTTCTTGGACCAGCAGCATGGAATTCTCAGGCTCCACTCCAGACTTAATGAATCAGACTCTGGGGATGGGGCCCAGAAATCTCCACTGAACAAGCCTTCCAGGGAACGCTGATACATTGGAGTTTGGGGACCATGGCACTAGATTTGGGGGCCACCGTGGTACTTATGTACTGGGCTTGTTGAATGAATGACCTACTGCGACCACCCACCTTTCCACTTTAACCAGGCCCTCACATACCCCACCCACCTGACCTGCAAAAGAACAAAAGGGACACCAGACTGTTAGAGAAATACTGATTTTAATTCAACATAAGGTAAACTCTAGGCATCTGTCATCTTTCAGCCTAAAAATTAGCAAAACTGTTGAAACAAGGCACAATTTTTCCCCATACTTTGTTACATGGCTCCAGTTACAAAAAAAAATATGAAAATGTTAAAACAAAAATAGATGTCTGAGATTTAAAAAAAAAAGTGTATAAAAAAACCTCCCACAAAACCTGTCAACATTGTTCCTTAGTCTACAAAATAGCACCAGTAAGAAGAGTAAAAGGTGTTAAAAACCATTACGACAGCATTTCTGAAATGCAGCTTGTCCGACCTCCCATTCTCCCTAAAAACGATTTATCGATTTATCATGGAATAAAAAAGGACTTTAAAATCTCTGGAGGGAGGGTCGAGCTTTTATTGCAGTTTTCCCCCTGCAGTCTCTTAGATGAGGGGAAAGTGCGAGGAATGTGCTTCTGCCCCTGGCTGTCACTGCTGAGTTTAGAGAAGCCTAAGGAATTGGGGTGTCATACTTCTAATCTGGGGACCTGTGCCTGCGGAGTAGTCTGGAGGGTGGGGGGATGGGTGGGGTGGCGTCTTACCTAAGCCTCCTCCTTCTCCCCCCTCACACGGGGAAGGGGAGAAGACAGTGAGAATCCATACCTGTCTACACAATATATGGCAGCTTATAACCCAGCCCACCCCTTCCTGAGCTTCCAGAGGGTTCTATTGCAGTCACTGGGAGGGATTTAGCTAAGGGTAGCCCTGCCCTTGGGTTTATGGGGAAAAAAAATAGCCCTGAAAGTGATGATGATGTCATCCCGGCTGAAATCACCATCCTTGTGGAAAATACTCTAAATGGGCCCCGGATCCCAGCCCTTTATACTGAGGCCAGGGGAACGTGCCGGGGAAAATTCAAGACAGACATGGACATCATGTCCTCTTCTGCTAGCCCTAGAAGAAACCATCCTAGGCCCTTAAAAGGTCCCTTAGCTACATGTCTACTGCCACACACTCCTGGAAACAAGGAGCTGCAGACATTTAAAAAATTAAAGTCTTGCAGTAACTGTCTTGGGTGATTTTTCAGCATTAACCTGAGTATCGGAGAGCTGTCGGCACTGTGGTTTTGGTATCTTAGCCATCGTTTCTCTGAGCGGTAAACCCAGGAGGGAAAAAAAAGCCATCTTACTACCTATTTCAAGTTTTAAAATTTTAGAAGACAAAATAAGCACCGTGTTTGGCCGCTCCGAGCGGCCAGGTCTGAATTGTGCACAAGGAGATGGCACCTCGGGGTCCCCCTGCCAGGAGGGGACAAGGCAGCTCTGCTCCTGACGAGGTACTCGGCCCGACCCCACACAGCTGAGCTGGGAAGGGCAGAGCCTGGGTGCACCTCCTGGGTCGTGGCTCTGCCCACACGCCCTGGTGCCTGGGGTACTATTCACAGGCAAAGTAGTCCTTCAAGGGGGCGAAGAGGTGTCGGATGACAGGTACACTCCAGGACCTCCCGAGCAGCTTCTGGCGGGCAACACGGCCCATGTTGGACACATCTGTGTAGTGTACGGGAAAGCCGAAGATCCTGGGGGTGGGGAGGGGGGCACCAGAGTGAAAACACAGGGAGTCAGATGTGCCCCCTCCAGCGTGCTTAACGCCTCTGGGAGATCCTCGCCTTGGCAGCCAACGTGGCGCTGCTCTTCCTGACCTTTGACCCGTCCCTTCCACCAGGCCCACCAGGCCTTCACATGAGCCCTCTCTTGACCCCCAGAGGTCAGGCCCACCAGTTCTTCAGCACAAAGGACTGTCATGAGGGCATGGTCCCTTTCTGAGGGCACCTGTCTTGTGCATGCCCCTACACTGGCACAATGCTCCTGGCACATAGATGGTGCTCAGTGGACCTTTCTCAAATGAATGAATGCCAAGATGGCCAGCCAGCCAGCAGACAGAAACGTATCTCTCCTCAAACCACACAAGGACAGAAGTTAGGCAATTGCCTTAGTAAAGAATAAGGACACTCACAAAATGGACCTTATTTCCAATCATCAGATGCTCAGATAATTTACCATGAGTAAACTGAAGCATCCTGCATTTTCTTTCTTTCTTCAAAGCAAACTGCTGGATCAAGGGCCAAGCTGGACTTAATGGTAGATGGCAACCAAATATACCAACAGCCTCCTGAATGGAATTCTACCACAGGTCTGGGAAGAGGCTACAGATACACTGGACCTCATTCTTTCCCAGGTTTACAATCTAATACCACAAATTAAACCAAGAAATAAATCCAGTTGTAGAACTAAAATATCTGGAATGTAAATACTCTATCAAATAACCGCAAAACACAACCAAAAATGTAAAGAGGAATAGTCATAGCCTTTACTACATTCTAATCACAATAACAAAATAAAACAAAAGGAGTGAGAGAAAAAAATTAAATACAGAACAGGAGAAATGAAATCTAAGAGCTGGTTCTCTGAATCAAAATAGACACACTACCAACTTAGTCAAATAAATGGATAAGGGAGAAGACAGACTGTGGCTAAGGAGGAATCAGCTTTAGAACAAGCAACTTGGCAGGAGGAATCCTGAGAAAGAGCAATGGCCTGTCGGCGGGGTTTCCTTTAGCTGGATCCTCATACATCCTAGTGGCCCAGCATGGTGGGGCAGGCAAATGCCAGGGCAGCACAGCCAACATAGACAGATGTGCTGTCTCATGACCTCATGTTTTGGATTCCTCACCACCACAACCCTTTTGCCATTTCTGCTAGGAAATAAACACTAACTGAAAAGGTTACTCCCAGCCCTGCTAACACAGAAGGTCAGTGAGAACATGTGGAATTAAGGCAAGCACTTGCCCATTCGCACTGCTGGCCTTAACCATGTTTTCTTCCCCTTTCTCTCTATCTGCTTGATTCCCCTTTCCACATACAGCCTTGCTCACCTTTCTAGCTCAGTGCACCACAAAACATCTTCTTTGCCATTCATGACAACAGGGAAAAGTTGGTTTTTCCCCTGTCTGATCGAGTTCGACTTGGTGGTTATTGTCTGTACTTTCTTTAACTGGAGAACAAAACGACATCATGGAGTGAGCACAGAATGAAGGGTTCTGGGTCAAGGCTCAGAAGCAGGTAAGGGAAGGAGGAGGGAGGGTGGGTGGGAGAGAGAGAGTGGCAGGGCCGGGCTCCGACAGGGAATGAGAAAAGGAGAGTTGGAAGGACAAGAACACTCTGTGCTTCCCACAAACGCCAAGAAGTTAATGAACAGGAAGGACGAGCCTCAGAGAGAACAAGAGATAAACAACAAATGACCACAAATGAGATCACATGGGGACCAAGAAAACAGAGTTATTGATCAAGCAAGATTAAGCAAAATTAAAAGTCCACCCAGATTGTAGAGGATGGTCAACCAGGGTTTGAATGAATGGAGCTTAGCTTAATGGAAACATTGAAAAGTAAGTTTATGGAGATCTTAATAGAATTATCCATGACTTAACCATAGATTTTTTTTTTTTTTTTTTTTTTGCAAAAGTGTACTCATTTCTCACTGGGAGGATGAGCTGAGTCTCCGTGGAGTGTGCCTTCACAATCGGAAAGTCTACTTGACTTTTCTCAGTGATTTTTGTTTATCAAGAACCTCTCCTACACTGTACTTGAAGACAGGATAGAACAATTATGTGGGGAAAGAAGCCCAGCACCAGGGAGTCACGTGGGGGGAGGGGCAGGAACAAATTGGACACCAAGGTCAAGTCCCGATTAGAGATCACCAAGTGCATTTCCCAGTGGGCCAGGCACAGAGCACATCTTACCTTTGCTGTCCTATTGAACTCCAGGCAGTCCTGCAGCTCGAGTTTATCATTCTTTGATGCTATCACAGGCCTGAGAACATCCAAAACCCATTACTTTCTACCACCTGGAAAGGGGCCTTGGCTAGGTGCCTCCCAAGGTGGGAGTGAGAGCCCAAGCTGCAAAATGTGCTCTGGCAGTGAACTTTGCTACAAATACATGATAAAAATGGCCCTGGCATGAGCACAAGCCTGTGTGCTGAGCCAGGGACAGACTAGTCCCTTGATGGGGGCCGAGGGTCGGGGAGCCCAATGTCCAGGAGTGAATGCTCCTCCTTCCCAAATGTTAACAGTAGTCAAAGCTCCTTCACTGAGGGGAGCAGGATGGGGAAGCCCATTGTTGGAGGAGTCAGGAGACGCCTCAGTCTCAGCCCCACTGCTCACTGGCTGAGTGAATGACCTTGAGCAAATTCTGCCACCTCTCTGAGCCTCAGGAGCTTGGATTAGGTATTTGTGGGTCTACTCACTACAACTAGCACATCAAACCCATGATTTGTTGGCTTATTGCTGGAATGCAGCCTCAGGAGGCTTTAATAGTGGGTCCAACTAAAGACAAAAGGTGGTTCACAAGTGGACTAAAATTAATTCCCCCTTGTAACTTTCACCACTGAAACCTGCAAAAGCAGAGAGAGGAAAACAGGTGCTTGAGAAGGAAAATGGATAGAACTTTAGAAACTGAAGTGGTTAAACTGAAGTCCAGACCAGAAAACCAGCGAGAGGTGTGAATGCACAGAGTTGATGAATGCCACAGCATCCCTGTGTAAGGAACTCCAAGGCCAAAAAGAAATCAGACATAAGATTGGATATGGTGCCCACAAGAGGGGCCATCGAACACAGAATAATACCTCACTGACCTCACCCTCTCTCTATTCCCAACTCTTCCATGGACCCAGGGGAGCTAAGGGCTCACAGCCCTGCTCTACCTTCTGTTGATTCTAGGACTGAAAATCTTAACAACCAAGATGTTTGGTCTAAAGGCTGGATTTGGGTCTATGACCCGTGGTTGACGCTGGCTGAGTCATGGATTCTGCAGAGCCCACATGTAGCAGTTCACTTCTCATTCCAACTCAGATAATGCTCAGCAAATCCCATTATCTAGAATCTGATCCCTCCCTGTAATTCCACAGGACACCCTCCTGGAGCCACTGCTCTCACTGTGTTCAGTGCATGTGGATGGCACCTCTTGGGCACAACACAATAATCAAAGTCAGAGCCCCCCTCCTCTGAACAACACTTCAGCTGCCTCCCCACTTCTGCACTCATCACGTGATAGTCTATTATTCTTCCACCAGAAAACCTGAGAACCAGAGACACAACTCATCTCATCCGCTTAAAATCTCACGAGAACTCCTGGGTCAAAGTAAATGTGTTGCCATGACTACAAACCTCACATAATTTGGCCCATACTTCGGAGTTCTCAGCCCTCCTCTCACACCCACTCCCCACCCCTGGAACACTGTTCTCCAAGCTGCTCTGCGAATGCCCGTCACTGGCCTCCCTGACCCTCTCCCTTCTGCTCTTAACTGCATGTCTCCACTCCATCACTTTGGGTCCTGCTGGGATGAGAAGCCTCCTCATCAACTCTTCCAGTGCCCCCTCCAACCCTGACCCTGAAATCATTTGTCTTCTCTACGCCTCCCCCACTGGCTCTGTGAGAGCCAAGACTGACATCTAGTCACCACGGAACTGGCAGCAGGGACAGAAGTGCCTGGCAGGGTGAGAGCTCAGGAATGGAGTGAATAAGCCAAGTTCATTCCAGACATGGACGTTGCACCATCTGATGGGCTGATAATAAAAATGTAAGACACCCAACAGAAATCCCAAGCTATTCCAGTACCTTCTCACCTCTGTCCACACTTTGCTAAATGTCTGAAAGTTATGCTTCCAACACTTCCTTTTAAAGAAGAATTTTTTTGAAGCTAACTCATTTGCAAGTTGTATTACCATCACATTTGGTATCTTAATTAGCAGGTTGGTCTCCGTGAAGCCACATAAAGGAGATAATTAATCCTCAGCCAAGCCACTTGCCTTGTGGCTTTCAACGTGAAAGGACTAATGAAAAGTTGGGGAAAGATCTCAGTCAAGAAAATCCAAGGGAGACAGGCTTTGGGCTACCAATTGTTATCTCAGCTCTGCCACCTGATTGGTCACCACAGGCCTGGTCCAGGGATCACTTCATCTCAGGGGCAGGGAGATTAAGTTCATTTCCCAATGGACCGTATCTGGGAGGAGAGGTGGGGTGTAGAAACATCAGCATCCCTTGCTGGGAAGAAGCCTGCTCCAACACATGGCACTTTTAAGCACTAGGTCCCTAGGCAGAGCAGAAATAAATGTACTGAGGAATCCTGGCCTGAGATTCTCAGGTACTTGGTGTACAGCCTAACAGGCTTCAACCACAACCCTATGGTTGAAGGGGTTGGTCTGAAGCAGAGGGTGAGGGCTTTTCTCAGCAGAGCCAGCTCTTTCTACAAGGTTCCAATGTGTCTCTTTCATAAGAGTCGATGGTTAATGGCTCATACCATTAGTTATATTAAACTTGGCTATTACCTGCCCCACTCGGAGCCCCTTGTTACCTGTTCATCCCAGGCAGGTTGCCCCAGAAGTATCGGGCTCTGTGAGCAGCAGACACTTTGATGGCATCAATCATCACTGGATTACACTGCAGGGAGAGAGAAGGGCAGCTGCTGGGAGCCCATGGCAGAATTCAGGCAGCAGACAGGTGACATGGCAGTCCCCTGGCTGTGGAGGAGGCATGGTTCCTGCCAGGCAAGGGACAGACCAATTCCCCTCAAGAGTCTGACTGAAGGACATAGCTAGTGCCTCCATATTAATGGTGGGGAAAGAGACCAGATCAGACCGGCAGGTTGTAAGAGAAGGTATCCCCTGGGGCACGCCACGTTATTATAGAATGTACTGTGTACAGTGGTAAAAGCAACTCAAAATTGAAATCCAGCAGGTTGAGATCCTGGTTATGGAAATGCAGTGTTGGCAAAATCTGACTTCTGCCACTGATTGGTCAGGTTCACATGGCATGAGGGAACTGACCAGCCAGTTCTATAACCTCACTAGCAGAACTTTAGCTCTAAAGTTGGGGGGAAATAAGTATGTACATAAAGTATTTACTACAATGCTTGATGCATATTAAACAGTAAATAATTAACTTGCCTGTGGTCCCTAATGCAGAGTTTCTGGGAACAAGGGTGAGAAAAAAAAAACTCTCTAGAGTAAAAAGTCTCTTTCATGATGCCTCCAAAAGTAGGTGATGGTTTCATCATCTGACTTCAGTGGGTTTGGGGTGAGGTGAGAGATCAAATGTTTTCCAAGTACTAAAGAGAACCAACCCACTCCATTCCATTACTCTCAGACCTAGACATGCCCTCCATGGGGAACCCGGAAATCATTCCCAGCACTGGAAATACCCTACACCCCCGTTGCCAGCAGGGCCTTCATGCTCATGTTATCTTGACAATCAAGACCCCGGGTCCCCTCACCTCCAGGAACCGAGAGATGTCCCGCTTGTCGCCAACCTTCATAGCCACCACGTTCTCAAACATCCAGAAGAAAGGCCGGTCTTCACCCTCCTTGGGGCGTGTGTAATTCAGCAGGTGGTAGAACTCAAAGAAGAGCCGGCCTGTGCCCTCTGAGCCCACAAAAGAAAACGGCAGAGCCAGGTTCAAAACGTTCAGCCCACCCCTCCATATTGAGACCAATGGGTTCCCAATGACCAGCTAAGGCTGATGCCTTACTGTCCCTTCTCCCTGCCACCCTCTGAAATGACAGGCATCAGCACTGCAGTACTCATTTGTATCTCTGGGGACTGGGGAGTCACAATGAGGCATGAACAGAGACAACAGGTAAGTTTGGCCAGAAGCTAACAGCTCCTTCTCAGGCCACTCCTCCTGGACCAGCACTCAGGGGACATAGGGTCTCTTGGGGCCACGGGAAAGAAGGGATGCTCACCATACAGGCCTTTCCTGGCAGGGTTCACATTTGAGAGATCATTGCATGGGCTTCCACCAATCACCAAGTCAAAGGGGCCCCATTCTTCAATCTGCAAGAGAAAAACAGTCAGGGATGGGGGTGAGGATGGAGAGGTGAACAGCCTGGGTTCCAGGTAACCAGCTAGAAGAAAACCCACTTCTAGGTCTTGCTTGGTCATTTCAGTCGCCCAACTCCACTTTTGACCCAAGAAAACCAAATGCTCAGGATACGCTAAGATCTAAATCATTCTGAATGATTTCCAAGTAGCGGGTTTAACACTACAGCTTGATGGAACCAAACCTTCTCTTCTGCCACAACCCCGGGCATGGAGAAGGTGGCAACGTGGCTGTGAGGATGTCGGGGGCTCAGGGAGTGGAGGAAGAGGGGGGCTGCCCTCACGTTTTTCTTTGTGATATTCCTGACGTCATTCACATATTTGATATTGCCCTCATGCTTAACAGTTCCAACGGCGATGGACTCTTCACACACTTCAGAGGCGACATATTTCTCCACTTTGATGCCCAATTCTTTAAGGACCAAGTACCCTGTTGGGGGGGGGGCGTCGAGGGGGAGAGAAAAGACATCAGGGTTGTCCTGCCAAGGGCCCCTCCTTTCAGTTACTCTAAGCCATCTCCAGAACTCACACCAGACACAGCAAGGCCATGGCAGTCCTCAAGTGGACCCCTGCAGATGGCAGGGTCTAACCCTAACTGCACACTGGGCCCCCCAGGCTCTCTGTGGAGTTTCATGAAGAAAATATGTATGTATAACTGGTATAGCCCACTGGCAGCATTTATTAAAACTGACAGGCACATAGCCAAGGCCCCCCATCTACCGCCCCAGCAGAGTCAGATACATGAATGGGTATCTTCTCCAAAACCATGCTGAGAAAAAAAAGCTTTAAAAACTGTCAGTGTTTTAGGCAGGTGGACACTGGTGAACAAATAGAAGTACAAGTGAGGCTAAGTGCACAGCAACGCATTCTCACTGCTTCCTGCTCTCGTAAAAGGGAAATGTTCCTAACAATTCATCACAGGGCAGTTCTGACAATTAAATGAGTTAAATCAGGCAAAGTGCCCAGGGGCAAACATGCATGTCAGCTATGCTTATTCTATACATGGGAAACCTAGAGGAAACGGGAGGGAACCAAGATTAGAGATGTTAGGAGGAGAGTTGCCCAATTAATAATCTCCAATATATCTATGCTTATGGAACGGAAAATAATTTTCCAAAATTCCTGTACATATAAAAAATAAAATGCAGAGGCTAAAATATCCATGCCTTTAAAAAGGACCAAAAGAGGAACAGGTGGGTGAAATGGTGGAGAGGTTTGAGGAGAGAAACAAGGAGCCAGTGGATTTCTCAGAACAGGTGACCAACAGGTACTTCCCAGGGGTCTTTCTTGACACTGACAACGGACACCTGGATCAGGTGAGCATCCCCAGGTGAACCCCTAACTCACCTGTCGCAATTCCGTCAAACAGGGACAAGACTCGAATGGGTCGCCTTCGGTTTGCGGGAATCGCAGGGTATAACTTGGGGGCTTCCTGCCAGGTTAAATAAAGAGGTCATGGAGGTCAAGGTGTGGGTGTGGGGAGGGGGACTCAAGCTCTGGAAGAAGGGCTGGTCTTCCTCTGAGGGACACAAGCCCTGAGCTCTGCCCTTTCTTCGCTGGGATGCCCTGGGGAGCTTTGGCACAGATGGCCCTTCCACCCTTAGACACGGAACAGATGAGGCTCTGACAGGGGTGCAAAGTCACCCACAAAAAGACATGTGCTCCTCCATGAACTTGCAGCCCAGGAAAAGCCATATATGCCCACTAAGACTTGGGAGTAGGTCCCAGGCTTCCCTCCCCTCTGCAGTTCCACTAAGACTAAGTAAGTCTGGGTCAGTTCCATCCCTATTTCTTCAGCAGGCCCTTGAAAAAGCCAAGCCAAGAGGGAGGGGAGGGAAGAACACTGGAGCCGCCTGGGAAGTGCACACGGGACAATTAATTAGCCGGGGCTCCAGTCTGAGGCTCTCAGACGCTCCTCCGTACAGCGGAGCTTTGTTTCTGTGAACTCCATGCACTGGGGCGGGTGCCAAGCTTACGTAGTCGAGCCCCGGGTCGCTGGTGAAGAAGGCCTGCAGGCGCACACTCCAGTCCTTGCGGCGCCGCAGGACGCCATGGCAGCGCTGGGGCAGGCACATGTAGCAGCTCCAGGGCTCCTGCAGCTTGGCGTCCGCCGCCGTGCCCGGGCCCACCAGCACCTCCAGGCACTCCACACAGAAGCACCTACGCCGGGTGGCGGGGAGGAGGGGTGGCCGTCATCAGGCGGCTCTCCTGCGAGCCCCACCCTCCCCACGGGGCTGGCGTGTGCTGGCTGAAACCCTCTCGGGCCCCCAGTTGCCCCTCCCCATGGGCAGCAAGGCCCTGTGTGCGAGGAACAGCAATCTCTCCCTGGAAACCTGGGCACCCTCGGTCCACAGGCAGCTCTGCGGATCCTTCTCTAGCCCGCTCCCTGCCTTTCTTCAACCCATCCCAACATCCCAGTTCTACTTCAGGGACATAGAAACTTCAAGGACAGGCCCCCACAGATTTAATACTGGCTCCGGGTCCCGTCCCCAGGTCAGCGAGGCTCCAGTTCCCGTGCTCACCGGCAGCAGCTGGTGTTGCTGCAAAGGAGCAGCTCGCGGCCCTCGCAGCACACGGTGCAGTAGGACTGGTAGCCGTCGTCGTCGTACATGTAGAACAGCTCAAGGAACCGGTCCTGGCAGCCAGAGAGAAATGCCTGTGAAATCGGAGACCAGGGACCTCCAGGCCCCGCTCGCTTGCTCACTGGCGGAGGCCCTAGGACGCAGCCACAGAACAGGTCATGGGCGGCTTGGTGCTCTTTACAGGGACAACTAGCTGGGGTCTGCAGGGCACCGCCCCTTTGAGTGAAGGGTGGGGCGATCGGCCCCACTAGAGCCTTCCCTACCGCCTACACGCAGGTGCTTTATTCTAGGGAAGTGCAGGGAAGTTGAGAAGAAGGGAAGGGGCAGGAAAGTCCAGGGCGGGGATTGGTCTTACCCGGCATGTCTGGCAGAGTCCACCCTCAAAGAGAGGGTGGAAGGACACGGGGTTTTTCCTACCACAGGACAAACAGCTATCTGTAAGAAAGACAGGGATGCACCTTGTGGCAATGACAGCCCCAAGATCAGCTGCTGAAGCCTTGTGTCTCGTTGTTCTTATGTACTCCACGTTAGGAATATGCCAAAGATTCTGCACAATTTGTTCCTTTGACTGTGCTTCAAAGTTGCCATCTCTGCTCCAGAGATGGAGAGGCTAAATCGCCAGCTCCAAGCAGAAGGTCCCACAGGACAGGCAAAGATCTGACCCAGAAATGGGGGGCAGGGTGGTGCCCACAGAACAGAACAAGAAGCAGCTGTGCCAGCAGAGGAACCAAGCTTGGAGGGTCTGGTATGAAAAATCTTTAAAGACTCTTTACAGGCTGGGACTTTTGGAGAATTTGTGGTGATGCCGGTTTGCCTGTTGTCTCATCATGATAGAACTTGCCCGTGACCAATCCTACACACAGCCACGGCTGTAATTTCAGAGCCCGGGTCCTTTTACTATAGGCTATCCTGTCCCTTCACATCAGCAGGTCTTACTGATCTACATCACTGACCAGGTGGACTGGGCCTGCAAAATAAATACCAAGCACTCCCTGCCAGGAAGCAGACAGATGAAGGAGCCTTGGGGGATAGGAGGATCATGGGTCCAGGTTCCCAGAATCAAAAGGGCCTGCTCCAATCGGGGCTCCCTGGGTCAACAGCTCTGTTGTTTTCCTACCCAGCACTGACGATCCACTTAATATTTGTTGACTAAAGGACATCGGGCTGAGGAAGCAATAGACAGCTGTCCTCACACATTCCGAGTTCCGTTAGATGTGTACTGGGCAGTTACAATTCCAGCAGAATTCCCAGCCAGGGCAAAGAACCAGAGTTGGCTTTGAGAGTGACAGTGGTGAAGTGTGTCTGCCTTTCACCTCAAAGCCAGTTGCAGTGCTTGTTCAGGGGGCTCACGAGGCCACAGATCATGGTTTCAGGTTTTGGGCTCTCCTGGCCCAAGCATTTTCATTTCCATTCTGTCCCCAGGCACACCTCCCGCTCACTGATCTTAGGAATCAGCCTCAGTGAAAACCAGGCAACTCATTCTAAGTAGCATCTAAGTAAGATGTCCACGCCTCGACCTGAGGTCAACGCAGAGTTGGGGGTGGACCTCTGCAGGGCAGACCAGCAGGCCTGGAGCACAGGCTGGGAGCACTACCCAGGCAGGGAAGCCAGCCAGGGATAGGGCCTTACCTTCGAGATTGCTCTTGTTGTTGGAAACATCCGAAGCCATTTGCTCTGTTGAGAAAAGAGAAGGTGTGAGATGAGGTCGGGGAGCCTCTTACCGATCATCTACGCCCTTGCTGAGTGGTCCTCACTACCTGCCCACTTCCACTTGAGGATGGACCGTCCCCCAGCCTCCTCGCCCCACAATCACCTCGACTCTGGTCCTCCTCTCCTCGGTCTTTGCCATTGTTATAACAATTTGTCTTGAGGCGCTTGGCTGGGGGGCAGTAGTCAGAGGTGGTGGAGTCCTCAGCTGTGCGTCTTCGCGTCTTGTTCTCTGTGAAAGGTGAGGAGAAGGCAGCCATGGCTGGGTGGGAGGAGGCTGCTGGGAGGACAGGACCCTACTTGCTATGCCTGGGTGCCAGCTGCATCTGGCCATGACATGAGTCTACCCTGGGTGTCTCAGGTCCCTCTATGGAAAATTTGCATGAGGACGTAATTTAAAACTCCTCACGCAGCTAACCCACGTACAGGGTCTTCAACAGCTGTAGTTGCAAAATACATGCTCTAGACCCAGCACAAAGAGAATTAGGCACAGCTCAGTCTACAGATGAAACCCTGACACTGTTTATGATCCCCAGTGAGCTGATAGCCACATGTAGCTACTGAGAACTGGCAATGCCACTTGTATGACTGAGGAACTGCATTTTACATTTAACTTCTACATGAATTTAAAAACTGCAGTTGATCCAATTTCTAATGAGAACTTAGCATCCAAATTGAGATGTTCTAAGACACATCAAAAACGAGATATTGAAAATAGGACTAAAAGGTCATGTAAAATATCTTAATTTTTTTTATACTGACTGTGGTAAATGGTAAAATGTTGGAAATAGATTAAGTGTATGATCAATATTAATTTTACTCTTTTTTTAAGCTTCTTAATGTGGCTACTAGAAAACGTTTAATTATATTAGGTGGCTACTGTTTATATGTCTATAAATTCCATTGTATTTTTATTCAACCTATATAGTATAATCTATAAGGGACATGGTTAAGTTTGACTCTGACCCTAGGAGAGAAAATTACACAGCCATTAAAAATCATAAGGACCCTTTAGTGAGAAAATGACATTTAACAGTGCTTATACGATAAATATTGAGAAATAAAGGGAAAGCAGGAATCCAACCAGTGTACAGAAAGAGCTGGAAGGACGTGCACACCCAAAAATATTGCCCTGGAGGGCAGCTGTGAAGGTTGGAGTGAAGGGGCAGGGGTAAGAGTTCAGGTTGACTTTTAACAGATTTGATTCTTTTCCAGTGACCACTGTGTATGCAAAGAAATTGAAAGAAAGTGCAGAGAAAATAGTGCATAGTCAAAAGATGGGGAGGGAATACCGTGTTTCCTTGCTTCTAAGTTCCTACTGCCTGCACGACGAACCTTCGACTTATTAACCACTTTTGGCGGGGAGGGACAAAACAAAACAGAAAACACTGCGTTAAATATAAGGATTATAAGACAAATCCTGGATTTCTGGAGAGTGACAACAAGAAACCACAGATCCCTAATAATGGGGGAAATGCAATATTGGTCAACGTGAGGATAGATGATGCCCCTTTCTGAATGGAGGTGACTTATAGATTTTGGGTGTTTGTGGGGTTTTTTTTAAAACACATTCCAAGTTTCCTCCAATATGCAGAGCTTAATTACTTTTTCCTTTTAAGAAAAGGTGCTAGTGAAGATTCCATCTTGACTCTGTTTACTCAAGCTTTAAGAACAGATTCAGGGAGGCGCAAGAGGGAAGCGATATGGAGATATATGTATACAGATAGCTGATTCACTTTGTTATAGAGCAGAAACTAACACAACATTGTAAAGCAATTATACTCCAATAAAGATGTAAAAAAATTAAAAAAATAAATAAAAAACAAAGAACAGATTCAATCCCGGTTATATGTACTTGACCTTTTGGCAGGAAAGTGTCCAGTGAAACTAGAAAAGGCTAGGCTGTTGGAAAAAACTAAACTAAGGAGCCAGCCAGGGCTGACTGGCTACTGTAAAGCCGGGCTGGGATGAGAGGCAGCAGGGGTGACTGCATCTCCCCAGGATGCTCCCACCACCAGCAGCAGGGGTGCTGCCACAGGGAGCCATTCCCACCTGGTTGCCTGTTGTTGGGTTTGAGGCCCTCGATCCCGGTGGGTTTAAAGCCCCCGTGGGCCCACTCCAACATGGGCTTCAGCTGATCCTCCAGCGAGTCTCCAGGGCTGCTGGGGAAGGTTTTGCCAGCCCGTATCCTGGCTTTCTGCCGAGATAGAGAGAGAATCTGATGAAGAGGAGGGGCGGGTGCTTGCCTGGCCCCACCCAGGGATGCCCCTTGCTGGGGCCTGCATTCCCCTTTACACTGGGCCCTTTCATAGCCAGACAGCTGTCCTGAGCTGTGGTATGTGACAACGAGGAATGGCCTGTGCAGGGACAGGCCATGGGGGGAGCCTTAAGTCTCCCCACACAGGCACCAGATATGATCTCTTCCCTGTAGGGAACTGGAGTGGTCAGCTCCCTCTCGAGGGCAGAGGATCAGAATTAGCTGTGTCACTTTTTAGCTATAGGAGAAGCGTCAGCCAGCACTGTCTCATGGCCTCTGAGAAAGCTCCGGGTTTCTTGTTTTATTTCCCTAATGAAGGTGTGGAGGTGTTAAGTCCTATTTCAGAAGCACCAGGACTTACGTGTCTAATTAAGCACAGAGCTTGTCTCATAAATGCTGGACAGAGGACACTGATCTTTTCAGTTGCAAGTCAAGGTAGAGGAAGGACAGAGCCTGACGGATCCCACAGACAAGGGGAGGAAGCAGCTGACCCTCAGCAGCTGCCCAGTCTTGGCCCTGAACCACAAGTTCTGGAAAAGCTTGCTCACTGATTCGAATATCGCCTCCTACTTCCCAGGGCTCCTCCTTCCTCATTCAGTGGGCAATTCAGACGGAGACCAGCTGGGAGCTGGGGTAGCACTAGGAAATCATGGGCAGTCTCAAATCCCTTCCTTCCCTTCCCAGCACGGCCTGTCAGGCCACTGTCTTTTAACCTCCTTCCTCCCTGCTTGCCCCGGTCCCCTCCAACCCATCCTCGGCCACACCGAGGCCTGAGTTGGCTTTCTGTATGTTTCTTGCTTTAACCCCACCCATTCTTGGGGCCAGGCCCTAGCCACCCACCACCATGTTACCTCCAGAGCGTGGTACATGGCCTTCCTGTAAGAGACCAGCTTATTGAAGGTCGCCAGGTTAAAGTGGTGGCTGAACAACCCCAAGGCCACCAACTTATCTGCTGGTATCTAGAAGAGAAAGCCATCATCAACATTCACCTACAGCCTGTGTCTTGGGTGCCCTGGGTTTCTCATGAGCTTATTCCTGGGGATCAGGTTCACAGATATTTTCAGAGCAAATGACTTTCATGATCCCTGGTGTGACCTCCTTGCAGCTCAGTCTTGAAATTCACCATGGATGCTCCAATTTTAGGGGTTTTGCACATGTTCTTTCCTCCTTCGTGAGCATGACAAATAGCTGTGATTACTATTTACTGTCTACTTACTTTAGCCTTTTATTGAGCTAATGGATGTGTTTAGAGAACAGTGCCTGGCACAGAGTAAGCTCTTTTTAGTAATCGTGAATTGTTAATACAAGAATTCCACTGGGGCTAAAGATCCATATTCTATAAGTCTCATCCCAAGTCCCCAGGCCATGCATGAAACACTTGGGTTGCCAATTATGAGATGAAACTGGGCATTCAGGTTTCAGAGCTGACAAGACATGTGATATTTCATTCTCCCCAGTGCTGGCACTCATGCTCCCCTCTCAATCTCTAAGCCCAACCACCCATAGGGGTGTTGCCACTACTGGTGAGAAGGAACTGGGATTCAACACAGTTGTGCATGGAAATGCAGGTGCTACCCCAATGCCAAACTGCTTCAATACAGCAAGTGGCCTAAGCACCAGGCCCCATATTGCAATCCCATCCCATAATGCTAACATAACAGCATCTTAAATATTAGCATCAGACGCAGTCTTGTTAAGTTTGCTAAGCACATTTTATGTCTCACTGGGCCAAAGCAATTACAAACACTCCATGTTTTTTTTTCATTTCATTGCACACAAGTCATCGCCCTGCAATTAGATGCTTCAGGGAGAGCACAGGCCCAGGACATTCGTCCTTCAGCTCCCTCTGCTGGCCAAGGAGGACCTCTGTATGCAGACTCTCCCCACCAGGGAGACTCCAGGTCATATTATTCTTGCCCTTTGAGAACTTCAATGTGTTAATGGCAAATGGCCCAATTTATGGGAAAACCAAAATCTCAACTTGAGGCCAAGTCCCACAGATGTACTAGGCTGGTCCTTCATTCCCACACCTGCCTCCACCCCAGCCCACTTGTTCTGCTGTTCCTCACCTAACCTCTGGACACGTTGAGGGATGCGCTAAAGACAACATCACAGGAAAAGTATTGTTTGCCGCATTCTAATCAAAACCTGGAGGTCTACGAAGGTGTCTTCAAAAGGTGTAAGAATCAAAATAGCCTGATTCATCCCCAACATAGACTCTCATCAAGAAAGATGAGTATTACAACAGGACAACTTTCAAAAATCTATGTACATGAAAAGAAGCCAGACACAAAACAGTACATATTATATTATCTACATAAGTTTGTGTATAATCCAAACTAGTCTATAGTGATAGAAATCAGAACAGCGGTCACCTACGGGGGTGGTGTGTACAGGGAACGTACTGCAGAGGTCGAAATGTTCTATATTTGGGTTGAGATATTGTTTACATATGTGCATACATTTTTGAAAATTCATTGAATCATAGATCATTTAAGATCTATGCACTGCACTGTAAGCAAATTTTTATCTTAATAAAGTATTTTTTTTAAATATATATATGTATATACAAAAGGTGAGCTTTAAATGGCTAATATCAATAATCAAGAAACACTGAAATCACCACTCAAAGAACTTTTCCATAACTGTCACCAGGTGACCCTGGATCCATCTCTAAGCCCAGCCAGGGATGTCTCTGCCCCTAGGACTAAATGACTGAGTCAGACACCCCTTCCTGTCTCTTCCAGGCTTCTCCACTGGAGTACTTTGAGGGTATCTTCCCGGGTGGCCACTCCTGCCCCTCAGAATCCATACTGGTGACTCTGCCACAGAGAAATAGACCAACAGAGCCCAGGTGGCCATGGATCCAGAGCTCTGGGCCTGTGTGAGCCAATGAGCAAGGGAAGTTTTTGTCCTCCTTTTGGACACACAGAGTCACAGAGTCTCATCCATCTGCAGAAAGCAGGCCGTTATCTTAAAAGGCAACTGTAAAAGGAAGGGAAGGAAAACACTGTGGGTCTGCAAGCCCATGAAAGCTCGCCCTGCCCTGGACTCACCTCGGAGAACTTGCCATCGCCAAACCACTGAACCCACCGCATGCCAGACATTGCCTGACGCTTGGAGGTGGCCTTCCAGGACACCACCATGGCAGGCCACCAGGAGAAACCCTTGATCTTTCCCCACACGAGATCCCCTATTCCAAACTCTTTCCCGTCCTGCAAGAAAAACCACATGAAGGAATCGCAATGAGACAGACCAGTTGGGCCAAGGAAAAACCCTGCCTGTCCCACTGACCCCGATGGCAACTGCCTCGGAGTCCAACACAGGGCTTCCTGCAAGTGCAGGCAGAGTTCCTCAGGAAATTCCCTACCTCCAACACTTCCTGGTTGAAAATTCAGTGAGAATGGCTTGAAAATAAGGGGCAGAGCATGGGCAGGTTTGGTTGTTTGACAGGAACGTGGGGTTTTTTATATTGGATCTATAATATGTAACCTGTAACATGTAACCTAGTATCTGGAAAGATATTAACTGAAAACTCACAGGAAGTAAGATCAGAGTAAAAAACCTGGATATTCCCACCACAGGCCATCAAATGGGATATTACAAAGCCATTAAAATGCAAAAAATTTGGCCACTTGCACATAAAAACTTGCCATAAAAGGTGAGATGCCCATGGAATCATGCAGGTTATTAAAATGTATCTATAAGATCTACTCTGGGACTTCCCTGGTGGCACAGTGGTTGGGAGTCCGCCTGCCAATGCAGGGGACATGGGTTCGAGCCCTGGTCCAGGATGATCCCACATGCTGCGGAGCAACTGGGACCATGTGCCACAGCTGCTGAGCCTGCACTCTAGAGCCCACGAGACACAACTACTGACCCCGTATGTCACAATTACTGAAGCCCGCATGCCTCGAGCCCAAGCTCTGCAACGGGAGGGGCCACAACAGTGACAAATTTGTGCACCGCAGCAAAGCATGGCCCCCGCTCGCCACAACTAGAGAAAGCCCCCATGCATCAGTGAAGACTCAATGCAGCCAAAAATAAATAAATTAATTTTAAAAAAAAGATCTACTCTGAAGTCATGTACATGGAAAAAAGGATTTCTACATGATATGTGTACATACATATACACATGCATATGTAGCAAAGCCTGAGTGAAACCAACAAGCTCAACTGGTTAATTATGAACAACCCTAGACGGATTACACAATACAGGGGATTATAGACATGAAAGTGAGGCAACTCCAGTTCCTAATAAGGGAAAGAAGCAGATCAACAATTGTATATGTAAACATGATGAACAGAATTATGAATTATGTATACAAGGTATATATATTTCTAGGTACAAAGATGTCATGTTCAGAAAATCAGTAATCCGATGGTAAACTAATCTGGTGCTTGAGTTATGTCTAGGAGATAAGGATATAGCAAGGACCATGTTGCATATGAAAAATGTACTTGGCAAATGAATTCAAATATTATGATAAAAGTGACAAAAACCGTACTAAGTCACCTCTGGGTAAGTGTTCCCTTTTCCCTGTATTCAGCCCTTCTCCAGTGGTACCTGATACTCAGTGCTGTCGGCATCTCTGCCCTCTGCGTCCACCTGCGGGGACTCCACGCTCTCCTGCTGGCTGTCCTGGGCCAGGCGGGCATAGGGCGTACTGCTGCTCTGGGGCACCACATCATCATCTGTGAGGTCAATAGTGAGGTAGGGGCTGGCAGGGGACAGCCATGGCGTGCCTGCAGATGATCCTGTCCGCCGCCTCAGGGACTGTGGACAAAAGGACACGTAGCTTGGGCCACAGCAGACCAGGTGGGTGGCCAGAGACCAGTGGTACCCCCAATGGCTTCCCAAGCAAGCAGAAGTGAAGTAGAGTGAAGACCTAAGTTAATGAAACAGAGACCACCAAGGATGGTTTTCCAGGAACAAGTAAGTGTCCCTTAAGTGGCGAGAGAAAGCAACTTCCTTAAGGACAAGGACAGAATCGTTATCCTCGTCAGGATAACTAGTGATGCTCAGAGAGGGCTCCCTGGTGCCCAGCCTTGCAACAGGAGTCGAGAGTTGCTGTAACCCGTGGGGTTGCCTGAAGAGAGTCACTGAAGATACTAAGGAGACAAGACAGTTCTGGAATCAGTGGTTTGAGCTTTTTCCGAGGAGGAGTAAGAACCCAGTCAACAGGCAATTCTTGCATTCCCACCACGGTTCCATCCAGGGATCAGGCCAGGAGAGAAGTCATCAGGCTTAGGAAGAGCTTACCCAGCACCCGGGAGAGAAAGGAAAGGTAAGATCCTGAAAGGATGATAAGTGTGAAGAAAGGAAGCAGGTTATACAGCGGCCACTTTCCGTGGTGTGATGAGAGGGGCAGATCTTCCAGTTAGAGACTGGGGGCAGGGGTCTGAGCGTCCGGGGAACCAACCCTGGTAGCTGAGAATTCCACGGGGGACTCGTCCACGTGGTTGCGGCCCTGCCGGCCTCGGGTGGAACGTGGGGAGGGCCTGTGCCTCTCCCGGCTGGAGGTACTGTTGTTATTTCGGGTTCGGACCTGGAAGCAAGAGAGGATAAGCACGAGGCCTTTGGTGAGTGGAGGCTGGGGTCCTAGACAGGGGGCCCAGAGGACTGGGCTTGAGAGGCAGCCTCAGGCCAACAGAAGTGAACAAGGTGCTCTAGCAGGAAGGGATTCTGGACTGGTCACTTCCCACCCAGAAACTCCCCACTTTGTGGGATAAGGGATCAGGGTGGCCAGCAGGGCTGCCTGACAATCTACAGCAGGTCCCAGTCTGCCTGGCACAGCCGAAACTGGCACCTGCAAATGGAATTGAAAAATAAAATCCAAGTTTACTCTCAATCAAACACTTTTCTTTTCCAAAAGCATTATTACTATTGTTGCATTCCTCCCGAAGGTACTGGATCACCAAGACGGATGAGAAGCCCTTATGCTTCCTTCTCAAAAATGGCATGAACTTGGGTGTTGCAGACCTGTGTTCAAATCCTGCACACAAGAGTTAATGTTTAACCTTGAGTAAACTACCGGCGTCTTCTGTCACCTGTAAAAAAATGGGATGATACACATCACATGGGTGAGATTATCAACTGCACCTGCCATGGTCACCAAGTGTCAGCCTGCTTTCTAACAGGCTGGGTGACCATGAGCAGTAATTGCCTTCCCATTTCCAGATTTTAAGTCACAGAATCCACCTACAGAAGCAACTCCCAAAGGTAACTGGCAGTTGAATCATCCACCTGCAAACTATCACCCTTGGGCACTTCTTAGAGTGCTTCCCAAAAAAGTAGAGAACTGCCACGTGAAAACCTTCACAATGATAATTCATGAGCTTTGCTATCATTTTCCAATTTCAAAACATTTGTTCAAAGTTCCCCCAGGGAGATCCTGGACAAGGTTTTTAATGCAGGCTGATGTGTGGTTGAAGTGTCTTGGCTTAGGGCTGGCACTTACAGCTGGGCTTTCTGGCCGAGTCCTGGTTTCACGGAAGAGTTTTGGCATCACTGGAGTGTCGGAGCCATCTCCATCTTCCCCTTCGCCATCTCCATCGCCCGTCAGATCCTTTACAAATGAAACATTATGAATTTTAGGATGTCATATAACCAAAATAGTTTTAAAATGAAGAGCCAATCATATAGAAAACAATCATAATATTGGTCTGAGTGACTTAAAAAGATTTTCAACCTCATTTTGTTCAAAAAATATTTTGCAATGGCATACCACATGATCATGAATTCAAGAGAAACCTTGGTGGAATTAGAAAACCAAAGAAATGGTGTCAATGCAAAGTGCATCGTGAAGCCTTCCGTGCCCACACCATGGTTAGTCTAGCTTGCGGTGCGCAGCAGGGAGACCTGATCAATCTCCACGATTAACAGTGTCTGGGAGAAACCACAGGCTCAAGGAAGATGCTTCTTGATACAGTGACCAAGAAGAAATGGTGCCAATCCTGTGTCAAGTGCATGTCCCATGCTGCACACCAAACCCAACAAAAACTGCGCATGAGAACCAGAGCAGTGGTGAGTGGCTCGAGGTCTGGCCGGAGTGTTAAGAACTTGACTTTCACTTGCCAACTAAGGCCTCGAGTGAGTCCGTTCCTCTCTTTACAATTGGTACAACGGTTCTTCCCTTATAAGGGAAGAACAGGCTTATAGTGAGAATCAAATAATGCACGCTTGCCCACGGCAGGGCACAGAGGAAGTGCTCAGAGACTAAAACAGCTGTTCTGAGCCTCTGATCCAGCACTGTCCCTTCCCAATTCCCCACACAGCTCTCACTCCTCATCATCTGGGTGCCCACTTGTTGTCTTCCATGAGGATAAGAGAAGCTGTATGAGGGTAGGTTTTCATTGGTCCACAACTTTTGTCCATGACTTTGTCCCAATGCCTGACACTGGTTCCTTGAAAAAGTAACCGAATTGACAAAACTAATATGATTAATAGGAAAACAGAAGGCGTAAATAATGTCAGGAGTGAAAAAAAACATGGAAAAACTATAACTTGGAAAAAACTAATCAAGCAGAAACACTGATATTGCAACAAGTGGTAAAAGATATTTCAGTGATGGTTGAAAATCCACTAAAACAAGCCAGGCAAATTCTTTCCAATGTGAAAAAAAAAAAATCCTTGAGGCCACATGGCCACACAACCTTGCTATCAAACCGGACACAGATATATTACAAGAAATAAATCATACATTCATTTTACTCATGAATAGATGCTAAAGTACATCCAATTTAAAACATACCACGAGCAAGTTGGACTCATTCCAGGAATAAAAGGACAGCTTGCTACAGTAGAAATTTATCAATGTAATTGATCATCCAGATTGAGAAAAAAATAATTTCAAAAACTTGGCAAATAACAGCAGCAAATGGCATCCTAAGTGAGGCTGCTGGAAGTCTTCTGTGTGCCTAGCAATGTTCAAATTCCTCATTCAACAAGTATTTACTGGGTACCAATTTAAGTGGGCCTCAGGTTCCCTATTTGATGCAAACCAAAGAGAATTCCCCTGAATCACAAAAAGTGAGAGTGGAGCGGGTACCTGAGTATAACTTAGCAGGCTGGAGACCTCCCTCTTGGACAGTCGTGAGCTTGATCTGCGGCCTGTGGAGGAAAGAACCAAAGTCTGTTGAGGAAGGAGGAGCCGCCAGGCTGTCCTGGTCTCCTCTCTGGGCTGTGGCCTGGGGTCTCCCTAAACCCAGTGGCATCTTCAGGGGTTAACTCCTAACCCCTCGGGACCCATAGTCCCCTCAATGTATTAGTAAAGCAACAGGACCCAAGGCCTGCATGAAATAGAACCCGAAACACTACTGAAGGTACTCCTGACACGTTCCTTCCAGAACTGTGCTGCTCCAGTCAGTGGTCACTAACTCCACTTAAATGAGCATTCCAGTGCCTGCCATCGCAGCCACATTAAGTGCTCACATGTGGCTCCTGGCTGTCGTAGTGAACAATGCAGAAATAGAACACTTTCACCCTCTGGAAAGTGCTATTGGACAGCACAATTTGAGGAGTTCTCAACAGCAGGATGGGACAATACAGGGGTTTCCAAACCAGCTGGGCCAGAAAATCTCAGTGGGGAGGATCCCAAGGGATCTGATCTGGGAGCAGCAGAGGGGAAGGGAGGAGAGGGTGGGATTGGCAGCAAGCCTTAGACGCTCCCTGCCTGAGTGTATTTCTTCCCATAAAATTCACAGGCCCAGCTGCTAGGGGAGAGGGGTGCCCCTGTAAAAGGGCCAAAGACCTCAGTCTATCTATGCCGCGACCACCCCCATGTCTGGAAAAGAACAAGGGTCATCGCCTTGGGGTCACCTGCTCAGAGTCCCAGCTGAGGTGACAGGAAAATAGGGAGGCCAGGGGCTCTGCCTCCATCCTCTTCCCTTCCCTGGAGCTTCCCCAGAGCCGTGGTATGAGGCTCTCGCCCCACAACCTGCCTTGAGCCTGCTCGGAGGCTCGTGTGCCAGCTGTGGTCCCCAGTGCCTGCCCACCCGTCCTCCCCACAGGCCAGGCCACCTCTTCCACCTCTTCCACCTCTGATCTCCGGGGTGCTGATAGCCTCCAGGATTGGGGGCGAGGGCGCGTCCTTGGAGTCGGAAGACTGGTCACTGCAGCCCCCGTTGGTGAGGATGGAGTCTTCCCTCCTGCTGGTGTCCTCCTCTCCGTTGAGTTGTCTGGTGTCTCCCTTCATTGTTTCCTGCGGGAGGGCCAGAATGACGAGGGTAGCAGGGAAGCAAGGGCACAAGGGGGCAGCACGCCCCCAAACCTCCCGCCAATGGCTCCAGGTCCTCAGGCCAAGAGAGGCCCCATGACTTGTCCTCAGGGTGATACTCCCGCCCAAGGACCCCGCCCAGGCTGCCCCCCATAGCCTGCCCCCCTCACCAAACTCGGAGGATCGGGACTTGGTTCCATGTGGCCACTCGACCTGAAGGCTCAGAAGCCAGCACCCAGGACAGAGGAGGGGGCTGGGCCGTGGTATGAGGCTCAGGCTGCTCTGTGCAATTAGCCGGCCACTTCAAACAATGCCATCTAGGGCCCGCCTGCCCCGGCCTGCCTGCCGCCAGCCTTGGTCCCCTCTGCCCCTGGCCCTCTCTCCCTGCCCAGCCTCTGCAGGGCCTCAGGAAGCCAGTGCATTATTTTCCCTCCTGACCCCTTTGTTTGCTCTCTCCCTTCCCCTCAATCTCCAGGTCCTCTTCCCACCCGCCCCCTCCTCCCCCACAGAACAGCTTCTCTCCTCTCCATGGCAGCACAAGCCCCGCCCCACCCCAACCTCAGGGGCCCATTGGTCTGCTGGCCTGTCGCTCACTCTCGTCCTCCCTTACCAGCTGGGGCTCAGAGTCCCAAGTTCCCAAGAAGGGAAGGGATGGAGGAGACACAGCGGGAAGGACTGGGGCATTTAACAAGGGGCATGCTCCCCATCTGCTCCAGCCACACCCCACCTCTGGGCCTTTGCCTCCCCACTGCTGCCCACCCTGGTAACTGCACCATCACTAGGCTATTCAGCTAAGACCAGCTCGGGCCAGGTCTTCAGCGATGGGCCAGGTCTTCAGTGATGCGTTGGAGGGCTGTGCGACCTTCGACCTGGCCCACTGCCTGTGACATGTTGGCCTCAAGAACCTGCACCTTGCTCCCATTTATTCCTCCTAATGTGACTGTGGGCCCATTTTATAGAAAAGGAAAACTGATACACAGACCTGATGAGTCTCCAAAGTCAAAAAATCATATGTAATAGACCTGAAACATTGTTAATCAACTATACTCCAATATAAAATAAAATTTTTTTAAGAAACCACATGTAATCGGAAGGGTGAGGCCCCCAGGCTCCCATTCCTTTGTTTCCCCCAAGCAGCTCCAGTATTTGGTGCCACACTGTCCTATCCTGGAACCCTGCTTGGGAAAAGTTTCCCCAGCAAACGGCTGCCTATGGGGGCTGATCACTGCCAGCCCCTATTCCCCATCTTGGAGACTCACCACATGGTGCCTGATGACCAAGCTAGCCTCCAGGGTACCTTCCAGAAGTATCGTCTAGGCTGCAAGCTGCAGTGGTGACGCTGACACCATACCCACCAGGGGGCGCTGTGGGGCTCACTGATGAGGCCTGCAGTGCCCCACTGCGGATTTGCAATGTCACGTGGGTTCTCAATTCCGTCCTCTGCACAGGTCCATCCCCCAGGTTCGGGTGTGGGACAACTAGACCTCTGCTAGTCCTCATATGGCCCAGGGACCAGGGAATCACCCCGGAGCTGGTTAGAACTGCAGAATCTCACGCACCTACTAAATCATGATCAACATTTTCACAGGATCCCTGGGTGATCAGTATGCACGTTAAAGAAACACTGCCTTGGAAATTCCCTGGCAGTCCAGTGGTTAGGACTCAGCGCTTTCACTGTGGGACCCTGGGTTCGATCCCTGGTGGGGGAACTAAGATCCCGCAAGCCACTCGGAGCTGCCAACAAAAAAAAAAAAAAGAAAAGAAACACTTCCTGGGTCACAAATGTATACACTGATGTAGTTTAACCACCCCATGTGGTCCAGGGTATGTATGCAGGTTCACAGTTCCTGGTGTTTTCTCTCAACACATGTTAAGGACTCTCACCAGCCCCAGGGAAAAGGAGGAGCGCCTGACCCAGCTACTTCTCAGCCCCTTTCACTCTCAAGCCCCGACCCGGAAGAACAGGTTGTCTGACCTATGGCCAGTTCCTGTGAGTCCAAGTGGCCAGTATCCCAGGAAAACTGCTGGAGTGTGGTTCAAAGTAATGATTAATTTCCAGCGTTTCGCCTCAGGCCAAACCAGTGAACTAAATAACTTGGGTGGCCTGGCAGGGGGTGGGAGGCTGGGCCATGGGGTAAAAGACACCAGGAGGGTCCAAGGGGAGCTCTGTGGAGGCGGGAGGGGCAGACAGGGCTTCTAGTGAGCAGCTGGTATCAGGTCAGAGGCTGAAATCAAGGGACAAGACTTGCCTCTTATCTGGGACCCAGGATTCCCTCAGACAGCTCCCAACTGGATCAATGGGAGTCTCGCTCCTAGACAGACCCATTTGGGGCCTGCAGCCTGGAGCTGACAATGATTAACTATGACTAACCACCCTCAGGCTTCCCCAGGGCCTCAGCAGTGCTAACTTGTCCACCAGCCTGCCAAGAGGGATGGACAAGTGCGCAGAGGTCCTTCCCAAAGCCAGATCTCAACATTCAGGAAAAATTCTGCCCCTAGAACCTAACCCATGGCCACTGGAGGAAGACTCAGGAAAGGAAACCAACCAGCTGTGTCACCAGCTACCTGGGTGCCCTGGGGTGAGCTGGGCATGTAAAATAATTACTTCTAGTGGCATAATTCAATGTGATTTCATTAAAAATTCCTTCCCTGTAGTTTTCATTACCCTGGATTTGCAACGACATTAGCTACACCACACACACCAGCGTCCAGAACCGGCATGATTGAAAGATGCCCAGCTCAGTTTCTCTCCCGTCCAGGTTATACACAAGGCCAAAGAGATCCAGCTCCAGGCATGTGCTGCTGCTGGTCCTCAGCCTGGAAGCCCTCCCCATCTCCCATCTCCCTGTCACATACTCAGATTTCAAAAACCACAGTTCAAAAGCCAGGAAGGGTTCTCTCCTAGGTCTCTGCTTCAAAAAGTGATAATCTGGCCCTCTCCATGTAGATATACAAATCCTCTCACTTGATCATTTTTTTCAGCGTTTACTACTATATGCCAGGCACCTTTTTGTGTTTTACCTGTATTAATTCATGCAATCCTTACATGAGGTACCTATTATTATCCCTGTATAACAGATGGGCAAACTGAGGTTAGGCAACATAATACATACTTGACTGGTGAGATTTGTTTAAAGGTGCTCAAAGAGTCCAGGGAAATTAAATAAGAACACACGAATTTTAACTACATGCTCTTGGCAACAGGAAGAAATTAGCACCAGGCATTGGTTTGTAATGGTAGATACAAATCTCCCTCATGAAGCTGTTTGGCTTGTAATGAGTCAAAATTGGCATTTCCCAGATAACATGGCCAACACAAGCCAGCTGCTTCATCTAGACTGATGGTTCCAGCGCTAGAGGATAAACTGGCCGGATTACCTCCCTGACAGAGGTGGCACCTTCCTAAGGGATTTTTCAGCGGGTCTCACATACCAGCTTCAGGACAACCTTGCCACTTGGCTGTTCTAACAGTTCCCAGGCCCCTATTGTAAGCTATAGGCAGTACAAACCTCTAACCCCTACCCCATCCTGAGGCAAGTCCTCTCATCAACCTGCTGTCAACAGGCTCAGATGAATTAAGTCACCCAGCAAAGTGGCAGCACCAAACTCATGCCCAGGCAGTCCTGGGCATGTGCCTGTAACTGCTGTGCCCAAGACAAGTTATGAACAATGCACCATCTATCCCAGGGGCTACGGGAGCCCTATGGCTGAGGGACATGATACACCAGCTGAGTGTTCACCTTCACAGGAGGTAGTGGTCCATCCTCGTGATGCAGGTGAACTCTGACCCTTTCCCAGAGGCTGGGGTCCAGCACGTGACTTGGGGGTGGGCAGCAGTGCCGGGTGGGCTCACCAGCAAGGCTCCTCCTGCAAGGCCCTGCCTCATTAGTGCAGGGTGCTTGTGTCCCGACTGAACCAGGTCAGACGTGTCCAAATGCAATGTGGCAGACAGAAGAGTGGATGGCACCCCTAATTAGACTCAGGGAGGAGGCCCAGGGACTCCCCCCCCCCAACCCAGCTATAAAGCTGAGAAGTGATGTCACTCACTTCTTCCAGGCTGGCACCAGCAGCAGAACTATTTCCCTGGCACCTTGTAAATGTTAATTGCATTAATTAAACTCACAGTGCAGGAAGGGGGGAATGGTGGGCATGATGGCGAAGTGGTGGAACGGGGGTGGCCACTTGGGCATCCCTGCCCATGGTTAGTCCACCCAGGGCTTAGAGATTTGGTGAAGTAAAAAGGGAGAGGTTGAAAGATAACCCCACCTCCCCTGTTTAAAAAATTCCTTCTCAGCCTGTGGGAGGGATATCTTGACTCCTGACTCCTGCCCTTGAACTACTCAAGCCTTTCTTAGCTGTTCCCCAAAAATAGCTGAGATGGAGCAATCAGTATGTACCTCACAAAAAGAGCTACTCTTATGATCCCCATTTTGCAGATGAGTAAACAAGCTCAGAGGAAACAGATCAGCAGATTCCTTGCTGAGGCTTCCAGAGTGACTAAGTGATGGAGGTTGAGGCCTTAGTCCAGAAGTCAGATCTTAAAGACATTTTAAAACGATGCAGTAGGCATAGTTATAAAAGGTAAGCCCAGGAGGGGCAGCTCACCCAGGTGAGTGGAGAGGGAGGCAGCCAGGCAGCAGCGACAGTACCAAGTCAAGGAGGCCAGAAATAGGCTGCCCACCTGGCTGCACACAGAGCACAGGGTCCCAGTTCAGTGCCTTTGCCTGATCTGGGATCTCCACTAAATTCCATAAGAGATCAGATTCACAGGAAAGCGGGAAGAAAAAGTCCTCACTGTCTTCCTCAAGCCCCAGTTTTATAGTCTGTGAAATGAAGTGACCCCACCTAATTCCTAGGTGGTTGGTGCTAGAGATCCCAAAGTAGATGACAAAACCTTAAAACCTGGAGATTACGCTTTCTCGTGTGCTGTCTTGGCAGACTTCCCAGTTCTGTCTCACAAAAGGAAGCATCCCTTCATCCACGATGATTCCGAAGTCTGGAGAACTGCTCAGTGCCTCTGGGTCATGGCTACATGCACCACTGTCATTGTACAGTAATAGCCGGTCCTTGGCATATTTATCAGAATCATCATAAGAATTGATCCCAGCAGGGGTCAAATTGGACAAGTAAAAAAGTTGACTATGAGGATGTTCCTTGCAGCATTGCTCATTAATAGCAAAATACTAACAAATACCTGGATGTTTGTCAATGGATTGTGGTAAAATCATATATCATTACCTTTTAGATAATTCACAGGAAAACCTAGGAACGTACAGACAGATCTGAAATGATATGGCAGCTTAAACTGGAGTTTGGAGTCAAACTTTTTACCCTATGTAAACAAAATGCAAGCAACCAGCCCCCTTCCCCTACAAGTTATTTGGGAAGCCCTAGGAAGGACGTGCAGATGTGGACAGGGAAGCCACAGGTCACCCAGAATGACAGGTGGGGCATGGTGAGACGCAGAGGATTCTGGGAGCTGCCATGCCCACTCCTGTGGCCTTGTCCTCCTTGGCAAAACCAGAGCCAAAGCACCCTCTGCCCTCTTCCCAGGGGGTAAGGGAAGAAAGGAGATCACTATTCAGAAAAGCTACACCCTCAGCTCTGCCCCTCCCAGCAAGCTGCATCTGTTGCTTCAGCCAATGTCTTAAATCTCAGCCCATCTACATACCAATGCCATGGGAATATTGATTCAGCCTTGAAAATGGCAATCTGACAGTATGATCTCACATGTCAAGTGTCTGCATCCTGTTACACAGGATTCTACTACGAGGAATTGACTCACCACAAAGCTCTCACCAAAACCTGTGGGCAAGATCGGCACTGTCTTTCTTTGTTGTAGCAAAAGCTGCAAACAAATGATCAATAGGAGACTGGCTAAATTATATGCAGCCACACCGGGGAGACCACTGAGAAGCAAAGAATGGGGCAACTGTTGCTAGATGAAGCCATGTAAAGTGAAAGTCTGCTCAACAATACTATCCCATTTGTTAATTCATTACCATGGGCATTAAGCAAAGTTCCTCCAGCATTTTTCCTCTAAGTTAGGTCTCTCAGGAAGGTAGCTTGTGGGGGAATGGACAACCATATCCCCATGTTACTTTCACAATCAGAAAGTCAACTTTAAAATGTCACTGTCCAAGAAACATTTCTTCCTTTGAAAATGTTCAAGTTTAGTTAACCTGAAGTTATTTGTATATGGTTTGAGGTAGGGATCTCAATTTTCCCTATAAGGAAAGCCAGACACATATAATAACTAGTACGTCCCAACTCCACCTCTTTTATAAAGTTCCTGTATATAAATGGGATGTCTCTGGGTTCACTTCTCTTTTTGGTATTTACCCCTTGCAACTTCTTTTAATCGTGGTAGCTTTATAATAAATGCTCATACCTGCTAGGACAAGCCTGCCAACCTTATTGAGAAGTTTCATTGATTTTCTCCTTAAAGGTCTTGAACATCCCTTAGTTTGGGTTTTCTTGTTTCTAGTTCCCTCTTCTGGCCCTTCGATTTCTTTTCTAGGGAGCTTAGCACTGCACGTTAGACATCATTCCTAGTTGTTTCCATGAGAGGACTTACAGATTAATCAGAAAATTAATTCTTGAGCATTACTTATTTTTAAAAAATACAAAAAAGAAAAACTAGGTGCAATGTATGAGGGAAGTGGGGAAAGTGATGAAAAGGTATGAACTTCCAGTTATAACTAAGTCCCTATGTTATGTCCCTATGTTTGTTACTATGTATATAACTAAGTCCCTGTGTATGTTACTATGGGATGTAACATACAGCACGGTGGCTGTAGTTAACAAAATTGTATTGTATCTTTGAAAGTTGTTGAGAGTAGATCTTAAAAGTTCCCATCATGGGAATTCCCTGGCGGTCCAGTGGTTAGGACTCCAGGCTTTCACTGTGGGGGCCCGGGTTCAATCCCTGGTCGGGGAACTAAGATCCTGCAAGCCACACAGCACAGCGAGACCAAAAAAAAAAAAAAAGTTCTTTTTTCACAAGAAAAAAAGTTGTAACTATATGAGGTTAAAATGGAATTGCATACTAAATTGGCTTTTTTATAAAAGCCCATGATATCTCACATAAACGGCTTTTTGAAAAACTAGCCACAATTACCTGGCAGGGGTTTGGGCCCGCCCACCTCAACGCAGTGGTGAATCAGGCCTGCAGACAAAGCAGTCAGCAGACAGGTACTCCAGAGCATCTTAACCCAACTGCATCCTGCCAGTTCTGTGGGTCTAAGCCAGGTGGAGGAGGCAAAGGGCTCAGAAATTTCACAGCATTTCAATGCAGATTCCACTCCCTGCTAGCTGTGCGGCCTTAGGTAAGGGTGACAATATTTAATATTGAGCAGTTACTCTGTACTGTGCTTTCAGCCCAACACATAACATCCTAGGACAGATCAGGACCCTGGAAAAGGCCACTCTTATCCATTCAGATAGGAGTTCCTGCTATGCTTCAGGAACCATGTTCAGCAGAAGCATCAAAGGCAGGCAAGGGCCAGCCAGCCCCTGCCCTCATGGGGTTGAGGTTAGGAATTGGGGGGTAGGGAGGGCCAGGGGACAGTGGAGATAACAACAAGGTAGGCTCACCCCCAAAACCTGTTCTGCTCTTCTTACACTACAGAGGACAAGATTTCACCCACACCTCTATGCACATTTGCTCAGAATTTTCCAAATCCTATCATCCTGCCTCCCATATAACCCAGAACAACCCAGAAAATCCCTGCAGACAGCACCTGCCTGTTCAGGCATCTCGCCTACCACTGCATTTCTCACCGTGTCCCAAGTGAGGTCTCCTGCTCACCTGCGGTGTCCCCTCTGGGTTTCAGTGCCGCAGCTACAGGACACTCAGGCTTGACTGAGGCCTGCTTTTGCTGCTTTACTCAAGTTACACAGCACACATTCATGGAGCCAGGATGTCAGGGGCCCCAGCACTGTGCTGAAGAATGGGAACACTGACCAAGAAGGCATCATCCCTTCTCCAGGAGCTGAAGCGCAGTGGAAGGCCCTGGCTCTGGCCCCAGCATGCCACCATTTGCTACAGGAAGCAAACGCAACGGGAAATAAATGCTGCTTAGGAAGCGCAGTTAACCTCAGAAGGTGGGGCTGCAGGGAGGGATGGAAAAGAAGAAACAGGTAGGCAACCACTTCTCCACCCGGGCTGCAACACAGGAGACCTGATCGGGGGAGAGATTAACACCAAACTGAGAACTCCCCGGTACCTTTTTCCCACAGCCAGGCCTGTACATCTCTCTGGGCAAGGCACTAAAGATTCCTCTGCTACGGGGAATAAGACAAACCAGTATCAGAGAACTTCCTTCAGATTTTGGGAGACCCAAAGACAAGTTCAAGTCCCTATCCCACAAAGAAACCCTCCAGTTTAAGTCCCACAGATAATTTCGGTCTCTCTCAAGTATGGAGATAAGTTTCAAAACTTAAATATGAGGAATGAAAACAGTAAAAACAAACAAACAAAAAGACATACTCAGAAACATTGTACGGAGCACTAAACGCTAAATGAAGATTCTCAGGGAGATACGGGATGTGTCCAAAAAACAAGATGAAGACATCATTACAAATGGCATTTGTAGGACAAGAACCCTTCAAAACATAAAAGCTGAGGACACCAGAAAGCAGAACTTAAGGACAAATGGCCAAAATTCTACCAGGCCAGGAGGCACCACATCTGATAAAGAGTAGAAAAAAACAAGGGATGCAATGGCTCAAGGAAATTTATTCCCTCAACTTCAGGAGAGGAGTCCCCAACGATGTTGGGCCCACTCCTCCCGTTATCTCCTCCTCCCACACACCTGGTCAGCATCAACCTGTCCCCAAAAGGAAATTTGTTGGTCAAGAACATTTCCCCACGGATCCCTCCCACCCATCAATTATCAGTCATTTCTGAAAATGCACTTCTAACTTCTTGCTCATCATAATCTTTCAATGGCTAATTCCATCTGCTTGGGAAGCCGGCCCCAAAGGTGACCACAGTGCCCTCGGGCACCTGCCCCAATTGAGCACCTTTCCTCACCACTCTGTACTTTCCTTGCGTTCTCATCCCTTCATTTAGGAAGGGCTGCTGGTCCTCTCTACGCTTTTCTCCACTTCTAGAAGAAATTGGGAAGACCCCCTCCCCCAGTGAAAGCAAAACATTCATTACGTTGGGACTGTGAGATTATAGGCCATGACCCGTTTTTTTTCTTGGCATCTGAAGATGGTAAATTTGATTTTCATTTGTATCTAACACAATAAAAGTCATTTTTTGAAATATTCCAATTGCCTACACAAAACAGGTCCTCCTCACTTTTTGCTTATTCCCTGAGGAAAATCTCAGGAATGCTAAGCAGGATTGTTTCTCTCAAGACGTAAATAATGACCACTTGCTAATATTTCAGTATTTACCACATAATGCGACATTTATTGAATCCTCAGTATGTGCACTTTTTAATCTATGGCGTCTCAACTGACTTCAACATCCCCTGGAATTGGCCAACAACGCATCCCTATTTTACAGATGGAGCAACTGAGGCTCACCACCAGCTTATAAACTGAGTGAACAGGAATACAAATCCAGATTTGATTCCAAAGCCCAGGCCCCGTGAGTGTACTGACTCCAATGACTAACATGACCTAGAGCATAACAGGCTTTTTTCAATACTTAGGGCCCCCACCTAACTCATTTTGTGAAAGTGCACCCTAAGGCTTGCTAAGCTAAAAGGCCCCTGGATTCCATTTCGTCCTCCTACCAACTCTACTGGGTGTGTGTGTACTTGTACCCACTTCACAGAAAGGTAATCCAGCACGGCAGCCCCACGTGTGGGCTCCCTCTGCGTTTACCAGGCCACTTCCCTCCAGCCACAGCCAGACACATCTTAACACCTGGACTGGGCTTGTTCCCTTCTGGAAGGACAAACTCTTGGTCCTGGGATACTGGCAGATATGAAAGTTCTGAAAAGCACTAACCACCAAGCTGCCGAAGTACCTGGATCTCCCCGAGTTCCATCAGCTGCAAATTTTTCGGCCCAGTGAGAACATCAGCCCATCACTTTACAAAGAGCATGCCGACGACACGAGGAATTCTGTAGTCCTCCAGCCCTGGTCCACCATGAAACTGAAAAATCACCCTAAATTCATGATTTTAAAACTCACTCAACACCAAGAGGGTGCCTAACCTGAGATCCTGTACCTCTCAAAGGCTGAGGTGGAGGCACTTGCCATGCTGTTGGACCAAGAGGAGTTTCAGATTCAGTGAGGACCATCTCAGGTGAAATCGGAAAGTATCTGAGCCTGGAGGCGGGACAGCTGGCAGGAGAGTTGGTCTGAGACAAAGGAGTCAGTCCCACGGCAAGTCTCCTGGGAAGGAGAACTTGCCCAAAACCGCCCCCCACCCCTCAGTCAGGAAGCTTGGGGCTGCAGTAAGAAAGCGCGACAGGCCCCTCTGGGTTGCAGGCCCCACGTGGCTGGAGGAAAGGAAGGAGGGGAAGCAGTCTCTCCCAGCCCCACCTCCCTTGCTCCTCCCCTTCGCCCCCTGCAGCTCCCAGATACCCTCCTCCCCTCCTAGCCAACATTGCAAGGGGTGGAGGTATTGCTTATGGCTCTAAGGAGCGGGATGCAGCCAGCCAGCCCCAGCCCTGGGCCCTTTGTCTCAGCCTTCTCCACCCTAATGGGGAAAGGGAAAGGATCTCACTTAGCTCTACGCCTTCAAGGTAGGCCCCAAATTTGGGCGGAGGTGTAAAAATGGCCCCAACCCATAAAACAAAAACATGTTCCTTTCAAAAAGGAACAAAGGCACTCCTTCCTGCCAACTCCCAAATTGAGGACAATGATTTGGAAAAGCTTTCATAGCTCAGAGGAATACCTTGGTGGAGGAAGGCAGGAAAGGAGGGGCCAGCAGAGGTGCCTCCCTTCATCCCCAATTCTCATTAATGGCCACCCTAAAAAGAGGGGCTAGCGGTTAATTAGTACAATGTCAACATTCACCACCTGCTATGCCAAGCACTATCGCATTGAGTCCTAACCCAAGCCTAATGTGATAGGGGCTATTACCTCTGTCAGACATCTGAGGAAACACTGAGGGTTAGAGGTTAAATCACGTAAAAACTAGTTTCGTTCTTACACAACTTGGGGTTATCAGTACGATTGTTCCTATTTCACAGATGTAATAACTAAGGAACAGAGGGCAACAGATTTACAGGGACAGATTTAAACACATGCCAAAGACCTATGCATTCCCCTAAAAGAGGGCAGCCTGCTTCTTAGACCACACACTAGATAATGATGCCAAGAGTGGCAAGCCTTTATTGAGGGATTACTGTATGCCAGCCCTATAAAATAGGTAGCATCATCTCAACGCTGGAAGAATTAAGTCTGCACCTGGGGATTCCAACGGCTGGGGTGCAAGAAGTCACAGTAGTCCTGGTGGCGGAGGGCAGAGGCAGGTCGGCGTCCTGGGCCCTGGAAGCGAGGGCCCCACCAGGGATCCCAAAAACAGTTACCACCAGTTCACCAAAACTCACAGCATCCAGAAATCAGGAGGCGGAAAGTCAGAAATCATAGTCTTGTCCTTAATTCTCTTTAATTCATACACATCTCAGCTTGAGGGGATGGGGAAGCACAACGGCCCAGCCAGCCTCTTTCAGCCCAGATGATAAGGGAAGGAGGCCAAGTGGAGGCCCAGGCCTGGGGCTGGGCCCAGAACTCCTGCAGCCCTTCCCTGCCACAGGTGAGTGACTCCAGCGAGGAAAACCCAGGCCCAAAAGCAACTCTCCGTTGCTAACTTGCTAAATCGGCCGGCTCTTTCCCAATTTCCACTTTCTCCCCTGTGAAGTGGGACTCAACACCCACCCTCCCTCGCCGAACAATCACACGGGCACGGAGGTACTGCTGGATGTTTTCAGACCTCAGTTTGCAAGTTTGGGAAGTGGGACCAGCCCGACTCTGGAAGAGGGGAAAATGGAAAGTGAGCCCCCAGGGCAGGCAGCGTGGCCGGGGCAGGTAAGCGCCGCCCCGGACCGGCTCCTCCCGGGCCAGGTGTGCACAGGGAGAAGGTAGCCTCTCCCGAGGGCACCCCGGCAGCCCCGCAGCGCCTCGCTCTCCGTAGCTCATCTAGGGAGGACCCCGCGAGCCCGCTCCTCTGGCACACGCCCCCGAGAAGCGCGCACACCCCGGCCCACCTGTTCGCCCGCACCCATCCACAAGCTCTCTCCTAGCCCTGAGACGGAAAAGGAAAAAAAAAAAAAAAGTCCCTCGGATGAACCCCCAGGTACAAGTCATAAAGGACGGACGCTCACCTCCTTGGCCGAACTCTCTTCTATTCCGTCCCCCTCCCCAAGGAGGCTCCCTCTCAAGCCGAGGCCAGGTAAGAATACCCCTCCCCATTAACTCCACTTCTCTCCAGTGGGAGACTTCCTCCCCTCGGCTCTAGACCCCAGGAAGGCCGCCCATCGCCCTCCCTGGGGACGAACCTCTTTCCTCCGCTGCGTCTCAGGAACACAGCAAGTATCCCTTCCACTCGTATCGCTGTAAGACACATGCTCCCCGCCCATTTTATCCTCCTTGCCCGTTTCCCCCAAGTAGGATCAGGGACTTCTCCTCCCCAAGCATGCCTGGTCTCCAGCCGGATGGGAGCCGCCTCCCCAGGAGGTCCCGGAACGGGATTCCCTCCCTGCAGTCCCGGGACCCCGCCGCTATGCCCTCCCCCACCAGCCCACGGAATCCTCGGGCTGGCGAGCCTCCCCGGGGCCACGGGGCGCTCACCTGCCGAGAGCCTGGCTCGGGCGCGGCTCCGCGGTCGAGCCGCGGATCCGGACAGGCTGGCGGGAGGCCGGCGGGCGGCCGCGCAGGGCGCTCGGCTTGCGAATCTCCGGCGCCGATCGCCGAGCTACGTTTACTTGGCCACTTAACCCCCGCGCTGCCGGCCGGGCACGGCGGCCGCCCACTTGCCCGCCTGCCGGTGGGCCGGTGGCGTCCGTCGGGGGGCGCTCGGGGCGTCCACGCGGGCTGCAGCCGCCGGGCCGGGGGGGGGGCGGCTGCTGCGAGGAAGCGGCGCGGGCAGGACCGGGCAGCTGGAGTGGGTGGGGAGGGGGCGGTGCCGAGTCCCCTTGTAACCCCGGCCCGACACTCGCCCCGCCCCCGCCCGGGGGCGCCCCCGCCGCAGCCACTCAGAGCCGGACCTCGGGCGCGGGGGGCGGGGGGCGGGGACGAGGGAAATTTGAAATCACTCCGGAGCCACCCCTCCGCTCCTCCTTCACAGGCGCCGCCTCCCGGCCCCCCCGGCAGATTAAGTCACCACTGGGATAACAGACAGGCCTTCAAGGGGACCCCGCCGACATCCCCCAACCCTCGAGACTCCTCCCAGGGCCCGTCTTCCCCGCCCCCCACCCCGACCACGGACACAGACGCGGAGGTCTGGATGCGGGGGCCCAGAAGAGGAAGAGCCCCCACCGGAGTCACACAGCAGCCGGGTCTCCCCTTTACCCCCACTCCAGCCGCAGTGCCACCTGGGCCCTGCGGTGTCCCCGCGGGTCAGTCACCCGGCTCTGGACCCTCGGACTAGTCCTTCCTCCCTCCCTCCTACCCTGCTGGCCCTTTGTCGGCCATCTTGAGGGGAGGGGAGGGAGAGCAGAGGAGCGAAGACAGTCAGGTCCCTGGCTGGGTTCTGGGGTACAGCTGGCATCACCCGAAGGAGAAGCCCCAGTCTGTTAGAGGTCTCGACGGCCTCTGCCCTTAAAGGGGCATTGAACTATTGGAAAACAGCACTTTCTGATATTTCTCATACCTGGTATTTACGCTGACGGTATTTATTTATTTACCTGCTTATTGTGTGTCTCCAGGTATGAGACTGTGAGGGCAGGGTCTCAGTGTGTCTCAGCACACAGTTAGATGCTGAATAAATGTTGAATGAATGAAAGAACAAATGAATGATGACAAGATGGCCCACAAAGGCCCTAGGTGAGCAGGCTCCAGCCTGCCTTCCCAGGCGTCTCCTAGCCTCGCCCCTCCCTCACTTCATCTAATCTTCTCACCTCCTTGCTCTTCCTCAAATACATCAAGCATGTTTCTGGATGTGCTTTGCCCAGATCTCTGCACCATTCGGTTTTCTCCCAAAATGTCACCTTCTGGAAAGATTTTTCTGACCACCCCGCCTGAGCAGTCTCCCCTCCTTCACTCCTATTTCATTCACTTTGTCGCATGTATAGCCATTTGAAATTGCTTTGCATATTTCCTTGTTTACATCTTTCTTATTCTTGTTTTACACACACACACACACACACACACACACACACACACACACTGTGAACTCTACTCCATGAGGGGAGAAACCACATCTGTCTGTCCTGTTCCAAGCTCTGTTTCTAGTGCCTACAAGGAGGAGTTCAACACAAGTTTGTTGAATGAATGAACACGGGTTTCCTGACTCCTGGGCTCCGAAACCACAGCTTTTTCCCTTCATCTCTTACCAGGTATTTGCAAATGAGTAAATGATAAATTCTCTGGAAGCCGCAAACGTTTCTAAACTTACTGGATCTTGTTCTACCTAGGAACCCAGAGAGAGACTAAGGAGATACGAAAGTGAAATGGGCTCAGCAGCCAGGAAAGCCTCATGTGAATGAGTGGCAGGAACTCCTTGACCTTCTGGCACAAACATTCAAAATTGGGTTCCAGTCAGTTGGTGCAGGAAGATCTCTCAAGAGGGCCTGTGGCTTGTCCCCACCATCTGTGGTAAGTCTTCAGAGGAAAGAAATTGTATGAAGCTTGTGGGCCTGTGGAGAGGGCTGCTGGGTCTCTGTTTTCTGATCCATAAGCTAAGACCTGCCACATGGCAAAGGATGTCTGTGTACCACCAGGAATGCCTGGGAGGTGTAGTTAAGATGCCAAAGAGTAGGGTTTTGGGGGACATGGCAGGCATTTCTAGGGACAGCAGACCACCTAACTCCAGGAAGAAAAACATATAAGGTCTGAATAAGCAAATGGTCTCTGTCCTGTCATTTGGAAAGAAGGTGAAAGAAAAATGGCATGTTTCCCCATGGCACAGGACTTTATAGTTTGCAGAGTTCCTTGGTCATATTTACCACTTCATTTGAGCCTCTCAGCCACTCCGCGAGGAGCCAGGGCAAGGAGAATTGGGGACCCCACTTCAGATGAGGGGACTGAGGACCACAGAAGAGAAGGGCTTGTGCAAAGTGAGTCAGCCATGCAGCCTGACCTTGATTGAGCATCTGCTATGTGGCAGCTACCTGGCTAGGAATTCAGACAGGAAGGTTCAGAGCTTACATGCTGGTTAGGGAGTGTCAGGCAAGAAACACAAATAAACAAACAAGAGAAAGTCGGGTGTGGATAAATCTGGGAAGAAGATATTGTAAAACGGAGACTAGAAAGACATAGCCAGGGGAAGACCCAGGTCAGGATCCAGCCTGGCATGTGGGAGGGACAGCCAGGGGGCCAGTGTGGCCAGAGCACAGGAAGTAAGGAGGGAAAAAAATAACAGGGGAGCCATGTCCTATGAGACCTGGCAAGCCATGGTGGGGATGTCACCATTTGAGCCATGTTCTGACTCAGATGTTTAAAACAGACCTGAGTAGGGAGGTGGATGGGGAGAAGTCTGGCGCCTTATCTGGAAGACTACGGATGGTGGTGGGAGCAGAGGAGGTGGAGAGAAGTGACTGGATTTGGGATAGATTGTAGAGGATGAGCCAAGTGGTATTGCTGGCTCCAGTGGGTAAAGGGAAGAGTGACATCAAAGATGACGCCTGGGGTTTTAGCCTGAGCACCAGGGCGAAGGGTGGTATATTTACCTAAATGAGGAAGGCTTGCAGACTGTGGATTTGGAGAGGAGCACAGTGGGTCTGCCTTGGCCGTGTGAATGTGGAGTCACAGCATGGGCTGGGTTGGCACCCAGGTCCCCCAACTCTCTGTCCAGTGCTCTTCACACTGTCTGGGTGGTAGGGTGTGCCATATACATCTCCCACACCACACCCTCACCCCCAGCATCCATTCTCAGAGGGACTGACCCCATTTCCAAGAGGGGGACCTTTCGTCAGATACTGTGATTTGAATCCGGCCTCTAAGATCATGTGAATCTGATAAATCAGTCACTTGGTCTCTCAGAACCTCAGTTTTCCTCAGCCACAGAGAGAGAAGACTTCAGGGGATTGCTGCTGGGACCATTGAATGCATTTAAATGAACACATTGATACTGGATTACCCAGTTAGGCAGACAAGGCTTTGGCCCCCAGTGAAATATTTTTAAGAAAGATTTTGCTTTTTATTCTCCCAGACCCCCAAGATTTTGCTTTTTGATATTTTTAAAAAATATATAGATGTTACTACATGCACACAAACTTTTTTTTCTAGATTGATTTCAGATTTTCCTCTGGTTGCGTACAGGTACAACAGTGCTTACTTAAAAATTTATTGTAACAGATCACAATCATTATGATGTGATGGCAATCAATATTTATTAAGGAAACAACAAAAATTCTGTGCTTAAAGGACATTTGCTTTGTCATCAAAAAAAAAGATAAGAGCATGTTCTTGCTCTTAGAAAATAAACACGAAAGTATTGAGGCATAAAGGGGCACAGTGTCACCAATTTGCCCTTCTATGGTTCAGAAACAATAATATGCATATATATGGGAGAGGGAGAATGGAAAGCAAGTGGCGCAAAAATGTAAGCAAATGGAGAATCTGGTTAAAAAGACATTCATGAGTTCCTTGTGCTAGTCTTACAACTCCTCTATAAATTAGAGATTATCTCAAATAAAAAGATTATCTCCCCCCAAAAGATTAACATTAAAAAGAAAAAACACACATACATACATACATCCTTGATGCCCTCATGCTAATAAATCAACACATTGATGGACTTTTACCTATGTTGTGATTAAATATTATATTTGTATAGAATTATACCATCATCTTTTCAGCTTTTAGAGCAGCTACAGGTTTTTAATAACATTGAAAAGTGCCTGATGAGCAGTTAACTTCTCCATATATGGTCAGTATTTTTATGAGCAAGTGACTTCACCTCTCTGTGCCTCAATTTCTTCACCTGTAAAACGAAGGTAGTAATAGTACCACGTTGTAGGGTTGTTGTGAGAATTATACGAGTTAATACATGTGAGGCCAACTACTGAGCCCGCGTGCCACAACTACTGAGCCCGCGCGCCTAGAGCCCGTGCTCCGCAACAGCAGAAGCCACCGCAATGAGAAGCCCGCGCGCCGCAACGAAGAGTAGCCCCCGCTCCTCGCAACTAAAGAAAGCCCGCGAGCAGCAATGAAGACCCAATGCAGCCAAAAATCTTTTTAAAAAAAGAAAAAATACATGTGAGGCATTTTGAACAGTGCCTGGCACATGGAAACCACCATAAAACTGCTTGTTAAATTAAAAAAACACATTGTTATTGGTAATGAGTACTTATTTCACCGCGCTCCTGTCTGTCCCCCCTCATGGCAGGTGCAGAGATGATCATTCTCCCTGCCGTCTCAGGGACATAACCCTGTCCCGTGGGTTCCCAGCTGCTGAGGCCAGCCCAGTTCACCTCCACAAGCCGCGTCTAGCATGATGAGCTCCACTTTACAGTCGAGGAGACTGAGGCTCTGCACGGTGAGGCGGTTTGTCTGAGCCACAGCTGGTTGGTGGCAGCTCAGGGACTAGACTCCTGGCTCGACCCCCACTACCTGTGACCCCCCCCACTCCACGTGTGCTATGCTAAGGAGTTTGAGCCTCAGTCTTCTTCCCCTTCTAATTGGAATAATAATAATAATAGTGATGCCTACTTCCCGGAGTGACTGCGGGGATTCGCAGAGCCCATGTATGTGAAAGAACCCCATTGTAAGGTACTCAGTCTTAATTGCAGTGTCATTATAGGCCACGTTCATTTGCAAAGTGGGTTCCTCACCTTTCATTTTCAACAGGAACACCCAGACTCCTTTCTGCCCCGGTTGACCATGGAAGGAATTCTTTTCTGTTTTTTTAAATCCCCAAATGGGCCATTGAAATAGTTGCTTTAAATATACCTGCCTAGATGAGTACACAGCATCTGGCCAGGTATTATTCTGTATAATAATTATTATTAAATAAGCGTCTTAGGGGGAGTTCCCTAGCGGTTCAGTGGTTAGGGCTCCGCGCTTTCACTGCCAAGGGCCTGGACTCAATCCCTGGTCGGGGAACTAAGATCCCACAAGCCGCGTGGTGTGGCCAAAAAGATAATAAATAAATAAATAATCACATTAACAGTAGCTATTGTATCGAGAAAATACGGTGTGCCAGACACTGAGCTGGGGGTTTTACATGTATTACACATGGACTTTCATAGCAGCCTTATGAAGTAGGAAGGAGTGGTATCTGCATTTTACACATGGGGAAACAGGTTCACAGGTAGAGTGATTGTCCAAAGTCATACTTCCAGGAAGTGTGTCGCAAAGTTGTATTAAATGCCAAGCTACGGTCTTAACCACTTTGCTACCCCATAAAAGGCTTAGCACGGTGCCTGGTAAGTGCTCCTTAAATATTAGCTGTTGTTAGTATTCTTATTACTGAGTAGGAGGCCCTGTACTTAGGAAAATGAGGCTCAGAAAGAAGCAGTAACTTGCCCAAGGTTACACAGCAAGTCACTGGTGGGCAGGAGGTTGGATCCTGAGTCTCCTTAGGTCCTAGAGCCCTTTGCTCAATGCACAGTTCCACGACTTTCCTTTGCCTGGGGAGGTGAATCTGCCCCATCTTCTGAGCCAGGAAAACTATCCTGAGGCTTTGCTCCTGGCATCTCCCTTCTCTTCCTCCTTGTCCTCCTCCAAAAAAGGGAAGTGCCCTGGAGTGGGGATGGGGGTTGGGATAGGAAGTGGGGTATACCCCGCCTCCTTGTCCTGACAGCCCACCCTCTCCATCCCCTGCAAAGCCAGCTTAGAAATTCTTTCCTTGTTACCCTCACTGAATGGGATGGCTTGGAGGAGGAGGGGTGTGGATATTTACTGACTCTATTGTAGTGGGACTGGGGATAAAACAGAGAACAAAAACAGACTCCTTCCTGGTCCTGCCCTCCTGGAGCTTACAATTGAGTGAGTAAGAGAAACAGACATTAATTAAATTTATCTCATGAGAAATTATGAGATTACGGTTGTGTTAAATGCTAAGAAGACAATCACAGGGTATATAATAAGAGGAAGGATTTTCAGTGACGGAGCCTGAGAAAACCGCCCTGGGAAAGTGGTGGCCAAGCAGCGATCTGAGGGAACACAGCAGTTAGGAGGCTACAGGAGAGGAAAGTGTTTGGGGGAGTGAGACCAGCGCTTGCTAATGTCCTAGAGCACAAGGAACCCGGTCCATACAAGGAACTGAGGGGATGCCCATGTGGCTGGAGCCGTGGAGAGGAGGCTGGAATCTGGTGAAGAAAGCAGGGCCAGGGCATGCGGAGTCATTGGAAGGTTTTCAGCAGGCAGGTTAGTAATGTGATCATATATGAATGAAGCATTTTGCATGGTGTCTGGCACAGTGGGAGCTAGCAGAAAGCAAGAAAGCCCTCCCTTGGTAGGGGAGGGATAAATTGGGAGATTGGGACTGACATATACACACTACTATATGTAAAATAGATAACTTAATAAGAACCTGCTGTATAGCACAGGGAACTCTATCTCAATACTCTGTAATGGCCTATATGGGAAAAGAATCTAAAAAAAAAAAAAAGAGTGGTTATATGTATATGTATAACTGACTCACTTTGCTGTACACCTAAAACTAATAGAACATTGTAAATCAACTATACTTCAATAAAAATTTTTTAAAAAGAAAGAAAGAAAGAAAGCCCTCCCTTCATTCTGCAATAGTCTCTGGATCCAGATAAGATTTTATCCCCATTTCGCCAGACATCAAATGAATGAATATTCAAGTTATTCATTAGTAGTAGTAGTAGCAATGATAACATTACTCCTAACTTGCCTCCCCTGAATTACCCAAGACGATCTTTTTTAAAAGGTATAAGATGTGATTTAGGAAACGTAGCCCTACTGTCCGCTGCCCTGAAACACACCCCTCATAGTGGCCCTTGTGAAAAGAAACTCCCGCAGAATTGTCCGTAATTGGTCTTTGTGGCTTTTGACTGGGAGCCCAGGCCTAAACCACTGATGGCTTTCTCCATCCTGAGCCTTAAAACAGATCGGGGGACTTCCCTGGTGGTCCAGTGGTAAAGAATCCACCTTACAATGCAGGGACACGGTTTCAATCCCTGGTCGGGGAACTAGGATCCCACATGCCGCGGGGCAACTAAGCCCACGCGCAACGACCAGAGGGCCTGCAAGCCGCAACTAAGACCTGACGCAACCAAAAATAAAAATGAAATAAATAAATAAATAATAAATAAATCTTTAAAAAAAAGAGAAACAGATCCGATGCCTTACTCTTTAGAGAGTGCCCCACGGCCCCTCCAAATTTTGTGATGATCATGAAACGAGGTAACATTGATTTTGATTCATCTGCAGTTGATAGGTTTCTAGTGTTAGGAAGCTCTTTGTAAAAAGTCTTGCTTCTGCCGCTTGTTACCTGGCCTGACGAGCTTACCTGTCTGAGCTTCACTCCCTCCGTCTATAAAACAGGGGCTGGTGAGGATTGAAGGCGATGATGCACAGCCTCACATATGTCCTCACGCACAGCAGCGCAGACTTCAGCCTCGAGCCCTCCCTGAAGGAACGTCAACTTAGACGGTAGTGGTGATGGGGACAGGGAATACAGGTGCCAAGGAACAAGGCCATGTTCACCGTTTGCAAGTTCCAGGCCCTAGTGCCCATTCCAGCTGCATTCTGGGGCCTCCAGGAAACGTCTGTCCTCCCCCGTCTGCTGTCCAGGTTCCAGGGTTGCCACCTGAAGTTCCTGTTTGTTTGCTACTACCAGACAGATGCCTAGGGGTCCTGTTGAATTATAAAGCGTTAGTCCCCCTACCCCACTACCCTCAAGCCTCTGCTTAGAACTCGTACACAGGTTGCCCTCAGAGCAAAAACCGAAGTCCTGGAGGTAGGGTGAAGGCCGTGCTATGTTGTGTGTGTATCACATTTTGCCCTTTCCTTGGTCAACCCAAGGGAAAATGGCCGTGTCAGCACTTATGACTCTTTGTCATTCTTTTGAAACTGCTTCACAGAATTCCACAGTATGAATGAACTGCAAGTTATTTAACAGTTTATCCTGTTAATGGACAATGAGTGTGTTTGCAACTTTTCCCGATTACAATCCATTACAATTTTTTTTTTTTGGCTGAGCTGCACTGCTTGCAGGATCTCAGTTCTTCAACCAGGGACTGAACCTGGGCCCCGGCAGTGAAAGCCCAGAATCCTAACTGCTAGGGCACCAGGGAACTCCCAGATATTTTCAGTTTTAAGAGTTACTGTTAAATTGTCCCAGATGACTATATAACAATTAATTAATTATTTTTATAATTTTCCAACATTTTATTATGAAAACATTCAAGCATTCAGTAAAGTTGAAAGAAATTATGAGGAATACTCTTATACTCACCACCCAACTTACACATCTATCCATTTATTCATCCATCCATCCATCTTATTTTTTGAAACATTTCAAAGTAAATTGCAGACATCAATACACTTCCCTTTAAACATTTCAACATGCATATCACTAACTAGAGTTTAATGTTTGTTTACAGTTTTTTTGTCTTCAAGGTAAATTTTACATACAAAGGTACACACAAATCTTAGATGTACATTTGTTAAACCTTCACACACACACACACACACACACACACACACATATATACACACACGCCTGTGTAACCCAAACCCCTGTCAAGATACAGAACATCACCACCATCACCCTAGAAAGTCCTCTGGTGTCCCTTCCCAGGCAATCCCTGCCCCCACTCCTACAGAGACAATCAGTGTTCTAATACTTTCCATCATGGACTGCCTGTTTTAGAGCTTTATATTTTTTTAAAGAGAGGGGAAAAAAAATACTCCCTGTATACTCACACATTTTTTTTCTCCGTATTTTAGTGGGAGATAAAAATATCCTACCTCCTCTCCAATCCCTAAAGGAATTTATTTCTTCCTGTACAGATGAGTTCCATTCCTTCTCTGAGTTCCAATAAGCAATTAACTGCTCATTCTCTGGGATACACATATTTAGGCCTTGAGCTACCTGAGAGCAAGGACCCCATTTACCCACAGTAGGTGCTCTGACTCATTATTATCTTTCTCCCACTCTCAGACAGACCAGCAAGTACCGGGGGCCTTCCCTTATGTTTGGAAGCTCAGGCTTGACTCCTGAGGTGGGGTAAGAAGGTCGGCAGCCTGGGGCCGTTGTCTTAGTCTCCCTTTAACCCACTGAGTGACCTCGTGCAAGGGTCTTCCCCTCTCTGGGTACTTGCTTCCTCCACTGAGAGCAGATGTTAGAGCGTGGAATGGGGCCAAAACCTTTAGTGTCATTCTTGACTCCTTTGTCTCATGCTTCCACACTGGATCTAGCAGGAAATCTGACAGTTCTTCCCTCAAATCAGATCCAAAACCTGACCCTCACCATCCTTCCATTGCCACCACCTTGGTACAAGCTAGGAAGCTACCGTCCTCCTCACTAGAAGACTACACCAGCTTCCTTCCTAGGCTCCTGGCTTCCAACTTGCACCCTGTGTTCTTCTCTGAAGCAGCCAGAAGGGTCTCTGCAACACTTAGGTCAGACCACCCTCTGTCTCTGTTCAAAGCCCTCCCATGACTCCCCATCTCAGGGCAAAAGCCAAAGTGCTTCTGATGGCCCACAAGGGCCCCCATGATCTTGACCCAATCCGACCTTGACTTCACCTTCCATCGTCCTTGCAGCTCTCACTACACTGGCTTCATGGCTTTCCTGGAACACACCAAGCATACTCTGATCTCAGGACCTTTGCAGTTTCTCTCCTCGTGCCTGGAATTCTTCCCCCAGACAGTTGCGTGGCTTATTTTTTCACTTTTGTTCAGGTCTTTGCTCAAATGTCACTTTATTAAAGATGCCTTCCTTCACCTCCACCATTAACAGAGCAAACCTCCACCTTCCTCCACAAGCACTGCCCACCTCCCTTCCACCTGCCATCATCCAATCTGCTATGTATTCACCTACTTATTATTGCCTGTCTACCCAACTAGGATGTAAGCTCCATGAGGGACAGCTTATTTGTCTGCTTGACTACTGCTATATTTTGTTCCTGATGTACCTAGAACAGGGCCTAGCTCCTAGTAGGTGCTCAGGAAATATTTCTTGATAAGTCAGGAACAGGGGTTTGGGACTTACCTCTAGCACATCTTCTCTAAGGCTTGGATTCCTCCCTTTAAAGGGGTCCCGGGACTTCCCTGGTGGCACAGTGGTTAAGAATCCGCCTGCCAATGCAGGGGACATGGGTTCGAACCCTGGTCCGGGAAGATCCCACATGCCACGGAGCAACTAAGCCCGGGCGCCACAACTACTGAGCCTGCGCTCCAGAGCCTGCATGCCACAACTACTGAGCCAGCGAGCCACAACTACTGAAGCTCACTCACCTAAAGCCCGTGTTCCACAACAAGAGAAGCCACCGCAATGTGAAGCCCACGCACCGCAACTAGAGAAAGCCCGCGTGCAGCAATGAAGACCCAACGCAGCCAAAAATAAATAAATTTATTTATTTATTTATTTATTTTTTAAAAAGGCGGGGGGGTCCCAATGTTTTCCTCATTGTGAAAGTGAGATGGTACATGGATGCCTGTTATAGAGTGCTGCCCACAGGTTGAAGGGGGAGAGGTCCTGTGGCTTAGGGCACTGGCTTCAGACACCTGTGTGACCTCGGGCAGGCCACTCAAGTTCTCTGGCCCTGCTGATCTCTGCTTCAGAAGTTTATTGAGGGTGAAACAAGAAACCATGTGGAAAGTGTTTAACACAGTGCCTGATATGTAGTAATAATAGCAACTGTTATTGTTGCTGAGGGACTGGAAAGGAAGGATTCTACTTCCTGAGTTTGCTCTGCATCTGGACTCCGCCTCCTCTTTTGTTTCGGGATAAACATAGAGGGGATGGATTCTCCCTTGTCCAGACCATCCCTGATCTCTTCTGGGCAGGTCCTCTCCCTCCAAGCTGCAGGATGCCGATAACCTAACCCTGCCTGCAGACTGGGCTTTGGAAAGTGACTGTGAGTTGTGCTGACCTGCGGAGTAGTGGGAGAAGGCTGGGTGACATGCTTAGGACCCCAGGGCTTTCCCCCTGGGTTGTTTAGTTCATATGTTCAAGGCCTGACGACTCGGCTTAACCTCCATTCGTCTCTCAGGTCTACTCATGCCTGGTTTCCTCTACCCCTACCCCCACTGAACCTGCTCACAAGCCCTCACTCTCTTCCTAGCATTTATCCCTTTGTAATGTCTTTGAGTGACTCTTCAGATACGGTGTATCTCCTCCATCAGATTGGGAGCTGCACAGGGGCGGAACAGTAGCCTGTCTTGTTCACTCTTGTGTCCCCAGCACCTAGCACAGGGCCTGGCACATAGTAGGTGCTCAATAAGTATCTGCTGTCTGAAGGAGTCAATGGACTCCTCCAGCCTTCAGATAATCAAAATGGTCTAGAAGAGAAAGTTCCCCCGGGGAACTCCTCTAAGGTTACACCCAGGTTGTGTTCACAACACCCAGCAGCAATTTGCATTGCAGTCCTAAATCAGGGCCCAGAGCAGGCATTCACTTTATAATCGTCCTGAGGAGAAAAACAAAGCAGACAATAGGGATCCAAGCCCTCATTTTCTCAGGCAAAGTGAATCCCACCTTGAATTTGAAATAAGGGGTGAGATTCCCAAAAGGTGGAGGCATTATCACCCCCACCCTCAAAACTAGGAACTGCCAAAGGGCCCTTTAAAAAGCAAATTTCTAGAGGGGACGGTGTAAATGTCCATTGGAGCTTAGGCCAAGGATCTTAAACAGGCTTAAACTTTACCCCAGGAATTCCACTTCTCAAATTTGTCTCAAGGAAAAATCTTGAGATTTGGAGAAATATTTTTGAACAGACAAGCAAGTACATCACCACATCCCATACAAAAATCAGAGAATAGGAACTGTCCTAGGAGTCTAACAATAGAGGTTTGTTTACATTCATTTACATGTATAAGGATTAAAAACTAAAAGTGGAATTGACTCCTCTCCCCTGGCTGCAAACAAGCTCAGAGCCAATTTGAAAACTAATCAGTAATCTCTCCACTGCCCCATGTGTTGGTGAATTTGCTTCCGACCTAGTCCTGATTTACTATCTTTCTTTTTTTTAAATCTTCCTATTTTAAGCATCTCATTTCCTCTGCCCTTAACAGCCTCCCAACAGGGGAGTTTTTGTCTCTAGTTCACTGCTCTGTACCAGCATCTAGCACGATGATGGGTGCATAATAAGTGTTCAATAAAGACGTGTCCCATGAATGGACAGATGTCTCCACAAAGCTGACTTCAAATCTTCTTGGGCGTTAGGCAAATCCTCCCCAGATGAAAGGTACTGACCCAGGGAGAATTCCCTGGCGGTCCAGTGGATTAGGATTCGGCGCTTTCACTGCCAGGGTCCGAGTTTGATCCCTGGTCAGGGATCTAAGATCCCGCAAGCCCCGTGGCGTGGCCCAAAAAAAAAAAAAAGAAAAAAAAAGGTACTGACCCAGCAATTCCATTCTAAGGCCCAGCAACTCCATTCATAAGAGTGCAAGTATCTGTATATGGAGGAATGTTTCCTCTAACATTGTCTGTAACAGTGCAAACATGGGAAAACCCTCAGTGTCCATCAATAGGGGCCTGGTTAAATCAGATAGGATTCATCCAGACTATACAGCTATTGAAAAGGAAATAGCAAGTCTATAACTGCTGATGTGGAGAGAGCTACAAGACATGCTTCTAAGTGAAAAGACAAGATGCTAAATAGTGTAAACAGTGTATATATGAGTCCATGGTTCAAAAAAATAATAATAACATGGAGAAAGAAGTCTAACAGGCCATTCCAGAGTGATCCTGAGAGCACATTTGGGAGGTTCCAACCTCAGTCCTGCCCCTAACCAGCAAGTGACCTTGATTAGCACCTTTCCTCTCTAAGCCCATCCCCCCTTCTATAAAAACAAGGATGAGTTATGACCTCCTGGCGGGGTTACTGAGAGGATTAAGGAAGAAAATGCATATAAATGCCAGGCACCTCTCTCAGAGTGAGTACTCAAAGATATATTAGTTAAAATAGAAAATCATTTCTCTCGTCACAGGATGGGAATGAAGATCATTTAACTTTTTTAAAAAAAATCCTTTAAAATGTATTCTGCAAATAAATCGAAATTTACAAAAGAGTTGCAAGAATAATACAAAGAATCCCTGTATATTCTTTACCCAGAGTCACCAATTGTTAACATTTGCCATATTTGCACTACCCCCTCCTCATTTTTTTTCTTGAACCATTTTATTCCTCTTTACCTTATACGTTCAGCATATATTTCTTAAGAAAAAAGACATTCTCTTACATAAATCAAGTACAATGATCAAATTCAGGAAATTAAACATTGATACAATATTATATCCAATCTAAAGTCATGTTCAAATTTCATCAGTTGTCCCAGTAATGTCTTTTTTAAAAATTGTGGTAAAAAAAAAAAATCACATAAAATTTACCATCTTAGCCCTTTCTTTCTTCCTTTCTTTCTTTCGTTCTTGCTTTCTTTCTTTCTTTCATTTTTTTTGGCCACGCTGTACAGCTTGTGGGACCTTATTTCCCCAACCAGGGATTGAATCCGGGCCCTAAGCAGTGAAAGTGCGGAGTCCTAACCACTAGACAGCCAGGGAATTCCCTGAGGCATTTCTAAGTGTACAGTTCAGTAGCGTTAAGGATATTCACATTGTTGTGCCAATAGTATCTTTTATAGCAACTGTTTGCCTCCATCTAGGATCACACATTGCATTTATGTAGTCATCTTATATTTTCGGTTTCTTTTAATCTGGAAAAATTCCTTAGCCTTCCTTTGTTAATGACTTTCATGACATAGGTGTTTTGAAGAGTCTAGGCTAACTGTAATTTTGTGGCTTTTGTTATCTGCTTTTATAATAAAGGAGATAATATTGAAGGATGAGGATAATCACAAATGGAAACATAAAGGTATCCACAGTACTTTTTCCCCTAGTTTTTGGTAGAAAGAGCATCTGGAGTTTGTCCCTCCTGCTAAAATGCAGGATCCCAGCGGTGATGGAGATGTTCTGCATCTCTGTATCAATGTCAATATCCTGGTTGGGAGATTGCACTCTAGCTTTGCAAGATAGGATCTGTGCACAGAGAGAAACTGGGAAAAGGGTACAGTCGTGTCTCTGTATGATTTCTTAAAAGTGTAAGTGTGAATCTACAATTATCTCAGAATAAAAAGTTTAATTTTTTAAAAGATGCCCTTTGGCATTTCAGAGCCTGAAGTGTCAACAATTCTCCCAGGGAGAACCTAGCCCCTTGGTGAAATTCCCAGTGGGAATCCTCCAGCCTGAGAAAGGACTTCTTAATGAACTCCTTTCACTTGCAGGGGTGGGGGGAGGGGGCCTCCTTTGCCCTCTGCAGGGACATTTTAAAGTGAATGAAGGGAGCAAGGTCCCTCATTAAGGCTGAAATGGGAGCTGCTGGGGGCGGGGGTTCTCTAGGAGGCCTGGCCCCAGGTCTGCATTTCCTGCTACAAAGTTATCTCATTAACAGTAATCACCACTCCTTTCTATCTGAGAGTGGATTGTGAAGGACAACATTGGAAAGATAATTTTTATCTACTGTCCTTGTTAGTTGCCAACTTCTTAATAATAAAATTGAAAAATTGTAAAGACCTGAACAGGCAACCAATGGGGATTCACCGTAAGCATTATTATATTCTTGCTCAGTAGAATATTATGCCGCATTTTATGATGAGGCTTTTGTAGCATTTATAATTGAAACCAAGAATGTTGTTGTGTGAAATTTTGAGGTTTCTCTTAGAGGACTTGGAATTCTTCTCAGGGCTGAGGAATGTGGGTTAGGAGAGCAGGGTCCTCATCAGGGAAATGAACCTGCCACCGGGTTCTTGTTCAGGCTGAAATGCTAATTTCTGGGTGTTCTCAGATCAATCACGGTCTAGTCTCTCCCTAACTTGGAAGTTTGTCATCCTAGCACTATTTTGAACCCTGAAAGTCAGAACATGATATCCCTTGACCCTTCTAGGAATTTCTCCTAAAGAAATAATCAGATGTGGAAAATGAATTGTGTACCAGGGTTCTTATTGCCATCTTCTTTTTATAAGATTGAAAAATTGGAATACTATTAATAACAAGCATTTATTGAGCACTTACCATGGGCCAGTTGCTGTGCTAAGTGTTTTACAAGCATTATCTGATTTCATCTTTTCTAGTAGGTTGTATTATTGTCTCCATTTTTACAAATGAAAAAAGGAATGGAAGCACAGAAAGGTTAGTAATTTGCCCAAGACAACATAATTAGTAAGCAGAGGAGACACGTGTAAATGACAGCAAAAACACAATGTGATAAACATTAAAATAGAAATAATATGAGGGACAAGAGGTAGACAATGCAAAGTACTAACATTATACACAGGGTGTGTTTGGGTGCATAAAATAAAGCCCATCATGTGGTAGGCATTTTAAAACGGTGATTATTTGCACCTCAAACTTGAATGTGATCATGAATCACCCGGGGATCTTGTTTAAAATGCTGGTTTAGGGTAAGTCTAGGAGTCTGCATTTCCACCAAGTTCCTGGGTAATGTCCAAGCTGCTGCTCCAAGGACCACGCTTTGAGTACCAGAGATTAAATAGCTTGGCAAAGTGGGAGAGCCCCGAATATGTAAAAACCAAACACATCTCAGCGGCCCCAATGACCTGTGATGTGGAAAAAGACTGGAAAACAATACAGTTACTGTCCTACTGTGGTGCTGGGCTGCAGTTTCAAGTGAATTTCTTTCCCTTCCTCTATTTTCTGTCACATTCAATTCTACACACATCTATTGAGTGCCTCAGCACCAGTCACTGTGGGAGCAGAAATGAAGGAAATCTAGTGGTTTCCTCAAGGTTATTTTTTTTTAAGTTAAAAATAAAGAAACACACTTAAAATGGGTGCATTTCATTGTATATAATTTATACCTGAACAAAGCTGATTTAATACTTAAAGGTATGAAGAAATATAAGTCCCTGACAGGGATCTTTTTTAATAGGTTAAAACTATTTTAAAATTAAATTCCTGGACAGTGAGTCAGGGGTTCTGAGTTCAGTCCCTCTCTGTTAGTCACCCGAAGGTTTACTTTCTTCCAGGTACCTTGGACTTGGACAGTTGCCCTGTATACATTCTCAAAGCACTTTGTACTTTTTGGCATCATTTCATAATTTCACCCACACGTGATTTTTCACATGTGTGTGTCTACCTCCCTGACTAAACTCTGACTTCTCCCAGGCCAGGCACTACATCTGGTTTTGTCACTGTGATGTCCCAGCACCTGTCAGGGCAACTGCCCCACAGATGGTACTCAGGATTATCTGTTGAATGAATGTGTGAAGGAATTTGTTCATACCCTTTCCGAAGGGATTTTTAGGAAAGGGTAGAGAAAAAAGCCTGGTGGAGAAAGCCAGCCAATCCTCCCCACACTCCCCCACCCCAGGTATCTAGGAACCCTCTCCCTACCCTCAAGGCTGGGCTCAGGGGTAGGTGAAGATGCTTTGGGGCTTGCAGGGCTCAGGTCTTAGATTCCAAGGAGCATGTCTTGGTTTTCTCATCTGTCCAGTGGGGATCAGGGTAATTAATACTTATCTCGGGCTGCAAGGGGTCCTTGGGAAGAGAGCATGGGGGTTAAAATGTTTCAGGGGCTGCAGTGATTATCACTGTCTCAATAATCTCCCCCACCAACCTGACCACCTTCCTGCCTGGCACTATCACAGTCCTTGCACTTCTTTGGGTCAGTGTTTCCTCCACTCCAGAGTTTCTCCAAATGTGGTCTTTGGGAAGTCGTTGGAAATGCAAAATTCTCAGGTTCTATCCCAGGCTTTTCTAATCAGAAACTCTGGGGGTGGGGCCCAGCAATTGGCATGCCCTGCATATGATGCTGGTGCAAGCCCAAGTTTGAGCTTTCATTGCTCTGCTCTGACCCAAGCTCTCCCAGAGACACTTGGCCTGCCTGTTCACTCTTCTATCCGCAGTGCCTGGCATCTAAGAGGCATGCCCTAAATATCTTCTGATGCATAGTAACGATGTTAATGATAGCAGCTAGCCATTGGTTGAGGACCTCCAGTGTGCCAGGCTATCTTCTAAACATTTTAAGAGGGTGAGTGCATTTAAGGCGCCATCCCCGGGATCATTTTACGGATAGTGAAGCAGGTTCCGAGAGGCCACGCTCTGAGCCCAAGGGGAGATCACGCAGGGAATCCCGCGTTTCACCGCTGTGCTGCTCAGCGCCCTGGACTGGACACAGCGGTCGCGGGTATCCAGGGCTCCGCGAGGGCACCCCTGCCCCGCCCCACACGGGGTCCGCGCGCGTCAGCGGCTCGGTGAGGGCGCACCCGGAACCGGTCTGAGAGGAGCGCGGCGGCGGCGGCGGCCCGTGGCGAAAGTGCGGCTGCGGAAGCGCGGCGAGGCCGGCGGCGCGAAGGAGGAAGTCCGGGGAGGCGCGGGAGCTGGGGGTCTGCGGCGCCGAGCGGACGCCATGGGCCGCCTGCACTGCACGCAGGACCCCGTGCCCGAGGCCGTGGGCGGCGACATGCAGCAGCTGAACCAGCTGGACGCACAGGTGGGCCGGGCGACCGCGACGCGGGATCCGCGGGGGGGGCCCGGGGCCCCGGAGGGGAGGGCGGTTTAGGCCGCGGCCGCCCGCTGTGCGTTGTGGCCGTAGGGGGGGATTCGGGGAGGGGCTGAGGAGAATTGGGGTCTCAGGCCAGTTTTGAGGGCCGAAGGATCTCGGGAGGCCTAAGGCCAGGCTGAGGGATCCCAGGGGGATCTCGGGGACCCAGAAATGGGACTGGGGGACTTCTGGGGGTCCTGGGAACCAGGAGAGTTTGCAGGGTCCCGGAAGCGGGGCTGAGGGGAGTCTTGATGAGGCCGAAGGGAGTTGGGAGAACTGAAGTAACAGACTAAGGGCCTTGGGAGGCTGATGGAGTTTGGGGGAGCCGTGGAATTTGGTGGGCCAGGCGAGGGACTGAGACATTTTGTAGGAAGGCCGGGGGTCTTGGGGAGACTGAGGAGGGTCTCAGCATCTCGAGGGGGCTGAAGGAGCCTGGAGTGGGGGCAGGTCATCAGGGGGTGGGATGTGTGTAGGTAATGGCCAGGCCAGAATGGCTCTGTGGGCAAGCGATGACATCCTGTCCTTGCCACTCCCATCCCCCCCAATTAAGGGAGATACTGGTAGTCCCCAAGGAAAGAAACCATGTACCCTACACAGTAGAGGGCGGGTCCCTGATGGTAGTGGAGCTGGCAAAGGCTTTTTCAGGCTGCAGGTGCCAACCAGTCAACCTTGAAGTCTTCCTGCTCCTGTGCTGGTTGGGATGCCCCTTTCATACCACTAAGTCAGCAAAATTAAGCAAGTTAAAATGTCACTTCTCACCATCACAGCAAAGGTGCATTTATTTCCCCCACTGGGTTGTAACTTCCCAGGAGGTTGGGCCCCTCTCTTTCATCTCAACATCCTCACAACTTATTGTTTTCTCAGGAAGTAACACTAATTGTAATGCCAGTCATGTTCTACGGCTTCAGTGTCCAAGAAAAATGAACTGCAAGCCTCAGGTCTACTTTTACATTTCCTAGTAGCCACATTTAAAAATTCAGAAGAAACAGGAAATGAATTTAATGTGTTTTCTGTAATCCACTATATCAGAATATTATCATTTCAATGTGTAACCCACATAAAATATATCAGTGAGATATTTCACTTTTTGGTACTTAGGTTTCTGATTCTAGTGTGTATTTTAAAGCACATCTGAAATTAGATTAGCCTTTTTCAAGTGCTCAGTAGCCACACATGGCTAGCGGCCACTGTATTGCACAGCCCAGTTCTAAGTGCTTTTATGTGTATTAAGTCACCGAGTTCTTGCAACCACCCTAGGAGTCAGGTACTATTACCATTCCCATTTCACAGATGAGAAAAATGGTTCAGGGAAATAAATTGACCTGTTTAAGGGCAGGCAACCAGGAAGTGGTGGAGCCAGGAATTCAGGACCGGACACCTGACTTCAGATCCGGGGGAATTAAACACACTAGAATAGAGCTTTGTAGGTGGTCTCCCCAATCAGGTAGTTTAGCTTTTACTTGTTTATGTATTGGGGCTTTCTGAAAGACTTCCATTGGGAGAATAAAAAAGATTCTGCTGCTAAAAAACTTTTTTTAAAGCTCCTGGATTGTATGATCTCTAAGGTTACCTCCAACTTGGTATTCCAAAGATAATCCACCTCCTTTAAGATCAGAGCTGGACTCATTTTCTAACCTTGAAACGCACTTTAAACCTTTACCTTTGTTTTTAATACAGAAAGCTTTTTCTTGATGAGCAACTTATCAGAGTCCTTTGGGCCATTTTCCCCCCTTTTCTTGGGTGATCAAACTTCTTTGAGTAGCCACTCTGTTAGCTGAACTTACCTTGAAGTCTGAGGCCCAGGCCTCAAGGAGAAAAAGAATCATTGTATTAATGTTGGCATCACCATTTATTGCTTATTCGGTGGGTATTTATCTGAATGCCTACTATGCACCAAATAGTCACTAAACCCAGTGAGATTTACAAAGGCTTGATGAATGAGGCCTCTTGTGCTGGGGCAGTTGTGATCTGCTGGGGCAGGTCAGAAAATGGAGACACGGTACAGCACCGAGTGGATCTGCATGTGCTCCCTGATGCCGTGGGCAGTCCTAGGTAACGTGGAGCCTTGAGAGTAGGTAGGATTAAAAAATAATCATTTTTAGAGTGGTTATGAGAGGATATTCAGATTCAGAAAAATATAAAGAAGAAAACAAATGGTCTACAGTCTCTCACCTAGCAACACACACAGTTAGAAAATTCAGACAGTATTCAAAGGTATAAAATTAAAATAAAAACACCTATTTCTCTTGTCTCCAGAAATCATCATTTTGATAGTTTCTCATGTATCTTTATAGAAAAAAAAAAGTCTGCAATCTGCCATCATATGTATGGGTATCCTTTAAAAACTTTTTTTTTACACAAAAGGGAGTGTGATTAAAAAAAAAAAAAAAGGGAGTGTGATATTCCTTGAAACAGATCTAACATAATTTAACCAGTCCCCTATTAATAGACACTTAAGTTGCTTTCAGTGTTTTATTTTTAAGAACAATGCTGTCAACAAACTGCTTTGTGTGTGTCTGGGTTTACTTTCTAGAACATCTCTGAAGGGTATACTTCTTGCAGTGGAATTACTAGGTCAAAGGGTCTGATTGTTTAAAAAAGTAGATATGGATTTTGCTAAGTTACAGTCCAGAAAGGTTGCCCCAGTTTATCTTCTCAACAGTGTGCAAGCATGTCTGTTACTTTCACCAACACTGGTGTCATCAGACTATTAGTTTGAAGATCTGATAAGTGAAAACTTGGTATTTCCTTGTTTTGCTGATTTGCATTTCTCATCTGGAATGATCTTGAGCATCTTTTCATATGTTTAACTGCTAAGAATAGTTAAGATTTTGATTTCATGGATATTCATGAGCAGGTGAGCATTCCAGGGAGAGACAGCTATGCAGGTACAAAGGCAAAGAATGGGGAAGGTGTTTAGGGAAGATTTATTCAACAAATACTTACTGTGCACTTACAATAATTAAGGTGCAGTTGACCATACAAAGCTGGAGGAGGAACCTTCTCTGTTAAGACAGGTTTGTGTTCCTTATCAAGATTGAAAATTCTAAGTGCCCCCAGGTGAGGTTCTAAGAGGGAGCCTCAGAACTTAAGAATCTGGGTAGGTCCCTTTCTTGTTGGGAGTGTCCTGGTATCTTGGCAGGGCTTTGAAGGATAAGGAGGTTTTGGAAGAGTGGAGATAGGGATGGGGGTCGGTAACAGCCTACAGACCACAGTAGCTTGAGGTCCCTCTTGAGAGGAGAGGCAAGGATGAGACCACACAAGGAGCCCGAGCCTGAGTGCTAAGCTGAGGCCTGGAAATGGAAAAGCAGCTGGAGGCCTTCTCAGTCGCCCCAGTTTTTAAAAGGCCCCGGGTGGCATAGGAAACAAGGTTGGCCAAAGATCTGACAGTTCCACAGATCTGCAGCAAAAAAAAAAAAAAATTAAAGAAACAGGAAAACTCACAGTTTGAGGACACATTCTCAAGCCAGTCTTGACTGTTCTTGTTTTCACTGTATCAGCATTTGGTCAAGGCTGATACCCAATATCACAAATACTGCAGAAAAACAGCCCCTGGACCAGCATTGGTTAAAGTGTTCCCATGGAATATCCATGAAGTTTTGAGAAAGCAGACACCTCTATGCCATTGGGTGGTGGGAGTGTAAATCCTGCAACTTCTTTGCAAGGCAGTTTGGCACTATTTTCTCAGAATTTAAAATGCATGTATCTTAGAGAATAAGCTAGGGGGGAGGGGCAAGATAGGGGTAGGGGATTAAGAGGTACAAACTATTATGTAAAAAATAAATAAGCTATAAAGGGCTTCCTTGGTGGCGCGGTGGTTAAGAATCTGCCTGCCAGTGCAAGGGACACGGGTTCGAGCCCTGGCCCGGGAAGATCCCACATGCCGCGGAGCAACTAAGCCCGTGTGCCACAACTACTGAGCCTGAGCTCTAGAGCCCGCAAGCCACAACTACTGAGCCCACATGCCACAACTACTGAAGTTTGCGTGCCTAGAGCCTGTGCTCTGCAACAAGAGAAGCCATGACAATGAGAAGCCCGCGCACTGCAACGAAGAGTAACCTCCGCTCACCACAACTAGAGAAAGCCTGCACACAGCAATGAAGACCCAACACAGCCAAAAATAAAAATAAATAAATAAATAAATAAATAAATAAGCTATAAGGATATATTGTACAACACAGGGAATATAGCCAATATTTTATAAAAACTATAAATGGAATATAACCTTTAAAAATTATGAATTACTGTGTTGTACACCTGAAACTTATATACTATTGTACTTGAACTACACCTCAACATAAAAAATGCATATATCCTTTGACCTAGGATGCATTTTAAGAATATTTCTTTTTTTTTTTACCACACCGCGAGGTTTGTATGATCTTAGTTTCCTGACCAGGGATTGAAGCCGGGCCCTCGGCAGTGAAAGCTCAGAGTCGTAACCACTGGCCCTCCCGGGAATTCCCGAGAATATATCTTATAGACATACGTGTCACAAAGAAATATGTGGGAGGATATTCATTGCAGCATCGTTTACATAACACCAACAAACACACCCATTAATGTTCATTTCTAGGGAACTAAATTATGCTAAGTCTTTGCCAGTTGAATGTCATAAAGTTGTTAAAAGAACTGGGTAGATTTATATCTGCTGACATGATTGATCTCTAAGATGTAATTGAGTGAAAAAAAGGTGAGGTGCAGAGAGTGGGTTCTGTATGATCCCATTTGTATTTAAAAGAAATTAAATGAAAATAAAATGATGGGAGGGCCCCAGAGGTGTCAGCAGTGACTACCCTGGGGAGTGGGAGTAAGGTGGGAGGGGCCAGGGAGGGAGCAAGACATTTTATTTTATTTTATTTTATTATTATTATTTTTTAACATCTTTATTGGAGTATAATTGCTTTACAATGGTGTTAGTTTCTGCTTTATAACAAAGTGAATCAGTTATACATATACATATGTCCCCATATCTATTCCCTCTTGCATCTCCCTCCCTCCCACCCTCCCTATCCCACCCCTCTAGGTGGTCACAAAGCACCGAGCTAATCTCCCTGTGCTATGCGGTTGCTTCCCACCAGCTATCTATTTTACGTTTGGTAGTGTATATATGTCCATGCCACTCTCTCACTTTGTCAACATTTTATTTTATATTCTTTTATGTTAGCTGGGTCTTTTTAAAACCTTCTGCATATATTACTTTTATATTTTCAAACACTAGTTTTATATTTTAAAATAGAATACATTTTAGAATAAAATAATACAGAGCCTTGCCAGGGGTTTGCGTGGAGTTTAGTGTCATGGGAAAAAGGGCAGATGCATTTGACAGTCATATTACATGTATAGCTTTGGGGGCTCTGAGCTGAAGTATCTGTAATCTTTTTTGTTTAAATGTTATATTGCTTCAGGAAGGTGGCTCTATTGGCATAGTGACTTTAATTGTAGCTGTGGTAATTGCTACTATTTGTTTAGCCTCTAGCCTGGCACTGTACTGGAGGCTTTGCATGTGCCAATTAGTACTGTTCTGGAAGCTATGTATTATTACCTTTGTTTTCCCAATGGGGACTGAATCACAGTGAGGCTGAGTGACTTGCCCAGGGTCACATGGGTGGTCAGCAGAACAATGATTCACATCTGGATCTTTTAAACTCTTGTGTGTTGATTTTCCCTACTATGCCACACACACTGTGTCCATTGGGAGGGAACATGGGAAAGTAATGACATGTGTCTCAGTCTGCTTGGGCTGCTGTAACAAAATACCACAGACTGGGCGGCTTGAACAGCAGAGATTTATTTCTCACAGTTCTGGAGGCTGGTGATTCCAAGATCAGGGTGCCACCAGATTCAGTTCCTGGTGAGAGCTCTCTTCCTGGCTTATTTTGTAACTGGAAGTTTGTACCTCTTAATCCCCTTAGCCCACTTCATACCCCACCCCTCTCCCCTCTGTATCTGTGAGTCTGTTTTTGTTTTGTTTGTTTTGTTTTTCAGATTCCACATATAAGTGAGACCATATGGTATTTGTCTTTCTGTGACTTATTTCACTTAGCATAATACCTTCTACATCCATCCATGTTGTTGCCAATGGCAAGATTTCATTCTTTTTATGGCTGAGTAATATTCCATTGTATATATGTACCACATCTTCCTTTATCCATTCATCTGTTGATGGACGCTTAGGTTGCTTGCGCATCTTGGCTGTTGTAAATAGTGCTGCAATGAACATTGGTGTGCTTACATATTTTCAAATTATGAATGTCTGTAACTTTAAGATGCTCAAAACAGGTATCAACATCTGTGTGTTCCTCTTCTCTCTTAAGGGGCTGTAGTAGGATGGGATGTGGGAACACTGACCCAGGAGTAGAATTTTACTGATGTTCTGTGTTCTCTTCACAGAAGTTCTCAGCCCTGACGGAAGTACTCTTCCACTTCCTAACTGAGCCAAAAGAGGTAAAGTATCTTGTGATAAGGAGCGTTCCCGAGTGTGGGCCTACAGTCCTGAGATGCTTAGAAAGTGAAGCCCTGGTTTGTGCTGTCCCCTCTCTGCAGGTGGAAAGGTTTCTGGCTCAGCTCTCTGAATTTGCCACCACCAACCAGATCAGTCTCGGTCCCCTCAGAAGCATCGTGAAGAGCCTCCTCCTGGTTCCAAATGGTGAGTAGCCTCTCCCGGCAGCCAAGGCCAGAGACATTACTTGAACATTCCCTCAATCCACCGAGTTGGCAAGTGTGCTCTGGGCACTGAGCCAGAGCGTTTGGTAGTGAACCAGACATGGGCGGGACTGCAGTCTAGGAAGGGAAGCCAGGTAAACAGATAGCCATGGGAGAGTATAATTGCGGTCTGCATCGCAGCTTCCGTGCCCAGACTTATCTGGTCCTCTACGTGATAGGTGCAGAAACTGAGAGTAAGAATTTAGAAACTTTTATGACAATTTGACGAAGTCTCTTGAGTCTGTTAATTTTTTTAAATGGGGCTTTTTTTTTAACTGTGGTAAAATAATACATAAACATGTAATTGACCATTGTAACCATTTGGGGCTTATATTTTGTATGTGTTTTTTCATTTCATAGTTCTAGGGATTAATTTTCATTGTATTTTACAAAAATATCAGTCCATGATGGATTGAAAAATTTAAAAGATAGGTCTTTTGCTGCAGATAGTTTGAGAAGCAGGGTTTGCCTTAGAGCAATCAGAGAAAGTTTCTAGCCAGAAGGGAGGTGATCACAAAGGTTGAGCTGTAGGGCTGTCTGTCGTAGCACTGTTAATGACAGAGAATAATTAGAAGCAATCAAATTACCCAACAGCTGGAAATCGGTGTAACGAGTTGTGGTCCATTTTTAGAGGGGAGTATCGCGGTGGTCAAGAATTCAGTTTGAGTTAGTAGGACCTGGGTGTGAGTCTGGCCCTTGATAAGTAGTGTGACTTTGGCTAAGTACCTGATCTCTTTCAACCCCTAGCAACAACCGTCCCCCAGCAGTTGTTCCCCTCCATCTAAGCTTGTTTTTGGTGTGTGCATGGAGTTGTTTTGAAGATTAATTAAGATAATGTAAATAAAATGCTTAGCACAGTACCTCAGCAAAAGGTTGTTCTTATTTTTCAAGTTATGTAGTAATTTAAAAAGATGCTGTTGAGGAAAATGTAATGATATGGAAAACCTTTCACAGTATTCTGTTTAATACTGTCTGCCACTGTCCTATTTTTGTGTAAAAAAAAAATGTTAACTGTGGCTCTGTCTGGGTAGTAGGACTGCAGGTTGTTTTAATTGTTTATTTTTAGCTATGTTTTGTCTAAAAAGTTGCAAGAATTAATTTGGCAATCTAATTAAAAGTTAATTTTATTTAAAGAGAGACATGACATTTGAGCCCAGTCTTAAGGAATGAATAAATGTCAACCGGGCTGAGAGGAAGTAAAACAGCATCCCCAGTTGGCATATTTTAAAAATCAGTAATAAGCTGATCTTCCCAAGATCTCAGCGCAAAGGTGCATTAAAAGTTGGGTGCTTGATTTGTTTGTTCCTGTCGGGCCTTCTGTTATATCTTAGTGCAGATCCTTTCCTTTGCCGTGTCTTGTGCTCCTAAGGTTCAGGCGGTGTGAATCAGAACATCCCTGAGGTTTCCAGCTGTGAAATTTTATGATCCTCTGTTTGTGCAGTTCTTGCATTCTTTGCCCTCATGGCAGGTTAAAGCATGAGAACAAGGCTGGATGGGAACTTGCAGTCTTTTTAACACAGGAGTAAATTTTCATTATAAACTTAAAACTGCAGAGCTCTGGAGAGTCAAAGGGAAAATCCCCTTTTACTCTCATCCCACTCTTGTCTCTAGGAATAATCACAGTATAATTTTGGTGTATATCCTTTTTTTTTTTTTTTTAATTTTATTTATTTATTTTTGTCTGCATTGGGTCTTTGTTGCTGTGCGCAGGCTTCCTCTAGTTGCAGCGAGCGGGGGCTACTTTTCGTTGCGGTGTGCGGGCTTCTCATTGCGGTGGCTTCTCTTGTTGTGGAGCATGGGTTCTAGGCACGTGGGCTTCAGTAGTTATGGCATGCAGGCTCAGTAGTTGTGGCTCGCAGGCTCTAGAGTGCAGGCTCAGTAGTTGTGGTGCACGGGCTTAGCCGCTCTGAACCATGTAGGATCTTCCTGGACCAGGGCTCAAACCCGTGACCCCTGCATTGGCAGGTAGATTCTTAACCACTGTGCCACCAGGGAAGTCCAATGTATATCCTTTTATATTTTTATATACACTGATAGACATACACGTATGCATTCATGTAGTTTTGTTTTTCACAAATGGTAATAAACCATAGAATTGCTCTGCGGCTTGCATTTTTTTCATACCTAGTACATCGTGGAGATCTCTCCACATCAACTTCATTCTTCTGATGACTGCAGTGTACCTTGGACTGAATATATCTTCTTCTAGTTAATCCATTTCCTGTTGCTGGACATTTTAGTTCTGACTCTTCACTCTTAGAAACAATATCGCAGTGAACGTCCTTAGGAAATCTATGTTCTCAACTTACATGAGCATTTCGTAGGACAGGTGCCCAGAGTGCAGAACCAGGAGTACTTATTCTCTTTATTCTCATTGTCTAGCCTACACCTGTGGGAATGGGGAAACCTGTGAGCTGTTGAGGATACTGGTTTTTCAGGAGATCTCTGTCTGGTGTCCCTGCCTCCATTCTTTGCTGTCCTTCTCATCTCTGCTCCCCACCACATTCCATCCTGCCAGACTGCCTTAATCCCTCCTAATCCTTGCGCTCCAGCCTCTGTTCTACCTCTTTCAGAAAGTCTTCCCAAACCATTTCAGTCCACGGTGACCTCCCCTTCCTCTCAACAACCGAGATAGGTTCTTTTATCTGCAGCTCTCGTTTTGGACTGTAATCATTTTGTTTTCTGTTGATCATGCTGTTTTGTGTGTGTCTATCTTGTGGCCCTAACCTAACAGACAGTTCTTTGAAGTCAGGGGCAGGTCTGTACTACTTTCCTAAGCCACAGTCACAAGTAAAGTGAAGACATAGAGCAGGAGCTTTTAGTACATGCTAGGTGAGTTGAGCTGAACTTGGGAGACCCTGTGATCCTCCCAGGGGATGCTGGGTGTATATTCTTCAAGCAGGATTGATTATCAGTGTTTATAGCAGACTGCTTTCTATAGATGCAGAGAACACTGAGGTATGCTGAGTTCCAGGGATGGGCTTTGCAAGCTCACTTGGATTTGAGTCTTGGTCATATCACCTAATGTAGCTGTTTGGCCTTGGACAAATCAGCCTCTTGGCGCCTCAGTTTCTCATCTGAAAAACAGAATAATAAGAGCAGTTTATGGTGTTGGCGTTAGGAATAAATGAGTTAGTACAGTGCTTGCTGAACTTCAACATTATTTATTGATTGTTCAGTTAATTTCAGTCCTTTGCCTCGATATCAGATCATCAGGTAAAACGTTCCTTCCTTCATCTAATGGAGAGGATCTGAATTCACCTCTTGACTATTTAATGCCCCAAAGCTTTTCAAGCTTTTCAAGTTCTAGAATCGAAGTCTCAGGTTTGCTGTACTTCTCAGTAGCTCTCAAGAATTTGTTTTACTCTTCTTTTTGTTCTCATACAGTCTGACTTTTCTCTTCCTGGAGAGTTTTTCTGCTTGAATTCTCCATTTCTTCCAGAGCATCTCCTAAGCATCTGAGGTAGCTTGTAAGTCTCTTGGCCTCTTCCTCATCCCTTGGCCTGATGTGCCATTTTCTTTTCCTTTTTTTTTTTTTCTGCACTGCACGGCTTGTGGGATTTTAGTTCCCCAACCACAGATTGAACCCGGGCCCTCGGCAGTGAGAGCATGGAGCCCTAACCATTGGACCACCAGGGAATTCCCAATGTGCCATTTTCTTTTCAGTCCCAAAGGCTGCCATCCCAGAACAAGTTCTTGGCCCTTCATGCCTTGTTACGGCAGCAGCATCTCCGCTTCTGTTCTCCCGTCCCAGCTTCCAGTTTGCCCTGGAGTGTAGTACAACTTGGACCCTTGGATCCTGTTGCTCCTCTCAACTGTTTTATTTTGCATAATAAATTCTGTAGTCCTTAACTTGGCATTCAAGGCCTTCCCCAAGCTAGTCTGAAGTGTAAGGCCCTCATTCTCTTCCCCTTCCCTCATCCTGGTCCTGCTTGTACAGTAAGACCTCATTGTAGAAGTGCAGCTTGTTAGAGCTGAAAGGACCTGGAAAACTCTCCAGATCAGTCTTCCCCAGATTGGTGTTTTCATCCAGAAGAGACTTCAGTGGCCAGACAGGGTCATAAAATACTGTCCCCGCACCCCCCAGCCTTGGAATCTTGGAGATTCACACACACATTAACATATCTCAGGCTCTGAAAAGTCCTGCAGTAAAGCAACCTGCTTAACCAGTATCTGTAAAACAGTTAACCATGGACCTCTTCTTTTTTTGGAGGGGGGGAGGGGGGCAGGGGGAGGGTCAAGTAAAAGCTTTGTAAAGTGCTGATCTAGTCTGATCTTTGTCTTGGAGATAAAGAAACAGAGCCCTAGAGAGGGGAAGTGACTTACTTAAGATCTTACAGTGGAAAAGCTGCTGCTAGAACCTCCCTTGATTAGCTCAAAGCTTGTGGGGTTTTTGGTTTGGGTTTTTTTTTTTTTTTTTAGTGTTTTTCTTTTACTACTTAGTATGTAATTCTTAAAAGCACCTGAGATCAACCTTTATCATCCCATGGACGAATTGCTTCATCTGCGCCCCACTAATTCTCCTCATTGCTCTCCAAACTGGACTATTTTTAAACAAATCTCAGATATCATATCGTTTCATTCAGTTCATTCAATTCCTAGTTATGTATCTCTAAAAGATAAAGGACTTTTTCCCCCTTATCAAGTCGCTATGCAATTATCATATCTAAAATTAAAATATGCAGTCAGTGTTCAGACTTCCCCATTGTCTCATACATTTTGTTTGTAAGTGGCGTTCTCATCAGGATCCCGAGAGGGCCCCCACCTTGCATTCGGTTCCTAGGTGGCCCTTGTGTGCTCACTTGTCACTGTGGCTCCTTCACAGCTCTGGGACCTTGAGCCAAGTCACTTAGCCAAGCCACTCTGAGAATCAGTTTCTTCAGGAATAAAATGGAGCTAATACTAGTAGCTCATACATTGTTGCAAGAATGGAGAAAGATGGCGGTCTAGTGGTTAGGACTCGCACTTTCACTTCCAGGGCCAGGTTCAGTCCTTGGTCGGGGAACTAAGATCCCATAAGCTGTGTGGCGCAGCCAAAAAAAATTAAAAGAAAATAATTTTAAAATAAAAATTAAAAAAAAACATTTCTTCCAAAAAAATGGAGAAAGATAAATGTAAAGCGCTTGCTTCAATAATGAGTGGTAGCTACACTGCCACTGGTATGATGATTGATTGTCAGTATCATCATGAGTTGTCTCCTAGAAAAGATTACAGATAACTTCACAGTAGGGCCATAATTTAAGCGGTTTTTACTTTAATACATTGCAAGATATCTGGCCCTTGTGGGTACTCAGTAACTGGTTGTTTTTTAAGAAAAGGTGATAGATAACTCCCTTTCCCCACTCCCAAAGGAGTCTGTCTGGCTGGGCCAAAAAAGGAATAATCAGCACTGAACAATAGTCACAAATGGTATTTAAACAAATGTTGAACTAAGTCCCCCAGGGTTCCTGACCTTACCCTGCTCTGTTACTTTTCTCTGTGGCACTTTTCAATAATACTCTGTATGGCTTTACCTACTTGTTACATTATTGTTTTGGTCTTTCTCTTCCCAAAAGATTGTGAGCCTCAGGAGAACAGAGATTGTTGCCTGTTGAGTTCATTGATGTATTCCAGGGTCCAGCACAGTGCTGGCACATAGTGGGTGCTCAGTACATCTGTGTACAGTGACCATGACTTCTGTTTCCCCGTGAACCTCGCAGGGGTGGATTCAGCTGGTCAGCCTTGAGGGTCAGTAATGACTGAATGAATGGGGCTCACGGTGCTCTCCCATCTGCTTCCTCCTCCAGGGCTCTTCACCAAGGCTTAGTTCTGTTGCTTGGGCTTCCCTTATTATACTGAATAAACTTACATAGATTTTGGCTGGAAGAATAGTGTTTGCTAATTTTCCAACTGTTTCCTGAAACCCTCACCATCACATACACCTCTGTCTTGTCACCCGTCCTGTTTGATGGCAATGGGGGTTTGCCTAAGGCAGCTGTTCCTGTGAAAAGTGGAGCTCAAGGACTTTATAAACCATCCCAGATGGTTATCTGTGTTTAAAGGACATTCTTAGATTTCCCCTAGTGACATGTTCTGGTGACTCCAGCCCTGGAGTTCAAAGTTTACTATCTGACATAGGGTCAAGGCTGCAGGCCTGTCTTGTGCTTAGGACAAAGGAATCACCAAAGGAAAAAGCTGAAAAAGAAGCCAAGGGCCTGAGGCCTAGCACAATGCAAATATATATATACATATGTATATTTCCAAAGTATGGCTCCTGCCTGCCCCAGGTAATGAGGTGACATCAGGACGGAGAGCTTGCTCTGGCCCCTGCAGCTTGGTAGCCTCTGTTGTCAGTCACTGTCAAGGCGTGGCCTGGTACCGCCTCCCCGACAGCATCTCAGAACGACCTGGAGTGGAAAGAGCCTGGGTTTGGGCACCCTCTGGCCTGTAAGCGACTTTCTCTGCCACTTGCCAGCTGTTGTGGCCCTGAGCAATTAATTTAATTTTTTTTTCTTGGGGTGGGGGGCATTTTTTTTTAATTATAGAAAGTACAAGAAAGAAAACAAAAATGGCTCACAATTTTACTATCTTCACATAAAAAAACCAGCGTGCAGCTAGAACATTTTTAAATGACACAAAGAAAAACAAAGTCCCACCCAGTCCCTTTCCCAAAAGATATCCACTCTTAAGTTTTTTGTGGATATGTTCAGAAAAAATATGCCTTACATCTGTCTACTTAGCTATAAGATAAAGATATAATTAAAGCTAGAAATAAGAATAGATAATATATACTTCTTTATTTATACAAAAGGGATTACACTGTGCAGACTGTTCTTACCTTTCCTTTTCTTCTTTTAATTATATTTTGCAAATAGGCACATCAAGAGCTACCTTATTCTTTTTAAAGGTTGCATAGTATTCCATTGTATGGATTCTTTCATTCCGTATGTGTTTATTGAGTGCCAACCAATGAACAGTGCCAGGCACTTTTTTAGGAGCTTGGGACACAGCAGTAGGCAAAATGGACCAAGTCCTTTTTCTCATCAAACTGACATTTTAGTGGGAAAATTGACAATAAGTATGTAACATAAAGTTGAGTAGTTTTAAATGCGATGCAGAAAAGTACACTTGAAGAGTGGTCAGGGATCCTTTAAGAGGAGGTGCGATTCAAGTAGATTCCAGAATGAAGTGAGGGAATGAGCATGTGCGGATTTGAGGAAGTGTGTTCCCTGCAGAGGGAACTGCAAGGGCAACTGCCTGGAGGTAGGACCCTGCCTAGCAAATTACAGGAGGAGCTAAGCGAGGGAGAGAGCATAGGGTTCTAAAGAAGGCCAGATCCTGCCGGACATTGTGAGAGCTTTGGATTATACTATGAGTGAAACAGGAGCTATTAGAGGGTTTTGAGCAGAGGAGAGACATGGTCTGACTTAAGTTTTAACAAAATCACCTCGGCGCCCCAGGTGGTTGTGTGGATGCACCAAAACCAACGTACTGTTCCTGACATTTCATCTCTCCTGCCCACATTGCTGAAGAGCTGCCCACGTAGATCTCAGTGTATTTGGGGGGCATAGCTGCAGGTGAGTTCTTGGCAGTGCAGTCGTTGACTATGGATTTGCCAAATCTTCTCCCCCAAAAGCTTAATCATTCTGATCTTTAATTTCCTGGTAAATTAAAAGTTACAATGATAATCTCCACTTCAGAGTATTTTGGGGTCATCAAACAGAATATTGGATTTGAACTGGATATAGACTAAGGAGCAGCACCCGTGGTAGCCAGGAGTTCTTTGGAGTGTCTGGAATGTAGCCGCCTTCTTGGAGAGCTTTTATGGCCAAGGTTTCCTGGGGTCTTGCCTTTTTTATTTCCCGGTGGTTTCCTTGCTCAGTCTGATTTTGCAGATAAAAGATTTCCTCCCTTTGTTGACATGGTTTATTTTGCAGGGGACAACAGCCTTTAGGATTGTTTTTCTGGAGTGCGATGGGGGTGGAGGCTCAGGTTTAGGGTGTTACTTCAGGGCCCTCCCTGGATGGTGGTGGATGTCTTCTTACTCTTTGATTAGTCATCTTCTGGAAGACTAAGAAGTGGAAAATTTTAAAGCCGCTGCCAAATCGTGACTCGAGGCTGTAGCCCGCAGGTTAAATGTTGAGAAGCCCGGATTGCTGGCAGCAGTTTGTTTTCAGGAACGGGAGCCTGCAAGCAGACAAAGCGGCTCCCACGGGGTGGGGGGTTCCCAGGGCTCCTGAGGGGAGGTCTTGATAGCCCCTCTGCAAGTGACTTGGGAACTGTAGAGGCCAAACTGCTTAGTCCACCTGGGTTTACTTCCTGAGGGCTGATCTACGGCAGGCTGGCCAGTATGTAGATGGGAACGGTGTATAATCTGCCCTGACCGGTGCTGTGGCCCCTGGGCCCATGTGGCAATTGAGCACTTGGAACGGCTAATGCAACTGAGGAACAGGATAGTACACTTTCTTTAATTTTAATTCATTAAAAGTTAAAGAGGGGAATTCCCTGGCGGTCCAGTGGTTAGGACTTAGCGCTTTCCGTGCCGAGGGCCCAGGTTTCGTCCCTGGTCGGGGAACCAAGATCCCTGCAAGCCTCGTGGTGCGGCCAAAAACAGAAAAATAAATAAATAAAGAGCCACGTACGTTCCGTGGTTACGGATCACACGGTGCAGCTCCAGGCTGTTACCCCTGCACCCTGTCTGACCTTGAACTCCCCCACTTGGCTCCAGGAGTCCGTGGCCTTATTTCCTCAGATCAAGTGCCCCATCCCCAAGTCCATACAGTCTTTTCTTTTGTCTCTGACTTCATCCATACTTTCTGGAGGGGCCAACACTTGTGTGGCACAAAAAAAACCCCAATATGTGCTGCCTCGTTCTCCCTGGTCTCGGGGGCTCCTTCCTCCCCCACTGGACTGAGTGGAGCTGAGTCTGCTCATTCCTGTTGTCGTCCCGGTCACTTAGGTTGTGCCAGCTGATTGATTGATTTGCCCTCTTTGACTGATTTCTCCCCTCCCTCCTAGGTGCCTTGAAGAAGAGTCTCACAGCTGAGCAGGTCCGGGCTGATTTCATAACTCTGGGTAGGTGACCACCATGGCTGCTCAGGGTAACAGGCCCTGCAGCCCTTCACTGTGTTCATGTCTCCTTCTGTTCTCTTATAGGTCTCAGTGAGGAGAAAGCCACTTACTTTTCTGAAAAGGTATCATAATTCCTCCTAATCAAGGTTAATTAAGATCGCTTACATTTATTTCATGAAGAGAAACAAATGGAAAATGCTGACTAAGGAAAAACCATCAGTCATCATGTGCCATTTCCCAGCTTAATGTTTTTCATTTGGTTTCATGCAAATGACAGACATGCAGCTTTTAAACAGCATTATTCAGTGCATCTCTAATTTTTTCCCTCTGATTTGACTGAATATAAATGTCATACAGTTTTTGTTCTAATCTGGATTAAATCTGGGAATAAAAGAAAACATTTGTATAGTCTCCTGCCCCTCTTGACTCCCCCCAGCCCCCAGATCTGTGCACATAGGCTGAGCCCTTCGTTCTGCATGCTTCCCACTGTCTGTATAAAGACTAAACATGCTGTGTTGGGGGCGGGATGAAGAGGGGGGATTTTTCCCATTGTTATGACTTTGGCTTTTTGCTTTTGTTCCAGTGGAAACAGAATGCCCCCACCCTTGCTCGATGGGCCATAGGTCAGACTCTGATGATTAACCAGCTTATAGATATGGAGTGGACATTTGGAGGTAACTAGTTAGAGCCAGTCCTGGGTCATTTGGGTGATGTAGGGTTGGGTGGCAGAGGCTTTCAGATGACTTTGCTGGGGAAGAGGTGTCCTTGGTCCCCCAAGACTGTTGGGTCCAGCACCTGCTTCTCTGTGTCGCTGTCCACATTCGGCAGCTCTTTCTATCCACGAGTCTCAATAAGTTCGCTTCCTGAAAAGCACATTCTGCTGTCCTCATACTGGCCCCTACGTGGCTTCTGCTGTACAACTTGCAAGATTGGGATCTTCAGAGTGAGTCCTCAACCAGTCACTTACTGGTTTTCTCTTTTGTGTCACAGTGACGTCTGGGAGCAGCGAACTGGAAAAAGTGGGAAGTATTTTTTTACAAGTAAGTCTTCTCCTGATCTCTGAAAATTGGGAGATTTTTGACTTGGTATTCAGTCTACATCGGGTTTCTTTAATATCCAGTTAAACGGATGTTCCACTGAAGTGCCTTGTATATCTCAGAGCAATGTGGTCAGTCAAAGATGTAGTCACTAACACGCTTACTTTCAGATTAATAGGATCTGGATATTGTTCTTGAAAGTCTGATTGTTCCTGTAATCGTGGAAATTGTTAGAAGTTTTGGTGGTGGATGATCCAGACTGCTGCCTAGTAACTCTCAAGTTAGATGCTGGATGCTTTGATGTTTACGTGACAGCTCAGGTTTCAGGAATTTCTTTGCCCTGTTGTCATCATTTTAATTTAAATGTTTTATTTCTCTTTTTCCTTTTTGGATCAGTTAAAGTTGGTGGTTAAGAAAGGAAATCAAACTGAAAATTTATACATAGGTGAGTCCAAATTCCCATTAGAGCCCTTTCCCTTTTTCCATGTTTTCTTCAGTCATTGGGCTTGTGAAGCCCACCACCAATCATTTTTCCAGAAAAAAAGTCATAACCAAGCTGTGGAGTCACCATTCTGCTGCCTTTGCTCTCATAAATAATAAGCCGTCAGCAGGTTGGAGACCCCACAGTTTGAAGACTTTTAGACCTTTTTGCAAAAGGGAAAGGGTGAGGTAGGAATGGCGAATATCGAAGAGCAAGAAGCTCTTGCTGTAGGAGCCACATCTACTGTCCTGAATGACCCCCTTTCATCCCTTTGTGCTGGGGAGTTAATGCCATTTTAAATCCCCCCCTTCCTTTTTTTTTTATGGAGCTGAGAACTTTCTATGTTCAAGGCTTCTGTTCTTTATTATGATCAATTACCTGTCAAGAACTGCTTAGAGGTACTAAACCAAAAAAGAAAAAGAAAGTCTCTGGGTGGAAATTCATTTTCTTGGATGATTCTGTGGAGTTGGAAACATTCACCTGAAGCTGCATTTTCTCTCCCCAGAATTAACCTTGCCTCAGTTCTACAGCTTCCTGCACGAGATGGAGCGAGTCAGAACCAGCATGGAGTGTTTCAGCTGATTTCTGTCCCCCTGCATCTCCACCTCACACCCCCACCCGCCCCCTCCTCCTCCCCGGTGACTGCTCAGAGAGACCTCTCGCTCCCAGGCCTGTGGCCGCTCCTTTGGGCCTGCTTGCCTCTTGGGAGCCCAGGTGCAAAGGTTTCTGAAAAACAAAGGATTAAGTACTTAAGGAGCCTGACAGGCTGGTCCTGAAGAGTCTTTGTTGAGGGACCCTCCACGACCTATCTCCCAGGTCACCGTTTAGATATTCAGAGAAAAGATTGCATCTCAGATGCAGGGGAGGAAATAAGTTGAGTCACCTCCCTTTCAAAGTTCCAGAGTAAACAAATGGTCTATCGCTCAAGATACGCACTGATGACCTTCCCCGCCAAAGAACAAGGGCTTGTTTATGGCTGAGGAAGAGGTGGACTCCGTGAATGACACACGGGGGAGCCCCCAGCGGAGTTTGTATGTTTGTGGTGGTGGTGCTTTGCTGATCAGTCTTTAGTGGACACCTGTGTAAGAATACATGCTGGGTCTGCTCTGAAAAAAACTAAGGCTTCACTTCAGGTTTTGCCCTGTTGTGTGTAATGAGGTGGGCCTTTTTTTTTTTTTTTTTTGAGGTGGGCCTTTTGAGGCTATTTCAGCTTGTTTTGGTTCAAGCTGACCTTCTCTGGTGGTTAGAAGAAGAATAAAAAAAGTTCTGAAGAACAGGTCTGCATCTGGTCGTCTCTATGCATGGATTAAAGAGTCACCTGCCTTGCAGAGAGCTAGTGCTCTTATCTTCAAAAATTATCTTCCTGATTTTGGTGAGGGCCCTGGGTCTTCAGTGAAATTCACCGTGGTCCAAAGTGGGAATTCGTAAGAGCAGTTCAGGGGAAACTCAGGTTAAAAACTTCATAAAAAGCGGAGTGGATGAATGCTTTGTGTTCAGATGACTTTAGTACCACCCTGGCACGTAAGTTCTCCTCCTCCTACCTCTCCCCTTCCCCTCAGAAATTTTTAAAACTTTTGAGTAGATTATACATGCCCATGATTCAAAAAATACATTGTAGAGTAATTCCTTCTCCCGCCCCATTCCCCACTTACCTAGTTCCCCTCCCCAGAGGGAACACCTGTCATGAGTTTATTCTGTGTTCATGCATTTGCAAATACACAGGCACTGAGTTTGACTTTTCTTCCCACACAAATGGTAGCATACTGTACACACCGCGTCCTGCACCTCGCTTTTTCCCACAACTTGGAAATCATTGCACATCAGAACAGAGAGAGCAGCCTCATTTTTTATAACAAATGGATGATTTATTTAACCGCTTTCCTGCTGATGGGTGTTTGGGTTGTTTCCATTCTTCTTCTTCTTTTGTTTTTTTAATAAATTTATTTATTTTATTTATTTATTTTTGACTGTGTTGGGTCTTCGTTGCTGCGTGTGGGCTTTCTCTAGTTGCAGCAAGCGGGGGCTACTCTTTGTTGCGATGCGCAGCCTTCTCATTGCAGTGGCTGTTCTTTTTGCAGAGCACGGGCTCTAGGCGTGCGGGCTCAGTAGTTGTAGCTCGTGGGCTGTAGAGCACAGGCGCACACGGGCTTAGTAGCTCTGCGGCATGTGGGATCTTCCCGGACCAGGGCTCGAACCATGTCCCCTGCATTGGCAGGTGGATTCTTAACCACTGCGCCACCAGGGAAGTCCCTCCATTCTTCTTTCCTTATGAACGATGCTGCAACTGAATTTTATATATATATATATATATTCCATTTTGCATGTGGGGAAGTATATTTATAAGGTAAACATGTGGATGTGGAATTGCTGGGTCAAAGAATATGTGCATTTATCAAAGTATATAGAAGGAATAAAGCAAAAAGCCCCTCTGCCCTGTCTCCCATTACTCACTTCCCCCACTGCCCTCCTCCAACAGGTAACCCCTGCTGTTAGTTTCTTAGCTATCCTTCCAGAGAGTTTTTCCCCCACAGGTAAGCAATACGAATTTTAAGTTTTACTCTTTTATTGTTGTTTACACAGATGATTATACACTATACACATTATTCATAATATATCTTGGAGATCTTTCCAGGTCAGTACATAAAGGGACTGCATCGTTTTCTGTGGCTACAATATATTCTGATATGTGGATGGGTTATAACCAGCATTTACAATTTTGATAAATAGTGTGGGTATTAGTGAGTGTTCTCCAGAGAACAGAACCAGCTCTGTGTGTGTGTGTGTGTGTGTGTGTGTGTGAGCGAGAGAGAGAGAGAGAGGATTGATTTATTTTAAAGGATTGGCTCACAGGATTGTGGAGGCTTGGTAAATCTAAAATCTGTAGAGTAGGCTGGCTGGCTGGAGACCCAGGGAAGAGTTGCAGATCCAGTCCAAAGGCAGTCTGCTGGCAGAATTCCTTCTTGCTGGGAGGAGGTGGGGGAGTCCGTCTTTGGTCTATTAAGACCTTCACCTGATTGGATGAGGCCCACCCACATTACAAAGGGGAATCTGCTTTTCTCTGGTTTAAAGTCCACTGATTTAAATGTTAATCTCATCTCCAAAACACCTTTATAGAAACATCCAGAATAATGTTTGATCAAACATCTGGGCACAGTGGCTCAGCCAAGTTAACGCACAAACCAAACCATGACAGTGCCAAACTGACCTCTTCACAGATTGTTCCAATTTATATTAAGATTACTGCCCACATGTCCCAAAGAAGAGCAAATCAGTGCCTTTGGACAGAACTTCCGAATATGTCCATGAGGTTTCGTGTGCCTGACACCATAGGAATCTAATATAAAAAGAATTCACAGAATGTCAGAACAGGAAGCCACCTAAAGTGCAATCTAGTTAATCCATTCGCATTACAGATGGGGAAACTGAGACTAGAGATCGAAACTGGTTGCTGGCCAGTGGTCTGTGCTGCCCTGTGAACCTTGGGGTCTGCTTGGTTCAGAAACGGGGTCCTGAGAGACCTGAGGGGGATCAGCCCAGCAAGCAGCCCAGGGTTGGTCGTGTCAGATGCTCTGCGAGAGCTGTACCTGGCTCCCCTGGGCGGATTCTGACCCAGGAGCTCCTGGCCCTGCCCAGTTCAGGCTCTCCTGCCCAACTGGACCGGCGCAGTGGCTTTGTGATGGCCCCTCCCCAGTCTTCAACTTCCCAGCTTCTACAGCCTGGCCTGGCCCTACATGAGCATTCTCACGGGCGAGACTCATGTCGGCCGACAGATCCAAAGGCTCGTGGTTCTGCTGGGGGCCCGGGTAAAGTGCAGACTCCCTGCACACCAAGCCCCATGGTCTGGCCCTGCCTGTGTCTCCCAGGGCTCCATCTCCCGTGCCTCCTGGCGGTGTCCCGTACCGCAGGTCTGGTCCGCCATGAGGCCATTTGCCTCTTCTCCCCTCGGGCTGCAGTGCTTCCCCCACGCTTCGGGATGTAGCAGCCAGGACAGGTCTGAGGGCCTCCTCTGACAGCTCCAGGCCTCAGGTCTTCATATCTCTGCGGCAGGGGCCAGGAGTGCAGGCTGTGGAGTCAGACCTTTTGGGTTCTTTTCCTGGCCCCTCTGCTCACTGCCTGTATGACCTCAGGCAAGCGCCTAACCTCTCAGAACCTTAGTTTCCTTGTTTTAAAGTGGGTATAGTTCTCACCTCACAAGGTTATTGGACAGATCACTTAGCACAATGTCTGCTCAACTAATGGTGAGCTCTTCATTATCAAATTATTGTAATTGTTTCCAGAATTCTCTTTCCCACTAGCACATGAGCTTCTTGGTAAGAGGCTTGCTTTTCAGCTCAATAACCCCAACACCTGGCATCAGTCAGCTGTACTCCTCCCCACCCCCATCTGGTAACAGGGTAATAGGCCCCGTTGTTACTTGAAATGAGGCTGTGTAGACCCTCCATGCAGGACTGTTAACAAACCTGCGTGGCTTTAGAAGAATAAATCTGGGGAAGTTGGTTTGATTGTTGGTCAATTGTAACATGGATCATAGATAAGTCTTTACCGTGAGGTGGCTGGCCTGGGCACCCATCTTCCAAGACCAGTTGAATGCCTTGCTCACAAACATTCTTGGAGCGCCTCCTATGGGCCAGAGCTCCACTGGGCCCTGTGGGAGCAGGTGATAAGCTGTGCACACAGACAGATGACCCTTTCTTTTCAGCGACCTTATTTCTGTGCAAGAGGAGGTTATATCCTCAGTTCCATTTGCTGTAGTTCAGATCCCATTATGAACTCCAAGAACTACTTCGGTCCCTTGGTTGTATTGGAATTTTGTCACAAATACGGTCTATTGAAGCAGGAGCATTGATCAGGGCCATGGACTGCGGGGCAGGGATTTTGACGCAATGCTGGCAGATTTGAGCAGATTCTTTCTCACTGTTAGCACTTCATCTTTGTACTGATCCCCTCTTGTTCCTATTCTGCTTAGAAATCTGCTGTCCGTTAGCCTAGTCTTTGGCTACAGGTTATTCTTATTTTATATTTTATTTACTTTTGGAGCATGGTGTTCATTAAGATGGCAGTGGTCAGGCCAAGAGAAGATCAACCAGAAATACCTGTATTCTTTCCCTGGAGGACAAAGGCTGTCCTGGTTGGGTTGGGGGAGGCGGTCACTGTTCAGTTCTGACACTGTTGTTTCTTTTTACTCTGGTGATGTTAGAAACAAACAAGCAAACAAACAGGTGATGAAAGGAGAACCCCCAAATAGTACAAAGTGGTCAGCTGCTCCCCAGTGGGACCAGCTGCCTCACATACGAGCATTTGCTAGAGTGTAGAAATGTCCGTTCCAAAAGGCCGCCTAACAACACATATTTTCCTGAGCACATTTGGTCTTTTCTAGATTTTTTTTTTTTTTTTTACGTTTGCCGTGTTTCACGAAGGTATTTGAGAATTTCTGTGAAAAGCTCTATAGGTAATGCCTGATGGATGATACCTTATACCTGGACAGTACTATACTTTTTCTTTCCTTTTTTTGGCCGTGCCATGTGGCTTGCGGGATCTTAGTTCCCCAACCAGGGATTGAACCCGCACCCTCGGCAGTGAAAGCCCTGGACTGCCAAGGAATTCCTTATATTTTGTTTTTTTGAGGGGAGTCATTTTTTTTTTTCATTTTTAAATTTTATTTATTTATTTTTTAAAAATATTTATTTATTTATTTATTTATTGGCTGTGTTGGGTCTTTGTTGCTGTGCTCAGGCTTTTCTCTGGTTGCCGTGAGCGGGGGCTACTCTTCGTTGCTGTGTGCGGGCTTCTCATTGTGGTGGCTTCTCTTGTTGTGGAGCATGGGCTCTAGGCATGCGGGCTTCAGTAGTTGTGGCACACAGGCTCCATAGTTGTGGTGCACAGGCTTAGTTGCTCCACGGCATGTGGGATCTTCCCGGACCAGGGCTCGAACCCATGTCCCCTGCATTGGCAGGCGGATTCTTAACCACTGTGCCACCACGGAAGCCCAGGAGTCAAATTTATTAAGGGATAGTTTACATAGAGTAAAATTCACCCTTTGTAAGTGTACAGTTCAATGAGTTTTGAAAAATGTATACAGTTGTGTAACCACCACTGTTATCAACATATAAAATATTTCCATCACCCCAGAAAATCCCCTCATGAGTCTTTATAGTCAGTCCCCTCCCCTCACTCCTAGTCCTGGTAACCACTGACATGATCCCTTTCCCCACAGTTTACCTTTCTTAGAATGTTGTAAAAATGAAATAATTCAGTATGTAGCCGTGTGTGGCTAGCTTCTTCCACTTCGCATAACGTATTTCAGATTCATCTATGTTATTGACATGTCAGTAGTTTTTTCCTTTTTATCCGTGGCTTGTTTTCCATAGTATAGATACATCCCAGTTTTATAAATCTGTTTACCAGTGACCAGTAGAGTAGGTTGTTTCCTGCTTTGGTGATTATGCATAGAGAACAGCATTCATTCCTTCACACACACCATCTTGTTTGAAGCTCAGGACACCCTGAGAGTTGGGTATTGTTACACCAGTATCTGAGAAAAAGGACACATCAAGAGTTACACTGCATGAGGTCACATGGCAACAATTGGAACTTTGGTCTTCTAACTCCCAACTAGAAAGGATTTTTGTTTGGTTTTTACCAAGATACAATTCACATTCCATAAAATTCCAATTAGAAAGGTTTTAACAGAACTTACCTAAATTAAGAAGTATTACAAAAATCAAACCCCCACTGAAACATCTCCATGAATATTTTACTTCTCAGCCTGTATTAAAACAGGAGGAATCTTAAAATGTCATCTCTTGATCCAAATGAGTCTCTTTCAAACCATGGGTAACCCAATGATGAATACAATGTACTAGTCCAAAATAAACTAAAATCAACATAGCAAATAATTGAAAATAATCTCGTATCAGGCAATAAGAGATTAGTTATATACATTATGGTGTGTGCATGTAATGGAGGAGCATGTAGCCATTGAAATGGATATTGAAGACAATGAAAGGATCATGGTCATGATGTGTTGCTTAAAAAAGTCAGGCTACAAAACAAGATCAAGGTGAACCTACTCTTGTAAAAAATGTTTACATAGACATAAACTAGTAAGTGTATAAAATGGGTATAAACGTAAACGTTAAGCAACTGTACTCCAATAAAAACTAATTCAAAAAAATTAAAAAATAAAGGAAAACATTATCAGTGGTTATTGCCGGGTCATGGAATTACAGGTTTTGAATTTTTTCTTTTGTTTATCTGTAGTTTCTAAGTTTTTCAATGTAAGCATCCATTAGTGTGCTCTGTTTATAGAGATAATACATGAAAGGTGTACAGTTAAAAAATTCAAAGAGAACTCCTTCCCTACCCGCCCAGATTGCTAAGAACATTGATTATTTTTGGTAAAAATATTTTTTTTCAACCAAAACAACTAACCTTCCTCCACCCCAACTACCTGAATTATTTCTAGATACCTTGTCCCTAACGAGGCCCTGGTGACTCCCTGAGGCTGATCTGGGCCCATAACCTGGGCCTTGTCTTCACTCCTCTGGCAGGTGGTCCCACTTCTCCCCTGTGGCCCCTCTGGGGCCAGCTCCTCAACACTGCTTTTCATTTCTGCTGCACTAGGTCAGACCCTGAACCCTGACAGGAGGTTCAGAAAAGTTTTAGTCAGATCACTACTTTCATAAAGAGAGGGAAGAAAGTCAGAGAGGGGAAGTGGGGGGCGGGGAGGGAGGAAGGAAATAGAGAAAAGCTTTAGTCCTTTCCCTCCCAGAGCTTACATTACCTCCTTTGATACTTCCTGCTAATGTGGTAGAATGAGTCTGAGCTTTGGAGTCAGATTTGGGTTCAAATCCGCCTCTTAACCATCTGTGTTCACGGATGTGCTCACTCGGTGAGAACATTTTGACCTCTTGCTGTGCACGAGCTCCTGGGCTAAGTAGTGTGTGGCCTTGAGGAGGGTCGCTTCCCCTCTCCTCTCCAGTTCATCTGTAAAGTGGAGATAGTGTCGACCTCGCAGGGTAACTGTGAGGATTGAATGAGGTGCTCTCTGTGGGGCACGGAGCCCAGGGCCTGCTTCAGAGCCTGCACTGTCACCCCCTCACTAACTTAGTACTAAGCCCGGTATTCAGAGAAAAGGGGAAACGAAACACATTCATCGGCAGTAGGTAGCCGCCTCCACCCATGATATTCTCACCCCGGGACTAACTGAGTGGCTAGACTAGTGGTTCTCAAAGTGCAGTCCCAGGACTCATGCCACAGCATGAGCATCACCCGGAAACTCACTAGAAATGCAAGTTCTTGGGCCCTGCTCTAGACCTACTGGGTCAGGAACTCTGAGGGTGCGACCCGGCGCTCTGCGTGGTGACCAGCCCTCGGAGGGTGACTGTGATGCCCGCTTGCATTTGAGAGCCGCTGGGCTACACCATCCCCTGCGTTCGAGAGACTGCTAACTACGTCTTTAATAAACACGGGGTATTGCCAGCCCGCTGGGCCCCTCCAAGATCCTGCCTCTAACAGGGATGCCTCTGGATTGGGTTGTGGAGCCTTGAAAGCCACCCCGAAGTTAGGGACATCCCCTAAAACATCCTGGCTTCCCTTCAGGAGCACTTTGTGACTCAGCCTTGAACTCAGTGAAGAGTTTCGTACGTACGTTTTCTTAGATTGGGAGGTTCCTCGATTTTTCATCCTGCTGAATGAAGCAGGGCAGGTTTGAGGCTTCACGGGTACTTTGGTCGGGGTGGCAGAGGGAAGGGGAGACAGACTCTCCCTGTGTACTCTGGGACTTCCAGTTCAATCAGCGGTTCTCTGAGCTGCGGCTACGTTGCGGGAAGCCCCACCTTCAAATATTCCGCCCCTTTGTCCCTTTGGGGACCCTTATACGTGTTAGACCTCTCCCGTGGGTTTTTGGTTTGGAAGTACTGGTCCCTGTGACTGTGCACAGGGTCTGGTGCTGGGGTGGTGGGGGCGCCGTAAAGGGGGAGACCGGCCGCTCACCCTGGAGGAGTTGAAACCAAGCAGCTCCAGCAACACGCAGGAAGTCGTAAACTGACGCGGACAGGCTGTGAGCGGTGGAAGAGCAGGAGGACGCCCCAGGTGCTGGGGGCCGGGCCGGCGTCAGGGAGTGGTCGCTCTGCCCTAACAGGCCCAAAGAGGGGGGTCTCAGGGCCGCGCCTCCCTGTCACGTGGCCTGTGTGTTGAGCGAGATGAGGAAGCTGCCTCTGGCCTCTTTGGAGAGCCCCGTTTACCTACTGTTGACTAAATAAAGGCTTAGAGAGGCTTATGGAATAAGGCTGCTTTCACATCAAAGGGCTCTTACAAAACAGCCTGGTGATGAGTTAAGTACAAATGAATCAGAAACAGATGGACTCAATTTCCTAGAAAATACCCCTGGGCTTCAACAAGAAGAGGGAAAGTGCTCAGCCAAAGGCATTGTGGGTTTTTGCTGATCCTAAAATATGCTCAGTGATTTTGCCTGAAACAGAGACGAGGTGTTGGGACTGTCAGGCTCCAAGTCATTAGAAAGTCCGGCTGGAATCCTGCCAGCACATCAAGTGATCCCCAGCAGCCCCTCCCAGCTCTCCTCAGTGGCCCAGGAGGAGACCCCCATCGGCTTGGTCCTGCTCTGGGTTTGCGAGCCTGGGTCGAAGAGCCAGTGAGACCTTCCTCTTCCCTGACTATAAAATGCAGGAGTTAGATGATCTCTAAAGGCGTTTTCAGCATGGGTGTTCCATGAATAATAATAATGGTGATAATTGCCAACATTCACTGAGTGATTCCTTCTGCCAGGCACTGCTGCATTAAGGGCTTTATATACCTTGGCTTGTTTTACTGCTTTTAGCAGCCCTGAGTTAGCACTATAATTATCTCCATTGTACAGATGCGGAAACTGAGGCTCAGAGAGTTAAATAGCTTGCCCAAGTGCCCACAGCTGGTATGTGGTAGAGTCTGGATTTTAACCAAGTGATGAGGCATCTCTTGGTGATTTCTAGCCTGTCAATTCCTAGGTTTCTATTCTTGTGGCAACTTTCTAGTTCCTGGGTTGGTACCGAATAGTCTCCTCTCTGCCCGAGGCTGTCCGTTCTCTAAGAAGTCTTTAGAACCTAGCCAAGGTAAGCCAAAAACACAACTTGCCCTTGCTTACCCTCTGCTCCCCCAGCCTCTTAGGTGCCTGTGTTAGATGCTAGGGACACACAGCCTTGCTCTCAGGGAGATGGGCAACGACTCCAGGGCAGTGTGATAGATGCCCACTGGAGGAGGTGGGCAGTACATGCCCTGAGAGCCCGGATGGAGCCTTCGGCCCCGTGGGTGAGGCCCCAGCAGGAGTGAAGCAGTCTGATGAGTGGGGGTTGAGGACACTGCTGTGGGCAACCGCGCTCCCTTTGCAGGGAGGTGGGAAGTCACGTGGCGCTTGTGGAAGAACTGGATGTAGTTTAAGATGAAGGCGCCCCTGGGTGAGTGTTGGGGAACGGGAACAGCAGGAGAGGAGGCGGGAAGATAGTCAGGGACCAGATCCTCCCAGGTGAGCCTTAGGACTTGGTCCTAACGGGAGTCATGGACAGCGGTTAGGCAGGAGAGGGACAGGAGCATCTGTGCCCTGCCTCCCAGCCTGGCCCCCCTCCCAGCTGTCTCCCAGTTCTAAAACTGGGAGTGGAAGTTTTAAGGGCAGGGGTGTGTCCAGTGCAGCCCATAGCAAGCACTCAATCAGTGTTCACCTAACATCCACCACCCACAAGAAAAGCCAGGTCCCCTGACTTGGGTCAGCTAGAACAGTCTAGAAAGCAAGCATCTGGGCAGTGGTTCTTAACCCTGGCTGCACATGGGGAATGTTTGAAAAACCCCAGCCCGTGTGTCAGGATCTCTGCAGCAGAGGGGAGAGCTGCTCAGATCCAGAGCTGCTCAAATCGTTGCAGTGTCTGGCCGGGGTTGGAATCACTGACAGCCTTCACTGTGCATCAGAATCTCCCTGGGCACTCGCCTTGCCCCAGCCCAGACCTGTGAAATCAGCCTGGGACAGAGTGGTCAGGGCATCTGTGTTTTTTCACAGGTTTCCTAGGTGATTCTAATGTACATATAATGTTGAGAACCCTTGACCCTGTCACTTGGATATATTTGCCTTGGCTTCTAAAGTAGGTCTGAGTCCTGGTGGGTCAGTGCTGATTAGAGATTGATCAGAAGGGTGACCCAGGTACAGCTTGAAACCCTTCTCGTGAAGCAGCGATTGTTTGATGACTCTCTGCCACTCTTGGGGGCACAGAGAATAGAAATAAGAGCAGTTTCAGAGTGTCTTACAGAACGCCATCCTACAGTACCCACAGTGTCCTGCTGTCAGGGCGCCTACCTGGCTGGGTGGGGCCGAGTGGCCCTTTACCTGGGCTCCCGACTCCTGGCGACCACCCTCACCCTCCAGGGCTCTTCTGAGCCTCTCTGTCATGAACACTGAATAAGAATGATAAACTCGGAAGACGTATTCTGATCATTTAACTGCTCAACTTAGTGGTATGGTCAGAGGATAAAGGGACTCGAGTGCCAGCCTGAGGGGTTCTGATTGCACACAACGAGAAATCATTCAGTTCTTCGTGTAACTAATATTTACCAAGGGTCTGTTTTGTACCAAGTATTGTGCAAGGACTTGGGGACATCATGGTGAGTAAAACCAACCTCTCAGGCTTACTCTCCCTGAGGAGACAGGCAGTAGACAGGTGAAGAAGTACACGACTAACTTATAATATGGGTTAGGATGGGAACAATTTTCATGCAAGGATAGGAAATAATGTTGGTGGGGGGTGGTTCTCATGGTCTCTCCGAGGTGACAAGGAACTTAGTCTTGCAGGATGATAGGGAGCCTGACATGTAATGAATGGAAGGGAGAAGGGGTGGCATGTGAAAAGGCCCTGAGGCATGCTTGGTGTGTTTGAGAAACAAGGAAGCCAGAGTGGTTGTAGAAGGAGAGCAAGGGGGAGTGTGATGAGGGCCGAGGGTAGCAGGGCCCAGGCACAAGGGGCTGTGATAAAGAATCCAGTTCTTCAGCAGGAGGGCCGCATCGGGTGATGGGACGTGAGAAGAACATGGAATATCATCTGCATTTTGAAGATGTGGGCTTTGAGTTTGAACTCCCATGTGACCTGGGGCAAGTCACCTCCCCCTGGGGCCCCCAGTTTTCCTTTGTGGGAGGATTGGCCACATGGTCCTTGTCTAGCTATGTCTAGTGAGGTGTCCTGGGAGCCTTCAGCTGTCTGTACATAAACTGAAGATAAAGAAGTGCCCACTACTGGCGTGGTCGTGACACTGAAAACGCTTTGGAATCTGTGTCACCATCATTTGTTGATAATTGAGTGAAGTTGTTGCTCTTCTTGACTCAGCTGTCGTCCCCAGGGCAGGCGACCCATAAATACTGATTTACCGAGGCTGAGCTGGCCTTATTTCAAGCTATCCCAGGAGAAATGTGTAAAGTGGCTGGGGGGTGGGGGCGGGAGGGTGGGCTGGAGGCACTGTGGTTGTGGAGCTGGTGGCTGACAGTGGCTGGGGTGAGGGCGGGCGCTGGGCAGGTGTCGTATTTTATGAATGATTTCCTGACAGGTAGAGAGTCTGACTCAGCTGGCAGCCTCCCGTGGGTTGGTGTGTGGGGCCTGCTTTTCCGGAGCCAAATGCTAATCTGCCGGGGGCAGCTGGCTCCAGGGAAGGAAGGGCCTCCAGCTCGGTGGGCTGGGGAGGGCAACTGTGCATCTTTGGCGGTTTTTCTCCCCCAGAGCTTTTCTTAGCTTGTCCGGGGTGGGCCGTGGGGAGGGAGCAGGACTCACCCGGTCTCTCTCCTCCTCCTCCTCTTCCTTTTCCTTCCCCCCATTTCCTCCCCTCCACACTCCTCCTCAGAGGCCTGCTGTCAGCAGCTTTCAGCTCCACTGCCCGCCTCGCTGCCTGCAGCAGATGTGCGCCCACCCGTAGGAGGGGTGAAGGGGTGAAGGCTGCTCCCCAAGAACCCCTCCACCCAGCGGCCCCTGCAGTCGGGAGGCTCTTGGGGGGTGGGGCTGGGGGCCAAGCTCTCAGAAAACCGGGGCAGCAGTGAGGAGGAATTCTGCCCCGATAATTCCATCCATCTCTCTACCATCCTCCCCGCCACCACCCCGCCCCGCCCCATCAGAGAAACCATCCAGAGAGAAGCCCTGTGCTTGTGGCCAGCCTCAGGGAGGATTTTCAAGCCTGTCTCAAAGGCTGGCAGAGAATGTGTGTTTCTGAGTTAGGGTGTATTTGCCATCACAGAGAGAGACAGGAAGGGAGTCTGCCGAGTGTCTGACCACCTACAGGGCATCAGGAAGGCCTGTCAGGGGCCCAGGAGGAGCTTTCCATCCCAGGGACACCTTATTTCACTGAATTCTTACTACAATGTTAAGAAGCATCTATTATTTTCCCCATTTTACAGATGAGGAAATAGGCTCAGAGAGGGAAATGCACTTGCCCAAAGTCACACAGCAATTAAGTAGGGGAGTGAGCCTTCAAACCAGTCTGCCCAGCCCCAAAGCCATTCCTTACACTTCACTTCCGGCCTCTTGGAGAGAAAGCCTGTGAAGAAAGTGAATTGGGAGGAAGGGTCCCTCTTATTGGTGAGAAGTGGGGGGATGGGGGAGCCAGGGACTTGAGTCTAACCTGCCTTGTAATCCTGGGTAAACTGTGCCCTTTCTCTGCTCCTCTGTTAACCCCATCTGGACCAGAAGAGGTTGAAACTAGCTGCTTTTGAGATCCCTGCTCCATGCCAGAGTTTTCCTCCTGAAACCACCTTGCCAAGGCCCAGAGTTTTGAAAGGGGCTGGATGCTGGCTGGCCTGAGAGCCTTGGCTGGCTGTGGCCAGCAGGGCACCTACCTCCCTGTGGGTCTTCAGCTCTCCCTGCGAGGCTCACTCAATTCAGGGAAGGAGAGGCGCTGCTGACCCCAACCCCAGCTTGACCTGGAAGGGTTGGCGACCTTGGCCTGCCCAGGCCTCAAAGAACTGGACCCATGACCCACGTTCTGCCTCTGTCCTAAGGGCTCGGGGAGATGGGACACGCACTCACGCACGCACGCACGCACCCACCCACCCTGCTTCCTCCCTCTCAGGTGTTGATTAGATTGGGCCTCCTGTAATCATCAACACTTGGCAATTTGCAGGCTACTGACTGCAGGCAGTGGGGGCGGAGGGGAGCAGGCAGCCTGTGGAGGGCAGAGGAAATCTAGTTGCTGAGAAGCATCTGGGTCACGGTCTCCTCCTCCCAGGCTTGTCTGCAGGCTGAGTCAGGCTTGCCCCCTGGTCCTGGTCTTTGTGTCACACCCAAGGAAGAGGCCCCACCCTGCTAGCCCAGAGCAGGCGGAGTAGCAAGGGTGGCTGGTGATGCTGGAAATAAGATGGAACCAGTTGGCAGGTTTAAACACATTGGTGCCCGGACGCCCCGTCGCTGTTACCTTGGGGGAACATCTCTGGAACCAACGTGCCAGCTTCCTCCTTCCAGACCTACCCTTACTGCCTGGGGGCCCGTGGGCAAGTCGCTCACCCCTCCTTGCCTCGGTTTCCTCATCTCTGAAATGGGGGCAATGGCTATTCTGGGGCTGTGGGAGGAGTACATGGAGCCAAGTGTGTGTTCTTGGCACCCATGGTGAGCCAGTTGGTGACAGCCTTCGCTGCTGGGGTAGCTGTTGTTGTGGCAGGCGTGACACCTCGCCCAGCACCCCTCTTGCTGCTCTGGAATGGAGACGACCACCACCCTCGTCCCCCCCGCCCACCGACAGTGTCCTGAGGGGTCTTCCATCTGAGCACCTGAACTGTACTTGCTTCTTTCCACGTCTGTCTCCTAGATGGTGCAGTCCTGGAATTCTGGGGCTGTGCCCTCCACAGCCGACGCCCATTCTTGCTGGATGGACGTTTTGACAGTCTCAGCAGGGGGAGGACAGGAGGCAGGGCTCGTCCCGCTGGGACTCCTCTGCACTGCCCCCTCTACCTGGGTTCTTCTTCCAGGTGGTGTGGCCACTTCAGAAACCCTGTAGCACCAGGAGAAGCAGAATGTTGGCCTTGGGAAGGAGCCGAGCCGGGCTGGCCGGGCTGCAGCTCATGCAGTTCCTCTTCCTTTCACACCTGCCACATCCTGAGCGGTGGTTTCTGTTCCTTTGTGAGAGCTGATAAACCTGTGAGCCGCTCCCATCGCACCTCCCCCAGCTTAGCTTTCTAGAAGGCCCCAAACCTCGGAGGTGCCTGGTATGTGGTTGCTGGATACCTGCTCTTGGGGTGGAGTTTTCTTCCCCAGGCACCAACAAGGTAGAGAGGAGAGCCAGTTAAGTAACAGCCCCCAAATCACCGAAGACATCCTGAAATGCAGCTCTGCCGGCTTCCGCCCTTGAGGTGTGAAGTACTGGGCTTGCAGGGACACAGATCAGAGGTGAAATCGGGGTGAGGAGCTGGGTTCAGAGCTCTTTGGGGGCGCACAATGCTCTCAGCACCTACAAGCCCCCGCATCTTGGTGGCAGCTCTAATCAGCAGGTAGCAGTGAGGGCCAGGACCGACCGCGGGTACAGATGCAGCTGCTGCACGGCTGGGCTGACTGCCTGTTGGGCTACACTTGGGGAGCCTTTTGTGTGGCCTAGGGCAGTGTCAGTACAGCCTGTACACCCTCTGAGCCCCTGCTGTTTTGCAGGCATCCTGGAGATGCCGAGATCCAATTCAACAAACACTCCTGAGCATCGACTACACACCAGGCACTGGTCCTCTGAGGTGGCTGATGCAGACCTGCCCTGGGAAACCCCAGGGTGGACACAGGACCTGATGCAGGTGATTCAGAACCATTTGAAGAGCGGGTTGGGTACCTTGAGTGGGGACAGTTAGGAAGGGAGCAGCCAACTAGCCACGGGGCTGTGCGCGCATCACCTGGTCCTGTGCCTCAGTTTCCCCATCTGTCAGGCCGTCCTGCACGATCCAGCCCCTGCTTCTCCTGTTGTGTCGTGTCTTGACGGCCTCTCCATCAACCCCTCTGCTGCTCTGGCCTCCTGAGGCCTCCAGGGCCAACTCCTCCTCGTTAGGCAAGTCTCAGCTCAAGTTGTCATCTCCTCCCAGGGGCCTTCCCTGACCACCGAGCCTCTGCCTCCTCCCACCCCACTGTTCTTATGACACTTGCGTCAGGTGCAACAGTATGTTTATGTACTGCCCCTTGTCTTGTCTTTCTCTCCCTAGCCCAGAACTTGGCACCGAATAAATATTTGTTGAATGAATGTGCTAGATCCCGTGGGGCCTTGCTCACCACGCCAAGTGCTGCAAGGTGGGAAAGGCTGGAAGGATTTTAAATGAAGCAGGAACAACAGGACCACAATTGTGTTGTTAAAGAGCCTTCCTGTCACCCCGTGAGGGGTGAGGAGAGAGGGAGCTGGGAGACCAGACTAGAGGCTGTCACTGCCTCTTTTCTCTTTCCCCCCTCCTCCTCCAGGCTTCACCTCTTCCGAAATGGATCTTTTTCAGCTCAGAGCGCAGTACCTCATGAACTGTCATTGTAAGCAGCCTGGAGGCCAGGAAAAAGATTCTTAATTCTTTTTTCCTCCTTGAAAGACGAGCTTAATGAAAAACTACTGCACTGAGGGTAGAGAAACTGAGCTGAGAGGGGCCCGGGGATCCTCTAGACGTGGAAACAAGGCCCAGAGAGAGCCCCTCCCAGGGCCAGAAACGGGCCAGGAGCGGCCCTGTGCCCCCAGGGTGGGTGCCTGACGCACAGTGTGATTGAGAAGTGAGGGACGGGAAGGGAGGGACGGTGCTGCAGGAGGCACACCGAGCCTTTGGGGGAGGGGCAGGAGGAAGGCCCCTTGGGCACCTGGAAACTCAGGCGGAGTAGCTCATGGGTGGTTGGGTCCTGTGAGGAGGCATCCCCGCCTCCTGTCGCTGGGTGGGCAGGACTGATCCCCAGGGCAAGCGGTGGGCCCCTCCGTTAGCTCACCTGAGACAAGCCCCTGCTCTCCCTCTCTGAGCCCAGCATCCCGGCTGGCCACGCAGTGGGGGGCGGTGCCTAGCAGAGGATGTGGGGTGGGAAGGAGCCTGGGGGTTCATGACTTTATCTTAGCCCCTCGGGTAAGGGGAGGAATCCTTGCCTGGACTCCTTGGGGTGTGTGTGCGGAGGGTGGGGAAACATGGCCCACCAGGAGGGCCCCAAACCTGCAGCAGACAGAGACCAGGAGGATAAGTGGCTGGCGCCCAGCAGACGGAAGGAGGGATTGGGTCCAGGGACATGGCATCACGAAAATGCAGAGAGAGGAGGCAGCAGGAGAGGTTAGAGGGCTGAGCCCAAGGCCGGGACTTAGTTCACTGACTTTATTTGGGTTACCCTGGGCCCCAGGTTCTCTCCTCCGGGCCATCGTATATTTTGCGGCCTGGGCTATGCCAACCTCGGTTTCCCCACCTGTTCACAGGAATAACAAGATCCATAGCATCTATTTGTCATGAAGCCCATGAAAGACATTGCACAAGTCAAGTTCCAAATTCTAACAAACTGAATTCTGACCGGGGAGCTTTGAGAGATGAAGATCTGGACAGAAATAAGCCCAGCAGAACAATATTAGAATGTAAGAGTTAAAATTGCCTTTTTTTTTTTTTTTTTTTTTGGGTAAGGGGAGTGGTTTATGAAAAAGGGCAGAGAGGACACAAAACACGTAGATATTGTCTGTAACAAAAGCTGCCAGGGTGCGATTGAAGTAAGACTGGCACGTCCTTTGAGAAGAACTGGGTTTTGTCATTTTTGTCCGTTAAATCCAGGGGCTCTGGGCTAACCTGATCGAGACACTGACCCGAGGGCGCCTCCTGGTGGTCAGTTCTAAAAATACTGAAAATTCTCCCACTTGCTTTTTTCTCCCTTATTAAAACGATGTATTGTACTTTTCTTTAGGACAAGTTCCTAGAAGCACAAGGGCTGGGTTGGTGGATGCTAGCATTTTGCATGTAAGCAGGTGATATCTAAGTCTCTTTCCAAAATAGTTTGCACCAATTTGCACTCCCTTTTTGGTTCAGATAAACATGAACACCAAGATGAGACGGGGGTGGGGGGGGTCACTTCCTCTACAGCATTCTGTCCATAAAATGAAAGGGCTGGATTTTTTTAAAAAAAGAAACAAAGAGACTTCCCTAGGGGTCCAGTGGTTAAGACTTTGCCCTTCCACTGCCGGGTGCCTGGGTTCAGTCCCTGGTTGGGGAACTAAGATCACGCGTGCTGCACGGTGTGGCCAATAAATAAATAAATAAATAAAAATAAAAAAAGAAACAAAGTAAGGAAACCAATCTTCTCTGAACAGCGTGATCCCTGCTTTGTGCTCAGAGGTGGGTGAGCTGAGCCAGCAAAGGTTGGGAGAGTCTTGCCAGGCAGGGACCTGCCCAAGGTCACACAGCCAGTGGGTCTTCCCGAACCTGTCTGATCTCCAAACCCTTGGCTGCCCCACGGCCTCACCCTCCTCCCCAGCTTCTTCATTCATTCCACAGACAAACAGTTCTTGCGTGGTTACCGGGGTCAGGCTCCCTGCACCATGTAGGGGACGCCACAGGAGCAAAAGCAGATGTGTCCCTGCGCACTTGAAGAATCTCACAAATAAACGCCTACTTGCAAACGGAGCCAAATGGCCGGGGCAAGAGGCACAGATGAGTGCAGGGTGAGGGGAGCCTACAGCTGGCCAGCCTGTCTTTATTCTGAGGGCACCGGGTGACCGTGAGGGGTTTTAAGCAGGGGAGGGAGTGACTGGGTGAAAATCAAGCAGAAGGACCAGTGTGTGCTTTTGAAGCTGCCATCTGTCCGTCACATGTCCCTCGGCGCCCCACATGGGCCTCTGGGCTTGGGGGACCGGCGGTGGCTGCCATGTGGGGAGCGTATGGCCGTTGAGCCCACCTCCGGCAGCCAGGTCTGAAGAGCCGGCCACTTCCGCCCTCTGCTCTCCCTGTGGTTGGCTGCTGGGGCTGAGACACCTCGGGCCGGCGCGGAGGGGAGCGGGGCTGGCCCAGGAGGGGCCGGGGCCTCCCGACTCCCAGCTTGTCTGTGGTTCTGAGGGCCCGGCTCAGCCTCTTCCTGCCACTCGTCCCAGCCCTGGGCCTTATAGGGAAGGAATCTTTCCAGGGCTTCTCCCCACCTCCACCCCCATCCCCCGCTGCCTCTCCCCACCCTCCCCCAGGCTGTGAGCGGGGACAGAGAGGTACCCAGTCCTCGAGACAGAGGGGTCTTGGGGCTGGGGGGGCTTCTCTTAGGGACACTCCTTCCATATGGTTTCCATTCTTCCCTTCCTAAGCCCTTCAGGTCTCCTGGGCCCGATGCCAACGTTGCCTCCCCAGGTCCAGCCAGAATTCACTGTCCACCCAACAGTGTGTGCCAGGCCCCTACCCGGTGCCAGTACCAGTTAGATGGGGCTGGGGACAGAGGGGTGGGACGCATCCTGCCCTCCGCAGCTCACAGCCCAGTGGGAAGATGCAGAGCCAGCCCCAAATAAGTAAGAGAAGCATTCTTCTAGAACTGTGTGTGCAAAGTGCTGTGCGCTTGAAGGAAGAAGGGGGCGGGGGGCGCGGGGCGGTGGTCAGAGAAGGAAGTGTCCATGGCTTCCTCCCCTGGACTTCCAGACGCAAGGTCTAGTGTGATGAGAAATGGGCAGGGGCGGGGGCAGGGACGAGCAGAAAGCAAGACACACACACACACACACACACACACACACACACACACACACACACATACCCTGTGGTCTGTTTCCCCCACAAAACTAAAGCTATTTAATTTGAAGGACTATTCTTTATTCTGAGATTATAGCTTTCCTGTTTTTTGGTGTTCTGATGTCCTTTCCAGAAGGTACTTTGTTTGTTTTTTTATTGTGGTTAAAGAGGACATAACATGAGTTCCACTCCCATAACAAAATGTTAAGTGTATGGCACAGTATTGTTAGCTAGATGCCCAGCGCTGTACAGCAGATCCCTAGAACTTATTCCTCTTGCATAACTGAAACTCTACCCCCATTGAATAGCAACTCCCCATCTCCTCCTCCCCCCAGCCCTTGGCAACCACCCTTCTACTTTCTGTTTCTATGAATTTAACTGTTCTAGATACCTCATATAAGTGGAATCATGCAGTATTTGTCCTTCTGTGACTGGCTGATTTCACTTAGCATGTCCTCATGTTTTCATCTGTGTTGTAGCATAAGACAAGATATTCTTTTTCATGGCTGAATAACAAACATTTCATTGTATGTATATACCACATTTTCTTTACTTTCATCCGTCCATCAGTGGACATATAGGTTGTTTCCAATTCCATTGCAATGCTGCAGTCAACATGGGAATGCAAATATATTTTTGAGATCCTGATTTCAGTTCTTTTGGATATATACCCGGAAGTGGGATTGCTAGATCATATGATATTCAGTTTATTTTGAGGAACCTCCATACTGTTTTCCCTAACAGCTGCACCATTTTACATTCCCACCAACATGCACAAGGTTTCTCTTTTTTATATCCTCCAACACTTGTTAATTCTTGTCTTTTTGATATTAGCCATTCTAACATGTGTGAGGTGGTATCATATTGTAGTTTTGATTTGCATTTACCTGATGATTAAGGATGTTGAGCACCTTTTCACTTGCTTGTTGGCCATCTGTGTTTCTTCTTTGGAGAAAAGTCTGTTCAGATCCTTTGCCCATTTTTAAATTTGGTTATTTGGGTTTTTGCTATTGAGTTGTAGGAGTTCCATATATATTAACTTCTTATCATGTGTATAGTTTGCAAATTTATGGTTTGCAAATATTTTTTCCCATTCTGTAGGTTGCCTTTTTGTTGATTGTTTCTTTTGCTGTGCAGAAGCTTTTTAGTTTGATATAGACCCACTTGTCTATTTTTGCTTTTGTTGCCTGTGCTTTTGGTGTCATATCCAAGAAATCATTGCCAAGACCATTGTTATGAAACTTTTCCCCTGTGTTTTCTTCTAAGAGTCTTATAGTTTCAGATCTTATATTTAAGTCTTCAATCCATTTTGGGTTGACTTTTGTGTAGGGTGGAAGATAAGGGTCCAGTTTCATTCTTTTGCCCATGGATATCCAGTTTTCCCAGCACCATTTGTTGTTTGGTTTTAAAGGCCTTCTTTGGCAGAATAACAAATTTTCAGTCCTTTGCAAGTTCCCTAAAGTTTCTTTAGGAATGTTGCTGGTTTATGAAATCCTGTGAACCAGACTCTCATAATTTTATTATAGTGACAGATTGTTTTTTAAAAACTAGGATTTGTGGGCCAGTATACACATGGCTCTTATGAAAAGGGTGGGTCAGTCAGGAATGTTCCAGAAAATCTGAGCCATAGGGCCCATGTCCTTGGAGGCCACATCCCAGTCTGACTGGTAGTTCATTCCTTCTCCCCAATCAGGCCGTGAGCGGTTTGGAGTTCGGGGCTCCACAGAGAAGGTGCTTGTTAACGTCTGTCCCCTGCCTTGCAGCCAGAAGTGATGAGATCAGAGAGGTGAAGCCCTTTGCCTACATCACAGAGCAGCTCAGGCAGAGGCGACCCAGCCTGGGATCTCCCAGTTCTCGGGCCAGCGCTGTCTTGACTGCCCTCTTATCAGCATGTGTCTCTCTGCCTGCACTGAACAAAACCTTTCTCACCCTGTAGTCCAGAGTGGCTGACAAAAAGCTTTTTCCTTCCGAACTGGAAAGCCTTGATTTTGTAGAGATGGGTCTTGTACCAGCATGGCACCTGGCACGTGAGAACATGGTAACTGTCTGACGAAGGGATGGCCAGCATTTCCAATTGGGAGGTGGTTCCGTGTAAGAGCCAGAAATTAGAAAATTCAGATTCTGTTTCCTGCTCTGCCGCAGGTTTACTGTTTGACACTGGGCAGGTCCCTTCCTGTCCTTAGTTATCTCATCTGTTAACAAAAACAGCAACAATTATGATAGATAACATGTAATGAGTGCCTCATATGTGTCAGGCACTGTGCTAACCACTTTCATAGGTATTAACCTATTTACTCTTCCCAGTCACCCCAGAGATAGAGATTATTAATGCCTCTGGAATACAGATGAGGAAACACTAGCCCGGAAGTGTTAAGTATCTTGTCCAAGGTCACACAGTTAGTTAGAGGGACAGCAGGGATTGAAACGCAGGCAGGCTGGCCCCAGAGATCATCCCATCACTAGGTGATACTGAGCATCTAGAAGATTTATCTTTTCTTGCTCAGAAATGCAGTGATTCTTTGAGACACAGAAAGTGGGAGCTGTTTCAGTTCTGGGCCTTTGGCAAACTGTTTCTTGTTGAGCGCCTGTAGGCTTTGTTAAATAGCAACCACGCAGATCTCTTCCTGGGAGGAAGGCAACTGTTAGGACAGGGTTACTTTGGAGGAATTTTGGCAGACAGGAAGAAAAAAAAGCAGATGCGAAGTCCTGTCTCCCTGTCTCTCTGCCTCTCCACGGCCTCTTCAGTGTCCCCTGCAGCTCCATCATGGCTGCCCTCAACGAGGCCCAGGCCGCCTTCAGCCCCGACCTGGGTGTCTCTCTGGCAGCTGACCTCACTCACTTGCTCCAGAGCATTCCAAGTGGTGGCCAGAGTCAGCCTCTAAAGACAGCAGTGAATCACATCACGCCCCTACTTAAAGCCCTCTCATGGCTTCCGGAAACTCCTGGAATAAATCCAAGGTGATCCCTGCCCACCTCTCTGACCTTATCTCACACCTCCTCCCCTTTGCTCACTCTCCTGTAGTCCTGTGCTGTCCTAACCAGTGGCCACTAGCCATACGGGGCTGCTGAGCCCTTGGAATGCGGCTAGTCTGAATTGAGATGTGCGCATCCATGTAAAATACACACCTGATCGTGAAGCTGTAGTACGAAAAAGATGTAAAATGTCTCATTAATAATTTCTATATTGGGAATTCCCTGGCGGTCCAGTGGTTAGGACTCAGCCTTTCCACTGCAGGGGGCCTGGGTTCCATCCCTGGTCAGAGAACTAAGATTCTGCAAGCCGGGCTTCCCTGGTGGCGCAGTGGTTGAGAATCTGCCTGCCAGTGCAGGGGACACGGGTTCGAGCCCTGGTCTGGGAGGATCCCACATGCCGCGGAGCGACTAGGCCCGTGAGCCACAATTGCTGAGTCTGCGCGTCTGGAGCCTGTGCTCCGCAACAAGAGAGGCTGCGATAGTGAGAGGCCCGCGCACCGCGATGAAGAGTGGCCCCCGCTCGCGATGAAGAGTGGCCCCCGCTCGCCGCAACTAGAGAAAGCCCTCTCACAGAAACGAAGACCCAACACAGCCATAAATAAATAAATTTAAAATAATAATAATAATAATAAGTTTGAGGGTGTAATATACAGCACAGGGAATATAGCCAATAAAAAAAAAAAAAAAAAAAGATCCTGCAAGCCACATGGCATGGCCAAAAATAATAATAATAATAATTTCTATATTGATTCTACATTGAAATGTTAATATTTGAGATATATTGGGTTAAATAAAATATTAAAATTTAATTCACCTATTTCTTTTTACTTTTTTTTTTACAATACTAATGTTTATTCTGAAAAGTAATTGTATGTTCCAAGTAGCAGATATTAACAACTTCCAACACGATCTCTAGGAGTAATTCACAGTTCTGAACTATGCTTTGGAAAAGCATTTCCAGCTGTCTGTGCAGGATTTATTCCTATCCCATCATTGGTAATAAGTGCACTTGTTGCTGCAGGAACTTTACATTCTTCTGCTGCAAACTTTAAGACTGTTGTGAAAGGTGTACTTTCAGGAACACTGTGTACTTTGTAAGGCAGCCTTGGGTCCAAGGTCAGTGTGATCTTAAAGGAAACTGTGGTGGAACCAGCCTGGACAGAGACCCCATGCCAACTCCCTCTTTTTACTTTTTTATTGTGGCTACTAGAAAATTGTAAATTGCATGTGTGGCTCGCATTCTATTCCTATTGGACTGTGCTGCCCTAGCCACACTGGCTTTCCTTCAGTTCCTGGACGGTGCCCAGCTCTTCCCAGCCCCAGGCCGCAGGCCCCTGCATCCCTCCTCCCGCAGCTCTTCTCCACCCCCTCTCAGTTGCCCTGCCCCCACCCCCCACTCCCGCTGCACCTCCGTTACACAATCACGGAGAACCCTTCTGTTTGCATGTTTGTTATCTTTTTTCCTCCTGGATGGACTGCAGGCTCCCGAGGATCTGCTCTTGGTCCAGTACCTGGTTCCGCGTTGGCCGGGAAAGGCCTGTGGTCAGTCAGAGGCCTGGGGGAGGGAAGGATGGGAACCGGCTCACATTCCACCGCCTGAAGCCAAGGTGTCGGGGAGGGGGCGGGGGGCGGGTCTTAGGCCAGAAGGCTCCACCTGCTGTTGGCCAGGGCTTAGCAGAAGCAGGAGTAGGTAATCAGCAGCTCTGAGCGGAACACACGGGCTACAAGGGGCTTTGGGCTTTTCGTGCGGTCCTGGGAACCTGCTATTTGGGTAGAACCAGGGCTGCAGAGCCTCCCAGGCTTCATGAGAACTCGTTTGCCAGCTGGGCCGGCTGCCACTGTCTGCCAGGCCCTAGGGAAATGCCAGGGCAGCCCAGGTGGACTTGAGCTTTGCTGGGGCTCCCCAGGGTCCGTCTCGGCCCTGCTGCTCACCAGCACGGTGACCTTGACAGGTCACTCAGCTCCCCTCCAAATGAGCATCAGCTCACTGCCTGGGGCCGGTGAGGACCAGAGGGAGGGACGTGTGTCTCCAGCGCCGATGCGGCACCGTGTGGGAACACACAGATGTGCAGGCCACCCCGACGTCCTTGTGACCAACGCTCCCTCCATGCCAGCAGCCACCTTTGCAGGGCGCTGGCCACGATGGGGACAGAAGCAGTGCCTGGCCTCACTTCCTGAGCAAGCCCCCCACACCTCCCGATACGGGAGGACCACCAGGTCACCACCTCGTTCTGTGTTTTCACCCCGAGGACCCTGACTTTGGAAGGATCTGGAGGAGGCAGAGGTACCACTATTTCTGTGAAGAAGGCATGTGGGTTCTAATTGGCCACAAGCTCAGAGTGAGCCCACGGGTGACCTGATTGCTAAAATAGTCCAGGAGGAAGGCAGAAGCTTCCAGAACCGGGAGCGGGTGGGGTGGCCGAAAGGAAGTGAGGGCATCGTTTTGGAACTGGCCCAACTCTGCGGCCAGCTCTGGAGAGCAGGGAGCCCCGTCTCTCTGGAAACCTCCGCTAGTCCAGCCCCAGTGGGTGAGAACAGGGTGGGGCAAAAGCAGGTGCCAGCCAGACGCAGGGCTGGGTCGATGGAGGTGGTGGCGAATGCTACATTCTGACTCTCCAGCCTTTTCCAAACACTGCACTTGAATGAATCCAGACAGCTTTTCTAAGACAGGGCCAGTGCCCCCCGGGCCTTTGCCTCTCAGATTAGAAGCAGCCCAGAGCGTTGGGGCTGGAAGGGCCCTGGAGACCAGGTGGGACGGGCGCTCCAGTCCCACATGGGGAAGCTGGGAGCCTGCCTGGGGCCCGCAGTGAGAAGGTGACAGAGGCCAGCTCTCCTTCAGCCCTCCCGCTGCACTCAGCGGCTCCGAAAGGGATGCAAGGAACAAAGAAGATGGCTTTTCTCATACAGTAGATAATGAATGTTTTGATTCTCAGCCCTGGAGAGGATCATCTCCCAGAGTTCCCAGCCAGGAAATTTACATACTGCAGTTGACCCTTCCAGAGGGCCTGGGGCGGGGCCTGGGCTCCAAGAGGGCAGTGGTCCCTCGCTGGTTCCTCCACGGGCAGGGATGGCTGGTGAACCCCATGATCTCCGGCCAGGCCAGGCCGGCCAGCGAGGACAGAGCCCAGCAGCCCCCAGCTTGGTGTGGAGGGAGGGGCAGGTAGGGAGGGGAAGCTTGGGCAAGAGCAACCCCCGACTCTGCTTTTCTGTTTTATGTCTAATTATAAAAGCAACTCATACTCATTGTAAAATTGGGGAACTACAGAAAGGTAGAAGGGAGAAAATGAAAGTCATCTGTCACCTCAGTGCCCAGAGATAATGCCGTCGGTATTTTGTTGTATTTCTCTCTAGTCCTGTTTTTCTGCACGGATCATACGTGTGTATCTAAGTGTGTGTTTTAACTGTAATCATACTCTACAGCTGCCTTCCCTCTCCCCACCCCCACGTTACATCGTATTGTGAACACTTTCTCACAGCATTCAAATTTTCTTTAAAGTTATTTAATGGCTGTATAATATTCTATTAAGAATTTATTTAGCCATTCTCCTATTTTTTAAATTCTCCTGTTTTGACTCTTTTTTTACCAAAGGAATTTGGCAGTTTTAAAACTTCCACTTAAAAATATAAATCCAGCTTTTCGGCTGCGGTTCTGGGGCATCCTGTCTGCTATTCATACTGAGAGGCACCCCTTGGTTTAACATCTCCAGGTGACGGCAAAGGTCGTGCATTTGGAAGAAACAAAAAATAAACCCCAGCACCCCACCGGGGAGGCTGAGGCAGAGAGCTTTCATGCTGTGCCCCCGGTGGAGTGCCATGCACGTCACCAGCGCGGTGTGTGGATGTGCCCATCCTCCGGGCAGCGTCCTGGGGTGCGAGCTGGAGGAAAGGGTTGGGCCGTTCGCCCGTTCACACTCTGCTTGGGATGAGTTGACGTGTGATCTTGGGCAAGTCCTCTCACAGCTCCGTTTCACCCTCCCTAGGCTGTAATGTGGACCTGATGCTAGAGTGGCTAGAATCGAATGCCATAAAGCTGCCTCTGACCCAGTATTGCCTCACTGGGGAGCAAAGGAACAAAGGCCTGGTAGGGCCTGGATGGCCTCAGCAAGTGACCTTTGCCCTGTAAGAGCCGTGGTGCCCCTCCCAGCTCTGAGATTCTCTGCCGTGTCCCCAGCCCCAGGAGTCTGTGGCTACAATCCTGAATGGCTGGCCCTTGGCCTTCCAGTTGTCCAAACTGGATGACTCCAGACCCCTTTGAATATCTCTGGCCTCCCAGGGCCCTGATTTAGTCCCTAGCAAGGCACTCATCGGGCTTCCTGTCCTTCCCGGATCCCTGCTCAGCAGCCCGGAACCAGGCCCCAATATGACTCATGGAGAACCCCTAGGTCTGCTGCATCCCCCAGCCCTTTCTGAGAAATTTCCGGTTGTATTCAGGGCTCAGGGGTCATGCAAGCAGGGTTTCTGGAGGTTCAAGGCTGGACACCTCTAGAACGTACGCCTCAGGAGGGCAGGAGCCTTGTGCTTCTCACTCACTTGGTGCCCTCAGTGCCCAGCACTGGTCCTGGCCTACAGTAGACCCTCAGTAAATACTAGCCACTAGCCAGTGGGGGCCTCTGACTGCCTCAGTTCTCCTTTCCATCCTGCCCTGCTAGGCCATGAGCTCTGGGAGAGCAGAGATCAGCCAGGTTTACCTGCGTCCTCAATGCCCAGCAAAAACACTGGCATGTGGAGATGGTCCACGAATGTGTAAAGGAACAGAGAACGGATGGATCAATGAGTAAATTATGTCCTGAGAGAGTCAGAGCTCACGATACAGGCCCTCCCTTACTCCCCACCTCCCTTCCACGTGGGTCTCTTCCCTCTCACCGAAGGTTCCTGAATGGTCCCTTCCTCTGTCCCTCCTTGGTGGAAACTGAGGCTTCCTGGCTCTGTGACTTTGGACAAGTCACTCAACCTCTCTGAGTCTCCATTACCTTTCCTGAAAGTGTGGTGAGGCTTTGGTGGTTAGCGCAGTCGGTGCCCAGCAAGTAAGTGGTGGGCACTCGAGAAGCGGCCCCTCTTGTTGGCGGTGGCCTGGCCTCTGTACGTGGTGTGAGCCCCCCAACGTGAGCTGGCTGACTGTTGACGGATGGAGGTGCAGGGGATGATCTTGGGCTGAGGCCACGGAGGGTTCTGGATCCCATGAGACCTGGCAGCTGTCCCTGGCACTTCGCCCTTGGCTCTGTCATTGGGTGTCCTTTCTCCTGCTGGGAAGGCACACGCTGTGGCTGGGGAGCTCGGCCAGGAGGGGGCCCAGCTCCTCTGGAGAGCTGCTCTCTTGTCTCCCCGCAGCGGGAAAGGGGCTGGCCACCCTGCCTCTGGGGCCCCCACGCCAGCTGCCCCACGCAGGGCGGGAGCAGCAGCTGCGTAATGGAAGCCCCGGGCCCCCTCGGCCTGTCACTCAACTCTCTGGGCCTCCAGACTTTAAAATGGGGGGGAAATACAGTCGGACGGAAGATTTACAGGCCTGCTGAAAGCAGCAAATGAGAGGGTGTCTCTGAGAGCACTTTGGCCGCTGTCACACACGCTCCTGAGGTTATAGTACAGTCACTAGCTTGACTAGGAGCCAGTCCGCAGGGGTGGGAACACGCCCACCGCCCCTCAAAGCTGGGAGAGGCCGCCCGGCCCTGCCGCCGTTGCTGTGGGGCGTGGGGAGCTGACCACCTCCCTCAGCTTCAGCGTCCTCATCTGCCAAATGAGGGCAGCCCCCTCCCAGGGTTCCTGCGAGGAGTCACTGAGGCCCTGCACGCGAGGGGTCTGGCTAAGTCCAGCCTCAGAGGTAGTGACTGCTCCAGGGGCCTCCCCGACCTCACTTTGCCCACCTGTAATATGAAGATGATGATCCCCACCCCCATCCTTCAGGTCATCCGAGGACTCAATAAAACGAACCAGGAAACCCACCTAGCGTGAGTGCCCGGCATGTAGAAAGTGCTCATTTAGCTATTATTATGCAGTTTTTGCTGGTGGTAGCAAGGCCAGCCAGGGTGAGAAGCTGCCCCCCGCCTCACCCCTGCCTCGCCTGCCCTCTGCCTGGGCTTCTCGTCCTCGGCCCACGATAGGAGACTTGGACAGATGGAAGCAGAGTGACCTCCATCGAGCTCGCCAGGCCAAACTGCGTTCCCAGCATCTTTGGAGCACGAGGCCAGCGGGACGGCTGTGCAGCAGCTGCCGCCAGCAACCCGAAGGGGGCCGAGTCTCCAGGCTGGGACTTGGGGTCTTGGCTAGGCCTGCGCACTGAGCAGGCAATGAACCCTGGTCTTCTCCTGCACAGACCCCTGTGCCATCTCCCAGCTGCTCCAAGGTCATCACAATCCACCTTTCTGCTCACACGATGCCAGAGCTCCAAGGGAATGCCCGAGACACAGCAAAAAGCTTTATTTTTTTCTGGTTGTGAAAGTAATTCTTGTTCACTGCAGAAAAATAAATAGAAAAATATAAATTAAGAGCACCCCAAATTTCAAACTTCCAAGTCTTTTTCTGTGTATACACATATAGATATAGACTGTTTTTACAAGAATGGAATCCTATGATACTTGCTTTTAAAAAAATTGGAATGAGTATACTTTTTTTTTTTTATTAATTAATTAATTTATTTTTGGCTGTGTTGGGTCTTCGTTTCTGTGCAAGGGCTTTCTCTAATTGCGGCAAGCGGGGGCCACTCTTCATCGCGGTGTGCGGGCCTCTCACTATCGCGGCCTCTCTTGTTGCGGAGCACAGGCTCCAGACACGCAGGCTCAGTAGTTGTGGCTCACGGGCCTAGTTGCTCCGCGGCATGTGGGATCTTCCCAGACCAGGGCTGGAACCCGTGTCCCCTGCATTGGCAGGCAGACTCTCAACCACTGTGCCACCAGGGAAGCCCAGGAATGAGTATACTTTATTTTTTAAATCTTTTTATTGTAAAATATGACACATACAGAAAGACCACATAAAATGATTGCTCAACTCGACATGTTATGAGGCAAACACCCTTGGACCCACTGCCCGGGTGAAGAACTCTGCCAGCGCCCCCCCAACCCCCCCAGAAGCCGTCAGTGTGCCCCATCTTAGTCACACTCCCTACCTCCCCCCAAAAGTTTCCATTATCCGGATTTTTAAGATAATCATTTTCTGGCTTGTTATCACTCAAGTGTGCATCCCTAGATGCTATAATTTTGTCTTTTAAAAAACCTCTCTTTTATGTCCCTTTAATCTACAGGTTTATTTTTGTAACTTGCTTTAAAACAAAAAACAAAAAAACTTGGCAGTGTATCTTGGACCTTGTCCATGTGATTCTCATTTTTAATGAGTCCATTGTTCCGTCCCAGGGATGAATATAACCGACTCATTCCCCTACTGATGGACACTTAGGTTATTCTCACACTTCTGCCATTACATACAATACTATGATGGAAAGCTTTATGCCTATGTTTTCGTGTACTTGAATGATTCCTAGAAGGAATTTCTAGAAGTGGAGTCTCGGGTCCAAAGAACAGGCTCTTTTTTGAGAAATGATCCACATACCATATAATTCACCCATTTAAAGCATACAATTCAGTGTTTTTTCATATATTCTGAGTTGTGCAACCATCACCACAATCAATTTTAGAATATTTTCATCATCCCATAAAGAACCCCAAACCCATTTTCCCCCATCCTCTCTCCCAGCCCTAGGCAACCACTGCTATAAAGGACTGTCTTCTTTTTTTTTTTTTCTTTGTTTGTTTTGGTCATGCCATGCGGTTTGTGGGATCTTAATTCCCCGACCAGGGATTGAACCCGAGCCTTCAGCACTGAAAGCACAGAGTCCTAACCACCGCACTGCCAGGGAATTCCCTATAAAAGACAATCTTGGGACTTCCTTGGTAGAGCAGTGGTTAAGAATCCACCTGCCAATGCAGGGGACACGGGTTCGAGCCCTGGTCCGGGAAGATCCCACATACCGTGGAGCAAGTAAGCCCATGAGCCACAACTATTGAGCCTGTGCTCTAGAGCCCGTGAGCCACAACTACTGAAGCCCGTGCGCCTAGAGCCTGTGCCCTGCAACAAGAGAAGCCACCTCAATGAGAAGCCTGTACACTGCAACGAAGAGTAGCCCCCACTCACTGCAACTAGAGAAAGCCCGTGCGTAGCAATGAAGACCCAACGCAGCCATAAAAAAATAAATAAATAAATTTATTTTTTTAAAAAAGGGGTTTCTTCTTTCTGTCTCTATGGATTTGTCTATTCTGGACATTTCATATAAATGAAGTCAAACAGTGTGTGACTTTTGTGACTGACTTTCAATTAGCTTAATGTTTTCAAGGTTTATCCATGTCATAGCATGCATCAATACTTTATTCCTTTTTATTGCTGAATAATATTCCATTGCATGATTAAACCACAGTTTTTTATCCATTCATCAGTCTGTGGACATTTGGGTTGTTTCTGCTTTTAGCTTTTATGAATGTGAACGTTCATGTAAGTTTTTGTGCAAATGTATGTTTTCATTTCTCTTCGATATATATCTCCTAGGCATGGAATCGCTGGGTCATATGCTAATTCTGTTTAACCCTTTGAGGAACTGCCAGATGGTTTTCCAAAGTGGCTGCATCATTTTAAATTCCTACCAGTAGTGTGTGAGGGTTCTGACTTCTCCACATCCTTGTCAACACTTGTTATTATCTGTTGTTGTTGGTTTTTTTAAATAGGAAACCTAGTGGTTGCGAAGTAGTATCTTGTGGGTTTAATTTTCATTTCCCTGATGGCTAATGATATTCAGCATCTTTCGTGAGCTTATGGGCCATTTGTATATCTTCTTTGGATCAGTGTCTAGTCAGATCATTTGCCCATTTTTAAATTAGAGTATTTGTCTTTTATTATTGAGTTGTAAGAGTTCTTTATATAATCTGGTTATAATTCCTTATCAAATATATGAATTGCAAATATTTTCTCCCATTCTGTGGGTTGTTATTTTACTTTCTTAATGATGTTCTTTGCAGCACAAAAGTTTTTTATTTTCATGATGTCCAATTTATCTATTTTTTTTTGTAAATTTATTTTTATTTATTTATTTATTTATTTTTTGGCTACGTTGGGTCTTCGTTGTTGCGCACGGGCTTTCTCTAGTTGCGGCGAGCAGGGGCTACTCTTCATTGCCGTGTGCGGGCTTCTCATTGCGGTGGCTTCTCTTGTTGCGGAGCACGGGCTCTAGGCGCACGGGCTTCAGTAGTTGTGGCACGTGGACTCAGTAGTTGTGGCTCACAAGCTCTAGAGCACAGGCTCAGTAGTTGTGGTGCACGGGCTTAGTTGCTCCGCGGCATGTGGGATCTTCCCGGACCAGGGCTCGAACCCCTGTCCCCTGCATTGGCAGGCAGATTCTTAACCACTGCGCCACCAGGGAAGTCCAATTTTTTTCTTTTGTTGCTGTGCTTTTGGTGTCATATTTAAGGAACTGTTGCCTAATCCTAGGGCGTGAAGATTTATGCCTATGTTTTCTTCTAACAGTTTCATAGTTTTAACTTAAACATTTGGGTCTAAGATTCATTTTGAATAAATTTTTGTGTGGGGTGTGAGGAAGGTGTCCAGCTTCCTTCTTTTGCATGTGGGTAACCAGTTGTCCCAGCACCATTTCTTGAAAAGACTGTCCTTTCCCCATTGAATTATCTTGGAACTTTTGTTGAAAATCAATTAACTGTAAATGTGAGACTTTATTTATTTATTTATTCATTTATTTGGCTACGTTGGGTCTTCGTTGCTGCGTGTGAGCTTTTTCTCTAGTTGTGGCGAGCGGGGGCTACTCTTCGTTGTGGTGCACGGGCTTCTCATTGTGGTGGCTTCTCTTGTTGCGGAGCATGGGTTCTAGGCGCACGGGCTTCAGTAGTTGTGCGTGGGCTTAGTAGTTGTGGCGCACATGCTTAGTTGCTCCGCAGCATGTGGGATCTTCCCAGACCAGGGATCAAACCTGTGTCCCCTGCATTGGCAGGCGGATTCTTAACCACTGTGCCACCAGGGAAGTCCCAATTATGGTTTTTTATTTTAATATTTATTTTTATTTATTTTATTTTTTTTGGCTGCATTGGGTTTTCATTGCTGCTCACGGGCTTTCTCTAGTTGCGGCGAGCGGAGGCTACTCTTCGTTGTGGTGCGTGGGCTTCTCATTGCAGTGGCTTCTCATTGCGGTGGCTTCTCTTGTTGTGGAGCACAGGCTCTCGGCGTGCTGGCTTCAGTAGTTGTGGCACATGGGCTCAGTAATTGCGGCTCACGGGCTTAGTTGCTCCGCAGCATGTGGGATCTTCCCGGACCAGGGCTCGAACCCATGTCCCCTGCATTGCCAGGCGGATTCTTAACCATTGCGCCACCAGGGAAGCCCTTAATTACGTTTTTGAAGTGTTCATTGCAAATGCATAGCGATGCAATTGATTTTTGTATATTCAGCTTGTATCCCACAGCTGTGCAGAAATTGTTTATTAGTTCTAATATTTTTTGGTGGATTCTTCAGAATTTTCTATATACATTAGTCATCTACAGATAGTTTTACTTCTTCCTTTGCAATCTGGATGCCTTTCTTTTCTTGCCTTAGTGCCCTGGCTGGAACCTCCAGTACAATGTTGGACAGAAATGGTGAGAGTGGACGTTCTTCTCTTGTTCTTGATCTCAGGGGGAAAGCACCCAGTCTTTCACCATTAAATGCAATACTCACTGTAGCAAGGCTCATTTTAGGATTTTCTGGAAGGTTGGCTGTTACAGCCTCACTACTAGTGTGTATGAATGGGACCCCAGTCCCCTTGCCAAAACAATAGCCCCGAGTTTAGAGGTGAGGACCCCAAGGCCAGGGAAGGGAAGTGTTGCATGCCTCATGACACGGCTGCTCAGCCGCCTTCCATCCAGCTGTCCACAGTCACTGGGGAGTCAGCCTCCTGGACACTCAACCTTCCCTCCCCTAGTAGGGATGCCTTGAGACCCACCAAGGGCAGCCACTGGTACAGAGGGAGGCCTGGGTTCTGTTCTTGGCTTGACCACTAAATTGCTGTATGATCTTGGGCATGTTGCTCCATTCCCCCTTCCCTGGGCCTCAGTGTTTCCATCTTTGCAGTGGGAGAGGTGGTCCACTCTAAAGTCCCCCAGCTCTGACCACTCACCCTTAAACCCGCAGCTGCTTCTGCCACTGCCCGGAAGGACCACCAGAGGGCGCCCCAGACCAGCATTTGGCCCAGCTCTGGTGCAGGGGGCCTTAGGGAGGCTGAGAGGCAGGGCGTGTTTTCCAGGAGCCACTAGCTTTGCTTACACAGACTTCCTTGTGGCTAGACCTACCCAAGCCGTCTCCCCATTCCTATGAGCACTGATGTCTGAGAAGGGAGGATGGAGACATTGCCCCCAAGGCCAGTGACCTTGCACTCATCCCTGTCTGCTTTGGGTTGGCTGCATAAGGCCCAGGCGTCCCAGTGTCAGGGCCAACAGCCTTGAGTTTCTCAGCCTCAAAAGGTTTCCACTGTCACTAGGCTTCTTATGGCTGAGGCACCCTTCCCCCACCACATTACCCGGCAGTACAAAGCCCCTATCCCGGAGAGGGCCTGGCTGCCTCGAAGGGACACGTCACAGCCCATTTTGCATATGGATGGATTCACGATGGGGGCCCTGGACAGCGTAGTCTTGGAAACCACGACATCCAGGACCCCCAGATACCTCACGTGACAGACCCCAGAACCACAGAAATAGGCACCATAGACCTCAGGGACCACCTGGCACTTCCCAGAGCAGAGTGTCTCACCTCCTTTCTGAAGGGTTCTCCTGGGAGCACCAGAGGGGCTCTATCAGGCCCTCTGAGACTCCCCTAATGCTGATTTCACCCTCCAAACAGAAGCAGAACCTTTGCTTTGCAAATCAAGCCCCGAGACAAAGCAGCCTCTCCCAGCCTGTTCCCCGGAGGGATGCCGCAGCCCCCGCCCACCCGGATGCCTGCAACTTGCCTTGCATTCCATTACTTGTGTATGTTTTTTCTCTCCCCTTCCAGACCGGGCCCCCTTGAAGGCAGAGTGACTCTCCCATGCTCCTCAGTTCCCTCTGTGGCAGCTGGTTCAGGACTTGGCATCCAGTAGGAGCTCAACAGATGTCACCACGGGAATCCCTATCCCATCCTGTCCTCCCACTCAAGGACTGGGGCTGCCTCTGCCCCTCACTTAGCTGTGTGGCTTTGGGCCACTTGCTGAGCCTCTCTGAGCTTCCACTCTGTTTTCTTCTTTGCTGCTCTACTTCCCTCAGAAGATTGCCGGGGTCAGAGAGAGCGTGAGAGCCCTGGAGTGAAGGGTGACATGCTCTCCCCATGTCAAGTGCAGTTGTCCTCAGAGCACAGGGCTGCACGCGGAGGTCACAAGGAAGAGAGGCAGGCGCCAGGCCACACCCTCCCGAGTGCCCCAGTTTTCAAATAACAATGGCAGTGGCAGACATTTCCTGGGCCTGTTCCATGGACCAGACACTGTGCTAAGTATCTCACCCAGATTCTCTCTCTTGATCCCCTCTGTGACCCTTCGAGTAGGCAGCATGACCATCCCCAGCTTTGCAGACAGGGAAACTGAGGCAGGCAGCAATTAGCTGCATTGCCTGAGGTCACACACTTGGCCAGTGCCGGGGCTGGGACTTGGACCCTGGTGTCTGGCCTCTGGAGCGCGTGCTCTTAGCTACTGAGCCTGCTCGGCGAAGCTGACACGGGGCAGGGATGGGCAGCCCTGGGGTCTTTTTGTCCACTCTATAGGAATCTTCAGGGGTCAGAGATCATTTGTTCTGACCTTCCCGTTTCAGGACTGGAGCACTGAGGCCAGGAAGGAGAGCCTCCCTCAGTCTCTCTCACACACCAGGGCATCTGGGGCAAAGCAGGACCCCGGCAACATCTGCCAGGGAAACTGGGTGATGCCTAAGCCCATGAAGTCTCAGAATCTATGATTCCAAAAATTATCCTGAGGCCTCATTCCCAACAGCCAGCCTCTGTTGTGGTTAGACTCGTTTGCCCAACTTTGGGGTCTTGGTGGGGGGTGATAGGGAGTACTCAAAGGCTCAGAATGATGCCCACCCACCAGCCCAGACGCTGGGCACCAACAGGCTCCTTCTCCCCAGCGCCCAGCCCCTTATCAGGAAAGGAATTTGGGTTGGTGGGGAGGGGGAAGTCCGAGGCCCCTGGCTCCAGCAAGGTGGGTAGGAGAGATAGGGAAGTGGGGAGGGGGCCACGGGAGTCCTGCTGGGAGGGCCAGAGGCCGGAAGGGATGCCCAGAGCCAGCGTGGGGGGGTGGGGTTTGCCAAGCGCTGTCCTTGCTGGCCCGGCGCTGCGACATGGTTCCAGGGCTGCTCCTGCCTTCCATCCTTGCCAGGCAAGACGCCGGCACCTTTAATTAGCAAGCAGCAGCCTCTCCCCGATTCATCACAGTCACTGTTTAATTAGCCGCACACAAGGCGCCCCTACCCCCCAGCTCTGGGTTGAGCAGCCTGCCTCTCTCACAGAGGCTGCCACCACCTCATGGTGTCCCCTGCCACCACCAACCCCCATACTTATTCTGCTCCCCAGAATGGGGGATGGGGCGGGCACGCCTGGCTGAAACCTCAAGGAGATTCTGGGCACTGAGGCTTGTATTGAAGGCATCCAGCAAACATTATTAGGGCCTCGAGTCTGCGCCAGGCTGGCGCTGGGCGGAACCCAGGCTGGACGGGGGTGGCCGCCTCGGTCCTGTGTGCCTGCTGGGGCCGGCTTTTCCCTTTGGGAGGTTTTGCTCCCACCCCACATCCGGAAAGGGACGGCCATTTCTTCCTGTTCCTCCCTGTCCCAGAGCCCAGCAGGCTCCCCGAGAAGGCTGCATCTTCCGGGATGGAGAGGGTCCATCCTCCAGCCCCACCTCCCCCAGCCGCAGATCCCGGAGGCCCAGGCCACGGGCAAAGGGCAGGGGTGGGGGAGTCTCAGCTGCGCTCTGCGTCCGCAAGGGCCCTGGGAGTCAGGGACCCACGAGTGAGCCCACAGGCTGTGGCTGAACAGGGCTCTCTGTTTCCTTGAAGCAGGGCGGGGCTGGGAGCCCTGGGAGCGACACCCCACACCCTTCCTGCAGAGCCTGGGCAGCTGCCGCCTCGGGGCAGCCAGCTGGAGGCAGGAGGCTCAGGTTCCAGCCCAGCCCTGCGCTCTGGTCCATCTGTGGCTTCAGGCAAATCAGCCACACTGGGGCCTCAGCATCCTGGCCACAGAAGGGTGCCGACCCCCAGCTCTGACGTGGACTAAGGACTTGGAAGGATCGGCATTTATTCTGGTTCCTGAGGGAAGGGCCAGAGCCCGTCTGCCCTGGTGCTGACCATCTGTGTGCTCACCAAACTGCACTGGCCTCAGTTTCCCCACAAGTAGCAGCTACCTCATGGGTTGTCGTGAGGATTAAATGATTTACCATGTTTAGTGCACTCAGAACAGAGGGAGTCCTCAGTCATCATTGGCCGTTTTTGCCATTATTTCCCTTCCTTTTATCCATCAATATTTATTGCCAGGTATGAGGGCGTTGGTGGTGAGTGAGTGAGGTGACCTCCCTGCTTTCAGTTTTCCTTCCAGTGGGGGAAGCAGCTAAAAACAAGTAATAAATAAAGGAAAAGTATAATTTCATGTGAATTAAGTCTGCAGTTTAGTTAACGGTAATATATCAGTGTTAATTTCTTAGTTTTGACAGATGTACCACTGTTAGGTAATGGACTGACATTGGGAAAACTGAGTGAAGGATATACAGACACCCTTTGTACTGTCTTTGTAACTTTTCTGTGAATTTAAAATTATTCCCTAAAAATAGTTTATTCAAAATATACAATTTGGAAAAAAAAGAAAAAGAACAAAAAGGGGAATTCCCTGGCAGTCCAGTGGTTAGTGCTCCACGCTTTCACTGCTGGGGGCCTTGGTTCAATTTCTGGTTGGGGAACTAAGATCCTGCAAGTTGCGTGGGCGGTGCAGCCAAAAAAAAAGAAACAAAAAATACAATTTGGGGTAATGCTAAGTACCAGGAAGAACATAAACGGGGGCAAGAGATAAGGGAGGGGGTGGGGGGCCATTTTAGAGAGGGTGATCCTCTCAGAGGAGGCAGCATTGGGAGAAACTGAGTGATGGGAAGATCAGGGGAGGACGAGTCAGGGCGAGGGAACCGCAGGTGCAAAGGCCTGGAGGCAGGAATTGGCTTGGGAGGTTTGCGGTCCACCTGCAGGGTTGGAGGGGGCTTCGTGGGTAGAGATGAGCTCCGAGAACTTGGCAGCTTTCCTTCAACGTCATTTTACCCTTTTCAAAGGACAGGAGGGAGGAGGGAGACCCTGGGCTGGGAACTGTATCTGGCCCTTTCCACGAATTAGCACCTCACTTCGTCCCTACAGTCACCCTGTGGGGGAGATACCAGCATTTTCATTTACAGGTGAGACGGTGGAAGAACAGAGACTCAGCCCACGTCCTTCTCGGTAAAAGTGACAGGCCTGTGCTTGGAAGGAGACACCTCATGGCCCTTGAGGCTGTGCTGGGGACTTGCTGGGAGACATGGAGTGGGCTAAAAGGCAGGGCCTGCACAAGGCCTGAGTGTGGCTGTGGAGGGGTAGGCCAAGCAGGAAGGGGGCACCCGAGAGATGGGGTCTCTGGCCAGCACAAGGCTGTGTGTAAGCGCTAGGGAGCATCTTTGTACAATAGTTTTGTAATCAGCTTTGGAAATAGTAATACACATTTGTAATACAAAATTCTGAAGGTACAAAACAACATATAGAGACAAGTTAAGGTCCCCCCCACCACAGTTTCCTTCCCTCAGAGATGCCCTCTGAGACCTGTTTCTTGTGCATCTTTCCAGAGCAGCACCTTGACCACAAACAACCAGCAGTCCCCGTGGGCCTGCCAGGCACCACCTGCCAGAAAGCCCTAGACGTACAGTTGTCGCTTTTAATCCTCATACCAACCCGTGCCGTGTATATATATCAGTCTCTCCACTTAAAATTGGAGTAAACTGAGGCACAGACAGGTTAAATCACTTGTCCAGTGCCACACAGCTAACACAGGGTTTGAACTCAGGGACTCTCTGACAACATTGTATAGATGAAGAAACTGAGGCACAGAGAGGTTAAGTAACCAACCCCAGGTGACCCAGCAAGGAGGTGGAGGAGCCAGGACTTGAGTCTGGCAGTCTTGATCCTGCACCTACACCCCTGAGCACTGCACTGTACTGGGAGAAAGGACCCCAACTCCAGAGTCAGCCGCATCCAGGAGTGATGCCCACCACTGCTTGGCTGCCTGACCTTGGACGAGTCACTGTCTTCTCTGTGATCTGGCTCCCCACTCAGGATGGAGAAAAGGAAGCCTGCCAATCAGACGGCTTAGGGATGAGGGAGGGTGGAGGGAGAGGCCTCTGGCGCACAGTGGCGCTTGGGATGTTGCTCTCCCCACCGTCCGATGGGCGCTTCCTGTGAAGGGCAAGGGGAAGGATGTGGCCAGGTAGGTGTTTCAGGGGGCCGGGAGCTGAAGGTGGGGTGTCCTTTCCCTGCAGTTGTGCAGACAAAGCAGATGAGAGGCCCCCCCCACCTCCGGGAGCGGGATGGGTGGAGCCCTCTCCCCACCCCACAGCCACACTGCTGACTGAGGAATTCTGGGGAGTCAGGAGAGGGAAAAGGGGTTTCCAGAGGTTTGTGCAGTGGGCCCAACACCCCAACCCAGGCTGTGTGCCAGGACCCTGCAAGGTGGGCGGGGCAGGATGCAGGGACGGAGGCTGCAGCCAGGAGCCACAGGAACGACCGAGAGAAAAGGGGCCCAGCCCAGGTGCCGGCTCAGGCTGGGTTCCCAGGGGTGTGGTCCTCACGCCAGCAGGGTCGCCGCAAGCTGGTGGGCTGGCCTTCAGCTTAGCAGGCTCAGAAAACTGATTTTTCTACCTCTCCCCTGCTGTGCCCCAGGGATGATCAGAGGATTGGGGCCGAGACAGCCCAGTTCTCCAGGACATGGACCAAAAAACCCAAAGCCAGTTTCTTCATGGACAACATGGACCACACCATTAAGGGCCAGACTACATTAGTCTCCCCTCCGATTCCTTTCCTCATACCCCAGGCCTGGGGAGCCTGGGTTAATAATGAGAGGGACCTGGGGATTGAGGTATGAAAGGCGGTGTCAAAGCATTTGTCAGTGATCTCAGCCAGGCAGCCCAGAACAGCACAGGCGGGGTGGGGATGGGGGAGCAGGGGCGCCGGGACTGGGGAGGTGAAACCCGGCTTGGGTTTGAATCCCAGCTCTGCTTCGTCCCTGGTCATGTTAACTTACCACTATGAGCCTCGGTTTCCCCATGTGTAAAATGGGGTTGTTATCAGAATCGAGATCTCATCATAATGGTAGAGCTTCTTACACAAAGCACGATACGTAGTAGGTGCTCAATAAATGTTACTCTCCTCCACTGACTAGCTGATTAAGCTCATTTTCTAAACTCTACAGGCCTGGAGACGAATTTTGGCACTTGTCCTCTGTTCACGCAGCCGGCTGGGAGATGCACTTTGGTCTCCAAATGTTAGAACTGCTGAAACATTAACAGGGAGATGGGGGAGACTACTGCATTTGAAAGTGGTGCTGTGCCTACTGATGGGGCCCGGTGGCCGCAGGGCCTCCTCTGCAAGCGCCAGGAGACTCCTGATCCAGCAGCGTATCTCCCCTGCCTGAGGCTGGGCTGGCTCAACCCACAACGGCTTCTTTTTGGCAACTACTTTTCTAGAAGTCTCCCAGAAGACACCGCCTCCTGTCCTGACAATGTTATGGGCCTTCAGTCTGGTCTGGAGCTGGAGGTGACTGCAGGGGGTGGAAGGAAGCTGAGCCAGTCCTGGGGGCGTCCGTGAGGGGGCCTTCTCTACCCAGTCCTCTCTGCCCCTGGGAGCAAGGCTGAGGGCGTGCCACAGGGGTGCAGCGCTTTCCTGTGGGCAAGTGTCAAAGTGCTAGAAAAACTGAAAGGGGCTTCTCCAATGCGGGGATGATAATCTTTAGAAAACCTTCTGTTTCTTCTGTGAGGCAGAAATTACAAGCTAGAAATGACCTGGACCATCAATGTTTTTCCAGGAGGATGTTAAATTGATATTGGACAGAAAAGGGTATTCGGGACTTCCCTGGTGATGCAGTGGTTAAGAATCCACCTGCCAATGCAGGGGACATGGGTTTGAGCCCCGGTCCGGGAAGATCCCACATGCCACGGAGCAGCTAAGCCCGTGCACTACAACTAGTGAGCCTGCGCCCTAGAGCCCGCGAGCCTAGAGCCCGTGCTCCGCAACAAGAGAAGCCACCGCAATGAGAAGCCCGCGCACGGCAATGAAGAGTGGCCCCTGCTCGCCGCAACTAGAGGAAGCCCGCACGCAGCAACGAAGACCCAACACAGCCTAAAATAAATAAATAAATTAATTAATTAATGTTAAAAAATGTTTTTAAAAAAAGAAGAAAGAAAAGGGTGTTCGTGGTGAAATAAATCTGGGAAACACCAACTTAACCATCCAATGCGGTTTCTTCTCTGCAGGGTTTCTCAGAGCCTTTCATGTGCATTTGTGAAGTTCTAGAGGCAGCAGCTCTGTCTACGCAGCAGGCAGACCTCTGACGATGGTGTCCTTTTCAATTGTCCTGGACCATCTTGTGAGCTTAGAGGACTATGGGTCCCACTTTGGGAAATGTCAACATAGTAAAAAACCTTTCCCTCCTCTGCGTATCAGAGCTGGAGGAATCTTGGGGACTCTGGAAGAATCTTGGGGAGCACAAGGTCCAAAGAAAAGGATTCGGAAGATGCTCTAGCCTTTATTTTAAAGCTAAAACTCTATCCCTATTTTCCCTATATTAATACATTTAATCTTCACAACCAACCTATAAAGTAAGGACTGTTGTCATCTTCATTTTCCAAAGGTAAACCAAGGCACAGAGAGACAAGTCCTGGTCCAGGTTCACAGCTGGCAAGTGGTGGTGCTGGGATTTGAACCCAGACTGCCTGAGTGAGGGGCTGCTCTCGTAACCACTGCACGTTCCACCTTTACCACGAAGCCCCGAGAAGCTGCCCTGTTCTGCAGCCACGCACTTAAGCTCCTGTCTGAGGGTGAAGCTTCCTGCAAGTGGCTGGTCTCAAGTGTTCTCAGGAGACTCTGTGGCTTCTGTTTCCCAGGGTGACAGTCTTCTGGCTCTGAGTCCAGGGTGGGCGGGGATGCCTCATGGGTGAGCCATGCTTTCCAGCAGCCTGGCCCCACCAGAGGTCACGTTAAGGCCATGTTATGCTCTCATTTCATTCTCAGCCTGATTACCTTCATTCCGCAGGAGAGCCTCAGAAGGGAACCAAGGCTCAGAGAGGGGAAGTAACTTGCCCAGTCACACAGCAAGGAGATGGTGAGACTGGCCCTTAAACCCAGGGAGCTGGACTCCAGAGCTGGGTGTTCAAGATAACGGTGCCCTTGGTGACAAGGCAGTGGGTCCCTGTGGCCAGGGCAGCGGCACAGGTATGGGGCCACACCCCATCAGGCCCCACTCTCCTGTCTAGCTGCCGCCCCTGCACACCCACTACAGACCCCTTCTGGACAGATATGATCTCGGTTTCCCTGATAATCTCCCTGGGCCTCCTCTTCCCAGCCTCACGTGGGCCAACAGTCAGTAGCATAAAAACAGGCAGATAGGTCACCACCACCGAGGACACGAGAAGCAGTTGCCATGGTGGCCGCTCAGGGGTTTATCTCCACCTCTTGGAGCAGGGCCTCGGTAGCTTCCTCCTCTGGGGTGCAGACTTTTTGTTCTGGGTGCCTTTTTCTCCCCCTTTAGCTCACCAGTTCCTGGAGATAGAGTTGTTTGTCTGTCTGTCCATCTGTTTACCTGGGCACCTGTCATGTGCTGGGCCCCCGCCAGGCTCGAGGGCTGTGCTGGCCCTCACCTGCCCTGAGGATGGGCAGGACTCCAGGGTGCGTCCAGGGCTCCTTGGAGGCAGGGGTACACGCCTGCAAGTGCAGGATCTATTGGTCAAGCAGGACCTGGGTTCAAATCCTACTTCCAAAAACTTAATAATAATGACACAAGTAACCCAATTTCTAAAATGGGCAAAGGATCTGAATAGACATTTCTCCAAGCAAGACATTCAAACAGCCAACGAGCACATGAAATACCCTCAATATCATTAGCCATCAGAGACACGCAAATTCAAACCACATGAGATACCACCTCACACCCACTAGGATGGCTAGAATCAGAAAGACAGATAATAATACGTGTTGGTGAGGATGTAAAGAAACCATGCCCTTATCTACTGCTGGTGGGGATGTAAAATGATGCAGTCATATTGGAGAACAGTCTGGCCGTTCCTCAAAAGGTTAACATGGAGTTACCCTATGACCCAGCAATTGCACTCTGAGGTATCTACCCAAGAGAATTAAAAACACATGTCCACACAAAAAATTACACAAATGGGGCTTCCCTGGTGACGCAGTGGTTAAGAATCCGTCTGCCAATGCAGGGGACACGGGTTCGAGCCCTGGTCCGGGAAGATCCCACATGCCACGGAGCAACTAAGCCCATGTGCCACAACTACTGAAGCCTGTGCACCTAGAGCCCGTGCTCCACAACAAGAGAAGCCACCACAATGAGAAGCCCGTGCATCGCAAGAAAGAGTAGCCCCTGCTCGCCGCAACTAGAGAAAGCCCGTGCACAGCAACGAAGCCCCAACGCAGCCAAAAATAAATAAATAAAATTTTAAAAATTACACAAATATTAATAGCAAGCATTATTCATAGTAGCCAAAAGGTAGAAATAATCTAAATGCCTTTTGACTGATGAATTAATAAATATAATGTGGAATATTATTTAGCCATAAAAATGAATGACGCTACAACATGGGTGAAACTTGAAGACATTATCCTGAGTGAAAGAAGCCAGTCGCGAAGACCACATGGATGAATCCTTTTGTATGAATTTTCTAGAACAGGCAAATCTATAGAGGAGGTTTGGGGAAGTGGGGAGTGACAGCTAATGGATAGGGGTTTTCTGGGAAGGGACTATGGTAATACTAGAAAACAGTGGTGATGGTTGCGTGACTCTGTGAATACACTAAAAGCCATTGAATTGGACACTAAACGGGTGAATTGTATGCTATGTGAATTATAGCTCCATAAAGCTGCTATAAAAAATTAGGAAATACACATAAGCAGAAGAAAAAAGAAAAATATTTTAAGGTCCATAATCCTATCACCTAGAGACAACCACTGTTACATTTTAATGATACTCTCCCAAATTATGCTCTGTTGTCCTATGTGCTGCTTTTTCATTTAATAATATATTGTAAACATCTTTCCATGTCAATAAATATACCTCTACACGAAAACAAATCCTACTTCCACCACTCGCTGGCTGTGGGCCTTGGGGAAGCAACCTCACCGCTTGGAGCCTCGGTCTCTCCATCTGTAAGGTGGGGTAACTAAGGACCCTCTGTGGAGGAAGCTGTGAGGAGGAAGGAAGGAGACCGCACGCCTCTGGCACCTGTTATAGCCCCCGGCCCGAGGAAGACACTCTGGAAGCGGAGGCCCTGTCATGATTCCATTTGTGCCAGCCTGGAGCGCTCCAACCAGGGGGCAGCTCATTTCTGTGTGTTCTGTAACTTTTCACACATACCATGATTCAAAACATTCGTACTTCGGGACTCCCCTGGTGGTCCAGTGGGTAAGACTCCACGCTCCCAATGCAGGGGGCCTGGGTTCAATCCCTGGTCAGGGAACTAGATCCCACGTGCCGCAACCAAGAAGTCTGCATGCTGCAACTAAGGAGTCCGCATGCTGCAACTAAGAAGTCTGCATGCCGCAAGTGTCGCAACGAAGATCTCACATGCCGCAACTAAGATCTGGCTCAGCCAAAAACAAGAAAACAAAAAGAAATCCATACTTTAAAAGTAGAGGGGGCAGGTCAGGGTCAGACCCTGGGAGAGCCCTGGAGGTTGTTGTGACCCTCAAGGGAGAAAATCACCCTTCGGAGCACCTACCGTGAGCCTGGCCCTGGCTCGTGGTGTCTCCTTTAATCCTCGCAGTGACTGTTGCCCACCCCGTACGACGGAGGGGGAAATCAAGACTTGGGGAGGGGCAGCCACTTAACCTTTTCAAACAGCTGAGGGTGGATCTGGGGGTCATTTCCAGGTTTGCCGGTTGAAAGCCTGTGTTCTTGCTGCTTCTCTGCCCTCTGATGAAGGGATGTCTTTGAAAAGGCTGAGTTGTTTGAATGAGGGAGTGTTATTACTCCCCAGACCTGGAGGGGGGCATGCAAATGGGGAAGTCACTGCTGCAAGATGTAAATCACAAGGATGTGCTGGTGTGTGCCTACTGTGCACTGAGGCCTCCGCTGGACCGTGGGGACACGGTGGGGCCTTGAATGCAGTGTCTGCTGGAATGCGCAGGCTGGCAGGGTGGGTGGCAGGGTGGGAGCCAGGGTGGGCCGGGGCCCCAGGTCTGGGTAGGGGTTTGGGGCACAGGCTTTGGAGTCAGACAGTTGAGATGACCCCCCTCTGCTGGTGACTTGGGCGGCTTCCTCACTGTGTTTCCCTGTAATACAGACTCGGTTTCCCTGTGTTTCCCTGTAATACAGACTCGGTTTCCCTGTCTGTATTAGGTGGGCGTAAGAATTAGATATGTCAGAGAACCCGGAGTCACTCAGCCACCTCCTGACATGGAACGAGCTTTGGTACCACTAGGTGGGTCAGGTGGATGCATGCCGGGAGCCCAGGAGGAGTGGCCGGGAGAGGGGCTGCTGCCGGCCCAGCCTTTTCACACTGCTCTCAGGCCCACACGAAGGGTGGGAGATGGTTGCCCACTGCTTCTGTACTCATTTCCCAGGAGAGGAGAGGAAGCGGGGACACCTCCACCGAGAAGTCTGCCCCCATCTCCCCAGCCAGGCCTGCTCCCTCTGGTCCCCCCGTCCTGGGCAGCTGCTTGGCACCTCTGGAACGTGGATCCCAACCCACCTGGCGTGGGGTCTCTGTACTCCTCCCCTGCCTCCTGTCCCCCCCCCCACTTTGGTCACCCTCTGCACCACCCCAGGCCGGCCACCGAGTGGGACTCCACCTCCTCTCTGAGCCTTATTCCTTCTCGAGGGCACCGGGGTCAGCAGTGGGCTCTGGGTGTGATTCTGACTCCCCACTTACTCACTGTGGCCCCCTGAGAAAGTTACTCGGCTTCCCCAGCCTCAGTCTCCTTATCTGCAAAGTGGGGACGACAGCTGCCCCTCAGAGACTTGAGAATTAACTGAGAAAAAAACACTTAAAGAGCCCAGAACCATGCTTGGGCCATAGCAAGTGTTTAACGTATGTTGGCCACGGTTACCGTGATCCTGGCCTTTTAGGGCTGTTGCAAAGTGCAGGGGGTCCTGCCCCAGAGACCCCATCCCCAAATGCCGGGTCTCTGGCCTCACACACAGCCAGACGTGATGGTCCTTTGGGTTCCTATCTTGGCCTCTGTCCCTCCTCCATGAGGCCATCAGTCTGGGCACCCTGCTTTGTACACCCCCCTCCCCACCCGCTGACGCAGTGCGCGCTGACGTCTGTCGAACAAGTTGCACAGAAAACCAAATGTGTGAGAAGGCCACAAGGCTCCACCTTTTGCAGGAAAACGCCAATTCACTCATTCATTCATTCATTCAACTAATACCTGCTGAATACCTACTATTCTAGGCTCTGGGGATACGGCAGCCAACAAGACAGACAAAACTCCTGTCCTGGTAGAGCTGACGCTCTAGTGGGAGAGACAGACCCCGGAGAAAATGAACAGTGACATATGGAGAATGTCACTTGGTGATATAGACGTTGAGGAAACTCATACAACAGGTAGGGGGAGGGGGTACGGGGGGGTTGTCATGTGAGACAGCGCAACCAGGGAAGGCCCCACGGAGAAGGTGACATTTGAGCAAAGATTCAAAGGAGGTGACGTTATCGCTTGTTCATCCGTCCACTCGTTCGTTTCACTCGTTCGTTCGTTCTTTCCTCCGGGCAGTCAGCCAGCATCAGCAAACATTGCCTTGGGCCTTTTCGGTGGCCTTGACAGGGCGTGGGGACGTGGGCTCACCCCGAGCAGCTTACAGACGTTTTCTCCCAGCAGTGGGGCCCGACCCACCCTGTAAGAGCCATCGTGTTCTGCCAGGGACTAAGGGATCCTCAGGACGCAGGACTTTCAGGGCTAAACCGGAAAGTCCTGGGCAAACCAGCACGAGCGGTCACCCTCACAGAGGCTGCCCTCGTCCCAAGAGGCTGAGGAAAGGCCAGCAAAGGCTTCTGCTTCTCTGAAGATGTGGAAGGAGAGGCCATGTGTCCATGCCAGGTAAGCGAGGAGGGCAGAGGCTCCAAGAGCCAAATGCCACAGAGTGGGGGGTGCAGGCTGGTGTGGCGACAAGCCTGCGTCCCGGGGGTCAGTGATGATGAGTCCGGAAGGGACGGTGAGGCCTTGGGTGTCCGTGAAGGGGCTGCACTGACTGCGGGCAGCCGGCCTCCAAACAGGTGGGCAACTCGACTTCGGCCTTTTAGAAAGAGCGATGCTTTGCTGTGCAAGCCTCTGCGCTGGGGCAGAGGATAGAGAGGGGAGCAATGCTGTGTCCGCGTTCCTTCTTTCCTTCATTCCAGTGGCCACTGAGCAACTTCCCATCCCCAGCTGAGATGTCTGCATTGGATCAGCAAGACCAAGCAAGGGAGGGAAGGAGCAAATAGTGAAGAATCTAAGTGAAGGGCATATGGGTGTTCATCTTATTGTTTCTTGTAGGTTTAGACACTTTCAAAATAAAGTGTTGGGGGGAATAAATACAAATAAATCTGGGCCCCAAATGAAGCATCTGTGGGGGTGGAGATAAAGCAGGTCCTTCCCTCCAGCAGCTCAGGGTCCACTGAGGGATCTGGGTGCGTAAACCCAGCCTTCAATGGCGTGGGCGCTCCGTGTTTGCCGGGTCCTCGGAGGAAGGAGCCTGGGAGGCAGGCTTGGGAGGCTGGGGATGTTTCACCAGAGGGAGAGGGAAAGGGAAGGCAGGCAGAGGAACGGCAGAGGCAGAAGCACGGAGGCTGATGTACAGGGATGTTGGGGAACAGTGGTCTGTGCGGCTCAGTGGAGGGTTCTTGGTGGGCCGGGAGGTACGGTTCAGAGGAGGCTGGAAAGGGAAGTCGTGGCCTCAGAGAGCTTGTCTCCTAGAATCAGTCTCCGAAAATAAAAGTGAGTCTGGCCCTCTGTTGCAAAATCAGAGAACACAGGAAATTATTTTTGAAAAGGAAATACAACCCCTAGGTTAGCCCATCACCAGAGATAACCACTGTGAAGCATTCGATACGTTTCTTCCTAATATCTTCCCACATGTATATGTGTGTGTATATATATATGTGTGTGTGTATATAAATATATGTATATATATACATCCTAACTTAGAGTAATAAAATAGTTTGCAGCTTGCTGTTTGTTTTTTTTGTTGTTGTTTTGTTTTTTTTATAAATTTATTTTATTTATTTATTTTTGGCCGCGTTGGGTCTTCGTTGTTGCGCGAGGGCTTTCTCTAGTTGCGGTGAGCGGGGGCTACTCTTTGTTGCAGTGCGCGGGCTTCTCATTGCGGTGGCTTCTCCTGTTGCGGAGCACGGGCTCTAGGTGCGTGGGCTTCAGTCGTTGTGGCACGCGGGCTCAATAGTTGTGGCTCGCGGGCTCTAGTGCACAGGCTCAGTAGTTGTGGCGCACAGGCTTATTTGCTCTGCGGCATGTGTGGGGTCTTCCTGGACCAGGGATCGAACCTGTGTCCCCTGCATTGGCAGGCGGATTCTTAACCACTGCGCCACCAGGGAAGCCCCAGCTTGCTATTTTTTGCTTAAAATTACATCAGACTCATTTTCCAGTGCCATTAAATAATCTCTGAAAACCTGACTTCTAAGCCCTTCGGAGGACTCCAGCCAGTGGTGGACTCCGGCTAGGAGGCGGTTTCTCAGGGCTGGGTACTGAGGCTGTTTCCACTTGTTTGCTGTAAGAAAGAACACCGTGATAAACAGCCTCCATACGTACATAATTCTGTGTCCACATCGCTGATTATTTTGTTTTTTCCTGATTAATTCTTAGACATGAGATTCTTGGAAGCCCCGCTGGGAGCAGAGCTGGGTGGGTAACCGGGAGAGGGGGTGGGTTTCCCAGAGCCACTTGTCCCCACCAGAGGACAGCCTGGGGCCCAGCTGGAAGGAACACCTTGCACTTTATGCATGCCTTATGCTCTCTCCTACCTCCCGGCCACTTTGTCCGAGCTGTTACAGCCCCCAAACCCCCAACTCTCTCTCCCCGCTTCCCTGTCTTGCTAACTCTTCATCTTTCCAGGCGCCGGCATAACCTTCTCCAGGAAGCTCTTCCAGAGCCTGGGCTGGGAGCCCCCATGCCCACCCCCTCTGCAGCTGTGCCTGGGCTACCTCCATCAGAGCTGCTATCTCACTGGGTTACAAGTGCTGTTTCTTTGTCTGGTTTTCTTTGTCCCCTGAGGACAAGGCCCAGGCTGGTTTCATCTTTGAATTTCCAGCACCAGGGGCTGAGCTGGCTCATTTCAGTTTCACTAAATGTTTGTTGAGCAAAGGAATGAAGAGTCAGATAAATGAATGAACAAATGAAACAAAGTCTGTAGGGGAAGGCTGAAGCTCACTGGGCTCTGGACGAGCATCCAGTCCAGGGGGACAGAGGGAGGTGCAGAGCAGGGCCCCCGAGTCCAGAGTTGGGGAGCTGGAGGCAAGACTCCTGAGAAAGGAGGCTGGGACCAGGGGCCCGGGCAGTGCAGTGCAGGGAGGGAGGGTCTAGCTGGGGGAACCATTCTGAGTAGTCAGAGGCAGGGAGCACCAATGGGTCATGCGGGCAAGAATATTCCAGAAGAGGGCAAAGTTTCATGGGCTCTGGAGCCTACCTGGGTTCAAATCCTGACCCTTCTGCTTATGAGCTGTGTGACTTCAAGCCCGTGACTTAACTCCTCTGTGCCTCAGTTTTTCCGACTATAAAATGAGAATAATAAATGTTAGTACTTCACTCATTCATTTGCTTTTTTTTTTTTTTTTTCACTTAACAAACACTGTTGAGTGCCTGTTCTGGGCCCAGGACTGGAGGCTGAGAGGGAGCGGACCACCACGGTCACACGTGCAGGAAGGCCTGCAGCTGGGATCAAAGCCAGGTTTGTCGGCCACGGATTCCGTGCACGGTGCCCTGCAGTCTCCCCCTCGGGGCCATTGTGAGGACCGGGTGAGGTGCTGGCACGGAGAAGCACTTACTAAGCAGGCGCTGCTATCCTGGTCCTCCTACGGTGTCGTCATTGCCAAGTGGACTCTAGTTGCAGTGTCAGGCGTGCGCTGACCACCCACAAGGCCGTGGAGAATGTCCCTACCCTTCCCAGCCTCACTTTCCCTTAGGGCAACCAACCACCCTGGTTGGGCTGGGAATGAGGGTTTTCCCGGGATGCGGGGCTCTCAGGACTAAAACTGGGACAGTCCCCGGGGCAAGCAGGGATGGGTGGCCACCCTCGTTTCTTCATCTGTAACAAAGGGAACTGTATGCCTCCCAGGGCTGTTGTGCAGAACAGAAGTAAGCACACGGGGAAGGCACGAAACCATGGGGCCAGAATTCTAGACTTGTTACTTATAAAGAATTCTGTATGCCATGGAAATCCAGGCATGAAAAAGGATGAACCGGCTCGCATGGACTGCCATGAAGAAGCTCTAAGATATATATTTTTGGTGAAAAAGACAAGGTGCAAAATGCTTTGTGTGGTGTGCTTCTGTTAGTAGTGGGGGGGGGGTCTGAATAGACACATCTACTCCTGCATCCATGGATTCTCCTGGGAGGGAACCGGGGAGCTGGGAGAAAGGGTAGGGGAAACACTTGCTTGTCACTATGTATCCTTTTGCATTGTTGGAATTATTTTAACTCTTTGTTTTCATTATCTGGCCAAAACAACTCCCCAGCTCTGTGTGTCAAAAACCAAAGAACAGGGGCTTCCCTGGTGGTGCAGTGGTTGAGAATCTGCCTGCCAATGCAGGGGACACGGGTTCGAGCCCTGGTCTGGGAAGATCCCACATGCCACAGAGCAACTAGGCCCGTGAGCCACAACTACTGAGCCTGCGCGTCTGGAGCCTGTGCTCCGCAACAAGAGAGGCCGCGATAGTGAGAGGCCCGCGCACCGCGATGAAGAGTGGCCCCCACTTGCCACAACTGGAGAAAGCCCTCGCACAGAAACGAAGACCCAACACAGCCATAAATAAATAAATAAATAAAATTAAAACAAAACAAAACAAACAAAAAAAAACCCAAAGAACAAAAAAAAGCACCCTGAACAAAAGTAAAAGGCCAAAGTTACAGAGTAGGAAAAGCGCCTAGTTCAGGGCCCAGCACCAGGAATTGCTCCAAGAACGGCCTTCTCCCCGCTCCCACCCATGACCTCATCAACCCGTGGGCTGGGTGCTCAGGGGGCACAGGTGGGCTGCTGCCTTCTCTAATGCAGTGTTCGTCAGGTTCAGGTTCAAGCACAGTCTGGGCAGACAGCTTCAGGCTCTGCACGGCATCCCGCATGCAGGTCTGGGGGCTCCTGGGGTCCCTCGCCCACTTCTCTGCCCTCATGTCTGAGGTCGCCCTCTGCCAGGTTCTGGGGGCTGCCCAGCCTCGACGGGCGGAGGTGGGCCCATCTCACAGAGTAAGTGGTTCCAGTTTCCTTTACCTCCAGACCGGGGGGCCTGCATGTGCTGCTGCCGCTGCCAAAGCCAGTTCTCTCTGCCTCTGGCCTCAGGGAGAAGGAGCCACAGCTGGTTTAGGAAGAGGCTCCAGGTGCAGCCTGAGACGACCCAACAGGCCTGACCCCCACAGACCTGCCTCCCACGAGCCCCCGGCCCAGCCCTGCCTCGAGCTCCCAGCCACGTGGCCAGGCTCCTTCTGAATTTTTAGCATCACACACATATTTTAGGAAAATATTCTCATTGTAATATCTCAAACATTAATAAAATGTAGCCAATAAAAGCCCAAGTAATTTCCCTGCACTTCCCAAGTCCCATTTTCCTGAAACATTACTGTCAATTGGTAGGCATCCTTTCGAAAGTTTTACTCTCCTGTATATATATCTATACCTCTAACTGTATCTATATCTTTTTTTTTTTTTTTGGCTGCGTTGGGTCTTTGTTGCTGTGCGTGGGCTTTCTCTAGTTGTGGTGAGCGGGGGCTACTCTTTGTTGTGGTGCGCGGGCTTCTCATTGCAGTGGCTTCTCTTGTTGCAGAGCACGGGCTCTAGGCGCATGGGCTTCAGTAGTTGTGGCACGCGGGCTCAGTAGTTGTGGCACACCAGCTTAGTTGCTCCGCAGTAAGTGGGATCTTCCCGGACCAGGGCTCGAACCCGTGTCCCCTGCGTTGGCAGGCGGATTCTTAACCACTGCGCCACCAGGAAAGCCCTGTATCTATATCCTGATTTATATCTATACCTATGTCTCCTATACCTATATCTATATCCATATCTGTATCATCTGTAACTATTGACTTAGATGTGTCTGTAGTGTTTGTGAGCTTCTCACATAAATGGTAACATTCTGTATGTTTTCTTCTGCGAGTTGCCTTATTTTCACTGAACGTGTTATGGACATTGTTTGTGCCAGTACATGTACAGCCACCTCCCTCTTTTTAACAGCTGCACACGCAGTATTCCATGATGTGAGCTGGCCCATCGTTTCTTTGTCCGGTCCCCTGCTGACGGACATTGAAATCGTTTTGCTTCCACAAACAGCCCTGGCCTCATTGTGCACTCGAGCGATTTCTCGGGGATAGGTACCTGGCTAGCCCCTGGCACCACTGAAGGGCTGGGTAGAATGTGGGCCAGCTACTCACAAACTGCGCTCTGGGAAGTCTGAGCTGAGCCACACTCCCACCCAAGGGTGTAGACCGCCTGTGTCCGTCCGTGCTCATCACCGGCACCGCGCTGTCTAGTGGGTCACGTTTTTGCATCAGGCCACCTCTCCTGGCATAATCCTTCCTCCCCAAGCCTCCAATCACTCCCCTGGGTTGGCTTTGAAACCTGGGCCACAGAGAACTCTTCAGCCATCTTGGCTTACCCTGCTGGTGAGTAGCCTGCTGCCTGGGGTGATTACAGGGAGAAGGGGGGGAAGCCCACATCCCCAGATTTCTCCCCCTTCTAAAGTCCACCCCTCCTGAAATTCCTCCATGAAGGGGGAGGTTTGGTGAAGGCCCTGCCCGCTTTGGGAGTCCTTTTACCTGAGGCTTCCCACTACATGGGCAGCGTGGGGCAAAGAAGGGCAGGAATGGGAGGTGGAAAGCACAGGGGCACCAAAGAAACAGAACCATCCTAAGAGCCTCTTCCTCATAAAGTGCCTCCTGCACGCCTGGTGCCACCCCCAGCCTGAGGCACCCACCCTGCGGTGGGTGCTATCATTGTCCCCACCCTGCAAGTGAGGAGGCAGAGGCCTGGAGGGTGGAGGAGCCAGGATTTGAACTCAGGCCTCTACAGCCCCAGAGCCCAGGCCCTGAACCCACAAGGAGCTAAAATGTGTGTAGGAGGTGGTGCTGACTCCCCGGAGAGTCTGAGATCAATGAAGGACGAAGGACAGAGAAGGGGTTTGTGTGTGTGTGTGTGTGTGTGTGTGTGTGTGTTGGTGAGCAGGGAGCATCTGGAGAGACGGGTGGGGTTGGGGAGGAAGGGAAGGGCCTTCCAGGTGGGTGGAAGGGCCTGAACGAAAGCCCAAGGTGGGAGTGAACCTGGCATTTTTGTTTGTTTGTTTGTTGTTCTTATTTTTCTTTTTGTGAAAGTTTTTAAGTTTTATTTTGGCCACACCACGAGGCTTGCGGGATCTTAGTTCCCCGACCAGGGATCCCAGCAGTGAGAGTGCTGAGTCCTAACCCCTGGACCACCAGGGAATTCCCAACCTGGCATGTTGATGGTGGAAAAGCCTGGTCTGGGTCATGGTGCCACGTGCAGAGCTGGCAGCTGTGGGAGACCAGGCCTGCCCTGTGGGCTGTGGATGCCAGGCCGGGGATTGGCTTGCAACTCATCACCACCCTCATTATCAACTGCAGCCAATGACATCTGCGTTACTAATACAGCTGTTGGCGCTCTGGCCTTCCATACGCGCAAGCATACTCTCCCCACAACTCCAGGAGATGGACACCATGATGTCTATTTTACAGATTAGGAAACTGTCTAGTCTGGAAGCCCCATGAGGGCGGGGTCAGGGCCACTGACTCACCCCTGTAGGCCCGTACCCAGCACTGGGTCTCTGCTATAGGAGGAATGGATGGGAGGAAAGAAAGAAGGAAGGAAGTTGGATGGATGAATGGATGGATAATGGATGGATGGATGGATGGATGGATGAATAATGGATGATGGATGGATGGATGGTTGGATGGATGGATGGATGGATGGATATCTTGGAGCCTCCATTTCTTAGTCTCTAAAATGGAGATAATACTAGCGCCTCACTCACAGAGTCACACTGAGGATGAAGTGAGAAAAGCCGGGCAGAGACCTGGTGCAGAGGGATAAGAACAATCATAACAATCGTGGCGAGTGTGTCCTGCAGCCTCATCACATGCCAGGCGCTCCTTCAAGGGCCTTGGCTTCATTTTCTCACATACGGCACCGGACGTGCACCGTCACTGTCGCTTGCACTATTGAGATTCCTGCAGATGGCTGGGGCTGGCTGGGGCTTGCCCCTCCTCATCCTTCCTGATCCAAGTCGCTTTAACCCAGTGACCTGCGAGTCCCCAGGGCTGACATTAGCTGCAGGGCTGGCCCGGAACCCTCTCTCTTGAAGTTGCATCTGGAGTTCTTTCTCCCACATTCCAGGTGAAAACCCCACATGCTACGTGAACAGCTGGACCCAATAGGACTCTGGGGATAATGGGACTTACCCACCCAGTCTGGGCTACTCCAAAATCTGGAAAACAGCAGGTTCTTTGGATCTGGGCCTGGCCAGAGCCTCAGTTTCCCCATCTGTAAGATAGAAATGGTCACAGTCAGATTGGGTGATTCCTAAGGGCATTTCTGTTTGTCTTGGCCCCCCTGCCTTCTGGTTTCTAGTCTCAGAAAACATGCTGTTAGAGGGAGTGGAGCCTGGCCTGGCCTCTGCTTCCTGCCAGCCTCTGTCTCAGGAGGCCGGCGAGGGGACCCCTGGACCAGAGGATCAGCTGTGAGTTCAAGTTCTGCTCCTGGACACTTTCTAGCTGCAGCCCCGAGTGATGTGTGCAAGGTTCCCACCGCTTAGCGGGTACTTGGCGTCATGACCCCTCCCCCCGTCCCTGCCGGGGCAAGTCAGCTCTCTTCTCTGAGCCTCAGTCTCCTCGCGTCTGCGACGCTGCTTCTCCCTGGAGCCAAGCAGCAGGACTGTTTGAAGCTAGTGTAAGATGCTGGATGGGAAAGAGCTTTGCAGATGGAAAACCTTGGCCCATTGGGAAGATTTATTGCTGTGACTGTAAGTGTGAGGTCCGAAGGCCATCAGGACCGGATGGTCCCTACCCAGAAGGCTATGCTGAAGCCCAGACCACTCTCCCTCCATCACCGATGGAGAAGACAGCCTTCTCCCCGAGGCCCTGACGTCTGGGGGCATGCTGGGGCTGGGCTCTCTTTCAGCATTTTCCCTTTTATTTTTGCACGTTCGTCCCGTGCAGGGCCCTGGTCAGCGCCTAGATGACTGAGGTCTGAGGAGGGGACACAGGTAGTGGGAGAGGCAGACCATGCCCTCCCTCCCTCTCAGCCCCACGTCCTGTCTGTTCTTCCCTTTCCCCTCTAACCTGCTGTCCCAGGGGGCCTTGCCTCACCCACGGCCCTTGCCCCTGCCAGCTTCCCCACCTCCCTCATGCCCCCTCCATTTCCACCTTGGCCCCCAGGGATCTTTAGAAATCAAGGATCCTAGCAGGTATCTCCTGCTGAGTGCCCTTCAGATGCCCTCCACCAAGGCGCAGGCTGTGCAGAGCCCCAAGGGGCGGCAAGGGCCAGAGGAGAGAAAAGGGTGGCCCTGTGCCCTGCGGCCTGCTGACCCCTGGCCTGCAGGAGCGGCCTCCCACTGCTCCTGGTCCCACGTCCTGCCTGGGGTACACCCCACACTCCTACCCCACAAGAGGCTGTCCCAGGCCCGGCCCGCCCCCTCCCTCTCCCCTCGGCTGGACCCACCCCTTCCCTCAGTCCTGCCATCTCCTCACTCACTCCAGTCCACGTGAGGGGCCCCTTTCTCATGTCCCCCCACGGAGTGAGCTCCTTGTGTCACAGCTGCGCGTCTCTCTAAGGGGTCATGAGCCCTGGAAGGCAGAGGCAGGCCTGCTTCGTGGCTGGGGCTCTGGGCCCCATATGGTGCCCGGCACGGACAAAGGCTCCTGAGATACTTGTCAGACGCCCAGACAAATGGACATCGCCCACCGCCCCCCGCGTGGCCATCCCGGGGCAGTTGGGAGCGTGTGTGACCTCAAGCTCAGCCAGGCTGAGCTATATTTAGACACCAGGGCCAGGGCGAGCTTCTGGGTCTGAGGAGGTGGTGGGGCCCACAGTGGGGCCCCAGGGGGACCTCCTCGTCCAGGGCGACAGTCCCTGTGTGACAGGCCCGAGCCCAGACCAGGCACTGTGGCCTCCCACTGCCCCAAAAAGGCCGAGGAAAGGCTCCGTTTGAACAAAAGAGCCTCTCTGGCGGGTTTTGTGTGTGGCGTGTACGTTGATATCTAGAAAAAATAAGTTCGGGGCTGGCCGGCCAGCTCCAGCACGGGGCTGGGGTGGGGGGCTGGTGCGGAAGCGGAGTTGGCCGGCCCCGCGGGAGCCCGCCTGCCCACTGCTCGCGCTCCCTGCGTGGCTCTCCTCCGCTCCGCACCTCGGGCGGGCGCCGTGCCAGGCCTGGGTGCGGCCACCCGGCAGCCAGTGAGGAGGGGCTGCCCTGGCCCCGGCTCCTCGCTACCCTGCTCTCCGGGGCGGGCAGGAGGCAGGATGGATGTTCGCAATAATTACCCAGCTGCAGCTTCCCCAGAGCTGCCGCCATAGCAACGGTGCCGGGCGCCCCAGCCAAGCGGCCGAGTGGCAGGAGGGGGTGCTGGCGCTCTGGGCAGGTCGGGGAGGGGGTGGCACGAGCCCCGGGTGCAGCCCCACTGGCTCCCTTTGTCAGCTCCTTCGCCCACCCGCCCCCCTCCCCGGAGGCCAGGGGGAGGGGGCTTTGTCTGGGCACCGGGAGGCTGGCACCGCCCAGGGGAGGCTCCCCCAGACGCCCATTCTGCTGCCGGGGCCCTTGGGGCGAGGGGGAGCGGGTGTCAGGAGGGCTGGGGGTGCTCGGGGTCCCTGTGGCTCAGGGCTCAACTCGGGACTGGTGCTGCCACCTGGGTGCCCATGGCACACCCCAGGACCCCTGGGTCTCACCACCCACAGTGGGATCCCTGGGCACTCCTAGGGAAGGGTGTTTATGACCCATTCCCTTGCCCTGCTGGGGTCCTGGTGGAGCCACGCCCAGAGCAGCCTTGGGCAAGACTGGCTTTGTGGGGAGTTTGCTGTGGGAAAGGCCTTGAACCTGGGGCCGTATTTGGGGACTCCCAGAATCCTGCCCTCATGGCACCCATTCCCCTCCACTCTGTAGTAGAGGCTCTGTCGGTCTCCCTCCTGTGAACATTCAATCTGATGACGGGGACTGTGTTTATTTCCATTTTACAGATGGGGAAACTGAGACCAGAGAGGTTATGTGACCTGTCTAAGGTCACACAACTAAAAATGTGGAGCCTCAACCCACTTCAGTCTTGCAACTGCCCTGCCATTGCTGTGGTGTTCATTGTAGCTATTCTCTGTCCCCCTGTCACCTGGCAGTGTTGCCCGGAGGTTAGCTAAGAGTACAGGCTCTGTGGCCTGGGTTGAGGATGTGAGTCCACCTCTCCTAGCCTCCGTTTTCTCCTCTGTAAAATGGGGGTATAACTGAACCTCCCCTTATGGGGCTGTTGTTCAGATTAAAGAAGACAGTGAGTGGAAAGTGCACGGCCTGGCACATGGGCAGCATTAGCTGTTGTTATAGTTGGAAATATGATTATTTTTATTATTGTCGTTACAACATAAGGAGGCGGACCTAGATGCTCACCGAGGCCCCTGTTGGCTCCAGCCTCCCTGGGCTCTCCAGGCGGCTTTCTGAAGGCGTGGCCTCTCTGGAAGGCGCCAGTCGGGACAGCGAGCTGGGACGTGGGGAGCTCACAGCCTGGCGAGGAGGTGGTGTTAATCGCCTAATCCCACATGTGTGTCTGGGGTGTGGGTTGTGATGGTGAGGAAGGAGACAAACCCGGGCTGAGATGGAGCCGGTGCCGGGTGGGCTGAGACCCCATTTACACAGAGTGATCAGGGAGGGCCTCTCCAGGGGGCCAGCCTGGAAAGGTCAGGAGAAGGACGTTCTAGAATGTGACCTTGCTTGAGGAGCCAAAGGGAACCAGTTCCCTCTGGAGCACAGAGAGACAGGGAGACTGAGGTGGCCTGGGGTTGGATCTCAGGGCTTCGTGGGCCATGGAGGAGAGTTTTTGGATGTGATTCTAAAAGCTGTGGAAAGTTAGCAAGTGGCTTTAGGTAGAAAAGGAGGTCAGAAGATATTTGTTGGATGAATGAGTGAATGAATGAATGATTGAATGAATGGAAGTTTTATTCTGCAGTGCCCAACCACAGAGCCCCTCTCCCCCGACCTTTCCCTCCTTCCTCTCTCTACCCCCTCCCCCATCACACCATCCCTCCCTGACTGGTTCAATTCAGTCATTTGTCAGCTGCTGCCCTGGGAGCCCACAGTCATATGGTGGAGGATCAACAAGTAAATAGAAAAATTCCAGATCAGCTGTTTGGCCAGTACAGAAGAGCGTTCTGAGGAAGGAGAGCTGACACAGGTCAGGGCACTGCCTGAGAGGGGCATTGAAGCATCAATAGGAGTTCACCAGGCTGTCAAGGCAGAGGACATAGCACTTGCACAGGCTCAGAGGTAGGAAACAGTATAGTATGGTGGGGGATTGTTTTTTCATTGTTTCTTAGGGCCAGTGATAAATAAGGATAGCTAGCTTTATTGAGCACTGACTGTATGCCTAGCCCAGTGCTACAGGCAGGAGCTCATTGGAATCACACAATTTAAACACTGCTCCCTTTGCAGCAAAGGCCTATTTCACTTTCATGAATGAGGAATTGAGATTCAGATAAGTTAAATCACTTGCCCAAGGTCACACAGCAACCACAGGGCCCATGCTCTCAAACACCCAGAGGTGGAGTTGGATAGACAGTTCGAGCTGGGCCACAAAAGTCCCTGAAGTCCAAGCTAAGGTGTCAGGACCCATTCCTGGGGCTTCTGGAGAGCCCTAGTAGGGTTTTGAATGGGAGAGGGGGAGGGTCAGGGCTGTGTTTGAGAGAGAAGATTCCGTGGCCTCTGTGGAGTGTAGATGGAGTGGCCGTGACCAGCTGCAAGGATACTGCAACGGTCCACATGAAGGATAAGGAGGGCTTGACTCCACGGGAGTGCCTGGGGAAGGAGAGGAAGGAATGCCTTTGAGGGGGACCGAAAGACAGATGTGAGGTTGGGGGAGCAGAGAGAGGCCACTGGCGTGGAGGCCTGGATCACGATTTGAGTTCAAGTCTGAAGAGTCTAACAGGAAGCTGATGCTCTTTCCTCCCCCAGCAGCCAGTTATAGTTTTTTATTTATTACTTTAAATTTATTTTTTTCTCGGCTGTGCCACACAGCTTATGGGATCTTAGTTCCCCAAACAGGGATCAAACCCGGGCCCTGGGCAGTGGAAGTGCAGAGTTCTAACTGGACCACCAGGGAATTCCCTATTTCACTGATACGTTAAAGACTTGTCATTTTCTCCCTCATGAGATTATAGGCATATTTTTTAAAAAGGTAGCTGGGACAAGGCAATTCTTAACCCAAAATGATGCTGGCTGATGGTGGATTTCAGGCATGGTGGCACCTCTGTGAGTTTTCCCCAGAATCTTCAAAGCCCCTAACAAGCCAAGGGCAGAAGGCATCACTCTTGCTGGCAGTGTGTGTGTGCATGTAGGAGGTGGCACTTGTGAGGAGGTCTGGGCTGGGCTGGGGGTCAGGCTGCCCTGGGTCCATTCCAGAAGTTGCTAGGGCTGCAGAAATTGGAGAAGCTTCTGGAAACCTGGCAGTGGCGTTCCTGACCTCCCTTCTTGGGCTTCCCAAGGCCGGGCCAGTGGACTGAGGCCCCCAGCCTGCCTACCCGTTGCTCTGGGGATATTGTAGCTGGCAGGCCAGGCAGGCGGTGGCTCGAGCTGCAGGTGCTGTGTCACCTGAGACCAGGTCATGGCTGCCCCAGGGGGAGGAGGGAGTTGTGTTCACACAACGGGCTGGCCAGCTCACCTCCTCACTACCATGGCGCAACCGTGGGCTTCCCTGAACCTGGGATGAAGGTGTGGCTTTGTCAACCCCTGACCGCCCCCCGCCAAGCCCCTTCCAGGCATCAGCTGCCAGCAGAATTGGGATTTGGTGGAAAGTGGTGGTTTGGAATCTGACATCCCCAGGTTTAATCCTGGCTTTGCTTCTTAACACAGCTGGCCACCATTTTCTCTGAGCCTCAGTTTACACACCTGCAAATTGCGGGGGAGGTTATAGGACAGAATGAGGTAATGGGTGTCGAGGCCAGCCCGGTTCCTGCACAGAGTAGACAGGCAGTGTGAGCTCCTGTCTCCCCTCCCTTTCCCTGTCAGTGCAACTGGGAGAGGAGATGGGCCAAAAAACCAAAATAAAATCGCTAGAAGCCTGATGAATCTGTGAATGATTGCTTGTAAGATGCTCTGCTTGAGCCGGATGTGCTGTCAGCTTGACGTCCAGATGGGCACCCCAGAGCCGGGCACGCCTGGCCAGACGTGGATCACAGATGGCGAAAGCACAGGAGGCCAAACCCAGGTCTCCAGAGCCAGAGCCCAGACTGTGGTAGGACAGGCGATGGTGGCGGCAGGGGCTCCATCGGCCTCCAGACCCTCCCTTCCGCACGGTGGGCCTCAGCTGCCCGGGTCAGTCTCTACCGGTGGCGGGTGCACCGCTGATCTTGGTGTTAAGTGTTGCCAGCCTTCGGGAGCTCTTCTCCATCCGTGACCTTGTCCCTCTATGACAAAGCAGACAGCTGAGGCCTGGGAACGGACACCAGCTTCTGTCTACACGGCCAAGTCCTCTCCAGCACACCCCAGGAGCCTCAAAAGATGGGACAGTCCCTTCTGGCCTCACCACTCTGGGATTTTCCGCCTGGCCGACTCCCCCCTTGAGTGCTCTGCTCTAGCCTACACACTTACTGTTCTCTCTGCCGGCGACACTCTTCCCCCAGATCCCCATGGGGCAAACTCCTGCACTTTCCTGAAGCCTCTGCTCTAATGCCCCCTTCCTCAGACGAGCCATCACTGATCATCTAAAGGCACCTCCCTTCTCACTTGTTACCCCCGACTTTGCTTTAGTTTTCTTCCTGGCCCTTATATTATGCATATTTCAGGTCATGTCTAATCGGCTGCCTCCCCACACCCTCCCCCAACCCTACCCCGAGAACGTGAGCTCCACGAAGGAGGGGCCTTTGTCTTTTTCATGGCTGAATCCTGGGGCCTGGGGCCTGGCCCAGAGAAGGCACCCGATACCATCGTTCAATGAATGAACGAGTGAACGAATTCATCATTCAGCAAACATTTATGAGCACTTACTGTAGGCAAGATCTGCTGTTGGTACAGGGCCTGGGAACCAAAGCCCTCACACCCAGGCCTTGAGGAGGACATCACCAGGCAGGTGATCCAAGGACACAGAGCGGAGAGTGGAAGGGAGACAGCAAGGAACCCAGCAGACCTCGATTCCCCCCTGAGCCCATCCTTCATTTCCTAGCTGTGTGGTTTGGGGCTCAGCACTAGCCCTCTCTGAGCCCCACAGTCCTCATCTGTAAAGTGGTGCTAAATATACCGACCAAGGGGCTTCAGCATCCTCTGCCTCTCCCTCCCCACTGCCACCCTGGTGCACTATAATCCATTATCCACACGGTAGCCAGAGGGGCCTTTTTCTTTCTTTCTTTTTTCTTTTGCTTCCAAAAATGTATTTACCTATTTTTTGAATAGGTAACAAATTTACACGACTCAAAATTCAAAAGGTGCAAGAGAAAATAAATAAAGAAAAAAGTATCCCTCCCACCCAGTCCCAGCCTGGCAGAACTCCTCCCCAGAGGCAAGCACTGTTTCCTCCTATTTTCATCTATCATGCCAGAGATAATTTTATGCATATACAAGCCAATGCATACCTTTATCTCCTTTTTTTTAAAGCAGACAGTAGCATACCATGCACGTGGTTCTGCCCGTGCTTTTTTCACTTGACAGTCTAGTCTGAAGAATTTTCAGGGGGTCTTTTTAAAACATGCACTATAGCTGGTCCTTCCCTTGCAAACCAGCCCTCTGGTGGGTCCCCAGAATAAAACCCAAACTTCTACAGGGTCCTCCATGATCTGGCCCCTGCCGGCATCTCTGACCTCACGTCCCACCTCTCTCCACCCAGCTCCCTCCACTCCAGCTGCGATGGCCTCCTCTATGCTCCTCTAGTACAGCAGCAAAGGCCCCCACCCCAGGGCCTTTGCACTTGCTGTTCCCTCTGCCTTGTTCTTCCAGAAATCCTCTCAGCTCCCTCTTTTTCAGGTCTCCACTCAACTGTCACCTGCCCAGAGAGGATCTCCCTGATTCTCTTAACTCAAGTATCCACCCTCCCACCCAGCCTGTCTCTTTATTCTCCTTTTTTTTTTTTAAAGATTTTTTTTTTTTATGTGGACCATTTTTAAAGTCTTTATTGAATTTGTTACAATATTGCTTCTGGGTTTTTTTTTTTTAATATTTTTTGGGGGGTTTTTTTTGGCCCCGAGGCATGTGGGATCTTAGCTCCCCGACCAGGGATCGAACCCGCACCCCCTGCACTGGAAGGTGAAGTCTTAACCACTGGACCGCCAGGGAAGTCCCTTCTTTATTTTTCTTGATAGTATTGATTACCGCTTGTGACTCTTCCACCAGACGGAGATCCATGGAAGCAAGCGCTGGGTCTGCCTTGGTCACACTCCATCCCAACACCCGGATTTTAACAAGTACTCCATAAATACTTGTTGTTGAAGCAAATAAACAGATCCCCAGCTTACAGATGACGAAACCGAAGCACAGAGGAGGGGAATCCCTTGCCCAAAGTCAGGGTGGGGTCGTTGCAATCCAACCACCGCAACCTGGGTTCTCATCCGCACCCAGTCCTCCGTTTCCTAGCTGTGTGGTCTGGGGCTGTGCTCTTGCCCTCTCTGAGCCCCAAGGTCCTCACCTCCCATCCTGGGGACTGTGAGGAGGATGGGATGGGCGTCGTGGTGCTTTCCTGGGGAACAGAGCTTCACTAACACACCACGGTGGGTCACTGTGTCACTGCCCTTTGCCTTCCACCAGAGGCCCCACCCGGCTGGCCCATTATGGCCATCTAATGCGATGAGAGGGTGCTTGCCATTAACAGTATTTTTAAACAACAATCCCAAGGAAATATTTTTTAAATCCCACATCGTGCTGGGGAACAGCTCTGAATTATTAACTATCTGGCCGCCCTGCAATATTTCTTGACAGAGTTTATTGCGACACATACAATTTTCCTCCCGGTAATTTATGAAAAGCGTATTCTCTTCTTCAGGAAATCACACCCCTTTCTCCCGAGCACTGCCTCCCCCGACCCCAGATGGAATGTCTACTGGTAAAGTCACCAAACTTTTATCTTAAAGAGTGTCTGCTTGCTTGCCTGATATTGGAGGACATTTCCCAGGGAGACACTGCCACTGTGTTTTCCAAAATGCCCAGCCCAGGGCTTTTTAAAAATTCAGTAAAACACTGTCAATTAAGATGAATTAATCGTTGGAAGATTTTTGCTCGCATCCCCCAGCAATGCCCCTCTCCCTCAGCCCCACACTGTGACACCTGGTGACATACCTGCTTCACATCCAGGTGGTCATGGGTTCGAGCCCCACTGGAATCCTGTTTCCTGGGATCCAGCTACTCTGGTCTCCCTCTGCATTGCCCACCCTGTCCCAGGCCTTGGCTGTCGAGGGCACAGATGGAGTTAAATGAAACCAGATTTAGAGTCAGAGGCCCTAGTTCTAGTCTTGCTGGTGCCACAGACTTAGCTGAGTGACCTTGGGTAAGTCACCAAACCTTTCTGATCCAGTTCTTTCCCTTCCTGACCAGTTTTCTCATCCATAAAACAGGGAGTGATGATCCAAACTCAGGCATCCGCTCATCAAATGCATAGAGTGCCCTGTGCTGGGCACTGGGGATCCACGCTGGTGCCCACCCTCGTAGAATTCATTGCAAGTGGGGACTCAGACCAGCTAAACACACAAAGGAATTAAAGAAATGTCAGATGTTGGTAACATCTATGAGGAAGATTAAGCTGGGGCGGGGCTTGGAAATGGAGGTGGGCTATTTTCAGCAGAATGTCCAGGACAGAGGTGGGATGGGGGGACGGTACAGATCTGGTAGGGCAGTGGTTTTTGTTCCCCTGCCCCCTCCAGGAAAGATTTTGCCCCCTGGAGACGGTGTCTGGAGAGTTTTGTTTGTCATAACTGGGGGTGGGGTGCTGCTGGCATCCATCAGGCAGGTCCCAGAGCTGCTGATGGCGCCATCCTGCAGGGCACGGGACAGCCCCGCAGCAGAGGATCACAGCCCTGAATGTCACTAGTGCGGTGGCGGGGAAGACCTGCTCTAGGAGCTGAGGGCTGTCACGAAGCCTCTGGTTTTTACTCCAAGTGATCCGGAAGCCACAGGAGGGTTGTAAGCAGAGGGAGGACAGTGGCCTGACTGGATGGAAAATGGGCCACCCCAGGGAGAGGGATGGCAGACGCCCCTCAGATGCCTGTGCAAGGACCACTCGGCCGCCTCCCAAACCCGTACTTACTACTGTGAGCCAACCGGGCAGAGCAGGGCCTGCCCTCACTGAGCGAATATTCCACTCCAGGGGGAGAAAAGGATGAAGCCACCGCTCTGCTCAGAGCCCTCGAAAGGCTCCTCCCGCCTCCCTTGGGACAAGCTTCAGGGTTCACACGCCTGCTGGACCCCTCTGCCTTCTCTGGCTCCACTCTCTCCTGTGTCCTTTGGACATGCGTGCTGGCCTCCCGTCGGGTCTTTGCAATGCTCTTTCCTCGCCTGGATGCCCACAACCTGGCCCCTACCGCCTTCATGACTCTTCCCAAATGTCACCTCCTAACTGACGCTTCCGGCCCCCAACCACCCTGTCTAAACAGCCGTCACCTCATCCTTTACCTTCTACTCGGCTTCCATCTGTCTATCCATCACCTTCCCATTCATCCATCCTTCCATCTGTTCATTCACTCATTGAACAAACACTCAGTGAGCCCCAACTATGTGCCAGACCCTGTCCTCGGCGCAGGTGACCCAGCAGGGAATGAGACAGGTGGGGCTCTGGCCTGTACAGGTCTACGTCGCTGGGAGAACAGATGCTATTAGTCAGACAAGCACGAGCTTGCGGCAGCAAGAGGAGCTATAAAATAGAGGTCTGGGAGTGCCTGGTACAGGCTGCGGGTCAGGGCGGGCTTCCTTGAGGAAGCAGCCACTGAACTGAGATCCGAGGGACAGCGGAGGTAAGCGGGTACAGGGTGGGTGCACCAGTTACGGGGTGTGGGGGGGTGGAGGAAGAGTATCCCCAGCCTGTGAGGTGGGCGGGAGAAGCGTGCACGCGAGGAGACCAGTCATTGTGAAGGAGCACAGAGAGGTCAGGGTGGGGTGGGGGGCGTGAGGGGCAGGAGATGAGGCCCAGTGGTAACTGGGGGTGCAATTATGTGAGGCCTGTGGACGAGGGTAAGGAGGGCGGCAGCGGGGTGGGGGGAGATTTGAGGCAGGAGGCAGCGGGGGCTAATTTACATGCTCACTCCTTTTGCTCTTGGAGAATGATCTGAAGCGGGGTGGGGAGGCAGCGCGGAGCCCAGTGAGAAGAGGGCTGTGGTCGTCCAGGCCTAAGAGGGTAGTGGCCTCAGCCGGAAGGTAGCAGGGGGGATGGAGAGGAAGTCAGAGGTAAGATAGGTGGCCCTGAGGGTGGAGTGGATGTGAGGCTAAGAGCAAGGGAGGAGTCAAGGACTCACTCCCCCCCCAACCCCGAGTCATCCCTCACCCAAGCCGAGCCAGGCAGTGCCCTCACTGAGCACTAGGGGTCCACTGGCCCAGAGGTCCCCCTCTCCATCCATCCGTCCATCCATCCATCCATCCATAGATCCATCTTCCCAACCAATCTCCCATCATCCAGCCATCCAACCAGCCATCTTTCTATTCTGCCGTTCTCAGCACCTACCGTGTATCGGACTGAGTATTGAGACCCAGGGACCGGAAGGCCCAGGATTCAGCCAGTGTCACTGGGTATCCAGAAGTCCGGTTTTGGTTAGAGGATCTTAGGAAGGCTGGAAGGGGCCAGAGAGGTCACAGAGGCCAGATGCTATTGTTCTAGGGACACTGAGGCCCAGAGAAGCTCAGGTCCCCATGCAAGTTTACATGGCCAGGAAGCAGGAGGGTCATGCTTGGTACCAGAGTCCCTCCCGCCCCCCATGCCTCCCACTGCAGCCCTGTTTGCAGGTCTCCTGGAAGCCCTGCCTGGGACCTGTCAAGCCCCAAGGAGGCCCTGCCGCTGGGAGGGGAGCAGCCTTCTGGGGCCCACAGGCCCCTCCTTGCAGACCTCCTGGCCCACCACGCATCCACCCCCATGGCTGCAGGACGGGCCTGGCTGGGAAAATGCGTCTGGTGCTGCCCAGAGGGCCCCTGGGATGCTGATTCATAGCTCACAGGAGCTGCCTGTTAAATAAGAGCGTGGCTGTGGCCTGCGCCTGTCTCTTTAAGGCAGACTTGGGCCTCCCTACCCAGCCAGCGTTCCCTGAGGAACAGGAACTGAGCAGGTCTGGTGCAGAACTAGTGACTCCAACCTGTTAAGGCAGCCTGGGGCGGGGCCCACAGGTCCCTGGGCAGGGCAGGGAGGAACCAGCACAGAGGGGCTCTCCCCTTTCCAGGACCACTCCCCCAGGAAGGGAAGGAGCCTGGATCCCAGACCAGGCAGCCGGACTCAAAGCCTGGATCTGTGGCACCTGAGCCTGGGTCTGTGGAGGTCCTGAGGGAGGGTCACCAATCGTTCAGGTTGCCTGGGTCTGAGGAAGGCAGACCAGGACCAGTTGGTAGCTCTACTGTATGCACTCCAAGATCAAAGCCATCCCCTTCCTGACAGCTCCATAGGGTGTGACGTTCCTGGGTCCCAGGGACTGCCCCTCTTGAGACATAGCTGTGTCTCCTCGGGCAGGGCCCCTAATCTCCGTGAACTTCTGTAACCTGAGGGCAAGGCCACTGCCCTGCCCACCTCAGGCCAGTGGGAGCGTCCAGATTGCCAGAGTGACTCTGAGCCTTCATTTGAATCAACCTCTGTGCACTGGGCTCAGATATCCTCAGAGACCTCTAGATAAGCCGACGTGGGGAAGGGGATCATTGCTTCACCCAGCCCAGGACCTGGCGCATTAAATGTGCTTCACACGGGACTTCCCTGGTGGCGCAGTGGTTGAGGGTCTGCCTGCCGGTGCGGGGGACACGGGTTCCAGCCCTGGTCCGGGAGGATCCCACATGCCGCAGAGCAACTAACCCTGTGCGCCACAACTGCTGAGCCTGTGCTCTGGAGCCCGCGAGCCACAACTGCTGAGCCCGCATGCCACAACTGCTGAAGCCTGTGCGCCTGGAGCCCGTGCTCCGCAACAAGAGAAGCCACCTCAATGAGAAGGACGCGCACCGCAACGAAGAGTGGCCCCAGCTCACCGCAACTGGAGAGGGGCCACACTCAGCAGTGGGAACCCAAAGCAGCTGAAAATAAATAAATAAGTAAATAATAAGTTAATTAAAAAAAAAAATGTGCTCCACACTTGTTGAATGAATGAATGTAAGCATGAATGAATGAGCAGAAAGTTAACCATGTGTCTGTGCCTCCTGTGTGCACAGAGCTGGTGAAACAGAAGAACTAGACCCATCTCTGACACCAAGGAGGTCATCCTCAGAGGGAAGGGAGACAGAAGAGGAGTCGGTGCCCAGAGTGGCCCCGTTCTGAGCTTCGGGTTTATACTACCTACCAGGGGAACTTGGGAAGATCTCTATACTGCTCCATGACTCAATATTCCTCATCCAAAAACAACATTAGAAACACCTTCTGCACAGGTTGTTGAAAGAGGTAAATGAGCTGATGCTCGTGGAGCTTGGCACCTGCACAATGTCAGTTATTATTATTGCAATTGTTATGTGAGGGAAGCAGATGGGGGGAGAGGAGAGAAGTTGCCGGGAGGAGGGGGCAGTGGGGTGGGGAGAGCCAGGAACCTGTAAGGGTGGCCTTGGGGAAGGTGCCAGGCTCCATCTCCCTCCCACTTCCCGCTGTTGCAGAGGGAACTCTCAGGCCTCTGGGGTCTGCCGGTGAGTCTGCACAGAGCTTTCCGGAAGCTGAGAGGGGCGGTGGGGTGGGAAATGACCCTCCCTGGTGCAAGCCCCTCCGCCCTGCCCCTAGCTCAGCGGGGCAGGGGTTGGATCCAAAGACAAATCGTGATTGGCCACAGCGCTGAGCCGCATCCAGCCCTTCCGTGGGACCACACTTTGCAGCTTAGAATCCATATCCGTGGCCGCTTGAGCGAGGTTCACCAGCGGCCTGGTGAGCCAGAGCGGGGCAACCACTTCCTGCCCCAGAGCCACCTCTGCCCTGCCCCAGTCCCACGTAGAGCTACTTCAGCTGTGCCGCCACGGGCAGATGACGACACTGAGGCTCAGGGGGCCAGTGGGCCACCTGCATTGCCCAGAGAGTGGGCAGAGCAGAGAGGCCGGGCCTGAGGCCGCCAGTCTCCACCTGCCACCTCCTGGGCTCCATGGGACCCACGGAGACAGGGACAGATGACAGGGCTTCTCCCCCGGGGAGAGGACACAGAGGCACTGGGACACCCTCAGAGCCTACCCACTGCCCTCAGGCTCCAGTGCCCAAGGCTGCAGTGTCTGCCCTGCTCCAGGTTTCCCAGGAGTCCTTTGGCCAGGCCCATTCATTGTGCAAAGGTCAAGTTGGCTCTGGCTGACTCCCCTCCACCTGGCCCAGGACCTGAAGCCTGGGGACAGGGCCCACAGTGAACTGGCCAGGCAAAGGGCGCACGGTCTCCACCGCACTGGGCGGGCAGGGGGTCCTGAGCCACTTCTGGGCCCCCGCTCACTTGCTCAGCAGCATTTGCCATAATTATCCAGCCATCCCCTTCAAGTGTACGGCAACCATAGCAACAGACAGATGTTCTGTCCCAGCCACGGTCCACAGCGAGCCAGGAGCCAAGCACAAAATTTAACCCCTTGCAGCTCAGGCAGGCAAGGGCAAGACTGGACTGGGGGCCCAGAAGCCCCAGGCCAGGCACCCAACCTCTCTGGGCCTGGTCAGATGGGCCTAGGTGACTCCTGAGGACCCATTTACCTCTGACACTCACTCTCCCCTGTTTGCTCCTTTCCCTGCTTTCTACCCACTTCTTCCTTCTCCCCAGAACTAAAAGATAGTAGCGAGGGGTAGAGGTCCTACCTGAAAGGCTGGAGTGGGACTGGCTGAGTCCTCAGTGCTAGTTATGACTAACACAGAAGAGTGCTGGACACAGAGTCAGGTAGGCTGAATTGGGCCATTGCCTCGGGTCTGCTTCTGGTTTGCTGTGTGACCTTGGGCAAGTGACTCACCTTCTCTGAACCTCAGTTGCTGCCTCTGTACAATGAGGGGGGTAGACTCTCATGCCCTCATTCCACAAATATTTATTGATCGTCTAATGTGCAGCAGGCCCTGGGGAAGGCCCTAAGGAGACTCCAGGGAACAAGATACATGGGAAGATCACATCCCACTGTGGGGATGGGGACACTGACAATAAACAGCATATAGGATGACTGTCATTTTTGTTGTCATGAAAGACCTCAAAATGTTCTCTGATGGAGAGTAAGAGGTGGTGGGGCTGACCTGCTTTGGACAGGTGGTCAGGGAAGGCCTCTGAGGAGGGGACGCTGAGGCCTGAGGCTGAGCAGGAACCAGCCAGGCAGCACTGGGGGAAGAAAGTCCCCGGCAGAGAGACAGGCAAGGGCAAAAGCGTGGCCCGCCACAGCCTGGGAGCAGCAAGGAAGCCCAGTGGCCCACAGGGCATGAGCACAGGGGCCAGGAGAGGGAAGGAAGTTGGAGTCCCAGCTGCAGGCAGGCCACAGCGCATCGCGGGCCCACCTGCCCTAGGAAGGTAGGTTCGGGGCGGGGTGGGCAGGGGCCACCTGTCTGAGTTTCGCACAGTCTCCAAGCGCCTGGCTGTGATGTCTCCTGCCCCAGCCAGTCAGCTTCAACTCCAGCAAATTGAGCCTTCCCTGAGTGGCGATGGCTCGGCGGGGGGCGGGGGCAGGGGACAACAGCTGCTCCCCAGTGGGCCCCTTGCTCACTCACTCACTCGCTGGGCTTTGCCCCAGAGGCTGCTGGGCTGAGCCAATACCTGGAGGCTCCTGAGCCAGCAGGGCCCCACCTGGGTTAGCTATTAATGAGCAGAGCGTAGGTGAGCCCTAGAGAGCCACAGGGAGGGGCCCCACCTGGTGAGGGGAGGCCCGGTCTCTGGCCTCACATCCCACCAGCAGACCCACCTCTGCCCCTTCCTTGTTTTGTGGCCTTGGACAAGTCATTTAGCTTCCCTGAGCCTCATGGACCCTCCTGGAAAAGAGCTTAGGAAGACTCTTCCCGCCCCCCACCCCAGCTCTCCTCTGGTTCACTCAACTCCAGCCTCCCTTGCTGTTCTGTAACACCCTGCCTCAGGGCCTTGCAATTTACTGCTTCCTCAGGCTCAGTCTTTACGGCCTTGAGTCTCCGCTCAATGCCACCTCCTCGGTGAGGCCTCCTAGACCACCGAGTCAGAAGAGAGCCACCCCACTCCTCTGTACCCCTGTCCTGTGCTTTATGTGTTCATGGTCCTTCTAGACTGCGTTCCTCTATTCAGCACACAGCTCCTCTGTGCCTGGCACTGTCCTAGGTGCTGGGGACGAGCAGAGAACAGAACAGACACCCCCTGCCGGCTTTTCCGCACGAGATACATACGCTAAGACAAAGAAAGCAGGAGCGGGTGTGGGACTTGGGGGGGACTGTGGTGGTTGTGGGGGAGAGCTCACAAAGAGTCACAAAGAAGCAGAGGAAGAGTTTGGGGCTCTGTGGGGAAGGTGTCCTGGGCGGAGGCCCTGAGGAGGCATTTTTGCCTCCCTCTCTAGAATGTGCCTCCAGAGGGAGAGGACAAGGAATATCTTGGTTATTGCTCCATCCTGGGCAGCCAGCACATAGTAGGTGCTTAAGAAAAGCTGGCACTGCTGTCACGGTGGGTGGTGGGAGGATTATGGACCGCGTGGGGCCTCTCGTGCAGGGCTGCACACCGAGGCCTTCAGGACACCCGCCGTCCCGGGGTCCCGGGTGTGAGGGAGCTGGGGACCCCTCCACAGGAGGAGGCTCCCGAGGGCGCAGCAGCGGAGACTTCAGGGGACTCCGGCGCCAGGTAGGGAATTGGCATGTTATCCTGAGGGCCAAGGGCAGTCGTTGGAGGGCTTGGGGGCGCGGATGACACGGTTAGATCCAGGCTTTTAACAACTCTTCCGGCGTCCATTGTGGAGAACGGAGTGGATCTCAGCGGGGCCAGGGGATGGACGGGAGGCAGTGGGAAGACGGAAAGGGCCCTGGGAGAGCAGGATGCCTCGAGTAGCCCCGCACGCACGGCTGGGGGCGGGAGGGGGCCGCGTTCATCCCAGGCTCAGTGAGCTCTCACTCAGCGTCCCTACAGCGCCGTCCCCACGAAGCCCCCCACTGCCGGCCAGACCCTGCTCTAGGCCGGGAGGCGTAGGACAGAAATCCCCGCCCTCCTGGGAGAGACCAACAGTAAACATGATAAGCAAGTAAACTGTATGGTATGTGAGATCAGTGTAAGTGCTAAGGGGAAAGAAGGAAGTGGGGAGGGGATGAGGGGTGGCAGTGGCAGGTTGGACTTGTGGGTAGGGCACCCGGGAAGGCCTCCCCAGGAGGAGCCGTCTGCACAGGTGCTGCTGGGGGAACATTCCAGGAAGCCAGCTCCCCGAGGCAGGAGCTGGAGCGGGGTGAACCTGGGGAGGGGAGGCAGGAGGGAGGGCGCCGTAGGGTGGGGAGCATGCGGGGTTCCGGGGGGCTTTATCAGGACCAGGGCTTCTCTGAGTGAGGGGCCACTGCAGGGTGGAGCACAGGAGGCTGCGTCCGACTCTGCCGGGAACAGGGTCCCTCCGGCTGCCGTGTGGAGAATAGACTACAGGCAGCAGGGGCCGCAGCCAGGAGAGCAGGAGGCAGCTGTGGTGAAGATCCAGGAGAGAGATGATGGAGGCTGGTCCAGGGGAGGCTGACGAGTGCTGGAGACTGAGATGGATTTAGAAGTTAGAGCAGCAGGACTTGCTGATGCATCTCATGTGGGATGTGAGAGAGAGTCAGAGGGAGGAAATGCAGGATGGCAGCTAGTGTTTTGGCCTGGGCCGTGGGAAGAATGGAGTTGCCCTTCATTGGGATGAGGAAGGTTGAGGGTGGAACAGGTCGATGTGCAAGTATCGGGAGATCAGATTGGAATAAGGTAAAGCGGGGAGGTGGGAGGCGCTGCGGAGGAGGAAGGTGGATGCTGGGCTTGGAGCTCAGGGGAGAGTCCAGGTTGGCAACAGCAGTGCGGGGGACCCGCAGAGAAGCCTTCTCTAAAGTCCGCCAAGGAGGAAGGCAGATGGAGAGAGACAGAGGACTGGGGACTGAGCCCGGGGCCCCTAACCTTGAGAGGTGAGGGCGAGATGGAGGAAGAAGCAGAAAAGGGGCTGAAAAGGGGCAGCCAGGAAGTCGGAGGAAACCAGAACATTCTGACAGCCAGTGAAGAAGGCATTGAAGAGGCAGGGAGAGTTACTGCGTCAATGCTGCTATGGGACCAGAAGGACAAGGGCTAGAGATGGCACTGGTTTAGCCCTGTGGCGGTCCTTGGTGTCCTGGGAGGGGGTGTGAAAACCCGAGGGGAGCGGGTTCAAGGGAGGAGCGGGGACAGCGAGGATAGACACGCTTTCAGGGAACTCCCGTGCAGGGCGGGAGAGAAGCCGGGCAGCAGGGGAGGGGATGTGGGCTCAGAGAAACAAATCAGCCGTTTGTACATTGTTCAGGTTGATCCGGTAGAGAGGGAAAGGCTGAGGAGTCCTAACAGGAGGGGACAGTGGCTGGAGCAATGTCTCAGGGAGGACGGAGGGAAGGGGCCACTGAATCATCCCCACGAGCCTAGGAGGTGAGCCACGTTAGCATTTCCACTTCATAGATGTGGAAACCGCAGCTCAGAGAGGTTGGTGCTCCGGCCCCAGGTCACACAGCTGGGCAGTGATGGTGAATCTCCGCAACTCTGCCATCCCCTTCACAGGCCTAGGCTGTTTTGCTAGTTGACAGATGAGGCCCAGAGAGGTTCAGTTCCTTGACTCAGTTCCAGGGCCCAGGTTAGGAGTTTGACTTGACAGGATGCTGGGGGAGAGGCAGAGTTGGGGTCCGGAGTGACTCCTGTTCTCAGTGGTTCCCTGGGGGCTTCAGGAGCCACTTCCTGGGCTGGGAACTAGGAGAGGGGCAGCTTTTCAGAAGATGTTGAGCTCAGTCTGGGATGTGCATGAGTCTTCCTCTGTGTAAAATGGGGCCAATCATGGGGTTGATCTCACTAAGTTCTTCTGAGTCTCAAATGAGTTGATGTAGTAAAGCCCTTAGAACAGGGCGCAGCATCCAGGAAATGCCATGTGGGTCTCATTATTCTGAGTCTTCCTGGTCAGATACACAGTGGGGCTTCCAAATGTGCAGCCGTAGCTGGCTCATGGGTGAGGCTGGCAGGAGGGTGGGCTGACGGGAAACTTAGGACCACACAGACCCTTCAGGGTCCTTCCTGGAGGAGCCTCAGCTCTGAGTTTAGTCCCTGGGTTTGAAAGCCCAGCCTTCAAGGGACCCCAAGAGTCCTTTAGAAGCTCCAAGAGTGGGGCCTCTGGGGGATGGTCCTGGGAAAGATCCTTCCCTTCTAGAAGCCTGAGGTCTTCATCTGTAGAATGGGTGTCCTGAGTCTCACTTTGTGGAGACATGGTGATTGTAAGATGTGCTGAGTGAGTCCCAGGACCGAGAGTTAGAGGAGGACTGGACCTACCTGCTCTGCCCTAATTTGCTGTGTCACCTTGAACAAGTAGCCTGACTTCTCTGGGCTTTATCTGTAAAACCTGGATGATGTGAGGGCCTCTGCAGACTGTTGACTCTATTGTTATTTAGAGATTCCTGATTTCAGTAGGGGGCAAGTCCTCAGCTATACCTGGGACGTTTTTCAGCTTCAAAGGCTTGTTTATCACTGGAGCAGGATGGGGACAGGAGCAAGCAGAATGCAGGGCCACCTCGGTCTGAAGGGTCCCACCCTGGGGCAGCCCTGTCCCCAGGCACATTCTGAGGTGCCTGGGGTGGCATCTTGGGTGGCCTGTGTTTCTTTGATTTGGGACAAAGAAACCGTGGCTCCCGTTTTCCAATTGTCCCCATTTTACAAGATGAGCCAGTTGGCTCAGAGGAAACATAGCTCACCTACTTACCTCTTGCTGCAACTCCAGGCCAGCCCTGAGGAGCTGGCTATCAGGATGCAGACATCAGACCCTCAAGGGCATACAGCAGCATCTGCCCTTCGTTCCCCCATTCAGCCCCACTCTGTGGCATCTCCCGTGTGTCGGACCCTGTCCCGGGCACTAGAGACACTGAGAGGACACAGATGAGGTCCCGGCCTCCTCTAGTGGAAAAGACACGCGTGAAGAGAAACAAAGAGAAGTTAAGAGGGACTGGGACACCAGGGACGAGAGATGCATTCTGACCTAAGGTCCTGGGGAGGCTTCCTGGAGGAGGAGTCACCAGAGATGGATCTGGAACACCAGTACGGTAGTAACTGTTACCATCTCTTGAGCAACAGCCTCAGGCTTCAGGGCGTGGTCTCATCACACCTTCCCAGTCCCCAGTGAGGTAGGTCCTTCCCTTAGTCCCATTTTACAGATGAGAACACTGAGAGTCAGAGAACAAGAATGACACGTCCAGGGTCCCATGGCTTGTGAGAGGGGCCTGAGCCCATTCCCAAGACCCACTCTCCCCAGGCTGAGAAGGCAGGGGAAGACCCCGCCAGCCTGACAGCCTCAACCCAGGAGGCCCAGGTCTTCCTCTGGCCTAGTGTCCCCAGCACCCGGTTTCACTTCCCAAAACTCAGACCTATTTTGGATCCTGCTGACTTCCTTTCTCAGCCATGGCTGTTCAGGCTCTGAGGACTGGGCAACCGTAGAATGGACCTGGTGCCCCGGGCCTTTCCCAATGCCCCTCTTACACCACCGCCCTGGAGCTTTCTCCCTGCCCGGCTGCCGTGGCCCCTCGGGGAGGGCACTGACCGCAGGGGGCTGGCAGGAGCTGCGGCCCTGCAGCCTCCTCCCCAAGAGCTAGCTCAGCGGTCCTGTTTCCAGCCCACACTCAGCCTGAGCTGGTCAGGGTGGGAGGTTTGGGCAGGGTCCAAGTCCCAGCTCCACTGTGTCCTGGCCTTGTGACCCCCAGCAAACTGTTTCCCTCCCTGGACCTCGGTTTCCTTGTCTGTGACAGGACACTAAGGCAGCCTCCCACCCAGAGTTGTTAGAACTACATGAGAGTGAATCAGGTTTAACAGCTCTGCCCAGACGCCGTTCTTGGCACTGGTGAGCCAAAGAGTCTTGCCCTCAGGAAGCTGAAATCCTACTGTGGGTGAGAGGGGGGCCAAGGGAGCTGAGAAAAAGCAATGCAAATAGGTCGATTAAATAGTGTATTAAAAAATGATGCAAATTGTGGAGAAAATGAAGCTGACAAACGACGTGTGTGTGTGTGTGTGAGATGGGAGAAGGGCTTTGCCCTTTTAAGTCAGGTGGTCACAGGAGGCCTCCTGGGAAGGTGACATCTGATGACTTGAAGGAGGTGAGGCAGCCGGCCCTGCAGACATCTGGGAAGGGCATTGCAGGCAAAGGGCACAGCACGTGCAAATGCCTTGAGGTAAGAATACAAACACGGCAAGGATGGAGTTGCCACAGAGACTGGGGACAGAGGGCCAGACAGGGACAGGGAGGCCGGAGCTTGAGGGCCTCAAGGGCCAAGTTAGGACTTTACTCTGAGGGAGGTGGGGAGCCACAAGATGCTTTGGAGCAGCGGAGGGACGTGATCCGATTTGTGTTGGAGCTGCCTGATGGAAGGGACACCACAGGGCTGGGAGAGGCTGGCGCAACTATCCCCCGGGGGACCGGAGGGCAGCAGCACAGTGATAAGTGGTCAGATTCCGGTTATATTTTGAAGGTGGAGCCAAAGGGATTTGCTGACGGATCAGGTGTAGCAGGTGAGAGAAAGGAGGGGCAGGGATGATTCCAAGGTTTTTGGCCTGAGCAACGGGAAGAATGGAGTTTGTGTTTACTGAGACGGGAAGACAGTGGAGGGACAGATCTGGGGGTGGAAATCAGGAGCTCGGGCTTGGACGCGTGCTGCTAGGATGCCTTCAGCCCTCTGAGCGGTGAGGCTGAGTCGGCAGGCCAGTAAGCAGGTCTGGAGGGCAGGGGTGAGGAGCAGGCTGGGCACAGTGTCAGCCCCGCTCCCGGGTCTCCTGTTCCCATCCCACCCTCCTGCAGGCCAGTCAGTCCCTGGCCACCAGATGGGTCTCTAAAGCGCCAAAACCAGGAGGTGGACAGACCTTTCCAATTCAATGACTTCCCGCTGCTCTGGCCTAGAGACCATACTCCTTGCCCGGCCTGGCCCCAGCCCACCTCTCCTGCCTCATCTCTCTTCAGCCTGCTGGCCTTAGTTCATACTTTGTGCCAACCTCAGGCCCTTTGTACTTGCTCTGCTAGCTTCTGGTCTGTTCCTTACCTGCCTGATGGCCCTGGATGAGGCTTATCCTTTTTCTGGGCCTCAGTTTCTCCATCTGTGAAAGGGGAAGCTTGAACTCCTTGAGCCCTAAAGACAGTCCTTACATTTCCACGTTTTGGGGGCTTTGGGAGCCATGGAGAAGTTGCCCTTCTTTGATCTGTTCCTGCCTGGTGAGACCTTGGGAAGATGCTTCATGCTCCCTACCCCTTCAGGCTCACCTGCCTTCCGGGGTCTGTCATGGGCACTGACTGCTGGAGGTGGGGAGACGTGGTCCCTGGGCTCACGTCCCTGGAGGAGAGTAAAGATTTGGACAGAACTGTGTGGCTTAGGACACGTCGCTTCCCCTCTCTGAGCCTTGGTTTCCTCACCTGGAGAATGGGGCTCATGATTGTCGAGAGGTCTGGCCGCAGTGGGTAGGGTGTCTGGCACACTACTCATCCAGCAAGCGCTCATAGCACCTGCCTGGGGCTGGGCTGGGTGCCCAGTGGTGGGTATGAGAGACTTAGCCCTGCCCTCACAGAGCTTGCCCAGCAGACACTTGGCAAATAGTGTGATTACCAAGCAGGGCCCACCCAGGATCCCACCCCAGGGGAGATGGGGGCTCTAGCTGCAGCTTCCGCCAGCCCCCAACTGCCTAGGTCTCCTCAGCGTGCGAGGCCCGGCCAGGACCTCCTCTAGGACTCCACTCCCTTGGCCAACACATCTCTCTTCATCCTTTGACCCCTGGGCCCTTCATCCTTTGACCTCTGGACATGAGCCCCGCTTCTGCCGGTCACAAACTGTGGGACTTGGACAGGTGACTTGCCTGGGCCTTGGTTTTCACATCTATAAAATGGGATAATGACAGAGCCTGCTTCTTGGGGTGGTTTTGAGGATTCAGTGGGTTGTAAAGTACCAGAGGGCTCAAAAAAGGTCGCTATGATGATTGAAACCCTTCTGGTACATTTTATCTTGTGGACCTGGGGGCGAGAAGCAGGCTGATACCAGTCCCTTGGTACAGAGAGAATGAATCACTTCCTCCTGCTTCTGGCCAGGTCAGCTCTGCAGTTCACGTGTATTAGAAGTCGTCCCAGACCACTTCCTGCTCTCAGTGCTTTGTTCTATTTATGTATTAACCCAGATTTCCTCCATTTTACAGATGAGGAAACTGAGGCACAGAGAGGTAAAGTGACCCAAGCAAGGTCACTCACGGTGAGTGACAGAGTTGGCATTCAAACCCAGGCAGCCTGGTTCTATACAGACACCCAAAGCCTTAGGGGGCTTTTTGCCAGCACTGTCCACTCCCAGAGGCTGCCGTGTGGTGTTATCAGTTATCTGAAGCCACCTGGTCATCCCGGGGTCAAGCCCACGGATCTTCTTCCTCAGACCGGCAGGAGAAAGTTCTCCGAGTTCAAGAACGACAGATTCCCATCCCCACCTTGCTGCTGCCTCGCCAGGAAAACCTTGGGCAATCCCTTCCCCTTTCATGCCTCAGTTTCCACCTCTGTCAAAAAGAGACTAGAAAACCCTTCCAGCTTTGTTAATCCTGGGATCCTACCCCAACCCTGTCATGTATTTGCTAGGTGACCTCCCTCCAGCCAACTTGCCTTTGGGGCTACATTCCTTGTCTGAAAAATGGAGCTGATGCTTCATATCTGCCTTTCCCGAGGTCTCAGGTCAGCTGGGAGGGCCTCACAGGAAAGCCTGGGTGTGGATGTGAGGGGCTCCCAATATACCCCCAGCCATCTTCTGCAGGTAGGGCCTGTCAGCAGCTCAGCTCCTGACCAAAAATGGGGAGGCCGTCCATCCATTCATTCAGTAGCTATGCGTTGAGCATCTATTCTGTGCTGGGCACCCGGACATGGTGGGGACCGAGATCCAACCAGTCCCTGTCCTCCTAGAATTCACAGTCTGGGGAAGGACAGATATCAATAAAGGAACCACATAAACGTGAGATGCACAGGTGGTTAAGTGTTACAAAGAAGGGGTACAGGGGAGCCCCCCATGAGAGTGAATCGTGGAGGAGGGTCTTAGGGAAGGAGGGGTTTTCAGGAAGTGATTGAGCTGAGAGCTGTAAAGATGAGTTGGAGTTAATTAGGTGAATTTGTGGCAAGAGAGGAAGGGTTTGGGCAGAGGCACTCGGCTTGTGGGGAGAGAAATATCCAGGGTCATATGGCTTGTGAGAGGGCCCTGAGGCCATTCCCAAGGCCCTGGCAAATTCAAGGAAGCATAGGAAGGTCATTGTATCTGAAACCTCCTGTCATGGCTGGTGGGAGACAAGGGAGCAGGGGTCAGACCTCACTGGGTCAGTCATGGGTTTCACAGTTTCAGGAGAGAAGTGGTCTTGGAAACCATCCAAACTCCTCCTGGTACAGATGGGGAGATCGAGACTCAGTTGGGTAAGGGACATGGCAAGGTCAAATCAATTTGGGGCAGACCCAGGGTTAGAATCCAGGCTTCTTGACATCTCCCCAGGGCTCTTTCTGCATCTGGAGAGCGGCCCAAGAGAAGCGAGAGAAAACCAAACATTAACTTAGCACCTACTATGTGACCCAGAGTCCTGTGCATGCTCACACATGCACACACACACTTCACCCCTGGGTCCCTGGGCCTATTGCCAGGGTCATGGCCCTGAGAATTCCTTCCAAAAAAGAGAGGAAAAGGAACCTATGGAGGTCATTTGATCCAGCCCCACCAGGCAATGCCCTCAACGCATCATTCCACTGTCTTATTTGAAGACACGGAGGCATGGTGAATAGAAATTCTAATCCCCATTTTGTAGATGAGCAAACCAAGGGAAGGAGAAAATGAGACACTGACCTAAAGTACCACAGTAATCATCAGCCAAAGGTGCCTTGGCTCCTAGTTTAGTGCACTTTCCAAGGTCATGCATAGCTCAAGTTTGAGCCATCTGGAAGGGAGGAAGTTCTTCCTGCTGTCTAACTGAAATCTCTCCTGCTTTACTATGTCAGTTTCCCCTTGTTTGGGTGGCTGAAGATGTGGAAAAGCACTGTGATCCTTCTCATGATCCTTGACTATCATCTCGAGAGGACTGAACTGGGGTAGGAGACTCAGGGACAGCCCCTGGCCACCATGAATCTGAATCCAGTGTGCGGGTTTGCTGGAGGAGGGTAGGTAGGCAGATCCATATGCCATAGGGGCCTTTCCTCTAAGGGAAGCTTCTGGGAAACCTCTGGAAAGAATTCCTGGGGAAGAAGTCCTTCTGGATCACCCCCAAGGACACACACTCTCCTTAGGATGCAGCTGCCCAGGGGCTGAGCTCACAGCCAGCGGCCAGCAGAACTCAAGGCCTCAGATCCACCCCCGTGGCCAGAGGCGGCCTTGCGTTTCCCCCATACACACGCCTGTTCGACTTGCTTGTCAGAAACCACTCACCAAAATCCAATTTATAGAGCCAGTATGAAATGGGGGACAATTCCCCTAAACAAAAAATGCCTCTTTTCAAATCAGGAAGGAGGCAGGCCTGACAGCTGGGCGTCCGGACGAGCAGGCCCCTGCTGAGACCCAGATTTGAACCCTGTGGAAGTAAGCCCAGCCCGGACCTAGCATTGAGTTGGCATCTTTCCCCAGAAAGACCCACATCCGCCCAAAGATGTCAGGGCTCAGTGTGCCCAGTATTTCCCGAGAAAGCTGAGGTCATAGCGATGCTGGCAGTGATTTGTTGAGAGCCTACTGTGTGCTGGGTGCTGTACTATGTGCTCCTACATGGACTTGAACCCTCACAGCAACATCACGAGGTAAGGTGCTTTCTCACCTTACAGGTGAGAAAATTGAAACTCAGAGAGGTTAAGACATTTGGCCAAGGCCACACAGCTGGCAAAAGGGGGTGCAAGACTCAGAGCCCTTGCTCTTAACATTTTGCTACAGAGGTGACTTGTGCCTAGAAGGGGCCTGAGGTGTAGGGGGGAGAACACTGGGTGAGGCAGGGCAGGGGCCTGGACCCCAGGCCTGGTTCTGCCATCAACTGCCTGAATGAATCCTTGTCCCTCTCTGGGTCTCAATTTCCCCACTCCTGAAATGGAGCAAGCTGGTGCATGGGTTCACAGTGCCCATTAGCAAATTAAAGGCACTGAGAAGTCCTGAAGTTAAAAAAAAAAAAATAGTGAGTGGTTGACTTGAAGAGTTGACCAGCAAAAATAGTTACTTAATGGTTCACAAGGCCTCAAGGAGTATGACTTTGCTTCAGCCCCCTGGTAGTAAGTTAGTTAGTTGACAGCTATTAACGGGCCCTTTGGGAGATAAGAAGTGAATAAGACATGTCCCTATTGTTGAGGAGCTCCTTATCTGGGGAGAATAGACGATAATAAGTAAATTATGTGGTCATTGACCTGAACGAGACCAGCTGGGGAGCTTGAGGTGCCCAGGGTGGCAGGGAGAGACGGCTCACCTTGCCTGGGGGGGTTCAAGGAAAATATGGCAGACAGGGTGACAGTCAAATGGGGTTTTGAAAGGTGAGTAGGAGTTTGCCAGAAAGAATATTGAGGGCAGGGGGTTTAGGGAAGTCCCAGTGAGGGGAACAGCATATATAAATTATAGTCACATAAAGGGTGTGTTGTTCAGAGGAATGGAGAGCTCAGTGTGGCTGGCACAGAGAGGGATAGACCAGAACAGGACGGTGAAAGGCCTTGAATGCTAAGCTGAGGACTTTGACTTTATTCTGGGGAATGACAGAGGTCATAATTAAGAGAAGAGACCCTTTGGGTTGGGGTGGAGGAGAAGACATACAGACCAGGAGTCCAGTGAGGAGGTTGGTATAGCTGTCTGGGCCAGACCAGAGGAGGCCCAAACTGCATTGCACAGATGGTACATCTGACCAGGATCTTTGGGTTGCAAGAAATCCAGCACAAAGAGACCTAAGTGAAAATAAAAAGGGCCTCCAGGCATGACTGAATCAAGGGGCTCAAATAACGTTGTCAGAAATCTGGCCACCATCACAGTGGTCAAGGGGATGGGATGTTTTTGATGGCCAGGGTTCAGGTCTGTCCTGCTCCAGCTACACGCTCTAAAGAAGGGGAGGGGTTAGCTTCTCAAAGGCATTTCAGATTACCAGGAGAAGAATGTTGCTAGGCAGGTGAAAGCAACAGCCGACCACCGTGGATGGCGAGTGCTTGTGGCTTGTAGCGGAGGATGGGCCTTTGCTCAACCCAGGTCTCTGAGGCTGAGGCATATAAGCGAGGCTTGGTGTGGTCAGGGCAGGCTTCGTGGAGGAAACAGGTCTAGCAGTGAGGCCTGAGCAGTGGGTAGGATGCAGGAGTTGGGATCTGGGAGAACAGAGGTACGGAGGTGAGAGCAAGCAGGATGTGTTTCAGAGCCAGTGAGCATGCCAGGCCCAGAGGGCTGGTGGAGGGAGTGGAGGCAGGTGAGGCTGCAATTAGATGTTAGGGGCCCTTGAATGCCAGTCCTCCTCTGGCCTAACTGGCCAGCCTCTTAGAATATACAGGTCAGGGGGAAATGGTGGCTCCATCGCTCAGCAACAATCCCCACCCCGACCCCCCTGCACTCCCCATGGCCCACGCAGGGAGGCCCAGAGCTGGCCAGGCATTCAAAGCCCCTGCATGCTCACTGCCTCCTACTGGGCCCCTCTGCTCTCCCAGGTGGGCCTGCGCACCACACACACACAAAACCCACCAGTCCCTTTTCCACCTTCAAACCTTTGCTCTGGCTCTTTCCCTGCCCTGAAATATACCTCCCTTTGGTATTTCCACACATCCTCTGAAAGGCAGTTAAAGGCCTTGGTCTCCAGGAAGATTCAGTGGAATGGGTCTCTGCTCACTTTGACCTTGCAGTGCTCCTTATTTAGGGTATTTACATGCCCCTTAGGCGAGCCAGCCTGATGGGGGCAGGGTGGCAGTAACATATGCGTGGGCTTTGGAGCCAGTCAGATCTGGGTTCAGACTGCCACTCACTAGCCATGTGACCTTGAGCACATCATCTGATGTCTCCTTGGTGACATTTTCTGACCTATAGAATATGAACAAGGCCTATTCATATGAGGCTTAAATGTGGTTATATGTACAAAGTTCCTGGCACACAGTAGGCCCGCATGCAGCTGTCACTATTTCTGTGGGTGTTCAAATGATGAATTATGTCTCTCTCACCCTCTATCAGCTCTGGTCAGGCAAGGAACTCACCTGGTTTTTTCCCAGTCCCCCAGTGCCTGGCACATAGTAGGGGATTTGTAAAGGCTGACCTATCAGTTTTCCTGGGCTGGGCAGACCCACTCTCCCCACCCGCTCCTCCTGGGTGAGGCTGGGGGTAGGCCCCAATGGCCCCACACCTGCTCCCTGAGGCTGACCCGGCAAGCTGCTAGGTGCCAGCATCCAGCATCAATAAATTACTGGCGAGTTCAGGTGACGGGACAGATCCAGTGTCAGCTGCCTCTGTGTCCTACAGGAAGGCTCAGGCCCTGGGTATCCCCCTCTGTGAGCCTCCCCAACTAAGGGCTCCATCAGAATAACAGAGTTGCCCACAGGGCACCTACTGTGTGCCAGGCCCCATCTGGGCATTTTGCACCACATTGATGTCCCACAATGACGCTGCAAAGTAGATACTGGCTCCATTTTACAGATGAGGAAACTGAGGCTCAGTGAAGGGAAGTGACTTGCAGTAGACAAAATTAATAACAGAAAGAAAAGCCTCCTTCCTTTTCAATTCAACATAAATCTTTGTGGATATCATTGCAAATATTAGTTATAATGCATGTGCATGCAAACACACACACACACACACACACACACACACACACACACACACACACTAGGGTTTCTTCATTCACTCATTTATTCAACAAATAGGTATTGAACACCTACTATGTGCCAGGCTGTTCTCAGTGTTGGAGATACTACAGTCAACAAGACAAAATCCCCACCTTTTTGACACATTGCAGTGCATGAGATGAACAGAAACAAGAAACAAATAAATACACATTATAACAGAAGGTGGTGCTGAGTCTATGAAGATGAATAAAGTAGAGCAGGGGATAGAGAGAGACACTGGGGATTATTTTTGAAAGGGTGGTCAAGGAGGGCTCAGCTGGGGCAGTGACATTTGAAGGAAATCCTTATCTCTTTATGCTTCAGTTTTTGGAAAGGGAGATGCTGGACTCCAGGGCTTCCTAAACTCTGCGGGAAGGTGGGTCGATGCTTCCCACTCGGGTGTGGTTCCACAGCCAGGGCCACTGTAGGTGTGGAGACATTTTTCTCCTTCCCCTTGTCTTCTCTCTGAGTGCCTCCATCCAGGGAACCCTTAGGGCAGGGTTTCTCAGAAGATGCTCATCTGAGCCCCGCTCATGTGTTCTCATGGCAGCTTTTTGTTTTCTAATTCTCAACACATTTGTCATGATCTTTTCGAAGTCAGCTGGTCCCTGAGTGTCATGAGGGCTGGGGCCAGGTCCATCTTGTTTATGGCTGTGACCCCGACACCAGGCACAGCATCTGACACACAGAGGCTACTCAAACAACCGTCGGAATGAATGGCAGATGGACATGGTGATAACTGGAGCTAACATTTATTGAGTGCTTATTCTCACAACAGCACTGTGAGTTAGGTATAATTATTATCCCCATTTTATCAGTTTTGAAAACTGAGGCTTAGAGAAATCAAGGCACCCATGGCAGGTCACTCAATGGCAGAGCCTTCTAAGGAGGAGCACATAAATGCTCACAAACTGATTGATTACGGGGGAGGCAGAGTAGTGTGGTGGGAAATGCTGTAGTTGTCAGTCTGAGATGCGCATTTTGAGAACCAACCCATTCATTCATTCACTCATTTATTTAATAATTATTAAACCTCAGCCCGTGTGCTGGGCACTGGTGGGTACAGGTAACCAGGCAATCATGATACTGTGTGGTCAAAGCCAGGATGGGGAAAGCCCAGGGGTCTGTGAGCAGCCATGGAAGCCCCTGAACCACACTGTGTGAGGTGGACCTGAAGCAGCAGGTCACCGTGGCCGAGCAGACCGCAGGGGGAGATGCTTGCGGGGGTCGGGGGGGGGGGTGCGGGGAATGGCTGCATAGTTCTCGATGGAAGTGGCACAAGTGCCTGACAGTGGAAACCACCCTCCCCGCAGCTGCCCCAAGGCTCCGGGACCTCGCTGCTCCTCCCAGCCTTTGGTGGACAGGCCTCCGTGGGGGCCTGAGTCACTCTGCCCCACCCCAGGCCTGGAACTCTGCCCCACCCCAGGCTGGGTCGGGGCCACCTCACCTCCGAGTTGCAGGCATTCCCATTCATCTGGGCCCAGGGTCAGAGCTCAGTGATCTGGGCCAAACCAGGCAAAGGCCAGGTGCCCCGCTCTGCTGGTAGCCCTGAGCCTCTTCCCTTCTGTGGGACTCAGTTTACCCATTTGTAAAGGGCAGACTTTAGACTGTATGATTTCTACAGACCCTTTCTCACTTAACCTCCTGTGACCCAGTACATTACTGTCAGTATTGGAAGTGGACATGAGCCCTGGTGGTCTGGACTCCTTGTGGACATCTGGACTCCCAGCCTCCCCTGGACATCTGGATTAAGGGTAAAAAAAAAATCCAGGGATCCAATAACCCACGATTAATGGAGCAGCCTACTTTGTCCTTTTGGCAGCTGTCTGGAATGAGAAGAAAGGAGGAGCAGTTTCCCCCGAGGACCATGATTGTCCATCCACTGCCCTGCTCTTGCCCACTAGCTGGGCATTGTGAGAAACTTACCTTCCACCTAGCGTGCTCTGGGGCAGGACCCTTGCTAAAGGATGCCATTGACACGAACAAGCCAGAGGTCCAGGGAACTGCTTCCGCAGAAGTGGAGATGGGTTGCAGTAGGCCATTCTCATCCTTGGCTCAGTCCCCTCCACTCTTTTCCTAGCACCCCTTGGGGCAAGAGGCTGAGATGTGCCTGGTGTAGAGTGAGCTGACACATGGGAGGAGAAACCAAGGCCCCTGACCTCCAAGCCCCTAGATCACAGACCCCTGGGCCACTCTAGCTGCCCTCCAGTCCTCTCTACTCCTCAATCTCTCCCCTGTTTAAAACTCACCAAAGGCCTCCCAGCACATCTAGACTGAAATCCAAGGTTTTTCCCATGGTCTCCTGCCCTCTAAGCCCTCCTCACTTACTTCACTCTAGCCACACTGGCCTCCTTCCAACTTCTGGAAAATACCAATCTCTTTCCCACCTCAGGGCCTTTACACATGCTGTTCCCTCTGCCTGGAATGCTCTTCCCTCAGAACATAGCATGGCTGGCTCCTTGTCACTTACATCACTGCTCAGATCTACCTTCTCAGAGGAGACTTTCCTGATCCCCCTAAGAACAGCAGTCCCTCTTGTCCCTTATTTGCTATCACAGCTCCCTATTTCCATCATGGCTCTTTCCCTAAGCTGTAATTATTGATAATTGGTTTGTTCAATGGCCCTCTTCCTTACCCATCGGTAAGCTCTAAGAGGGCAAGGACTTTGGGGATCCCACGGCTATATTCCAAGCACCTAGTGTATAATGGCTGCTCAAGAAGTGTTTGTTGATGGAACGAAACACAAAAAGTATTAACAAAGTTCATCTTCCTCCTTGAATATTTTGCAGCTTCTATGGAGGTGAAAATGGCATATACTGGGCACCTGTTAAATATGCCAGTCTCTCTCACATACATTATTCTGCTGAACCTTTACAGTCTGTCCATTATACAGATGATGAAGTTGGGGTTCAGTGACCTGCCAGAGGTCACCCAGCAAAGGGTGGATTGATGGGTTCATTTAGTTGGGAAGCAGTCAACTGGGATCTCTGGGCATGAAGAATGCCATGGCAAATGGTAGTCAGGATTCAACCTCAAGTGTTTGACTCTATGTGAAGCCTACATTCTTTCTTTTTTTTTTTTTAACTTTTTATTTTCTATTGGAGTATAGCCGATTAACAATGTTGTGATAGTTTCAGGTGCACAGCAAAGGGACTCAGCCATACATATACATGTATCCATTCTCCCCCAAACTCCCCTCCCATCCAGGCTGCCACATAACATTGAGCAGAGTTCCCTGTGCTATACAGTAGGTCCTTGTCGAAGCCTACATTCTTTTTATCGTACTACACCTTCTGTCACACTAGAACTCAGCTCAAGATTAACAACAGATTTTTAGGTTCTGGAAGGCAGGCAAAGACCCAGACTGCATGGAGAGGTGGTCTTGCTTAGTGGTTATTGGTGTGTTTTGGAACTGGAGAGAGACCCGGGTTCAAAGAGGGGGGGGCCCACCACCTAGGCACCAGGGCACCCTTGCTGAAAGTAATCATTAGCATTGCTAGGCTAGAGCACCTTTGTTCTCAGGAAGAGTCAGCTGTGGGGTTATGTGTCAAGGGCTGTATTGGAAAAGTCAGGGAGTGGGCTTCTAAATCATACAGAAGCCCCTCCTCCCCCACCCCCAGGGGAGGGGGCTGTATGGCCTTTGGGTAGTGCCTTGCCCTCTCTGAGCCCCAGGGGTCATCTCTGAAAAATGGGCATGGCAGCATGGAACCAAATAGAGCTCTTAGGAAGATAAAGAGGAAAAATGAGTGTGGAGTTGTTGGTATATATAAAGTAACATAGAAATGTAAATTATCTAAAAATAAATCTATGTGAAATGCAGAGAGAGGTTGGGACTTGGAAGACCTCTGGGGTTCTTTTGGCAGTTATTGGCACCTACTGTGTGCCAGGTGCTGTGCTAGGGCCTGGGGTATAGGGATGAGTCAGACACGAACCCTGAGCATCTGGAGCTCCCAGTCTACTGGGGGACGTAAGCCAGCCACATACAGTGCGGGTATCCCTCCCAGTGGGATGTCAGGGGGAGTCTTCATGTGTGATATGGTAGCAGGAGCCAGACAGACCTGAGCCAGAACCCTCCTCTCCTCCCTGCATGACCTTGACCAGGTCAGGCCACCTCTCCAAGCCCCAGGCCTTCATCTGTAAAATGGGCCAGTCTCCTTTGCCGCTCAGAGTTGCCAGGACCTGGCACTCTGCAGGTACCAGGGTGGGGGACCTTGGGATGAGGGTAGCCAGTAGTTCCTGGGCAAAAAATGGTCCTGCACTGGGCAAAATCTGGGACTCAGGCGTGGGTGGTGACTTGCTTGCAGGAGTGGCCTGGGGACATTGAGGGTGGAAGAGAAGCAGCAGGAAGAGAAGCTCAGCAATTTCTCAAACCTGTTAAGCAAAGGAGGGCAGATATCCCGGGGAATTGGCCTGTGCCTTTATTTATGTTAGTAATCTCATTAAGGGGAAGGGGACTGGCTCTACCCAAGGTCAGTCCTGCCCAGGGAGGAGGGGGATGGCATATCCACCTGAGTTTACTCAGCCAGTGATTCTAGGCCAAGGTGCACCCAGGAAGGCAGGGTGTCTCGGGATGAATTTGTGGGTGTGTTGAGCGTTGCTCCAAGCCTTGGTGGGGCTGGCCTGAGTGAGGCCACCGGTCAATGTTGACGACTTCTCTGGGGCCTGGCGCTGTCCCAGAGCAGTGGCATTAGCAGAACCAAGACCGGCCAAACTTCGGGGAATTCAGGTGAGGCGAGAGGGGAGGAAGTTTGGGGGCCTCCGAAGGGCGGCGGTTTGGGGTTCCCCAGGGGGGAACACTGCTCCTCTGGCGCCGGGCTCGCAACGGAGAGGTCAGGCCAGTCGCCGAGAGGAAGGGAAGGGGCCCTGCCCTGTACCACCAGCGCCAGGCTAAAATCGGGCGGGGCCGCCCGGGGAGGCAGGGACGCCTGTGGCCGGGCGGGGTCTGCGCCCTACTCCCTGCGAGGCCGCCGGGTCCGGGCTGAGAGCGGCCTGCGAGGCTCGGGGCCAGGCCCGGCCAGAGGGAACTCGGTTCCTGGGCTGGGCACTGCGCGCCTGCGGCTCTTGCCCTACCGGCGGCTGCGGGCGCGGCGGCCCCCGCGCCCCCAGGGGCCGGGCCAGGGCGGGGGCTGGGCCCCGCGGGCGGGCGCGGGAAGGGGGGCGGCGGCGAAGCCTGCGACGCTCTAACAGGTGGGATCCCGCGGCGTGGTGGAGGCGGGCGCGGGAGGAGGAGGAGGAGGAGGAAGAGCAGCGGCAGTGGGAGCCTGAGCAGGACCAGGATGAGCCGCGCGAGCTGACAGCCACCGCCGCCGCCGCCCGCGCCCAGGCTCGGTCTCGCTCTCCGCGCCCGGGGCCGCTCCCCGCCTCCCGCCTCCCCCGGCCGCCCGCGGGGCGGCCCGCCCCCTCTGCACCTCCGGGCCCGGAGCTGCCTCCATCGCTCCTGCATCCCGGCCGGGGGGGAGGAGGAGGCGGAGCAGGAGGCGAGCCGGAGCCGCCGCCGCCAACGCCGCCGCCGCCGCCGCCCGAGCAGGACAGAGCGCGCCGCAGCCCCGCGCGTCCGGCCGCCGCCCGTGCCCATCAAGCAGCCGCGCCGGAGCTACACCGCGGGACAGCCCGGGCCGCGGCGCACCCCGGCTCGGCCCAGCCCAGCCCAGTCCCGGCACCGGGCGGCCCGGCGGCCGGCCCGCCCCCGAGGGCGCCGGGCGCGCCGGGAGGATGCCGAAACCGACGCTGCTGCTGCGCGGGGGCTGGGAGCGCGAGCGCAGCCCCGGGGACTCGGAGCTGGGCCGCCAGTTCCGGGACTGGTGCCTGCGCACCTACGGCGACTCGGCCAAAACCAAGACGGTGACACGCAGCAAATACCAGCGGATCGCCGAGGTCCTGCAGGGCGGCGGCGGGACCGGCGCGGGCAGCGGCCCGGCAGCCGGCGAGAAAGGCAAGTTCCAGTTCTGGGTGCGCTCCAAGGGCTTCCGCCTGGGCAGCGGCCGGGAACCCAAGATGGGCCAAGTGGTGTATGTGCCGGTCAAGACGGGCTCGGTGAGTGCGCGCGCGGCGGCCGCGGGCCGGTCCCGCCGCGGGGCTCGGGGCGGGCGGGGGCGGGGTGGGGGTGTGGATGTGTGTCCGAACGTGTGTCCCTGAGGTTGTCCCTGGGTCTGGCCCGCCCGAGGCGCACGCGTCCCTGCTCACCCGCCAGCCCCAGCCAGCCCGGGCAGCGCTCCGGGTTCGGGGCGTCCCTGCCCCCCTCTGCGCTGCTGCCCGGGCCGTGCCGGGCGGGCTGTCCCGGGCTGCTCACCCCAGCATGTTCCGTTCTCCCGTCCCCTCCCCCCGCCAGCAGGCGGCTGCTCAGAAGCCCGAGCCTCCCCCCGCCCGCCCCGGGGCTGCCTGTCCCGGGCGCCTCGCGCTCCCGCCCCCGGGCCGGCTGGGCGGTGTGGTGTGTGTGTGTGTGTCTGTGTGTGTGTGTGTGTGTGCGTGCGTGTGTGTGTGTGTGTGTGTGTGGAGGGTGGTGCCGCGAGGGCGGGGGGGCAGGGGCAGCCACGGGACGGGGAGTCAGCTCGGCTTCCCAGCGCCAGGGGAGGGGGCCCGCCCGGGCACTGTCTACCCGACCCCACCCGGGGCTGGCCCGGGGAGGGGCAGCCCGAGCCGCAGCCTGGCGCAGGAGCAGCCTCCCGCGGGTGGGTGGGGCGCCCCCTCCGCCCCCTCCGCCCCCCGGGCCCCTCGCTCCCCCCTCCCTGGGACGGGGGCGGCCTGACCTATCCATCCCCTCCCCTCCCCCGTCCCCGGGGCCGGCCCGGTCCGGGCGGGGTGGCGTGGGGGAGGGGACGGGGAACCGCAGCCGCCGACAGGGAGGAGGCGGGCGGCCGGGCGGGGGCGTCCCCTCCGGCCCGGGGCGCCCTGGAGAGGGCGTGCGGCGTGGGCCCCGAGGCTCCCCCGCCGGGACCTCATTGTTCTGCAGCGGGTGGGGGCTGGGGGGGCGGCTGCTCCCGGGGTGCTGCTGAGCTTTGAACTTTCCGTCGCGGAGACCCTCCATTAGTGCGTTCAGCCCCTGGCCCGGCCGGGCCAGGCCAGCCTCCCTCCCTGCCCCCCTCGCTCCCTCCCCGGCCTCGCCCGGCCCGAGCGAGCGAGCGGGGCCGCCCCGCGCCGGCCTCCCTCCCTCCCTCGCTCCCCCGCTCCCCGCTCCGTGCTCCTCCCCCGTCCGGCCCGCCCGCCCCGCGCTCAGCCCAGTCCCCGGCCGGAGCGGGCTCTTCACACACAATTGATTCGGTCGTTACGAAAAGTGCACTTGTCCCCTCCCCCTCCCCCTCCGGCAGCCGCCCGGGCCCGGCCCGCGGGGTGAGGGGGCCGCGAGGGAGGGAGGCGGGAGCCGGGGAGCGGATCCGGAGGCGCCTCCCCCCTCGCCCAGGGGACGGGGCTGCAGGCCGCGGGGAGTGGGGAGCCGTGAGCGCAGAGGGCGGGCGGCCCATCTGCGAGGAGCGCTGATAACCGCGCCGCTGCCGCTGCGGCCGCCAGCGGCCCATCTGCGCCGCTGCCGCCTCCGGCCGGACACAGAGCAGGGGGCCGGGCCGAGGGGCGCGCTGGGGCCGGATTCCCCGGGGGAAGGCTGGGGTAGTGTCCCACCCTGAGCGAGTCGGGGACCTTCCAGCCTAAATCAGTGCTCTCCGCCAAACGCGGGGAGTCTGGGTCATTGTCCCCCCTCCCCCGATCAAGTCAGGGACCCCTCCCCGAGCCCAAATTGGTGCCCACTCTCCCACACGGGGAGTAGGGGTCATTGCTTCTCCCCAGCCTAGGTCAGCCCTCCCCACTCTGCCAGTTGCTAACCCGTCTCGGTTCTCCTCCATCTTGGGCTAGTGCCCCCAGCCTAAGTGTGGTTTTTCGAGGTCAGTGACCCACCAGATGGTTGGCTGGGTCCACACCCCCTACCCTGGGTCATTGCCCTCAGCCATCCAGGCTTCCCAGGTCAGTTAGTGCCCCTCACCCCCATCCCATTCTGGTTATCCCTCCCCAGGGAGCTGGGAGTCTTGGCTCAACCTCCTTCTTGCCTGAGGCAGGAGCCCCCACTCCACCCACTCCTGGAGTTGGGAGGGCAGGTGACCCTCAGACAGGGCAGCTAGCTCACCGGTTCTCTGAGCTGGTCCACCTCTCCCCTAGGGAGTGGGCATCATGGGGCCGTCAGTCCCCCTACCCCTTTAGCCACAGAGCTGTCAAGGCGGAGCAAGTGCACACACACCCACCCAGGCCACATGCAGAAATTGGGTGCTAGGCCTGGGCCCCAGGTCCTGCCAGCCTTCGGATCCTCCATGAGGCCCACGCCGACCCGCTTTGCCTGGCAACAGGGGCCTTGAAAGACTCCACCCTAGCTCCCAGACCAATAATAAGCCCTCCCAAGGGACCACCTGCCTGGGAGGCAGAGAAAGGGAACCCAGGCCTCCCTGCCCAGGCTGCCAGGGGGACGGCAAACACAACAGACGTGCCCTCCTGCGACAGCCCGCCCCTCAAGCTACCCACGCCCACCTGGCTGGCCTGCTGGTCCCCAGGGAGCCCGTTAGTTACCTGCACTCGCCCAGTCAACCGGAGCCAGCGGCAGGAGATGCCCTTAGTCCTGCCACCCCCAGCTCCAAGCGCCTTCCTGGGGCTCAGTTATTATTTTTACATTTCCGTTGTCCTTTCACTGATCGAAGAGGAACAAATCCTGCTGGGAATTCTGGGGCAGCCATGGACTCTTCCTGGGAGGAGCTGAATGGGACCTTCTTTGAAAGGTGCAAAGGACATTCCCTACCTTCACTGGCTTTTACACACACACACAGAGGAAAGTTATCATTGCCTCTGGTGGCAGTTGGGAGATATCCTATAGTTTTGTCCTGGGTGGGTTTTTGTGAAGGTCATTGGGCCACAAACCTTTGTCTGAGACATTTGTTTGGCATCCACAGGCCTTGTGGGGGCACTGGGGCATTGGAGTGGGTTGGACTCAGAGCCTGCTCCCTGGGCACCCAGCTGCTGGGGGTGGGGGTGGGCATAGCTCAGGATCTGATCAAGAAGCCCATGGAGGCTCCAAGCGAGGGCAGGCGGGCAGGCAGAGCAATTTCGGCCAAGAGGGGGTATGGGAGTTGTGTCATGCAGCCGCAGAACAAGGGCCCCCTGCGCCCCTGCGTGGGCTCAGGTCCCCAGGGTGGCCATGGTATGTCATCTCCCTTCCATGTTGCTCTCTGGCTGCCCCCTGCGTGGGCCCCCTTTCCTCTTCCCACAGCCATATGTGGTGCTGCGGTTGGGGCCCTTCCGAGTCCCGGCCGTGGAGGGTCGATGATCTGACACCACTTGTCCCGTCCCATCTGGCCCTGAGCTTTTCTGGGTGTGTGTGACAAAGGCTTAATCTGTCCGGACGGGCCCAGGGCGGAGAGCAGGGCGCGGGGAATTACACTCTGCGGGGCCTCCTGCAGCTGGGGCCCGCTTGGGGGGCGGGGTGGGGCGGGGCGGGGGTCGAGCAGAAGCCAGGGCATGGGGGGGAGAGGCAAGTTGGTCTTCGGTTTGCAGGTTGTCACAGGAAATAGATGTGGAGGCGGAGGGCTGAGGGGAGGAGGGCGGAGTCCTCCACCGGGCAGCACGGGGCGCTCCTGGGGACAAGATCTTTCTGTGACAAGAGCCAGCCGGGCCTCCTGACTGGGCAAAGCCTGGTTAGGATTTATTATTTCTTGCGTTTGGCCTGTTCCGACCTCTGTGGCTGCCAAGCCCGGAGGCGGGGGCCGGGTGGGAAGCAAACCCTTTGCTAGCGAGACCCTCCGATTCCATTCCAGCCTCAGCCCAAAAGTGAACCAACCCCTTTCCTTTTCCTCTGGTCTCTCGGAACAAGGCTGTCCCGGCGCCTGCAAGGGCCACAGGTTATGTCTGGGGTGGGGCCCCGGGCCATCTGTCAACTCCCAGGACCAGGGAGCCCTCAGGGTCCTTGGAGATAGATGTTCTCAGCCCAACTCTACCATCTTCCGGATGGGAAAACTGAGGCCCTGAGAGAGGAAGTTTCCGCTGGTGGGGAGCTAGGCCTGGAACGAAGATCTCTGCGCTCCACTGAGGCTTCTCTGTGGGCCCATCACATGCCAGGAATCCCCCCATTAGAGCCCCGTCCCCCGAGGGGGAAACGCCAGATTGCCAAACTCCACTCTCAGCACCGGGCTTTTGCGAGCCAGACCCCAGGTGTTCCACTGGCCAAATTGACTAATGGTGGTCTTTTCCCAGTTTGCAGACAGTGTTCATTTAGTGGAGAGCATTTTCACAGTCTTCAGCCTTTCTCCCCAGAGCTTTTGTGTAAACCTTTGGCACCTGCGGCCGCTGGTCTGGGCAGGAAATGGCCTCTGACTTAGCACAACATAATATATGCTGTGACCTTCGGTTGAATACCTCAGTATTTCCTACTTTTCTCTAAATTGTCACCATAGTGACCCTTTCTGAGTCACCTACCGTGTGCCTGTCCCTGTGCGTCAGGTTCTCACAGTGGCCCAGAGGTCACTGCTGCTGTCACTGCCATCCTTCAGATGAGTAAACTGAGGCTTAGGGAGGTTTAGAACTTCCCTAAGGCCTCACCGCTGACAGGGCACGCTGAGCTTGGGTGCCGTCTGTACACTCCTCTACTCTGACCCTCTCTGGATGTCTTACAGCCTGATCTGCTTCATAGGGCTTTTTGTGACAAGCTTTCAGTCCATTACACCCTAATCTGAATTAGTGTAGAAGAATCCTCTAGTCAAGATGTCTGTAATCACAGGCTGGTGCTTGAGGCAGGACTGGCTCAGTATATGGTGTCTGGGACTTGCCTGGGGCGTGCAAGGGTGGGTATGGAGTGAGGAGAAGGGAGGAGGCCTATCTTGTCCTGGGTCCTGGGGGCTTTCAGGGAGAAGGTTGGCAATGACATGGGCCCTGTTTGGATTTCTCATGAATGGCAGAAGTGGGCTAATTTGTTAATTAAGCCTCAGTGATTTGGGTGAATGTGGTCTTGGAGTCTCGCAGGGGGGGCGGGGCGCTGCAGTTCGGAGCCTGGGTGATTGCTGGTGGATCAGGCTCTGCCTTCCCGGGGCCACTCCTCCGGATCCTGGGTCACTTTCTGCTGGTGGTGGGGGCAGCATGCCCCGCTCGTCCTTGGGCGAGGCCTGGCATGAACATTCTCTCCTTCGCTACAGGCTGCCTTCCCATCCCTGAGCGTCTGGGAGTCAGGAGGCCCAGTTGGGACCCTAAAAACCCTGCTGGGAGGATGGGGGGTGGGGGCCTGTGGCTGGGGCTGCCCAGGGACAAAGGTCAACGGTCCAACCCAGCCTCAGGCAAACCTGGGCTTCTCCAAGCCAGCTCTTAGCTTAGAGGTTGTGGGACTGATTGAGTACCATGCACATGCACGTGCACTCCTGGGCTAGAGCATGTGTGTGCATGTGGGTGTGCATGCAGGAGTGTGGCTGTGTGGGCCTGAGTGCGCCTGTGCCTGTCCATGTGCAGGCTGGGGATGCTTGTGTGCCCGGGGCAGTGTGTGTGTGTGTGTGTGTGTGTGTGTGTGTGTGTGTGTGTACAGGTGGAGGGGGACTGCATGCTTGTGATTGTGTGTGGTTGTGAGTGGCTGTGTTGGCAGATGTGCAAGCACCTGGGGTGTGGGCATTGGCAGACCACGAGTGTGACTGCGTGTGCATGCCACATGTTCAGGATCCTATTGAAAAACATCCTGTCCTTTGGCAGTGAGGAGCTGACGGGGTGTCCTTCATTATAACCAAGTCAGCCGGAGCTGCTGGTCTGGCCCCTTGCTGCTCCTGGGGTCTCAGCAGCTGCTGAAGCATAGTGTGAGGGAGGGAGTGGACACAAGAGGTGGTGCCATGTCCCTGTCCCCATGATTGTGGCCAAAGCACCTCCTTGTTTCCAGCAGCCTTCCTCCTCCTTCCCCCCTACTCTCTGCTCCACAAGGGCAGCAGGTAAAACTTGTGACCTTTGCCATGGTGGCACTTACCAAGCCCAAAGCTAAGCCCCATGGGGGGGCAGGGTGGGAGAGAGGCTTCTGAACTTGAAGCGAGGGGGCCAGGACCGATCCTAACGCACCCACTTCCTTGCCATGTGACCTCGGGCAAATAGCTTGCTTGACCTCTCCAAGTCTCAGTTTACTCATCTGGAAAATGGGCTCCAAAGCCCCACTTCCAAGAGGCTTGGCAAACTGGAAGAGGCTCTGTTATCATTTCAGGAGGTCACTCTGCCAACCTCTGTCAAAGCCAAGCCTGGGCCCTAGGCCCCAAAACAGGAGAAGGAGCCAAAGGCAGCTGGGAGAGGGCCCACCAAGGCGGGTGGCTTGTTAGAACAAGGACTTCTGAGTCCACTTTCTGCCCCTGGCCCACCCTGACATAGAGAAAAGGTGAAGGGCTTGGGGTGTCAAGCCACAGGGTCCTGGATACAAATCCCAGCTCTGCCCTTCCACCCGTTTGGCCTTAGGATTATCAGCTCCATTTCACAGATGAGAAAACTATCTTCCTCCTAAGACTGGTATAAAGATGAATGCATTAATGCATATAGAGCCTTAAGAATGGAGCAAGTCTTACAAAATGTTAGTTGCTATGTGATCTCACTGAGCCTCAGTTTCCTCATCTGGATTATGGGGATGGAAATGAAATGTCATGGATATTAAGTGGGATAATGGAAATAAAGCCCCCAGCCAAATCCCTGGCATGTAGTTGGTGGGAAGCAACTATTAGTTCCCTAGAGATTGTGTCTGGGTTATTTCTGTGTCTCCAGTGCCACTGGGGGCCTGGTTAATGTTGTACTGAATTACACAGAACACCAGCGAAGTCTTGGTGAGGGCCATAGGTGAGGCATGAGCCGCCAGGGCTGGGGACTTGAAGACTCAGGGTCCCTCTCTGCCCTGGCTGGCTCCTGCCCTGCTCTGAGCCTCAGTTTCCCTAGTCATTGCACAGCGAAGCCTCCTGTGGCGCCTCCTGCCTTTGAATCCCTTCCTGGCGCTGGGGTTGCCCAATCCCAGAACTCAAGGAGGGGTGCTGGAGAGGTGAGAGTGGGGGCTTTACCCAGGCCTGGAGGCACTCGCCAGGTGGGAAGGTAGAAGGGTGAGCTGCCCAGAGGCTTCTCACCACCTGACGCCCCCCACACACCCCTGCCCCAGTCCCTGGCCGGGAGCCTGAGCTCCGGGCTCTGGGCTCTTCCAGAGAACACAGTGAAGCTGGTGTAATGACTGCCCGCCCTGGGGCAGGGGTCTGAGCATATCTCTCATGTTCTCAAGCCCCTGCCATGTGCCAGACACTCCATTTCATTTCATCTCCCCCGGATTCTGTGAGGTAGATGAGAACTTGGCATCAGAGAGGCCAGGGAACCTCCCCGAGCACCACAGTGAGCAAGTGGCAGGGCCTGGGTTCCGTGGCTCTTTGACCCTCTCAGCCCCGGGGCACGGAGGTAGGGGCCCACAGGTGCCCTGGCTCTCCCCACCTCCCCACCCCAGGCTCACAGTGGCCCCTCATCTGAGGACACCCTACAAAACTTCCCAGAGCTCGAGGTAGCCCTCTTACCTGTCTGGACCCAGCCTGGTGGGAGACAGATGCCACCCCTCCCCGTCGCCCACACCTTCACCCTCTCACCTCAACTGCAGCTCCAGGCCCAGCCTGGCCTGGGCAGGCTGCAGGGGGCGGAGAGAGAGAGCACTTGTCCTCTCCCCACAAGGTCAGCGACTCCCGCAGCGTCCAGTCCTCTCGGCCACCCTGGTACTCCGGGTTCCTCAGCCTCAGATGGAGGGACTAAGGCCAAATGCGAAGGAGGGAGCTCCAGGTCCCACAGAGCACCAGGGCTGAGGGTGAGCCCATCTGGTTCCAAAGCCGGGGATCATTCATTCATTCATTCATTCGCTTACTCACTCGCTTGTTTGCTCCTTTCACCACCCTCCGCATCACAGCGGCTCCATCCTTCCCTGGCTCAGGCCACACCTGGGCATCATTTTGGACTCTTTTCTCTTACCACCCCTCCCTCCCCATCCAACCATTTGCAAATTCTGTTGGTTCTACCTTCAAACTACAACTCAAATTTTACCTTCTCACCACCTCCACTGCCTCCAGCCTCGTCCAAGCCTGGAGATGCGTCAGCCTCCCCACTGGGCTCCCTGTGTCCACGCTGCCCCCCTGTAATCCCCTGTGGCTCACACAACCAGCAAATCAGCAAAAGCAAAAAGCAAATCAGATTCTCTCCCTCCCCTGCTCAGAACCCTCTAAGATTCCCGTCTCACTCAAAGCAAGAGCCAGAGTCTTTCCTGAAGCCTACAGACCCTGCATGATCTGGCCCAGCTGCCTGCTGCCCTCACCACCCTCCACCCTCCCCTTGCTCATTCAGTGTCAGCCACACTGGCCTCCTTGCTATTCTAAAAACTACCAAACACGATCCTGCCCCAGGGCCCTTGCACTGACTGTTTCCCCAGTCTGGAACACTCTTCCCCCCAGATCTCTACATGGCTGCTCCCCTCCTCTTTCAGATCTTTGCTCACATGTCACCTCCTCAGAGAAGCCCTCCCTGATCACCCAGCCAGGACCACCTTAGGTTCATTGGACCCTCTCTCTTTCTACTTAATTTTCTCTATAGTCCTTACCACCCTCTGACATTGTGTATGTATTTTACTAGTTTATATATTTAGTATCTTTCTCCCCACAAGGCTATGATCTCTGCCAGGGTAGACCAGCCTGCTTGGTCCACTGCTCTATCCCTAGGGCCCAGAATAGCCCCTGCTCCTAAGGGACTCCCCACTGTGGGGGCAGCAAATGCCTTAGAGCAGGAGTCTGAGAGTCGCCCATGCCTTCTGCACTCAGAGGGCCTCAGGAGCCCCAAGGCCCAGACCCATCCTCCTGCCTGAGGGCGTCCAAGGAGTCCTCAGGGAGGCGACATTTGAGCTGGACCTTGAGCGCCAAAACAAATTGTTCAGCAAGAACAGAACACGGGGAAGCTCACTCCAGGGGGTGGGAATGTGAGCAAGGGCTAGGGGTGGGACAGGTTTTGGGGGGTCAGTGTAGGCTGTGTATGATGGTGACCGGGGCCACCTTCCTGGAGAAGCGGGTTCTACAGAGCATTTCAGATGCGGTGGGGGGTGGGTGAATGGTCAGATCAGCTTGAGAACCACTTGGGGATCCTGAGGGGGATGAGCTGGTGAAATCACTTGGGGCCAAATGGAAGAGAAGGATCTGGAAAGCCACTCAGAGGAGCTGGTGCGTCAGAATCAAGGAGAGCTGGGAGTTCGCAGGAGGGTTTTTAAGTAGAGGGGAGAGAAGGTTAGATTCATGTTTTAGAAGGAGTCTCGGAATGCGAGATGTGGCAAGAGGGAGATGTGTTACAGAGAAGGAAAAACAGGAGGCCGGGAAATAGGCGCGGAGAGAGAAGGCCGGCCTGGGGCGAAGAGGAGGGGCTGGTTCCTTCGTAGGACAAGAGGTTGAGTGTCCGGGGCTGGATGACATGGGGAGGGGAGAGGGGGGCAAGGGAAGCTTGATGGTTGATAGTCACAGTTGACCCAGTATCCTTGGGTGGAAAGAGAGGCGTTTAGGAAACCAGGAACGCAGGCAGACACACACATCTGGGGTGATGGCCCAGGGGCAGGGTCCAGTGGGCGGAACCCAAGAGCTGTCCCCAAGGCTGGTAGCATGTGGCAGTGAGAGGCCATGGAGGAGACCTGGTGACTCAGGTCTCAGTGGGGCCAGCTCAGGAGTCATCATGTTCGTGGGGCCCCCTTCCCAGCTTGGAACCCTCCCCGCCCCGGCTGGGACCTGATGCAGGCTCCTGGGAGGCCTGTGCTTGGTGGATGACTCATCGCTTTCTCGGCATCCCCAGGCTGAGGAAATGTTCAAGGAGACATGGGGCCCTTCCTTTGGCAGGCCAGGCCCTGACTGGATGCTGGCAGGTCGAGAAAAACACACTCGGCCTCAGGCCTTGTCTGAGAGCATCCTGAGTGCGTGTCTCCAAGAGCCCCTGGCTTCCACAATCGCACACATCCTCAACTGCCCTGGGAGGCCATCATGACCCCATTCTACAGGTCAGTGAACCAAGGCACAGCCTCTGCTGGGCACCCAGCTAAGTCACCACTTGGTACTTCAGTTTCTTCATCTTTAAAATGGGCCTGATGATTGTCCCTCCCCTATAGGGTTGTTGGGAAAAACTGAAGGAGGAAATCATGTGATGCTCAAGTAGTGGGATTGTCATTTTCATGAGGATGTGGAGAGGGGTCCGCCCAGGCAACAGGAGCTCTCTACTGGGTAGAGCAGCCATAGGGAAGGCCAGAGGGTAACATAGCCAACAACAGACCTGCATTTGGATCCCAGCTCTGCCACCAGCTCCTGGTTCTGGGCAAATGGCTTGCCTGCTCTGATCCCCTGACCACTTGTATATAAGCGGGTGATGACCCACACCCTGGGGGGTAGTTGGGAAGATGACATAACACCAAGCCTGACAGACAGGCCACCAAGTAGGGGCTGTCGCTCCATCTCAGGGTTCCTCAGAGGATTCCCCCCACCCCAGTGTGAAGATCCCCAAACCAGACAGCTGTTAACCTCCCAAGTGTGCTTCAAGCCCGAACCAAGAGGGAGAGGGGAGGGGAGGCAGCTCAGAGAGTTCAGGCTAGGAAACTCCCTGGGCAATGGGGTCTCTCTGGGAGATCTGGGGGCTGGGACAGGAGCAGAGCAAGGGGCAAAGGATTTTGTGTTGAATGTAAGGCCCCTATAGGTCAGCAGAGGAGTACGGAGTGTGGAGGTAGGGGCTGGGCTGGGTCCAGGCTCTGCCATTTACTGCTGTGCAGTCTTGGGCAGGTCACTTCCCCTCTCTGAGCCTCAGTTTCCTCATCAGTAAAATGGGGTGATAATAGCTGTGGCTCACTATATCCTCCTTCTATACTGTGTTCTATAGTATGTATATACACTATACTGTATACTATATTTTATAATCTAGAAGCATCTGTACAAGGCGTGGCCATAATAAAGCCCTCAATAAAAGGGAGCTATAATTAGGATTATGATTTTGAGCCAATCAATAACCCACGAATCTGTGACAAGGCCATTCAAGCCGTGCGGCTGAGTTGGGCTTTGGAGCTCAGACTGGCCCCAGGTTTGCATTGAGCTGTGACTCACTAGCTGGATGACCTTGAAACAAGTTGCTCTCTGAACCTCAGTTTCCTCCTCTGTAAAATTGGCCCAGTAGTATTCCCCATCTCACAGGGTTGCTGTGGGGAGGTGAAGAGAGACTCCATGTCAAGTGCTCAGCACAGGAAGCAGGAGCTTTTCTGTACTTGCCCCTGTGATGTGGCCAGTGGCAAGTAGAGCTAGGAATTGGGGTCTGGGGCAGGGCCAGTGGATGCTGGAGCAGAGAGGTACAGAAGAGGGAGAGGACAGAGGCAGAAAGGAATATGCAGGGAACTGGAGGGGAGGACTTCTAGGAGGAGGGCTGGTCAGCTGGGTCTGCCCCGAGGATTAACAACCCCCCCACTCCCAGATCTGGATGAGAGAAGGCTTTGATGGAAGCCAGAGGGCAGAGGGAAGGTGCTGAGCCAAAGCAGGTGGGAAGGAGAGACCAGAAGTCTTGCTGGTCCAGTCAGCAGTTGGCTGTCAGGGAATGAGGGCGAGAGGGGCCGTGGGCTTCCCCAAGTCCAGGCTGCCTATTATGGGACTAAGAGTGGGTGTGCTCCCCAGGGTAGAGAACCCTGGGTTCAAATCCTGTCTTACCAACCAGCTGTGCAACTTGGACGCATCTCAACCTCTCTGAGCCTCCATTTCCACATCTGTAAAATGGGGATAGTGATATCGACTACCTTTTAGGGTTGTTGTGGTGATCATTTGAGATACATTCTCAGTCAGTGCCTGCTGCTGAGCAGAAACAATGACAGTCATGACACAGCTAGTATTTGTTGAGTGCTTGCGAAATGCCAGGCGCTCTGCTAAACACATGCACATGCCTCCATGTGCTTGTCCAAACATGGCTACCATTATGATCCTCATCTTTTTTTTTTTTTAATTAATTAATTAATTAATTTATTTTTGGCTGGGTTGGGTCTTCGTTGCTGTGCACGGGCTTTCTCTAGTTACGGCGAGAGGGGGGCTACTCTTTGTTGTGGTGCGCAGGCTTCTCACTGAGGTGGCTTCTCTTATTGCGGAGCATGGGCTCTAGGCGCACGGGCTTCAGTAGTTGTGGCTTGCGGGCTCTAGAGCACAGACTCAGTAGTTGTGGTGCACGGGCTTAGTTGCTCCGCGGCATGTGGGATCTTCCCGGATCAGGGCTCGAACCCCTGTCCCCTGCATTGGCAGGTGGATTCTTAACCACTGCGCCACCAGGGAAGTCCCATGATCCTCTTCTTGCTGATGAGGAAGTTGAGGCTCAGAGAGGTTAAGTAACATGCCTGAGGCCACACAGCTGGTAAGAGGCAGAGCAGGGACTTGAGCCCATGTGGTGGAGAAGTGTCATGTCCTTTACTCCCTAAATCACCCATCCTCTTTGACAGTAAGATGAGGATCATGGGGTCCCCTGTGGTATTACACGGGCTTGGACAGTGGCTCTTCCCAGGATGGGGAGGCAGGCGTGAGTCTGTCTGGCAGAGTGTGCGGACTCTGGAACACACTGCTTAGGCGCAAATGGGATCTACTGGTAGAGTTGACCCTCGGGGGTCACCGAGGGATTCTGTGGTTCGGGGAGGGCCAGGTTGCGGCGTGGAACCCCACGGCCAGCCAGCCAGCAAGCCAGCCAGCCAGCCGGCCAGCCAGCCAGCGTGCTGCACCCAGCTCAGGCTGGGGAGCTTTGTGCCCACCAGCATGACATAAGGCGTGGCTCAACGACCAGGTCACAGGCAGCTGCCAGCAGCCCTGAGAGGGTGTGGGTGGCCACTGCCTGGCCTGGGCGGCACCCACGGAGGCTGGGGAGGAACTCAGGAGGGCTCTTAACGAGGAGGTAAGCCATGAAACAGCAGAGGAGGGGATAGGGCCTCCTAGGATGGGGAAGGGGCGCTGTGGGCAAAGGAGCACAAGAGAAGTTTGTTTTTAAGGTAATACACACACCTGACTTAACGCAACAACCACCAAACAGCAGCCTCCAAACAGCGAGAAGTGCCCAGCCCACCCCTCCACCTAGTTCCCCTGCCCAGAGGGGTCCAGTCCCTTATGTGTCTTCCCTGATATACTTGGCTCTGGAGCTGGCCTACCTGGGTTTGAATCCTGAACCTGCCATATACTCGCTGTGTGACTTGGGCAAGTTACTCCACCTCTCTGTGCCTCGGTTTCTACATCTAAAAAGTGGGGGTGATAGGTAATAGGAACTGCTTCTCTGGACTGTTGTGAGGACCAGGCTCCTAAAGCCTAGCAGAGGGCAGGGCCCATGGCTGTGTGCTCCGGGAGCACAGGCTGTCTCTGCTGCTGTTGCTGTTACTATTACCGCTGTGATTACTGTTGTGCAAGTGTAGTTACGCACACTGGGTGTGCAGTTTAAATGCCCAGCTCCCCTGGCAGGTCCTGAAGGTCAGTTTTCATTGCTTCTGCCCATTTAGGAAGAGGCAGAGGTGAGAGGTCAGCCCAGAGGTCATCCCAATGGTCCTGCATATTGAGACAAGCCTCTGATGTGGAGGGACTTTACGTCATCGGCTGGACCCCCGGAACTAGCCACCAACCCATGCAGGGCTTGTGGTTCAGGGACTCCATCTCCTGCCCCTGTGCTGGAGACATGAGGTGGCGGCGGGGACAGGAAGGAGGAAGGGGCTGTGGAGAGAGCCCTGGGCCAGGCTCCAGAAGATGGGGATTCTGCCACTTCTCACCCCTAAGGTTCTTGAAAAAGTTCCCAGCTCCAAGCCTTGGTTTCCTTATCAGGAAGGTGGTACCAGGCTGCGGTGAGGAGCCAGGGCAACGCCTCAGATGTGATGTACCATTGGGCTGTTGATAAGAACACCACCTTCAGGTTTCTGCCCGCAGGGGATTTACAAGTGAGTTGATGGTGTCATTGATAAGATCCCAATTTGGGAGGTATTAAAGTGCTGCTTAGTAGCTGAGTGACCTTGGGGAAATTAATTAACTCTCTGGGCCTCAGTTTCCTCCTCTGTAAAATGGGCATAGCAATAGAACCTGCTCTGTGGGGTTGTTGGTAAGAAACGGAGGCAGGGGTCTGGCTCACAGTAAGACTCTGTGATTGGCAGAGCCTTGCAGTTATTTTAAGGAACTCAGACAAAGGTGAGAAACCACCAGCAAACAATACAGGGGTGCAGGCAATCCATTCATTCACCTATTCAATCAGCAAACTTTGATTGGCACCTGCTGTGTACCAGGTCCTGTTCATTCATTCCACAAAGATTTACTGAGCACCTACTATGTGTCAGGAGTGGTGAATAGGACAGATTTGATCTCTGCCCTCCCAGAGCTGGGAGTTCCAGGTACCTCCACTAGCTGCTGGCCAGGGGGCACCTAGGGCCTGACGTGTCATCCAGCTGGTTGGCTCAGGCAGCTGGGCCCCTGTCCCCATTGTGGTGGACTTGCTGAGCTCAAGGGGGCCACTTCTGCCTGGTGTCCCCAAGCTAGCCCTGCTGCCCCCACGTCTGGCTCCTCTGACTCCCCCTTTCCCAGAGAAGTAGAACTCGGGGGGGTGGGGGAGTGTGAAGGGCCTTTTTCTTCAGCCCCTCCCACCCCAGTTCTTGTCACCCCCTCCCCAGCAACAACACTCATTGTCCTTCCTATTTTCTCCTCTTTACACAGCGGCCAAAGCGCAGTATTAAAAATGTAAACCTGACCATGTTCCTTCTCTGCTCAAACCCTTCTGTGGGTCCCAATCACTGTCTGAGCAAAAGCCACCAAGACCCACAAGCCCCAGCTCTGCCCCTCTCCACCTTCTGGGCTTCTGCTCACTGCCCTTCGGCCACACTAGCCTCCAGGCTGTCCCCCAGCCCTCACTGGGCCCTGCTGACATGTCACCTCCTCAGTGAGGCCCTCCCTGACTGCTTTTCCAAAACGCCCTTTATTCCGCATCACTCTCAAGCCCCTTGCTCCAACTATGAAGCGCTTATCAATAACTGACTAATGCTGTATTTTGTGTGTGTTCCTCTGGGCTCCACGAGGACAGGGGTATGTGCTCTCTTGCTCCCTGCTGCATTCCCTGGTGCATTCATTCACCGATTTACTGAGCACACTTTGATTGGCACCTGCCGTGTACCAGGTCCTGTTCATTCATTCCACAAAGATTTACTGAGCACCTACTATGTACCGGGAGTGGCGAATAGGACAGACTTGATCTCTGCAGGTCCCAGGGACCCCCTGCTAGCACCTGGTGCATGGTATGCACTCAGAAAATATTTGTTAAATGAATGCCTCTAACCTTTTCATTCTCCTCTTTGTGCCTCAGTTTCCTCCTCTGCAAAATGGGGGACCAGGGCTGTTATGGGGCCTACATGAGGGCTGGTTTGCTGGCCAGGATCCCATCAAGGGCTGTCTGACCCACCCAACAAGCAGGCTTCTCCAGTCCTAGGGCTGAGAGAGCCAGAGGAAGGCTGGCAGGGTCAGCAGGTGGTCAGGGAAGGCTCCAAGCCCCACATGGAGGCGTCTGGACTTATCCTGGCCATGTTGGGAAGCCTAGGTGGGGCAGGGACACAGCTGTGGGAAGAGGGGAAGAGAAGCTGGCCTGAAAGGCGGTCTGGGGCTGAGGAGATGTGGCTGGGTGGTCCCTTAATGGGGCCCCAGAATGCCAGCTCTCAGGTGGTGGGAGTGACTGAGTATTACAGAGCAGGGGAACATGGGGAGGGAGGCTTTTAGGGAACCGAGTCTGGTCCAATGTGAGCAGAGACTGGAGTCGGAGGCCCAGGGAAGCTCTGGGTTCTAGGGCACAACAGCCCAAATGGGAGCAGAAGCTACAGAAATGAGGAGGAGGGGGCTGGTGGGGGCTGGAGGAATGGATCCAACAGTCTCCTCCTTGTATTAGCTGCTTTGTTCTCCATAAAAGCCTCTTCATCATTCATTTATCCATTCACTCATTTACTCATTGACAACTTGGAGAGAACCTCCTGGGGTGCAGTGGTGAGCCTCACAGATGTGGCTCTTGCCCTGGCAGAGCTCAGGATGCACTGTGGGAGACAGATGCTACAGGACATGGTGATAGCAGTGGTGGTTGTGATGATGATGACGGTGATGGTGGTGGTGGTGGTGGTAGTGATGGTGGTGGTAGCGGTGGTGAGGATGGTTGTGGTGATGGTGATGGTGGTGGTACTGGTGATGGTGGTGACGATGGTGGTGACGATGCTGGTGGTGATAACGGTGATAGTGATGGTGAGGTGGGTGGTGTGTCAGCTACCATTTATTGAGTGCCCACTGGATGCTGGGCTGCTCTAAATGCTTCCTGTGTGTTTGCGCTCTGGGCTCCTGCAACCACCCCGTGAGGCACTGAGATCTTACTCAGCTTGCCTGAGGCCCCCTGTGAACCAAGGGCGGCACCGGATGTGAACCCAGGCAGGCAGGCTGACCAGCAGCTGCTCCTAGCCATGGCCACCTGCCACTTCCAGCAGGCAGCTCCCCCTCACTGTGATCACTGTCAGGTCCCTTTCTTGCCTCCTGAACCCAGCACCTAGCACGGGGCCCAGTGCTAGGGAGAGCGCATGAGTTGGACTTGCCTGAACAAGGTTGGAGGTCAGGCTTTGCCCCAGCAAGCTTGGGCAAATGATGGCCTGGCTCCTCTGCCCTCAGCACCTCATTTGTGAACGGGAAGAACCTCCAGGGAGGCCGCCAGAAGGTCAAGGAACCCCAGCCCTCACTGGAGCAGTTGATGTTTCCAGGGGGAGACCCCATTCCCTAATCAGGAGGCAAGAGAGAAAGACTCAGTTCGGAGTCTGCCTCCAGGTGTGGGATGAGGAGGGGCACGTGGGGAGCCAGGGGCCCCTGGATGGATGAACACTCTGTACACACACACCCACTTGTTGCTTCCCCTGTGCAGGCCCCAGGGGAGGGGCTGTTCTTCTCCCACCCGCTGCTGACTCCCCTGCCTCTGGGACCCAGGCTCCTACACCCCCAGTTCTAGCAAACCCAAGTAATCCCATGACAGTGAAGAGAGGGGACAGAAGGTGGGTGCTGGGAGCAGAAGGGCTGGACACAGATGCTGCCTCTGCGCTCCCTGTGTAGCCTAGGGCCCACCGCTGTCCCTCTCTGGGCCTCAGTTTTATCCATTTGTTCAAATATATACAGAGCAGGTGCTCTGTGCCAGGCACTATGCCAGGCTCTGGAGACACAAATGAAAACCTCTGCCCTCGGAGAGCTGACATTCTAGTGGAGACTGACACTACGTAATAAACAAGGAAAGCTCCCAGCTTATCACATGCTGGCAAATGCTTTGGAGAAAAATCAAGCAGAGTGGGGTTAATCGGAGGTGCTGGAGTGGGAGATAATGGAATTTTAATCAGAGCGTCAGAGAGGGCCTCACTGGGAAGGTGACATTTTGAGCAAAGCCCTGAAGGAGGTGCAGGAGCAAGTTAGGCAGGTATCTGATGGAAAAGCATTCCAGGTAGAGGGAACAGTAAGTGCAAAGGCCGTGAGGCAGGAGTATGTCTGGAGGATTTGAGGAAGAGTGAGGAGGCCAGTGTCCACAGCTCCCCCCACCCCCTGTATTTGGGAATCAAAAGACCACATTTTACCTCTCAGGACCTTAGGCCCCAGGACACAATTATTTCTGAGCCCCCGCAGCCCATCCTGGGGAGCGCTGGTGATGCCAGCCTCCTGGATGGGGCTGGGGCAGGGGCCTTGCTGCCTGTTTCTTCAACCCAAAAGGTGAATTTTAAGGCCTGTGAGGGCTTAGAAAAGAGAACGCTATGCTCCTCGTCGCTCCACATGACTGACAATCAGACGGCCCTGGGTTCAAATCCTGAGTCCGCTGCTTTGCGGCTATGTGACCTTAGGCAAATCCTTCTCTGCGCCTCAGTGTCTTCATCTGCAGAATGAGGCTACAGTGTCTGTCTGTCAGGGTTGATGGGATGGGACTTGCAGGAAACACACCTGGAAGCACGTGTATAAGTGCCCAGCCTTGGGCCTTCCTGGAGGAGGTGCTCAATATATGTTTAAAGCCAGACCTAACATTTATATGATTTCAAACTGTTTTCACAGCTGTTGGGAATTTGTCGTATTACTTCAGTCTTCTAAGAACTCCATGAGGAAAAGGGGGCAGGAAATAATAGCCCTGACTTAGAGAGGGGTAGACTGAGGCCTGAAGAGGGTGACTTGCCCAAGGTCACAGTGAGGCAGGGCTGATGGAGGGCTAAGACATGGGTCTCCTGGCTCAGGGAAGCCTGGGAGCCAAGGGAGTGGAGATTGTGCAGAGCCCGCCCATCCCACCCCCCACCACACCACGAGTGTGTGTGTGTGTGTGTGTGTGTGTGTGTGTGTGTGTGTGTGCGCGCGCGCACGCACGCGCACATGCGCACACATCACCCGCACCAAGCAACAATAGCGACTTTCAGATTTGTGGTCCCCGAGCAGGTTTTGTAAGGCATGGCTTGGTGGGTCGGGAGGTCTGTTGTAAGGATGTTGAAAGGCCCAGAGCATGGGGAAGCTCAGGCCACAGGCGGGCGGAGTCGGGCAGGTCCTTGAGAAGAGGAAGAGGTCTGGGCTCATGTGATTGTCCACTCGGCCTGTCTGTCCATCCGGTGTCTGGCCTTCCTGGGCAGGGCCGGCTGGGTCTCCAGGTTGGACTCTGAGCAGCCTGGCCCCCAGTGCTTTGTTGTCCAGACGCCCGACCTGATCAGCCTCTGAGCATCAGGACAGCCTGGGGAGGGAGGAACGGGGTTGGGGGGGTTGCATTACGAATGAGGAAGCCAAGCTTCAGGGAGGGGTGTGCCCAGCTGGTGGGGGGAGCCAGGGTTTGGACCCAGGTGTGCCTGACCTAGCCCCAGCGCTGGCCATTCCTGGTCACAGCTCAGGCAGGGACTGGCAGGCAGGCTTTGTGCAGGGGGACCCCTTCCTCCCTTGGCCCACCTTCTTGGCCACAGTCTGGCCTCCTAACCCTTGATGGAGGGCCCTGCAGACCAGTCGTTCTCTGCTCTTTAGTTGCTGCAGCCTCAACCTTCATCTCGTGGGGCTCAAGGCCGCGGGTTCTAGCCCCACCCTGCATCAGCTCACTGTGGGCACTGGACTCACCATCTGACCCTTTGCAGGGGACGTCAGGGAGCCCATCCTTATTTAGTGCCTTTAAGACCCCAGACAGCCTTTGCCCAGTGCCCACACAGCTCAGGGGTTCCTAGGCCCGTTTTTTTTTTTTTTTTTTTTAATTTATTTATTTTTTGTTTATTTATTTTTGGCTGCGTTGGGTCTTCATTGCTGCGCGTGGGCTTTCTCTAGTTGCAGGGAGTGGGGGCTACTCTTGCGGTGCGCAGGCTTCTCATGGCAGTGGCTTCTCTTGTTGCAGAGCACGGGTTCTAGGCACGCAGGCTCAGTAGTTGTGGCACACGGGCTCAGTAGTTGTGGCTCACGGGCTCTAGAGCGCAGGCTCAGTAGTTGTGGCGCACGGGCTTAGTTGCTCCGCGGCATGTGGGATCTTCCTGGTCCAGGGCTCGGACCCGTGTCCCCTGTATTGGCAGGCGGATTCTTAACCACTGCGCCACCAGGGAAGCCCCCCTAGGCCCATTTTCTAGATGAAGAAACTGAGGCACAAAGAGGAAAGGTTATGTCCTGAAACACACGGGCCATGAGAGCAGAGCTGGGAGTCCAAAGCCCATGCTTTTTCTATAATGTAGCCTCCTGCCCTCCGTTTCTTCAGTGGCAAAATGGGAGACCGGAACTGGACGACCTCAATTTAGAGCAGGGTGGAAACAGCACAAACTGTAGTGTGAGACAGGCTGAATGTGCATCCTGGCCCCTTCACTTCTTAGCGGGGTGGCCTTGGCTAGTCGCTTCCTCTCCCCATGCCTCAGTTTTCTCACCTGTAAATCGGGCTGAGAGCAGTATCGCCCCTCGAGCTGCCGTGAGGTCCAGGGAGCAGCCATGCCGATTGCCCAGAGAGCGAGGGGCGCGCACAGGGGTGGCGGGTTTTGAAATTGCTGAGCTTCCTGTCCACCCCTCCCTGCAGTGCTTGAAAGGATGGCTGGGGCCATGTTAATGCTCACTTTTGCTCTTCCTGGGGGGGTGGCCGGGTGACCCAGACTGGATGGGGACTCTGTGTGGATGTGTCCTGCTGACAGCAGACATCCAGGGAGCCTGCTGTGGTGGTGGCGAGTGGCGGGTAGTCTTGGGACATGGATGTGAGGCCAGCTTAGGCTGCGCCGGGCAGCCAAGGATGCCTTTGTGCCCTTTGTCGCCTCTTGTGCAGATTACGAGTACCTTTCCTGCTCCTGCAAGCTCGGCCTTTCCTGGGAGAATTGCTCCAAAGCAGCCACAGAGCAAGCAGAAGCCGCCTAGCTAATTAGCAGGTGGCCGCCGGGGACACGCTCAGGACCTGGTGGCTGGAATTGGGGCTACAGCTGCCTGAGGCTAGTGTCAGCTCGGCTGGGAGGCCAGGCGATGTCCTGGGCTCCGGGACATCATGGCCTTTAGATCATGGGGTTCAGATCCTGGCTCTGTGGCTTTTTGGCTGGGTGACCTGCGTAAGGCGCTTTGCCTCTCTGGGTGGCAGTTTCCTCATCTTGAACTTTAGATTGTGTGAGTTTGGGGCCCGGAACCTCAGTGTAATCAGCGAGTCATGTTACTACTGTCACTGCCTTGGGCCTGTGCTGGCCCAGGTGGCGAATACAAGGAGTGCAAGCCCAGCCATAACCCTTGGGGACAATGTAGTGCTACCTCAGTGTCACAGGCAGCTGGAGAAGCCCAGCTAGGCCTTAGGCCTTTAGCAAGAGAGAAGCTTAATCTCTCAGAGCCTGAGCCTCTTTTTGTTCCCTTAAGCGATGGAATAATTGAGATACTGTGTGGTCATGTGCCTAGAACAGGGCCTAACAAAGGTGGAGCTCCTTCCCCCTCTTCCTCCTCCCTCCCCCTCCCCTTTCTCCTCCTCCCCCTGTCTCTCCCTCCCCCCACCCCTTCCCTTTCTCCCTCCCCCATCTCTCCCTCCCTCCCCAGGCCTCAGGAACACACAGGAGGGGGGCAGCAGCAACTCCTGTGGGAAAATTGGGAAAATTGGATTGAAGGGCTGCCTGTCTTGGGGTGGTCAGGAAAAGGCTCCAGAGGAGGGAGGGTCTGAACGGAGGGTCTGAACGGGACTCAGCGGGCCAGGGGGCTGCTGAGCAGCCTGGGGACAGTGCGGTGGGGGTTCTGTGTGAGCAGAGGAGTGGAACGCAAATGGATAGACAGCCTGCTCTGGGGCCATGAGGCTGTAAGGCTGGTGGCCCAGGACATCGGCTGCAGCCGGGCACTGTGGCAGGTTGAGGCGAGGCAGAGATTCGGGAGATAGATAGGGTCTGACTGTGTGGCCTTGGGTGCCAAGCCAGGTGCACTCTCCCCTCGGGGCCCAGATTCCATGGAGGAGATCTTCCGGGCCTATGGGACAGAGGGGTGTTGGTGAACAGAGCACAGGAGAAGGGGTCCCTGGCTTGGCCTGGGGAGTGCTGGGCTGGGAAGCCTTTCTGGAAGAGCGTACCTTAGGGCCAAGACTCAGCAAGGAGCCGAGTTGGAGGGTGGGTATCCCAGGCAGAGGAGACAGCCTTGCAGAGGCACGAAGCACACTTCAAAGCTGGGGTGAGTAGGGCCACATCACAGAGATCTCAAATGCCCAGCGAACGAGCCTGGGTTTTATCCAGGCACTGGGGAGACAAGGAAGGTTTGAGGCAGGCAGCCTTGAGATCTGATTTGCAAAGTCAAGGTGCAGCCCCCTTAGTCAGGGAGGTTTAGATAGTGGTTGTTCAAACTGGAAACCTGACAGGGGTGGAAGTCAGCCTGGCCTCTTATCTTCCGGGGTGTCCGACCTGGGCAAACCCCATCCCTTCGGGAACCTCGGCTTCTGTGTGTGTCCGAGGGGGCTGTAGACCTCCTGCCTCCCTGAATGCTTGGGATGAGCATGAAATCGTCCTTATGATATGCCTGGGGCCGGGCACCCTGAGGCATCTCAGCAAAAAGTTCCCTGTGATCTTTCATCGAGCACTCGCTATGTGCTAGGTATTTTATAGAGGTTATATATCATTGCATTCTCACAACTGCCCTTTTAGGCAGCCCCTCCCCATTCATCGAGGAGGAAACTGAGGCACAGAGAAGAGAAATGATTTGCCCAAGGGGCAGAGCTGGAATTGAGCCCAGGCTGGTCTGGCCCCAGAGTCCTTGCTCTTAGCTCCTCCACACCCCTGTTCCCAAGTGGGGCCCTGGCTGGGGCATGGCCCAGTCCCCAGCCGGTTCCCCCAGCGCCCAGTTAATCCCCCGTCAGGGCCCACCAGCACGAGAGCCAATTAGTGCCTGCTGTGCGGGGGCACCACACCTGTCCCCCTGCCCTGGGCCCCCCAGAGGCCCAGCCCTGCCCGGATCTCTTCGGGAACCACCCTCAGCTCTAGAAGCTGATGCTTCCAGTATTGCACCATTTAGAAGAAGGACTGAGGATCATTTTTTTGTCAGAGAAGCTGGGAGAAATAAAGCCAGTGAGAGAAGCATCCCGGCATCAGGATTTTTCCAAGCCTTGGCTGGGCCGCCCACAGAGCTCGGTCTCCCCCGCCCACAGAGCTCGGTCTCCCCCGCCACAGGCTCTCCTGTCTCTCCCGCATCTGCCTCCCTCTCCCCAACCTGGGGCCCTGGCCCCCCTGTGGGTCCCCCATGATGGGGGCTGCTGGTGGCATTGGCTGCAGCTTCTCACCTGCGTGCCGGGTCTGGCTCCAGCGAGAAAGGAGGAGGAAAGAAAGGTCCTTGAGATGGTGACAAAGGTCTGAGTGTGGGCCGCCAGAGCAGCCTGTTTCCAGGCAACTGCTCTACCCCGGGCTCCCCGCGGTGGCAGGCACATCCGTCATGCCGCTGCTCGGCTCAGCGAGGGAGCTTGGGCGGCCCCAGCAGCCCGGGCACGCAGCCCACGGCCCCCAAGCTCCAGCCCTGCTGGGGACATGAGGCCCCTCTGGCAGGGGCTGGAGGAGAAAGTACAGCGTTGTCATGGCTACTGCTGGCCAAGCACCTACTGGGTGCCCAGCCGTAGGCCTGGTGCACACAGGGCAGAGCTCCCACTCATTAGTCTGTCCATCCCACCGTCCATCCATCCATCCCTCTATCCATCCATTCGGGATAGAACGGTGGTGTATTGTGCAGGCTCCAGATGGCTGGGTCGAAACCCTACTTGCTGTTTGATCTTGGTCACGTTACTCTACTTTGCCAGGCCTCGGTTTTTTCGTCTGTAAAATGGTCACAATAATAGTTCTTACTTCATAGTGTTGTTGTGAGGATTAATTGACTTAATATAGACAATGCCCTAGGCACACTGCCTGGCACATGTTAAATGGTCAATAAAGACGAATTGTTGTGTCCACTATTATTATTAATTAATTATTTGTAAAGAGACAATCAGGGCAGTGGGAAGCATATGGGCTTTTGCAATCAGATAGGTCTGGGTAGGGTTTGTTTGCCGCACTTCCAACTGTACGACCTTAGACAAGTCATTTTGCCTCTCAGAACCTCAGTTGCCTCTTGGCTAAATTGGGGAGATAATTAATAGCTATCTCCATACCTGTTCTCTTCCGGGCAGGTTCGAAGCCCTGTCTCTTATTGGGAGGATCAGTGATGCGTGTGCCCAGGGCCCCACCCTGACAGCACTCAGTACCGAGAGTGGTCATTATTCAACAGACCTGGATTGGCGCCTGCTGGGTGCCTGCGTGGGGGCAGGGAGAGGAGCCAGACCTGCCAGGCTGTGCCCTCGCCAGCCCCCCACCCACCTGATTTCTGGGCTGCTCGGCCCTGCAGGACTGCCCTGCTTCCCGCCCGTCATTCTGATTGCTCCAGCTTCTGCCCTTGGGGCTCCTCATCCTTCCTTCCACCTCCTTTTTGAAAACAACCTCTGCCAGTGCCCCCAGCCCGGGCCCTGGAGGGAGAGGAGGAGAAGAAGGAGGAGGAGGAGGCGGCAGCAGCCCAAGTGCCAGGGGATCGGGCACGCTGCCGGCCTTTGTCTGGGCTGTCCGGCGGCCGAGGCTCAGTCCCCCGGGGCAGGCCACGTTGCCCGCCGGCTGGCGGCTCAGGGAAGGCTGTGTGGGCGGTGGGCCTGGGCAGGCCTGGGCTGGCAGCGGCCCCCTGGGACAGCCTGGCCCACTCAGGCGGGAGGGAGACCCAAGCCTGGGAGGAGAGTGGGATCAGGCTGGTGCTCCCCGTGGCAGCCAGGTTGGGGGTGACTTTATCCTTCTGGGGCCCACTACAGAAAGGTCTCCACACCTCCTATGTGCCAGGAACAGTGGTGGTAGCAGCTGGGCCCTCAGAACAAGGCCACACAGTCCAGTGCTAGATCCTGACAGCCTGAGTTCAAATCCCTGTTCTGCTATTTGACAGCCGGCTGGCCCCGGCAAATACCCACTCCTTTCTAGGCCTCCAAAATAAACATGACACTAGCCCTACCTCAAGTTCTTAGAGCGGTCGAAAAAAGCACCCAGCAAGTGTTGCTGCACTGTTGTTGACTACGCTCTTGAGAGGAAGGGCTGAACATTTGCTGAACTCCTACTGTGTGTTAGATCCACTGGAGAGATGATCAATTTCAAGAACCATTTACTGAGTACCTACTCTATGCCAGTATCTAGGCTGGGCGTTGGGGATACACAGATGAAAGACCTGGGGGAAGGGGTGTTGGGGAGAGAAGGATAAGGAAGGAAGAGGAAGTGATGTATGCGGTCCTACTGCGAGCCAGGCTCTTTGCTGAGTGCCGGGAATCCAGAGAGGAGCAGAGTGGCCCCTGCCCTTGTGGCAGGGAAGGGCATGGAAATCTGGAAACTGATGATTATGACCTGGGATCAGTGCTGTGATGTGGGATGCCCTGGGGGCTGCCAACCCAGCCTTGGGAGTCCGGGAAGGCTTCCTGGAGGAGGTGACCCAGAACCTTGGCCTTGTGGTCCACCTTATCAAGTCCCCTCTGTAATAGCCCTGTCATGTTGTGGTCTGGGCTCAGTTTAAACATGTCCAGGGACAGGAGACTCACTACCCAAGGAGGAATATACTTTTTCCATTTGCAATGAGCTGACCTTCCCTTGGACCCATTCACAGCTCTCCCGCCGCTCCCCTTCTGGTCTAGGCTGCAGCAGCTTCTGCGTCATTCTCCTGCTCCCCCTCTCGCCCCTCCGGTCCATTCTCCACCCAGCAGCCAGAACAATCTTCTGAAACATAAATCAGACAATATCACTCCTAGCCTAAAACCCTTCAGTGGCTCCCCAGGGGCTCTTAGGACAAAGACCAGACGCCATACCGCAGCCTGAAAGGCCCAGGCGGGCCAGCACAGCTGACCTTCCAGCCTCCCCAGGCTGCGGACAGGGCCACGTCCAGGCCAGATCCTCCACCTGCCCACGCAGCCTCTTGAGGGTGCACGGGTGAAGTTAATGCAAACAGAGCCCCCTGATTGTGACTGTCAGGTACAGGCCAGTGGGGTGGTGACATGCCCAGCCTGGCAGTGCCATCTCAGCACACAGTCCCTTTCCAGCTCTGTGCCTCGGTTTCCCCATCAGCAAAACAAAGGGACTGCCTGGGTGGTGCCCTGGAGAGTCTCATTCAAAGCGCTGGGCCACTGGGGCTCTCATGAGCTAACCCCCCACCCCTCACCCCATGGCTCCCATGATGGACTATTTCCTGCCCTCCCCAGATCTGATCCAAAGAAGAGACTAGCAAATCAGCATTAGGTTAGGACATGGATTTCAATAGCTCACTTGATCCCGAGGAGACACTGAGGCCCATAAGGTAAAAGGACTCTTACTCAGGTCACCCTGTAGTAACCAAGCCGCTCTGGCCAGTGTCAGTTATCTGCAGTCATGGCAGAAGGGTCAGGCTAACTCAGGAAGCCGGGGTGTTTTTTTTGTTTGTTTTGGTTTTTTATTATTTATTTTTGGCTGCGTTGAGTCTTCATTGCTGCAGGCAGGCTTTCTCTAGTTGCGGTGAGCGGGGGCTACTCTTCGTTGCGGTGCGTGGGCTTCTCATTGCGGAGGCTTCTCTTGTTGTGGAGCATGGGCTCTGGGTGCGTGGGCTTCATTAGTTGTGGCACGCGGGCTCAGTAGTTGTGGCTTGTGGGCTCTAGAGCGCAGGCTCAGTAGTTGTGGCTCGTGGGCTCTAGAGCGCAGTAACTCAGTAGTTAGTTGCTCGAACTAACCTGGTTAGTTCGAGCAGCTAACCAGGGCTTGAACCCGTGTCCCCTGCAATGGCAGGCAGATTCTTAACCACTGCGCCACCAGGGAAGTCCCAAGCCAGGGGTTTTAATCCTTCCACCCAGAATCCTAGGTTCTGTTACTATTGTTAATTTTAATTTTGCTTAAATACACAATGCATTCACATGATTCGAAATTTGAAAGTTTAAAAAGATATGGTAAAAATCTTCCATTCTTTGCCCCAGCTGCTCAGTCCCACTCTCAGAAGGCACCGCTGCAAACAGCTTCTTCTCTGTCCTTCCAGGGATATTTGATGTGTACGAAGGCAAGTGCTAGTGTACAGAACCTGTTTTTAGAACTGGAAAGAACTGGTCGGTGTCAGAGTTTGCCCCCGTCCACCTTAAGGGATTGCCAGAGGTCGCAGAGCTTGGTGGGGATAGAGTACCCACCAGCCTCCCCCTGCCTAAGTACTGGGCATGCCCACATGGGGAGATTCGGGAAGCTGGCTGGGTTGTCCCTGACTCCGCTGCAGAGAGGATCCTGCTTTCAGAGTGTGTCTCTGTACAAGTAGTAGCGACCGAGGAGATGTTAAGAACATTCTAACTAACTACCCCGAGCGCCTTCGGGCACCATCCGCAACGCAAATGGTGGGGAGAGGCAGTGCCGTGACTCAGCAGACAGGACCCCAGCACAGGCATAGCAGCGAGGGGCCCCTTCATGGGGGCGGGATGGGAGGGTGGACCCCGCTTTATGGAATGGGCTGAGCAGGTGGACCTGCTCTATGTAGTGGACAGGCTCTTTGTTGATGGTTTCACCCCCTTAACATAGTTAACGAATGAACGTTAACCTTAACGTTGTTTCGTTGAACCCGCACCCTATCCCCACCACGTGAACTCCATTAACCCCATGTTACAATTGAGGAAACATCCCAGAGAGATGGAGTCCCTTGTCTGAGGTCATGTGGTGATTTGACTTGAACTCAGGTCTGTCTGATTCCTAAGATTCCCCACCCACCCTGCAGCAGGAGCTCGATCAGCATCACATAACCCAGCTCCGGCAGCCCACGTGGAAGGTCAGGGTGGCTGAATGGTCGGCAGCTTGAGCTCCGGGACTTCCAGCTCTGGCTCCACTGTTTCCCAGCTGTGTGACCTTGGGCAGGTCACATCCTCTTTGAGCCCCAGGACCTCTGCTGCACCTGAGGTCAGAGAAGTAGGTCAGTTTCCCCGGGGCTGATGACATTTATGTGGGGAGATGCCATAGCTGATGCCCCAAGGGATGGACTGGGCCCAGAGCTGAGGTTCACAGATGCACCAGCCTCTGCTTGGCTGTGTGACTTTGGGCTACTCTCTTTCCCTTTCTGAGCTTCCACTTCATGTCTCTAGGCTCCCCAGGGTGAGCTCTTTGGGAGGGAAGCTTTTGGATGTAGCCCCAGGGAGATGGCAGGATTTGGGCAGGGCTGGAACTGGGGAGCAGGAAGAACAGGGTTCAGGGAGGCATGGGCACAGGTAGCCAAGGGCGAGGTACCTTTTCCTTTGTTGCCTCCAGGAATGAATTTTACATTTTTTAGCAAGGATTGGATTTAAAGTTGCTGGGCAAACCTGAGCCTGACAGACCTGAAGCCCCCCCAAAAAGAAATATTTGCTTCAGAAGAGGAATGAAGTTTAAGCGTTCCAGAAGCCTTCCATTGGCTGTTTTGTGGTCAGGGACAGAGGCACGAAGGGAGACAAGGCCATGGAGATTTGCTTGTCCTTTACTTCCTTCATGGCTTCGTGCAGTGCTCATTTATGGAGCACCTACTATGTGCGGGCACTGTGCTAGGCCCTGGCAGAGACCATGGCAGTCCCCGTCTGTGCCCTCATGATGCTCACCGTCTGCTGGGGGCGATAGCTGTTAACCAGACAGTCACACAAATAAACAGAGTGTCACCGTCGTGAGAGGTGCCGTGAAGGAATGGGGCTCTCAAGGTCCTGACCTGGGCGTGGGGCTCAGGGAGGGTTCTCTGAGGCAGTCTGTTCACTTGCTGGGGCTGCCAAAGCAAAGTACCACAGACTGGGGGTCTTAAACGGCAGAAATTAATTTTCTCACAATTCTGGAGGCTACAAGCCCGAGATCAAGGTGTCGGCAGCGTTGGTTTCTTGAGGCCTCTTCCTTGGCTCACAGAGGGCCGTCTTCTCCCTGTGTCTTCACACAGTCTCTCCTCTGTGTGTCTCTGTGTCCTAATTTCCTCTTCTTATAAGGACACCAGTCATGTTGGATTAGGGCCCACCCTAATAACCTCATTTAACTTAATTACTTCTTTTAAGACCCTATCTCCAAATACAGTCACATTCTGAGGTACAGGAGTTAAAGACCTCAACATAGGAATTTGCAGTGGGAAGGAGCTGGGGGGGACGCAGTTCAGCCCATAACAGGCAGTAATACTTGAGCTGAGACCTGAAGGTCGAGTAGAAGTTAGCTTAGTAATAGGGAAGAAAGGATGTTTCAGGCAGAGGGTACAGCATGGGCAAAGGCCAGGTGACAAATGTGGTTCTGAGAGCAGCCAGCGTCGCTAGAGGGCAGGAAGGGTGTGGAGAGAAGTTCAAGATGAGGCCCAAGAGATCAAACCCCAGTGTGTCTGCTTCATCACCCTGTAACTGCATCCTTTTCCAGTCATCGGTTTCCTCATCAGGGAAACAGGAATAACCAAACCAGCCTGTTGGGCTGGGAGCCTGGAATGAAGTCACACAGGCCTAAAATGCCTTGGCCAGTGCCACCTCCTCGTAGGTGCTCAAGAAGAATTGTCCCTTTTCTCTTCCTTTCCTAGACCACCCTTTGTCTCCCCTAGCCCCTCTCCTTGTCCCCTAACCTGATTTGTATGACCCGGCTTGAGATCTTGAGCCACAGGGCCAAGAACCCTTGGCAAACAATATCATGACTTGGAGAGGCCCTTTGGGCCTCAGGGGAGCCAAGGAGAAAAGGACAATTTCCTGAGGAGTTGCTGGGAGAGCATGCCTGTCTTCTGAGCTCTACAGGACCAGACGTGGATTCGCAGTAAAATGTCTGAGTCTCCTGTGATGTTTGGAAAGAAAACCTCCACCTTCCCCCAATACAACATTGCCTTTCATTGCAAAATAAATGGATCTGCAGCGACAGGGGCCTCCTTCTCTTGGGGGATGTTCACCGGTCTCTGCCCGTGAGCTGTGGCTTTTCATTGGCTATGTAGCCTGTGGCAAATGCCTTCACCTTTGAGCCTCAGTTTGCACACGTGTGCTTTCATGAAACACATTTTTAAAATTTAAATAAATGGTTTATTTTAGAACAATTTTAGATTTACAGAAAAGTGGCAAATATAGTCCAGAGAGTTCCCATATACCCCTCACCCAATTTCCCCTATTGTTAACATTTGACACTATTATGGTATGTTTGTTACAACTAAGGAGCCAACATGGGTACATCACTATTAACTAAGTGCACACTTTTTTTTTTTTTTTTTTTTCAGATTTCACTAGTTTTTTCCTAACTTTCATTTCCTGTTTCAGGATCCCAATCAAGAGACCACGTTACATTTAGTCCTCATATCTCCCTGTGCTCCTCTGGTCTGCTACAGTTTCTTAGGAACCAGTTTTATTTCAACAAATATTTTTGAGCTCCTACAATGTGCATGGTTCTAGGTGCTGAGGAAAGAAACAGAAGCCTACCTTTCATGGAGCCAAATTTGGGGGTGGGGAGACGGATCACAGGCAAGTAAATGTAAATATTAAATATGTCAGTCCTATACAGAAAAATAAAGCAGGGAAAGAAGATAGGGAGGTCTAGGAAGGCCTCTTTATGAGGAAACATTGGAGCAGAGAACTGTCCAGAGGTGAGGGAGCCTTCAGGTGGATATCTGGTGGGAAAGTATTCTAGGTAGAGAGCAGAGCAAGTGCAAAGGCCCTGAGGCAGGAAGTGCCTGGTAAGTCTGAGGAACCGTGAGGAGGCCAGTGGGCTGGAGCCCAGGCTTTGGGGGCGAGTGGTGGGAGCCAAGGGCAGATCTGTGTGGAGTACAGACTGGAGAGAGTGGAAGCTGGGAGAAGGCCGGTGCCTTGATCCAGGTCAGCCAGGTGGAAGGGGATGGTGGCCTGAGCCAGAAGGGTACCTGCAGAGGGTGAGAAATGGACAAATTCTGTGCTTTTTTTGAAGGAAGACCCACAGGATTTGCTGTTGGAAACAGGGCTTGTGCTGAAACCCTCTGACAGGGCTTGCGTGAGGAATAAAAAAGACGATGGATGTTAGCAAGGCTTGGAAAACTGTAAAGTTGGGTTTCTCTCACCACCTCCTGTGTTTCAGAGCTGCCTCGCCCAACCCATCCTCTGGCTGAGGGCCAGTTATAAACCACTGGTTTGTTTTTTTTTTTAAGTATAACGTTTTGAAATGGTAATAAAATCTCATTATTAAAAAAAAAAATTCGTCAGGTACCAGTGTACAGTGAAAAAAAAATTCTCCCTCCTTGCCACCCAGTTCCCCTCCCCAGGGGCAGCCACTATTATTTCTCTGGTTTCCTTCCAGAGATGTTTTATACATATGTATAAGCACATATGCACATGTATTTCTGGGGTTTGTTTCTATTTTTACACAAAATACGTTGTACGCTGTTCTGTAGGTTGCTTTTTGTTCTTGTAATAGCTTTATTGAGATATACTTCGCATACCATACAATTCACCCATTTAAAATACAACTCAGTGGTTTTTTGGTATATTCAGAATTGTGCAAGTGTCACCACAATCAATTTTAGAACATTTTCATCACCCCCAAAAGAAACCCCACACCCAAGAGCAGTCACTCTCCACTCCCCTAGACCTCCTTCCCCAGCCCTAGGAAACTACTTCTTTCACTGTAGATTTGCCTTCTCTGGACATTTCCTATAAATGGAATCATACGACATGTGCCTGACTTTTGTGCCTGACTTCTTTCACTTAGCATAATTTTTTCAAGGTTTGTCCATGCTGTAGCATGTACTTCTTCCCTTTTTATTACTGAATAATATTCCATTGTATGGATATACCACATTTTATTTATCTATTCAACAGCTGATGGACATTTGGGTTGTTTCCAGATTTTAGCTATTATGAATAATGCTGCTATGAACAGTCACGTGCAAGTTTTTGTGTGGACATATGTTTTCAATTCTCTTCTACCTAGGAACGGAATTGCTGGATCATAGGGTAATTCTATGTTTAACCTTTTGAGAAACTGCCAGACTGTTTTCCAAAATCATTGCACCATTTTACAATCCTACCAGCAGCGTAGGAGGCTTCCAATTTTCCCACATCCTCATCAACACTTATTATTATCTGTCGTTTTTATTCGAGTCATCCCAGTGGGTGTGAAATAGTATCTGATTGTGGGTTGTTTTTCTTTTCTTTTTTTTTTTTTTGGCTGCGTCAGGTCTTAGTTGCAGCACGTGGGATCTTTCGTTGTGGTGCACAGGCTCTTCGTTGCGGCACGCGGGCTTCTTTGTAGTTGTGGCCTGTGGGTTTTCTCTCTCTAGTTGTGGCGCGTGGGTTCCAGAGCATGTGGGCTCTGTAGTTTGTGGCACGCAGGCTCTCTAGTTGAGGCGCGCAAGCTCAGTAGTTGTGGCGCTCGGGCTTAGTTGCTCCGTGGCATGTGGGATCTTCCCAGACCAGGGATCGAACCCGCCTCCCCTGCATTGGAAGGTGGATTCTTTACCACTGGACCACCAGGGGAGTCCCCTGATTGTGGTTTTGATTTGCATTTCCCTGATGGCAAATGATGTTTAGCATCTTTTCATGTGCTTATTGGCTGTTTGTATAGCTTCTTTGGAGAAATGTCTATTCAGATCCTCCGACTGATTTTTAATTGCATTATTTGTTTTATTATTGAGTTATGAGCTCTTTCTGTATTCTAGATGCAAGTGCCTTATCAGATACATGATTTGCAGATATTTACTTCCAGCCTGTGGGTTGTCTTTTCACTTTCTTGATGGTGTCCACTGAAGGACAAAAGTTTTTAATTTTGATGAGGTCCAGTTTGTCTAATTTTTTTTTTGCTTGTGTTATAGTGTCATCTTCATTGCCTAATCCAAGGTCACAAAGATTTATCCTTATGCTTTCTTCTCAGAGTTTTATAGTTTTAGCTCTTACATTCTTCAGGTTGTTTTCCCATGAAACAGTAGATCTATGTGCTGTCAGTGTATAAGTATGTCAGAACATAAAGAACTTTCTTATTCTTTTTTATAGCTGCATAGTATTCGATTTTATGGATGTACCACAATTTATTTACCTAGTCCTCTGTCGATGGACATTTAAGTTGTTTCCAGCATTTTGTTCTCTCACAAGACCTCAGTGAACCTCCTTGAACGCAGATGGCCATTTCAGACACATGTGAGTTTTTACCAAGGAGTAGAATTGCTGGGTCCACAGGCATGTGATTTTGGTCCTTGGTAGCTGATGCCAGATTGCCTTCCACTCCTGGCAGCAATGTCTAGAATATGAATTGTTAATTAATAATCATGATTACTATGTATTGAACGCTCACTATATACTGGCACTGTGTATACCCTCACAATGACCCTGAAGGTCAGAATTAAAATCCCGACTCTACAGTGATCTAAGGTCACATGGTCTGTCTGACTTCTGACCCTGACTCACTTTCCACCATCCTATCCAGCTCCTATGCCTTCACAGTGCCTCAAACGCCTTCCGAAATAACTGCCAGAAGAACACAAATTCAGCATGTGGTGCCTGGAAAATCTGTTTCTAAGACCACATTTACTCATGCAGAAGGCAAACACTGTTCAGTCACTAGGGAGTCTTGAATGAGCACCTACTGTATGCCTGGCACTGTCCTAGGAGCCAGGGGTGCCAAGATGGGTGAGAAGTAGCCTCTGCCCTCAGGCTGCATCCCTCCTGGTAAGGCAGCTAAGACTCAAGGACAGACTTCAGGAAATGTGGTCTGACTCAGGGCTTGGCGATCTAGCTTTGGGTCAGGCCAGTGTTGGTTCAATCTTGACTCCATCCCATGTTACTTTGGGCAACTTACTTCTCCTCTCGGTGCCTCGATTTTCTCATCTGTAAAGTGGCATTGTTAATAGTACGCACTGGCATATGGAGACACGTTAACTATGTTATCCTTGCTGGCAAAGTGCTTTAGGAAATCGAAGATAAGAAATATGGCTGGGGGTCAGGGAAGTCTTCGAAGGGAGGAAGGGGAGAGAAGGACATTTGAATGAAACTTGGAGGAAGGACGGCCCAGGAGCCAGGGCGTGGCATTCTACATAGAGGGGACAGGGTGTGTCCAGGCACAGAGGCAGGACAGCCCCAGGCTGATGCGGAAGAGAAGCAGCCAGCATGGCTGGAGTATCACGTTTGCGCTGGGGCCGGCCTATGGAAGGAGAAGATGCAGCTGGAGCTCCTTCCAGGGGCCTTGAGTCCAGATGTGGGTATTTGGGTTTTATTTGACTGGTATTAAGTGGGAGCCATGGAAGGACTGTTGAGTTCGCAGCCCTGCTCAGCATATCCCCATCTATAAAGTTGTGGGCTGCCTCCTTGGGGCAGGCTTCCCCAGACCTCATTTCTTCTTGAAGGGTAGCCTGGAACAGTGTTTAAGAATGAGAGTTCTAGGTAATTCCCTGGTGGTCCAGGGGTTAGGACTCCATGCTTTCACTGCCAAGGGTGCAGGTTCAATCCCTGGTTGGGGAACTAAGATCCTGCAAGCTACTCGCGGTGCAGCCAAAAAAAAAAAAAGAATGAGAGTTCTAGGTCCAGGCTGCCTGGGATGGTCTCTGGCTCAGCCACTTATGCGCTGTGTGACTTTGGTCATGTCACTTAACCTCTCTGGGCCTCAGTTTCCTCAATCATAAAAGGGAGTTGTTCCTACTTCTTGGGATTACAGTGAAGCATAAATGAGTTAATATGTGCCTGGCACACAGCGGGCACTCAGTACATGTTAGTTGTTGTACAGAAGGAAGGCAATGGCATTAGGTTACTCTACCTATTTCTCAGATGGGAAAATCAAGGCCCTCTGAAATTGAGTGAATGCCCAGGGTGCCTTTGGAGGGCCAGGAAGGTTCATTCATTCATTTATTCATTCAACAAATGTTTCCTGAGCACCTACTCTGTGCTAGGCTCCAGTAGATATTGGGGACTGGTCAGTGGTGAGCAAGACGTCCTCCACTCCATGGGGCTCCTAACCCACCCCAGGGTGTTGAAAGTCAAGATTGTCATTGTCTCAGACACTCACAGTCTATTCCTTTGTCCCACCTGTGTCCTGCCCAGGCCAGAAAGGAATAAGGAGTTTAACATGAAGTGTCTTGTGAACCAGGCTCTTCCCAGCTCCAAAATCTGGACAAAAGGATAACGGGAGTCAAAATGACCTGCTGTATCCCGCCCTTCCTACAGATGAAGAGACTGAGACCCAGTGGGGAGGGCCCCAGGGCTCTCCAGTGCCAGCACGTGCTTCTCCCTGAAGCCCCGCAGGTCCCGGGACAGGAAATCAGGAGCAGGGAAAGTGGTGGAATGCAGTTGGATTCTGGTTAAAGTTTAAGGTGGAGCCAACAGGATTTGCTGATGGATGAGATGGGCATGGGGGGATGTGAGAGAAAGAGGGAGGAATCAAGGATGACTCCAGGGTATTTGGCCTGAGTAAGTGGAGATGGAGAAGGCTTCTGGTGGAGGAGATTTGGTGGCGATGGCCGGACAGTGGAGGGGGTGGCAGTGGTCCAAATGCTTGAATGAATGAATGGATGCGTGAATAGATGGATGCCTTTCCCTGGCCCTCTACAGGGGCCCTAGACACGCACTTGCTTTCAGACATGTCCAATCGGCTGAATGGATGCAGAGCAGAGGCCCAGGCTGGAGGTGTAAACCTGGGAGCCACTAGATGGACAAGGTTCAAGGACTGGGTCCTGGGGCTGTCAACATCAGGAGGTTCTGTACAAAGTTCAGGTTTTCTTTTTCCATGAAATTTCCCAACTTTTAAGTATTAGCAATACATTCAAAATTGTAGTAAACCTCTGCCCCCCAAATACAGGTTAGGACCTCTGGTGTATGGGTCTGAAGTCAGACTGCCTGGGTCTGAGCCTGGATCTCAATTCGAGCTCTGTCTCCTTAGATGAGTGACTCAGCCTCTCGGAGCCTTGGTTTCCTCATCTGCAGAATGGGAACGATAATAAAGGGGAACAGCACTGGGCTTTGAGTTTGCCCTGGGGTCGGATCCCAGCTCTGCGTTGACAACTCTGTGACCCAGGACTAGATTTTAGACCTTGCTGAAGAGGAAGTTTGTTGCTCTTGGAGTTGAGGGATGGCCAGGTAGCCTGTTGAGGCCTCTGAGCCCTCACCAACCCCTCTCCCTCCCTGCCTCCTTCCCTCCAGCCTCGCCCACCCACCACCTCCCACCCTTCCACCCTGCAGCAGAATGATCTTTCCAAAGCACAAATTGCGGCATGGTCTTTCTCTGCCTGGAGAAAAACCCATATTGGCTCCCCTGCTGCCTTCAGGAAAAAGCCCCAGAGCCTTAGCCTTGCAAGGGGAGGTGGGAGGCGGCCCTCACCTCTCTTCTGTCAACTCCTTTCACCAACCCTGCTTATGTGCCAGCTGCACCCGGCCCCTCACCATGCTCTGCTTGCCCACCATCCAGCCAACGGTTACCGAGCGCCTGCTATTTTGTGGATCCAACCACTTCCCTCCCTCCAGTGACTCACCCGCTTCTCCAAGGTCTCCCTCTTACCCCTTCCTCTCTGCAGCCCATTTTCCACAAGCAGCCGGAGGGATCCTTTAAAAATGTAATGCGGATGGTGTCACCCGCCTGCTTAAAATCCCTCTGTGGCCGCCTACTTCACTGTGAGTAAACCCACAGCCCCTGTCCAGTCCCTCCAGCCATGTTTTGCAGTTTCCCCACTGTCCACTCACCAAAGCCTAAGACGCCAGCCGCCTTCCCACCTGCGGGCCTTTTGCACAGGCTGTTTCCCTTCCTACATGCTCTCAGCATCTCTCCTTCAGGAGGGTCTCCCTGACCGCCTGCCTTTATCTCCTCCCCTCGGCCACTCCCACAGGTACGAAACACATGCTCAGGAGGCAGGGCTACAGGGTCTGCCTGTGACTCTGTAGCCACGGTGCCTGGCACTGGGATCCGTCCTATGTTGGCAAAAACCCGCCACTCATCCTTCAAGGCCCAGCCCAAATGTCACCTCCTCTGTGAAGCCTTCCTTCCTTAACACAGCCGGCAGCCCCACCCTGTTCCCGAGGCCCCTCCAGATCATTCCCTCCCAGTGCAGCCCCTGCCAGCAGAGGCAGCTCTGTCCTGGCTTCCTGTGAGCTTTCTCTCCTTCCCTTTCTGTCTCCCACACCCAACAGTATAATTATCACGGAATGGCAAGCTCCTCAAGGCCAAAAAGCATCACTGCAAGTGAGAGCTCGCGTTCACTGAGCCAAGCACTTCCTGCATCCTCTCCCCACCACCCCGTGGGGTCGGCTCTCCTAAAAGCCCCACCTTAAAGAGAAGCCGGTGGAGGTTTAAAGAGGTTAAGTCACAAGCTCACGGTCACCCCCCCGCAAGTCTGACACCAGAGCTGGAGTTTTAACAAACAAGGCGGTAACTTACCGACAGCCCCTTCCGCCCGCCAGGCGCTGTGCTGAGCCCTCGACAGGTGCTTCGTCCTCACAGGGACTTTGCAACTGTATTTTATGGCTGGCGGAACAGAGGCACAGAGAGGTTAAGTAACTTGCCAAAGCCCAGGAAGCTAGTAAGGAGCGCGGTAGGATCTGAACCCGTGCCATCTGGCTCTGGGTCACGCTCTCCATCCAGCCTCATGTTGTGCTAGCTAGCCACTGTTCCCTCCTGCCCCTGATCTGCCCGGGAGGGTTCTCTGGCTCTCGGCACCCCCGGCACCTGGAATAGCAGCCAGCCCTCGGGCGGCACTAGTCAGTGGTTGTGTGATGAGTATGGAGCAGGGAAGCCAGTGGACATGCGACCCCGCCCCGGCCGCCCCAGAGCCTTTATGTCTGGAATAGCCCCTCTCCCGGGCTCCGTGCCCCCCACTACCCGGTTGTCCAGACAGCCCCAGGGAAGGACCAGATCCATAAACATGAGGCTCCACTTGGGCCCACGAGGGGCTCTGGGCACTGTACAAGTCCTCAATATTATTGCTTTATTGTCATTTAAATGGAGCCTGCCTCAAACAGGCCACCCAGTTCTAGCCACCAGCACTGGACAAAACCCCCATTGAAAAGCCAATTACAATCACTCCATCTAAATTGTCATGGATTTGTATAGAAAATTACATCTCCATTTAGTCCTGAAGCGACATCCTGGGCCCGGACAGAGGGGAGGCTGGCCCATTTACCCCGCCGGCTCAGTGCGGGTGCCGCAGGCAGAGAGAAAGCCCAGGCTGCTGGGTCTTGGCCGGCCTGGGAAACAAAGGCCAGTTTGTGGGGGCCTGGAGAGAAGCTGGGCCTCTCAGGGCGGCTCAGATTCCAGGCCTGGGCCGATGGACCCTGCACCGCCAGCTGGTCTTCCCTGCTGGCGGCTGTGGCCAGACGAGCTCCTGACAGCCGGCTTCAGGCGGCCCGTCAGCCCCGCCACCATCCGAAGCGGCTGGAGCTTGGCTCCTGTCCACGCTGCCAGGAAGTGAAGGAGGTTTTGCCCAGAGAGCACTGGACCGGGATCCCGAAATCTTGGTTTCATCCATTCATTCATTCATTGACACGCTATGAAGTGCTGGTGGTGTGAGAAGCAAGATAGCACAGGAGTGAGCTCCAGCTTCAGGTGTCCTGGCGTGGTTCCAGACTCTGTCCTCAGTAGCTGTGAGGAGCAGGCCCCTTCGTTTATTCATTTAGCTCTGAAGGTGTTGAGCACCTACTAGGTGCCAGAGGATGGACAAAATGGCTCTGACTCTTGGCCCTTAAAGGCCAGTGGGGGGTCCGGTGCTCCACAGGTGATGAGTGTTCTGAGGGAAGTGAACAGGGGCTGCCTGGGCTTTGGGGGGGAGCTGGGGAAGTAGGCAGGTCAGAAGGAGCCGGTGGCAAGTGGCAAGGGCATTCCAGGCAGAGGCAACAGTGACTGTGTGGCGAGGCGGGTAGTGAGGCAGGCTGGGGCAGCAGAGTGATGTGGCAGGAGAGGAGGTCATGCGGGCACCCTGAGGACCTGTGGGCCTCTTCCCTGAGCTTCAGTTTCCTCATCTGTGGAAATGGGAATGAGGACCTGAGCCGTGGGGGAGCTTGGGCCAGGACTCAGGGCGATAAGGTATGTAAGATCTCAGCGGAGCTGGGCACAGGAAGCTCCTGGCTAACTAAGATAGCCTAACTTAGATGGTGCTGTCTACGGGCCAGATGGGGACCAGGGCCTTGCACGAATTAGCTCATTAATCCTCCCAACAGACCTATGGGGCAGGGCTGTTCTCCCCATTTCACATGTAAGGAAACTGAGGGAACAGCACAGGTCAGCTACTTACGTGTTACTATTCCAGTAGCTTTTACTCTGGGTTAGCCCAGAGCTTGGCACAGAGCAGGCCCTCAGAGAGTGTTTGTTGAATTAGTGAATACATCTGGAAGGGGGACGCTGGGCAAGTGTGGGGAGCTCCGTGTGCATGTGTGTGAGTGACTGAGACTGGGTGTACTGTCTCCGTGTGCGGTTGTCTGTGACTCTGAGTGTGTGTGACTGCTGTCTGACAGGGTCACACACTTGTCTCCCAGAGTCTTCACCCAAACGCCCGGTGGCTGTGAGGACTGTCAGACCGGCTGTGTGTGTGGCTGTGTCAGACTGTGTATGGCTGCCTACACGTGTCTGTCTGGGCCCAAAGGGCCACTTGGCACCCTTCCTGGGCTGGCTGGCAGGCCTGGAGGCTATGGCGGGGCAGGACAGGCAGGTTCAGAGGTGAGGAGGGCAGAGTCCCCATCCTCCCCCGCCCAGCCCCACCAGGCAGACCTGCAGATGGAAAAAATGTTCACACCCGGGGCAGGCGGGCGGCCGCCCCAGCGGGACTGCTCTGTGCACAGAAAACAAGTTCTTCTGGTATCAGCTCGAGTTTGGCAGGAAGTGGCTTTTGGGTGGCAGGAAGTTGGATTCAGCTCATATCAGCCCTGGCCGAGGGGCAGGAGAGCAGTTATCTGGGGTTAAACAGAGTTACCGAGAAGTGGGGCCCCAACACCCCATACCTGATAGAGCTGGGGGCATAGCCCACCCCTCCTGGTCATTTGGGATGTAAATGGGCCTTATGAAGTGCTGCCGCCCATCAAGTTTCTCCTGGGCCCTAGACCCCAGACAGAGGTCATCATCCACCTCCCATTACCCCCATGCAGCAGATGTGCAGACTGAGACTGGGAGAGGCAGTGGCTTCCCTGAGGTCACCGAGACAAGTGGAGAGAACGGGAGGGGAGAGACTGCAAGAAATCTACAAGAGAAAAACCAAGACAGAGAGCAAAGAGGAGAGGGGAGATGGGACCGGGACAGAGAAGGTGTTGAATGAATGCAGAGAGCAGTGAGACCACGCTGGTGAGAAGACTTTTGGAGTGTCCAGGCCCTCACGTGGACATCACAGCTGAGCTTGAGATCCTGAACCCATTTCCCAGAGGAGGGCGTGAGACCCACAGAGCCTCACTGGCTAAGCCAGACCTGGAATCCAGGTCTGATTCCAAAGCCCATGTTCTTTTGGGCCATGCCCCTGTGCCCACCTTCTAGGGAAGGGAAGTCCTAAAAGGGATGCCAATTACATGAGTTGTTTGCCTGGATACGCTGTTGATGAATTCACCGAGTTGGCCAGTAGAGACCCAAGGTTCAAACCTAGACAGGGTGGCTACAAACTCATGTGCTTAACCATGTAACAGCGTGTGCCAAGCACTGTGCCAGAGCAGGCAGAGAAAGCCATGGCCCTGCCCTCAGGCTGGGACCCAAGGCATCCAGCCACTGATCTAAAGCCCTGAATCTCCACCCAGCAAGAAACGGAGTCTCCCAGCTCCCAGCCCTGGACACCCTGTACCCACCCTCAGCCCCCACTGGAGCCCTGGGGAGTGGGCCACTGGTCCTTCTGTTCTCATCCCAAAAGCAGCACCCAAGCTGTTCCCTGGCTGAGATGCTGATTTGAAGCTTGGTTTGCATGTCGTTTGCACATTACTCAGTTCACATCAGAAGGTACGAACATCTCCCTTTCCCGGAGAGGGCTGCTGGGCCCCCCTGCCCTCCTCCAGACAGCAAAAATGCCAGCCGGCTAGACAGGGAGCTGCGCCCTGGCCTCTGACAGCACCCGCCTGCTGCCACCTCCCCCATTCCCTCCTGGAGCCAAATTTAGGCAGCTCTGCTACTGAGAGATGCGGAGAGCGGAGGCAGGAAATGGTGAGGTTGGAGACAGCCCGGCCTTGGCCCAGGCAGGGTGGGGCAGCCCCAGGGGTGCCCCGTCCCTAAAGCCCTTGGCCCAACGCCCCCCCACTCCTCCTCCCACAGGAATGTGGGCCGGGTTGGGGAACGCTGGGTTCTCAGCTGCAGCCCAGGGTGCTGGCTCCCCTGGCCATGAGGGAGGAGGGAGAGATGGAGGGAGGGAGGAGGTCATGGCCGGGGCAGTGGGGAAGGGATCAGATAGCCTCCTCCTGCCCCAGACACCCGCCGCCACTGGGGACAGGAGCCCGCTCTGCTTCTCAGCACTTCCTGCCCCTCCTTGGCGTGCCCCCCGAGACCTGACTGTGGGGTGGGGGGGCAGGAGGCATAGCTAGGCTTGCGGGGACTGAACTCCCCCCAAAAGGCTCCACGAGGCCATCTCCTCCTTGGGCTAGCCTTACACCTTGGTGGTCTTGGTTCCCCTACCTGGGAAATGGGGAGGCTGGCCTACAATGATTTCTGAGTGGCTATCCTCACTGAGAGCCAGGGTTTCTGGGAGGTCTGGCAGAAATTAGGGACGTGGCAGTGGCTTTAGGCCTAGGAACTTCTTCTATTTCTCAGGTATGGCTAAGAGAGGCAGCTCCTCACTGATGCTGGGACAGGATGTGGGTGGGCTGAAGGGTGAAAGGAGAGGGCCTGGGCTGGATTACAGACACCAGGAACCTGGGGGTGGAGTTAATAGTGCCGGTAGCTGACAGCATGGATCCTGGGGTCTGAGCGCCTGGGTTTGAATCCAGCTCTTCCACTCTCTTCTCCATGCCTGTGGACAAGTCACTTCAGTTTTCTGTGCCTCAGTTTCCTCATCTGTAAGATGGGGGTAATAATCCTCCCAGGGCTGCTGGGAAAGTGAAATGAGGCAGTGAAAGCTTGGCACACATTAAGTGCACCACGATGCCAGCCACCAGCGTGATTGTTTTGTCTCCCTGGGCGGTTGGGAGGCCCCTGGAGCTATAACGGATGTGGACGCGATGGGGAGGCGCTGCAGTTTGGTGGTTAAATGGGCATCGGGATGGGAGTTCAAGTCTGCGTGACCCTGGGCAAATGGCCACACCCCGCTGCGCCCTGGGCGGGGAACAGCAGAGGCGCCTACCGCAGAGGGTCTGTGAGGATTACACAGATCAGGCTTGGCACGGCGCCTGGCACAGAGCGGGCGCTCCCTGAAGGAGAGCTGGCCAGATCGAATGGTACCGCCCCGCACAAAGGACAGGTGGGCAGCGTCCCAGGAGGGCGGGGAGCGGAGCAGGTGCGCGGAGAGTGGGGAGGCGGGGTCGAAAGAGGGGGAACGCAGGGGCCGGCGGGCGGGCGCGCGCGCGCAGCAGGTGCGTGTCGAGTGGGCGGGGCCCCGCGCGGGCGGGGTCTCCAGGTGAGCGGGAGCGCGCCTCGAGGCCGGAGATTGGGGGAGGCGCGCCGCCCTGGCCCACCCGCCGGAAAGCGTCCCTGTGTCTTTAACGCCCTCCTCCCTGCGTTCCTCCCCCCCCCCGCCCCCTTTGTGCGCCCCCCCATCCGGGCTGCAGCCGCGGAGCCGTCCCCCCTGCACTGACAGCTGGTATCTAATTACTGTGTGAGAATGGAAAGTCAGGCTGTCCCAGCTCCGGGGAGAGGGGATTAACGTCTCCTGCAGAATACACTTCCTCTGGTGGGTTGCCATGGTTACTCTCATTACCTGCCTGCCCGCGAGGAGCCCGCGCGAGCCGCTCCAGCAGGCCCTCCGAACCCGGGCCCGGCGCGCGCGCTCCTCCCGGCCCCTCCTCGCCGAGGCGCACGCGCGTGCGCCGTGGGGGGAGCGCGAGCAGCCTCACCCCCGTCCCCCCGCTCCCCGCCGGAGCAGCTGTCAGTGGCGCGCGCGGCTCGGCCAGTCCCAGCGCGCGCTGTCAACAGTCATTAGCGCGGGCCTTTCCCCTCCCCCTCCAGCCCCTCCTCCTCCCCCCAAGTCTGGGGTGGGGCCCGCACCTGGGGCCCCGCTCGTTAGCGCGCCCCGGCCGCCCGCCGCGGCCCCGAAGGGACCCGCCCGCTGGGTCTGCTTGGCTCAGGGCCGCCCCCTTCCGCCTAGCACCCCCACCTCAGCGACCCCACTCCCCTGCCCTTGGCCACGGCGCTCGCTCGAGGAAGGCGGGTGCCCAGAATCCTGGAGCGCGCCCCTCCATAGTAGCGGTGACCGCGGTTATTTATGGATGTCTCGCCCAGGGTGGGGGCTATTTGTGCATCCTTTGGGTTCCCACAACCTTCCTGTGAGGTGGCGAAAGGCACTGCGCATATCGTGTCATCTCTGCACAAGAGGAAACTGAGGCCCAGGGTCAGGGCTCATTGTCCTCAGGGCTGTGACTTCACCTAGAGCACCTGCGCCCTCCTGGCACGCCCAGGCCAGAATTCCTATCCCCCAGGCCCTACCCTATCCTGCTTGAGAGTGCCTTAGCTACTCCCTCCCTCCATCCCTTAAACCAGGGTCATTGCTCCTCTCCTGCCAAGAGGGGGACACTTTGGGCCACTACACCCCTTTCTCTTCCCACTCCTTCCCCGTTCACCCTTTCCAGACATCCCACAGTTAACAAAACCAAAAAGAAAAAGAAAGGAAAAAGAAAAACATTCAGAGCTGCTTGAAAGATATGGCATCCCTCAAAGGTAGTGCTGTTGTTTGGGGGCTGATCCCCAGCACCTTGCCCTGTGGCCCCGGGGTGTGCATTTCGGTCCCCGGCGTGATTTGAAAGAAGATGGAGGTTCAGCGAAGCAGAAAGGAGGCCTTGGAATATATGAGGCCTGTTCCAGATGGCAGGTGCGATGCGGTGGCGGCTCTGCACTAACAGTTGGAGATTGTGCACAGGGGTGGAGAAGAGGCAGGTGCTACATTAAGTCCTCCACGCCTTGTTTTTGTATTTATTTATTTATGGGGAGGGAGTGGTCTCATCCCTCCGCCCCATGCAGGCCTACAGAGCTCAGTGCAACCATGGGTCCGAAAATTCTGCTGTGAATCTTTATCTTGGAGTTTTTTGCTTTTGGTTTTGGTTTCCAGTCTGCAGTAGGTAGTGTTCATAATGGAGAGAAATTCAAATACTGTCCTTGTCCCATTAAAGTAACGGCCCCTCTCAGTCATCTGAATGCCCTTTACAAACTGTGACTGGCTTCTCTTGGGGATTCTGAGGAAAGAATTTCTGGATATTTGGGTGAAGGTCTTCATTCTGGTTTTCTGTTCTTTTCGTTCTCTCCATTGAGTTTGCTTTTTAAATTTCATCTCCACCATTTTCCTTTCCCTCTGAGGACCCTTTGCAGGAAGCTGACTTCTCCCCTTGGGTCTTCTTTCAGCCCTACCAGTAGTTGGAATGAGACTCTGTGGGAACCCCCCAAAACTGCTACCCCCATTTCCAAAACCTTGGTCCTGCCTGAATGTATTAAAGTGTGGTTTGGGGCACGGGAGGAACAGCCAGAGTTCCAGAAGTTGGGAGGAACATGCAGCTAATAGCGTTTGCAGTAGCTTTTGCCTGTAATCTGGCCCTGACGGGTTGGAGCAGCATCTTCACACTTGCCTGTGCAATCAATCCCCTGAAGTCCTGGGCTCCCAAACAAGTGGTAGCCAAAGGTGTGTTTCCTCAGGGGTAGGTTCTGCTCACTGACTTTCTCCTCTGACAGCAATCTCGTTGATTTTTTTTTTTTTTTAATAAATTTATTTATTTATTTATTTTTGGCTGCGTTGGGTCTTTGTTGCCATGCGCGGGCTTTCTCTAGTTGCGGGGAGCGGGGGCTACTCTTCGTTGCGGTGCGTGTGCTTCTCATTGCGGTGGCCTCTCCCGTTGCGGAGCACAGGCTCCAGGCGCACAGACTTCAGTAGTTGCAGCACGTGGGCTCACTAGTTGTGGCGCACGGGCTCCAGAGCGCAGGTGCAGTAGTTGTGGCACACGGGCTTAGTTGCTCCGCGGTATGTGGGATCCTCCCAGACCAGGGCTCGAAGCCGTGTCTCCTGCATTGGCAGGCGGAGTCTTAACCACTGTGCCACCAGGGAAGCCCAATCTCGTTGATTTTTACTCTTTGTCGAGAGCTGCACCAAAAGGGCTCATCCTAAGGACTGTTTGCATGGTTTCTTCCTCTACCTTAGGAACCCAATTGAGAAATGTCCCCACTGTTGAGCCTCATTCTCTTAATCATGGACACTTCGTTGCTGGAAGGCATATGCCACTACTATAGTGATGGTGGTGTACTAAACGGCACCCCGGTGGCCTGAAACGGTGAGCCCACTTTGATAAGTGTATAACTTATTACCAGCAAGTGACTTTGAAGTTCCAGTGGAGATGACAGAACTGCAATCCATTAGCAATTGGACCTCACCTGCCATCAAGGGCAGGAGTCCGTTTAATTGGCTTAGTGGGAAGACAGGCAAGACTCAATCAGATTCAGGAGCTCACCTGAGGGATGACTCCCAACGACAGCCCACGAGGCCACCCAGGCAGGGGCCTGGGAAGATATGCTCATCTCTCTCCTAGGTTTGCAGCCCTGGGCACAGCAGTCCTCTTTGTGCCGAGCATTCAGATCACTTGAGGAAACTGAGGAAGCCAGTAAAAGACTCGTCAAGGGATGACCTGCTTAAGTATTAATTAATTTTGCCAGGGAGGACTTAAAAATCAGATGTCAGGATGCTGGGCACTCCCACTCTTTCTATCCATAATCCACATTAAGTCTCTGGGTAGGTGTTTTGAATTCATACTAATGTTTTCCAATAAGATTCTTTTCTTCCCACCATTAGGAAAATGGGCCTTCACTGGAGAAGAAAATATTAATATATTAGGCCTGGCAGCATGGAACATGTTTATTCTTTTTTAAAAAATATATTTATTTATTTATTTGGCTGTGCCGCCTGCAGGGTCTTTGTTGTGGCATGTGGAATTTTTAGTTGCGGCATGCGGGATCTAGTTCCCTGACCAGGGATCGAACTCGGGCCCCCTGCATTGGGAGCGTGGAGTCTTAACCACTGGACCACCAGGGAAGTCCCAGAACATGTTTATATTCATATCCAATGCCAGTTTCCTTACTAGTTACCTCCCTGTCTCAATCACAGAGACATTCTAATCAGCAGTTCCCCAAATCTGTCATGCATTAGAATCATCTGGGGGGTCTATTAAAATCCTCAGAGTGTCAGATTTGGTAGGTCTGAGGTGGAACCTGAGAATTGCATTTCTAACAAGTTCCCAGGTGATGCCTAGGGACCACACTTTGCGAACCATTGTTATAAATATTCTGAAATACCAACCTTGCTTAAGTAGACATTTGGTGGTTTCCTCAATGACTTGCAACCTGGCCTTTAGTTTGGAACCCAGATGGGCTGGTTTTAAGGAAGATGGTAATATCCAAGAAAGTTTGTAGCTCCATGAATTTTTTTTTTTTTTAATTTATTTTTGGCCGTGTTGGGTCTGTTGCTGCGTGCTGACTTTCTTTAGTTGTGGCGAGCAGGGGCTACTCTTCGTTGCGGTGTGCGGACTTCTCGTTGCTGTGGCTTCTCTTGTCGCGGAGCACGGGCTGTAGGCGAGCGGGCTGTAGGCGAGCGGGCTCTGGAGCGCAGGCTCAGTAGTTGTGGCGCACGGGCTTAGTTGCTTCGCGGCACGTGGGATCTTCCCAGACCAGGGCTCGAACCTGTATCCCCTGCATTGACAGGCAGATTCTTAACCTTTGCGCCACCAGGGAAGTCGCGCTCCATGAATTTTTAACAACTATTGCCATGTCTGGTTTTGTTGGCCCAAGTCTGGCTGGCTGTTTTGGAGTTAGCTGTTTCAAAAGGATGGAGTAAGTTACCATGGCAATATTCTTCCCCACACAGGAAGGCCCCAGAGGTCGGTCCTGCACAACTGACCGTGTGTTTTTCATGGCTTTTCCCATGGGGTGCTGCAGGGTTCCATTCCATCACTCCTGGTTGGCGTTCCCAGGAAGTGGGGAATAGCCAAGAGGCTCCAGCCCCCCTCTTTATCCAGCCTGTAAATGAAGTGAGCTTCCTTTGTCAACCCAGGGCCCGGCTTGCTTAGGGTTGTGGATCAGACTAAGCTAACTTGGGTACAAAGCAGAGGTGGTTGGCAGAGGCATCCCAAGGCTATGCGGAAGGTGCTGTCCGCTCCCTGATTAGCAGCTCAAGCCTTGTAGTACTGCGTCTGGGTTCTCGGCTAGGAAGGGCATGCCTCTCCCGCAGCATTTAGCATGGAGGTTCTTACCTCTGTGGGCGCAGGGCATGGCAGAGATGTCTGCAGCACGTGACTGCCCTGCGATCCCTTTGTTCTCTTCCCAGGGTTCTCCTTGAAGGCCAAACAGATATCCTGGTGTTCCACCGTCAGGGTGTAGTACACATGGTGTCCAGGTGGCCACAGCTCACCAGAGGACAGTTCAAGGTGTGGCTCTGCAGACCTTGTGTGGTTTGAATTCTGCTTGCTACGGGCCCCCTCCTTTCCCACGTACATCTCGGCAGTTGAGATAGACCGATTACAGGACCCAGGTGTGAACAGCACAGGAGAGCACAATCCATTTTTAAAGAGGGAGCATCCCTGGAGGGTTTCTCTGGGTTAATGTTATGGTCACGTTGGGCCAGGTACAAAGCTGTTGGTTACCCGCGTCTGCCTGTGAATGGAGGTGGGAGGCTAGGACCGAGGCAGGCCAGGCACTGGGCAATGTGTTTTGCTGTTTAATCTGAGTTGGTTAGTTATACCTTGACTTTAGGAAAGCTTATTCCAAGTTTGTGTGACAGCCTTAGCATGTTACTTTGCATAAGATTCTGCATCTCTTCTGATGGTGGGTATTACCTCAGGGGACCCCTTCTGTAACCTGAATGGATCAGAGGGACAGGAAATAAGAACAGATTCCTAAACACAAAATGTCCAAACGCAGTGGGTCTGAAGGGAAGAGATGAACATTTACAAGCCTCTATGTGGCAGATGCCTGACTTAACGTTCTTACCTGAGCCTTGGAACATCCAACTAGGACTTTTTTAGGCTCATTTTACAGGTGAGAGGAAACTGAATTTTGTTTTTTTTTTAAATTAATTAATTTATTTATTTTTGGCTGCATTGGGTCTTCGTTGCTGTGCACGGGCTTTCTCTAGTTGCAGTGAGCGGGGGCTACTCTTAGTTGCGGCACGCGGGCTTCTCACTGCGGTGGCTTCTCTCGTTGCGGAGCACGGGCTCTAGGCGTGCAGGCTTCAGTAGTTGTGGCATGTAGGCTTCAGTAGTTGTGGCTTGTGGGCTCTAGAGCGCAGGCTCAGTAGTTGTGGTGCATGGGCTTAGTTGCTCCGTGGCTTGTGGGATCTTCCTGGACCAGGGCTCGAACCCGTGTCCCCTGCATTGGCAGGTGGCTTCTTAACCACTGCACCACAAGGGAAGCCCAGGAAACTGAGTTTTAAGAGGTGAAGAAGTGACCTGCCCAAGATCACCAAGCTGGTTAGGGAGCACTTTCCATCTCACCTATCTAAAATATTATCTTTCATCAGATTGTCTTCTTTCTCTCTTCCTTCTCATCAAATTTTATCAACTTTTTCCAGAAGTATCTGTGTTCTGGCCTGAAACAATTTTATGAGCAGAGAGGTCTATTCACTTGTAAGCAGTGAAACCCATCATTATGCCTCTGGGACTCAGATTATTGAAATCTGGAACTACCCACCCCATTATACTTTTAAAAAATATACTTTAAAATTAAGTTTAACAGGGCTTCCCTCGTGGCGCAGTGGTTGAGAGTCTGCCTGCTAATGCAGGGGACACGGGTTCGGGCCCTGGTCTGGGAGGATCCCACATGTCGTAGAGCGGCTGGGCCCGTGAGCCACAATTGCTGGGCCTGCGCGTCTGGAGCCTGTGCTCCGCAACGGGAGAGGCCGCAATGGTGAGAGGCCCGCGCACCGCGATGAGGAGTGGCCCCCGCTTGCCGCGGCTGGAGAAAGCCCTCGCACGGAAACGAAGACCCAACACAGCCATAAATAAATAAATAAATAAAATTTAAAAAAAAAATTAAGTTTAACAGACACACAGAAAAGTACACAAATTGTAAGTGTTCAGATCAATGGCTTTTTATAAACTGAACCCACCCCCGCTCAAGAAATAGAAACCCAGTTGTATTTTCATTCTTAAGTTTCTTTCGTTTGTTTTTGCCAATGTGAACCTCTGGTTAGAAGTGCATTGTAACTGACCTGTCATAATATTTGTCCCATGCAGCTCTGTCACGGCAGTATTTGAAGATCTCCAAAATGCTGGTAGTTACAAGTCAGCTAATGAATTAGTCACTGATGAGCCCAGGACTTCAGAGGGGGACTTCAGATACCCTCAAGACAGAGATAACAGTAACTTCTGAGAGGGTTTAAGAATAGCAGTCATGGAATTTTACACCTCATCTCATAAGTGAAGCTCAGGGAGGTTGAAGAGTTTGCCTACAATCTCACAGCAAGCAGTCAGGACCAGCAAGCTGCTCTTCCTACACAGGCGCGCGCGCGCGCACACACACACACACACACACGCACACACACACCCACCCACCCACCCAGGTACCTGCTGAGAAGTCCCCATTGCAATGGATCCTGACTTGGAAGAAAGCCACTGGCAAGAGGGCCTGTGCAGGGCCAGTGAGGTCACCATCCAGGGTCATCACTCATGGACGCTGCCCACTAGCCCTAGGGTTTGGTCCCTACGCCCCAGATGCCCTTCCTTTCCCACCTGCTCTCAAGTGGGCCACTGGCAAAGAGATAGCCCTGCTATCCTATCATGGCACGTTGAGAAAGTTGCTGTATAAAAGCAAACCCTGCCTGTGCCCAGAATGTATTGTGAGTGAGTGTCCCATTCAGCGTGCCCTCGATTCTCCTCGGATGACAAAGACCAAAGTCCTGAGCCAGCTCTGACCCTTACCAGCCACCATCCCACCGGCAGGTCCTGACCCTAATGGTCTCCTAGGCTTGTCGCGATGTTCAGCCCCGTCCTGGCTGGGGGAAGCTTGGCAATTGGCAAAGCACTTCTTAATGACAATATTTATCCAGCAGTTTCTGTGGCCAGGCTTGGTGCTAAGTGCCGCGCACACATTTCATTTACTCCTCTCTGCAGCTCATGGGAAAGGTGCTTCTGTTATGCCCATCTTCTAGGTAAAGGGCCTGAGGCTCAGAAAAGCAAAATACCTGCTCAGGGTCACACAGCCACTTAAATGATGGGGCCCCATTGAAACTGGAGAAGTGTGTGTCTAAACTACCCTGCCCGGCTGCCGCTTATAACCACCCAGTCATTCGGCAGCTGTTTATTGAGCCTACTATGTGCCAGGCATTGTGCTCGGTGCTGGGGAGATAGCTGTGAGCCCCCAGAAGAACACCCCCTTTCCCCTTCCAAAGAGCCAACATTCTTGAGTGGGATCCTTTGGTGAAGAATTCTCTTGGAGATTTGTGTTTTGAGCACTTTTAGAGAAGAGCCTGCCTGCTTTTTCCCAAATCCCCCCCTCCTAGACACTGCTTGCTCTTCCTCTTTGAAACCCCCAGAGCCCTCCAAGTCTCCACTTAGGGAGATGATGGCTGAAAGCCCAGTGTCCCTGAGATCCTGGCACACCTTTTTGGGGCCAGCTGACAGCACTCGTGCCAGCCCAGTCAGAGGCTCGGGGCGTCCACGGCCACCCCACTCATGTGGCCTTGCCACCTCCACATGGCCTTGTGTCTGTTATTCTCTACATCTCCACACACAAAGAGCCCGGGTGCTGTTGCTGGCGCTCAGCTGCTGGAGTGGGGAGGTGGGCAGCGGTGAAAAGCTTTTCTGAAAGGCCAGGGCGAGGCAGGAGTCACCCAGGTGATCCGAGCCGTTCCCCTGGGACCCTAGCCCAGGACCACAGCGAAAGGTTACTGCTAATTGGGGAGCTCTTGATGGGGCCGCATCTATTTAGCACCGCCCCCCTCCCCAGAGACTTCCAGGATGGTCTTGGCACAGTGTGTGATTCGAAAGCTCCCTTCTGAGTCTGGCACAATCTGTCTGAAATTGTGAACATGGTGGCTCTTGGTTTTTTAATGTGTTGTTTTTCTCTGCCCATTGTTTCTGGCAGATTTAGTAGCAGCAGCCACCCTTGACTCTGGAAGCCCCCTCCCTGCGGCCCTCTCAGCAGGCTCCTGTCCCCCAGCCCCCCAGACCTACCATCGGAGGCCTTACGGGGTCAGCGAGCAGCGGTGTCCCTGCCCCTGACCCACTGCCCAGCCACGGGGCCCAGCTCTCACCCTGCCATCATCCCTGACACTAACACAGCTTGTCCACCCTGTCGCAGGGGGCAGATGGCCTGTCGGAGCCGGAGGGCATCTCTCTGAAGCGGGTCGCTGTGGTGGAAGATTTCTTTGACATCATCTACTCGATGCATGTGGAGAGCTCAGCGGAGCCAGGCAAAGCCCCCAAGCACGCTGGGCAGAAGAAAACCTACCGAGCGGTGAGATTTCTGTCTCTTTGCCTCTGCTGGCAGCCCCAGGCCTTGGCAGGAGGCCATGGGCTCCGCACATGTTGGGCAGGGGGGTGGGGCAGGGAGCTGAGGCGTGATGAAACAGCCTTTGGGGACCCAGGGGGGCACAGGGCAAGGGCATGGCAGCCAGAGATGGCTCATGGGGCGAGGGGGCGGGCTCTGTGGTCTGAGCACAAAGGAGAAGCAGGTTGAAGGGAGTGAGAGGGAGGGAAGGAGAGGGATGAGGGAAGGAGGAAAGCCCTCCTCTTCCTGGTTTCTGCTTCGCTCCATCCCCCCAGCCCCAGCCTGGGGCCGCAGTTGGGGGTGGGGTGGCTAGATAATCATAATCATCAGAGCAAATGCTTCCATGGCATTTACTCTGTGCCAGGCCTGTCCTGAATACTCCCTATGTGTGAGTTCATTCAGTCCCCTACGACCCTGTGAAGTCAGTGCTGGAAGTTCCCCAGGGGAAGTCTGAGGACCTGGGCCCCACCCTCTAGGAAAGCACAGTTCGATTTGGGGTGGGGAGGCTGAGAGCAAAACCAAGATACGAGAAACAGAAATGTGTCCAAGACTAGCTTCGAGGGAACAAGAACCCAGGTACGCCTGGTCGTTCAGCAAAGGCCCCTCCAGACACCAACTTTCAATGATAAGCCAGGGGGACTTCATGGAGAAGGTGGCAGGTGAGCTAGCAGTCTAAACTTTGGGTAGGCAGAAGAGAGCAGAGGCGGCAACCTAGGGTGGGAAACATCACACATGGGGCAGTGGAGGGGATGGTGGCCAGAGCAAGAGGGGCCTGCCTGGGTTCTGGTCCTGCCCCCCCATTGACCCCCATTGCCATGGCTCATGCACAGCTCTGAACCACTTGTCTGGCACCCACCACTAAACCAGTAAAGCCAAGCACTTTATGTTCATTCAAGCCTCACAGCAGTCCTGTGACAGAGGTGCTGTGGCCCATTTGACAGTTGAGGAAACTGAGACCCAGAGAGTTAAGCTACCGCTCTAAGGTCACACAGCACTGAAGTGGCAGTCAGCTCTGTGTTGACTTTCTCTCTGGCTTCCTAGAGACCTGCCCCTCTGTGATGGGGCTACCTCACCCAAAGCGGATGCGAACCCTCCAAGTTCTTTTATAAATAGCCTTGGAGTGCAGCGGAGGTGGCCTGTATAAGTCTGTAATTTCCCCATATGGCCTGATTTAAAAAAAAAAAAATCCAATAATCTGGTTTGTCCTTGTCCTCAGAAGATGGCCTTTGCCCTAAATGAGTCTTAAGGATGGACCCACATGACAAGGACCTCAGAGAGATGAGGGGTCGGGCTGAAGGAAGCAGGAGATGATTGTACTATCTGCCCCGACCTGTCCTGCTTCTCAGCACTTGTGCGTTGGGCAACAGCTTGTGGGAAGGGAGTTCTGAGGGTATTTCCACCAGAGGGTCATAAATGAAGGGAGGGATACCCGAGCTGGGGCCTTTGTGGGCCCCTTGGTACTGATGCAACCCCGCACACTTTCTCAGCATTGAATTTGCCTTGCTGGGAGCCGGCACGTGCCAGGCTGTGCACTCAGTATGTCCCCTGCACCAGCTCTCTGAGCCATCACACGGATGAAGCAGGTGCTGCTGTTACCCCCATTTTACAGATGAGGAAAACGAGGCTCAGAGAGATGATTAAACCTGCCTTGAGGTCACCCAGCTGATGTTCAGAGCCAGGCAGCTGGCCCAGAGCCCACACCCTGACCACCACACATGCCACCTCTCTACAAACCTCCTATGGCCAGCTAGTGGGGTCCACTGACTTGCTTGTCGAAGTAGACAGTCTTGGACCAACCAGACCTCAGGATTTCCCTGGTCCCCTGGGTGCCCAGCCCTAAGTCTCACCCTCAGGCACTTCCTGGGTGTTTATGAAGGCTGGGGTCTTCGAGCTCTGTGCTGCGGAGAGGGCGGGGCTGGCTGCATCCGCCAGGCTCTGCGTCTCTGGGCCAAGCGGACGTCCAGCCCTTGGCTCTGCGCTTCCTGGCTTCTCGTCCATATGCCCGCCGCGTGCCCCACTTCCCGCTGCCCAGCCTGGAGCTGGCACATGACTGGCAGCGAGCCAGCTGGGCTGTGTGCAGAGCTGGAATTTCAGCAGCAGGGCCAAGGCTGAGGGAGCAGGCCAGGCCCTCCTGCAGTGGGTGTGAGGCCAGGGGGGCCGCCGTACCCCCTTCCTCCCCTGTGTGCCTCCTCTCCCTTCCCCCCTCTTCTCCATCTGTCACCCTTCTCATGCCACCCTTTTCCTTTTGGGGGGGATGGGGTGGTGCCTGCATGCTTTTGTCCTCCTCTTTTCACCTGCTCCCATTTTCCTCCACCTAAGCCTAGCTCTTCAGCCCCATCCATGCCTGTGGAAAGAGACCCCCCGCCCCCACCCAAGGAAACTCCGTGCTGATGGCTGCAGAGAGGCACAGCCTGGCGCTGCGGGCTTTGCATCAGGCCCTTAGGAGGGGTTTTTGGATCTGCCTGTGTGTGCTTTACCAAACGTGAATCCTGGGACTGCCTTGCTGTCTCTGGGGACACCTGGGACCTTCTGGATTCTTACAGGCCTGGGGTGCCTGAGGGAGCAGGACACTGGAAGGGAGATGGGCAGGCTTGTTCAGGGCATTAAAGGAGGCACATTCTTCAGTGGGAAAAGAACTTTCTAGGGATCAGAGAGGGCAGGTAATGAGCTTTCTGAAACTGGAGGTCTCTGAGCCAGGGGTAGATGGCCATTTATGACGGACAATACAGGGGAGTCCCGTCTTGGGCAAGAAGCCCCTGCCTTACTTTGCCTCTGACGTAGCGTGACCTGAGGTCCAGAGGATCCCAGGGAGTCTTGCCAAGGCAGGGGTATGGGTTCTACAAAGTTCCCTGAAGCCACATAGAGGACTGGTCCTTTTTCAAGGGGCGTTTCTGGTGTCTGCACCCATCTGAATTAGGGTGATCCCCTTTGTTTCCTCCCTCTTTCCCAGGGTGCTAGTAGGCTAGATCGGGTTCTGGAGTCCTGATCTGGCTGCCCAGACCACTTTGGAGTTGGGGCCAGATGTGGTCAGCAGCTGCTCCAGGCCCACCACGTGCTAATCCACCCGCAGGGCAGAAGGAGGATCTTGTAAAGTGGTGCAAATCCCCCCAATTGGCCTCATCTGTCTTTGTTGACCTCTGAGTTGGGGACTGAAAATGGGGCCTTGCAAGTCAGCAACTCTGCAAATAGCTTCTGCTCTCCCTGCCAACGAAATCTCACTCAGTTTTTACTACTAAGAAAAACGTAAAAGGCAGATTCATGTATGGGTCTCAATGTCCAGGCAGGAGGCCTGAGAGCAAGGCAACAGACAGTCCAGGGCCTCCAAGGGCAGCTGGGTGGGGACAGGGGTCCTGGAGCTTCCCTTCTTAAATGCAACAGCTCCATCTTTATCTGTGTCATGTTTTGGGCTTCAGGATAAGAGTCTATTTCCAGAACAGTGTCTGTAGCTCTAAAACTATCTGAAAACCACCATCCTACTGACTAGGGCATGAGCTGGGGTGATCCTCCTTGTTTCAACTCATCCTGTGGTCCTGTGGCCTTGGGCATCTGTGCAGTCAAACAGAAATGGAGGTCCCATTTCTCATGTGGACAAGGCAGGAGCGGGAACCAAGAGATGCCCACAGGAGGTTGAAGGCCCCAGTGGGGGAAGGCATCGTCCTCCATTCGGGTCCCTGCAGCAGCGTGGAGCTGGACTCCGCACTTTACCGGCTCCCCGGGGAGCTCTTAGCAAGGCTGCAGACATTCCAGCCACGCAGGGCAGGGCTTCCCTCCCGGGCCCTGGAGAGCTCCAAGGACTTCGCACCCACCCGCCTTTGGTCCAGCCCACCTGCCCACCCATGGGACCCAGGGCCAGAAGGCGTGTGCCCAGTGCGCCACCTCCCTGTGGCACTCCGGCCAGCCTTTGTATACTGCTGGGTACCTGCCAAGGCCGGGAGAGCTGGGGCTGCCACTCCGGCCCCTGGGCAGGACGCTCTCTCGTAACTGTCCCTGTACCCGCAGTGGGCCAGGTGGCAAGCAGGGCCTCTGCCTATGCCACAGGCAGCCCTCAGCAGAGCAGCCCACCCAGGAAGGCTCTCCCTGAGCCCTGCAGAAACTCTGTCTCTGCCCAGCGGCCGGTGAGCTCCGGGTAGTAAAGTAGGGCTTCTTTCCCCATGGTGTCAACCTTCCTTTCCCAGCAGACTGCAACCCTCCTCCTCCACGTCCTCACCTCAGCTCTTCTGAGGCCTGACCAGAGATGCCACACCTCGGGCACCTAGGAGGTCATCTGTTGGCCCAACTGAGCCTTGGCCCTCTGCTTGGCACAGCAGGCATCCTCCCCTCTTGCCCATTTACTCCTGCAGCTGTCAGCCCCTCAGCAGGACCCATCCCTCCCAACCCCGCAGGCCCAAGAAGGACCTGCCACCCCTAAGACTGCCAGGCAGCCCCTGGCTGGGGATGAAGGTGTCCGCGTGTGTGGCAGGAGAGCCCCCGTGCCTCGGCCCTCACGCCCTCCCATCCACCGGCTCCAGTCAGAGAGCAGGGGTTTGCCCTTGTCCCTGACCTCCAGAGGAAGGCAATCAGACAGGGAATTTGGAAGGGAGATAACTCATCAAGGAGCCTGCCTGCTCCGCAGAGCACCAAATCAGCTGAGAAATAACAATTGTGTCACCAAAATTAACTCTGCGTTTGTAGCCGGCCACCAGGCAGGAGTGGCCCCTGGAGCTCCGCAGGCAGCACAGCCGAAGCCGGTCCTCTGAGGGCCTGGCCGCAGGCGGGGTGGGGGGGGTGGGGAGCCTGGCAACCCCCCAACCCCATCCACTCTGCCTCACCCTGCCCTGCTTCCTAGCCACCACAGAGATGGGGCTGGGCACGTGTCCACCCCGCAGGAGCAGACCAGGTGCGTCTTGGAGAGCAGCCCCTCCTGCTGTGGGCTGACCAGCACCCTTGGCCAACTTTCCCGGCTGGGCTGCGGCGAGAACGGCGGAATGCTAGGGTGGTGCTGCCCCTTAGTGGAGAGGAGCGGGAGGGCCTGGGCTCTGGGAAACGTGAAAGCCAGCAACTGGGCAGCCAGCAGCCTCAGCCAGGAAACCCGGGTCCAAGAGGTCCCTCTGGCCCCCTCAGGCAGCCAAACCAGGACCAGTGGGTTTCCCAAAACCCAAAGCAAGAGGAGAAGACTGAGCTTCTGGGCCCACACCCCGCTCTTCCCCACTCCCACACCCTGTCTCTTTCTTGTGTCGCCTCCCATCTCTTTCACCTTCCCTCCCACACTGCTTACTCTTTCTCCCTAGTTAGGGGAGGCCCCCTGGAGACAGCTATGGGGCGTGACCTGGAGCTTGGGTTCTAGTCTGGCATTGCTCTAAGGAGCTGTGTGACCTTGCGTGAATTGGTTCACCTCTCTGGGCCTCATAAACTCACCTGGAACATGGGGGTCCCTAAGAGTCTGTCCAATTTGAAAAATCGGACCCCTTGGCATTAGCCTTTCACAGCTCTCTTGATCTGTGAGTAGATCAAGGAATAGCCTGTAGAGCTTTGGGTTCCGTTTATAGGCCCGGAGCCGGTAGATTTATAAGCGAGGCTCAGTTTCTTCATCTCTAATTGTGGAAGTTGTCTCCTCCTACCCTAGACCAATGTTTATCAAGTCATTTTTCAGTAGTAGCAATGATATGTTGAGAGGAATATTCCCAACTTATGAGAACATAGGTTAAAGACTAGATGATGTTTCAATGTTTTGGTTTTTCAGTTTTTAAGCTTCTTTAATTTAAAATTTTAAAACTGCTGGTATTCTGCAAAAGTACTGACTCATTTCCATGGCTGAGACTCTAAGACATCTGCTCCTTGCTCCTCAAATCCCTGCCTTTCCTGGCAAGGGCAAAGTGCCTGCCACCAAAGCACAGGCCTTGGTGAACCGGTGACCAAGCCGCCTCCCCATGGATCCATGTAACAGCAAACCTCCTCTCTCCCCCAGATCGCCGAGACCTATGCCTTCCTTCCGCGAGAGGCTGTGACCCGGTTCCTGATGAGCTGCACAGAGTGTCAGAAGAGGATGCACTTTAATTCCAACGGCCTGGAGCCCAAAGGTAGGGGAGGAGGTGGGCGTGCTGGAGGCTCAGGGGAGGCTCTGCAGAGAGGGGCTCTCCCCCAGAAGGGCCTGCCCTTTGCTGGCACAGACACAAGAGTGCATGGCCAACATTTGTCACAATTCCCAGAGGCCAGTGTGGGTCCATGGAGCTGCCCAGAGAGCCTCATTTTAGGTTTGTTTTTTTTTAACTTTTTTTAAATGTCAAGTTTCACTTAAAAACCAATAGCGCATTCCTACTGCCCTTCAAGACTCTCCTCTCCCACCGAGGTTCCAGATGGAAATGGCCACCTCGCCCCATTCCCTAAGCTCTGCAATACTCGCCACGCAGATTTCACCCCAGGCGGTGTGCACATGGATCTGGTCTCACTGACCCGACTGTACACTCTCTGAGGACAGGAGCACACCCCCCACTGCGTGCACCCTCCTACCCTATAGCTACCCACCTGCCATTAGCAGGCCTCCCTAAGTATTTGTCCCCTGCCCCCCACCCCCAGTGCACACCCAGGAGAACTGTGGGGATTGGTTAGAATTGAAAATGCCCAGAGTACTTGTGATCAGCCGAAGGTGGTCCCTTAGACCGACATCCACGCTCCCCAGCTCTACCCTGCCCAGTGAGACGCAACAAGGACCCCCGCTTCAGTCCCCCACAGCCTCTACCTGAACGTCCCAGAGGCCTCCAGTAAGTCTGGGCCATCTGTTCGCAGGTGGCTTTGGCATAGCGAGACAGGCCGTTATGTTTGGCTGGTGTGACTATAACTCAGCGCTGAGAAATGATGCCCCGGTGGGTGACTTATCAGGGCTTCTAGGCATCAGGCCCGCAAAGGTTGCTGAGGTCGGTGGGCATTTGCCTGAGGATGGGAACAGACTCGGAATGAAGGGTGAGCCATTTACTCAGGTGGTGCCCAAGTGGCGTCCACCAAATACGTGGAAAAACCGACGAGGCCCGAGGACAGCAAAGGAATTGGAGCATAGGTGTCGAGTGAGGTTTTCCTCCTAGTTGGTAGTCCCTGATACGACTTCTGACAGCAGCCACCTCACCAAACCCAGAGGCTTCCCTGTCCTTGGGGGCCATTAGGCCATGGCCACTTCACTGAGCTCATTGGATGGCCACTAAAGTATGAGGGACAGGAATTAATCTAGTTAATCCCTCATAAGTGCTGGGTTCCTGGTTTAAGAGCAGGGGCTCCAGGGCCGCACTGGGTGGGTTTGGATCCCAGCTCTGCCGCTCAACAGCCGTGTGTTCTGAGCAAGTGGCTTCACCTCTCTGAGCCTCAGTTTCCTCATCGGTGAAATGGAGTTAATAATGGCACCTACCTGGCGGCAGGGGGGGCAGGGTTCTGATAAAATCTTTTTTTTTTTTTTAATTAATTAATTTATTTATTTTTGGCTGTGTTGGGTCTTCGTTTCTGTGCGAGGGCTTTCTCTAGTTGCGGCGAGCGGGGGCCACTCTTCATCGCGGTGCACGGGCCTCTCACTGTCGCGGCCTCTCTTGTTGCGGAGCACAGGCTCCAGATGCGCAGGCTCAGTAGTTGTGGCTCACGGGCCTAGTTGCTCCGCGGCATGTGGGATTTTCCCAGACCAGGGCTCGAACCTGTGTCCCCTGCATCGGCAGGCAGATTCTCAACCACTGTGCCACCAGGGAAGCCCTCTGATGAAATCTGAGAGTTAATCCCTGTACCTGGCACAGGGCTACCATGCAGGAGGAGTGAGCCATGGCTGTGGCAGTTATTGTGATAACGTGTGGGGCCTGAGTGAGGCCCCTGCCCCACGTGGCCTGGCCCCCGCTGAGCAGCTGCAACCCCTGCACCAAGACAGCACTTGGTACCTGCCAGTGGGCCAGGAGGCTTTCCCTGCTGCATTCCCCACCCTGCCCGGGTCTGGGTCCCAGGGACGCGGGCCCTGGTGGTGGCTGCTTGGTCCCCTGCCCGCCCATCCGCCTGTCCCCGCCAGCGCTGGCCTAATCGTTTCCATAGCAACTGTCAGAGTCAGACACAGAACCTGGGGGAACAGAGGCAGGGCAAGAGGGGCTGTGTTTGTGGGCTGCTCTGGGGCGTCTTGCAGGCTCTGTCTATTCTGCTCCCTTCTCCATGCTGGCGTGGAGGACCATCCTCACCTCCCCGACTCCCCAGTAGAGGCAGCGAGGTCTCCAGGGCTACAGCTCTGCTCCTCCTCATCTGAGGAGGACGCCGAGCACAGCAGCAGCAGCTTGCTTCTTCTCCTGCTGCCACCACCGTGCCCCCACCCCCAGGGTGGGGGGGGGACCAAGGGAGGTGGAGAGGCAGAGAGCACACGCGCCAGCTTCACGGGTTCTGTGCTGGAGCCTCTCTGTCCAGGGGCTCGCTCCAGCAAGACAGAGGGCAGGCAGAGTAAGGCTGCACCGTGCCCCTCCTTGCCTGTCCTCGGGCAGAATGCCACTTCCCTGTCCCCAGGAGTGGAGCTTCCTGCGCAGGGAGAGGAGGAGATGCTGAGGGAGCAGGAGACTGTGTGGCCTCAGTGTCTCAGAATGTGGGTTTGGGGTCTGGCAGGCCTGGGTGTGCTGCCCTGCTCCCTGCTGTGTGTCCCTCAGCAGGTTCAGGGACCTCTCTGAACATCAACTGCTCATAACAGCTCCTTTGATCCTGTGAGGGCTCTGTCCCTTTTTACAGCTAAAGAAAGGAGGCACAGAGAGGTGGTAGGGTGACATCACTTGTCCAAGGTCCCCAGAAGGCAGGAGAACTTATCTTCCCATCAACAAATGGGAGTAACACTTCCCTCTCTTTTTTTTTTTTTTTTGGTCCGCGCCACGTTGCGGGATCTTAGTTCCCCGACCAGGGATTGAACCCAGACCCATGGCAGCGAAAGCCCAAGTCCTAAACACTGGACCAGCAGGGAATTCCCCCGTCTCAGGGTTTTCATGAGGATGCAAGTGAATTAAACGAGCCCATTCTGCCAGGCGCCTGGTGCAGTGGGTGCCTAGGGAGCATCAGCCTGTCCCCCACCCTACCCCCATGTTGTTGTACCACCCAGGCACAAGACTGCCAGTGTCCAGGTGTCCCACGGGGAGATGCATGGTCAGTCACCCACCCAGGTGAGCACCCTGGGTCCACAACCTGGCCGCTGGGCAAAAGGGAAGGGTTTGGTTTCTGGAGGCTGCCAGTGGGGAGCCTTAGAGGTTGAAAGGCTGCCCTGTCTGCTTGATGGCCAGAGGCACTAGTGCCTGGACCACCCTCACCAGCTGGCAGGTTCTCCCGTCTCCTGCCCCAGCTGAGGGCCTGGAGATCCTGTCTCCGCCTGCCATGCTGGCCTCTCTGGATGTGGTCAGCTGCTCCGACCGCTCTTTCACAGGCACCCCTGCTCTGCCAGCCTTCCCTCCTCCCTCGCCCGCCCTCCGGGAAATCAGAGCCTGCCCCAAGGCCCAGAGGCAGGCCCCAGGTTCCTGTCCCAGGAAGGTGGGGCCGGAGGGGGACAGGGAACAGGATGGAGACTGCTCGAGGGGCTGCTGGGAGGACGCCTCGCTTCCTGGCCTCATGTTATAAAGAAAGAAAGGAAGCAAAGCAGCCTCCCCTGCTCAGTGGTTTGTCCCGGCACGGGGGCGGGGTGGGGGGGTGGGGAGGTGGGGGGCTGGACAGTCCTGTGCCCTCCCCCAGCGCCAGAAGCACGAACAAAGGAGGCTGCCGAGGGTCAGGAAGTCTGAGGATGGGAGATTCCAGGGCCTGCCGCCTCCACTCTCCTCTTCCACCAGCCCCTGAGTCTGGTCTGGAGGAGGCAGCGATGAGAACTGGGTGTGCCCTGGGCCCAGCTCTGGCTGCAGGGGTGAGGGCCTCTGGGGCACGTTTCACGTTTCTTTGATGTGATGAAATACTGTTTGCATGGCTGCAGACTAGGAGTTAGCAGTGGGCAATGCCAGTCACCTACCGAAGGGTCCCTTCCTCAGCGAGAGCCATCCACTCAGGTGGCAGCGCCTTTGCAGCCGGGCCCAGATTCCTCTGTGGTTTCCAACCCCCTCCCTGCCTGGCCCCTGCAGATCCCCCCTTCCTGTCCTGCCCCATGCGACCCCATCCCGGCTCATTCCTCTACCCCTGCAGTGTCTCCTGTGCTGGCCTGTCCCCTCTCGGCTCTCATACTCACTAGCTGTATGACCGGGGGAGGTTGCATAGCCTATTAACACGAGCACCCACCGCACGGAGTCCTTGGGAACATCACGCAGGAGCGTCTGCATGGCGCTCTGGCAGGGCTCAGTAGCTGTCGTCTGAGTGATTGAACGGAAGTCCTGTTGAGATCCCCTCTCCACAAGGCTGCCTGGAGCTACTTCACAGCCCTCTGAGCTCTTCCTCCTTGGAGCGCTAATGGACTCGCCATCAGTCCTGCCCTGCTGAGCACAGGCACCGTCCCTACGCCCTTCCCCCACCGTCCCCACCCTGAATGCACACACATCAGTGCTCCTTGGAAGAGTTGCTGACCTATTGATTCGCTTCCCTGGGAGAGAGGTTTTTTCATCTGAGCCAGCCCCAGGCCTGGCTTCTCTAGTTCCAAATCTGAGCCCCATGGCAGGCTGGCCAGTCTCGAGGCTCGTCTGTGTCAGGCCTTCATCGTGCACGCGTCCTTCAACCCCCAGCTCTGACACCGAGAGGTCTCACCCTGGCATCCAGAAGCTACAGATGTCTCTGGACGGAGGAGTTCTTCCGTCCTGTAGGTGGAAACTCATGAGAATTGCCACCTTGTGTTCCACGTGGGGGATCCGGGCCACCACCTCAGCTGGAATTTGCATTGATTGGCAAATGTCACTGGAGCCCAGCTGTGATCAGCTCTTGGCTTGGCCCTGGGAGAACCTCTACATCGTTGGTTATTTTCAAGGCCTGTAAAACTAGGACTAGTGCTTGGGCTGGTTTCAGTTTTTCTTGGCAAAAAGGTGTCGAAACATTTCTTTGTGTGGTTCCTCTGCTTCTCTCACCAGCAACCTACTGGGTTATTTCAGCTCTGTGACCCTTCCTAGCTCCTAACTCACCCGTGGTCTCAGGTTACTTGTAGTGGCTCAGGCGTGGCCACTGTATTTGTTGACCACAGCGGGGACCTGGCCTGCCCATCAGAGCCCAGGGAAGCCGCTTCTTCCTTGTTCGTGTGTCCACCTTAGCTCATCCCCCATCCCCCCACGAGCACCGGACTCCATGGAGCCCCCACTGGCCCTGCTACTTAGCTCTTTCCTAGTAAGCTGTTCATCTTCGTGTGTGGCACTTACCACCCCAGGAACCATTTGGCTCCCCACTGCCAAAAACCCTGCCTGCCTGTCTTCTTGCTGTGGTGTGACCGAGCTCTGGCCTCCCACAGCCAGCTCCCTGGCACGTTCCCTCACCTGGAATGTGTCCCGCCTGCCAAGGTCCCACCTCCCCGACAGAACCCTCACTTCTGGAACTGCAGATGCCAGCATTTCACTGCACACCGATCTCGGATGGATTCGTGTGTGTGCCCGGGATGTCCCTGCTTCCCCAGACGAGGGCAGCCGGCCTCCTCTTCCCGAGCTCTCCTGGCTCACCTCTGGGCACTGGAAGCAGTTTCTGATCTGTGGACCTGCTGTGGAGGGAACAGGTCAAGGAAGACCCCTTCTCCCACCCCCCAAGAGTGGCTTCCCAGCCATGTGGTTTTTCTCCTAAACCTAGCTATACCTGGCTTTTTTAAAGTTACCTTTTCGTAAGTAGTCATGGCTTTCAGGCAGGACACGGGTGACCATCAATAAAGGAACACAGTGTCCGGCCTCCATGGACAACAAAACACAGAGCGTCGCCATGGCACCTGATGAAGTCTTCATTTGAGGCTCTGACCGGCAATCCTTAGGGTGGGGGTCCCTTCTCACCTACCATGTTGTCTAACAGCTTTTCAGCAGACAACCACGTCTTTGAGGAAATGAAATGGAAATGGCAGAATCCTCCATCTGAAGACCCACATTCCAAAACAGGAACCACGGCTCTTTTGAGTGACATCATCTCAGTGTGGCTGCAATGTCTGCCTCACATATTGTATCCAAACTCATGGAGCTGTGGAGGCCAGGTCCCAACACACCCCTGGGTTGAAAGAGGTCAAGTCTGGGTTGATGGTGGGGCGGCAAGAAGAAGAGGACCCAAGGTCACAAAAATGCATTTTAGTTTCCCCACAGCACTGGGCATCTGTGCCAGAGGGGCCAGTGTGCACTGGTGTTAGAGCACCCCTCTGCCATAGACCAGGAGGAAATCCCTTAATAAAAAGAAAGGTTTGGCCCATTCCAGGCCAGTTTCTGAGACATTCTATTAGTGACATTTACCTCCTCCTGGACAAACAGAAATTCTGTGTAAGACAGCATAGCTTTAAAAAGCAAAACAAGGAATCCCCTGGTGGTCCAGTGGTTAGGACTCACCGCTTTCACTGAGGGGGACTGGGTTTGATCCCTGGTCAGGGAGCTAAAATCCCACAAGTCGCATGGCGCGGCCCAAAGGAAAAAAAAACAAAAACAAAACAAAGCTCTGCATTTTTATGAAACTTGATAAGAAATGTTATTCAAGCTGTACAGTCACCAGAAGGACACCACCCCAAGACGCATGGACCCTGTTTTCTGCAGGGCTGTTCCTATCTGCGCCAAGTAGGAACTGCCCGGTGCCCTTTGGGTAGTTTCTCCCCCTTGTTTGCAGGGGCCTTTTTTTTTTTTTTTTTTAATGTACATCCTTGTTGGTTTTTTTTTTTTAATACACCTTTATTGGTTTTTTTAAAATACATCTTTATTGGGGTTTTTTTGCCTCTTTTCTTTTTTGTGGCAAAATATTTACAACGCAAAACGTGCCATTTTAATAATTTTTAAGTGTACAACTCAGTGTTAGTTACAGTCACACCACTGGGCAATCATCACCGCTGTCTGTTTCCAAAACTTTTTCGTCACGCCGAACAGAAACTGCGGACACGTGAAGCAGTAACTTCCCATTCCCAGACACCCGTCCCTGGTAACCTCTCTTCTACTTTCTTTCTTTTTTTAAAATTAATTACTTAATTAATTTTTGTGTGCGTTGTGTCTTCATTGCTGCGAACTGGCTTTCTCTAGTTGTGGCAAGCGGCGACTACTCTTTGTTGCAGTGCACGGGCTTCTCATTGCGGTGGCTTCTCTTGTTGTGGAGCACAGGCTCTAGGCACGCGGGCTTCAGTATTTGTGGCACGCAGGCTCAGCAGTTGTGGCTTGCAGGCTCTAGAGCACAGGCTCAGTAGTTGTGGCACAGGCTTAGTTGCTCTGCGGCTTGTGGGATCTTCCCAGACCAGGGATCGAACCCGTGTCCCCTGCATTGGCAGGCGGATTCTCAACCACTGCGCCGCCAGGGAAGCCCTCTTCTACTTTCTGTCTCTGTGAATGTGCCTGTTCTAGATGTTCCATCCACGTGGAATCACACAGTATTTGTCCTGTGGCGTCTGGCTTCTCTCCCTCAGCAGAGCGTTTTCAAGGTTGCCAGGGCCTGTCTGGCCTGGGCTCTGGCTCTGGAGCGGCAGATTCTGCAGATCCCTGCCTCTCTCCACCTCGGCCCTCTCACCCGCTCCTGTCCAGCACATCTCCTGGGCGCGGTGCTTGTGGTGACGTGCAGGCTTTGGCCCATCCGGAAGTCGTCCCCACTTCTCGCACCACTCAAACCCCAGCCCGTGAACAGAACTAGGCACCAGGGGGGACATGGGTCAAAGGCCTGGCACTCTTGGAGGCAGGGGGAAGAGGCAGCCAGAGAACAGGTAACCACGACTATTCCCTGGACAGAGGGTGAAGCCGGGTCAAGCGACTAAATGACGAAATGAGGCCCTGCTTCGTGTGACGGGTCCCAGCAGGTGACTCCAGGGTTTCGAGCTTGGTCACAGCAGGAGACATCTGAAGGGGAAGCTGGACTGGAGAGAGACGTGATGGGCTCCCTTCGAATCATGCTTCTCGTCTTCTTGACTTATTCCTGTGCCATCGCAGTCTCTCCTAAATGGCACCCACAGTGGCACCCAAGATGCAGAACACAATGGCTGGGCAGTGTCCACTGCAGGAGCCTTTGCAGAAGGCAGCATGGCCAGACATTTCAAGAGTTTCCGAGTATTCCTACCCTTTGACCCACGAATTCCACGTCTTGGAGTCTGGTCTAAAAAGGAAACGATCATAAATACAGACCAATATTCCTGCACAAGGATGTTCCCTGCAGTGTTTATAGTAACCCCCAATAGCAAACAACCTAAGTAATCAATCGTAAGGGAATGACTTAAGGAAAATATGATAAAATAGTACAGGGCTATAAAAATTATATTTGCAAAGCAAAACGAGATTTTTGATGGTGGGGGAAATGCCTATGAGAAAAAGTTAAGCAAAAAAAAAAAAATTTTAAGCAGACTGTAATTCTCTGTATGCATTGTGATATCAAGTATGTAAAAAAGAGAAATCACAGGGAAAAAATAAATGGAAGCATATGCCAAGCTTCTTGGTGCAATTATGGTTTTAAAAATTTTTCTTTACATCTTTCCACACTTTGCAAATGCTCTACAAAAGGGATATGCGTTACTTTGATGTTCAGGACAAGAAAGCAATAAATGGGAGGAACAATGCTCCTCTCTGTGTGATGAAAGAGGAACTAGAATTTGGGCATACTGGAGGCCTGGCCCAGACCTGCGAGCGCTGCGGTCCCTGACGGTGCTTTGGGGGGGATACCGTGGGGGTTGGGGTCGGGGTGGGACAGTGTGGCACGTGAGCTGGCTTAGGCCGGCGTTGGAAACTTAAATGACTTCAGGGGCCTGGCAGGCATCATCGTTGAGTGAAAGCGTGCAGTGCAATAGGGAGGGGTGGGGACTGTGGCAAAATGGAGCCCTCACACCCTGTCTAAAAGGAGCGGCTGCTGCTCAGCTGCAGTGGGTGGGTGTCTGCCACGTGGGAGTGAGGGCCCTGTGCGGCCAGACCTTCCATTTCTCAAAGGAGTCAGAAATCCCTGGTTTTCAAAGGTGAACTCTCTCACTAAACACTGGCACTTCAGCGTCGTGCAGTCCACGTCCACGGGCCAGGCACGGTGGGCGAGCCCCCAGTCAGCGGCCTCCGGCCTCCCTTCCCTCCTGCTCAGTCCCTGTGTTGGGCCCCCACATGGGTGCCAGGCTGCTGGTGGCCCACAGCACAGGCTGAAAGGGGCTTCCTTTTCTTCTTTCCACCAGAAAACGAGCCTCCCTCTCCTCTGGTCTCCGGGATTATCGATTACAACATGCCCCTCACCTCTACGTACCTGAAGCAGATGAAGTTGCGCGTGATGAATTCCCAGGAGCAGGTAAGGCTTCTGCCCCCCTCACCCCACCTGGAGGCGCCCTGACTTGCCTGGATGTGGTTGATCCTTTCCGAGACGTAGGGCCACAGCCTGTGTAAACACACTGGAAATCAAAGAGGCCCTTATCTGGTTATCTGGGCCGTGCAGTCCAGGCTGAGAGGGGAGGGAAGGAATGTGTTCTTAGTTAGAGGGTCTTCCGGGCAGACAGCCCTGCCGGGTCTTCAGTGAAACTTTCCTTCAGGGCAGGGGCGAGGGAGGAGGTGGGTAAGAGCTGCCCACCTTGGCTCTTGGGTTGTTCTCTCTCTGCTCTGCCCTTTGTCTGTTACATCACTCGGCTCCTTTCTCCCGAGAGAGGGGGGCCCTTGCTGCCTGCCTGTGGCCTCTGTCACCCTTGGGGCCCAGACAGGCCAGGAAGATGGGCCTTGGAGGGTGGCCTGGGTGAGATAAGGCCCTGGGCTCCCCCTCCTCAGCTGTCCAAGACTCCCCAGCTGTGGATTGCCCTGGGCTGTCAGGCACCATGGAAACAGGTTATGAAAAGAAAACCCCTCCTGCCTGCCTCTCTACACAGCCCACCTTCTATCCCTTTGCAAGGCAAGTAGCCTGACTGTCTTTCAGAGAAGGACTAGGTGAGTGCCACCCCCTCCCTCCGCCACTGCCCAAAAAACTAGAGTAATAATGTCTTAACCTCTCGCTTCAAGCTTTTTCATCTGTTGTGACATATGAACCTACTGTATCTTTGAGGCCTGCCTAGGGGAATGGGTTCTTTCTCCTCCGTTGAAAGTCTGACTTCCAGCCCTGGGTGCATTCCGTCCTGGGTACGGCTGGTCTCCTTGACAACCTGAGCATGTGTCCGCCCAGGGGGTGATGGCTCCGCAGTCAGCTCCAAGGTGATGTTACAGGACGTGCTCAGGTGGCATCTGGGGCTGTGGCACCCAGTTTGAGGATCTGAGCTGGTTGGCTTGAGTTCTGCACTCCCCTGAGGAGGAGGCATGGTGTGCCCTCCCATCCTTACAGCCTCCAAAGGTCAAATGAAGTAAGCTTGGCTCTGGGTAGTAGAGCTGTCTGCATTTTTTGCGTCTTTTCATCTGAGATGGTCTATTCTGTGATGGTTGCATCCCTAAGAAACCCATGTACTCAAAAACAATGTCTGTGGGGAAAATGGTGTTGGCTTTTCAACTCACAATGGCAAAGTTGTTTTTGTGCAGGAATGCCAGTTATAAGGGTGTTGCTTTTGTTAATAGTTATAAAATCTAAACACCACCACGCAGGGTGACGAGCAGAGGCGCTCGAACAGCCAAACAGCCGGGAGTACAGCCCCGTGGCTCTTTCTTTTCTACAAAATGGCGCTCCATCCGGCTCACCACCAGAACCAGTAGTGGTCAGTGTAGCCCACTCTGTGATCCCTCATTAATGGATTCCGTTATGTTTCATTTGGTATACAAATTCCTACTGTCTGCGGGGCATTAAGACTGTAGGTTAGGGACATGAGCAAGGATTCAGTCATTCAACAAATATTTATGAAGCCCCACTCCGTGAGCCAGGCTCTGGGGATGAGCAAAGACAGCATCATTCCTAGCTCTCCTTATGATCTAGGAGGGAGACAGACACTAATGAAAAAATTACACACAAATGGTAATAAGCCATCACGGTGCAGCTGTGACAAGTGCCAGGCAGGAGACTCATGGTGCCATGAGTACTTAGATGGACACGGTGCGGGGACTGAGGCAGGGGTCAGGAAGGTTTGCCTCAGAAGGGGGTGCTTGAGCTGAGATCAAGATCTGAAGGGAAGAGAGCTCCAGGCTGAGGAAACAGCTTGTGCAAAGGCCCTGTGGCTCGAGGGAGGACAGCGCCAGTGAGAATTTGTGAGGCTGGTGTGGCTGGTGCGGAGAGTGTGAGGAGTTCTGTAGCTAAAGAAAAGTGGGAGAAGCACAGTGTTGGGCATATAAGCACTTGATGCGCATCTGTGAATGAACGGAAATTCATGTAACGAGATGGATAAGTTGCCCTGGTGAGGTTCAGGCTGCTCCCAAAGGGAGGGAGAATTGTGGGAGGTGTTTGTCCCCAGGATGCTGCGGCTGGGGCTGAGGCTGAGATTGGGGTGGCCTCAGTGGACAGTGGAGTTGACTGTGTCTTCCTTGCCTCCGTTTCTGGTTTCCCAGGTGGGGATCGTCTGAACATTCCCGCGGTAGGGAATAAAGGCGCAGACCCTCCTTGCACACACCTGGCAGGAGAAGCGGCACCCCACCTCGTGCCTGGGGCCCTTCAGCTGTCAGTCTCCCACACTCCACGCACTGCAGTGAGCGCTCAAGGCCTCAGCCTCTCAGCCAGCACCGTTAGCCCGGTTCTATAGCCAGGCACGTGGCAAACAAGAAGTCGCGTTGCTCACTAGTTTATTTATCTACAGCAGCAAGGAAGGGCCAAGGACCCAGATGTCTTTGATTCTTCAGCTTGAGTTGGAACTGAAAATACATATACTTGAATTGGTAGCTTCTTTCCTGCAGTGAAGTCAGAGCAGGACTGGGTGAACGGCTCCCTATCCCAGCGCAGCCACAGGACTACCTCTGCTGCGGTCAAACCCCATGTCCCAAGACAAGGCTCTGAAAGTAGTTTCATTCCCTGCAGCATCCCTGCGACCCCGAAAGGCCTGCCGACAGAAGACACCAGTAGTGTCTACAAATCACTCATGCAGGCTACACGGAAAACAAACCCAAATCTAAAGTTACGGGAGCTGGGATAAATGATATTTTATTAATGATGAGCAAAGCTCTACATCTAAAAACCCTGGGTGAGAAAAATCTAAGAATTCATTTTTTTCCAGCATTAGATATCCAGGAGACACTATAATAGTGAGGCAAGTAGAACATGTTCCCCTCACTTGGCTTTGAGCAGACAACAAACAGGTGGTGGAGTGTGCTTGTGAACTGGACAGAATCGTGTTACCTTTTGTCCAGTTGTGTTGGATTAATGTGCTGAGAAATGGGTCTTTCTCCACAGAGGACATTAGGTAATACGAAAATCTAATAATAATGTTCACACGAACAAAAAAGATTCTTGACGTCTGATCCAGTGCAGCAAATATTTATGGTGTCCTCAACATGCAAGACATTTAGGGGTCAGACTCCACCCTCCCAGGGGCTCCATCCTAAGACACAAGACCCCCCAGGAGCTGTCATTGCGGTGGCCACATTGAGCTGAAAATAGGTGAGGGTAGCCTGATAAAACTGGTTTTTTTCCCCCTTACTTGGGAAAACAGTCATAAAGATATGAAACTGAAATCACATTTAGTTGTACTGATGATTAATACATTTTCTTGTAGGAGGGAGGGTGTGAAGATTTCATGAGATGTGGACTGTCTTGGAGAATGTTCCAAAGCATCCTCTGATAAGATGGGGTCCTAGGGAGGGGTGCAGGCCGAGCTCATAGGGCCAGAGGCGGCCAGCAAGTACACCCCCAGCCGCCGATGTTTCAAATCCCCTCTCGGGGCCGTGTGCAAGATGCACCAAGAGGAATGTTTGGGTCTCATCTTCACGCAGCCACTGATTTGTTTTCTGTCTCATTTTATTTTCTTTCATACTTTTTTTTTAGTTACACAAATACACATGGCCTCAGTTGCCAAAAAGCAAAAGCATGGTGACAAAAATCACCATCATCTCACCACACAGATCACTGTGCATATTTTGGTGTCCACCCTTCCAGACTATTGAATGGAAAAGGGAATTATCCTGTATGCACCATTTTACAACCTGCTTTGCTTTTCTGATGCTGATTTTCCATCCTATTCAGTCTCCTTACCCTCCTGATGTTTCCACCTACCAGATAAGCTGGTTGTATAATTTCCTGTCATTCACTCCTTTCTCACCCGTACCTACACATCCATCCATCCACCCATCCACCCATCCACCCATCCATCCATCCATCCATCCATCCTGCACTTGAACTGGCATGGTTCCAGGCGCTGAGGAGACCGGTGAACAGAGTCCTCTGCCTTGCCGGCTCTCAGAGTTCAGTGAGAGAGACAAGGAAAACCGAAATCAACGCTGTGGGGTCTGTAGGAAGAGCTTAGAGGAGGAACAGAGGAGGGACAGGGAGTGAGCAGGGTGGATGCTGTTTCAGCACTTTACACACTTCACCCCTCGCGCTCACAGCTCAGCAGGGTCACGTTGTCATCCTTGCCTTACAGGTTCCCTAGCTGAGGCTCAGAAAGGTTCCGTACTTGCTCAAGGTCACACAGCCACTAACATGAGCTGAAACTCAGACCTCTTCCATCCAAACCTGTGCACTTGCCACGGCCGCAAGCCCTACTTCTCCCTGTACTTCCTGGATGAGGGTGTGCTCTTTAGAATGGGAGGCGGTGTGCCACCTGGGTACTGAGTGTCAGATCGCCGGCACGGCTAGTGGAGAGAAAATGTCCTTGGCAGAGACGCTGGCAGAGCAGGCAGAGAGCTTTGTTTGGCTTGGGAACCGGGAGCCGCCTTAAATATACAATGCTTAAGGAAATACGGGAGGAGGGATTTGGTAGGGGGCTGGGGTGGGGTAGAGGTCGCCCCCTACCTCGTGAACGCTCAGTTACCTGCAGGGGTGCGTGTATAAGTTGATATCCACGTTACGGGTGATGTGATCCTGATCTTTCCTGAGATCGCGGTGTTTGAACCAAGACCCCGTTGTTGTAGAAATCAGATCCAGATCCGAAGGAGGAAGACAAATCATCTGTGTTCCTTCCCTGACACATACTTGCATTTTATAGTAGCGGAGGCTGAGACCCGGGGCGGCTCAGCAACTTTCCCAGGGCAACCCCTGGCTCAGGCTTTTTCGGTGCCCACCGCCCCTCCATCGCCTTGCTCTTTCCAGGGCGGGAGGGCTGTCAGCACCTTCCTTCGCCTCCCGCCTCCAGCGTCTCCAGTTCTTGGAGCAGCACTAATGTCCCGCTAATGGTTTTAATGGTTCTCCCAGCAGCGTGTGAAGTGGTGCGCTGCTCCATTGTTTAAACCCACGTGATGGAGGCTCTTACTTGACTCCTTAACGTCTGCCTCCCTCTCCTCTGCAGCTCTCGCCTGGCCCTGAGTTTTCCCTGGATCCTGGAGGTTGGGGGAGGAGGGCAGGCTTCCCCCCTCCCCCCCACACAAGTGGGGCCTGCAGGGTAGCCCCTGCCCAGAGCCCCGGAGGGGGGTGGTCTGCAAAGTACTGGCCCTCCTGCTCCTTTTAGCAGGCCAGTGTGGAGCGGTACTGTTCTCAGCCGAGACTCCAGCCCACCCACCGAAGACCCTGGAGTCCGGCTGACGGTACCAGTTCTGGCGCCTGCCAGCTGTGTGACTCTGGGCAAACCATTTCACCCCTCCATGCTCCTTTTTCCTCACGTTCCTTGAGAATAATAACAATACAGCTGCCTCACTGAGTTATTCCAAGAGTTAAATGACACAAAGCAGGCATAGCGCTTAGCACCGTGCTGGACACCTCAGAAGCACAGAGGAAATCTCAGTGACCTCTGCTACTGTTGATGGTAATGTTATTATGCAGCCTCAGTTTAATAGACACAGTGAATGACCTTGTCCGAGAGACCAGAGCCACAAAGATGAGTAAGACAGCGTAGCTGGTCTCAAGGAGCTCTTCTTAGTAGAGGGGACAAGACAACAGCCAGGGAACGGTAATCCAGGACAAGAAAGCAGAAACAAGAAGGGACCAGGAACCTGCCAGGCGGTTCAGGGGACCCTCGCTTATTTTAAAATGAGATTTAGACCAGCAAAGAGGGCCCAGGTGAGGGAAACTGAGGGGTAACAGCTCTAGGAGGACCTGGGCTGGGGAAGAACAGAGCCAGTTTGGGAAAAGGAGGAGAAGGAAGAAGAGGAGGCGGAGGGGACTCAGAGCATTCACCTCTTGCAAGCAAGGCCACGAGAGAGCCCTTTCCTCAGTCAGCACTCGGGAGCCAGGCAAGGATTTGGGGCAGGAAATGAGCACATTCCAAGTGTGAAACTTTCTCAGGCTTGCATCTTCCTTAGGGGAGAAGGAAACAAGTCCACTCTGAAAAGCTGTCCACATACACTTTTTTCTTAATTATGGTAAAAATATATGTAAAATTTGCCATTTTAATCATTTTTAAGTGTACAGTTCAGTGGCATTAAGTACATTCACAATGTTGTGCAATCATTACCACTATTTCCAAAAGTTTTTCATCACCCCAAACAGAAACTTTGTAACCATTAAGCAATAATTCCCCATTCCCCCCACATCCAGCCCCTGGTAACCACTGTTTTACTTTCTGTCTCTATAAATTTGACCATCTAGGTACCTCATATAAGTGGAATCACATACTTGTCCTTCTGTGTCTGGCTTATTTCACTTACCATGTTTCCAAGGTTCATCCATGTTGTAACATGTGTCAAAACTGCATTCCTTTTTATGGCTGGATAATATTCCATTGTATGGATAGACCACATTATTTTTATCCATTCATCTGTTGATGGACGTTTCATTTGGGTTGTTTCCACTTTTTGGCTAGCCACATTCACTTTTTAATATTTTAGACCAGGTTATGGGATAGGGAGGGAGTAAAACAGGGATCTGCTCCTTCTCTGAGTCCTTACCCCTCTTTGTGGCTTGCTTTTCTCATGGACATTCTCAACCTCCTTCCTGCTCAAAAGGGCCCCCCAAAATGGGCAGACCTAAAGAGGAAGCACAGTTGATGGGTTACAGTGAGAGCCTGTCACTTACTTAAACAGTGCCTGACTCACAGGACTTTCACCTGTGGAGAACCTGTGAGTACTGACGCTGACACCCAGATTTAAGAGCTTGATAGCAATGGTAATCTCCTCCTTCCCCTTCCTCAGGCCGCCCTGAAGCCCAGGCAAGGTGTGAGCTCAGGGGAGAAATAGCAGAATGGAACTTTGCCATGTCCAAGGATTTAATGGTCTCTTAAGGAAGCAGCAGTTCTGATGTGTGGTTTTTTTTTTTTTTTTTAAATACTGAAAACTTTTATATTTAGAATTAGCCAGCTGGACTCAGTTTAGATGATCCCAATTTTGTTGGCAACATCCAAAGCATCACAGTCAGGGGCCAGTTGAACACAGGGCTTCTTCTCTCCATCAGGCCTGATCAGGGTGTTGACCTTGGCCACACCAGTGTCATAGAGCTTCTTCACAGCCTGTTTAATCTGGTGCTTATTGGCCTTGACATCCACAATGAACACAAGTGTGTTGTTGTCCTCTATCTTCTTCATAGCTGACTTGGTGGTGAGGGGAAACTTGATGATGGCATAGTGGTCAAGCTTGTTTCTCTTAGGGGCGCTCTTCTGAGGATATTTGGGCTGCCTCCTGAGCTGCAGTATTTTGGGCCATCAGAAGGTGGGTGACATCCAGATCTTCTTTTTTCTGTGACTGTGGACGACTTTCAACAGTGCTTTCTTGGCCTTCAAAGCCTTTCCCTTGGCTTCGGCTTTGGGAGGGGCACGGGCTTCCTTCTTTGCCTTCGGTGCCATCATTGTGAAAAAGCCAGTGTGTTCTTGAAAATTAAACAGTAATCTTCATGGAATAGAAATAGAATGTAGAACTTCTAAATGACTAGAGAAAAATAAAAGAACCAAAGAAAACTTGATCAATCCAGCAAGAGTATTTAAATGAGGGAATAAAAGAAGAAGCAACCAAAAAGAGATATAATAAATGGAAAAGATAGGTAAACTAACAGGAACAAGATAAAACACCAGTAAATCACAATAAATGTAAATGGGTTAAATTCCACTACAAAGAGTCAAAAAGGCTCAGATGAGGTTTTTTAATGATAAAATCCATTTGGTATTTATAAAAGACTTTTCAAATGACACAAAAAGGAAGATTAAAACATAAGAAAGAGAGGGCAGTGCTATTAGTGTCAAACAAGTTCAAGGCAAACATGTTCAAGGCAAAAAAAGCATTAAATAGGGCAAAGTGAGATATTTTATGTTGATCAAAAGCACAGTTTCCCAGTAAGATTTCAGAGCCTCTTGACTTTGGAGGTCTGCCCTTGGGGAGGTTGAGGGCTCTTGACCTCAGTGGTCTGCCCTGAGGGGAGGTCAAGGAGGGCAGTAGGTCTTATGGACATAAAGAGTAACTTGGGCTTCACTGTGAGAGGCAGCATCTTTCTTTCTTCCCTCCCTCCCTCCCTCCCTTCCTTCCTTCCTTCCTTCCTTCCTTCCTCCTTCCTTTCCTTCTTTCTTTCTTTCTTTCCCAAACGCTCATGTTTTTATCCCTTTTTCTTGTGAGGATCTTTTATAATCCCAGCATGTAAGCAAAACGTGAACATACTCTAGACCTTTACTGGTCCCTGGACGTATCAGGGGAGTAGGATGGGCAAAGGGTGGAGGCAGCACCTTTCTTTCACATCCCTCAGCATCTACCCATCATCAGTCTCTTCACCTTTGCAATTTTTGCTACTGTCTTGCTGTAGCTACTTCTCTAAACCAGTATTTGTACTTTGAGCATCAGTGTTTGCTCTCTGGAAACGTGCATGGAGCAATATGAGGGGCGGACCCTGTGGAACTTGTGAGAATGTGTGGTCTGCTGCCTTAACTGCCTGAATTTTAGTCCCTCTCCTCCTCTCCCCACTGGGCTCACCCACTGAGGTATGCTGGGGCCACTTTCTCAGTTCCCAGCCTCCTTCCCTTCTTCCCAACTCCAGGCCTTCCTGGTCCACTGCTGGCTTCCTTCTCATGTTCCATTTCTTGCCTCCCTCCACTCAGACACCCCCCACAGGCCTCTGGGATCAGCCCGCCTTATGTAGCTGAGTGAAGGGGGCCCAGCTTGCCTCCATGAGAGCCCAAGAAAGGCCTGAAATGCCACTGGCCCCATTATCAAGATCTGAGAAGCTGTAGCACAAACCTTTTCCCATCGCAGTAAATCCCTGGCACTGTAGAAGGTTTGTACTGTGGTAAGAAAAACAAAAAGCCACTGAAATACTGACCTTGACCAAGGCTGCTGTTTGGATTTCTCCAGGCAAAGAATGATCCTTGGCACATTTCTGCTGTGAGAAGATGTGCAGGTGGGGTAGCTGATCTCAGGTCCTGCCTTGTGCCCCTCAGGCCCTCCTGCATCACCCCAGGGCAGCTAACCCTCAGAAACAGCTTCTCAAGTGTTCATCTTTTTTGTTTATTTGTATTCATTTTTATTTTTATCAATAAAAAAATACATATCTTAAAAATCATATAGAAAAACAGCAGATCCTGTCCCAGCCTCCCCACTTCAATTTCTACCCTTCAGAGACAGCCTCCTTTCTTTCTTATCTTTTAGCTGTCTCTTCTGGTATTTATCTCCTATTTCTAAATAACATGTGCTCATGCTGCTAGTTCTTGATTTTTCAGTTTGGGCTATTTTGGTTATTGTTGTTTAATTTCCTGCTGGAGGAGATAAGTATGTACACTATTACACCCTCTCATAAACACATGTATTATTTCTCCTTCTTCAGTCCCTCAATATTATTTATACCTCCCTATTTAGGTAAATTATTATATTTCTATTATTATGGCTGTATAGGTTATTCATAGCTGAGCCAATTAGCACACTGTGATTACATTTTCTTTCTTTTGATTCCCCAGAGTTAGCCATTGCCTCTTTTTTTCCAGCCTTAGCCCTCTATCTTTTGAGCTTGCTTATGGTGTTTGTGTGTCATTTTTATTTTTATGTACTCAAATTTATCAGTTTTTTTCTTTAATAGCTTCTGCATTTGAGTCTTAAAAAAAACCTAACTCCACTCTGCCTCCGTGTTCTCTTTTAGTATTTTCATTTTTTTAGAACAGTTTTAGATTTAGAGAAAAATTGAGAAGCTAGTGCAGAATTCCCACATTATCCCCCGACACACACAGTTTCCCCTATTATTAATATCTCATTAGTATGATACACTTGTTACAATTAATGAACCAATACTGATACATTATTAACTAAAGTTTATATGTTATTTAGATTTCTTAGTTTTTACCTAATGTCCTTTTTCTGTTCCACAGTCCTATCTGGGATACACTATTACATTTACTTGTCACATCTCCTTAGGCTCCTCTTGGCTGTGATAGTTTCTCAGCCTTTCCTTGGTTTCGATGACCTTGACAGTTTTAAAGCATACTGTCGAGTATTTTGTAGAATTTTGGAATTTGTCTGATGTTTTTCTCAATATAAGACTGGGGTTTTGGGTTATTGGGAGGAAGACCACAGACACAGAGTGCCATTTAAAAAAAAAAATTATTGAAGTATAGTTGGTTTACAATGTTGTGTTTAATTTCAGCAAAGAGACTCAGTTATACATATACACACACACACCCGCACACATATATATATATATTCTTTTCATATTCTTTTCCATTATGGTTTGTCACAGGATATTGAATATAGTTCCCTGTGCTATACAGTAGGACCTTGTTGTTTATCTATCCTGTATATAATAGTTTGCCTCTGCCAATCCCAAACTCAGAGTGCCATTTTTACCACATCATATCAAGTATACCTGCTGTCACCATGACTCATGACCGTTGATGTTGCCTTGGCCACACCGGCTGACATAATGTTTGTCAGGTGTCATCACTGTAAAGTTATTCTTTTACCTCCCTCCATACTGTACACTTCGGAAGGAAGTCACCACGTGCAGCCCACACCTCAGGAGTGGGGTTTATAATTTCCCTCCTTGAGGGTAAAGTGTCTACATACATTATTTGGAATTCTTTTGCATGGGAGGTTTGTCTCTCCTTCCTCATTTATAAATCTATTCAATCATTTACTTATATGGCTATTTATTCTATACTTGGGGTTATAACTCAGTACTGCTGTATCTATTTTGATGCTTAAACTGTTCCAGCTTTGGCCACTGGGAGCTCTTTCAGTTGGCTCCTGTGCTCTTTTGACATACTCCCAATGATGTTTTTTGTTGGTTTGTTTTTTGAAGGATTTTATTTTGTTTTAGCGTTCCTTTACTTTCTGGCACTACAAGATGCTCCAGGCTCATCTTGTATATATTCTACCCCAATCCTAGAATCAGCCATATCTTCCTTATATTATAGAATCATATTAAAAACCAAGATCTGGGCAATAAGTGTACTTATTGCTACTGGGGTGTCCTTTCTTTTAGACCCTCTCAGCTAACAGAGCCAAAAAATATACGTGTTTTCATTTTTCATATTTGATCTTTGATCCATTTGGAGCTCATCCTAGTATATTCTGAGATACAGGTCCTGCTTTACCCTTTTGTGTCAACATCATTTATTAAGGAATCTATTTTCTTCCCACTGATTTGAGATGCCACCTTTATAATTTACTAAATTTCCATCTGAAACAGAATGTACTTCTATTCAGTCCATCGGTTTCTTTGTCTGTTCATGTACCAGCTCCACACTGTTTTAAGTGTTGAGACTAATATGTCTTAATATCTAACACATCTAATTAATATATCTTACTACGTAGCAGGAATGGTTCCCCTCCTTGTTGTCCTTATTTTTTAAAGTTTCCTTGGCTTGAAAAGAGAAGTATTTGGAAAAAAAAAAATGTTTAATGCCTTAAAAAATTTCGTACGCCGTTCTTGGTGAGGGAAGGATACTGAGGCACCGTTGACCCATCCACATAAACATGAGGCTGAAACACTTTGACTGCAGGCCTTTCTGTTCACCCAGCAGACCGGGTGGGCTGTGAGCCTGGATTATCACAGCTCCGTGCTGGAATCTGGGGGCTCTAAATATTGACAGCCCAGCGTTCCCATCCTGCTAAAGATGGTGACAGGCAAAATAGGGCATCGCTAAAACTTGAGAGGGAAAGTTTTCTGGGAAACCTCTTTTTTGAGAGGACAAAAAGGGAAGTGAAAAACCCATTGTCAAACATCTTTGTTACAGGGCATTGTTTTAGTGATCAATATATTTCACTGACAATCCTCGGGTGCTTTGAAGAAACTTGCTGCAGTTTCCAAATACCTGAAGAAAATGAGCATTACGGATGTTTCGCCAGGGCAGCCTGGGTTCAGAGACGTCCGCGTCTCTCTTCTTTCCTCCTGCTTCCCTGAAGCTGTGTGGGAAAGAGGCAGAAAACGACCAGCATCCCGTCTCCAAAGCCAGTTGCCTGATGCAGTTAGTAGATACCCCGAACCTAAACAACGCATTGTCCCTGTCTGCTCCAAAAGTCTCAGTCCCCTTCCAGGCTACGAAATCCGCCCCCATGCTTGCAAGGATGCTGACGCAGCCTTTCAACTTCATTATCTGGGGGGAAAAAAATGCATGCAGTGCCCATAATTTACCGGTGCAGGCAGGAGAGCTGCCTGGTGCCCGGAGCAGAATCCTGCATGCGGGGCTGGCCTGGAGATGCTTTATCTGTGTCAAGGGAAAAGGCGGGAGCAAGGTCAGGAGCCGCTACCTGGGCCTCCGTCCATGGGAGCAGCTCTGTCTTCTCAGAGCTCTGACTGTGAAGCGCCCCTCAGGGCACCCAGGTAGCTGACTCCCTGTTCTGTCTCTAAGGACCCAACAGGAAAGGAGGTGTCTCTCCCCAGCTGGGCCAGGAACGAGCTGCTCAAAACATCCAGATGGTCACTGAACCAATGGCCGACCTTGTGACCCACCCCCCTCCAACTCTGGGTCCAGCCTGACCGAGACCCAGAGGGGCCTTGTTGTCCCATGGCCACGTCCTGTTGTTGTTGTTATTGCTGCTGTTGTTTTTAACAATGGAACTCCTGACCCCAGTTCTTGGATATCCCCCAGTTCAAGGGGGATACCTTGGGCAGGGCGCTTTCTCCAGCCCTCCCTGTTTTTTGTCACATTTTTTTGAGGGCGAAACCCCTGGTGGCTTTGTGGAGGCTTCTGCTTAAGGCATCGCAAGGCAGGCTGCTTGGCTCCGGGGGGGCCGAGCATTTATGGGTTGTGGCTTTTCCGCAGCTTCTTGACCCCCCGACCTTGCCAGCCTGATGGCTCCTTCTTCTCAGGTGGGGCCCAGACAGGTCCCGGCCCCCAGCAAAGAGCTGCTCCAGGAGACCTGACCCCACTTGGTGGCTGGGTGGGCCAGGGCTTTGTAACCAGACCTGGAAAATGCAGGAGGGTTCAGACGCTTCAGCAGCTGATGTCTGGAGATCAATTAGAGATAATGGCTCTGGGTGGACTCGAAGAAGCACGGCCAAGGTTTTTCCTGGTTGTGATTGTGTTTACCTCATTAACGGGCCTTTTTCTTTTTCTTTTCTTTTTTTTCTTTTTGAGGGTGGCACAGCAGTGTCACACTGTTTGTGCTGGCTGCCTTGTTTTACTCATAGGGTGACCAGGCATCGACCCACGGCGGGCTGGGAGCTCCCCGACCTCCACTCAGAGGAGGCAAAGGCCCACGCTTCTGCTCACAGCCCTCCAGACCCTTGCCCTCCCTGCGACCCCCTGTGTGTATAGTTTTTAAAAAATCTCCTCCTTCATTCATTCAACAATCATTTAAGTTCCTTCAACGTCCCAGACACTGTTCTGAGACAGACAGGGAGCCCACTCTCCGGGAGTTCACAGGCCACAGAGATGATAAACAAGACAAGAAAGAAAAAAAGATATGCAAAAGTGAGATGTTCAGGGCAGAGAATTAAAACAGAGACCACTGAGAGACTGCGCCTCTGGGTGAGAAGGCCTCTCTGAAAAGATGGCATCCAAGCCGAGACCCAATTGATAGGAGGTGGCCCGCCCTATAGAGGAAAGGCTTTCCAGGTGGAGCAGACAGTGGGTGCAAAGGCCCTAGGTTGGGAACAGCAAGGGGGCTAGGACAGGGGAGTGGGGGGCAGATGTGCTTGGGAGAAGCCCGGGCAGCTTGCAGAGGACAGCGCTCTCTGGCCCACCTGTCGTGTGCATGTGGAACCTCAAGGCGCACCTTCCTCTTCCAGAGGAGGGCAGGGGCTTAACTGGAGGTGACAGCAAGTGGAGATGAGCGGCCAGGAGAGCCCATCGACTCAGACCCTAGGTGTGGCCCTACCCCGCACCAGCTGCCTAACTTTCACTTCTCCATGCTGCAGCTTTCCTGTTACTGGAACAGCAGGTTTGGGCCAGACTTCAGTGGTTTTCAAAATTTGCTTTTGGACAGAGGAACCCCTTTCTTCAGGGAAACTCTTCTGGGGAGGAAGTTAGTATGTCAAGGGTCAGCAGGAGGCAGGCGTGTCGCTGGGAAAGGGGCCCAGAGCTCTGCCCACCTGCCCTTCCTGCCCCCAGCCAGCCCACCTCCAGCCTTCAGCAGTAAATAACAGGGCCTGGATAGCCCTGAGCTTTGGGCTGGGGTGCTGCAGACAGGCGGGAGAGGGGCTCAGCCCAGCATGACCACAGGCAGCCCGGCCCCAGGCTGGCCGCTCCTCTCTCTCCTGCAGCTTCCTCCTCAGTAGATTTGAGTGACAGAGCCTATGCCTTGCCAGCTCCATGGTTGCTGGGAGGCTTGGATGTTTGGAACAGCTCCAAGTGCCTCAAGAAAAAATAGGATAGAAACAGAAGATCCTCTTTACCTGGAACACTGCTGTGGCTCGGGAAGTGCCCGGGCACACCTGTGCAGAGCCTGGCACCTTTCCCTCTGCAGAGTCCCCCCCACCCTGCACCGCAGTAGCCACAGCAGGTGCCCTGACACAGCCCCCCTCCTCAGTCTCTTTAAGGAGTTGACACTCTAGGGAAAAAGCCACATGGGTGTGGGGTCCTTACTGTCCAGTCCATCCATGAACAGGAGCCCTGTGAATCAGACAGGGATGCTTTTGACTACAGGTCCAAAAACCCAGCTGGCTCTATAACAAAACATGAAGATTTTTTACACCTGAAATAGGAAGAGTGGTGGCACAGCTGTTGGTGTTGATGTCAGCCATGTTGGGTTGGTGTCTCTATGATGTTATTGACCTTTTCCTCACACTTACAAGTTGGCTGCTATTGCTCCAGCCATCTTGTCCACATTCAGAGTGAGAGGAAGACGGGAAGGGGTGGCATAAGCTTAGTCCAGCAAAGCAAAAGCTTTCCCAGAGAGTTGCCAGTAGACTTTTGTTAACATCTCATTGGCCAGGGCCACATGGCCACTTCCAGCTGCGGGGGTGCAGGTGGGGGGCGGGGGCTGGGAAAGAAAAAATTTCACTTCCCACCTTCTGTAGTTCAGACAAGGGAGAGAGAAATGTTGAGTCTAGCTATCAGGTAAGTTAGTCCACAGTAACTGCCATGGCCTGGGCACCATCAGCTGAACTTGACAATGCCTTTGGGTGTTAAGTTGCCAAAGGCTTGGGCAGGGGGAAGAATAGTAAGAGAGGGACTTCCCTGGCGGTCCAGTGGTTAAAAGTTCGCCATCCAATGCAGGGGCTTCAGGTCCGACCCCTGGTCAGGGAGCTCAGATCCCATATGCCTCACAACCAAAAAACCAAAATGTAAAACAGAAGCAATATTGTAACAAGTTCAATAAAGACTTTAAAAAATGGTCCACATCAAAAGAAAAAAAAAAATGGTCCACATCAAAAGAAAAAAAAAATAGTAAGGGAAGGAAACAGAGCGGAAGCAGGGAGGAAGGGAAGAGAGGAGGGGGTGGCAGGGAGGGGAGCAGGAACCATCTTTTGAGGCCTTCTGTGTGCTGGGTCCCTTACAGACAACATGGGGCAACTGAGGCTCGGTGTCAGAGAGCTCAGGTAACTCACCCAAAGTGAGTGAGAGGTAGAGCCTTGTTCCCTCCCACATTAATGCTGCTATTTCCCAAGGGATGGGTGGGGAGGTGGGGAGGAGAAGGGAAAGGAGAAAGAAAGTGATGGTGAGGGTAGGGCCAGGCCAAGGCCCCCTGCACCAGCAGCTTCATGGGCATAGGCCTGGGTCTGCTTATCTCACCACCACAGTCCCTCACCTGGATCAGGCCTTGGCACACAGTAGGGGCTCAATAAATGTCTGTTGACTGATGTCTGTATCATTAATTACTTATCTTTCACATCATCATCAACAATAACTAGGGTTTGGGCAGGTGTTCTATGTCAGGCATCAGTCCAGCGCCCTGCAGGCATCCCTGCATTTAAGCGCATGGCAGCCTTCAGAAGCAAGCTCCTGTTATTGTGCCCCCATTTCAGAGATGAAAAAACTGAGGCTTGGAGAAGTTAAGTCTCCTGCCTGAGATCACACCGAGGAAGGGCCTGAATGCAAGCAAAACATATCCCCTGCTTTACCCCCACCCTAGATGCTGACCGCCAAACACAGGACGCCAGCCACCAGCAAGGCCTCTGTGCAGCCTCTCTGGCCCCAAAGCCTTGGCTGCTACCCGTCCCCCAACACAACCCCCACCTGCAGCCTCCGTCACGGAGGGACCACCTGCCCCAGTTTCCCAGCGTCTCGCTCAGCTCGCGGAGGGGCCCCGCCTCTCCTCCAATCACCTGCTGAGGAGCAGCCAGAGGTGCCTCCCAGGAGACTCCCAGGCCCAGCCGCCCTCAGGGGCTGCACGGAGAAGCTGGGAGTCCAGGCAGGATCTGACCACCTCGGAGCAGCCTCAGCCCATTCCCAGCTCCCAACCCCGGGGGAAACCTCTGCCCACCCAGCCCCAGACTCGCTCTAGAGGGTTCCTGTCTCTGCTCTGCTGGAGGTCGGTGAAGCACAGTGCCCCGCGGTCCGGCTCAGCAGTCCCACCTGGGCAGGGCCCACCATGCACCCTGGAGACCAGCGCACCCTGCTTCAAACCCCAGCACGGCCACTAGCTTTTAGCTCTGTGACTGTGAGCATGTCCCCTGGTCTGTGAGCTATTGGGGGACTCGATGTGTCATTTAATCTCCCTCCCACAGCCACTATCTTCGTGTGCAAAATGGCAGTTAATATCATCCTTGTTATTTGGCTGGTCAAATAAGGTAACATATCCTACCACCCAGCACAGGTGCCTGGTATTGTGTGGGTCGCCATAATGGATTACACCAAGCTCTAAGCTGCTCAGCTATGGTAACTGGCCTCAGCTTTTTTTCCCTTTTTCATACTTTTATGGAAGTATAACACGCATACAGAAAAGAACACGTATCATTAAGTGGACAGCTCAGTAAATTTTTACAAACTGAATCCACCTCTTGTGACCAATTCTCACATCAAGAAACAGAACTTTGTCAGCACCACAAAGACCCTTTGAGCCCCACTCTGGTCACTAACCTTTGGCAAGAGTGACCACTCTCCTGACCTCTGATACCACAGATTGCTTCTGCCTGTTCTACTACGGCATGTGTGTGCTCTTTTGCCCACAAGCATGAGTTCGTGAGAGTCCTTGTGTTGGGGCCTGCACCACTAGTTTGTTCCTTTCCATTGCTGAGCAGTATTCCACAGTGTAGATGTACCACCATCATCCATTCTCCGCTGATGGGCACTTGGTAGTTTCCAGGCCAGGGCTGCTGTGAATAGTGCTGCTATGACCATCCCGGCGTGTTCTTTGGGGACCATCTGTACTCATTTTTGTTGTGTGCACACCCAGGAGCGGTAGTGCCAGGTTGCAGCTGGCCTTGGCTTTTTGGCTGAGCCTCTCCAAAGGTGCTAGGAAAGAAGGGAGAGAGGAGGTAGGTGCCCTCTCTGGGGAGCTGCAAAGTGTGGTCTACATTAAGGGGGGTGCGCTTAATTCAGAGCTCTGTTGCAGACATCAGGGCTGTGCTGGGCAGTGGGCAGGCTGGGGTCCTGAGTGATGCAGTGGTAGGTCCCTACTGTGTGCAGGATGCTGCCGGGGACTCTGCCGCCTAAGAGCCTGTCCCAGCCCCTGAGAGTTCATGGTCCAGTTGGGGAGATGAGGTATAGCCCAGGAAATGGGAAGTACCACAAGTGCATTAAGTGATATAAGACTGACGGAGACCTGCCACCAGAGCCAGCTGGGTGGTCTGTGAGATTGACGCTCTGAGTTCAGAGGGGCCTAGATCTGGCAGGGGTGGAGGATATCTTTGTTAATGGCCCAGAGTATCTTTCTACCTAGTGAACGCCCATGCATTCTTCAATGCCCAACTTAAATGTCACCTCCTCAGTGGAGCCCTCCAGGATCCACTATGTCTTTCTCACATAACTAGGCACTTCCTTCCTAGCAGGTCCCACAACTGTCAAGTACAAACCAAATATATATACTGTGACTAAAAACTTCGTGGTCATTTGATTAATCTCTCTCTCTCCTGCTGGCCTGCAGGCTACAAGGGGGAAGACCTGTATCTGTGTTGTTCATTGTTGTGTCACCCATACTAATCATGGTGCCTGGCATGTGGTAGGGGGTCTATACATATTTGTGGAAAAAACGTGTGTCTGGAAGCATGCATGATCAAAGGCACACATGGGCAATTGAGGGACAGAAGATGTGAGTCTGAAGCAGAGTTCACAGTTTGGAACAGAAGGCTGTAAGGCCAGCAGGGCTGTGGAAGCCCTTAAACACCAGGCCAGAGAGCTCTAACTTGATTCTGCCAGCGACTGGGAGCCATTGAAGGTTTTGGAGTAGGAGAGATTAATTGATGACATTTTAAAGCAACCCATTTCTGAAAAGGCAATTGATGAAATTGTAATTTTTACCTTTTGTCATGGTTGTCAGGAAAGTGTATTTCAACAAGTCAGACTCTTAGTGATACACACCATGGGAAATTTATCTGAATAGAGAAGGAGTGAGGAAACGGCATGGGACATTTTCTCCTAGATTTCAACAAAGGTGTCAAACCAACTATGAGGTTGCAGCCAGCTGGGCAAAAATCAGCGAATGTGAAGAATAAATGGATAAGCTGAGTTACTACCCAACCTGCAGATCAGCTATTTTGAATCCAGGCATGTGTGAAGCCCTGGAGCTTCTATCCCCGCTCCTCTTCCTACCGAGATGCCCTCTCCACTTGCCACCTGTCACATTCCTCCTGCCTTCTTTGGTTCAGAGTAGATGTCACCTCTTCCAGGAACCACCCCCCAACAGCCCCTCAGTCAGAAACGTGCCCCACCCCCTCGCCGTTTGCCATAATTGTGCTGCACCTAGAGCCTTCCCTGCTGTGGCAAGGGTTTGTCTTTATTATGCTGGGGGCAGGGACAGTTCATGGCAGGTAGAGGTGAGCGCTGGCCCTACCAGATATTAAAATATATTCCAGAGCTATGCTATCGGGACAGGAATTGACAGATCAATAGAATAGGCAATTCCAAAAATAAGGGGAAATTAGTATACTAGAAAGATGGCACTTCCAATCAGTGGATAAAGATGAGTCATTTAAAAGATGGTATTGGGGGCTTCCCTGGTGGCACAGTGGTTAAGAATCCACCTGCCAATGCAGGGGACACGGGTTCGAGTCCTGGTCCGGGAAGATCCCACGTGCCGCGGAGCAACTAAGCCCGTGAGCCACAACTACTGAGCCTGCGCCCTAGAGCCCGCAAGCCACAACTGCTGAGCCTGCGTGCCACAACTACTGAAGCCCGCACACCTAGAGCCCATGCTCCACAACAAGAGGAGCCACCGCAATGAGAAGCCCGCACACCATAATGAAGAGCAGCCCCCGTGAGTAGCAACGAAGACCCAACGCGGACAAAAAAAAAAAAAAAAAGATGGTATTGGGACAACTAGGATAGCCATTAAAAAACAAAATAAGCTAGATCTTCACCTCACTTCTTATATGGAGAGAAATTACAGATAGAATAAAGATTTAACTCTAATGAAGCTATAAATGCTCTAGAAGAAAATATGGGTGAATTACATTTATAATTTTAGAGTGGAAAAAGAAAAACCTTTGTTTTGATGTGAAATCCTAAAGCCCTAAAGGAAAAAAAAAAAACTAATGAGACAATATAAAAAGAAAAAAAGTAAAATTTTCATATGGCAAAAAATCCCATCATAAATAAAAAGACAACAAAAGGAAAACATGTTTTGCAAAATATATGACAAAAGATTAATTTCCTTCGTTTCTAAACAGTTCTTACAGAAAAAAAAAACAAACCACCAACTCAAGTAAAGGGCAAAGAATATGAATAGATTGTTTAAAAAAAAGAAAAGAATTACAAGTGACCAATAAACACATGATACACATAAATATGGGCTCACATTCCCAAATGAAGAGGGCAGAGAGAGACACCATTTTTCACTTCTCAGATTGACAAAGATAAAAGAGGTTGCTAATACTAAGCGCTGACAAGTGTGTAGTGAAATGAGAACTGCCAGATGCTGCTGGCTGCTGAGGAAACTGGTACAGCGTTTGTGGAGAGGGTTCTGACCAGCGCTGTGAAAATGTAGACTCCTGATGATGACGATAAAAGCTACCATTTACCGAGTACTCCCTCTGGGGAAAAGAGCAAGCTGTATTTTATGACCTAACCTCAGAAGTCATAGACCCTCATTTCCACAGCCCTATCCATTGTGCCAGGGGACCAAGGGTGTGATACCAGGAGGGGGGAGGATCATTGGGAGAGCTGGGAGGCCAGATACCACAGTTTCTAATGTCAAAGGGGAAATTTTGGTGTCAAATACATTAAACATACTATCTTATTATCTGCTTTGTAGATGAGGAAACTGGTGCCCAAGGACACTTGTTTGGTGTCAGAGCCAGAATTGGAACCAGTCCCATTTGACTAGACTCTTTCTATTCCACCTCCTCAATGGTCTCCCGGATGCCACTCCTGCTTCCTTATAATCTCATCTCCTCTGATCTAAAAACATAATTTAGATGGCATGATTTCCTTGCTCTTAGAATAAAATCCACACACCTCATGGTGGTGTCCAAGGCTCTGAGTGCTTGGCCCTGCATGCCCTCTCACCCTTACCTCCTCCCACCCTCCCCCACGCTCTAAATACACTGGTAGCTTTCAAGTCCTCAAACATGCCAAGTCCCTTCTCACCTCAGGGCCTTTGCACCAGCTGTTTCCTCTGCCTGCAAGACTGTGCCCCCAAGTCTTTACCCAGCTGTCAGCTTCCAGCATCCTGGGGTCAGAGCACACGTGGGCTTACTCCTGACAGGGGCCTTCCCTGACCACTCAGCCCAGAGCCCACCTTATCTCCACCCTCAACCCCTGTCTCCCCTCCACCCCTCACCGCCCCCATCCTCTGCGTATCCTTCACCCCATCACCACCTCACTCCTTGTCTCTGGGATCCAACCAAGATTCAAACTTTGCATTTCATTGTTTTTTCTCATTAGTCTCGTGATTAAGAACAGTCAAACTAATGACAGTGAATCTTTTGAAGTGTCCAGGATACTTGTGTTATGGAGTCTCTTTCAGTATTTCTTGTCTGGTTGTTTCTTCATGATCAGATTCAGGTTAAGCATTTTGGAGGGGAGGACTTGACATGGGGAGAACATAACATAGGTAATGCTATGTTCTCTCATTGCATCCCTTCAGGAAGTAAGCACATCGTGTCAGGTGGTTCCACTTCGGGGTCTGCTGAATTTGATCACTTGATTGGGGGGTGTATACCAGTCTCTCCATTGTGCAGGTACATGTGCCTTTTATCATTAATAAGTAATTTGTAGGGATAATTTTTTTTTTTTTTTTAATGCTTTGAGATGCTTGAATAGCATCCGTTCTGGTCACACTAAGATCCTGTTATTCCTAATCACAACCTCTGGTTCCCATGGCCAGGTCCCTGCTCACGGAGCGTGCTCATTTCATATGGGAATCCGCCTGGAGGGGTTTGCTGCTTAAGAAGCTCCACAGAGCAAATGCCCTGCCAATTTTGCCATTTACAAAGGCACCCACTGTTTGCAGAGCCTGGAGGGGACATGAAGGCAGTACCACCCCCTTAAGCAGACTAGAGCAGCCCTTCTCTGTCATGGTCTCCCACCAGACTGGGGCTGGAAGAAGAGACACATCACTGGGAGAATTAGTGGTCAAGAAACTAGGTTATGCCATTCCTTGCTGGGACCCATGCTGTGGCCACTTTAAGGAGATGCGCAAAGACACAGAGAGCAACCTACACAAGGTTACTCAAGGAGTGGCAGCTCCTGCAGGAATTAAGGAGCCGGGAGATTTCTGCAAGCTTCAGCACACATGAAAACTCACCTAATTCGCTGTGCTACTAAATAGCCAGGCTTCTCCAGGGCTCCCAACCGCTTCCTGTGTATCAAGTGGGGCTGGGGCTGTTTTATCTCAGGGATGGTAAATGAGTTCACATTTCATGCCTAGAGAAAATCACTGCTCTGCCCTCCTGGGCGTACTAGCTCTTTCTCTTATTAGTCAGAGAAGAGGTGGGTTATCTGGGTTCAATTCCACCCTTGAACGTCAGCTGGATCTGGCTTTATATTTCAAGCCCAGATGTCCACCACCGCTGTGAAATAGTGACTCAGGCCAGGAGAAGTCAAAGGTCTCTAGAAATGTGGTGGGAAGAGATGGGAAATCCTGGGCCTGAATTATCTCATTTTCAGAGTGAGGAAGGACAGTTCCCATGTTGGAAACACCCACATTTCCCTGTAAGAACTGAAGATTCGTGGCCACTAATTAATTCTAAAAATCATTATTGGTGTGTGGACGTTCAGACAATGAAGTTTCCAAACTGCCCCCCACCACAAAGGATGAGAAGTAAAGATCTCATAGAGAAAAGTGGGAAGAGTGAATTGGTTTGAAAACACATTTGATTTTAGGGATAAAAGGTGCTAATGAGTAACATGCTTAGAGCCTCTTTTAAAAACAAAGTGTGAGTTTTATATTGACAGTAAAATCTTTAGCGTGTGCAGAAGGAAGTCGGTGTGCTGTTAATCTGATGTGTTGTCATCTGTTTATTTTTCTAATGGGTGAATACTGAGCCCTGAACCTGCGGTGTTGTACTTCCAACTCGTATCTGTAGAGGGAGCCTTGTTTACCTCGGATTGTTCACAATGCAAAGCTTTCAGTGGAAGAAAGAAAAAGGCTTTTTACAGAAAAAAAGTTGGAGGGTTAAAGGCAGTCTGTTTCAAAATTGCAAACAATCGCGGTGGCTGTCTCGTTTTCTCTTCTTCGCTGGTTTCACTGTGAATGAATTGTAGCGTAAAGTCAGTAGAAATTGCCCCTCCTCTTTGGATGCGACCAGAGGAACCAGGTGGTGGGATCGTTATTGGTTTGTTTTGTTTTGTTTTTTGGCCATTTCCTCACAGAATTCCACGAGGGCAGCTCTCCATCCCCGTTAAAGCACAAGATTTTTCTGAAGGCTGATCTGTTGGAGGGTGTGGATTTGGGGAGGGGAGAATCCGCCCTTACCCATCTTCTCTGTCGGGGTCTAATTCTGCTGTCGGGGTACGAGCGTGTTACGTTTCAGGTTGAGTCTGAGGCTGCTCAGAGGTCCAGGGTCCCCCACCCCCGCGACGCCCGGTGCGGTCTTCTCCTGCACCCCAGGTGGATGAGGTCTGTCTGCGCGGAGCACTGCGTCTCTGATCCGCGTGGGTCTTTCCCCTACTGCGATTCTGTGTCTGTGGACAGTGCGCGCCCGGGTCTGGGATGGAGCAGCATTTCTTGATGTTATCCTAGTACTTCACAACTGTATCTTGCGCGTCTTAAGGAGCCCGAACTGTGTGGTCTAGAGGAGCACAATGTCCGGCGGGAGGTGGGGCAGGGAGAGAGCCGGGAGCAGGCCGGCGGCGGGCGCTGGAGATGGTTGATATGTTTGGGTCTGACAGGTGAGCGTAGCCGGACTCTTCGGCGCCCGCCAGTGGGAAGAAGGGGAGCAGGGGAGGGTGTAAACTAAGTGGTGGGAAAGAGACAAAGGAAGAGTGAAGAGGCGAGATGGTGCGGAATAGAGGAGGGGGAGGGGAGGGGGCAGCGAATGGGCAGCAAGCCGAGGAGCCCGAGCTTGAACTTGATCGAGAAAAGGGGGGGGCCCAAAGTGGGGGGGCGGCACAGAGCCGACCACGTGCCTGTCTTTCCCAGACCTGGGTCTCGCTCTGACCGTCGGGGGGCCCAGCCCTCTGGCCCAGCAGCCCCGCCCAGCGAGGACTCGCGTCCCCGGGGAACCAGAAGACGCGCAGGGGTCGAGGGCTGTCCGAAGGCCCCAGGGTGCCGGGAGTTCCTAATGGTGCCCGAGTCACTTTCTTTGGGCCAAGTGTCTCCTCTTCTGGTCTGAGCGCGGAGAGCCGACCGGGCGCCCCCCCACCCCCACACCGGACTCGAAGACTGAGTCCTCCGCGAGCTAGGGGCGGGCACAGACCCCACCGCCTTCTTTCCCGGGCTCAGACCCCGGCAAGAATCTTCCTCCAAGCGCTTCCCCCTTAAGAGAGCTCTCCCCACCGAGCGCACGGCGGCGCGTCCAGCGCGCCCTCATCCCCCCACCCCGTACCTGGCCCAGCACCCGCTCCTTCCTCCTCCTCTCCCCACCCGCCTCTCCCTCCTTTCTCCTCTCTCTGGGTGCCTCCTTTTCCTCTCTCCCCCCTCCCCCAGTGCCCACTCCTCCCTCTCGCCCGCCCCTCCACCTCCTCCTCCTGCTGCTCCTCCTACTCCCCCAGCTTGCGCCCTCCCAGCGCTCCCCTCCCCCCGGCCCCCGCCCCGTGCCGGGTCCCGCCCCCCTCCCCCGCCTCCCCGTGCCCGGTGCCCCCCTCCCCCTTCCTCCCTCCCGGCCGCGGCGCCGCCGCCGCTGCCGCCGCCGCCGCCGCTCGCCTGGGCCCTCCCCCTGGCCACCCCCGCCCCCGGGCCGGGCAGTGACGCGCCGCGGCGGTGCCAGTCCCTCTCCCCGGGCGGCCGCGGCGGCAGCAGCAGCAGCAGCTGGAGCTGTAGGGCTGTCACCGCCGCCCGCACCGCTCACTCGCCGAGCCCGACCGTCCGTCTCCGCCTCGCCTCCCGCCCAGGTACGGAGTCCGGCCCGGATCCCCGCGATCGGGCCGTTTCCGGGCCCCCGGCCGCCGCCCCCCTTCTCTCGCCGCTGTTGCCGGCCGTTGAGCTGCGGTTAGGGGGGCGGGAGGCTGGGGGGGTTCCGGGGAGGGGGACGCGGGGGAGCTTCCTGCGCCGGGGCTGAGGAGGGGGGCGCGCGGAAGCGGCTGCGCCCTAGGCGGAGTGGGCTGGGGCGGGGGGCGGGTGAGTGTGATCGAATGGGGTGGGGGCCGTGAAGCCTGCACTCTGGAGGCCGCGGGGTGCTCGAGGTGTGCCCGGCCCCGAGTGCCGGGGGCCGCCGGGCGCACCCCACTCCCGGGCCGTGCGCGCCGCCGGTCCTGGGGGGCGGTGATTGTGTGCGCCGCGCCGCGGTATTGTGCGGCGGCCACACGGTTTGCAACGGGCTCGGCACCGCGTCCCGGTGAGGAAGGCGTTCTCAGGCGGCGGGGTGGGGGTCAGGCTCGGGTTGCCGCCACCACGGCCGCAGCGAGAAGGGAAGTGGTCTGTTTGGAGATGTTGAGGACGGGAAGCGTAGAGTGGCAGGGAGGGGCTCCCTGCCTCGGCGCGGGGAGTTGAGACGAGGTTTGCAGAGTTGAGCCCACTTCGGCAGGCCCCCGCCCCTCCCCGGAGCGGACCTGATGCCCCTGGCAAGTGTTCGGTCGGAGCAGAAGCTGGAGGCGTCGGCGGCCCCTGTTGGAGGGGCATTCCTTACTGAAGGGGGCACATGGGGCGGGGGCAGCTGGCCAGAGTGAGGGCGCGCGCCCGGGTTAAGTTGGATTTACACCTCTGTCCGCCGCTCTCCGCTTCTCCAAGGCTGGACACTTTTTCCGGCGGCGGGGGTGGGGGATTGCCATTCGCGTTCTTATTCCAGCCGCTCAGGTTCAGAAGTGACCCCCCTCCCCACCCCCCAATCGCACCTGGAGCTGCGTGTGCCCGAGTCCGGTCATCCCTAGCGGGCCGCACTTCCTGGGGGAAGTTCTCACTAAGCCTCGCTAATTAGCATTATTCCTGGAGAAAGGTTAAGGTTAGAGCGTCCTTTTCCTTATCGGGAGGCCCACCCCCCTCCTCCCCATTCCCTTCTTCCTTCCTCCTCCCCAAGAACACAAAAGCACAAAAAGAAAGTGTGAAGAGGCACTGATCAATGGAGAAGCCACAAACCCATTAATTCAAATGGAACCTTTTTGTCCCCCCCTCTAAAACATTGATTTTTCTTTCTGTCTGCTCTGAGGGGAGATTAATAACCTCCTGATTTCACCTGAAATGGTGTTTGGACTCTGTGATTTCCTCCTCTTTCTGAGAAGGATTGTGGCTTGAAATAGATCCTCCCTTGAGATAAAGCCCTACTTATCCCAGAATCAGCTGGAAACCCCAGCCTGGGCCCCTGTCCTTCGAGGTGGGGGACATGGGGAGAGGGCTGTGGGGCTCTCACGGCTCCTCAGGAGAGAGTCCTGACCAGGGGCCCTTTCTTGCCTTGCCCCCTGCTTCTGGATTTCAGGTCACTCTGGGAGAAAGACCCATTTAGGGCCCAGGCCCCAGTGGTAGTTTAGCCCCCAGGTAGTAAATTACCCCTATATTGGAAAACCATTAGGGCCTCAATGTGTCCGTGAATGAATAATATCAAGCTTAATTTAATCCCATGTCAAGGTGGGCTTGTTCTGGAGAGTCAGGGTTTGAGACAGCACCTCCTCCCACACCCTTGCACCATGGCTGGGTGCCAAGACCCCATTCAGCACCTTCCTGAGGAACAGCGGGAGCAGAGCACCCAGGGCCTTCCTCCCAGCTGGAAAGGCTGATTTGGGGAAACTTATGTGGCCTCAGTCACCCTGGGGCCATGTGGAGCTGAACTGCCCCTGAGTTGCTCAAGAACTTTTTTGTCTTGTCTGGGCCCTTTTCTTGGAAGGAAACTCCTGCAGGGGATTAGTGCAGAGTGATTTCTCTCCAGCCCTCTTTTTGGCTGGAAGAACCCTGTCTGCTGAAGCTCATCTCTCCAGCCTCCCTTTTAAAGAGACCCCTGTTCAAGGCAGGGCCTGGGGTATCAGTGAGGCCCTCGTGGTGAGGAGTGCTGGGAAAACAGCCAGTTGCCTTTGCTTGGGAAACAAAAGCCCATTTTACACTCAATACACTAGTAGGAAGGTGTTGAAAATGCTCACCCCAGCATCCAGGCACCCATGACAGCAAAGACAACAGAGCGTCCCTGTGCAGATGCGAACATGTTTCTGACAGACTCTGTGTGCGTGTGTGTGTGTGTGTGTGTGAGAGAGAGAGAGAGAGGGTACCTAGAATGTGCTAGGTGATTAGCTGTATCAGCCCTCCCCACTTCCCATTTCCCAGATGAGCCTGTATGCTTGTATGACCAGGAAGCAGAGGAGGTGTGCTGGCAGGAAGGAGTGGAGTTGTGCGGGAGTGTCCCCGGGAGGCTGGCCTCCTCCCTGGTGGCCAGGTGGGCTTGGGATGGAGCGTGAGCAGCAGCCTTGGGACCCCGCAGCTCCCAGGAGCTGTGGCTCAGACCACCCTAAGATTTCATTTGTGCTGTTCCTTCCCAACAGGGATTTGAACCCTTGTTGCCTTGGATCCTGGAGGGTTTTCGTCTTCCATTAATAAGCCATCTGATGAACTGAAGTGGTTAAGTTGGGGTCAAATGCGGTTCAGTACCTCCTTGGCATGCTCAGAAGGCTGTGTGTGTAATGCTCGCTGACATGGAGACAAGGGGGGGGATTGCCTCGCACTGAAGAATTTCCAGGACCTGGAAGGGGCCTGCAGGTGTTCCAGAAAGAGGTGCTCACTTTCTCCATCTTGGTGCCCGCCTGCTTGGGTTAGAGCCGGTGCCAGGGCAACTGCCTTGAGCCTGGTGGTCTTTCTGGCAGGAGCTTCAGCCTCTCATCAAACAGACCCCAAGGGCTGGACAGAGAGGGGCTCTGTTTCCTGCCTGGCCCATGCCTGCCTTCCACCCCTCCTCTGAAACACACACCCAAGTCTCCTGGTCAGGGCTTACGGCTCACAACTGCACTAAATTCACAACAAATCCTCCTCCTTTGCTCTCTCAAAGCAAGGGGTAGAGATAGAGTTACAGCTCTGAGGAAAGGCCTGGAAAATGTTGTGGAGGCAAAGCCCAGGATCCCTGTCCTGGAGGATGCAAATGGCTCAACTTCAGAGGCACCAGGAACCCAGTTCCCGAGAAAGTGACCCCAGTTGTAAAATAATCAGGTTACTGATAGCACCTGCCCCTGGTTACACGCCATGGATACAGGCGCGTTTCCACCATTTCCCCTCTGGTCTCCCATTTTCTCCTCCTCCTAGGCTGGGCAGCGCTTGGTGCTATTGCTTGCAGAGGAGGAAGGGCCTCAGAACCTGGGTGGAGAGAAACTGAACCTGCCCGTGAATTTTGGACTACAGATAAGAGCAGGGAGGGTTTGGTCGGCTCCTCTCCTTCTGCCCAGAGTCAGGGCTGCCAGATTGGGGTGTGTCCCAGGGGCTGTCTGGGTGCTGTCTGCCTACCCCCTCTCCCCACCCCAACTCTTGTGTTCCCTTTTCAGAAGGGCATTTGACCTGATCGCCCTGTGACCCGCAAGTGGCTCAGGTCCTTTGGTGCCTAATAAATGATGGACTTTTGTCAACAGGTGGGCAAGGCTGCAGGCTTCAGGGTGTCCGAAGGTAGAGGTAAAAGGAGCCGGGGGTACTGGCTGGCCAGTCACGTGGGGTCTAGGGAGAGGGGACCTGGAAGTAATGGATTGTACACACTCTTATTTTCTAATGAAAGTTTCATTGAAGTTTGTTTAAAGAAAGAGAAATTAGTAGGCTGAGTTCCCTTGAGATTCCAGAGGGAAAAGCAAGAAGTGCCCGACTTGTGACCTCTGGACCCAGCCCCTCATAGCCTGCGCTGGCATCTCCCGCAGGTCCCTCAGGCCCGGCTGTGCCCCCCTCTGCTCATCGTCGATGGGCTCTGAACTGTGTACTGGTAATTGCCTGTGTAATTGGGCTGCTCCTGGAGCCTGGGCTCAGTGTGAGCCGGTGAGGTTACAGTCTGCCCTCTGCAGCTGGGGGCTCTGCTGTAGCAGGTGGGTGGCAAAGAGGGCTTGGGAAGCCTTCTCTCCCAGGTCAGCCCTGGAAGTGAGGGTGTGGGAGCTAATTTTGATTGGAACTTAGAGTTTGGCGGGTTTTTTAAGTTAGGTTTAATAAGTTTGATTTCTCACTTAAAAAATTGCTGTATCAGTGGTGTCAGAAGCTTAGCTAGAACCATCACCCACAAAACAGGGATTCATGTGGCAGAACCCTGGGGGTTGTAGGAACACTCGCTGGGGAGAGCTTGATGGTCAGTAGATAACTGGAGAGGGGGTTCCCCAGCCCCCTTCTCTCTCTACACTTACAAGTGTGTCAGAATTTTTCTCTGTCCTTCCCTAAGTAACAGGGCCCTGGAGGAAAGGAGCCCTGCCACAGTCTCGGTGCCCCTAACATAACACCAGCACATAGTAGATGCTCCATAAGTGCGCGTCGACTCATTGACGAGAGTGAGCTGGGTGTGGGTATGGATGTAAATATAGCTTCATCTCCCATGGAGTTTCCTTTGGGTCTCGCCCTGAGACACTTTGTTGTTAAGGAATCTGATTCTTTCGGTTGAAGGGAGGAAGTGTGGTGAGGGGGCCCCTCGGTGTGGTGGACAGTGAGGTGGGCTCTGGGCACAGACTGCCTGGGTTCAGATCCCAGCTCTGCCACTAGCTACGGTGCCCTTGGGCAGCTGAGGCAGGTCTCCAAGGGGCAGGCACCAGATCTGGAGATAGGCCTGACACGGGTGCCTGCTTTCTCTATGGGGCTGTTGCGAGGAAATCTCATAAAAACCCCTGCCGCAGAGCCCCTCACGTGTGGGCACTGGGTGCTCTTCGTTATCGGGTGATTGCAACTCAGTGTAAAATTTAGCCCACCTCTGCCCAGTTTGACCTGTCAGGGCAGGGAGAAGTGGAGGGGGGCCATTTTGGTGGATAGTTAAGTGATCTGAGCCAGAGAAACCTGAGGCTCTGCAAGGGGGCGCCTGGCAGCTGCAGGAGGGGGTTGCGGCCCGGCAGCAGCCAGGGCCCAGGTTTCACACGGTCTCCATTCAGGAACTGTGTTCAGCGGGTCCAAGTCCCTGATTGTCACACTGTTGCCGCGTCCTCATTAAACACCGGTATCATGCCAGGCAATTCAGCCAATTTGACTGGTCTCGCTGGCCTTGTCCAGAGAGCACAGAGCCTGGTCCCCGCTCTTGGGAGGACTTAAGGTTTTCTTGGGGAAAGAGAGGGCAGAGAGCCGCTGTGCTGCCTGCTGCAGCTGAGTGCTGTGCCTGCCTAAGTGCCAGGGCTGATGGTACAGGCAGGCAGAGGGTGTAAGGAAAGGAACGATGGAGACTGAGCTGGAGTTGATGGAGCCAGGGGGACGTGCGTTTGGAGTTTGGGTTGTGGGGCGCCGAGGCAGTGCAGGTGTTCCAGGTGAGGGGCAGGAAGGAGGGTGCGTCTGGGCCTTCAGACGCTCTGGCTCTGCCGCTTGTTAGCTCGTGACCTTGGGCAGGTGCCTTCACCCCTTGGAGCCTCAGCTTCCTCATCTGTAGAATGGGGCTGATAACTACACCTACCCAGTGGGCCTGTGGTGCACTTGGCACCTGATAAACATTGGCTTCTGTTGTTACTATTTTAAACGCTTGCCAAGTGGGGCTAGAATGTGGGAGCCTTCAGCGCTGCACCCAGCAGTTCTGACTTTTCCTTGCTTCTCAGTGAGAACCTGTGTGTTTATGGAACACTCCTTTCTCTGAGCTGAAGATGGTTGCCCAAGATTATGTGCCCCTGAGGAGGGGACACCCCCGTATGGCTCCACTGCCCGCCGCTCACCCATCCCCCGGCCCCTGTGGCCTCCGGGCTGCTTGCTGGAACCCACCAGCACGTGCCAGTGCGTGGTGCACTCCCCACGGGGACCCCCCCCCCCCCAGCAACCTCCCTCACTTCTGCAGGCCTCTGCTCTGCTTGTCCCCTGACCAGTGAGGCTCTTCTTGGCCACCCTGGCAAACACAGTCCTGCAGGCCCCTCTCCCCTCTTGTTCTACTTTATTCTGCTTTACTTTGTAGCCCTCATCGCCCCCGGTATTAGGAGTTTTTCTGCTGATTGTCCATCTCCCCCACTGGACAGTGAGCACCAGTAAGGCCAGGAGTTGTGCACAGCTGAATTTTCCAGCATCTAGAAAGGTGTTGGGCACATAGTAGGTGTTCAATAAATACTTGCTGAGTAAATGGACGGAGCATTTTGAATAGGTGTTACTCCCAGATGTGAATAGAATACTTGGTCCTTTAAACCGTGAGTGTTTCGACAATACCCAAGAGCCAGGAGAGGGCCTTCCTGCTTCAGCAGGGACTTCAGGTCATACCCTGAGCACAGTGACCCCTGGGCAGCCAGGAAGGAGCCAGGGCCCCAAGCAAGGATGGCCCAGTTCCTGGCTCCCAGAACCTGTATGGCCCTACCCCTCCAAGGGTCCTTCTCCCCACCTGCCCGCCACCCCTCACTCTGGGTCCTGTCCTGTTAACGGAGGGAGAGTCGTGTTGCCCTTTGTGCAGAGAGAACCTTTTGAACGTGTGTCTCTCCCTCCGGGTGTGAGACCACTGTCTGAGTGAGTGTGTGAGTGAGCGTGCTTTCACCCAGGGAAGGCTGTGGGTGCGTGTGCTTGTGTATGAGGAGCAGGGCGGCCTGTGGGAGGGAAGCAGAGTGCGTGCGTGTGTGGGGAGAGGGCACGAGAGCACATGTGGTCCCCGTCCCCTGAGGCTCTGGGGGACCCCTGAGCTGGGCGGAGCTGGCGTTCTGGCCCGGCTTGCGTCCTCCTGATTCAGCCGCAGAGGGTGCACACTCGTGCTGCACAGAAGCTGTAAATTCCAGGAAACTCCCTGCCAGCCGGGCTGGTGGGGGAGGGAGTGAGGATAATCCACGCTGGTTCCCTAGCACTTGGAGAGCAGATGTGTCTGCCTCGGACAGCAGCAGAAGAAAGTTCAAACCAAAGTGTGTTTGCTCGCTGTAAAAGAGACCTCTGTGAGGGGCCCCTGGAGGGAGGCCTTTGGGGGGTAGTGCTCTGCCAGAGGTCCTTACTGGGGGCCCACAGAGGCCATTGTATCTTGCTGGGGGAGGGGAAGGGGCAAAGCCAGAGCTCCAGGGTGTGGGAGCCGCTGGGTCATCTTTCTTGCATTTTACAGCCAGCTCCCAAACACAGTTGCTTGCTGCCCCTGAAAGAGGCTGGGCCAGGAGGAGGTGGGGTCCCTTCCCACTGGAGGGCTGGGTTGAAGGGGCCCCGCCCCGGGGGTTCCCGGATGACTGGCCAAGGGCTCACTGAAGCCAGCGAGGGGAGAGGAGGCAGGCGTGGTCCTCTCCAGCAGGCCCTCCGGCTGTTTGGAAGGCCCTGGCGGCCCCCCAGGCCCTTGAGCCGAACCCCCTTTGCGGTCAGATCCGAACCCTCGCCTGCCCCACCCCCTTCCTTCTCTATACTTCTGGGGCTGGCCTTTTCAGCTCTGGAAGCCGCCCAAGAGCATATCTTTGAAGCACAGCAAAGGTTAGGAAGGAGGAAGACAGAAATGTCCTCTGGGCTGGGGGAGTGGGAGAAAGGAATTCCATGCATGCTCCACGGGAGTCGGGAAGCAGGCGTGGTGGGCGCGATCAGCCTGGCCTCGGTGGTGCCCGGCATGTCCTGCTGCCCACTCCTGCTCGCCTGGCCCTGCGTGGAGTGAGCCCTCGTCCGTGGGCTGTGGGCAGGGAGTGGGGAGCAGTGGCCCTTGTTTACAGCGGTTGCTTCAGCCTTGGCTCACAGGGGTAAGAGCCAGGCCCTGCGATCCGCCCCTACAGGATGCGAAACCTCGTAATTGTCTTCAATTACAGACAGCGCCGGCCCTCAGCCCCGGCTTCCGACAGGAACCAGAGCCCGAGCCACTTCCATGGGAGGGTAGGGGGAGCGACCCAGCCCCCACTGCAAGGTTTGGGGGCGCCCTACGGCCTTTGGGGGCACCTCCAAACGCCCACGGGCCCTGGGGTTCACCCAGAATGCTGCCGAGGGGCTGCAGAGAGCCCGTCCCTGTTGAACGCCCACCTTCTTTGTCCCTGATCAGGATGAAACTTCTGTGAGCAGTGAAGATTTTGATATGAACGACTCCACATGGATGTCAGCTGACCCACACCTGGCCTCCAGCCTGAGTCCCAGCCAGGAGGAGAGGATGCGGAGCCCGCAGAACCTCCACAGCCAAGAGGACGGTGAGTGTCCCTTTGCGGCTGGTGGGGGAGGGGCTGTGTCCCCGCCTGCAGGGTCCTAGGAATCCCTGGGGTGGTGGGTAGGAGGGGGGGGGGCAGGGGTAGAATCTGGGCTGGAGCCTCTGGGGGCGGCTGGGCCCAGGCTGACAGCTGCCCCCAGTGTTCTCAGCGTCTCCACAGGCCCCACTGCCCCAGCCCCTAGTTCCGGGGAGAGCAGTTGTTCCTCCCAAAGGTGAAGGGCTCAGAGCTCTTCCGGGATCGGCAGCCTGATGGTGTCCTGCCCGTTTGCTCTGATGCTCACGGGCTGGTGGGATATGGATATCGAAGTTATCACGGTTCAGGTCTGGGAAGGTTAACAGTGTGCCTGACCCGGAGCAGTCCAGCTGCCCAGTAACGAAAGCAAAAGCTGGGCTTCTGTGGCCTGGATTTGAGGCTACAGGACCAGGGTCCCTGCCTTTCCCCTGGTGAGCGAGCAGGCAGTGCGCTTGTCCACGTGTGTGCCCGGCCCCTTGGGATGAGAGGTGGTCTGGTGAGGAGCTGCCCAGACTGCCCCGGCCCTGGCCCCCGTCACCCGCCAGGGCCTGCCAGCCACCCTTCTCTTGCCTGCCTTGGAACACAGGCTCCTTTCTTGGGGTGGGAGTGCTGGGGTCAGAGTCAGACCCCAGAGGTCCACTCTGGCGCTCCCACGCTGAGACCCGGGGCTGGGCTCTGGGACTCCAGTGCCTGCCTCAGTTAGATGCAGCTGTGGGCGTGGGGTGGCACCTGTAGTCAGAGCGTCCCGGTTGGGCAGGGCTCTGCTCTCCCAGAGGAGGTGATTGGGGGTGGGGGATGAGCTGGAGAGAACTGGGGTGTAGAGCTGCAATTAGGAGGGGTCGAAGGTCGGGGCCTGGAATGTGGGCGGGAGGTGCAGGGTTAAAAAGGGGTGTAATGTTAACTCTGTGAAACGGGTTAGCCTTAAAGAGTAAATAAGGGGTAGGAGCCTTGCAGTTTGGGTCAAAGTTCGTCTCCATGGCGGAACCCGCGTGCCTGCCTCCCCACAGCCCTCCCAGGCCTGAATCCGGCTTTGTCTGGGAGGAGACCCAGCCCGGAGGCCGCTGGGGTGGCTGCGCCTGGGGCTGGGGAGCCCAGGGTGTGGTTCTGTGAGGAGTGGGGTGCGAGGCTGCTGGGAAAGAAAAGGCTTTTGTCCCTTGACGCCTCATGAGGTCAGCACGACCCCCTCGTGCTGCGAGCCTCCCAGACCGATACCGCCTTCCAGCTCCAGCGTTCCCGCGGGTGGGGAGCCGAGCGGGGGCAGCGCATGCTGTCGGGGGGCTCTGGGGCCGGGACGTGCCCAGAAGCTGACCTCCCGCCTCATCTGAGCTGATTGAGGGCCACAGCCAAAGACCACACCAAGGGCCACACCAGCAAAGCTCAGCCCAAGGCTGTCGGTTACACCTTCCCAAGAAGGATCCAGAGCATTTATTTTTAAAAACCCCACAGTAGTAGAACTGAATGGGGGCCATAGTCCCCCAACTCATTCTCCAAAAACTCGGGTTATTGTTGCTTACAACCACCCTTTGGCGGGGAGCGGGGTGGGGGGGGTGTCTCATCTCTGTCAGAGACACTCTCCAGGGAGATGTGGTGATCTGGGGGGCCTCCAGGATCAGGTAGCAGAAGGGAGTGCTTCTGTGGGGTTTACAGGGCTTCCTCAGCCACGGAGGCTAATGGGGTCAGTGTGTCCCGCAGCCGGTCCCGCAGGAGCCAGGTGGGGGCGCCAACCCAGGTGTGTGTCGTCACACGTGTCCCCCACCCCTCCAGCCACCCAGGTCCCTCCTGACTGTGGGTGCTGGGGCCGGGGCAGGCTGGCCCGCTGACAGGACGAGGGTGTTTATCAGGGCAGGCAGCCAGAGCTGGAGACAGGGAGGATGGTGTTGACCACGATACCATCGATTTAATTATTTCATCAGAGGCTGTGTCTGGAGGCTGTGGGTTGATGTGCTGGCCAGAGGCCGACCCAGACCCAGTGCAGGGGGTCGCAGGCTTTGAGGGACCGGCTGGCTTGGTCTCTGCTGCCCTTCTGGTCCTAGATCTGGTGGTGACTCCCGTGTCTGTCCAGACCAGTGGGCTCCCAAAGCTGGGCGCAGACCCGGCCTGGAGTCCTTGGCCAGCCCTCCAGCCCTCCCTGTGAAGGTGCCTGCAGTGTAGACGTGAGCTGAGATCCCACTCCCATCAGTGAATCGGTGGGAGACCGTTGGGGGCTTCAGGGTGTTCTCATGTCCCCTGTTGTTAAAGAAGGACTGGGCAGGGACAGGCCAAGCAGGGGCTCTGTGTGCATCCAGGCACAGCCCTCCATGGTCTCCACTCCCTGCTCATGTGCCTTCATCCAGAAGCTTCCCCAACGCCACCGACCCCCAGGATGGCTTGGTGCTCGGTCTCTGGCCCTCGGTCCTCCATCTGGGGTCCTCAGTCTGAGGCCCCCACTGTGAGCTCTGCAAGGGGCGGACCACGTGGATCTTGCTCTCTGCTCCGTCCCCGGTGACTCTGGCTGCATGCCTGGCACGTCATAGGGGCCTGCTGAATGTTTGTTGCCCGAATGAATAAAGGAACAAACATTTATTGAGGCCTACCCCCAGCACACCATCCAGAGGGGAGAGAGGTCTGCCCCCGCCAAGTCGGGTTCTTTGTTCCTGATGATACCCCCGGTCTGAGCACCTGAGTCTTTTCCTTTAGCCAGAAAGTGTGGGGACTCCCAAGGCCGTGCCAGGGAGCAGCATCCCACCCCTGCTGGTCAGGGATACAGCCAGAGCATCTCAAGAAACCAGGCAGTTTGCACAGATTCACACCTGTTGGTGGATGTGTTGGGGCCCTCCTCTTCCTCCAACACCTCCTCCTCCCCCTTTTTCAAATTTTAGCAAAGGCAGATAAGGGCTGGGCCTTGGCAGGGCAGGTCCCATGGCTGAGACCAGGAATGAATCAGGCCAGTTCTCACTCCTGGGAGCTTGTCTGACGTTCAGCAGGTGTGGGAGTGTGCTTGCCACGAACACAAACACGGTTGTGCTTTTGTCCCCAAGCCTGCCACTGCCTGCGAGGCCTCACTTCACAGGTCTCTTTCACGGGTCCCGTTCCTGGCTTCTTGAAATCACAGCATCGGGTGCTTTGGCCGGGGAACCCCATGGTGCTTCCTCATTGGCGGCTGGAGCTGCTGTGGGTGAGCACAGGGCTCTTGTCCCGTCTCAGGGGAGGGAACTGTTGATCGGTGAGAGAACTGGGGTGATCTGGCCAGAGTCGGGAGGGGTTGCCAAGGCTGCTCCCCTCCTCTTTCCTCTTTGGCAGGCGTCGAGGTCCTGTGCGAGGTTCCCCAGAAGATGGGCACGGGAGCCTGGGAACCAGAGGAGGCTGTCCCCCCAAACTCAGAGCACTACCTCCTCTGAGTTGTGATCCAGGGCTGAGTGATCCAGGCCGTTCCCACCACTGCCTGCAGTCTACGTACAGCCAGGTCCCCTCCAGACCCGCCACTAAGCCCCAGCTGAGGCTTTGGGCTTTCTTTTGTGTCCACACAGAGCCCTGGTCTCATCACAGGTGCCTGGAAAAACACCCAGAAGGTGCATTTTGGGGGTGGAGAGAAGGACAGTTGGAAGAAGCCAGCTGTTGAGACTCTGTCCAGAGACACGGTGGTCTGGCATTGACTTAGGACCAAACAGCACATCCATCTGTAGTTATGCCCCATCAGTGGGATTATCTGTTTGATGACCGTCTCCTCCCCAGATACCGACTAAGCACCCTGAGAGCCAGTTCCCTGGTGCCCAGCATAGCACCTGGCACAGAGCAAGTCGGGGGGAGTGTCTGTTAAATGAATAAGTGAAAGAGGACCCAGGCCGGGCAGGTGAGCCAGCAGGCTGCTGGATGTCAGATGCATGGCCAGGCCAGGGCCCTCTCCTTCCATTTCCCCTTGATGTGCTTCACCAGGCCTCTTGCTCTGCCTCTTCCTGAGCGGAAAATGTGAGGCCTGGCCTCCAGAAGGGATGCGGGGGGTGGGGAGTGGACATTACTCACCTTCCGGGCAGACAGGAAGTCACCGCCAGGGAAGAACCGAGGGTCCTGCTTCTGTCTTCCTGCAGGGTCATTGGGGTTTGCTGGGCAGGAGCTGTGAGGCATCTGGGGGACCTCTTGTTTGTGCCTCTCAGATGAGAGGCTCCTCCAGCCTTGGGCCTCTGGGACCCACTGGACCTCGGAGCTTCCCTCCCTCCAGGGACATGGTGCCAGCGCTTTCTGCCTTCAGACTGGACGTCTGGAGTCTCTCCTCCAGTGGCCATCACCACGTCATGAGGCTGGACCAAGGCACTGAGGGTCCTGGCTTAAGCCTTTGGTTCTTTCAGGGCTCTCCACCAGTTTTGTCACATGAATATCAAGCCCTGTGGCCTGGGAGGCTGATAACCCCTCGCCCCTTCAAGGAACCTGCAGGAGAGGGACAGGCACACAGAATGTGGGATCCCCGCCAGGTTGTAAGCTTTCTGAGGGCAGGAGATGTGTCTTTGAAGAAACGTATCTTATTTTTTACCTTATTTCACAAGTATTACATTCATTGTAGAAAACAGAAAAAAAACAGGAGCAAAAAAAAAAATGACAGTCAAAGTTACCAATGTTACCAGTGCTATTTTTCTTAGTCTTTTCTGTGTATATAATCAAAGTCGTTTCCTTTAAAAAAAAAAAAAATGGTGGGGGTAGGGATCGTGTAGTGTTGGACCCACGTTTTTTTCCACACGGTGTCTCGTCTCTCCCCATCGCTGATATGGCATTTTTAAAGGTTGTCTGGTCATCCCAGTGACTGAAGGTCCCATTCCTGAGCCCGCTGTTTGCTCAGCTCTGCGCTGGTGGCAGGTTGGCTGCAACCCTGTGGGCTCAGAGCTGTGACTAGGCCTGACCTGCAGAAGGAGAGGTAACTTACCCAGACTCCAAGTGGCCGCAAGGGTGTCTCTGACTCCAGAGCCTATGTTTGGGCCACTCATGGGGAAGGACATCCCAGCCCCCCTTTTCTGTTGTCACAAACAGTGCGGCACGGAGCAGCCTCAGGGCCGAGTGTCCTCTTCTGGGCTTTATCCCCAGCCCTCAGCTCAGAGCAGGTGCCCAGCAAACGGCTCTTGAGAAGCTAGTGGCAGAGACGGGCGACCAGCAGAAGCCTCTCGGAGGAGGCTGCGTTGTGATGTCGAAGGCAGGTGTTCAACAGCCTGGGAAGCTTGGGCAGCACGTCAGGAGGAGGCTGGGAAGGGAGGAAGATGCTGCATGCCAGGGTTGGGGATTTCCTGGGTCACATGTCTCCAGAAGCTCCTTGTGGCCCCAAGCGTCAGCCAGGAGAGAGGGCCCAGGCCAGGCGAGGGGCTGGCATGCAAGGGGTCCGGGAAGAAGGAGAGAGGTGAAGCCGCCTCTGTGGGCCCAGGGTCTCTCCCGGACACGGCCCCCTGCCGGCGGCCCCTGGCACCTTGCCGTGGCTCTCCCGAGCAGGTCCTGGCCTGCCCTGGTCCTGCAGAGCGGTCTTAAGCAAGTTGTTCACCTCTGATCCCTGGCTGCTGTGTGTAGCGTGGCCTGCGTGACTGCAGCCATTAATCCTGGTGTGTCTCAGGAGCCCTTTGTGAGAAGACCAAGGCTTCCTGCCTCCTGGCTCTTGCTGCCCTTGGGTGTGGCGCTCCACTAACCCAGACACGCAAACTGGGCAGCAGCAGGGGCGGTCACCTGGGGAGCAGGTGTGTGACTTGCTTGCCCAGGGCTCGGTATTTACAGCAGTGCCGCCTCCCCTGTCCTCACCCACCTGGGCCTCTCTCCCCAGTCTCCACGGAGGGTGGGTCTGCAGGGGGAGTGTGCCCTAACCCCAGCCACGGTGAGCCAGCCCAGGCTAGATTCTGCCTCTGCTCCCTCTCTGCTGTGTGGCCTGGGGCCAATCCCTCCCCGTCACTGGATGGCGGGGTGAGGACTGGACAGTGTGTGGACAGGGAAGGCTGGGTGAACGGAGATGGGATCGTTTCCTCTCAGGTGGCCAGGCAGCTGCAGGAGGCTCTGCTGAGGAGCCGGAGGCTGGGGTCCGTGGCCAACTGGCACTCACAGGCTGAGGGGGCTGTAGGTGGGTCAGGAGTCCGCCTCACTTTACCCCATCCACCCGACCCTTCACTGCCCCACGCGGTCCAGTCCTGTCTCCTCATCCATCCAGGCCTTTCTTGATCCCTTCTGCCCACTGCGCCCTGTGGGGTTCTGACCACGGCTTTCTTTACAAGCTCGCGGCTTGGGCACCCACAGCTTGCTCTAGCATCTCCTGAGTTCCTGTCCCGCTCACTACCCACATGTGCCAGGGCCTGTTGGGGGACCTTACGTCTCCCAGGATCCTGCTCCCTGATCTGCAAACCCCAGACCCGTCCCAAGCTCCCACACTGATGGGCAGCCCCACGGGCAGCTGCAAGTTAGCTCTTCTGTCCAAGGAGAAGGCGCCCGGGCAGCAGCTTAGCTCCTGTGTGCTGGCCACTGTGCCGGGCACTGAGGATGCCACGGGAGTGTTCCCGGCCGGGGGTGGAAGCTGCTGGTGCAAGGGAAGAGGCAAGAGGCTGTACTGCGAGTGGGGTTGGGGCCAGGCCAGACAGGCTCGGAGACAGTCGCCCGCGTTACCCCTGAGCCTCGGCCACTTCTCGTGTTCTCTGCGCATGGCACCCACCCTCCCACGGGCCCACCCCTGCGGTTGGAGCAGCTGTCTCCCCAGCCGGGGCCCCAAGGCTTCACAGCCTGCTGCACCCTGCTCACTGTGGACCTGACCCTCATGGTTGGGCATCCTCCCTGGTCACTGTCACATGGGGGGAGGACTGTGGCCCCTTCACAGTGGCCTCCCTGGGATGGCTTCCCGCAGTGGGCTTTTAAACTGAGCCTCCTCTCCCCCACGCCTGATCTTGGTCCTGACTCCACCTTTCTCAGGTGAGACTGGAAGCTGTGTCTGGGCCTCATTTTCTGGCTACAGGTCACATACTCCCTCCTAGAGCAGTAGCTATTTGCTCCTATTCAAGGCTCCAAACATCCGCACCGGATGGAGAGAGGCGGTGGCAGCGGCGGCCTCCTGCCCCCGCCCCCCAACCCCAGAACTAGGGCCCAAGCCCTTCCGGGGATTGGCCGTGGGCCACCCTGCCAGGCCCGGGTCACAGGAAAGTGTCCATCATCAGCTGGGCTGCAGGCGGCACAGACAATGCTGGGCTGTCCTGGCCTCCTGCCGCTGCGGGGTAAGGGAGGCTGGGAGACAGCACCGAGAGATCCCTTTATCCCCGGAGCAGGCCAGGCCTGCACAGCCCTGGCCTTGTGCAGGCTGCCAGGGTCTTAGGCCCTCACAGGCCCCCAGACGCCTGGTGGGGGCATAGGGCAGGACACGCTCCAGGGCCCTAGAGGTAAAGTTCACCTGCTGAGAAAGGGAGAGGGAGATTCCCCCCGACACCTGGAAGATTCGCCTAGGCCTGCTGAGCCATCGGGGTGTCAGAGCCCTGCTCCCCCCTGCCCCCCTCCCCAGCCCAGGACACGTGGAAACCCAACTGCCTCTTGCCCCTCTGTGGAGGCAGGCCTGCTGTGCTGGAGAGGAGGCCAGGGGAGGGGTGTGTCGGAGAGGCATTGCCACCCGAGCCTGTCCACAGGCGACGTTCCCAGGAACCAGGAAGTGACCACGCTGGCGTGATCACTCTGACCTAAGGGCTGGGATGCACTGAACCCAGACGGGCTTCCTGGCCGGCTGGCAGAAGGCCTGCCAGGCCCTCAGAAGCCACACACAAGCACACAGGCTCTGGGGCTAGGGCCCTGCCCCATGAATCATTCACACATGGTTGCCCGAAGTGGCTCTCTTTGCTCTCAGAACACATCATTTGTTTTGGGGTTGGGGTGAGGGGGTGCAGGGGACCTCTCAGCTAGAGATTTGCACACTGAATTAGCCTTGAGGGCTCACTGCCTGTGTTTGGCCTTGAGGGTGGGGCCAGGGAGACTGTCGGGCCTGGGAAGACATAGACCCAGGCAGTCCATGTTGGGAGTGTTTTCCCCCGGGGCACAATGGGCCAGGATATGTTGGGGAGGGCCGGCAGAAAGTGGGACAGTGGCAGGGGTGGGGGCTGTCCCATAGTACAGATGGGCAAATCGAGGCCAAGAGAAGAAAGAGCATGAGGGGTGGGTGCTTCGGGGAATCAGGCAGCACTGGGGCTCATCTGTGCTCTTCCATTCACGCTGTGTGACAGCCGATGACTTCCCTCTGGGATCCTCTGGTTCCTTCATGATGTCTGTTCCAGGGGGTGGTTGTGCAAATCAGGCACAATGAGTCTGCCCGGCGCCTGCCACATACTTGGTGTCCACCCCCCACCGAAGGCGGCGCCCGCCCCCAGTGCCCCGCCGCCAGCCCTGCTCAGGCCACCTGCCCCAAGACCCCAACTCTCATCTGCAACTTGGACACCTCTCTAGGGGCTGAGACCCCAGGGTCCCTGCGCTGAGCAAAATGATTTCAGTTTTAGGGGGAAATCACAAAAATCTGGGTCTGCGCTAACATGGGAGCCACAGACCGCTATCGAAAAGGGCTCGTGCAAATTGAGGTGTACCGTGTAAAATACACACTGAGTTTCAAAGACTTTGTATGAAAAAAGGATGTAAGGTATCTCAGATTTAACATGGTATTAATTATTAGTTGAAATGATACTATTTTGGATATATTGGGTTAAATAAAGTAGTTTATTAAAATTCATTCCACTTGTTTTTTTTTTTTTTTTACATTTTTTAACGTGGCTACTAGAAAACTGACAATTCCGTAGGTGGCTCGCGTTAAGTTTCTGCTGGACAGCGCCGCTCCGGACTCTGAGGGCCTCAGGTGTTGATACCAGCTTCAGGAACGAGTCACAAAAGGGCAGGAAGGTGGATGCTGTGGAACAGAGGTGCTGGGGGTGTTAGGGGGCAGGAGTGGAGCCGGGATGGGGAGCAGGGGCTGGGCCAGGCCTTTGGAACCACAGGGATGGAGCGGGGTAGCGTTCAGGAGGGGCAGCTAGGTGGGCAGCGGGGTCCGAAGGCAGACTGTGGGGCAGATGCCCGGTGTGGCCCCACCGCCCAGGATGGTGGGGTCCCAGTGACACCGCCTCACCCAACTCCTCGGTGTCCCCCGTTTGACCCCAGGGCCCTCTTCCGGGAGGAAGAGCAGGGTAAGCCTGCCAGGAGCCTGGTGCTCCTGGGAACCATGCATCATGTCAACACAGCCTGGCCACTGGCCTTTGTCAGAGCGGAGGCCAGCCCTGGCGAGGCGCGCACCCCAAATTCAGAGCAGAGTCAGTGCCCCCGGACCGCAGCCCGAAGCCACGTGGGAGGGGGGAGGAGGGGCTGGCTCTTCCACATCCTGGGGGCCGCCAGGCCGCGGTGGGGCTGCGGCTCCAGCACTCTCCCCTCCCCGCCTCCTCCGGGCCCACGTCCTGTGTGTGTGAATTATCGACGCCCCCTCCTCTCCCCTGCCTGGAAGCCCGCCGAGGAAGGGGTGCTTCCTGCGGCAGCCCAGCCGCACCTCTGGCCACAGCAGGCAGCCTGCAGCGGGCACTCCGGGCTGGTGGGGCCGTACGCCCGGCCCGTGGTCCCAGGGCCGGTGGACCTTCGCGCTCTTGCCCAGCCCTCCTTGGGAGCCTGCGAGGGTCGCCCCTGGGAGAGGGCGCCGCTGGCTGTGGCCCCAGAGCCCGGTGTGGCGATTGGCGGCTCGCACAGAGCCGGGCTTGTGCGGACTGCGGGGCGCTGGCGCCCACATAAGGGCATTGTTTGCTGAGGTAAAAGGGGTTTTTGTCTCCTTCTGGAGACTGGACAGAAGGAGGAACAATTTCCCCCATTCATCACTAATTCCCCCATTTGAATAGCAGCGCATTGCCCCGCGTTACATAGATGGGCACGCAGTCCTTCCCTGCCCATAGGCATTCCGGGCACAGGTGGTGGGCCCTGTGTCCTGCCCAGACCGGGGAGCTGCCCTTCGCCGGAGCCAGGGAGGCCTGGTTTTGTGGACATGCTCGGCAGGGGTGCGTTCCCGCCGCCTCCCCGTGGCCCCGCACTGCACTTGTCCCTGTCGCTGCGGTCACAGGCTGGGGGCAGTCCTGTCCTGCTGGCATTGTTCGGGGCTCCAGCCGGCCGGCTGTGGGTGGGGTGCCCACCCTGGAGGGGCCTCCTGCCACAGCTGCACAGATAAGGACCAGGTGGAGACAAGAGGGTCACTTCCAGCTCCGTGTCCCGTGCCTGGAGGCCTGCACCCCCGGAAGGCCCGACTCCTGCCCTCCGTGTACTGGGCCCTTGGTGCCCATGGGGCCAGCTGGGTTCTTTCACAGGGTCATAAAGTGTCAGAGCCCAAGAGGGCGTCAGCGGCAACTCCCTAGACTGCAGATAAGAGGAGCCAGGGAGGCGGGCTGTGCCCAAGGTCGGGAGACAGCGCGGCCCCGCACCTGCTCCCCCGGCCCTGCTCCTCGGGCATGGGTTTGCGTGCGTGACTCCCTAAGTCACATTTTTTTGGTGAGGGTTGGGAGGAGGAAAGAACTAGGAACGGATCAGAACCCAGCTTGCCCCAGCCTGGGATGATGATGTTTCTCCCTCTTCCTTTCCCCACACAGTGCCAGGCAGGTCTCTGGGCCAGGGCTGTGCCGGGCGCTGGGGGAGGGCGGGCCCTGCAGCCAGCCCCTCCTGGGTTTGGGGTGGCCCACAGTGAGGAGAGGGCCAGTGGAGGCTCCGTTCCCTCGGGCCCTCCCGGGGGCAGGACCGTGGATTACTCAGAGACCAAACCAGGCACACGTGATGCAACCTGCCTCCGGCCAGCTTTAGCAGTTAAGGAAATCATTGGCTCCTATAACCAGAAAGTCTAGGGCCTTCTTTGGCTTTGGGCACGGACGGATTTAGGGGGGATTTGTCTGTGCCAGCTTGTCAGCCCTGCCTTCTGGGTGAGGGCCTCCCTGCTGAGTGGGCTCAGCAGCCCCTGGGGTGAGGGGAGGGTCCCTCTTCCCAGTCGTTTCTGCAAAAGCCCCTGGACTGACTTTCATGGGTCGAGCTTGGTCAGATGCCCATCACGGATCGCTGTGATGGGCTGTGCTGACTGGCTGGGCCTGGGACACGTGCTCACCCTGGAAGACTCGGGGTGCCCTCACCAGAGGAAGGGGTGTGGTTTCTGGAGAGGCAGGAACGATCTGGGGCAGCTTACGGGGGCGCTGGGCACAGACCATAGACATAATATGTAAGAAGGTGATAAACACTCTGAAAAAAACGGGTAAAGGGGTCAGCGTGTCAGAGTGGGGGCAGGGAGATCTTACTGAGAAGGTGACCTTTCAACAAAGCCCTGGAGGGAAGGGAACTCCGAGTGTCCCGAGAAGAGGGAACAAGGGCAGAGGCCAGGGCACACAGCTGGATGGGGTGACAGCGAGGGTGGGAGGGCCCAGCGGGCCTGGGGAGAGTTTGGCTTCAGCTTGGGGGTTTGAACTCAGTCCGTGGACTGCGGCCGGGTCAGCACCACTGCCTCGGGGGCCTCTGGACGGATACAGCCGCTGCCTCGGGGCCTCTGGACAGATGCAGCCGCTTTTCTTGTCCTCAGCAGCCCTCTGCCCTGCTTTGGTCAGGGGGCTTCAGCCCTTGCCCCAGGGCCTTCTCAGCATTGTCCTTGGAGGCTTCTCCCAGAAAGCCTGCCCTGCCTCCCTTCCTCCCTCCTGCCCAGCACCCACCCTAGTTCCACCCTCCCTGGGGTGAGATCCGCAGCGGGTGGTCCAGAACTGGGGCCTCAATGGGTGCTGCGGTCAGAGAGGGCTTCCCAGAGGAGGAAGGGGTTGCAGGGGGAGGCGGGGGACAGGGATCAAGGGCGAGAAACTCCAAGGCTCTCTCCAGAGCCCAGTGTCCTCTAGAACCTTATGTTTGGTTTCTTGCTCCCTAGAGCATGAGCCCCAGGACAGTGACCACCCCCATCTTTTCACCTCAGTGTCCCCAGTGCCCCACACAGGCCTGACGCCCAGTAAGTGTTCGAGAAAGGAAGGGACGAGGGCAGGAACAGCATCTTCCCGGCCCTGTCCCTCTCCCACCTCCCCTTACCGTGCCCACCTCAGATCTGGCACCAAGCTGAGCTCCGAGGGGACCCCGGAAGCCCACAGTCCAGTCTGGAAAAGCCATGCTCGGGAAGCAAGTGCATTACGAAGTGAGAAGGCCTGGGCAGGGGCAGGGAGTCGGGGTTTTTTTTAAGCACCTATTCTTTGTGCCAGGTATTGTCTACACCTTATAAATCCTATTTTACTGACATGGCACCCATTTTGAAAGGAAGTGAAGGAGTGTCTTCAAGGATACACAGCCTCTCTGCATTCTGCCTAAAGCCCATGGCCTCCCTCGTCAGCAGGAAGTGGACCCCGGGTTGCAGGCAGCCCATGAGCAGGTTAAGGGCGGCGTGTTGGGGGGCGGGGGGAGGCACTTGTGACTCACCTTTGCCCCAGAGGAGGGCTCTGTGTGTGTCGCTGGCTTTTCCTGACCCCAGATGCAGAGTGGAGGCGGGAGAGGCTTGGCCCCTGGATACATGCGGTGGCAGCAAATGGAGCTTGTAAACTGGAGCCCACTGGCCTACTCAAGGATTTTTGTTTTGTTTTGTTTTGTTTGGGGGGAATTTTTTGTGGTGAAAAATTTTGTGAAACATAAAATTTGCCATTTAACCATTTTTAAGTGTACAATGCAGCAGCGTTAAGTATGTTGACAATGTTGTGCAACCAGCACACGTTATTTCCAAAACAGAGTTTTCATTACTCTAAACAGAAACTCTGTAACCATTAAGCAATAACTCCCCATTTCACCTTCCCCCAGTCCCTGGTGTCCCCTCATATACTTTCAGTCTCTATGAATATGACTATTCTAGATACTGCATGTAAGTGTCCTCATTCAATACCCGTCCTGTTGCTTCTGACTTATTTCACTTAGCTTAACGTTTCCACAGTTCATCCATGTTATAGCATGTATCAGAGTTTCATTACTTTTTATGGCTGAATAGTATTTCATTGCATAGATAGACCACGTTTTGTTTGTCCGTTTGTCCAGTAAGGTTTTTCAAAATGTGAACAATGTAAGTCAGTCACCAATATTTTAAAATCTGGATATTTACATAATGGTGCATATTTCCAGTTTCTTCTAAAAACTTGGAATGCATAGCTACACGAGGTCCGGGCTCCTGACCTCATGGGTCTCATCTGCCCAGCCACTTCCCCTATCAGACTGAGGTGGCATCTGCCTACTCGGAGGGGCCGTGCCACCATTGGAGCCAGCGCCTGAGGTGCACAGCCCTGGGGTGAGGGTGTTGGCAGCTCAAGAGTCTGGGCCAGCACCCTGGGCTCCTGAGCTGGAGGGCCCTGGGAACACACACACACACACCCGTGCGCACACACACACACACCCACATGCGTGTGTCCTCACAGCACCGAGCCTCCTTCATGCTCATGCCTGGAGATGCACAGGGCGAGAGGGTCCGTCCTCCCTGGAGGGAATCTGGCCTGGAGGCAGGCAGTCGGGGTGCCACCTCTGGGCCCGTTCCTGGTGTGATGCTGCAGGAGGCCGTTGGCCTGATGCCCATGCTGAGCGTAGTGACAGTTGGCTCCCTCTGTGCTTGGTGTGGTGCCCCTTGACCCTCCTAGCAACCCCTCCTTCCAGAGGAGGAAGACAAGGCCCTCTGAGGTCAAGCAAGTGGCCTTTTGAGGGTGGTGCCAGGATGTGAAGTCACACCTGCAAGGTGAGCTAAGAATGGGCACCGGCCAGAGCTCAGAGGAGCTCAGACAGTTGGCCAGGAGGGGTGTCAGTCCTTGCCCTCCAGCTCCTCGACCCTGGCAGAGACTTCTGAATCCCGGGTGCTGGGGCTTCTCTGGCAACGGGCCCAGCCCTGGTGGAGACGTAGGCAGCTCTCAGGACCGACCCTGAGCCACTGAAGGAGGCATGAAGTATCCCTCGGAAGGATGGGCACCAGGCTGGGCTCGGGGCTCTGAGTACCTCCTTCCTAGGGACAGTGGAGGAAGGAGGCCTACTCTGAGAAGGTAGCATTGAGCCAGGTCTTGAAGGTGGACTGACATTTACTGAGCTGGAAGCAACATGGCAGGCAGGCAACAGAGCCCAAGCAGAGGCCTGGAGGTGTGAGGCTTCAGAAGTGGCCCAGCATAGTGGGACCTGGGCTGGGGGAGGCTGCAGAGATCATGGGACCAAGAACACACCCGGCAAGAGTGGCGACTCTTCTTGGGCAGGCTGTGGGGAGCAGGAAGGTTAGGGAACAGGGGAGTGATAGTTAGACTGGTGCTGGGAAAGGGTGGGGTGAGCGAGGGGAGCTGGGGTGCTGAGGGGGGAGGTCGGCCAAGGAGGCTGGATGGGGGGGGGTGGATGTGGTTTGGCAAGTTGGTGGCCCATTCACTTTCTGTGTGTTTCAGTAATGTGCATCTGTCCCCCCAGGAGGGCTGGCATCTTGGTATCTTGGTGGTAGTCACTACTTTGTTTCTCAGCTTGGGACAGAGCCAGCACACAGTAGGTGCTCAGTAAATACTACTCATTCCACAAATATCTAGGTTGGTGGCTGGAGACACTGCCAGAAGAAAACCAGACCCATCTGTGATTGAGGAGGAGGGGATGGGCGGTGAGGTTCCAGAGGTAGCAGGGCGGCTAGCCTGGGGACTGTGGGATGTAGCTGAGCAAGGCGAGGGGATCTTTGGGGTGGCTTTGAGTAGAGCCTAGAGCTGCCCTGCAGGAGGATGGAGAGAGCAGTGACTGCCCAGAGGAAGAGGGGGAGAAGGAGGGGCATCCTGGCCCAGGGGACCTGCGGCAGCCGAGGGGGAGGGGTGCCATGGCGCGGAGGCCTTTCCCATCCCCCTCTGCCCTGGGCCCTGGGTGCTTGATGGGCAGCCCGGCCCCGCCCCTGGGCAGCCGGGAGGCCAGTGATTGGTTGGCGAGCTAGAGCCGCTTGGTCGCCATGGGGACGCTCCGGAGGTGCGCGTGCCCAGTGCCCAGCACCAGGAACTAAATCTTCATAATCTGCCGGCTGGGAGGGTGGGGGTGGGGTCGTGCGCGACCCTGGCCTGGGGGAGGGGGTGGCCTGGGAGGCGGTCAGGGCTCACAGTGGCCGCCCCTCCCCCACCCACTCTGGTTGCAGGTGCAGAGCCGCTTGGGCACCTGGGCGCCACCAGGAACCACGCGGTACTCACCTGATAGTGACCCCGGGATCTTGAGCGTAGCTTGGGCCTCTGCCTTCTCAGCTGATCAAGCAGGAGGCTGGGGCAGGGTGGGGGAAAGGGGCCTGGAATTTATCTGAAGTGTCTAGGCCCCTAGTTAAAAGTTTGTCCTCCTAGATCCCCCGGCAATGCTGTGCTGTCTGCAGCAGGGGGCGCCCTCCACAGAGCTTTGTTGGGCTGTCACTTCAGGAAAGCAGGGATGGCCCATGAGGTGCCAGGGATGCACCCGCAGCCCTGGCTCTGGGTGTTCAGTGCCATGTGGCCGTGCACCAAGGGCAGATCTCTGCACAGGCTGCCAGGATTGGCCTGGGCCTGCTTGCTGGAGAGAGTGACTAACTGGGGCAGGGGTGTCACAGTGGAGCCATCCTTCCTCAGGCAGAGGATGGAGAAGTTCGAGGGTCTGCTTTGGGGAAGGGGTCCTGTGGGGAGAGGGTGTAAAGGGGCAAGGCAGTGGTGAGCTGGAGGAAGAGGGGGGCACTGGCCAGGCCCCATGCAGCCCCTGGGGTGTCCGAGGACCTCTGGACCTGCGGCAGGCAGGTCAGACTTGAGGCTGCAGCCACTCACTCCCGGGCCCTCCAAGCTGGATATGGCTTTTGTGGGGTGGAGGGCAGGAGGCACGCTCCATGGCCGCTCCGCTCCTGATGGCCCCAGTTTCTGGCAGAGGGACCCTGCCCCCACCTCAGGCTGGGGCAAGGCTAGCCTCTTGGCGCCCCCGGCGAGGATGGCAGCGCTCACCTAGTGCCCAGGGATGCTCGTGAGAACAACACAGGGCAAGTACCCCCTGTGGCTGCCGTGGCCACGTACCTGCTGGGGGGGGTCTCAGGGGACAGTGGGTGCTGAGGTGGGGCCTCACACCCAGGCCTCTTGTTTCAGACGACTCCTCTTCCGAGAGCGGCAGCGGCAATGGCTCCTCCACCCTGAACCCGTCCACCTCGAGCAGCACACAGGGAGACCCCGCCTTCCCCGAGATGAATGGCAACGGCACCGTGGCCCCCGTGGACTTCACCGCCACCGCCGAGGATCAGCCCATCAACCTTTGCGACAAGCTCCCGCAGGGCTCAGCGCTTGGCACGCCCTCCTACCCCTCCGACGCCGATGGACTGCGGAGCCGCGTCAAGTACGGGGTGAAGACCACCCCCGAGGTGTGTGGGGCTGCGGGCTGCTGGCCCGCCAGAGCTGTGAGCCTCTGCCGCGCCCATACACGGCAGGGTTGTGCGGGGCTGAGGTGAAATCACGCGTACCGGGGTTGTGACACCAAGTCAGGGTGGTAGCCGTGGCTGCTCTGCCATCGTTTTCCTGGGGAGGCTCTGGAATGGGAGACCGCTCAGCTGACCTCGAGCAAGGTCCTCACTTCTCTCAGCCTGCACCCCCATCTGTGAAGTGGGGTTGTTGGCCTCTGCCTTGGTGGACGTGATGGGTGACGTGTGGCCTGGCCCCCCTCTGCCTCCAAAACAGAGTCTGCTGTGAGGAACAGCAGCAAGTGGGCTACATTCAGCACAGAGGCCCAAGGCCTCATGTTTTCTGGCTACTCTGCATGCCTGTCCCCATTCTACAGATAGTGCAGAAAAAAGGTGAGGCCTTTGTTTGTGGCCCCAGGGATGTGGATGTGTGAAACTCAATAGACCAGGCTAACGGGGGGGCGGACAGGTGCCCCACCATTTGGCGCTCCCCTCCCCCTCCCCTGTTGCTTCCGAAAGCCATCTCCGGGCCACTGAGGTCTCCTGCAGCAGTGCAGTGCGGCATGGGGGGCGGGAGCTCTCCTGGGGGGTGTTTTCTTCTGCCCGGGCTAGGGGGGCCAGAGGTGCCTTCTCAGAGCCCTACACTTCTGGGCTGCAGCCACGGGCCCCTGCACAGGTTCCTTCCCCTCCCAGGGCCTGTTTTCTCTTCTGCAGAGGGTGTGGGGTGGGTGCCAGTGCTGGCTTCCAATGACGTGTCTCGTGGGAAGGTTCTGTACAAATGAACGGGTGTTCAGTCGTCGCTGTGTGTCTGAGCCCAGGCTGCGGGGCAGGTCCTGGCCAGAGCACTGTCTTCCCTTCTTTGACTGGGTCCCAGGGGCAGGCACAGCTGCTGCCTCGGCAGGCAGAGAGCCAGAGAGCATGAGTTTGCCACCGCGGCCTTAGGCCATGTGTGTGGACCATGGAAGTGAGATGGGAGCATGAGCGCCACTGATAGCTCTTCTGTCTCCACTGACGCTGGCAGAGGATTGGCCAAAGAGCACCTGGGAATGTGACTTGCCCAAGGCGCCTTTGACCCTCGGTTGCGAGTCTGACACAGCCCAGTGGGAGGCCAGAGGACCTGGGTGTCCTTTCCCCTTCAGAGTCTATGTGTGGATCAAGAGATGGGCACGAGGCCGGGGACCCTGGGAGGGCCGACCCCGGTGGGTGTGGTCACATGGAGGCTGGTGGTGGCAGCTACCGTGGGGCAGGGCACCAATCAGTGTCTGTCTTTATACGTTTGTCAGCAAGAGCTGTATGCCGTCTGGGCCACTATGTGGCCACGTTGCAGGGTGTGATCTGCGGCTGTTTGTTTCCTGGGCCTGACTGCCTACTAGATGCCCACCTCCTTGAGAGCAGGGACCATGTCTCCAGGACACTGCTAGTCAGGGTACCACTGAGTGAAGTCAGGACTCGCCAAAGCCGCAAACTTTCTAAAAGGCAAATGACAATGGTCCTCGGGGAGCCTTCCCAGAGCACGTGTGGCAGGGGGCAGGAGACCGGATGGGAACTGAGCAGCAAAGGATGAAGAAGATGGAAAAAGCAGAGAGGAGAGTGGGGAAGTGCATTCCCAGGAGAGCTGGGGAAGGGTCTTGTTCCAGGAGGGGCTCAGGGGGTGGGTCCCTTCTCTACTGCAGGACAAGGTGACTGCCCAGTGGGCTGTGCCTGGTTCCCTCTCCCCTTCCTACACACGCTCTGCATCGGGGCTCACGGTGACTTCCAGGGGTGGCGGCAGACAGGAGAAGCCCAGCCCGGGAGCTGCGGGGATGCCCTTTTGCCTGATGGGCCTGTCTGTTTGGCTGGTTCTCTCCCAGCCCATCTGTTCCTCATCCCCGACAGACAGCACACTCACTGCTTTTGTGACACCTCGGTTGTCAACTCAGGGTTGCAGCCCCTTGGGGACCAGGGAGGAAAACCCCGAAGCCAGAACAGATCTTGGCACAAGCAGGAGAGGCTGGCTGGTGGCGGGAAGGAGCCCTTTCTGTGTTTGCATTTCCCTCGTGCGATGAGGCACGTCCTGGCGTGGGCACTGCTGCGGAGTAAACCACTATCCCCTCCACTGAAGTCCTCCAGGGCGCCAGGCCTCTGCATGTGTGGTTGTGGGCAGTCCTTCCTACAGCCGCCCAGGGAGGGGCGGCAGCGTCGCTGTCCCCGTGTCACAGGGGGAAGGAGCAGAAGGAAAGTGACTTGCTCAGGGCCTTGCAGCGTGGCTCACGTGGCAGCTGGGTGTGCTCGCCGCGCCTGCCCCCATGCTCACCGTGGCCTGACCCTCTGCCCCCCCCCGCCCTCTCTCAGTCCCCCCCCTACAGCTCGGGGAGCTACGACTCCATCAAAACCGAGGTCAGTGGCTGCCCTGAGGACCTGACGGTGGGCCGGGCCCCCACAGCAGATGACGACGACGATGACCACGACGACCATGAGGACAATGACAAGATGAATGACTCCGAGGGCATGGACCCTGAGCGCCTCAAGGCCTTCAACGTGAGCGCCCGCCCGGGACGGCCGGCTGGGGCGGGGGCTCAGCCGGGCCAGCCCTTCCCACAGCCTGTGTCTCCTGCAGATGTTCGTGCGTCTCTTTGTGGACGAGAACCTGGACCGCATGGTGCCCATCTCCAAGCAGCCCAAGGAGAAGATCCAGGCCATCATCGAGTCCTGCAGCCGGCAGTTCCCTGAGTTCCAGGAGCGGGCCCGCAAGCGCATCCGCACGTACCTCAAGTCCTGCCGGCGCATGAAGAAGAACGGCATGGAGATGGTGAGCCCCAGGCTCCCCGCACCCTCCCGGCCGCCCGGGCGCTTTTCCCACAGCCCTCCCAATACCCCTGGAAGCAGGCGTTGTGGCCCCGGGTTCACAGAGGAGCCCAAAGCCCAGTGCTGCCCTGCCCACCTCTAGGGCAGGGTCTCTGCACCCTAACACTGGCTCCATCCCCATTCTGCCTGCAGACCAGACCCACACCTCCCCACCTGACCTCGGCCATGGCAGAAAACATCCTGGCAGCTGCCTGTGAGAGCGAGACGAGAAAAGCAGCCAAAAGGATGCGCCTGGAGATCTACCAGTCCTCTCAGGTGCCTGCTCGCTGCCAGCCACTGGGAGGGTGTCCTCAGCCATCCCGCAGATACTACCACGGCCCCTGGGTGCAGAGGGAGCAGGGAGGGCATCCTCAGATGGGAGATGGAGATGCTGGGGGGAGGCGGGTGGTGGTGGTGGGGGAGTCAGAGGAGCCCAGACACAAAGGCCTTGCAGACCTAGGAAGGGAATCTGGACTTCATCCCGAGCCCTGAGAGTGTCTTCAGCCGGGCAGGGACAGATTAACTCTGCCATGAAGATAGATGAGCAGATGGGGGGCTGGGGGAGGCCCTGGGCAAGGCAGCCACGGGGAGAGGCAGAGTCCTGCAGGTCCCGCGTCGGGTCCCAGCAGATCTGGGGCCACCAGCCACCCCCGTCCAGGAACCGTGGTCAGGGCTTGCTGCGCCTGTGGTTCCCCAGCGCCTGCCTCCCGCTCTGCAGGACGAGCCCATAGCCCTGGACAAGCAGCACTCCCGGGACTCCGCAGCCATCACCCACTCCACCTACTCACTGCCAGCCCCCTCCTGCTCCCAGGACCCTGTGTACGTCAACGGTGGCCTGAACTACAGTTACCGTGGTTACGGGGCCTTGGGCAGCAACCTGCAGCCCCCTGCCTCCCTCCAAACAGGAAATCACAGTAATGGTGAGTGCGGGACACCAGGCTCTGCGGCTCCCTGACCAGCCGCCTTGGGAAGGGGGCGGGGCAGGCGGGGAAGCAGCAGAGGCAGGCCGGGAAAGTGACTCCTTCTTGGCACAGGGACCCTCCCCATCTCATAATCTTAGCCAGTCCTTAGCTTGGAAGACAAGGTTAAAACGAACAGCCTTCCACTCCTTTCTGGCCTCCCCGGAGGCTTGCTGGGCCTCTCCCTGGTCCCCCGCCGCTGCCCCACTCCCACCTCCACGGGCCACTGGGAGCAGAGTCCCAGCCAAGGCCCTGCTCTTCACCTGAGTTGAGCCTCTCCACACCCTCATCTCACCCAAAATGACCAAGTCTCAGTGAGACGGCCGCTGGCCCAGGTCTTGCAGAGTTGATGGCAGAGCCAGGATTTGGTCCCAGGCAGGTCACCTCCCTCTCCAGGCCACCACTTAAGACCTCACATGTGAGATGAAGGTTCTTTTTTTGAAAAGCATTTCTTAATTTTTAAAAAACATTTATTTATTTTATTTTATTTATTTTTGGCTATGTTGGGTCTTCGTTGCTGTGCGCGGGCTTTCTCTAGTTGCAGCGAGCAGGGGCTACTCTTTGTTGCGGTGCGTGGGCTTCTCATTGCGGTGGCTTCTCTTGTTGCAGAGCATGGACTCTAGGCACGCGGGCTTCAGTAGTTGTGGCACACGGGCTCAGTAGTTGTGGCTCACGGCTCTAGAGCGCAGGCTCAGTGGTTGTGGTGCACGGGCTTAGTTGCTCCGTGGCATGTGGGATCTTCCCAGACCAGAGCTTGAACCTGTGTCCCCTGCATTGGCAGGCGGATTCTTAACCACTGCGCCACCAGGGAAGCCCCGAGATGAAGGTTCTTTCACCTGGGAGCAGGGCCCCAGCCCTTTCTGCTGCACTGTGGGGCCCCATCTAGGTCACCTGGGGCAGTGGTTAGCCGTCTGTCCCCCACTCTAACCCCAGGAGCTGGTGATTCCCTAGGTGCCCCCTGTAACTCTGCCCAGGTGACTCTGATGCAGACGGAACACAGGCCAATATTGGAGAAACAGTCCCCAAAAGATAGAAACCTCCCCATGGAGCTAGGTGCTGCCCTGAGTGCGGACCTCAGGCCCTTTCACGCTGAGGCCTGGGTGGCAGGTGCGGCAGGGGAAGAGCGGGTTCCCCCGGTGGAGGGCAGCCTGGCGGCCTCCCGGAGCTGGCGGGGTCAGGTGGGGGTGATCTCAGGGCCTCTTGAGCCAGGTATCTGGATTTAGTTCTGTGTGCAGCGGGAGCCACAGATAGGCTTTAACCAAAGGAGGCTATGAATTGTGCTGTCTGCCCTTGTGGTGAGATTTTAATGGGGAGTACAGGAGGCAGAAGCAGGGTGCTTTGGGGGTCGTTCAGAGGCGAGAGGAAAGGCTGGGGGTGACAGCAAGTTGCTGCTCGACGAGTAGGTTAGAGGAAGGTGCCACCCGCAGGCCAGGGAATTCTGGTTCTAGGTCTTGGCTGAACATGCCTGAGAATTCCTCTCAGGCCCTTGTCCTTGGCCATGGGAGACCCCTTACTGTTCCTGGGCAGCGATGGAGGCAGCTGGTCCCTACCCATGGCAGAAAGCCCAGACACCCTCGCTCACCTTGCCCCCTACCACCGGCAAGTACGTGTGGGTCCCTGGAAGATTCCTGCCTGGGCTTAACTTCTCATCCTTTCCTAATGCCTCTTAACCTAAAATAAGAGGCTGCCTGGCCCTAATCCCTGAGGCTGAGGCCAGAGTGGCCAGCTGCAGCAGGGGTGAAATGGCTGTCCCAGGCGGGCTGCTTTCCTTCCGGGAAGGAGCACGATCTGACAGCCCTGCTGAGTGGGGGACCCTGGTAGAGTGTGTCTGGAGACAGGTGCGGGGCGGGAAGTTAGAGCCCCCCCCCTGTTGCGCATGGGGAGAGTCCTTCCCAGGGGGCAGGCGATGGTGATAGGCCCCCACCTGGCACCACACAGCAGGGCCTGTCTCGGGCCGCAGCTGCCAGGGCTGCTCCGGCCTCTCTTGAGGGCCAGGCCTGCTGCCCTCCCGCCCTGTTCACACTTGCCGGAGAGGCTTCAAGAAAGGCCACTAGCTCTGCCCCTGTACCTCAGTCTCCCTGGTTCCTTAGAAGTGGGTGGCGAGGTCACGGAGGCCGAGATCTGCTCGCTGACCTCCTGCCTGGGGCAGTGGCGTCCTGTGAGCACTGGGTTTGGGTCCAGCAGTTGGAAGAACACCACGGGCAGTCCCAGTCCCACTGCCCTCCCAGCAGCAGCCCTTAAACGAGGGTTCAGCCCATTTGGCACCTTGGTTGGGCAGTCGTGTTGGTGGCTCAGAGCTCCTCACTTAGATCATGGGTGGATCTGGAAATCCAGGTCAGCCCAGATAGACTCAGGCTCTGCCTGTCTTACCTGGGGTGCTGGGCAACTCGCACCCGCTCCGGCCCCTCTAGCAACCACCAGGCCACCTGAGTGGCTGCCTGTAACCAGAGCCCTGGGGGAAGAGACAGAAGGCCTGCTCTGAGCATAGGAGTGAAGAGGACAAGGCTTGGGGGTGGAGGGAGGAAAGAGAGGAAGCCCAGGGCCAGCTCACACCCACGTGGCAGGTGGCTCCGGCCTTCCTCTGCCATCCCCAGCCAGTGTCTGGAGGGGACCAGACCCTGCAGCAGCCGGGAGCGAGCGCAGGCACCCCTGCCTGCTCCCAGACTATCCCCGCAGGCACCCCTGCCTGCTCCCAGACTATCCCCGCAGGCACCCATGTGGGAGCCAGCCACCTGCTTGGCTGCCCTTCCCAGCAGTTCCCAGCCCCAGTCCTTCCTCCTGTGTTTCATTTTAATGGACTTCCCTCGACCCTCAATTCCAAGGATGTTCCTTGGCAGGCCAGTTCCCAGGACCTCCTGCTTGACGTCCCTGTTCTCTGATTAGAGAAGAAATAACCCCATGTGACAGACTGTCCCATCTTAGATTCCAACTTCCTTCCCCATTTGGGGGCTGCACCAGCTTCCTTTTAGCAGTAGTCGAGTTTCCACAATTTCTCCCAAGGTGTTATTTCTGGTCTATGTGTCTCCAGTGACAAGGGCTTGTCCATCTCTGTAGCAGCATAAAAACTGCCACTATAGGGAGTTCCCTGGTGCCCTAGTGGTTAGGATTCCGGGCTCTCACTGCCGTGGCCCAGGTTCAGCGCCTGGTCAGGGAACTGAGATCCTGCAAGACTCACAGTGCGGCCAAAAAAAAAAAGAAAGAAAGAAAGCTGCCAGTGTAGGTGCAATAATGATTCAAACTGGCTGTCGGAACCAGTGGGGTAGTGGGGAGCTGGCTGGTAACTGAGAACTGCCTCACACACCCATGTACGATGATCTCTGCTTATGGGGGTTGGGGGCTGGGCAGGGCACAGGGAGACGGACCTAGTTGGGTCACAGAAGGCCTCCCAAGCAAGCTTCCGCTCCCACACCGCCAGATCCTCTCCTTTGGCGGTTTTCTTGCTGAACACCTCGAAAGAATGCTCCAATTCCAGGAGCTTCTGTGTCTCCTGGAAGCCCTTTCCCAGTGGGCCTCCCGTAGGCTGAGCATCCCGAGCCGCGCCGAGGGTTTCACCGGCGTGGCTCAGCCCCAGGGCCGGGGGCCCAGGGAAGTTAGGAATCGCCCATGGCGGGGCCGAGCAGGCCGCCAGTCCGGGCTCGCTGACTCCAGAGCCACGGCGCACCCCACAGAGCCGTTTGGGAAAGGTGGAGGGGAGACCAGGCCTGGTGGCCCCAGCACACACCCCCAGTGTGTTGTGGTAAGACTGCAGGCTCCCTCTTTGTTGCCACCGTTCAAGGGCAAAAGGGGAGGTGATTTCTCTAGAGGGCCCCTCTGGGTCCTGTCTGACCTTCCCACCTTCACACACCCACCCTACGCTCTCCCGTCCACCTCGCTTGGGCACGAGAGAACTTCTCAAAGGCAAGGGGCTTCGAGGTGCTGCAGCCCATCGGGAGGAGGCTCAGCCCCCAGCACCTCCCTCCACCTGCGCCTCCAGCCGCTCTCTGGAAGGGCGCGCTCTGTCTGGCCGCTCCAGCCCCGGCCTCTTTCCCAGGCCCAAGCAGGGCAGCCCAGGGCAGCCAGCCTCTTTCTTGCTCTTCCCCGGCGGCGGCGGTTGAGAAGCCCCTTCCTTGTCTCATGAGGCGCACACATGGGTGCTTCTTTTCCTGGTCGTCTGGGGCTTTCCACACCCTGTCCCCCTCGGGGGCGTCGGACCCCCACCTACCGGCAGTGTCTTAGCCGCCCCCTCCCCCCGCCAGCTCGAGGCCGCCTCCTCACCCGGAGACCAGAGCCCAGAGCGCGGAGGCCTGACAGTCCTCAGAGAGCAGCCGAGGTGCGATGAGTGCCAGGGAGCTGGCATCAGAGTCCTGCCCGGCCCGAGGCCAAAGCCTCCCCCCGACCCCAACGCAGGATCACCCTCGGGCTTAACAGAGAACCCCACGTCTTGTCTGCAGGCCCCCATCTAAGCACTAGGGGTACAACCGTGGAGACAGACGAGGGCCTCGGGCCCCCAGGATAGGGGAAAGGGTGCCCCTCCTCACCCTGGCTCCCCTCCTCGCAGGGCCCACGGACCTCAGCATGAAAGGCGGGGCCTCCACCACCTCCACCACGCCCACACCCACGCCCTCCAGCAACAGCACCAGCCGGACCATGCCCACTGCCCAGCTCAGCCCCACCGAGATCAGTGCCGTGCGGCAGCTCATCGCCGGCTACCGGGAGTCCGCCGCCTTCCTGCTGCGCTCAGCAGATGAACTGGAAAACCTCATTTTACAGCAGAACTGACCCAGCAGCACGTGGAGTGCACTACCCTAGGGAAGGAGGCTCTCCCAGCCCCGGACCGGCTTCCCGCCTCACCAGTTGGTACCTTTTGTTTTTTGAAAGAGGTGGATGCAAAAGAGCTGTTTCTAGCCACACTCCAAGCGCCTGAGACTCTGGGCACAAGGACACTTTTTTTTGGAATCTCACCACACGGGTGCTCTGACCTGCTTGGAAGAGGCCAACGGGGCAGCTTTGGAAGGGCTGGGGCTCCCCCTGACAAGGCGCTGGGGCCGCAGCTCTATTTAGAATCATCTTCGTGGACCCTGATGTTAGAATCCCACCCCCAGATAATTACCTTTCAAGTCTTAGGTGAGCAGAATTGCATATTTATTGAGAGAAACAAAGTGGACCCTTTCTTCCTCTCCCCTTAGTAATTTATTTTTCTGAAAATGGATTCTTTTGTGTTTGTACAGATTGCCAGTCTGTGTCTGTCTGATCAGAAGGATGTATCCCTGTGACCTAACATTCCATATCACTACACTGGCGCGGGCTGGGGGCCGGCAGGGCTGGGGGCAGCGGGGGCGCCGGGCTGGCTGGCCCTCTGAGCGCCCAGCCCCGCCAAGCAGGAGGACCTCACCCACACCCACTGCAGAGCAAAGACAAACAAAAGCGGCTCCCCCTCCCCCATCCCACAGATGCCCCAGTCACACGGTCACCCGTATTCTACCTCACACTCCAGCGTGGGCTTTTCCAGGATGTGCCCTGAGCCTGTTCTGAACGGCTGTCTCCCACCTCCCCCACCCAGTGTGTCTGCCTGGGAGGTAAGTCCAGAGGGGAGGCCAGGAGCTGGAGCCCAGGGAGGACCTCGGCCCTCGCGAGCAGCCGCTGGCCGTCCCCTGGCCCGGGCGCTTGACAGGACAGAGTGCTGGGGCACGGCAGCCGGCCAGCTGGGCCCTTGCCCTCACCCTGCCCCCAGGGAGCCAGGTCTGAACACTTCTCCGCACAGGCTCTGGCCCCTCGGACACCCGCCGGGAAGGGCCCCCGACCCCACCCCCCTCGTTTCTGCAGGGTGCGCCCCTGGCTGTCAGGAAAGGCAGCTGCGAGCTCCCGGGTGGACCGCAGCTCCCGTCCCCCGCCCCCGTGGCTGGAGGAAAGGGACCATCAGCAGAAGTGGAGAAGCCACCTGGGTTCTCCTAGGACCCTCCCTTCTGCAGGGGCCAGTCCTGGAAGAAACCCCTAATCCCTGGAGTGTGAAAAAGGGCAAAAAGAAAAGGCTGGCCTGGCTTCCTTCCTCCCCGATAGGCACTTCCTCTTGCTCAGTGCAATACCTACCAGTGCTGCTAAAACCAGGGATTTGCCCAGACCTCACAAGGCCCACAGGGCCTCTCCATGCAACACTCCGTAGCCATGACAGCAGCCCTCTGCGGCCCGCCCCTGCCCGGAGCTGGCAGAAGCCCTCTGTTGCCTTTCCGCCCTCAGAGCAAAGAGGTCCCAGGGGAGCCAGGGCCGAGGGGACCCTAGGGTCGAGAGCCGCTCGACCCCAAAGCAGGCACCCCCTTCCCAAACCAGCTTTTCTGCAGCCAACTGCCTCCCGGCACTGGCAGACCACCCTCCGGAGGGGTGGTGAGGGGGCTCCAGCGTGGATGCCTCCCCCTCCTCGGATCCACGACTGAGCTACAGGCCCCGGATCCAGGAAGTCGGAAGGGCAGGGGGTCCTGCCCCCTGCCTGCTTCCAGCCCCGAGAGGTTGAGGGTGGCCTTTGCTCTCCCAAGTGGCCTCCAGCACCCCACGCAGCCACACCACCTCTGCCTTCCATCTGACTAGTCCCCAGGCTCCAGCCGGGGCCGGGACGCCGAGACCCGCCGTCAGCACAGCACAAGCTCCAGTGCCCGAGGCCGCTCCCACCCCCCAGCGTCCACACGTCCCGCCCCCATCTGCTCAGTACTACTCCCGGACGTTTGAATTTGTGTAAATATTTATTTTTGTGTGTGAACAATACTACGAAAAGTAATCAGTAGATCTTTTGCAAAATGTTACCCCAGGCAATTTGTGAAAATCTTAATGTTGAAAACTGGCACAGACAATCGCCGCCTTAGAATTCTTGACATCAACTGCTTCACATGTCATTTCTCCTCCCGGAGGCAGTACCCAAGCCAGGCACAAACGGTTAGCTTTTCTGAACACACAGGAGTGAGAAAGACTGGGGAAGGGGCTTCCGCCACTACCCGCACAAGGGATTAGATCTGAAGCTCCGTATAAGCTACAGTGTGAAGTGTTTTTCTGAGTCAAGCTTGTCCTAACTGACCACCTTCAGCGGCCTTAGCACCGCGGTAAGAGTGTATGTAGGTTCAGTGTGCTTCAAAGAGAAAGGAAGCAAATGATGATAGTGGTCAAGGTCCACTGGGGCTCCCAGAGCCCCTCCAGGACAGTGGATCCCGTCACGTTGACCCCACCTCTTGGGTGGGCTCCTTCCTAGTGAAGCTGCACGTGAAGCCCTCGTGACGGCAGAATCAGGAGCAAGTTACTGTGTGGAAACAGGATTCCATTAGCTAGTCCAGTCAGGGAACTTGTTCAGTTTTGCTTTTGTTTTAAAAGATGCAGCGTCAACCCCATCCCTCTCCTCCGGACTTGGAGAAGCACCAAAGAGCTGGCTCTGCTGAACCCAGCTCGCTGCTGTCCCCCCTCACCCCAGGGACTGCCTTCTCCTAAAGGGAGCGTCCAAAGCCCTGCCCCACAGCCAGTTCTTACGGAGGGCCTCAGGGCACAAATTGATCATTTGGGATCCTACGTTTAAGAGGTAATGCAAGAATAGAATATACCAGTTCCAGAGTCTTTGCAGGGGGCTAATCCCACAAGGTTAGAATCAGAGGAGAAATGGGAATTTGGTCTTAGTGGTGGATCATCTGGTAGACCAGTGAGAGTACAACCCATCTAAAACTCATTTTACCGTCACCACTCAGTTTATACCCAAGGACAGTGTTGAGGGGGAGGGGGACCGGCAGGGCGTTGGAAGGTTTCAGAAGATTTCAAACAGGTGGAACCCAGCCATCCCTATTCCCAAGGGCCACTTATGACTCCAGGGGTGGTTATAGGATTAATTACCAGTTCATTTTCAAAATGCTGCTTTGAACTCAGAGGGTTGATACTTTTAATTTGTAATTTTTTGTAAAACTTTTTACAAGATAGTAAAGTATTTCACCAGAATACCAGTTTCAATCCGTCCATGGTCTGATTTTTATATAATTTAGTGGTGCTTTAGAAACTTTGTTTTTGTTGTTTATGAGCTAAACAGCTCAGTCCTTTTTCGCCTGTATCTACCTAAGACCAATGTGAACCTTTGTATTTTTGCTCCTAATTTTGGACTCAGTGAAAGTGTACTGTTTACATGTACAGATGCCCCGGTCCCTGTGTGTCCTGCAAGACTCGCTCCTGAGGAGGAAGGTGCACCTCAAAGCTCATCTGCTTAGCAAAGCCACAAAACAAAAACCTCTCACTTTTTACCTATGTTTCCACCTAAAAACAAAAACAAGAAACCTACACCACACAGAACTCAGATTTGCTGAAGAATACTTTTCTAAGCTCAGAAAAATCTCCATGCGGCAGATGGCCCATATGCCTCTGTCATATGGTCCATTTAGGAGCAGGGCTCAGAAGGGAGACTTCCTTTCGGCTGCAGGTGGGAAACTGCGTGGACTCATGAAAAGTGAAAGTAGGACTTGGCTGCAGAGCCGGGGGTGGATATAGCTCTTCTCCTGACAGCCTGGGAATGGGAAGGTCACGTTGACTCATGGGAGCTTCAGGGTGAAGCCACCCAAGATTTAGGGACAACTCGAGAGGTTTCCAATCCCCTGGCATAATTTAGACACGTTGGGGAAGAGCGCAAGTTCCCTACCTGAGATGAGTTTTAAGACTTTCCAGTGCAGATGGTATAAGCATTTCTTCAGGGTCCCCTGGAGGCAGCTCATTCATGAGGCGTCACCTCTGGGGATGGGCAGGGGGCTCCAGACAGTAAGCATATGGCACTTAAGACAAACAGCAGATGGCACCAACTTTTAAAGATGACTCTTTATTACTTAATCAATGGCTTCACCTCTAAATTATATTTTTACAGATATGCACCTATGCAACTTAACGTGGCTCTTCTAAGCAGGTGAGGACTTCCTCCTCAATGCTCTATAAAAATTATTTGTGTTCTATATAGTGAGTTTTTCCAGTAAATGTGGCTTAATATTTTAATTCTTAGAATGTGTCTTCTCTATGTGATGCAACTAAATTCTGTTTTGTTTGTGGAATGACTAGCACAGGCCAACTCCCTCTCCCCTCACTTAACAAAAGACCAATGAGCTGTTAATCGAGCTGTTATCTCCATGGTATTACTTGCTAAATGCACTGATTTCATAAGTATGTGGAATCCTTTTTCTTTTGAATCTGTATATCATATATAAGACTGAATCTACTTAATAAACACTGAATAACAAACTGAATGCTTTATTTCCACTGTGTCCTCTCAACAGCAGCACTGCCAGCCAGTTCTGTTCCCTCCAACTCTAGTCTGGCACTGAAACACCATTCTACCAGTAGATGCCACCTTTTTAAAAAAAAATTTATTTATATACTTATTATTTTTGGCTGCGTTGGGTCTTTGTTGCTGCCCACGGGCTTTCTCTGGTTGCGGCGAGCAGGGGCTACTCTTCGTTGCGGTGCGCGGGCTTCTCACTGTGGTGGCTTCTCTTGTTGCGGAGCACGGGCTCTAGGCACGGCACGCGGGCTTCAGTAGTTGTGGCTCGCGGCCTCTAGAGCGCAGGCTCAGTAGTTGTGGCGCTCGGGCTTAGTTGCTCTGTGGCATGTGGGATCTTCCCAGACCAGGGCTCGAACCCCGTGTCCCCTGCATTGGCAGGCAGATTCTTAACCACTGCGCCACCAGGAAAGTCCCAGATTCCACCTTTGCCTAGCCAATAAGCTAGCACACAGAAGGTCCTTGGTAGATTTTCTTGAACAAATGAACTTGTCACTTTTTTTGGCACCTCACCCTTCAGAAAGGGAAGGAAATGGACCTTTCCTGGTCCTCGTCAGGTGCCCAGCACAGGCGCACATCATTTTGAAATCTCACCGTTGCCTTCCCAGGGAGGTGCTCTAGCCCCGCTTACAGATGAGAAAGAGGGCACGCCGGGTGCACACCTCGCCTGGATTCAGCCAGCGCCCAAGCAAGGTCTTAAATGCAGCTGTTTCCCTGCAAATCGCCCTCTTTCCACTCCCATCTGCCCAGGGCGCAGCTCTTCTGAGACTGAAACCAAACTCAGGCGGCTGGGAAAACCGAGGAAACACCATCCCTGGTCCTGAACCGTCAGGACTTGACACTCCATTCGACCCAACACCTGGGATGCCCTTGAAGGAAACAAAAGGGCTGCTTTTTTTTTTTTTTCCAAAGACGTTTACTTGTGTGCAGACTTTTTTTCATCCTGCATTCAATTTAGGTTAAACTTTAAGGAAAACTTTCACGAATGTGACTGGGACCAAACCTGATTATCAGGAGTTTAAAAACAATTCTGTGTGAGTTAAAAGCATAAATGTAACTGTTAACAATTGCTTGTATATACACACACCCACACAATGTGGCCGTCATTAAACGTTTATTTTTTTTGTAATGGCAGAAGAATCTCTTTTTTTTAAAATGAAATTCTGTGCAGTAGCCAAATATATTAAACAGGTAAAGGGAGAGGGGCCAACAGTTTGAAAGCGCTGCCCCGCGGGAGTCTACATACCCTGGGGCTGAGATTCGTAAGAAAAGGAGCAGGTACAGTCAAAGCAGAAGGTGGCATTTCATCTTCTCAGTTGCAGGTAGGGACCCAGAGCAGCAAATCCTCAGTGACGCCATGACAGTGCCTGTCCCACCAAAACTACCACTGCTGAGAATCACCAAGGGACCACGAACTCCCCCACCTGGGAACAACACAGCCAGAGCCCGGGTCCACGGCACACGGTCCTCGCTGGCCCAATGGAAAGCACTCACCTCCAGCTAAAGCCGCAGCCAGCCACGGGGACACTGGGATCCAAGGAGGAAGCGCTTGTGGACAGAGAAGGGCTGCTTGGTCCCGTCCCGGCTTCTTTAAATGGAGCTCCAGACCAATGGTGTTAAGTTCAGAGGATGACATCAAAGGGGACGCCCCCATGGAACAGTGAGATGAAGGCTACGCAGTGACCGAGCAGGCGGCGAAGCTCAGCTTACTCGGGGAGGGGGAGGGGAGACCATGCCTGTAACGCACTTTTAAGTCTAAATGCACTAGTGAAGGTCAGTAGCTACAGACTGAAGGAGAATCCTTTGCAAAGTCCTCTCTCCCCTCTTTTGTATAAACCCAGATTTTATTAGGTTTATTATCAGTCAGGGGGTTCTTCAGTGAGGGGCTCCAGCTGCCGGTGGGGCAGAAGGGGGGCTCTTAAACCGTCTGAAATAATACAACTTTGTGTGTGTGTGTGTATGTGTGCACGCACGCGCGTGTGCACGTTCCTGCGGGGAGAGGGTCCAGAGCTCCCACTAGACTCTCAAAGGAGCCCGTGTTCCCAGAAAAGTTAAGAATCACTGCACTGACAGCTGTATTTTTGTTACTGTCATCCTTACAGAGCTTCCGTCTACACCTTTTGGTTGTTAGAGATGTTCATTCCAGGCTTTCAAAATGATGCACAAAGAGGAAGCACAGGGTGCTGTCACCATCTGGTTTCAAGTATTAACCTCCAGGGTCACAGAGCCTACCCTCTCCATCACTTTAAATGGCACACACACACACACACAAGGGCAACACGGCCCGTGCAGCCTCCTCTCAGGGCACAAGGCACACAGACGCTTTGGGCTTTGGTCCCCGAGGCCGGAGGGACGTGGCTACTCTGTTGAGTGTACACACACACACACACGTGCGTGTGCGCACACCTATCTCAAGCAGGGTCTGACTTCCTCATGAGCAGGTAGGACATGAAACAAACGGGTGACATTGTGCCTGGCCAGTAAGACAGCACACTTTCCAGATTCTGAAACAGTCGATTTCCTTGTCCTTTGGACCATGAGTAAAATAAGCCTCTCCTGCCAAGTACTCAGTCTCTAAACCCAGGACTATGCACTCAACTGTAGTGAGAGGCTGAAAGTCAGACATCCACTCAGCTCGCACCAGCCCTCAGCGCGCCACACGGGCCCCCCTCTCCACGGCTCCTCCCTGGGGTGAGGGTCAAGCAGACGACAGGAGCCATACTGATCTCTCCTGTAAGTCTCAGTCCCACGCGAGCTAACAGGATGGAGTACTTCCTATGCGCCACACACTATGACTTTACGCAGTGGCAACTCTCAGCCCAAATCAGCGATGAGAAAGTTGCCAGGGGCTTAGTGACTTACCCCAACCACTGAGCTGGCAAGTAGCCAGGCCCCCACTCTAGCCCAGCGCACGTTCCGCCTCCCTGCTGAGATGCAGTTGGCAACGTCAGGTCCCAGCCCTGGCTTCCAACGCATTCTAAGCTCCTGCAGAAGTAACTGGGCAAACAGATTCCATGACATGAAGGCGCATGTACACCTCACCACCACCAGGCAGTTACCCAGGCACCACAGAGCCACCTGACCACGACTTCTCTCCCCGCACCTCGATCAAATCGCAGCACTGCAAAACTACAGCTCGCACTGCCCCAAAACATGTTCCAACGCGTGCAAAATCTACTTTCTCCAGTTCACGGGGAACTAATGGATACGTATTTTAATTAATCTTTAAAGTCAACCCCTGCAGTCTGCCATCCACTCAGGCTCGTCAACCAGCATCAGACCCCATTTCGGGCCGGCCCCTCCCTCACTGCTGCTGGTCACCCTCCCCGAGATCATCCGCCAGGAGGAATCCCTCGGGCAACCTCAGTCTCAGCAAGGCGGTTGGAATGAGCGCTGTGGAGGGACGTCACAGTTCACGGCTTTGATTCACGGGCGAAAAGGACCCCCATCGGCTTCATTAGATTTTGCTCCAGTCCACACGGTGGATAAATGGGTAAGTTCGCCACGTCACGCTCAGTCTGATGAAGACCAGCAACACTGACAAGTCGCACCTTTGGAACCAACGTCTCAAAAGAACCCCACACACTAGAAAATCAGCTCCAGCACCGAGGTGAAGTGAGCCGGGGTCTGCCAACCTTCCTCCCAGCCCAGCAAGGTGGCCGCAGAAGATGACCGAGACCACACGTGCAGGTTGTACAGGTTTATTTTTCCAAGACCACAGAGACATACAAGAGCAGTGCTTTCCCTGGCGGACCAGTTTCCAACTGTCCCCTAGGGTGGCCCCAAAGGTCACAGCAGAAGGAAGAAGAGGTTCAAACACGCTTGTGCCTCTGCTCCCTGTCTTTGGTAAACAGACTCTTGAAGTTGACAACCTGGACTTGGCCAATACTGCATTTAAATCACCACCACATCTTTGCCAACTTCCCACTCATGCTTCAGATGACAGAAATGCCACAATGGATGAAAAGTGGGGGAAAGAAAAGACCTTTCAGATGACATGAGACTTGCTGAAGTCATACCAATTTTACAGCTCACACAGATGCACTCACACAGGGAGACCTAAGTTCAACAAGGAAGATGCTCAACTCACAAGTCGAGGTACAAGAAATAAGGCAGGAAGCAGGGTGAGGTGACACAGCTATGGAGACATCTACTTGCTGGAAACGTGCTGGGAGAGACGCTGGCAGCTGGCATAGCTGTTTCTTCCTTAACTTGCTGTCAAAAGTATGTCCAGTGGAGCCCTGTGGCCCCAGGAAAGCATGGTCCCAGGTACCGCCGACAGGTGGGGAGCCCGGAGCCAGGTCCAGAAGGCCCACCTGGGGGCTGCCCAGGGCAGTCACCCTTGAATCCAGAAGCACTTGACACTGGTGGTGGTGATTTGCCACACACGGCAGCGAGCCGCCAGTGAAGGTCGGAGGAGAAGAGATGAGGAGCGAGACGCATTCGCCCAGCAGCGAGCAGCCGGGCTGCCCGTGGCTCTGCAACTGCAGCAGGTCCACCGGCTGACCGGTGACAGGGCACCGGGCCAACTGGCAGGTCCCAAGTCAATCACTCCACCCCTCACGTCGGGCAGCACAGCACGCAGTGGCTCTGACACAGGTGGAGAGAAGTCAATTACACCACTTTAATGCAATGATGCCGAAGACGTAAAATAAGGGAGAGTCGTTCGTGTTCTCTGTACAATACATCCATTTACAGAATCGGCCAGTACTGTGTACAACATATAAATACATGATAAAACATTAGAGGTGCATAGAGCATACTTACAGAAGCCAGAAGTTCACTTTATACATCCAAGGGTAAAGAGTTAAAAATATAAAAATAAGAAAAACACACTGCTTTGAAATGTAAAATGACTTTCACATACACAGGTGCGTGGAGATGCCCACTCCCACAGAGTCCAAAGTGACGGAGGGGGTGTCGAGCAGACAAATTCACCTGCCAAACGTCTGGACACCTGACTTACAAGGAGGAAAGACAATCCTATGCCCGACCCATTGTCCAAGCAGGTCTATTCAAGGTTCCGAAAACTCCTGTGGGCCAGTGGATTATTCGGAGACAGGCAAGTCCCAAACTGGCTTCAGCAACAGAACCAAAGGTCAAACTGGCTCCATCAACTGGCAAATGACTGTGACCCTGAGGTCAGCAGGTTCTTAAGCCCCCTGGTGGGCACTGCTGGGAGTTGCTTTAACCCCGTGCTGGCTTCTTCCCCATCAACTCCCGGAGGAGCAGCGGGAGGAAAGACGGCAGGGAGGGGGCAGTGGAAGACTGACATTTCTACTCAGTTCGGGTAGGTTAGTCCCCTTGGTGGAGAACACAACCTTCTTGCTTCAGCTTCAAGTCCCTCTGAGTCTCAAGGAGGCTCCGCACGCCGCACCAGGCTCTGTCTGTGTGACAAGAGCTCGGGCTGGCCGGCCAGCCTTGGGCAGCCCAGCAACCTGCCCTACAGGAAACCCTTCCAGCAAAACCAGAAGGCTGACAAGTGGCCGAGGGGCTTTAGCACTACAGATTTTAGGGAGAGGCAAGAGAACTCTTGCCTAGAGAGACAGAGTCTATTTTTAGCAACGATATTCTGTATACAGATTTAAGATCCATCATTATCAAAATACACACACTAAATATACAACTTTTCCCATGGCCATAATTTATTATCTCACCACAAGGCACAATACACAGAGCTTTGAGGGTCCAATACAGTCATCGTGACAGAACGCACCACAGCCCTGGCACATGATCATGGCTTTCAGGCTGCACGCACACTGGAGTGAGATGCTTTCCACCGTGCTGCTGTCGGTGAACATCTGCAAGGAAAGTGATGCGCTGTGGCTTGCACCAAAGTTTGCTTTGTGGCTCAGCTGCACCACACTTCCGGCAAGGCCTTTGGGAAAGGTGGGGGAGCCGGAGGAATAATTAAAGCTGGTGGAACTTAGTTGGAGTTTGGAAAGCTTCCCATAAAATGCCTGTTTGATGTTGAGCTGGGAGGGGATGGAAGAAGGCTCCAGAGGCTGACTGAGCCCTTTCCCAGGCTCTCGGGGTAATTTCCAGAAGGGCAAATCAAGGACAAAGGGCATCCCTTGCAAGTGATCCACCAGCTCCCGAGGACTAGGCCCCGCTACATTTCTGTTCTCTGCATTCGCCTTGAGAGGCCCCCCACCAAAAGTCTTCTCGCTCCTGACGCTGCCAACAGAGGCAGGCGGTGGCTTTGGAGCCCAGTCTTCCCTGGCAGTCTGTACCCCACCAGACACTGAGTTTTTGCTTGGCCCCGACTTCCTGCTGGGAAAATCGGGAGAGGCATCAGCAGGCAGAGGCGTTGGCTCCACAGGCCGGGGGCACTGAAGGGCTGCAGCCTCGTTTTTGGAGCCGAAGAGCTTCTTCCCTTGGCCTCCAGCACTGTTCTGATCACCCAGGGCCCGACCTGCCTGATCGGGACCCGAGGAGACCACATTTGGAGATGAGAAACAAGGGGCTCTCGAGGTAGTGAGATTTCCCGGACTCGTGCCTGGGGCAGCACTTGAATTACTGCACTGGGACAGGTCACCAGCTTCCTTCTGATCTTCAAAACTAAAGGGAGAGAGCTGCTCTTTGGAATCCACTTCTTCTACTTTCCCAGAGGCAGCCATTGGATTTGTCACCGGATATAGGGAGTCTAAACTCAGGGCGTGCTTGGAAATCTTTGGGGGCGCTCCAGGAGCCTGGGCGGCCTCCAGCCTGGCGAGGCCGGTGCTTGCTTCACGGCTCTCAGGTAGAAGAGACTCCTTCGAAGCTCTTAAAGAACTGGGACTGCTACTGCCAACCTCACAACTGCTTTCCCCAGGGTCTTGCAAAGATCCCATACGCAGGGAGCCGCCACGGCTCTGCTCTGTCGTAAGTGGGAGTCGTGGGGATTCGGGTTTGCTGCCACCGTGGGCTGGACGAAGAACCTTCTCTAGGGGCAAGCTGCCCTGCAGCAACTGCATCACGAGGGGGTTAGTGGCCTCCACCGAGGACGCGAGCCTGCCCAGAGACACAGGCCTCGGCTGGTACTCGGTACTGGCCAGTAACAGGGAGTCCGGGATCTTCTGGGGAACCGCACATACTCGAGACACCCAGCTCTGTGGAGCAACCATCCCGTCTGTCCTTGTGACCAGACTCAGGTCACCGTTCACCTTGGAGAGTGAGGTGGAGCGGTTCCAACTGTGTTTCTCACCCTGCTCCACCGCTGAGGACCTCTTCGGCACTGCAGCTTCACTAGGCTCGGCCTCAGTGCTGTCCTCAGAGAAGTGGCCTTCAAAGTCAGAGGCTGTGTCTGTAGACTCGCTGTGAGGACTCAGCGCTTCAGAGTCTCCACTGATTTTCAGCTTTTCACCTTCCAGCTGTCTGCAGTCATGGCCGGTGCTGGCAACGCACCCTGGAGATGGCACTGTCCAGAGTGAAGCCAAGTTGTCGGAGGGATCCAGACCCTCCTCAGCTGTCAACCCCCCAGGTGACGCTGGAATGAGGGGAGCAGCTTTCTCCCACTCCTCTCCAACCTGCGGCTTAACAGATGGGACGTCTTCTCTAGGGTCGGGTTCAGGCTGTCCCACTGCCTTGTCATTTGACAGGCCAGGCATCCAAGGAGCAGCACCAGCGGAGACGGGAGCCTCGGTTTTCAAGTTTTCTTGTCTAGTAGCACTTTCCCTCGTGGGTGGGCCCGAGTCACCAAGTCCTGATTCGTCATCAAATGGTCTGTCCTGCAGGGAACCGGCCAATGATGGTTCAGGGATGGGACTGGGGGTCACATTCACAGGATCCTTCACGGTGGGATTACTGTCACTGTCTAGAGCCTGGCCGGTTCCTTCTTCTAATCCAACATCCCCCGCTAGAGCCTGAACAGGACTGTTCTCCAGGGGGATGGTGGGTCCTCGCTCCTCATTACCCCTTTCCCAGGAAGTGGTACCAGACCCACATTCAGTTCTACCTCCCAGATGCAACGCAGGCTGCTCAACTGATCGCTCAGGTGCCGGGGTTTTGGAGGACAGTGGGGGTAAAGCTGGGCATGGCTGGTCCCCAGTGGGAGCAATGGGGAGTCGGGAAGCATCTTCCAGCCCGCTTCTGAGGCTATCTGGAACCCTCTGTCGTGGGTAGCTCTTCTCCTTTCTGAGAGAAGCCAGGTCCTCTCTCCTGGCTCTGGACACAGCAGTTCCAGGATGGACATGCTCACCATTTAGAGGACAAGGCGGCAGTAGTTGTGTTCGCTGTAGATCTGACGCACACTCTCCAGGGGTACCTGGGGCTCCCCTGGGCTCAGGGTGGCCACAGGCCTCACCACCATCACCACTGCCGATGCCTCTGCCACCTCCCTCATCGGTGGCCCCGCCGCCACCTCCACCCGGGCCACCCCCCCCTCCGATGGCAGTGGTGGCCGCCTCTCGATGGCAGTGGTGGCCTCTCGCCCCTCGGACCTGCAGAGCACGGGCTTTAATGTCTGCAAGGGTCCTGGTGCCAGTCCAGCCCCGGCAGGAGGACTCCGTGATGGGGACGATGCGGGGGCATATCTGGTAAGTGGGCTGACCTTTAACCACCCAGGGTGGTTTGATACGTGAAAGTTGAATCTGCAAGAGAAAAATAAGAAAAGTTTTAATTGACTGAACGCTCTGACCTAGGAACTGTAAAGCTAAATCGTGACCCTAGTAGCTTAGAGGTCATGGCCTAGGGAATCAAATCATTTTCCTTAAAAACGAAATAATCATGGTAAAATGGCTGTCCAAGATACCACACCATTCTGAGAAGATTCTGCTCAAGGGCTGTTATATGCCACACTTCTAAATTTAATTTCTGGTGGGACTGTGTGAGTCACTACACAAAAAATCTAACACCACCTAATAAAAGATTTTAAAACCCCAAAGGATTCTGACCTCTAGAGATAACTTCAACAGAGTGAACAACCAAGTGAGGAAGAAAAGAACTTTATCCCCCGATACTCAAGTCAGTCTCAAGAACGCCTCTCATACGGAGAGCTCTACACTCCCACATAATTAACACAAGGGCCCAGGGGGCTTTCTGTCCCTGCAAAGGAGCCCCACTAATCTCCTGTCCCTCAAAGGGGCCTGGGCTCAGGGCAGCCAGGATCAAACAGCCTCCTACCCGGATGGGCGGGACTTTGGGCTCCTCTTTGGTGGGCTGTGGCTTTTCGGTGTGAACACTTTCAATTGTGTTACGAAAGGACTGACGATCTTCAAGCCGGGGTTTCTTTTCGGGAAAGGATGCAGAGGCCGCCTGCTCAAAGGATTTCCTCTTCTGATCCTTGGGTTCCTGATCCACAGTCTCCTGAGGCAAGCTGGGAATTCTGTCTGGAGACGTGGAGACACGTGCCAGGTCGTCTGGATCGGGCTGGATCCGGGAAGCCACAGTTTCCACCGGGAATTCGGAACTCTCTGGGTTGGGTGCTGTGGAGGATGTGCCAGGCAGGTGGGGACCGCCCACCCCTGCGGCGTCGGTCTTAGCCTCCCCATCCTTGTACAGGGGGATGTCTGGTGCCACAGACTGTGTGTCTTTAGCAACCTCTGCTTGTTCTGGCTCCTGTTTTTTGTACAGATTCCTTCGGGCTCTGGTTCGGAGATCTGGCCGAGAGCGTTTCTTGAAATGCCCATCTCGCTGCCGGGTGGCCGGGCCACGCTGCGGTCGTGTTGATTCTCCCGAGACACGCAAGTCACTCTTGATTTCAACCTCCTCCTGGCCCACATTCTGCTGCAATGACTCTTCTTTGCTTAAACCCAATCTGCAAACCAAACTCACATTATCAGTTACAGGGCAGAGAGGGCACATCCACTATGAATAATATACACCCAAATATTAGATCTCTCAGAACAAAATAAATCTGCATGGTATGTAACACTAACCACAGAAAAACCTATGTTAGCTTCCCCATGAACGGCATTCAGCTAAATGAGAGTCACTGCAATCTCCACATTCCTGGGTGACACAGCAGTATGCACGGCTTTGAGAACACCTGCCTCTGTCCCCCCAGAAACCACACTAGGACTCACAGCACCAAGGGCCTTACTTCTGTCCATAGTAGTCTTCGAAGAACTTTTCTTTCCATTGTTCCACCTTCTTTTCCTTCTCCATTTCCTGTCGTATCCTGACTTGCATCTCATGAGTGAATTCGCCTAGAGAGAAACAAAACTCTTCAAGTGGTGCCTTAAGGATATTAAGGTCTGTCTTAGGAAAAGCCAAATTTTGCAGTTCTACCATGTGAGGAGTTTTCAAAATAACATGTGACTCTGGTGAGCTTGGAAATCATTTTTTTAACCCTCACTATCTTCCTCACGCTGGCTCCTGTCTCCCCCAGAAGATCTCTCACATCGTGCTCTTATTCAGGACAGAACTAACACACCTATTATAAGGGAAATTTATTCTTCCCTCAGGTAATCAGTGCTTCAACAGCAAATAACACATTGATCAAAAAAGCAGAACAAAAATAAATAAACAAGAGAATCGTTCTTACTCCATGCGCAGAAAAAAGTTAACACAGCAGGCTCAGACAGGCCTGCTGACAAGGTGGGCCTCTGGCTGACATCTGGAACCTTGGATTTCAGGAGGGTCCCCACCCCATAACTGACAGGGAATGGCTCACTGTGCCTGAACAGTTGAAGCAAACCAGATGGTTTATGGCGAACACCTGCTTTCCTTTGGGGAATCTGGAATTTGGGTTTGGGTCAGACAGAGGCTTCCTACATGATCAGCTCCCGATAAAAACCATAGGCACCAAGTCCTTGACGAGCTTCCCAGCAGACTACACTTCACACGTGCGGTCACAACTCCTTGCTGAGGGAACTGAGCACATCCTGTGGGACGCCACTGGGAGAGGATCTCGGAAGTGTGCGCCTGGTTTCCCTGGACTACACCCCAGACGTCTTTCCCCTTTGCTAATTTTGTTCTGTATTCTTTCACTGAAATAAACTACAGCCATTGAGTACAACTACATGCTGTGTCCTGTGAGTCCTCCTAGCAAGTCATCGAACCTGGAGGGGAGTCTTGGGAGTCCTCCTAGCAAATCATCGAACCTGGAGGGGAGTCTTGGGGGCCTCCCAGTGCACTTCCCACGTAGCTTCCCCACGAAATTGAATTACGAGAAGCTAACAATCACTCCAAGTGGCAACATCTAAAAAGACAGAGCACCTGGTGGAACTTACCGAGTAGGTCAATGCCATGCTTACTGGAAAGAATAGGAGTTTATAGTTTTAATGATGAAGAGGCAATGCAGATGAATATATACACACAAAACAGTGAAAGCCCAAATACTCTTGTACCTTCTTTAGAGCTACGGGGCACATTAACATCCACCATGTCTATTAGAGGAAAGCCTGCCTTATACTAAATAATACCCCTTGGAAAAAAAAGAAAAAGACTGTTGAAAAATGAGTATTTGGGTTTTGGGTTTTAAATACCAGGAGACAAGTGACACCACACATGGCAGGCACCTTCCAAGCCGCTGGGACGAGAATGTTTACTCACCATCAGCCAGGCGTTCCCGCCAGCTCTGAGCCGCGTGGGTGAAAAACTCGTTGTTCAGCGCACTGCTGCTGAGACGCAACAGGCCATCGGTCCCCACCTGGAAGGATCAAGGCAAAAAAAAACAATAAAGAAACTTAGAAAGAGAACAGAAGCTAGCCCAGAGAGAGCAAAGAGGAAGCCACCCATCTGTACCTGTCTGTCCACTTCAGGCAGGAGGAAGAGGAGCTGCTGCTGGAAGTGGGATGGCAGGGCATGGAAGGTCCGAGAGTTGATCAGGGCCCGGAGGTTGGTGTTGACGAGAATGGACCCAGGCGTCTCAAAATCTATCTCTTCCCCTCTGTTGCGCTTCATTTGACCTGTGATTTTTCAAGCAGTAGGAAGCAAAATGTAGATTTTCAGCTTCTTAAACCAAAAAAGCAAATGCCAACTGAGGGAAAACTTTGGTGGCAGCACTCAAGCTACCCAGAACTTATCTGCACACAGTGAGCTCAATCATCCAGTCTACCCTACCCTATCGGCTACCATCAAACCTAAGAGAACACTTGGGCTTGCATCGTCTCAGACAAGACCCAGTAGCACGCTGTGTCACAGCCTGAAGGGACACTCTTCCCACAGAAAACCAGGCAAGGGGCAGGCTCTGAGCTTCCCTCCAAAGCTGGAGAAGAGGCTCCACAAAGCCCAGTGGGAGAACGAGGGAAGTCTAAAAGTGAATCCGGTTAGCGTCCTACAGAAAAATCTGCAGAAGTCTTCTGTGAATGGGCTGGAGAGGTCTGACCTCCAGGCAGAAAGGTGCTAAGGGTTGTTTAAAGCCCACTGCAATGTCAATACCTCTCACAAAAGCCTCAGCAAATGGAATAGAGACCTGTGAGGCTTTAAGACTGAGCAAGGCTGATGAGCTGGAGAGCCTACAAGACAGCAAACCTAGCTGCCACTTGGGTGATGGTTTATTCTAATTTTCAGAAGCCAAGGTTAGTCTTCTTAATGATTTCATGTGGCCCATCTACAAAAACCCAGCATGTGGGCTTTGAGATATAAATCCGGAAATAGCAAACAGCATACTAGCCTTGCAAATAGCCCTACTGCGGGTGGGAGGTGCACACTACTGAACTTGTCTGCATAGCCCAAATTCAGCAAAGGCTTCCACCCCATATACTAACTAGGTTATAAAAAAGGGCGTCTGACAGAGACTGCAGACGTTGAGAACAAACTTGGCAGGATGCTACCGAAGAAAGAAAACAAATGTTGGAATTCTTCACTGAGACACTCAGAAGCAATTTTCACTCACTTGAGCACTCACTAAGCAGTATCAAGGCAGGCACAGGCTAGGCCCTTACAGGGACATACAAGGAGCAATGTGGCACCATCTCTGCCCACAGGGAGTTCTCTCAGTCTAGCAGAGAAAAATCTATATGTGACATAACCAAAATACAAGGTAAAAACCAACAAAAAATAGAGGGCCACCTGAGAAGTAAAAATAAACTGTAAAGGAGTGGAGTAGAAGACATCATCTTCTCTCTAGGCCTGCAGGGGCCCCCTTACAGGCAGAGAAATGAGTGCCAAGCCACCTACCTGTGGCCGGCTTCCGGAAGCCTCTCAGGAGCGGGGCAGGGTCCCGGGCGACCTCGGCCTGGCCACGAATGGCAGCGCTGCCCAGGGCCAGAGAGCCACTGCTGCTGCTGGACGGGCTGCCGCTCTCGCCATCGGCGTGGCGGCCTGAGAACCCTGAAGGCACAGCATTCCACCGGTCAAAAGCATCACACGCCGCGCCCACGGCTCTCAGACAAGCTTACTTCTCCCAGCTCTCCCTGAGATGCTGCCAGCAACACCGGTGCTTCCATGGCCCAGCCCTGGGCCGTCAGAGATCACCACCTCCTGGTCTGGCTTTAAGTTATCACGTAAGAATGCCAAACCGCCATCTTAGTTTGCACTGTATCTTCTACAAAGCACCTGCACACGCCTTCACGGGACCTTCACAACTGCCCCGTGAGGCCAGGGGAAGGGCGCCCAGCAGAGCCCATGCCGGAAGCTAGGTCGGCTCTCACCGCCACGGCATGCTGCCTGCCAGAGGAGGGCTCCTGACTCTACTGGCACGGCGCTACCTAGGCCAAGAGCTGCTGCCAGAGGGAGGCAGGTCCCCAGGACCTGAGGAAGAAGCATCACAATCATGAGTTTACACATACCTGATGCAGATTCCACGTGGGCCCCGTTTACCTTCAGAGGAGTCAGGACAACTCGAGGCAGCATCACCCCGGTCTTCTTCTTCTGCTTGTTTGCCTATTTTCCCAGAGGGGATACAAAAGGAGCCTGAGTCACCTGCAGGCCACAACAGCTGTCCCTCTCGACCATGTCTCCCTCGCTGTCTTGTAAAACAGAGTTAGTGTTCAAGCAGCACAGGCAGGTAATGCCAATAGTAGCAATGACTCATTCTACTGAGCCAGGTGCAGGCCACTGTGCCAAGCATCACCCCACACTGAAAAGAATGTGTTGCTCTCCCCACTTTACAGGTAAGGAATTTGCCCAAAGCTAGTGAGTGGCGGGGCTGCAATTCAAACTGATGACTCCCAAGCTCATGTTCTCCCCACTCCAACTTCTCCCTGAATGTTCCCAGGTTTTTCATAAATACAGACAAAATTATCCATCCATGGTAAAGAGAAAAAACAAATTGCTCTGCTCTCAGATCTACTACCCACTTTTCCTATGGCCCACTTTTAAATGGTACTAACAACAGGTGGAGACCAAAGTGATTTTCTCCACTCTTCAACACGCTCAGTTAACTGCAGGAGGAAGAGTCCTGTCTTGTGCCTGCCTCACTTATCCACCCAGCCTAGTCACCAACTCTCCCCCCACCTGTGAGGAAGCTCTGTAGCTGTCCCTGGGATTGGAATGAGGCCGACTCTGAGATTCGGTAGAACAGGAAGCATTAGAAGATGTTTCATCGAGAGAAACTGGAAGAGAGGGAAATAAAGGTTAGACCCTAGCGACTGCTTGTGGCTCTTCACCCATCTTGTCAAGGGCACTTACCATCATTTTCACCACTCACAGTGCTGGCTTCATTAGACCCACAGCTCTCTGCATCAGCTGTGTCCTCTGGCTCCTCTCCCTCCACCGCAGCCGGACTGCGAGACCACTGCAGGGCATCCTTCTGTGACAGCAAGGCACAACTCAGGTGAGCAAAACCCTACAAATCCTACAAGCACAGTAGTCATTCCTAAATGTGTACTGCTTTTGGAGAAGAGGGATTTAGAATATTGATTAAATTCCTATCCCTTTCTAATTGACCTCTTTTTCTCAGAAAGTTCTTCTCATACGTACATTAAGAAAGTTAGAGGGACTTCCCTGGTGGCACAGTGGTTCAGAATCCACCTGCCAATGCCGGGGACACGGGTTCGAGCCCTGGTCCAGGAGGACGCCACATGTCGTGGAGCGACTGAGCCCATGTGCCACAACTACTGAGTCTGAGCTCTAGAACTGCGAGCCACAACTACTGAGCCCACGAACCACAACTACTGAGCCCACATGCCTAGAGCCTGTGCTCCGCAACAAGAGAAGGCACCGCAAAATGAGAAGCCTGCACACCACAACGAAGAGTAGCTCCCGCTCGCCGCAACTAGAGAAAGCCCACGTGCAGCAACGAAGACCCAATGCAGCCAAAAATAAATTAAAAAAAAAAAGTTAGATACAATTTTGCATCTAATCATTCATTAAACATTTATGGGGTGCCTCCTATAAACTACACCATGCTAGTTCCGGGCGGCGGGTGGGGTGGGAATAAGGAGGGGAATCAGGGCCCTGCCTTCAAGGAGCTCAAATGAGTAGAGGACAAAGTCCAATCTATAACAATACAAAGCACAGTGATAGAAGGATACAGAGAGAACTGTAGCAGCCCAGAACAGGGAGCATCTAACTCACTGAGCTGGAGAAGAGGGCATGGAGGTACAGAAGGGGAATAAGGATCAGGGAGGTAAGGTTTCCAAGGAGATGTGTTGCCTGAGCTCACTTTTAAAAGAAGTCAGTAAATATGCAGATGGGTTGCCAGTGGGGAGGGAGAGGGAGTCTGAGGTAATGTGATGAGCCAATGTGGAAGAACATTCCAAATTCAAAGAAACCATAGACTTCAGTAGGTGTGTGGGAAACTGGATACGTGAGGAGGATAGAGAGACGGCAAGAGGGCTGATGATAATCATGGCTCTGTGCTGAGGGATTAAGACTGTGATTTTTTTAGAGTCTGAAGGATGTTAATCAGGAGAATGATCTGAGTTTTAGGAATTTCATTCTGTTAACCATGGGAAGTCTGGAGGCAGAAGAGGAGTTAGACTATGACAGAAATCTATTGAAAAGGATAAAGATCTAAACTAAAGTAAGATAGTGGGAACCAGGCTAGAGTGTAGAGGAGAGTTCCACTCCAAATTTCATCTCCTAACAAATACTTCTTCCAACAGTCTCTGTCATGGAGTCTCAAAATGAAACTCTACCCATCCCCAAGGAAAACTTAGGAGCTACCTCGAAACCAGGAAGGAGTATGAATGAATATTGGGGGATGGAGAGAGGAGGAGCAGATATAGATTGGGGTGGGGATGTCTTCTTTAAGTAAAAGTGTGTGAAAAAGAGTAGGTAAAATCATATTCTATCACTTAAAAATATGCCAGAAATTTACAAGGAAAATCCACAAAATTCTAACTCATCAATTCCATGGATTCCTTGATCCACTATATAGTAGCCTCCCCTTATCTGAGGGGTTTTTTCAATTTCCACAATCAACCATGGTCGAAAAATATTAAATGGAAAGTAGCAGAAATAAACAACCCATTGGTTTCAAACTGCACGCTGTTCTGAGCAGTGTGCTAAAATCTCACACTGTCCAGCTCCGACCTACCTGGGACGTGGATCATTTGTTTGTCCAGTGTAGCCCACCCATTAGTCACTGAGTGCCCATCTCAGTTATCAGATCGACTGTCATGGTATCACAGCACTTGTGTTCAAGAAACTCTTCACTTTACTTAATAATGGTCCCAAAGGCAAGCGTAGTGGTGCTGGCACTTCTTGCTCTGCCTGATTTATACTTTCTTAGTGTACCTAATATATAAATTAAATCTTATCATAGGTATGTGTGTATAGGTAAAAACACAGTATACATAGAGTTAGGTACTATCCACAGTTTCAGGCATCCACTTGGGGTCCTGGAATATATTCCCTCACAGACAACGGGGGGCTACTATATTAAGTCTTCATCAGTTTATTTTCATTAATTTAAGCCAACATCAGGCTGACTTAAATTAATAAAAAAGAAAACGGCTTTTTATATCTTTCTCTCTTTTCCCTACCAACGATAAATGCTCCTCACAGGATCAAAAGCCAAAGAATATTTTTAGTATTAATCTTGCAATTAGGCTTACTGACTGCCATGTTCTTGGAATGATGCAACAAATTTATTCCCTGAATCATACAGGCAAACTAAGACAAAATACTCGTTTAATGAAGAAAAGAGGTCTATTACATTGTCAAAACTGACCCCAAAACTCCAGTTCTGGCAAGAGTGTGGGAAAATCACACATACACTGTTGCTGAGAGTAAAAATGGTATAAAAAGGTTTATACACAGCCAGTGGGAAAGTAAACTGTAAGCAAAAATCTAAAAACTGTATATACCTTTTAACCCAACACTTGTAAGACTCACCCAGGATATTATCTTAAAAAGGAGAAAATCAATCGATTGAACTACATTAAAATTAATACCCTCTGTTCAGCAAATGATACCATTAATAGAGTAAAAAGGGTAAAAGCTACCTACAGAGTTGAAGATGAGATCTGCAGTTCATATAACCAATAAAGAATTTGTATCTAGACTGCATACGTCAATAAGAAAAAGGCAACCCAGGGACTTCCCTGGCAGTCTAGTGGTTAGGACTCTGCTTCCACTGAAGGGGGCACGTGTTTGATCCCTAGCTCAGGAACTAAGATGCCGCATGCCACGCGGCACGGCCAAAAAAAAAAAAAAAAAGAGAGAGAGAAAAAGGCAACCAGTAAGAAAAATAGGCAGACCTGAATTAGGCACTGTACCAAAGAGGATATCCAAATGGCCAACATTCACACGAAAAGGTATTTAACCTCAATAAAGTAAGGAAGACACAAAACAATGCAAATTAAAACCACAATGAGATGATATCACATCCACAAGAATGGCTAAAATTAAAGTTTAACAATACCAAGTAGTGCTAATGAGGATGTGGAACAGGGAACAGGTACACTGAAAATGGATCCAGGCATTTAAGAATGTGGTTTGGCATTATCTGCTACACTTGAAGATACAAATATCCTATAACCCAGCAATGTCAGTCCTAGGTTTGGATTCCCTAGGGAAATACATGCATGTACACATCAGATGTTCATGACAGCGTCATTTGTAACTTCGGCTATAAACAGAGTGCCCATCAGTAGAATCACTACGTGGATTGACTGATGTATTGATCAATACTCAATAAATGGATATTATACAATAATGAAAAAAAGAACGAACTACAGCTACTCACAACAACATGGATGAACTGCATTGTGCTTATGCAGGAGAATGTCCTTGGATCAATGTATACCCCTTGTGTCCTTTCCCTTATTTTTTTAAATTGAGGTACAATTTACAAAGACTGAAATGTATACTATCTGATTAGTTTTGACAAATGCGTATCAAGGGACTTCCCTGGTGGTGCAGTGGTTAAGAATCCGCCTGCCAACGCAGGGGACACGGGTTCGAGCCCTGGTTTGGGAAGATCCCACATGCCATGGAGCAACTAAGCCCGTGTGCCACTACTGAACCTGCAAGCCACAACAACTGAGCCCACATGCCACAACTACTGAAGCCCGCACACCTTGAGCCTGTGCTCCACAACAAGAGAAGCCACCGCAATGAGAAGCCCATGTACTGCAACAAAGAGTAGCCCCTACTCACTGCAACTAGAGAAAGCCCACACACAACAACAAAGACCCAACGCAGTCAAAAATAAATAAATAAATTTATTTTATTTTATTTTTTAATTTAAATTTATTTATTTATTTTTTGGCTGCATTGGGTCTTCGTTGCTACGCACAGGGTTTCTCTAGTTGTGGCAAGCGGGGGCTACTCTTTGTTGCAGTGTGCGTGGGCTTCTCACTGCAGTGGCTTCTCTTGTTGCGGAGCATGGGCTCTACGTGTGTGGGCTTCAGTAGTTGTGGCATGCGGGCTCAGTAGTTGTGGCTCACAGGCTCTAGAGTGCAGGCTCAGTAGTTGTGGCACACAGGCTTAGTTGCTCCACGGCATGTGGGATCTTCCCAGACCAGGGCCTGAACCCGTGTCCCCTGCATTGGCAGGCGGATTCTTAACCACTGCGCCACCAGGGAAGCCCAATAAGTTTATTTCTAAAAATGCATACCAAGATATAGAACACACCCAACACTCCTAAAAGTTCCCTTGTGCCCCTTCCTAGTCAATCCCCACTCTACACTGCCCCTCCCACCCCACAGAGACAATGGTTGTTCCAATTTCTACCACCAAAAATTATTTTTGCCTACTTTTGTTCTACATGTAAATGCAATCATACAGTAGGTACTCTCTTTTGTCTGGCTTCTTCCGCTCAGTCTCATGTCTATCAGAGTCATCCATGCTGCTGCATACATCAGTAGTTCATTACTTGTTATTACAGAGTAGCATTCATATGCAACCATTTGTTTATCTATTCTCCTGTTGAAGGCATTTGGGTAATTTCCACATTTGGGCTATTATGAACAAAGCTACTCTGAACATTCTTCTACACAGCTTTTATCGACATGTTTTCATTTTTCCTGAGTAAATATCTAAGAATAGAACTGTGGGGGTATAGGTTCAACTTTATTAAAAAAAAAAAAAAAAAAAAAAGCCGAGGATTTACACTCCCAGCAACACTGTATGAGAGTTCCAGGTGCTCCACATCCTCACCAACATTTGGTGGTATCAGTCTTATTTTAGCCATTCTAATGCAGTGAGTACCTCACTATGGCTTTAATTTTCATTTTCCTGATGACTAAAGATATTGAGCGCATTTTTATGTGCTTACTGGCCATTCTCATATTTTCCTTTTTGAAGTTTTTGTTCAAGTGTTTTTATTTGTTTAAAAAAAAAAAAAAAGGGAATTCCCTGGTGGTCCAGTGGTTAGGACACTCAGCACTCCACTGCAGGGGTCACAGATTCGATCCCTGGTTGGGGAACTAAGATCCTGAAAGCTGCATGGCCAAAAACCCCCAAAAAACCCCAAAAACAACAAAAAAAAAGGAAAAGAAAAGAAAAAGAGTTACTTGTCTTTTTTTATTATAGCTATTCTGAATCATTTTTTATTTTGAAAATGGGCATGTATTACCTTTACAAACAAATACATTTTGAACACCTTTATTTGGAAATAATTTCAAATTTAAAGAAAAGCTGTAAGAATAAAAATAGTACAAAGAACACCTGCCATATAATTTTTACCCGTGTTCACCTATTAACACAAATAAATGTTTTTAAAATACATAAAATATATTAGTTTGGTAAGGCTACTGGCAAAGAGGCTAGTGATGGGGAAAAAAGCAACCAGCATTAATAAATAAACCCAGATACAATATTTTCCCATAAGTCAAATGTTTTAAAAAATAAAATGCACTGTAAATACAAGAAGCCCCAAATATGAATAAAATGGAACGCTAAAATTTAAACCGATGAGTTTTGAACCACCCAGGATTAGGTTCACAACTAAAAAACGATAAGTAAATTTCAGGTATGCCTTTGCTTTCCTTATGGGTCTGACAAACCTGTCCTCAGCAAGAAATCTGTATTCTCTTAGAGAAGGCTGATCTGAGGGTTGTTTAATGTATATTATTAAAAACTAAGAATGTACTGACCATTCAACAGTATATTAGAGTTCCTAACCAATGCATAAGAAAAATAAACAAGAAGGAATTAGAAGAAACCAGAGTGTCGTTATTCCAGATAAGTATAATTATCTACATTGAAGATGAAAGGGATTCCGACCTAGTAAGAAATTCAGCAAGGCTGTAAGATTCAAAATCACATTAAAAACGCAAGCGATCCTAACACCAGCAATAAAACCAGCAATTAGAAAATGTAATTTATAACAAAGAATATAAAAGTTACTCTGAGATAAAGCTCACAAAAGAAACAATCATTTTATGAAGAAAACAAAACTTTATCGAGAAAGGTTCAAAACTTAGTAAACGGAGAGCTACACCATGTTCTTGATTAAGAAGACTCAACACTGTAAAGACGTCAACTCTTCTCAAATTGACTTGTAGGTTTAATGAAATTTCAATAAAACTCTCAACCAGATTTTTTTTTTTTTTTTTTGGTAGAACCTGACTGTACAGGGACAAGCAATGGGCCACAAATAAGCCAAGACACTCCTGAAGAAGAACAAGATGAGAGGCTCTGCATTTTTTTTTTTTTTTTTAATTAAGCTCTAGTAATGAAGTGAGTAGATTAGCAGTTGCTAGGGGCTAGAGGGAGGGGAGAATAGGAAATGACTGCTAAAGGGTTTCTTTTAAGCGTAATGAAAATGTTCTGGAATTATATAATGGTGATAGTTGCATAAGTTTATGAATATACTAAAAGCCACTGAATTGTACACTTTGAACGGGTAAACTATATGGTCTGTGAGTTACATCCCAAAAAACCTGGATAAAAATTTGCTCACTAAATTTGACAGCTCTGAAAACATGAAAGAATCTAATCAAAATTTATAAAAACCACATAAAAAACATTAAAGTGTATAGAAAGTTTATAGATCAAAAGTTAAAATTCATTTTTAGACAATGGTCCGTTATTATGTTTTAACTTTATGTGAATCCTAAAGAAAGATTAAAACTTGTAAAGCAACCTCTGTGTATGCTTGAGAAAAGGCTTTATCCTTTTTTAAAATACTTAATGTAAAAAAAGTTCTTTGAATTTGAAATCCATTTGCATTATCAGAAGCAATTTCAATATTACAGCTGTCAAAGAAAAGAGCTGTTATTTAAAAAATGAACACATTCTTGGAATACAGTTTAAAGACAAGAAATTGTCTGAGATCTCATTAATGACAAAAAAGTAGATTCCATCAACCAGAAAAATTCTCATTTGTGATGTGCCACCCATATCTGCAAACAAAGTTTCTAGCTGATGGTGACCATAGGCCCATGATCCCTCCCTCTGAAACCCCTGGGTCTAAATGTGTTTTAGAACTTAGGATTTCTTGAATTTTACAATGGCAATATATCATATTAACACCACCAGCAACCCATAATCAAACACAGTAATATTTTTGAATTAACATATATGTACATACCAGATGAAATAAATAGGTTTAAAGTGTCCTTGTCAGTCTAGATCAGAGATTTGCCACCAAATGAGTTTAAGCAAGTCAGGTTTTACTGCCAAGTGAGTTAGGAATAAATTCTGTCAGTTCTCAAAATATTTCAGATTTCCGTATTGTTAATAAGGGGTTACTGGACCATTAAAAAAGCACATGCTTCTTGATAAAATTTTTGAAAAGATTTGGAAGTTTTATAATTCAACTTTTCTCATCACAGATATAACACGTAAAGAAAATGTAATGAAATATTTTTGAGCCCCACACAGCACCTCCAAATCACCTCCATTTTACCCATTAAAAGGTAGGGAAGTATCTCCTAGAAAAATTTCACACATTTGCATATGAAGACTACAAAAGTAAAAGGATGATTATTGCAGCAATTTTACTATTATAGTTTGTAATAATGAAAAACTGGAAAAATTGTGAAAAACCTAAATGTTCACAATAGGGGACTGGATAAATAAAAAGATATATTGATATGATGCACTATTAAACGGTAGGTAAAAGGAATAAAAAAATACATCTATATAAACAAACCACACATTTTTCATGGACACATATGAGTAAGAAGAATGCACATTAAATTGATGACAGTAGTTGGTTGCTACTGGGAAGGAACAAGGGCCATAGGCCTGGATGGCATATACAAGGGTAGGGTTTGGTGTGGAAGTCAAAGGCATTTTCCACTTTCTCTGCACAAAGGCTGCAGCTTCCATTTAAACACAGCGAAATGAACACACACAGCTCTCTGCAAACTCCTGAAGCCTCATTTAGAATGGCTGCATTTTAAAAAGTACAAATGCACAAAGAGAAAGAGGGAAGAAAAGGCAGTAGATGAGAACTATCAATAAAATTCTAGAAGATGAATAACAGGAAGACAAGAAGTGATGACTCAGCAGGGGAAAGAAAACCAAAGTCTAAGACTGCAGAGGGTAAAGCCACAAAGAGCAAGCCAGTTCTACTGAAAAACCCCCAAGGGGGCAGGGATTAAGAGGTACCAGGAACCACTGTAGACAGAGGTGAGGCATGGGAACGAAAATAGAAGTGGTTGGAAGTCCGAACAAGAAGTCAGACCCCTCAGATCTCCTCTCTGTCCCCAAACAGTCAAGCAATACCCTTCCTCCAGCTCCAGAAGAAAACAGGAGATTTATATTCTGACTGGACTAAACCAGAGAGGTTCTGGAATAGAAGACACCAGTTCAAGGAGTGGGGAGACAGTGAGGTGCCACACTCCATAAACAGAAGCATTAAGTCAAAGACCATATACAAAACGGTGACACCATTAGCTCTCTCCCCCAACTACGGCTCCCAAAGCTCCGCAAATAGTGGCAGCCCTACAGCCCCAGCCTACTCTCCGCTACCTGGCAAGAGATGGGAGGATCTCTCCTCCTGCAAAAAGTGCCCAGCCTAAAAAAATACACCTTCAAAGTACAGATAATTGGGGGATTCCAAAAGAACATCCAGGTCCTCGCTCTACCACAGTCAACAAGCAGTGCCCACAAGCACAGAATCTGTCAGTTCTCACGGTAAATGAACTATCAACGACCACCAGATAAGTAAGCACTACTGTTATATGAAGGATAGCAACCAAAATAAACAAAAAGGAGGAACTGAAAGGAAACAGAGATAATGAAGATCTCACAGCAAATGTCCTCTAAGAGATAGTCCAAAAACAAGTACAAAATGCTATTTAAAAAAAATAAAGGAACATCAGAGAACATGAGCAATGTGCTAGTAATTAAAAATAATACCCCCCCCAAAAAATCAGCAATAACAACCAATAGGCTATTTCTCAGAGAAGTGACTCGAAAGAAAAAGAGAACAGGCTGCTGCACCAAGAAAAGTCCCACATACAACAAACAAAAGTTCTAGAAAGAGAAAACCGAAAAAGACAGGAAGTTTTCCCAAAATTAAAAGACCTGAGTTTCCAGGTTTAATAAGGCAAAATGCCCAGCACAATGAATGAAAAAAGACCCATTCCGTAATACCTCACCATGAAATTTGAGAATACAGTATTGAAAAAGAGATCCTAAAATCTTCTCATCAAAGAGAACACATTACATGACAAAGAAGTCAGAATGGCATCACGCGTCTCAAGAGCAGTTTTAGAGAACGTAACAGGATAACATCTTCTGGAATTCTGAGTCAAACCCATAATCCAGTATAGAACACAGAACAAAGACATGTAAGGTCTCAAATAATTTACCTCCTATGCACCTGTTCCCAGGAAGCAACTGGAGAATGTGTTACATAAATAAACAACAAAAACAACACCTGCATGAGGTATAGGAAAGAGAGGTTATAACACAGGAGAAAGGTGTTGAGAATTCCTAAGGTGAGAATGAAAGGAACTCCCAGGAAAACAGCTATAAGCATGTCAGACAGGGTAACCAACTTGCCTCAGGTGTGTCTGGGACTTTCCTCATTTTAGCACTGAAAGTCCTGCACCCCAGGAAATTCCTCAATCCTGGGCAAACCAGGATGTTTGCCCACCCGATAAACAGTCCATACTGGGAACAGGAATAAGGACAGCAATAGGACCACCTTTAGAAAGAAGAACAAAACCATTGTGTCTGACCATATCAAGAGGACTTTTATAGCTAGTAATAGCATTAGGCTTCATCTTTTCTGTTTGTAATCTATGTTGTTTTTTATTCCTCATCTTTATCATTTTACTTTTGAAGTAAATGAACTATAACATGGTTATAAAAGTCACAATTATCTAAAGGGTTACACTCAGAGAATCGACACTGCCCCCCTTTATCCCTTTCTTCCTCCCCCAACTCCCCAGCTTTCCAATCCATTCCTACCCACCGGTAACCAATCTCATTAGTTTCCAGCTTATTTCTCTTGTGTTTCTTTTTACACAAATGATAATATATTCACCTAATTTCCCCTTCATCCTTAGACAAAAAAATGTCATGCTATATATAGCAAAGTTCAAAACACTTTTTTCACTTAACAATGTATCCTGGGACTTCCCCGGCAGTTCAGAGGTTAAGACTCCACGCTTCCAATGCAGGGGGCGCGGGTTTGATCTCAGGTAGAACTAAGATCCTACATGCCGTGAGGCGCAGCCAAAAAAAAAAAGCATCCTGGAAATGACTCTTTCATTTTATACATATTCTTCCTCATTCTCTTCTCAGCTGCATAATACTCCATGATGCAGACACACCGAACTTTATTTATGCAATTACCTCCCCACATGCCGGTATTTAGATGTCTTTTTAATATTTTACAAATAGAAATGCCACTGCCTTGAATAACCTTGTGAATCTGTGCTTTTATATTATTGAAGGTGCATCTTCAGAATAAATTCTTAAAGTGGAAATGATGGGTCAAAAGGTAGATGTAAATGTAATTTTGTTAACAGCCAAATTCCCCTGAAAAAAAAGTTGTTCTGATTTGTGTTCCTAACAGCAAAGTATGACATGCCTGTTTTCCTACAGCCTTGAAAAGAGAAAATATACTGTGATGCTTAAAAAATTTTTTGCTTTATGTATTCAAATAACACAACCACACTGAAAGGGGGGCAGGGGTGGATCTAACCCAAGTAGCAACTCCATTTTTTTTTTTTCCTTTTTAAAATATTTATTTATTTATTTGGCTGCACTGGGTCTTAGTTGTGGCATGCGAACTCTTAGTTGCAGCATGTGTGCAGGATCTAGTTCCCTGAGCAGGGATCGAACCCGGGTCCCCTGCATTGAGAGCGCGGAGTCTTAGCCACTGGACCATCAGGGAAGTCCCTCAAGTAGCCCCTTTTTTTTTTTTAATTTATTTATTTTATTTTATTTACTTATTTATTATTTTTTGGCTGTGTTGGGTCTTCGTTGCGGTGCGCAGGCTCCTCATTGCGGTGGCTTCTCTTGTGGAGCCCGGGCTCTAGATGCGCGGGTTTCAGTAGTTGTGGCTCGCAGGCCCTAGAGCGCAGGCTCAGTAGTTGTGGCGCATGCGCTTAGTTGCTCTGCGGCATGTGGGATCTTCCCGGACGAGGGATCGAACCCGTGTCCCCTGCACTGGCAGGCAGATTCTTAACCACTGCGCCACCAGGGAAGCCCCAAGTAGCAATTCTTAAATGCAGTATTTAAACTATGTACACTTGGGCTAAAGAAATAAATGAACTATAAACAAATATTGAGCTCTAGTTAGATTTTTCATAGGAGAATAGGTTGGCAATTCTGAAAGTATTAAATGTTTATTCTAGACCTGAGCAAATAACTAGATACAAAGTAGATAAAGTAGGGAGCCAAACCTAAACATAAGAGCCAAATATATACAGCTTCTATAGAAGAAAATGTAATAAAACATTCATTGGAAAGGAAAGATTTCTAAAAACACTAACTATATACTTTCATCAAATTTTTAAAATGGACTTTCTCAAAATTGAAAATTTCTAATCAAAGACAGCTTGATAAAAATGAAAAGGCGGGACTTCCCTGGCAGTCCAGTGGTTAGGACTTGGTGCTTTCACTGCTGTGGCCCTGGGTTTGATCCCTGGTCGGGGAACTAAGATCCCGAAAGCCACGTGGCACGGTCAAAAAAAAAAAGAAAGATCTTAAAAAAAAAAAAAAAAAATGAAAAGGCAGCCTACAGATTGGTAAAAATACCTGCAATACATATATCTGACAAAGGACTTGTATCCAGGGTATATTTTTTAAAAAATCTACAAATGGAAACCAAAATGACTATACTTCAATTTAAAAATAAAAGGGGAAGGGCTGTTATTTTCTTCCTCCCATTAGGTGTGTGTACGAGCAATGTAGGGAAAGGAGCCCCAGTGGCCAAGAGTAGGATGTTAGAGCCTGAGTGGGGAACAGAAGGTATTCACATTTGAGGGCAGCATGGTGTGGGAATGAGAGCTAAAAAAGGGTGAAATTCCCAAACAAGGAATGACAAGGGGCAGAATATCAAAGCCCAAGTTGGGTGAGGAGGGCACTTATATGAGACGGCAGCCTCATGTGATGTAGGGGATCAGAGTCTGAGCAGGTGAGGCCATCATCCATGGGGGCCAACCTAGCAGAGGGTGTTGGAATTCAAGAGGCGTCAAGAGGGCATCTTCATGAGGGAAAGGCAGCAGCACTGATGGGAGAGATTAGTTATGTAAGAGAGTGGGAAAATTAAACAAGTAAATATATTAAGAGATATACTAGATATATAGAGATAACAGGAAAAATAGGAGTTGGATTTCTTACTGCTGGAGAAGTGAGTTACAAATATGGAAAGGGAGGGACTTCCCTGGTGGTCCAGTGGGTAAGACTCTGTGTTCCCAATGCAGGGAGCCCGGGTTCGATACCAGTCGGGAAACTAGATCCTGCATGCATGACGCAACTAACAGTTCACATGCTGCAACTAAGAAGTCCTCATGCCACAACTAAAAATCCCACATGCCTCAATGAAGATCCCTCGTATGACAACTAAGACCCAGTGCAGCCAAAATAAATAAAAATAAATAAATGCTAAAAAAAAATATGGAGGACTTCCCTGGTGGCGCAGTGGTTAAGAATCCGCCTGCCAATGCAGGGGACACGGGTTCGAGCCCTGGTCCGGGAAGATTCCCACATGCTGTGGAGCAACTAAGCCTGTGTGCCACAACTACTGAGCCTGCGCTCTAGAGCCTGCGAGCCACAACTACTGAAGCCCGCTCGCCTAGAGCCTGTGCTCTGCAACAAGAGAAGCCACCACAATGAGAAGCCCGCACACCACAACAAAGAGTAGCCCCCGCTTGCTGGAACTAGAGAAAACCTGTATGCAGCAACGAAGACCCAATGCAGCCAAAAATAAATAAATAGATATATTTTTTTAAATATTAAAAAAAATTTTTTTTAAATATGGAAAGGCAGAAAAGTAGAATGAACCCTCTGGGCTTGCATTAGAATTTGTGTTATTAGTGTAAACGTATGGTTTTCAATATATTTAGATAAAACTACACATAAATATAGATGTAAGGGCATATATGTATATAAGTGCATATATGCATATGTATGTAAATACACTCAAATATTCCTTAGCTGCTTCTCACTGAGAGGAACTGGGATCAGCAACACCCCAATAACAGCAAGCATCTCTAAAACCTAGATCTTGGCTTCTAAATGCCACTACACATGAAAAGAACCAGGGCTCTGTGGAGAAATGCTAATAATAATAAGGGCTAAGGCAGGGAAAGTACACAGTGAGCCCAGATCATCTTTTGCCAGAAAGAAGACAGCACTCCAGGAATGATGAGAATATGTCAAAGGGACACAGAAGCCATACTGACAAAATTCCCACCTGCCAAATCAGGGGCAATTTGAACATCTAAATAGGTAATAATAACAGATTATAACACGCTGAATAAAATAGAAAACCATGATTTCATACCGATATAAACAAACCAAAATTTAGAAGAATGGGATATCACAGAGCTTAAAAGCCCCTCCCACAAAATAGTTATTAAAAGGAGGAAAAAGAGGAGTTTTACAGTGATGAAGTCTGGCAGATGCTCCTTAACCAAGTGATAAAAGTAGACATCATTAGTAATAGGACAAGTAGAAATAATGAGCCAACTGACAAGATGCACTAAGAAGCATCACTTCTCTGATAATACCTGACACAGATGCATAACTTGAATCGAATCATGAGAAAACCTAAGAAAACCCAAAATGAACAACATTTTATGAAATAACTATGAAATAATCTTCAAAAGAGTCAAGGCCATGAAAGTCAAGGAAAGATGAAGGAACTGTTCTGGACTGAAGGAGACCAACTCCTTATACCAACTACATACAACATGTAATTCTGCTTTTTTTTTTTTTTCTTTCTTGGCCGCATCGCACAGCATGTGGGCTCTTAGTTCCCCCACCAGGGATCGAACCCACGCCTCCTGCATTGGAAGCACAGAGTCTTAACCACTGGACCACCAGGGAAGTCCCACAACATGTAATTCTGAACCAGATCCTTTAGGCATAAAGGATATTACAGGGACAATTAACAAAACTTAAATGGAATCGGAAGATTAGATGGCAAAAATGACTCAATGTAATTTTCTGACTTTGATACATGTATCATGTAAATGTAGCAGATGTCCTTAATTGTAACACATATACACTAAAGTACTGAGGTATTGTAACAAGGTCCTAAAATGGTTCAGGAAAAGAAGTCTTTTCTGCATTGTATTTAAGACTTTTCTGAACGTTTATCACTGTTAAAAAATAAAAATAAATTATTTTTTAAATGGGCAAAACACTTTAATAGACAATTCACATACGAAGATGATACAAATGGCCAATAAGTACATGAGAAGGTACTCATCATCATTTATCACGAGAAATATCAATTAAAACAATGAGATATGTATAAAAAAAGCAACCATGTATTTATTAAAGCTGGATAATTTTTGGCAAAATTCAATACACATTCATGATAAAAACTTCCAGCAAACTAGGAATAGAACTTCCTCAACTCAATGCAGAGCGTCTACAAAATATCTATAGCTAACATCATACTAATGGTAAAAGACTGAATGCTTTCCCACTAAGATTGAGAAGATGGCAAGGATGTCCTATTCAACACAACACCTGAAATCCTAGCCAGTGAAATCAGTCAAGAAAAGGAAATAAAAGGCACACACAACAGAAAGAATATATGAAATTGGTCCTATTCACGGATAACATGATAATCTACATAGAAAATCCCAAGTAATCTAAAGGAAAAACTCCTAGAACAAGTAAGTTTATCACATTCACAGGACAGAGGTCAACATAAAAAAAAAAATCAGTACTATCTATATGCTAGCAATCAACAATTAGAAACCAAAGGTAAAAACACAATTCCATTTACAATAGCTTCTCCAAAAATTAAATATTAAGGTATAGATCTAACAAAACATGTATAGACTCTGTATGCTAAAAACCAAAAACTGCTGATGAAAATACCAAAAACAATCTAAGTAAATGAAAAGTCATACCATCCATAAACTGGAAGACTCAACATAGTTAAGATGTCTATTCTCCCCAAACTGATCTATTGGTTTAATGTATTTACTACTAAAATCTCAACAAAGTATTTTGCAGATATAGTTAAGACAGTTCTATATGGAAAGGCAAAGATATTGTAATAGGTAAAACAATTCTGAAAAAGAATAAAGTTGGAGGAAGCACATCACCTAATTTTACAACTTGTCATATGGGCATACAACAGTAATCAAGATAACATGGTACTGACAGAGGAAAAGCCGTATAGATTAATGGAAGAGAGACCAAAAGCAGAACCTTTTAAAAATATGGCCAACTGATTTTTTACAGAGGTGTAAAAGCAATTTAAATGGTGTTGGAACAACTGGCCATCGAGAGGCAAAAAAAAAAAACCTTAACGTAACCTTACACCTAATTAAAAAATTAACTCAAAATAAGTTGTAGACCTAAATGTAAAATATAAAACTTTTAGAAGAAAATATAAGGAAAAAATTTTCTATCACCTAGAGTTAGGGAAAGAGTTCTTAAGACATGATGCACACAAACACAAAAACAAATCTATAAATTTTCAAAACTGATATTAGACTTCAACAAGATTCAAATCCTTTCCTCTGTAAAAGACACTCCTAAAAACATGAAAAGATAAGCCACACACTGGGAGAAAATATTTGCAAGTCACATATCCAACAAATAACTTCTAGCTAGAACACTTTACAGTCAACAATAAGAAAACAATCCAATTAGAAATTGGACAAAAGACATGAACATAAACTGCACCAAAAAAAAGATATTCAGATGGAACATAAGGGAAGATATTCAACATAATTAGCCATAAGGGAAATGCAAATCAAAGGCCACATGAGATTCTACTATGAATGGATAAAAGGAAAAATACCAACAATATCAAGTGCTAATGAGAAAGCAGAACAACTCACACATACATTGCTAGTGAGAACAAAAAATGGTACCACCAATCTGGAAAACAGTGTGGCAGTTTCCTATAGAGTTAAACACATATATAGCAGCACAGGGAGCTCAGCTCAGTGCTCTGTGATGACCTAGATGGGTGGGATGGGGCAGGGGAGGTCCAAGATGAGGAGAGGTACGTATACATATAGCTGATTCACTCCATTGTACAGCAGAAACTAACACAACATTGTAAAAAGCAATTATACTCCAATTAAAAAATAATAATAAAATAAAATAAACTGATGAGAACAGTGAAAACACACACACACACACACACACACACACACACAGCATATGACCCGGCAATTCCACTCAAAGATTTATCCCAAAGAAATAAAAAATGTTTTCACACTGCAACCTGCATGCAAATTTTCACAGTAGTTTTATTTGTAACAGCCCCAAACTGGTAAGAATCCAAATGTTCTTCAGTATAAGAATGACTAAACAGGGCTTCCCTAGTGGCGCAGTGGTTGAGAATCTGCCTGCCAATGCAGGGGACACGGGTTCGAGCCCTGGTCTGGGAAGATCCCACATGCCACGGAGCAACTGGGCCCGTGAGCCACAATTACTGAGCCTGTGCATCTGGAGCCTGTGCTCCGCAACAAGAGAGGCCACGATAGTGAGAGGCCCGCACATCCCGATGAAGAGTGGCCCCCGCTTGCCACAACTAGAGAAAGCCCTCGCACAGAAACAAAGACCCAACACAGCCATAAATTAATTAATTAATTAATTAAAAAAAAAAAGATAGTCCAAACAAATTAAAAAAAAAAAAAAAAAGAATGACTAAACAACCTATGATATATGTCCATAAAGTGGAATACTATCAAACAGTAAAATGGAAGTGTTGATATACATAACAACTTTGATAAACCTCAGGTGTTATGTAAAAGCCAATCTCAAAAGGCTTTTTGTATGATTCTATTCCATTCTGGAAAAGATAAAATTATACTAAGGCCATCCTAGACATCACGTATATTAGTTTTCTACTCTTGTGTAACAAACTGTCACAAACGTAGTAGTTTAAAACAACACACATTTATTATCTCAATTTTCAGGGGTGAGGAATCTGGGCATGGTTTAGCTGGGTTCTCTGCTCAGGGGCTCATAAGTTTCAAATCGAGGTGCCAACCAAGCTGCTTTCTTTTCTGGAGCTCAGTGTCCTTTTCCAAGATCATGTGGTTATTGGCAGAAAATTTCTTGTGGTGTAGAGTTAAGGTCACCTTCTTGCTGGCTGTCATCTAGATCTTTCACTCAGCTCCTAGGGACCTCTGCAGTTCTTGCCATGTGGCCCTCTCACAATACAGCAGCTTACTTCTCCCATCTCTGACCTCCAGGTCCTCTTTTAAAGGGCTTCCCTGATTGGGTCAGGCCAACTCAAGATAATAGTTCTTTGAGGTAACTGACTAGAGATCTTAAATACATCTGTAAACTCTCTTCACCTCTGCCATATCCTATTGGTCAGAAGCCAATTGCAAATCTCACTCCCATGCCCAAGAAAGAGATTATAGAAAGGCATGAATTATTAGGATCTTTTTTTTTTTTTTTTTGCCGTGCCGTGCAGCATGCAGGATCTTAGTTCCCCCACCAGGGCTCGAACCCGCTCCCCCTGCAGTGGAAGCACAGAGACTTAACCACTGGACCACCAGAGAAGTCCTAGGATCATTTTATTCTTCATTTTTTTTAAAGATTTATTGATTGATTGATTGATTAATTGATTGATTGCTAAGTTGGGTCTTCGTTTCTGTGCTAGGGCTTTCTCTAGTTGCAGCAAGCGGGGGCCACTCTTCATCGCGGTGCACGGGCCTCTCACTATCGTGGCCTCTCTTGTTGCGGAGCACAGGCTCCAGATGCGCAGGCTCAGTAGTTGTGGCTCACGGGCCTAGTTGCTCCGCAGCATGTGGGATCTTCCCAGACCAGGGCTCGAACCCGTGTCCCCTGCATTAGCAGGCAGATTCTCAACCACTGCGCCACCAGGGAAGCCCCCTAGGATCATTTTAGAATTCTGCCTAACATATCCAGCCTCCAGCCATCCCTCCAGCTGACCATGGATACATGAAAGACCAAGCCCAGATAATCGGATAATCTGAACCAGACCAAACCAGAAACACAGCCCATTCAACCAATTCTCCCAAGGAACTGAGTTAAAGCACCACATTTGGGGATGATTTGTTACACAGCAAAGCTAACTGATACAAAATGCTAAAATATTTAACCATACAGAATAATCAGGAGGTGCTCAAGGATTAGGCAGAGATGTGTCTATCGATGGGGCCAGTAATTGCCAAAATAAAATGTACATACACACATATTTTTAACATCTTTTTTGGCCACACCACGCAGCTTGTGGGATCCTAGTTCCCCAAACAGGGACTGAACCCATGCCCTCAACAGTGAAAGCACAGAGTCCTAACCACTGGACCACCAGGGAATTCCCCACACATATTTTTAATCCAAAGACAGAACAAGAAATTAAGCTTTACCCATTTAGTATATGGAATAACACAGCTGCCCTTTCTCAATTCCTACATCACTCCTACATCATATTCAGTATTCTGTAATTCTTTTCAGCATGTTTCATATGCATAGTTAGGCAGATTAACAGACTTTACTATCTAATTTTAACCAGGCTTACTAACATTACCATAAGGAAAAGGCAGTTTTGAGGTAATACTATTAATGCAAGTACAAGGGACACTAAGAAAACAGAAGAGCTGACAATTTTATAGCAAGTATATAAACTCTTCATCAGGTATGATACACGATAAAGTCAACAACGAGCAAATCATGCCCAAAAAGATGTTAGCCCAAACATTCAAAATGAGATAAGACTAGTTGAAACATACCTTCTGCCATTTAATAATTTCACTGTAATGTTAACTATTTATTTTCAAAATATAGTGTAATTTTAAAATACTTTAAAATTTGTTTTAGGGTGTATTTCACAATGGACATATTATAAAAGAACATATGCTTACGTCTAATAGTATATATATATGATATATAAATAAACAAATATATACATACACACACTGAGGATGTGAACTCAGTATATTTTTTTTATTACCATTGGGGAAATAATTTTAAAAAATGTGAATCCCACTGCTGTAGGCACTGAAAAGCAGTGCAGTGGCATTATCAGAGTTGTACTTTAGAATCATTCCGACAGCAACTGGAACACCACATTAGAGATGGTAAGAGTCTGAAAACTAGAGCACTAATTAAGAGACAAATGCAATAGTTAGGCCAGGGGTAATTACTGCCTGAGTAAGAATATTAGAACTGTAAGGAAAAAGACAGTTATGAGCATGAAGGAAGAATGAATGAAAAGAACACATATAGGCTATTTTTGTAAAAGAAAGAAAAGGAAATCAGAAAACATTTATCTGTGTATCTTTATAAAAATAAACACAGGAAGGATAAACTCCACCTAACACAGCTTAAAAGCAAGACCCAAAAGGATACATTTCCAAGTAACTTTACCTGCATTTCAGAACAAAGCTCAAAAATATAAACATGGGGACTACCCTGGTGGAGCAGTGATTAAGAATCCACCTGCCAATGCAGGGGTCACGGGTTTGAGACCTGGTCCAGGAAGATTCCACATGCCGCAGAGCAACTAAGCCCATGCGCCACAACTACTGAGCCTGTGCTCTAGAGCCCATGAGCCACAACTACTGAAGCCCGTGCACCTAGAGCCCATGTTTCACAACAAGAGAATCCACCGCAATGAGAAGCCCGTGCACCGCAAGGAAGAGTAGTCCCCACTCACCACAACTAGAGAAAGCCTGTGCGCATCAACGAAGACCCAATGCAGCCAAAAATAAATAAAACTTAAAAATATATATTAACATGAATACAAAAATATCCAGGACCCAAAGTTAAATTCACGTCTGGTATCTAATAAAAAACTATTAAGAATGCAAACCAGGGGCTTCCCTGGTGGCGCAGTGGTTGAGAATCTGCCTGCCAATGCAGGGGACACGGGTTCGAGCCCTGGTCTGGGAAGATCCCACATGCCGCGGAGCGACTGGGCCCGTGAGCCACAATTACTGAGCCTGCGCGTCTGGAGCCTGTGCTCCGCAACAAGAGAGGCCGCGATAGTGAGAGGCCCGCGCACCGTGATGAAGAGTGGCCCCCGCTTGCCGCAACTAGAGAAAGCCCTCGCACAGAAACGAAGACCCAACACAGCCATAAATAAAATAAATAAATAAATAAATTTAAAAAAAAAAATGCAAACCAGAGAAATTTAACCCATAATGACAAGAAAAATAAATAGAAACAGACCCAAAAATGACAAATGGTAGGACTACTGAAGACTCTACAAAAAGTTATTACAAGCAAACCTTGGAGATACTGTGAGTTTGGGTTCAGTTCCAGACCACTGCAATAAAGTGATTATCGCAATAAGGCAAATCACACCAAGTTTTTGGTTTCCCAATGCATGTAAGTTATGTTTACACTACACTGTAGTCTATTAAGTGCATGATAGCGTTATGTCTAAAAAAACAATGTGCATACCTTAATTTAAAAAAGCTTTATTGGACTTCCCTTGTGGCACAGTGGTTAACAATCCGCCTACCAATGCAGGGGGACATGGGTTCGATCCCTGGTCCAGGAGGATCCCGCATGCCTCAGAGCAACTGAGCCCATGTGTCACAGCTGCTGAGCCTGCAGTCTGGAGCCCACAAGCCACAACTGCTGAGCCCGCATGCGACAACTGCTGAGGCCCGCAAGCCTGGAGCCCATGCTCCACAATGGGAGGGGGCCATTGTGGTGAGAGGCTCACGCACGGCGGCGGGGAGTGGCCCCCGCTTGCCGCCACTGGAGAGGGCCCGCGCACAGCAGTGAAGACCCGGCTCAGCCAAAAATAATTAATTTAAGAAAATTGTTAAAAAATAAATAAAAATTAAAAAGCTTTACTGCTAAAAAATGCTAACCACCACCTAAGCCTTCATCGAGTCATGATCTTTTTGATGGTGGAGGGTCTCACCTCAATGCTGATGGCTACTGACGGGTCAGGATGGTGGCTGCTGAAGACTGGGGTGGCCGTTGCAATTTCTTAAAATAAGACAATAAAATAAAATATGCCACATCGAATGACTCTTTCATGAATAATTTCTCCATAGCAGGTAATGCTATTTGACAGCATTTTACCCACAGTAGAACTTCTTTCAAAATTGGAGTCGAGGGGCTTCCCTGGTGGCGCAGTGGTTGAGAGTCCGCCTGCCGATGCAGGGGACACGGGTTCGGGCCCTGGTCTGGGAGGATCCCACATGCCGTGGAGCGAGCCACAATTACTGAGCCTGTGCGTCTGGAGCCTGTGCTCCGCAACAAAAGGGACCGCGACGGTGAGAGGTCCACGCACCGCGATGAGGAGTGGCCCCCGCTTGCCACAACTGGAGAAGGCCCTCGCACAGAAACGAAGACCCAACACAGCCAAAAGTAAAATAAATAAATAAAATTAAAAAAAAAAAAATTGGAGTCGATCCTCTCAAACCCTGCCACTGCTTTATCAACGAAGTTTATGTAATATTCTGAATGCTTTGTTGTCATTTAACAATCCTCACAGCATCTTTTCCGGGAGTAGACTCCACCTCAAGAAACCACTTTCTCTGTTCATCCACAAGAAGCAACTCTTCATCTGTTCCACTTTTATCATGAGACTGAAGCAAGTCAGTCCCATCTTCAGGCTCCACTTGTAATTCTGTCTTGCTATTTCCACCACGTCTGCAGTTACTTCCTCCTCTAGAATCTTGAACCCTTCAAACTCATTCATGAGGGTTGGAATCAACTTCTTCCAAACTCCTGTTAATGTCGATATTTTGACCTCTTCCCATGAATCACGAATGTTCTTGATGGCATCTAGAATGGTGGGTCCTTTCCAGAACGTTTGCAACTTACTTTGCCAGGATCCATTAGAGGAATAACTTATCTATGGCAGCTATAGCCTTATAAAATGTATTCCTTAAATAATAAGATTTGAAAGTTGAAATGACTCCTTCATCCATGGCTACAGAATGGATGTTGGGTTAGCGGGCATGAAAACACTAATCATGTTCTACAACTCCATCAGACCTCTTGGGTGACCAGGTGCATTGTCAATAAGTAGTAATATTTTGAAAGGAATCTTTTTTTCTGAGCAGTAGGTCTCGACAGCGGATTTAAAGTATTCAGTAAACCATGTTATAAACAGATGTGCCGTCACCCAGGCTTTGTTGTTCCATTTCTAGAGCACAGGCAGAGTAGATTTAGCATAAGTTTTTAGGGTCCCAGGATTTTTGGAATGATAAATGAGCACTGGTTTCAACTTAAAATCACTAGCTGCATTAGCCCCTAACAAGAGAGCTTGTCCTTTGAAGCTGGGTTTTGACTTTTCCTTTCTAGCTATGGAAGTCCTAGTTGGCGTCCTCTTCCAATCAAAGGCTGTTCTGTCTACACTGAAAATCTGTTGTTTAGCGTAGCCACCTTCATTACTTATCTTAGCTAGATCTTCTGGATAACTTGCTACAGGCTCTACATCAGCACTTGCTGCTTTACCTTGCACTTTTATGTTACAGAGATGGGCTTCTCTTCTTAAACATCATCAACCAACCTCTGCTAGCTTCAGACTTCTCTTCCGCAGCTTCCTCACCTCTCTCAGCCTTCACAGAATTACAGAGAGTTGGGCTTTGCTCTGGCTAAGGCTTTGGCTTAAAGGAAAGTTGCGGCTAGTCTGATCTTCTATCCAGACCACTCAGACTTTCTTCACATCACCAATAGGCTGTTTTGCTTTCTTATCATTCTTGTGTTCACTAAGGTAGCACTTTTAATTTCCTTCAAGAACTTTTCTTTTACATTCACAACTTGGCTAATTATTTGGCACAAGAGGTCTAGTTTTCGGGCTATCTTGGGCTTTGACGTGCCTTTCTCACTAAGCTTAATCATTTTTAGCTTTTGACTTAAAATGAGAAACGTGAGACTCTTTCTTTCACTTGAACACTTAGAGGCCATTGTAGGATTACTAACTGGCCTAATTTCAATATTGTAATGTCTCAGGGAATAGGGAGACCCAAGGAGAAGGAAAGAGATGGGGGAACAGCTAGTCAATGGAACAGCAGAACACACACAACACTTATCAATTAAGTTTGCTGTCTTATATGGGCACAGTTCATGGCACCCCAAAACAATTAAAATAGTGATATCAAAGATCACTGATCACTACAACAAATATAATAACAGCAATGAGAAAGTTTAAAATATTGTGAGAATTACCAAAATGTGACACAGAGACATGATGTGAGCAAATGCTGTTGGAAAAATGATGCCAACAGACTTGCTTGATGCAGGGTTGTCATAAACCTTCAATTTGTTTAAAAAAAAGAAAAGCAACTTCTGCAAAGGACAATAAAGCAAAGCGCAAGGTATGCCTGTATAACTGTATTTCATGTGTTGAACGCTGAGCACATTAAGCAGAGACATGTAAGACATAAACAACACCCAAAGAGACCTAACACTACAGAAAAAAAGATCAGTGACCATGAAGATATACCAACAGAAACTACCCAGAACAAAGAAAAGTAAAAAGACTGGAAAAAATATGAATAGCACATCAATAAGTTTTGGAACAACCTCAAGTGGCCAAACATATATGTAATTATAGTCCCGAAAGGGGGAGGGGTGATGTAAGAGAAAAATATTTGAAGAAATGATGGCAGAATATTTATCAAATTTGATCCGAGAAACGTAACAAAACCCAGGCAACAAGAAACATGAAACAAGCCACATTAAGGCACATCATAATGAAACTGCTGAAAAGCAGTGATGAAAAGAAAATATTGGGAATTCCCTGGTGGTCCAGTGGTTAGGACTCCATGCTTTCACTGCTGTGGGCCCGGGTTCAATCCCTGGTCAGGGAACTAAGATCCCCGCTAGCTGCACCACACAGTCAGAAAAAAAATGAAATAAAAAAGAGAAATCTTAAAATTAACGAAAAGGAGAAGAAAAGATACATGACTTACTTAGGAACAAAGATTACAGTAACAGCAGACATCTGATCAAGAATAATACAAGCCAGAAACAGTGGAGCAAGATCTTTAAAGTACAGAAAGAAAAAAATTATCAACCTAGAATTCTGTACCAAGTGAAAATATCCTTTAGGAAAGAAGGAGAAATAATTTTTCAGACACACAAATGCTTTAAAATACCATCACCAGCGGACCAGCACTACAAGAAATATTAACGAAAGTCATTCTGGCAGAATGAAAATAATACCAGACAGACAATGAAGAGTACTAGACATGGAAAACATGTAGGTAAAAATAAGACTTTTCCTTATTTTTTAAATCTCTCAAAAAGATTCTCAAAAAGACTTTTTAAATGAAAAATAATAACAATGTACTGTGGAGTTTATAACATCTGTGGAAGTGAAGTGTATGACAACAGCAGCACAAAGACTGGGGGGTGGTGGTGAGTGAAAGTATACTGCTATAAGGTTCTTAAATACAGGTAAAGTGGTATAATACTACTTGAAGGCAAACTGTGATGTTAAATATCTATACAGTAAGTACTAATGTAACCACTAAAACAAAATTTAAAAGTTCAGGGACTTCCCTGGTGGCACAGTGGTTAAGAATCCGCCTGCCAAAGCAGGGGACACAGGTTCGATCCTTGATCCGGGAAGATCCCACATGCCTCGGAGCAACTAAGCCCATGTGCCACAGCTACTGAGCCTGCGCTCTAGAGCCCTCGAGCCACAGCTACTGAATCCTGCGGGCCTAGAGCCCATGCTCTGCAACGAGAAGCCCGCACACCACAACGAAGAGCAGCCCCCATTCGCCGCAACTAGAGAGAGCCCGCGTGCAGCAACAAAGACCCAATGCAGCCAAAAATAAATAACTTTTTTTTTTTAAAAGTTCAACTAAGAGACAAAGGGGAATTTAAAATATATATTTTTTAAATCCGTAATGAAAAGAAGGCAGAAAAAGAAGAAAAAAAGGAACAAAGAATAGACGGGACAAACAGAAAACAACTAACAAGATGGTAGATTTAAACTCTAATGTCAGTAATCACACTAAATGTAAATGGTCTACACACCCCAACAAAAAGGCAGAGAATAACAAACTGGATAAAAGCAAGACACAATTATATGATGCCTGCAAAAACAAACAAACCAAAATACCCACCTGAAATACAAAGACACAGGCTATACTACCCAAAGTAATCTACAGATTCAATGCAATCTCTATCAAATCACCAATGGCATTTTTCACAGAACTAGAACAAAAAAATCTTAAAATCTGTATGGAGACACAAAAGACCCCGAACAGCCAAAGCAATCTTGAGGAACAAAAATGGAGCTAGCGGAATCAGGCTCCCTGACTTCAGACCATACCACAAAGCTACAGTAATCAAGATAGTATGGTACTGGCACAAAAACAGAAATACAGATCAATGGAACAGGATAGAAAGCCAGAGATAAACCCACGCACCTCCTTTCTCACCTAATCTATGACAAAGGAGATCAGAATATACAATGGAGCAAAGATAGCCTCTTCAATAAGTGGTGCCAGGAAAACATGTAAAAGAATGAAATCAAAACACTCCCTAACACCATACACAAAAATAAACTCAAAATGGATTAAAGACCTAAATGTAAGGCCAGACACTATCAAACTCTTAGAGGAAAACATAGGCAGAACACTTTTTGACATAAATCGCAGCAAGATCTTTTTTGACCGACCTCCTAGAGTAATAAGAATAAAAACAAAAATAAACAAATGGGACCTAATGAAACTTAAAAGCTTTTGCACAGCAAAGGAAACCATAAACAAGACGAAAACACAACCCTCAGAATGGGAGAAAATATTTGCAAACAAAGCAACTGACAAAGGATTAATCTCCAAAATATACAAACAGCTCATGCAGCTCAATATCAAAAAAGCAAACAACCCAATCCAAAAAATGGGCAGAAGACCTAAATAGACATTTCTCCAAAGAAGACATAAAGATGGCCAACAAACACATGGAAAGATGCTCCACATCACTAATTATTAGAGAAATGCAAATGAAAACTACAATGAGGTATCACCTCACACCGGTCAAAAGGGCCATCATCAAAAAATCTACAAACAATAAATGTTGGAGAGGGTGTGGAGAAAAGGGAACTCTCATGCATTGTTGGTGGGAATGTAAATTGATACAGCCACTATGGAGAACAGTATGGAGATTCCTTAAAAATCTAAAAATAGAAATACCGTCTGACCCAGCAACCCACTACTGGGCATATACCCAGAGAAAACCATAATTCAAAAAGACACATGCACCCCAACGTTCACTGCAGCACTATTTAAAATAGCCAGGACACGGAAGCAACCTATATGTCCATGAACAGAGGAATGGATAAAGAAGATGTGGTACATATATACAATGGAATATTACTCAGCCATAAAAAAGAACGAAATTGGGTCATATGTAGAGACATGGATGGACCTAGAGACTGTCATACAGAGTGAAGTAAGTCAGAAAGAGAAAAACAAATATCACACATTAACTCATATATGTGGAATCTAAAAAAATTGGTGTAGATCATCTTCTTTACAAAGCAGAAATAGAGACACAGATGTAGAGAACAAACATATGGATACCAAGGGGGAAGGCAGGGATGGGATGAATTGAGAGATTGGGATTGACAATATATACACTATTGATACTATGTATAAAATAGATAACTAATAGAGAACCTACTGTATAGCACAGGGAACTCTAATCAATGCTCTGTGGTGACCTAAATGAGAAGGAAATTCAAAAAAGAGGGGACATATGTATATGTATAGCTGATTCACTTTGCTGTACAGTATAAACTAACACAATATTGTAAAGCAACCATACTCCAATTAAAAAAAAAGAGAAACAAACAAAATATATGTATTTATTTATTCCTATTACCTCTCCAAAAAAACTTTTAAGTGGTATAACTTTTTATATCCAAATAGTTTCTGGTTTTCTAACTGTATTATTTGTTCTACAATAAATTATTGTCTAACTATAAAAAAAAAAGGAAAAAATATATACTGTGCAAATACTAATCAAAAGAAAGCAGGACTGGCTATATTATTATGAGATAAAGTAGATTCTGGGGCAAAGAATATTAGCAGGGGTAAAGATGATCATTTCAAAATGACAGAGGAGTCAGTTATCAAGAGGAACCTAAATGTTTCTGTACCTTTTAAAGTGAATTTTTAAATACATGAAGTAAAAACTGATAAAACTAAAAGAAACACACAAATCCACAATTAGAGATTTCCACATCCCCTCCCTATAGTTATAACTGCTAGAAAAAGTTGATAGAAAATCAGTAAGAATATATGTAGATTTGAAAAATGCTATCCACCAACAAGCTGGTCAACATTTACAGAACACACCACCTCACAACAGCAGAATACACACTGTTTTCAAGTACACATGGAACATTTACCCAGACAGACTGTATTCTGGGCCAAAAAACAAGCCTCAATAAATTTAAAAGGGTTCAAATCATATAAGGTATTTCTCTTATCATAACAGAATTACATTAAAAATCAAAAACAGAAAGACCTCTGGATAGTCCCCAAATATACAGAAACTAAATATCAACTTCCAAATAACCAAAAATTTAAAGAAGCAACAGAAAAATTAGAAAGATATTTTGAACTGAATAAAAACAAAAACACATCCAATTTTGTTGTATAGATTAAATGCTTAACTTAGAAAAGAGGAAAGGTCTCAAATAAATACCTCAGCTTCCCTCATGAGAAAAATGGGAAGGAGAAGGGAGCAAATTAAACCCAAATCAAGTGTAAGAAAGAAAATAATAAAAACAAGAGCAGAGATCGAAGAAACAGAAAACAGAAAAACAACAGAGTCAAAGAAACCAAAACCTGATTTTTGAGATAATTACTAAAACTAATGAAACACCAGCCAGACTAATAAGGTAAAGACAGAAAACACAAATTACCAATATCAGGAAGAGATCAGTGACATTATTACAGATTCTACAAATATTAAAAGGATAATAAAGAAATATTATGAATATCCTTATGAAAATAATTTTGACAATTTGGATGAAATGGACACAAACTACTAAAACTCACCCAGGAAGAAATAGATAACCTTAACAGCTCTGTATCTACAGAAGAAACTGAATTTATAATTAAAAATCTCCAAGTTCAGATGGCTCCATAGGTGAATTCTATTTAAAGAAGAAATAATACCAATTCTATAAAAACTCTTTCAGAAAAATCTAAAAGGAAAAGATAGTTCCCAATTGTTATAGTCTGAATGTGTCCCCCGCACCCCCTTCCAAATTCAAACGCTGGAATCCTTATGCCCAATGTGATAGTGTCAGAAGGTGGGACTTTGAGTGGTGATTGGGTCATGAGGTGGATTATTAGTGGCCTCATGAATGGGGTTAGCACTCTTATAAAAGAGATCCCACAGAGCTCCCTAGCCCTTTCAACCATGTGAGGGTACAATAAGAACTCTGCAACTCGGGGTATTTCCCAGTGGTTAAGACTCTGTGCTTCCAGTGCAGTGGGGCACAGGTTCAATCCCTGGTTGGAGAACTAAGATCCCGCAAGCTGTGTGGCATGGCCAAAAAGGAAAAAAAAAAAAGAAAGAAAGAAGAAGTCTGCAACTCAGAGAAGAGGGCCCTCACCCTACCATGCTGGCACCCTGATCTTCTAGCTTCTGAAACGGTGAGAAATAAATTTCTGTTGTTTATAAACTACCCAGTCTGTGGTATTTTGTTATAACAACCCAAACAAACTAAGGCACTAATTCATTCTGTAAGAACAGCACTACTCTCACGTGAAAAGAAAACTACAGTCCAATACACTTCATGAACATAGATGCAAGTATTTCCATTGCTAACAAATATTAAATGTTAACAATAGATGAATCTGGGTATATGGAATAAGGATGTTTTTGTTCTATTTATTTTATCCTTGCAACTTTTTTGTGAGTTGAGAATTATTTCCAGATAAAAAGTTTTTTTTAAAAGTAACAACACATGAAAATACTGTTAGCCCAGTTCCTGGAAGAAATTAAGAGCTCAATAAATGCTGACTATAATATAATCACCTAATTCAACCCCTCATATTATATTTTTTATTTTTTTATAAATTTATTTATTTTATTTTTGGCTGCATTGGGCCTTTGTTGCTGCGTGCGGGCTTTCTCTAGTTGCGGCGAGCGGGGGCTACTCTTTGTTGCGCTGCACAGGTTTCTCATTGCGGTGGCTTCTCTTGTTGCGGAGCACAGGCTCTAGGCACGTGGGCTTCAGTAGTTGTGGCACGTGGGCTCAGTCGTTGTGGCTCGCGGGCTCTAGAGCACAGGCTCAGTAGTTGTGGCGCACAGGCTTAGTTGCTCCACGGCATGTGGGATCTTCCCAGACCAGGAATTGAACCTGTGTCCCCTGCCATTGGCAGGCGGGTTCTTAACCACTGTGCCACCAGGGAAGTTCCCAACCCTCATATTATAGACGATGAAACTGAGGCTCAAAGAATATAAGTAATTTATCCAAAGTCATCCTATTAGTTAATGACTAAAAGTCCAGTCTCTAGGATCAGCCTTTCCCCTACTCCCTGACCACCACAGACACAATTTCCTAATGACTCACTAACTTGTTTAAAACAGAACAAAAACGGGAAATACAGTTCTGGTTCTTTTCCTAGTTATGTCCTAATATGCCTAAAGGAAAAATATCCCCACCACACACAAACAGCCACAAACAGGACATTTTGTGGAACTTCACCAAAAGTTTAAGATGAGAAAGGAGGATAAGAACGTGAGATCTTGGTCTGAGCTAAAGATAAGATAAACAGACTGATCAGAGAGGAATATTAGGAGAGATAATGAGAGACTGTCATCTAGAATATATACCTTGATTCTGTCATGGTAAGAGAAAAGACAGGATTACTATGAGAAAGTGGTAACGTGATCTAGCAGCTGACTGCATGTAGAAGAAGAAAAAGAAGTCAGGAGTAACTCAGGTTTTGAGTCTGGGTTACTGAGAAGACAGTGAGGGTGTAGACAGAAACAGGAAACATAACAGGAAGGATGACTTGGGATGTCAGGAAGAGGACACGAGATGAAGAGAAAGGTGAATCTGTGATACCGGTGGAATCTTTGCATGGAAATGTCCTTTTGGGTGTGCGGATCTGGAGTTCTTGAATTACAGACAGAAACCTGGGCATCTGCCCATTCAGCTGTGATAGCTGGAGATTAGATCACTAGGGACTTCCCTTGCAGACCAGTGTTAAGACTCTGTGCTTCTATTGCAGGGAGCGTGGGTTCGATCCCTGGTCGGGGAACTAAGATCCCACATGCCGCGTGGTATGGAGTAGATCACTAAAAGAAAAGTTGAGGTCTATCCCAAGATATACCTAAATTCAGAAAACAACACTGGGCCACTGCAGCAATTCTTTCCCATAAGAACGGCTGATGAGAAAGAACTGTGCTACAACACAAGGCAATCAAAAGCACTCTGATCAAACTATAAAGAGCCCATTAATGATGTCAACTGATATATCCTTGCAGTCTGACACAGTGCTTTCTGTGAGCGAGGTGAAACAATCTCAGTGACACCACAGCTGCATCACTAGTAGCACCATTCTGACAGAACCCAGAAACTTCTATGTTTTATTGAGTTACACCTGTTTTACAGGATGTAACTGCAAGTGAGCAAATGTGTCACGGATCTTCCAGTGAATATGGCAGACAGGCCTGACACAGCAACACTCGTTTCCCAATCCAAATACACAGAAAAACTGTGCAAAATACAACACATACACAAAGGCAAGCCCAAAAGCAAGAAAGGGAAATTCCCTGATGCTAGAAACAAGTTACCAGGCCAAATAACTCATAGGGCTACTAAAACCAGACACAGGGCTTAGGGCTTGGGACAGGTGTTTTAATGCCTGAAAGAAACTAAGAGACAAGAAATTGAAAATGAGTCAAATGCATAAAATACCAAAAGCCGCGAAAGAACTACACAGGAATAATATGAACTCCCATTTCCAGTCCATGAAAAAGAAGTATGCCATATGCCAGAAGTCAAGAGGTGAAAAAGTCACCTCTGAGAAAATGAAACCCCATTATCACAAGTATGAGTTCCAAAAATCACTGTACCCAAGCAGTCCAGGAACGCCAAGCCAAGAAATTACCCTAACCACAGGAATCACACTACAGACACCTGCCAGGTTCAGCAGAAGCTCTAGACTCTTACAGGGACACCTCCACAACTTGACTCACATAAAAAAACAAATCCCACAGATGATAAACCTATAAGTCAAAATTAAAAACTATATAAAGAAATGAGCCCTCAAAGACAGGAAGGATTTTCAGCAGACACAACAAACAGACAAACTCAGGCCTCCAGATCTAAGTAAAGTAGAATAAAGAGGCTTTTAAATAATTATTTTAAAAATGTACAGAAAGAAAATTAGAAAGAAAAACCACAAGACAAGAACAGGATAGAATGAGAATACACAAATTTCAAAAAGAATCAGGTAAAAAATCTAGAAATAAAAATGTGACTATAAAGCTGAATGCTCAGTCAAAACTAAAGAATTAGTAAACTGTATTCTTGATCTGAAATAATCTCAGAATGTAGCACAAAAAGATACTGATGGAAAGTATGGAAGACAGAATGAGAAGTTTTAACATGGTGAAATACCAATAAATATCAACAATGGAAGAGGAAGCAAGAAAGATTATATTCAAAGACATACTGACCAAAATTGAACACATGAGTTTTCAGATTGCCAGGGTAATTTACTCAAATATACACTATAGCAAAACTGCAGAACAATGAAGACAAGCAAAAGGTAGTAAAAGCAACCAGAAGAAAAGAATGATTATAAACTAGCAACGGACACCAGGCTTCTCAAATGCAACAATGGATGCCAGAAAACAAGGGAATGACATCTTCCTATGAGGGAAAATAACAGTTAACTACAAATCACTACACAAGTAAAACGCCATCTAAGAGTAAAAACAAAGAGGACTTAAGATACAGAAAGGTAGTTTATTACTTACAGATCCAAACTGGAAGTGCTAGATAAATGATGTACATTAATACAAAAGAAAGGAAACAGAGAATGAAGGAATGGGATGCAAGAAGCAATGGTAAACCAATAAATTTGGAATATCTCAACATAAATACTAACTTTTAAACATTTTTTAATGCCTGTCTTTGAGAGAGCTAAAAGTAAGGTGGAACTAGAGAAGAGCATGGGAGAGATGAAACACTGAGAATTAAAACACTTGAAAATGCAATTATCGTTCATGAGGAAAGATAGATATTCAGTTTAGGCTGTGAGTATTCATGGTGAAAAACGTAAAGGTACCCTATATGATGGAAAGAGAATAAATAACTTCCAAGCCAGCAGAGGGTAAAAAAGAGGAATTTTAAAAGCGAGTCACGCTACAACATGGATGAACCCTGAAGACATTATGCTAAGTGAAATAAGCCAGTCACAAAAGGATAAATACTGTATGATTCCACTTATATGAGGTACTAGAGTAGTCAAAGTCATAGAGACAGAAAGTAGATAGAGTACTAATACAGAACATAGACAAGTAAAAAAATATATACTGTTAAAGCACAGCTTAAACACTTAAAAAACTGACCATAATATTAAGCCAGAAGTCTCAACAGAATCCAAAACACACATACCACTTCTTTGACACTGATTTAATAAAATGGAATGGGAGGTGGGAAACACAATAAATATATTTGGAAACTTATAAAAAACCACTTTAATTCATGAATTAAATAAGATTTCATAATAGAAATCTCAAAATATTTAGAACTGAAGAAATATTTTAAAAGTACACATGTTGAAACCTGTGGCGCCAGGTACACCAAAAGGGTACACAGAGTAGATACACTCCTTCTCAATCTATCTGGGTTAAAGGACCAGTTTTGGTTTTTTCCCCCAACCCATCGAAGACCAGTATGTGGTCCCACTGCACAGGACTAGTCCACGTGACTCACTGTGCAAGCCTGAAAACACCCAAGCTGATCTATACACTGTTCTAGAGTAGGGATGAGTCCACCAATCACACTCAGGTGTTGTGGCAATGTCAAATTGCAATAAAAGTTTCTAAACATTCCAAATTTCTGTACTTAGCTCATCACAGATAGGAACAATAGTTCACAAACTGAGAGCAGTCTGTGGATCACACTTTGATTATTACTGGCAATGGTAAATCCACAAAATACAGTGCTAAACATCTGTCAAGAGGAACAATGAATAGCTCTGTAATATGGCCATGTGATCTCCTGGACATACTGTTAAGTAAAAAAATAAAGTGGGGAAAAGTGTGTAACGATGCCATTCTAAAAAAGGAGGATACAAATACAAATACGTTATTTGTTTATATTTCTGAAAAGGAAGGAAAATAACAAAAAATAAATTAAATAAAATGCTTACCCACAGGGAAAAGAAGCAGGTAAAGGAGATTGGAAAGGAGAAAGAATTCATTAAATGAACACTGTGCTGTGTATTTAACCATAAATATTTTACATCATTATATAGCAAAATTAAAATTTATAAATGCAATCTCTAAAAGTAGGTAAAACGAATAAACCAAACTGTGTATCAAGCTGATGGCATAACCACACACAAATGAATTATTTCAAGTGATTTTTAAATTGCAGTGATGTGTTAAATCCCCAGTAAGATATACCTAAGGCCAACAACAACAACAAAAACCCTTTAGAGTATTCATATTGGTGGTGGTAGTGCTGGTATTGTTATTCTGAGATTATTGGAAAAAGCAAATGAGTAATTATGTGGTTTCACCGGGAACCAGAATTTCCACGTAAGAAAGGAGGTATACATGTAAAACTGAAAAAGGTCAAGCAAAAAACCTATAGTCTTGAATTGGAATTATCAACAAGAACTCATGAAACAGTTTATCTTCAAAAAAAAAAAAAATACACACACACACACATATATGGGGCATCTCAAGCAGAGCACAGCAGTTTCCTGAGCTGAGACACGAATCAAAGTTCTGGTTGGCTAAAATGGCTTGAGGTTGCACAACAGAATTCCAGAGACAAGGAAGCTTTGCAGAAAAATCTGCATAGGGTCTCTGCATATGTATACGGTGAAATTCCATTAGGCTGGGCAATGAATGGCTGAGTAATTCCCAGAGGTAATTCCGCCAAACAGAAGGCCTAGAGACTTAGGAGTTAACAACTAGTCAGAGTGGAGGGACATTGTTAACCATGGGAGGCATTTGGTAGAGACCCCAGAAGGGAAGTATCTTAGTAGGAGAGTTAAATCATCCTTAGAGAAAAGGCTACTCTGACCTGCCCTAACAAAGCTTAAAAACAAGCCTCAAAGGGAGTAAACTAATCCAAAGGGAGTAACCTAATGACTTGCCAAAATAAAGCCCAACACTCTTGAAAGGAAGACAGACTGTAGCACTGAACATTGTAAAATTCACATTGTCAGTATCCAAACAAAAACTATTAGATATGCCAAGAAGCAGGAGAATATGACTCACAAGCAGAAGAGTCAACAGCAAAAGACCCAGAAATGACAGAGATGGAATTAGTAGACAAAGACTTAAAACAGCTACTATAAATGCATGCACTATGATCAAGGATTAAAAGAATGAACACAATGAGAAAAAAGGAAGATATAAAATAAGAAAAAAATGGAATTTCTAATGATGTAAAATACATTTTCTGTAATGAAAAATTCACTGGATCAGATTAAAAGCAAATTACATACTGCAGGAGAAAAGATCAGTAGCAACAGAAAGTATTCAAAATGAAGCACAGAGACAAAAGATTGGAAAAAATTAACAGAGCATCAGTGACCTGTGGTATATTATAAAGTGGTCAAAAATACACGTCATCCCAGAAGAAACAGGACAGGAAAAAAAAAAATTAAAGAAAAAAATGGCTGAAAATATTTCAAATTTGACCCACAGATCTGAGTTCACCATGGTACCTCATAACCAAATTGTCAAAACCTATAATACAGAGAAAAATCTTCAAACCTGCAACAGAAAAAAGAGGGACACATGTAAGAATTACCACAAACTTTTCATCAGAAACTACGCAAACCAGAAAACAAAGAATTGGCATCTTTAAAATGCTGGGGGGGTGGGGGGGACCTTTCAATGTATCTAGATAAAATAGCCTTCAAGGCAAAATAAAGACATTGTCACACAAGGAAAAGCTGAGAGAATCTGTCACAGCATATCTGCACCACAGTACTGTTAAAGAGAGTTCTTCAGAAGGAAGGAAAACAGTAACAAATGGAAACCTTGACCTCCACAAAGAAATGAAGAATACTAGAAATGGTAAATATGTGGGTAAAATAAGACGTTTCCCCCCATTTTTAAATTTCTTTACAAGAATTGTTTAAAGCAAAAGTAGTAATGCTTTGTGAAGTGTATAACCTATATAGAAGTAGAATGTATGAAAAGAATAGCACAAAGGCTAGGAGGGGGTAAATGGAAGAACAGCATCACAAGGATGCTGCATTTTATGTGAAATGTATAATACTATTTAAAGGTAGTCTGTGAGAAGTTAAAGATGCATTTTGTAAATAATAAAGCGACCTCTGGGGAAAAAACAGATACAGTTAATAAGCTAACAGTGATGATAAAAGGGAATATTAAAAATACTCAATCCAGGGGTAAGGTGGGGGTGGATAAATTAGGAATTTGGGATTAACAGATACACACTACTATATATAAAACAGATAAACAAGGGCCTACTGTATAGCACAGGGAACTATATTCAATATCTTGTAATAACCTATAATGGAAAAGAATCTGAAAAAGAATAGATATATATGTGTATATATAGCTGAATCACTTTGCTGTACACCTGAAACATTGTACATCAACTATACTTCAATAAAAAAATTTAATAAATGTCTCAAAGAAATATGAATCAAAAATAAAAATACTCAATCCAAAAGAAGGCAGGAAAAGAAAAAAAGGAAAATAGGACAAAGAGAAAACAAAGAGCTAGATGGAAGACTTAATCCAACCTTATCACAGTAATTACACTAAATGTACATGGTCCAAGCATCCTAATTAAAAGGTAGAAATTATTAGACTGGATAAAAATAAATAAGATCCAACTAAAACTATAAAGAAACCTAAAATATGAAAGACATAGACAGGTTAACAGCAAAAGGATGGAAAAAATATACCATGCAAAAACTAATTATAAGACAGTTGGATGGGCTATGTCAATAACAAAATAGACTTCAGGGAAAAAATAATATTGCCGGGGGAAAAAAGAAAAAATTTTACTAAAGAACAAAAAACTTGAATGTAAGATTATACAGCCACTTTGGAAAACAGGTTGGCTGTTTCTTAGAAAAGTAAACAGTAATTACAACACAACTCAGCAATTCCACTCCTAGGCATCTACCCAAGAGGAATTAAAACGTTTATCACAAGACTTGTCTACAAATATTCATAGCACTACTCTTAGTAGTCCAAAGAAGAAAACAACCCAAATGTCCATCAGCTGAGGAATGAATAAGCAAAACATGGTAGATCCATACAATGGGATATTATTCAGCACTGAAAAGGAACAAATTATTGATATACAGTAGTCCCCCCTTATCCACGGGGAATATGTTCCAAGACCCCCAGCGGAAGCCTGAAACCGAGACAGTACCGAACTCTCTCTCTCTCTCTCTCTCTCTCTCTCTCTCTATATATATATATATATATATATACTCTGTTTTTTCCTATACATACACACCAATGATAAAGTTTAATTTATAAGTTAGGCACAGTAAGAGATTAACAACAACAGTAATAAAACAGAACTATAGTAAGACTTATGTAGATGTGGTCTCTGTCTCAAAATTATCTTATTGTACTGTACTCACCCTTCTTCCTGTGATGATATGAGATGATAAAAAGCCTACATGATGAGATGAAGTGAGGTGAATGATGTAGGCATTGTGACGTAGTGTTAGGCTACTACTGACCTTCTTCAAGAGGAAGATCATCTGCTTCAGGTAATCCTAGATCACTAAGCCATGACAACATCAGTGGTTGGATGCCAGGAGGAGATGAGGTCGATGGCTGGTGATCACAGGCAGGACAGCACAGGATGGCTCAAGATTTCATCACACTACTCAGTACAGTGTGTAATTTAATACTTATGAATTGTTGACTTCTGGAATTTTCCATTTAATATTTTCAGACTGCAGTTGACCACCAGTTACTGAAACTGCAGGAAGTGAAACCTCGGGTAAGGGGGAACTATACTGTACATTACAAGATAGCTAAATCTCAGATACCTCACACTAAGCGAAGGAAGCCAGACTCAAAAGGCTACATAATGTATAAATCCATTTATATGACATTCTGGAAAAGGCATAACTGCAAGGATAGAAAACAAATCAATGGCTGGCCAGGAGCTGGGGTCGGGAGAGGAACTGACTACAAACAAGCAAGGGGGTAGTTTCTGGGGTGATGGAACTGTTCTATATCTTAATTATGGTGGCAGTTACACATCTGTATGTGTCTGTCGAAACTCAAAGGACTATAACCGGAAAAGGGTGAATTTTACGGTACATAAATGTAAAACGGAATTTTTAGGGGAGGGAGAAGCATGTTTTAGCAAAAGCATTTACTGGAGCAACTGCATTCAAGACACGTATGGCATACCTTTAAATAGCACTGTTAAAATGCCAAATAAAATGTCCAAACAAATGTGAACTAAAAAAAAAAAAAAAATGAATTTTTTAAAAAAACTCATAGAACTGTACACTAGTACACTGTACACTAGTACATCAAAATGGGTGAATTTTACTGTAGGTAAATGATACCGTAATTTAAAAACAGAACAAAAATACTTATTTACACCCACAATACTCAGGCTGTGGAACAACAGGAATTCTCATGTACTATGAAAGCAATGTAAATTCATATGATTACTTTACAAATTCATACGATTACATACGAAAAACAGCTGTACTACCTAGTCATGATGATTAGGTGCAAAACCTCCTGGTTAGTCCCATTCCTAGCAATGTATACACCCTAGAGAAGCTACCGCACACATGCGCCAAGAGACGTACAAGAGTATTCAATGCAGCAGTGTTTGTTACAGCGAGAACTAGAAACAACCCAAATGCACACCAAGAGCAGAATGGACAAAGAAATCGTGAAATATTCAAACCATAAGACAGCATATAGCAGAAAATATGATGTATTTCAATTAAATGCACCAACACACATCAAGCTCAGAAATGATAAGCACAAAAGCAGCAAGTGAGAGAAAAATACATACAATGTGATTCCATTCACATAAAGATATTTTTAAAGCATGTTCAGCAATACATACACATGTGGGTAAACCTGGAAATAAAAGCAAGGTAATGATTAATATGAAAATTAGAATAGTGGTTATCTTCCACAGCGAGAGAAAGGGATGTGCACAGAGGTTTCAAAGAGTGTAGAGGATGTTCTGCTCTTGAGCTGGCTGGTGGATACAGGAGTGTGCAGTTTATTTCTTAGTTATTATTATCTAAAATAACAAAATTTGCATATATTCTCTTTTGTATAATTTATGTATTTCACAATTTTAAAAAGTTAAAAACAACATATTCTCAAAGTAAGACACATCACACCCAGTAGGTTTCATAGGCATGTTCTACCAAAAAAACCAAATAATCTCTGTCTTAAAGAGACTACTGCAAAGAATCAACGGAGGGAAAACAGCGCAGCTTGTTTTAATACCAAAACACGGCAAGGTTTGAAATCAAAATATCAGATCGGTCACTTACGGATATAGATGTAAAAATCCTAAATAAATTATTCATACTCTAAATCCAACGATGTGTTATTTAAAAGAAAACCATGTCAAAGTGACATTTACCCTAGGAATACAAGGATGCTTGAGCACTGGAAAAAATTCTACTGAACTAATTCACTATATTACCAAATTAAAAGAAATAAACTATGATTCATTTACTCACACAAATACTTACTGAGTACCTACTTTTTTCCTAGGGGCTGAAGAGACGGCATTAACTAAAATTAAAAACTCCTCCCCTAGAGGACTAGTTCTAGTCAAAGGAGACATACAATAACAATAAACAAAACATATATAATATGGTGTATCACACAGTGATAAATACCAAGAAAAAAAACGTAAGGCAGGGAACAGGGGGACTGGGAGAGCTATGCGGTGTGGAGGCATCAGGGTGCAATTCGAGCACAGACTTGAAGGAGGTGGGGGAGCGAGGCATGAAGGTGTTTGGGGGAAAGCACTGCAGACAGCTGAAGCAGCATGGGCAAAATCCCGGAGACGAATAGCGACAGCATGTTAAAGGATCACCAAAGAAGCCACTGTGTTTGTCAAGCAGAGTGAACAAGGGGAGAGAGTAAGAGGAAGAGAGATGGGAGTGAGGGTGGGAGGAAGATGGCGAAAGGGCACTGTAAGCAACTCCAAGGATTTCGGCCTTTACCCTGAGTGAAGCGGGGTGGGAGGAATGACACAGTCTGACTGAACTTTTAAAAAAATTTCCTGGCTCCAGTGTTGAGGAGGGTGGCAAGAGCAAAGTAAGGAGACCAGTTAGGAAGCTACTACAGTAATCTAGGAGATACTGAAAAGACCCAAGCAGATTCATCCCCTAAATTCCAGACAGGCTCAGAACTTAAACCAGGTACATGGCAGACAAGGATGAGGTATGGAATTGAGAACGTGGGAATTGCTAAGTCTACATTAGGAGGAGATGGACACCCTTACTCCAGTACCATACATCTAAGTGACAACCACTACCTACTGCTGCAGGAGACAAGTGAAGCCACAAAACCACAACACACTGAATTTCCCGCTAATATTTAAGAGTCAAGAATAGCCCTCAACCAAAAATCATCAGACATTTGAGTAAGACATGCGGAGTGAAAAAAGACCCACACTAAAGCATATCATCATGGAAATAAGATCCTAAAAGTTTTCAGGGAGAGGCAATAGAAAAAAAGAAGGCGGGCAAACACAGAATATCAGGAATCAATACGGCACTAGATTTCAAAAGCAACACTGGACATTACTTTTTCTTTCTTTTGAGAAAACAAAGCTTACACTTTGGAGGTTTTCAAACACTCCATTCCCTGAAAAAGAGATCCTCATAAACATTCTGTACTACATGTTTCAATTTTAATACTAACAATTACTATTCTGAACCAATTCAACTGTTTGGCATAGAGAACTGCTACCAATCAAGTCATAACAACCTCCTTCTATGCTTTTTCCACTGCATTTATCTAACAAACATTTTTAAGCACCTACTATGATAGATGCTGAGGATATAGACCAGAACAAAATAATACAGATTCTCTGCCCTAAGGCCTGATCACGAGAGACATCAAACAATCACCCAAATAATTATATAATTATAAAGTTGTAAGTGAAAAGAAGTAAAGTTCAGGGCACAACAGGAAAACCCAATTTAGAGAGAAGGCTCCTCTAAGGGACTGAGATTTAAGTTGATACCCATTAAGTTGAGCCAGGCAGAAATGGAGAGAAGAGAGTTCCAAATAGGAGACCCTAAACCTGGAAAGAGCTTAAGGAATTCAAAGAACTGAAAGAAGGGCAGTGTGGCTGAGCAAGGTTTGGATTTTTTGGTAAACACCACAGGAAACCACAGACTTGAATCAAACAGAAATGTGTCATGATCAAATTGTTTTTTAAAAAAACCCCTCTGGCTGCTTTGTGGATTACAAAAGAGCAAACTGGATTCTAAGGAGGCAAAAGTGAAAACAAGTAGACTAGGCAGGAGCTCTTCCAGTAGCTAGCATACAAGGATAGCTTAGACTAAGGTGGCAGTGGAAATGCAGACCAAAAAAAAAAAAAAAAAAAGTAGTTTTAAAAGAATTGTCAGGAGTTAATTTACCAAAGAAAAGCTGGCATAAAGAGCCAAAGAGAAAACTAAAACAAAAGGATTACCTGACTGAAAGGCACACATTTCAAAGCCCATCTAGTACAACTGAATCGAAGAAGACAGCATCTTCCAGAAGAAAATAGACATCTTTTTGGCTCCCTATTCTTCTCCTGCCTCATGATGGACAAAGAATTTGAAGTTATTCTTCCAGAAGAAAACAGACATCTTTTTGGCTCCCTATTCTTCTCCTGCCTCATGATGGACAAAGAATTTGAAGTTATTCTTCCAGAAGAAAATAGACATCTTTTTGGCTCCCTATTCTTCTCCTGCCTCATGATGGACAAAGAATTTGAAGTTATTCCTTCAGAACCTTGAGTATGCATCTCACCTATTTGAGAGCCAACTCATTTGGTAGAAACTTAGAATATCCTGACCTGTCCTCCGGGTGTTAAATACCAACCTCTCAAATAACCAAAAACGTGACTTCATACCATTTACTTAAACTCTCTCAGGCTGTTTCCCCCATTAGTACAGGAGTAGGAAACATCTTTATGTTTCAAAAGACCAATATGAGCAGTATGATGCCTGTCTGGAATATAGTTAGCACTCAATTAAGCATTAGTTTCCATCTTTTCTACCAGATTATCTAAACTAGAATAAGAAGCAACTTTCTTACACTAAACAAGTTCCTCAAACAACCCTCCCAAAAAGTCTGATATGAAGGATTGAGAAGAGATCAAACGCAGTTTTCATACTGGCTGACCATAGAAAAGTTTAAGCATTTTTCACACACAGTCCCAAGGAAGCCTGAAGCACATACAAGCTCCTCATTTTCCTAGAGCCCTGATGCTTTAAAATCACACTTAAAAAATGTTTATAACCTTTTTGTTAAAAATATATATACTGCTTTAGAAACCTTGAAATCATCATCCTGCCACCCCTCTGAGCTACAAAAAATAATTCCAGTGGTAGTGCTTTCCAAACCTCTGTTCCCTGACCTTTATCGTTTACCACTTCATTCTTACAGGGCTTTGAACTTCAGGAGGTAGCAGGACAAAAGGCTGCTCACCTCTTAGGCAAAAGAGCCTGACCAGGGCTCCGTTAACAATCAAGTTCTCTTTTCTCCCTGAGCTTGCTGAATATTCTGTCAGACAACAGAATACCCCATTTTTCAAAGGTGGATCCAGGCGGCCCTTGAGAATTACTCCAATAAGGAAACTTTTACCAACTGACGGGTCAAAGCCTCCATCAAGACCAAACTACTGCTACCATTAACCAGAGTAAATGGTACTGCTCTACTAAGTAGGCCTTCTATGCAGTACAGAGTGGGAAAGGGTTTGCAATAAAACAGTCAGCCTCCAGTAAATACCGAATGCATCACAAAAGAACAGGAAAGAAAAATATCCAGGGCTGACTTACTTTTCACACAAAATAGTCTAGATGCTAAAATGTGAGCACAGGAAGGATCTTCACTAAATTTTCACCCTAGGAGGTTTTCAACAGAGCTCCTGGGTCTGGGAAAGATGCCTTGGGTGCTTGGGGAATGGGATGGGGATGGCAGAATCCATGAGAGATGGAGAAGCGGGGTCTTCATGTTTGTTTCAACCAGAGGAGTTTCACAGTCATCTACATCACGCAGCTCCATTTCATGATATAAAAGGTTTTACACCTGAAGTATTTAAACGGCCAATCTATTTCAACTTCTCAGTGTTAGAGACAAAGAAGTATAAATGGAGATATTCCATAGGACCTGAGGCACTATGCTGGACCCCAGACCTCAAGCTGACTCCAGTGCTCTTACTACCACCGTATACCACTCACTCTGGTACAGAAAAGAACAACCACGATCAGAAATGCCAATATGATTAATGCAGAGGGCAGAAATTCAAACCAACCGCCCATAACTGAAGAGTACACATCTAAGGATATGAAAAGCTACTTTTGCTTAACAATTATAAAAATTTTCATTACAAGAATAAAACTAACATTCTGAGAAATATCAAGAAACTCATAAGACGCTTCAAAAAGATGAAGTAACCAAAGATCCTAAAACCTGAAGAAAAACTCTTTATTCTGAATTGGCATAATGAAAATAAATCAAACTCAAAAGGTAGGGCTGTGGGTTCTAGTCCCAACTCGGCCAAATGCATTTGTTGCAAGGACACATGGTCATGGATAAACCTAATCTGTTAGAAGTTCAGTTTTCTACCTGCAAAATGCAAATGAACCGGATGATTTGAAGCCCCTTCCACAGTAAAATTCTAGGATTCTACACACTAAAAAGATCATATATTTGATAAAGCTAACACGGACTATAAGAGACATCATCTAAAAACGTCACTACCATTATATATGAAAGAAGAAATTCTTTTTTCTAACAAAGATGATGACCAAAGTTCAAAACTAAAAAGCATAACATGATATCTAAAAGATACCTAAAACATTCAAACTGTTTCGAATGGCTCAGTTTCTGCCTTCAGCAATTAGAAGAACCACATTATGGCCACAGCCTGAGAAAGATTTATTTCTTTTTTTTCTTTTTTGCCACACCACGCATGGCATGTGGGATCTTAGTTCCCCAACTAGGGATCAAACCCACGCCCCCTGCACTGGAAGCGTGGAGTTTCAACCACTGGACCACTGGGGAAGTCCCAAGATTTATTTCTAGTGTCAGCAGATTCTTTCACAGATTAACGTAGAATTGCTCTAAAGACAGCAAGAAAAAAAAAAGGGTTCTTAGAAGTTGCCTTGCTGAGAAGAAAAAATAACCCAGAATATGCATATTCTATAATAAAACATATAAAAGAAAGGTAGACTACAAGGAGAACTAGTTGGCTTAAGATCTTGATGATGCTATCTTCTACCTTCCATTCAGCCAATATTTATTACATTATGTACTATTTGCCAGACACAGGAGATACAGTGAAAACCAAGTCCCTGCACTGACATTCAAGTGGAGGGAGGCTAATGATAACCAAGTAACCAAACAAACAAGGTAGGACTGTGAAACAACCAAAACCCTCATAGTGTTGTGGAACTGGAACTACCGTTAGAGAAAGCCTCACTGAGAAGATACTTTTGGACTAACAACCAAATGACAAGAAGTTACCCCAGAGCTTTCCAGACAGAGGGGCTAGCAAGTGCAAGGGCTCTGAGGTGGACACAAGTTTGGGGCCTTTGAGAAACAGAGTGAATGAAGGCCAGGGTGGCTGAAGTATAATGACCAAGGAGAAGGTGCCAGGAGAGATCAGAGAGGTAGGCAAGGGCCAAGCAGGATAGTGGTATGATATGACTTGTATTTTTAGAAGCCCACTTTGCTGATGTGCACCTATCAAAAATCAAAATGGATTCTGGTACTGCCTTGCAAATGACAGACTCTATGATTTGACTGTATGGAAGTCTCCTCAGTATTTAATGGTAATATAAATAGTTCTGGAATCACTGTAAGTGTGGAGTTGTATGTGAAAAATTTAATTGTAGATCTATAAATAACATTGTGAAACTGCAAAAATTACCTCCCTCTCTTCCTCCATTTGCTTTTCTTTTATTTGCAAACAGTGAATTTTAATGGATGGATACTTTAAGTGTAGTCATTTATTTTTTTACCAGGAAGATTTTTTAATACTTTATAAATATATATTCTACATATTAAAAAGATTCAACTGGACTTGTTAATTGAATTAAAGGACCCCCTAAGGCTGAGCCCTATATCACTACATGAGGTATAATAAAGTGCAAATGGCCATGACACCTTGACTTGAGCATCATTCCACAATAAAACTGAACAATGTTCAGATGACTGCAGTCATGCCTGACAGTGAGTGCTGCAGTGACCACTCACCAACCCAGGTTAAACTCACCAATGACACAAACACCTAGTCACAAAAGCAAAGTAGTTCAGCATGAAAGTCATAAAAATGTAGAACACTACAAAGGAGCTCTCACTGGTTTTACAAGGATAGGAAATTCCAAGTGTAAAAAACAATATAAATCCCACCTCTAACCAGGCAATGATGGACACTGAGCTGACTTCAGGAAAAGCTTAAGAAAAGCAATTCAAAACAAGAATTCAAAGCATGGATAGATTTCATCTATCCCACACATCCCTGAGGACTAATTCTAAGGCCTGATGCAAGCATCTACATATAAAGTGTCAAATGTACCATCACATTACCCAGAACAACTTTTATCAGAGAAGGAACCCTGTGGCATGCCCCTAAAGACTCCAGCTTATCAGTAAAGCTTTGGTAACCATAGATAAGGTCACACAAATGTATTCAGAACTGAGAAAACTCCTATTTTCAACTAAGTAGTGGAACCACATGGTTTCTGACCTTGATGGCCCACTAGAAGAGATTTCCAAGCAGTGGGAAGAAAAATACCAAGCCATTCTGCACATGCTTCTCCTTAACACATGAGAAAAACAGACCAAAAAAATGCCACAGGACTTCCCTGGTGGCGCAGTGGTTAAGAACCTACCTGCCAATGCAGGGGACGAGGGTTCGAGCCCTGGTCGGGGAAGATCCCACATGCCACAGAGCAACTAAGCCCGTGCGCCACAACTACTGAGACTGCGCATCTAGAGCCCGTGCTCCGCAACAAGAGAAGCCACCTCAATGAGAAGCCCGCGCACCGCAACGAAGAGTAGCCCCCGCTAGCCACAACTAGAGAAAGCCTGCGCGCAGCAACGAAGACCCAACTCAGCCAAAAATAAATAAATAAATAAAGGCATAAAGAATATTTTTAGAACTAGAAAAAAACTGAATATGGACTATATATTATATACTACCGTATCATTACATTTCTTGACTATAACAATGGTATTGTGGTTATGTAGGATAATGTCCTTGCTCCTAAGACATACATTCTAAGATATGTAGGGGTGAAGTACCAGTACTAGTTGAACACTTTTAAATGGTTCTGGGAAAAAAAGCATACATATGTAGAGAGGGATTAAGCAAATGTGGCAAACCTGTAACAATTAGGAAGAAAGCAAGATAGGTGGGGTGTTCAGTGTAGTACTCCAATTTTTCTGTAGGTTTGAAATTTCTTCAAATGAGGATAAAAAAGGAAAAAATGCACCACCTTGCACTTTATTCAGCAGACCTGGGTCCTCGGGTGATGAGGATGGTAATCAGCTGGTTCAGATTTTTGGTATCCTTTCTTATCCATTCCCAAATAACAATAAAGTAAATGCCTGCACAACTTCTGGAAGATAGCGTGGTGATAATGAGGCAATTAATAAGACTAATCGACACTTCACACTCTCAAGGAGCCCCGGGAGGGGCGGGGGCGGCGGTGGAGAATAAGGTGTGCCTGTATGTATCAATACCATCATGGCAAATATATTAACTGAACAAGCAGCAAAGTTATAAGGAAATTATAATCCAATTTTTTCAAACATCATTAACATAAATTATCATTTAGGTTACAAGTCGCAGAATTTATGGGCTACCTTCACTTTCTCTGTTGCATTTTACTTTCTGTTGCATTTGTACATATCGCTTTCTAACAGGTCAAAATATTAAAAGAGACACGCACAGATAGCACGCACGGATAATCAATCAAGCTAAAAGTCTACCAGGGACTTCCCTTGTAGCGCAGTGGTTAAGAACCTGCCTGCCAATGCAGGAGACACGGGTTCGAGCCCTGGTCCAGAAGATCCCACATGCCGCAGAGCAACTAAGCCTGTGTGCCACAACTACTGAGCCTGTGCTGTAGAGCCCGCAAGCCACAACTACTGAGCCCACGTGCCACAACTACTGAAGCCCATGTGCCTAGAGCCCATGCTCTGCAACAAGAGAAGCCACCACAATGAGAAGCCCCTGCGCACCGCAACAAATACTAGCCCCCGCTCACCGCAACTAGAGAAAGCCCGCATGCAGCAACGAAGACCCAATGCAGCCAAAATAATAAATAAATAAATTTATTAAAAAAAAAAATTATTAAGCATGGACTATGCCAAGAATTCTGCCCAGAGACAAATTACAAGGACAAATGAAACTCAATTCCTATCCTTAAGGTATCCATAGAAATAGGTATTTCTCCTCCCTCTTAAAAGAGAAATGTTCCATTAACAGGCACATTTGTAACACATATAATACACACAACTATAACTATACATAATTACCTATAATTACAATATATATAATAATATATAATAGAAAAATGCCATTAACAAGCAATTAAGGATAAGGAACCTAAAGGAATATCATACAGGGTACCATTTATTAATAAGGACTGACTGTGTCAGGGAGGCATACACCACCATAAAGAGGGGTTAAATCTGTCCCAGGTTACAAAGCTAAATTTTGAACTCAGGGCTCTGACTCTTCCAAGGCTCAGTTCCTGACATTACATTATGCTGCGTTTTAAAGTCTGAAATACTACAAATAAAAACAATATAGAGAACAGCACAGATATCTGAACATAAGATACATCTGATGTGTACCTAAAGATCAAGTTTTATGACCACAGGTTATACAGTTGGTATTTGTTCAAGTGTTTAATTTTTAATTAAAGAAAACAAGTCTATCAAAACAAAACTAAAAGAGAAAAGTCTGTTTACGGACTACTGCAATTTATAACTACATTATGGAAGATTATAAGGATCAGCATCAAATTTTCAGTTTCTCACCATCAACAGGTCAACTATGTCTAAGTTAGGAGTCAGCAAACTACACCCCCAAGCCAAATCTAGCCCACTGCTTGTTTTTATAAATAAAGTTTTATTGGAACACACCCATGCCCATTCGTTTGTGCATTCTCTGTGGCTGCTTTCCTGCTTCAGTGGCAGAGTTGAATAGTTACGATAGAGACATTGTGGCCCACAAAACCTACAATATTTATTTTCTGGTCCTTTACAGAAAAAAATCTGCCAATCCCTGGTTTAAATGATGTATATCACAAATGGTAGAAAAATAATTAGCTTGTTCATTTCAGCTCTATTTAAGCTTATGAACTGAACCTGATTTAAGTTCTCTTCCTTTGTAATTAGTGTCACTTGGTAAATGCTGAGTTTTTGAATTTCCACAAGTATTTTCACATTTCAGTTATTTTCCATAGAGTAGGTCTTACTTGGCTGTTCAGTAATTTATCCTTCACATATTATTACAAACAAAACTATAATTAAGGCACATTTGCAATTACCCCCACACATACTTATCCCTCTATTGCATACAATCTGCAAAGATATAAACAAGGAAAAACTGAATACAGACACAATAGCTGATATGACTAAATAATTCCTAATATTCTGTTCACACTAGAACATCTCAATGTGCCATTTCAGAAAAACAGCATCAGCATCACCTGCCTGCCTATTAGAAATGCAAATTCATGGGCCACAGTCCAGACCTACCAGGTGATTCTTATCAACACTAAAAGTTGAAGAACCACTGCACTAAAGTAGAGTTTATATTACTTACCTTGAGTGTAAAAAGGCTGATTCGGCCAGGTAGTTTATAAAATAACCCCTCTCCTCCTCTTGAATTGGAATGTAGCATGGCATTAAGACATGCAAGAGGGGATGTCCCACTGTAAAAACATACAAGGATGGAAGGTCATACAAATCAATATGTCTACTTACTCAAAGCTCTAATACCCTTTAACTCACTCTTAAATCAAGAAAAAGAGGAAGAAATATAAAAGAAAACATCCCATGACAAGAATTCTACTTTGAAAGTGGCAAAAGAGCAACAAATGAAATTCACATAAATCACACCCAGAGAGCTCTGGGATAAGACATGCTATCTGATATCTCCACTTCAGTGCCTTTTGACAATATGAACCAAACTCTCAAGAAATTTAGAAACACTACACAATGATTTTTCAGGTACACTCAGGAGTTTTGAAAAAAAAAATTACCCAATATTTTTATTTACCCAAAATATTTAAATTTTAATGTTAATTAAAAACAAAACCGAGAGTTTCCTAGCATCTATATTCCAACCTGCATATCATGCTCAGAAACTGCCACATAACATTTTCAACACAAAAACCACAGAATCACTGGTGCTGTCCCAAGAAAATAAGCACACTTTTTTCTTCCAGTTAACATTTTCTAATAAACACACAAAAGGAACAGTATTTCATTTGCTTTTTCTCAGTTGGGAAGGGGGAAAGATGGGTTTTATTTTATATCTACCCAGGAGCAATAATTTAAATTTGAATATAAAAAGTCAAATGGATTTAGTACCCAATAATGCTCAAACATTAAACCAAAAAAAAGAGATAGCATATTAAGTTATATCATGGTCCCTGCTACAACAGAAGGTCGCAAAACAATGACAACTCATGTGAGTTAGCGACTACTTACTAAATCTTAAAATAGAAAAGCTGTCAAAAATACAGACAAATGCCCATTATTAATATTAACTGAGTTTGGCGCTAGCATGTTAGTGCTAGGGTTCACCTGTGCACCTTCTCTTCCCTCTCCCCAGCAGGTTAAATAAATATAAATATCTCAAGTAAAGCCTCTCAGCATTTTTCAGAATTAGAGGCCCTAATTTATGCAAAGTGTTAAAAATAAATTGAGTCTAAAAAAGCCATCCAAAAAAACCCTATTACTTATTTGGCTTTGGAACACACTGGATGTTTAAAAAAAAAAAAAAAATTTCACCAAGAACCAATCTTTAAAAGAAACCTGGTGCAGAATCTGGAGTATCAAGTGGGTGTGCTAATGTCTCTGCTACAGTGGGGAAGGGCATGCTGGCAGAGTCTTTCTTGAAACAGTGTGACTCCTACACACTATACCTCTGTCTACAAATCACAGAGCTGCTCACTCATCACGAGCCACCATGACTACTTCATAATTCCTGTAAGAGCTAGAAGCAGAAACAAGTTAGGTTCTCAACTCCATCTGTCCCAAAGGGACTAATTTACCTTCTATAGGCACAGTGGTCCAACAGCAGTGCAGACAGCAGCATGATGGGAAATAGCCCATAAAAACAAAACAAAACAAAAAAAACAATTATAACACTACACAGTGCATAGGTAGTATTTAAATGGATGTATCTAGACAATCCTGATCTTCCCTCCCCACAAAACGTCAGCTAGAGAATGTTTGAACTGACAACTGGAAAGTGAGGATCTTTTGATCCTAAAAGATCAATTTCAAGCAGCTAAAGCTTAACCAGCAAAATATATGCTGTCTGTTCTGAATCCCAAGAAGGAACTGTGTTGTGCTCTCCTCTTTCATTTTAATTTTAAAAAAAGGTTGGGGTGAGGAGAGAAAGGATTCAGGACAGGCACTGGTTTTTGTTTGTGCCTGCAATTCTTTCTGTGTTTCCAATTTGTTGCTTCTCTAGGAAAAATATATCATAGGATAAGAAAATCAAGGTCACCTCCAAATTTAGTATGCTCATATCATGAATGCCTACAATCAGTAGGGGGGAAAAAAGCCAGTGGATTTTATGGTGATTAGACCACCCTTCTTTGATCCTAAAACGAAGGACTTCGAAGATATGGTATAGAGAGAAGGGAAGTTTTAGACACGATGGAGCCTATCAGAGTCTGTCCCTTCTCTATCACTGAAACTTGCAAAACAGAGTATACGAGAAAATGTGCTGACTCCTTACACCAAAAACAAGCTCCATGTCGAAATTTATGGGAGAGCAAGGATAGGGAAAGCCACTGCACCTCTGATGAAAACAAATGAATGTTTAGCCACTCCCGCCTTCCACCCAGAGGACACACAACATGGGAGATAGTTCCACACCACCACCAGACGTGTGTGTGTGTGTACACATATATGCACATGCGGACTTTCTAATATCACTGCCTGAGTGCAGGAAGACACGTGTCCTATGAAACCCTCACATTAAGCAACAAGAGCCGTACAAACCTCATTTCCTTTAGTCCTTCTGCCTCTATGACCTGCAGAATCTGTTTTGGTGTCATTGGAGCGTCTGAGTAGTTTTCTAGTACCTGAAGAAATATAAATGTTCTGATTTCAGTGTGCAACTTCTATTTACATCCATCACTATATAACATGGGCTACAATTCTGCTATGAGGTACCGCTGCTGACAATTTATTTATTTATTTATTTATTTTTAATTTATTTTTATATTTATTTTTGGCTGTGTTGGGTCTTTGTTTCTGTGCGAGGGCTTTCTCTAGCTGTGGCAAGCGGGGGCCACTCTTCATCGCGGTGCGCAGGCCTCTCACTATCGTGGCCTCTCGTTGCGGAGCACAGGTTCCAGACGCGCAGGCTCAGTAGTTGTGGCTCACGGGCCCAGTTGCTCTGTGGCATGTGGGATCTTCCCAGACCAGGGCTCGAACCCGTGTCCCCTGCACTGGCAGGCAGATTCTCAACCACTGCGCCACCAGGGAAGCCCCGCTGCTGACAATTTAGTCTTTCCACAGACAAAATTACTTCCGAAACTAAATTACACATATATCTTAACTAGTTGCTGAAAGTGACTGCAATTAGATGAAATATTCTAATTCTCAATTCTGAAAACACACAGCCTCTTAGCATACATGTTATGGTATGTGGGGCCTTAGCAACCTTGATTACCGCTTAACTTGATGCTGTTAATACAGTTAAACCATAGAATACATAGTTTTCTACCCAATAACTTATAAGACAGAAATGCATTCAGATTTTCTTTCCCAAGGAACTTTGATTAGTACCCATATATTTTTATCTTTTTTTTTTTTTTGGGCCACACTTGCGGGATCTTAGTTCTCCAAACAGGGACTGAACCTGTGCCCTTGGCAGTGAAAGCACAGAGTCCTAACCACTGGACCACCAGGGAATTCCCAGTACCCATATTTTTAAAATGATGGCTTTTGTGCCACTGGGTTGTGAAATTCTGTTGTTAACTGCCACAGTACATTTTGCCATTTGGCAACATGATGCTGTGATCCTATATGATTGGTGCAAGCAAACAATGAGAAATGGAACATCCCACTTATGTTAGCGACATCTATAACTAAGTCCTGGCAGTAAGGTCATAGTGAGCAGCCGGAGCTCTCTCACTTGAAGAAGCTGAGTTGTTTTAGAAATGTTATTCTTCTCAGGGAGGAAAAAAGAGAGGCTGTCAATATCTCTGTACCATCTCTACCAGTGCAGCTGCTGAGGTTACTCCAAACCACACCAACATCTTGCAGTCATTTAACAACCGTAACAACGAAGTACTGTACTGCTCTGTCACAAGTAAAATGTACAGCCAGAAGCCCGACAGGACTGCTGCGAAGGTTCTCTCTGTGGAAGAACATGAACCCTGAGCACTAAAGGAAGTCAAGTTTTGGAGGAGTAGCTGCTGAAATAAAACCTCTGTCTACCATGGTCCCATTCTTAGCCTCTCTCTGTTCAGTTTTTACATTCTCCTTGGGCGTCATTATCATCTCTCACAGTTTCAACTACTACCCAAATTCTAATAACTCCCAAATCTCTACCTCTAGCCTGGACTGCAGACTGCTCCCCAAGCTTCAGACTCCAAATACTCAGTTCTGTACTGGACGTCCCACGTGCTCACCTACTCTAATTCATCCCCCCCCTTCTAACATTCCTCTCGTTGGTCGGCAGCCTGTCTCATCACCTAATTCAGAAACCCAGGCATCACCCTTCACTCTCACCTGTCCCCCAGTCCCCACCACCAGTTTCTGACCCGACCTGACACAATAGCGTTTTCGCTAACATCCCTGCAACCAGCCCTGCTTTCCTCAAATTCACTCGTACTCCGCTGCCATCCTTCATTCAACAAATACGTGAAATACTCACTTTGTGCTAGGGACAATTCTAAAAATTCACCAGTAAAAAAAGACCAAATCCCCGTTTTTGCAGAACTTACCCTGCTATAGCCCCAGTTCAGTCCAACAAAATAAACCTGCCCTCATCACTTTCCCACTTTAAAGTCCTTCAACAGCAACCTAATTATATACAGCGAAAGCTGAAGTTTCCAGAGAGACCACTAGCCCACTGGAAAAGCACAGGCTTTAGAACCAGACAGACCTGGTTCTAAGGAATTCAAATTCTGGTCTTCTAAACTTGGGCAAGTTACCTACCCACCCTAAGCCTAGGCTCCTTCGTTTGTGAAGGAAGGATGCTGAGATCTTCCTCTCAGAGTTGCTGTAGAGATTAGAGATAATGTATGAGTGCTTACAGTGCCTGGCACAAAGTAGGTGTGTGCTGGCCTGGCGTACAAGGCCCTCACAATCTGATCTCTGCCTGTCTCTCTGATACTCCACAAACTTTATGTTCCAATAACTATATGTAGTTCTACCCAGTTCCCACACTCTCCACCCTGCAAATAAACACACACACTCCTATTTTTTGTTACCAGCTCCTGCTTACGTCCTCTGTGACAGGCCTAACTCCCACTGACCCTTCAAGATTCAGTTCGGAAATCACCTTCCTCCAGGAAGCCTTCTCTGCTCTCTGCCAGACAGTTCAATGTCTCTTTTCAGTGCCCCATAGTTGCACAACACTGATAATTTATCTTCCAAAGCAGGACACTTGAGAGTAAAAGGAGGAGCTATTCATAATTATGCTTAGACAATGAGCAGGAACCAGGATGTCTATTACCATTTATACATCTATGATGGCACTTACCATGCCTGTAATGAAATTCTATTCACCTGTCTGGACCTTCTCCATCCCCAGAAAAACCATAAGCTCCTCAAGGGGCAAACCTTATCCATCTCTGTATTCCAAGAACCTAAGTGCCAAGTTAAGCAGTGTTGACTTGAACAAACCCACAATACAAGCTACTAATGTTCACTGCCACAGATATAACTTCTTTGATACTAATTGTAAGCTAAGCTAGTGAATTTTTGTATGCTAATTTTTTTTTTTTTTTTTTTTAAAGAAGCATGACTCTGAAAAATTAGCTACCAATTATTTAAACAGCAGTCAGGAAGAGCCTGAGAATCTAAGAGAGAGGAAACAAAATCTCTAAAGGGAAGTTAGATCAAAAGATACAAAGTTTTCACTTTTATTAAAACTGTATATGCCTCGGGCTTTTAGTATAAAGACAATTCAGCAGTGTTCTATCCCTAGTCTGTCTTTCTAAAGCACACTTAAAAAAAAAAAAAAAGTATCTCTTCTCCAACTTCAAAGGGAAAAAAATGTTTGATGTAAGAATGGTCAGTCATGAATCAAAGTGAAAGATAAAGCATGCAATGAAGAGTTTCTCAAAGCCAGGGAGAATCCATTTAAGGGCATTCAATCTAAAGGGAAATCCACTCAGCTATTTCTCCCAAACAAATTGTTCCTAACAAGTAGGAGGATTTATACCCACCCAACCCCCAAAAGTCTACCTCCTACATCTAGGAAAAACAAGACTACAAAATGTTTGAAAGAAGAATATCTGCTTCTCAACAACATAATTAACAGCTGCAAAAATCAACCTCCTGGGGCTTACTACACTACTGAAATTGTCCAGAAGTCTCTTCTTTCCTACCAAAATAGTTTTAAAAGGGTTCCTGGTATCACTTTAGCCACCAATGTGAGCAAGGTCGGGAGCAATATGAAACTGCCCCCAAGCAAGTGCATCTGATCACCACTGCAAGCACTCCAAATTCACCTGTCCAAAGAGTAATTAGATCTAATCTACTGCCCTACCATTATAGCTCACTGGAGTCAAGCTTTTCTCTAGCCAGTATAAGCGCTCACAACTCTCCACCACTTGGTTTGTTACAACAATTTTTTTTTCCCCAAATGAGGAGAGAACTCTAAAAGTTCCCCCTTGCTCACCAACTAGTCCCATCCAAAGGGACAGAAAATTCTAAACAAAAAACAATAAAAGACAGGCAAAACTACACACCATATTCCCACAAGTCATCTTTCATGTGTTTAAGAGCACCACAAGTAATTCCAAGTAGGATTTACTATTTTTTAATGAAGAACCACAGAAGTAAAAGAAGAGAAAGAACTTACTGGGATAATCTGGCATGAGTTGAGCCAACGATAAAACAGAAATAGCAACCTAGATACTGGAGTGCAGATCACAGTAAATTCAAGAAACTAAAGAGGCTTAAGAGTGGACCCCAAATTCCTAGAGACTTTCAACTAGGAAGAGCCAACAAAGCTTTGAGACGAGCAGACTTTAGAACTCCGTCAAGACATAAATAACACAGGATTTAAAGGTACTTTCACCTACCTCTAACAAGTAAAACTCTGGCAAGCAAATTTCCTTTTGGTGCCCAAAGTCATAAACACCTGCAGAACAGAAACTCAGAGGAGAATTTCAATGAACAGACTCAACCTCCAGAAGAAAGAGAGCATGTCCTTTTGGCTCTCCTCTACTCTCCTTCAGGCCTAAATTTGTTCCCAGGTAAAGCAACAATGGAGAAATCCTGAAACTACCAAGAGATCCTGAAAGCTAACCAAAGCTTCCAAATCTGACTGAACCTGCAAAAAGTATTGTACTTCAAAATCTTCAAATTTCATATGCCAAACCAAACAAATTAACTGAAGCACAAAACTTCAGCATACAAACTAATTGCTACTTCTGTTTCTTGGGGAACAAATGCCTGGGGAAGATGATCAGGTACACCAGTTTAATTTCTCCTAAAAACCAGTGTTAGTTCTTTTAAGTCAATAACTGAGTTTTACAGGCTCCAAGAAAGAAAAAGGTGTACCAAAGATTTGTAAAAACCTCCAACACATATTTGTCTTTTTTTGCACAACACCTTTGAGGCAGGAACCCTACTTCCCAATAAAATGAAAGATTAGAAGGTTGAGCTTCATTCATCATTAAAAGTGAATTACAGCAATTACATATAAACTACAGGGTGTCATGAGACAAGTATACTATCTGCACTATAACCCTGCTTTATGACAGTTATGAGAAAGTGACATCTCTGAGACAAGCATAACCTGTTACTATTGTCATCAGCAAGATTTTATGAGAACATGTCTCAAAGTGTCTTAGCTTTCTGGGTGCAAATCCAAAAGGAATATATATTTCACTTGCAAGTCCTCTGACACTTTAAGAACAGAAAATTCACAACCCCCATTACCAGGCAGCTTCAAATACTCAAATTACTCTCTCCTTTGCTAAGTCCTCACTGAGCATTATCTTCAGAGACACTTGGTCTTTGCCCAACACTTCATGTATACATGCACCAGAACACTAAGGAATAGAGAACACACGCATACATTCTTTGCAAAGTGTAGTTAGTTCTCTGCAGAGTGCCTATTTCCAGTCTAGCTTGTGAAGTCCGGTCAGCAGAATCTCAGAAGTGTGGTACGTGGGCCACCTGCTTTACAACCAACCCGAGAAGCTGGTTAAAATGAAGATATTCAAGCTCTACTCCAGAATCTCAGACTCAGTAGGTCTTAAGTAGGGCCCTAGGATGAGCATTCCTAACAACCTCCCCAGGTGTCCCCACAGGACACTAAAGTTTGAGAACCAAGGCTCAGGGTTCAAGCTGGGAGTAAGCATTTGCTTCCCTCCACACACCTGGTTTAGATTGCGAAAGCTCAAAATGCCACTCGCGTCCTTGAAACTGGGGGCTCTTTCCAACCCCTGGAGTCAAACGCACCACCCCACTGCCCACCAGGAAGCGAGGGAGGAGCTTCCGACCCTTCCCGGAAACCTAACTCCCCCGAGTGCATAAACGAAGCTTCCCCAGACCCCCTAGAAGCTGCCAAATAGTGGGGGAGGGGAGGCGGGGGCCCCGCCGCCCGGAGGGGGAGGAGCCGGCCTGCCAGCTCGACCCCTCCGCAGGAATTTAGAGGGGGGACGTGCAGAAAAAGGCGCCACCTCCGACCCGGCGGGGGACCTCTCCCCACCCAACGCCTTGGGGGATTGTCCCTTTCCAGCAGGAAGGGTGGCCCGCCCCCTGCTACAGTGGGCAGGGCTTCGCCCCTCCCCCCTCCCAGTGGGGGGTGCTCGGCGAGCCAACCCCCCACGCCCCCCATCGAGCCCCCCTCGGCGGCCCGCCTCACCAGGCGCGCGGCCTCTGCCCACGTGCGCTCCTTCTTCCTCTTCTGTTTGTCCTTCATCCTCCTCCTCCCCGGCGGCGGCGGCGGCGGCGGCTCCACGCGGGACCTCCGGGCGGGGCGGGCTGGGGCGGCGGCGCGGGGCTGGGGCGGCGGCGGCGGCGGCGGTGGCGGCGGCGGGGGGCGCGTGGCGGCGGCGGCGCGCGAGAAGTCGGGTGCGGCCGGGGAGAGGGGGCGGGCGCGCGGGGACCGGCTGGCGCTAGACCCGGCGCGAGGGCGGCGGTGGGGGAGGGGTGGCGGCTCCACGCGCCCGCGCTGCGTCAGTTGCCCGCGGCGGCGGCAGCAGCGGCGAAGGAGAAGGAGGTATCCCCGCGATCGCTAAGGAATGCGGCGGCTCCGCATAACCACGGGGTCAGAGGTCACGGCTCCGGCCTCCGCTTTCCCGCTCTGCTGCGAGGCCAAGACCGGACTGGCGGCGGGGCGGGAAGGCGAGACGCGGCTTTCCCTTCGGCGCCCGGGTGTGTGCGTGTCTGCCGTGGGTGTGTGTGAGTGTGTGTGAAGAGTGAGGAGGGGGAGTGTGGGGTTTTTTTTTTTTGAACAAAAACAAACCGAAAGGGCGGCTGGGAGTCGTAGTCCCGGCTGCCTCTCTGGCCACCCCCGCTCCGGAAGAATATGGCTGAGTGAAACTCTTGGACCACACTTCCCAGCGTGCCCCGCGGCCCGTCTTTTCCGCCCTCCCCTCCCTTCCTCTGCCCCGCGCAGAGCTCGATAAGGAAGGGGGCAGGACAGTCGTTCGGGAAAGGGGCTGGGCGGAGTCTCGCGAGGTGCGGGAACTGGCTGGGGGCCTGAGGCATTCTGGGAGGCGATGCTGGGAAGGGGCGGTGGCCCTGTGCCCCACCACCCTGAGCTCTGTTTAACCCCTTCGGCGCTTCTCGCCTTGGGGCCGCCACGCGGGTAAAGGTGGGGATCGAGAACTGGTAGCTCGACTTCCAGCGCCCACTTTGTGCCTCTCTCCGCCTGAGCGGTTTTCACTGACACTTCTTGTAGGTAACAAGAGACAGGACTTTCCCTTTTGGTCCTCCCCTAAATGACTCACTGCCGCATAATAATGAGACAAAAAGATACTCATACCAGTAAAACGGTTATTTCACGATTGATGAACCTAGACAGTTCCCCATTTCCTCCTGTGCTTTCATGCCGCTATGTATTTGCAGAAGCTGTATTTGCAGAAGCTGCACACGCAGCCTACAGCGTTCATGCCACCTGGTGAACTTGGTGATACGATTATGGGTTGTGTGAAGAACTTGGACTTTGGGGACATACCGGAATGCACCTGAGGCCTTTTTAGAGGCAATACCCTGAAGGGAACACAGAACCTGGAGTCAAACGGACCTAGACCGGAATCCTGGCTAAGCCACTCCATGGCTATCAGCCTAATACCTCACAGCATTATTGAGATTAAAATCAACATAAAACACCTGGCAGGTTGGAAGAGGGTGTGAAGGGGGACCATGACATTAGGTCCATATAATTTGGCTCCTGACATAAAGCAAGTGTTTAATAATTGGTACCAGCTGAGGGGCAATGGGCACTGTACTTACCCTCTCTGAGCCTTGGTTGCAGAGCATGAAATGAAATGAGGTTCAGAGTACCCAACACATAGGTTTTCTGTGCCTATTTGTTGAATCAATCAACATCCAGAAACATTCCTAGCATCAGTCCTAAACTGGGTAGTGGCCAGTTCTTTAAAATTAGGGAGGAAGGGTCAATGGCCACATTTGAAAGTTTTCCCAGGGTGAGGAAGCACACCCTCCACTCCCTGGTGTTAGCACAGTGCTTAGGGAAGATCAACACGTGCTGCCAAAGCCTAACATCACGGAGTTCAGTGCTCCTGCTTCTAATGCTCGTCACCCAGAAGACTTTCACGTCCAATAAACAAAACCCTGCAAAGTGAATAGACTGTAGAAGGTGAAATAGGCATGTTTTTAAATCTTCTGTCCCCTTCTAACTTAACCCCAAGAGGGGGAAAGGAAGAACCCCACCTCCACGACCAAAAAATTGTTTGACCTGATTTTTCACAAAGGGGTGGTGGTGGTGGTGGTGGTTTAATCTACAGCAGACACAGTGACCTTTGACAAGTCATTTGGCTTGTTTCAAATGTTTTCTTCTTGAGTAGCTTCACATCCCTCTGACCTCCAAGGAGTCACTAGAGAAGATTCATTCTAAAATTATCATGTTTAGTACAGGCACTGTGGTTGGCAGAATAACGTCCTCCTCGCCCCCTCCCCCCCCAAAAATGAAAACTATCTATGCCCTAGTCCCTGGAACCTGTGAATATGTTACATTCCATGGCAAAAGGGACATTGCAGATGGAATTAAGGACCATAAAATAGGGAGATTATCCTGGATTATCAGGGTGGACCCAGTGTAATCACATGGACCCTTAAAAAGCAGAAGAGGAATGCAAAAGAGATGCTTTGGAGAGAAGAGGCAGGAGAAGAATCAGATTCGAAGCTCGAGAGGAACTCAACCCACTGTTGATAAAGGGGCCATGAGCCAGGGAATGTAGGCAGCCTTTAGAAGCTGAGAACAAGCCCTGTCAGCAAGTAATGGGACCTCAGTCCTGCGGCCTCATGGGACTGAGCTTTCACAACCTGACTGAGCTTGGAAGCAGGTTCTCCCCACCCCAACCCCGGAATCTGCAGAGAGGAGTCCAGTCCTGCTAACACCTTGATTTTAGCCGCATCCGAGAACCAGCTGAGCCACACAGTCCAGACTTCTGACCCATAGAAAGTGTGAGACAGAAGGTTTTAAGCCACTAAATCTGGTAACTTTTTACAGTAGCAAAAGAAAGCTAATCCAGGCAGGCACCGTGGAAACGCCTTTAAGTTTTTCAGCCAATTCTGCCTGGCTCTCAGTTGGGTCAAGCCATGGGGGAATCCAGATGTGAATGTTTGAAGGTCTCTGCCCTTGCAGAATCAAATGGAAACTAATGACAACATCATAGTTAAGTGTGAAAAGAGTATGTTCAGAGGACTATACAAGATGTGGTAGAAAATTGGCTTTAGTCACTAAACCTTAAATAGCTGTCATTTTTAAAGTTAATGGCACTCATGAGTATATTCTCTTGTCACAAGCACCAAAGACAAACCTATACATTTTTTTGGTGTGTGTTTTTCTTTTTTTAATCACAGTGCTTTTATTTTTATTTTATTTTTATAGTGAATACAGAGAGATGTCAGAGGAGCTAGTTAGAGTAGCAAGTATTAAATTTATTTATTTATTTATTTATGGCTGTGTTGGGTCTTTGTTTCTGTGCGAGGGCTTTCTCTAGCTGTGGCAAGTGGGGGCCACTCTTCATCGCGGTGCGCGGGCCTCTCACCATCGTGGCCTCTCTTGTTGCAGAGCACAGGCTCCAGACGCGCAGGCTCAGTAATTGTGGCTCACGGGCCCAGTTGCTCCGTGGCATGTGGGATCTTCCCAGACCAGGGCTCGAACCCGTATCCCCTGCATTGGCAGGCAGACTCTCAACCACTGCGCCACCAGGGAAGCCCCAATCACAGTGCTTTTATTACAAAATTTGTTTGAAGTCACACAGGTGCCACAGGGCAGTATAAGATAAACGGGACTGATATTCAACCTGCCCTGTTTGGGGGTGAGTCAGTGTTTTCAAACTGCACAGTTATGAGCGAAGCACACATTCAGGAATCTGAATAACAAACACACCACCAGCAGACCCAAGCATTCCCAAAAGGACACATATACCCCTGAAACCTCACTATGAGATAATGCATTGCCACTGGCTTTGGACTTCAGCAGGCCTGGGTTTGAATCTTCTTGCAGTCATTCTCCAGCTGTGTGGTCTTGGTCAAGTTATGAAAACTCCCAGTGACTCAGAGCCATCAATTTAGACAATGGGGTACATAAACCCAAAGGGTGGAATTGGGATTAAATGGGACCTTTGTAAAACACCGTGAACACAGTAGACTCACTGAAGGCCAGCTCTCTTTGCCACCGAGAAGGTTTAGAGTCTGAAGTGTAAAAAGTGCCTCATTTTTATACTTCAGTGAACCTTCAGTGAACCCTGAAACAGAGTTTGCCACACTAACGAATGTTCTCTCCCAGTGACTCTGTCCCCATTTTCAAATGAAGTTGAGGTTCAGAGCGGTCAAATTACCTCCCTCAGGTCCCAGTGAGATCACATCTGCTAAACTTCCAGTGTAGCAGATGATCCACAAATGTGCACCTCTCCTGGTACCTCCCACATTTCATTTCCTTGTATGATTTTTGGTCTAACGTCTGTGCTCTTGTTAGCATCTTCTTGGGGTCATCATCACACCAACATCTGGCACAGTCTTGGCACATGGTAGGCACTCAATCTGGATGACTTTACTCAATAATTACTTTATTGGACAAAGTCCCTAACTACTAATTTCCCATGGAATGAGCCCCATCCAGTATTTCGAACCTGCCCAGGCAGAATTGGTAAACAGTGAGGCAGGATTCACCCAAACAGACCTATGCGAGTTGTAAAGATGCTTAGGGGTGGAGACCTCCTCACCTCACTGTGGTTGTTAGGCACAGAATCTGCCCACGTGATGGGCAGCCCTAACTCAGCTTACCTGCCATTCACCATCACTTAAATCCATTCCTGTTTTTTAGTCTCCCATGAGGCTGAAAAAGTGTTTAAATCCCATTTTACGCCACCAAAATGTTAATAATGGTTACTTCTGGTTTGTGAGACTACAGCCAATTTGGGGGGAGGGTATTTCCTACAAAGTATTACATTTTTTTAATTGAAAAAAATTATTTTTCATCTAAACCACAAAACAAAGCATTTAGATTAAGGTGGCAGATATAATGTTTTTCACTTCTTTACACTTGTCTGTAGTCTCCAAATCTTCTAGAATGAGTATGTGCTACTCATACTCATTTGAGTATGATGAAAAAAATAGATTTTAATGCTTAACAGTGTGAGAACACCTTTAATAATACTTCTTTTCATTTTACTTAAAAAGATTTGTGGAATCCCCTCCCAAATGGCCTCAAAGGATGACCTGAGCTAGTTTTTCCTAAAAGTATAGATAATAACAGCCCTCTGCCTGATTCTTTAAGGTTTTCAGGTGGAGATTTCAGGACCCCACTAAGGAGCCCATCCCAATTTTCAATCTCTCTTAATGCCAGTGAGATGTACTCATCTACCATAAATCTTCCTCGTCTCAATTTAAGACATTTCCTCTATTCCTTCTCTGTGAAGAAGGAAAAGAAACTTTAAAGTGCATTTAAACACCAAAATTTTTAAAGAGTGGTGCTAATTTGATGAAATTGAGTTGTTTCTTCATTTTCAATTTTTTATACTGAAAACATTAACTTACACACTGCCTCAAATGGCTTTTGTCCCCCCTCATCTTTAATGATTGCTAATAACTGAATGTGAAGTTGAGGGTCTGGATAAATGGCTTTCACAGGCCTTAACTCTTGAATATCACAACCCACCATGTGAGCTGAGTAAGAAAATCGGCAGGGCCAGTAAAGCAAAGGCGCTTTCCCCAAGATCGCACAATTAGTTGTTGGAGTCGAGATTTAAACTTAAAACTCCTCATTCCAAATTCCTTCTAAGGCACTGTGGTAGCCAGCCTCCAAAATGCCCCCCACCACATGATTCCCAGCCCTGACATTCAAATCCTTTTTAGTCCCCTCCCACTTTGAAATAGGGCTGAACTATGGAACCAATAGGATATTTTGCAAATGACCATGTGTGGCTTCTGGGGCTAGATCATAAAAGACACTGCAGCTTCTGCCTTGTTCTCTTAGATCACAGGCTCTGGGGGAGGCCAGGCACCCAGTCGTGAGGACACTCAAGCAGCCATATGGAGAGGTGATGTCTACACGGCCAGTAGCCCCAGACAAGCTTTCAAATGACTTCAGCCCTGGCTAACATCTTGAGAGATCAACCTCATAAGAGATCCAGAGCCAGAATCACCCAAATATGCTGCTCCTGGGAACTGTGTGAGATAATGTTTATTGTTTTAAGTCACTAAGTTCTCAGGTAATCTGTTACACAGAACTAGACAACTGAGAAAGACAGTGCCTCCCTTCTGCTTAGTTTGTACATTCTGTGAAAGCTGCTGAAAATCAAGGGACCCTCTTTCTGGAAAAACTTTACTTACACCTATTTATACAAAATTCTTTATAGCATTTCAGGGTGTGCCCAGACCCCCTGAAGCCAATATAGTAATGCTAGTAACAGTAGTACTCCCCCTTTTCTCAAAGGCTCAGAGAAATAAAACCACTTGTCCCAACTTGTGGAGCTACTCTATGCCAGAGCCAGGGTTGAAACCCAAGTAACCTAACTTTGCACATACCTCACACTCTTTGCCACCTTGCTCCTATGATCCCGGAGCCCTAGGTTCAGAACCACTGCTCTAAGCTAAGTAATCCCATCCCTTCTCTAACTTCTGTACCCTTCCCCTCTAATTATAGAAGTTGCATTTCTCTTACCCTATTTTAATGGCAGTTCCTAAGTTATCCACTGCGTCCTAGTTCCCACCAAAGAGACAAAGACAAGGTCACTGACTCTGAGGGCGCCCTGGTCTACTGGGATCACAGACATGGAAACAAATAACTATACACATTCTTAAGACCCACCATCAATTTTGGACAAGGATGAAGTAACAAACGCTGGGAGGGCGGACTTCACAGAGCTGGTGATTCCCTGGTTCTTGAAGGCCCAGAGGAAAAAGGAGTGGCTCAGGGGAGTTCTAGGTAGAAGTGACAGTGAGTTTGATGGGGGAAGGGGGTGGCAGCCTCCACGTGTGTGTGAAAGTACAAGTGTGTTCAGTTGGGGAGGGGCCAGCAGTCCAGTGGGGCAGGAGGACCCAAGGGCAGAAAGGTGGGCTGGGGCCTAGTAGGGGCATAAGGGAGGGACAGGAGGTAGATCCCCAGGCTGAGGAGTTTTGATTGCCTCCTGTAACTACCAGGAATCAACAGAACTCTGATTTGAGCTCAGATACTGACTCTTACCCAACCCTGTGGTCCCAGACCCAACAGCACAGGGCCTGACACAGAGCAGATGCTCTTTGTTTGCTGAATGGATACGTTCAAGCAGGACTGGGTGCTAACACTGGTCTGCAGTGGAGGGGGAGCAAGACGGGTGCAGAGTCGCCCCAGACTCCTCCTTGAATATTTCTTCGGCAAGGCTTTCTCTGCTGCCCTATACTCACTAAGTCCTTTACACTCCCATAGCATCCAAAGCTTCCTTCAAAATGTAATGAGGAAAAATATAATTCACTCTTGACATTAATAATGACTTGCTCAATGTCTGCTCCCCAATTAGACTGTCAGCCAGATAAGGTCAGGGACTGTGGGCCTATTTACCGTCCTGCCCTCTGTCCTAGAAGAGAGGCTCTTCTATCCCAGAAAACAGTAGTACAGCATGGGGCACCTTCTTTAATTGGCACTGATAAGTTAGTACTGATACAAGCCCTGTGCTGAGCCCTGGGGACTAACAGTCCAATTAGACACAGTTCCTGCATCATATAGATGGATTTCAAGTGATGGCAAGTCAATGTGGGAGGTGCCCTAGTGATAGAAACCTGGGGTGCTCCTGGAGCTGAGGGAAGGGGATATCTCAAAGCTGACACTATGTAGAGGAGAAATTATTTCCCAAATCAACAATTATAGCTACTCTGGGTGCAAAATAAACATTTAAAAATTAATGACTAGGGCTTCCCTGGTGGCGCAGTGGTTGAGAATCTGCCTGCCAATGCAGGGGACACGGGTTCGAGCCCTGGTCTGGGAAGATCCCACATGCCACAGAGCAACTGGGCCCGTGAGCCACAACTACTGAGCCTGCGCGTCTGGAGCCTCTGCTCCGCAACAAGAGAGGCCGCGATAGTGAAAGGCCCGCGCACCGTGATGAAGAGTGGCCCCCACTTGCCACAACTGGAGAAAGCCCTCGCACAAAACGAAGACCCAACACAGCCAAAAAAAAAAAAAAAAAAAAAAAAAAAAAATCAATGACTAGATACAGAGAATAGACTGGTGGTTGCCAGAGGTGGGGGTGTGGACAAGATGGGTAAAGGTGGTCAAAGGTACAAACTTCCAGTTATAAAATAAGTCCTGGGGATGTAATGTACAGCGTGGTGACTATAGTTAATAATACTGTATTGTATATTTGAAAGTTGCTAAGAGAGTAGATCTTAAAAGTTCTCATCACAAGAAAAAAAATGTATAACTCCATATGGTGATAGATGTTAACTAGACTTATTGTGGTGATCATTTTACAATATATACAAATACAGAATCAATATGTTGTACACCCTAAACTAATATAATGTTATATGTCAATTATATCTCAATTTCAAAAAAATGAATAACTTTCTTATGTACTAAGAAAGTCACATTCACAAAAACAACAACAACAAAACTTACACCATCTGGAAATAAAGTTAATATAAAATCACACATCTTATATGAAGAAAACTATAAACTCCACCAAGGAGCATAAAGTCTTAGATCAATAAAGAGCACAGCTTGCCTCAGGCTGGAAGACCCTATAACATGTGGATATTCATTATCTCAAAATTAGCCTATCCAGTAAATGTCATCCCAATCAAGATCCCAGTGAGATTTTATTGTCAAAGTGATCCTAAAATTCAACTGGAAAAATAGATGCATCGTTTTCATAACAAAAAGACTGAACATTTACTGACAACTTGCCATGTGCCAGACTCTGGCCCAATGACTTGCTATGCATCATTTCATCTCATCTTCACAAAAACACTGTAAGGTAGATACGGTTACTATTAACTTTAGACAGATGAGGAAGCAGAGGTTCAGAGAGAAAAAAATAACTTGCCCAAGATTACACAGCTAGCAGATGGCTGACCTGGGATTAAAGCTCAGGCTGGCTGAACGAACCCAAACTCTGCGAATTTAACCACTCCGCCATACTGCCAAAAGAAGTTTGAAGATTAATGAGTTGGGACTTGTTCTACCAGATATTAAAATGCATTAGGTAGCTACATCAACTAAAACAGTACAGTTTTGACAAAGGAACTGACAGACCTATTAAACTGAACAGAGTACAGAAATAGAGCCAAGTGCATAAGGAATTTCAGTGTACAGTAAAGGTAACATTTCATATTGGTGGAGAAAAGATGGAAGTCAATAAACAGAACGGGACCACTGGGTAGCCATTTGGAGAAAAATTAAGTTGGAGCTCCATCTCCCTCCCTAAATCTAAATTCCACCTCTTAGATAAAAGATGTACATGTTATAAAAGAAACAATAAAAGCACTGGAAGAAAAAAACAAGTGAATGTTTTAATAATCCTGGAACTGGAAGACTTTCTAAGCATGTTATAAAAGTTTTTAAAAAATCCGTCCAGTAAAATCAAGTCAAGATTTGACTTTACAAAATTAAAACTTCGTATGTGGCAATAAAATACCACACACAAGGTTAAAGACAACCAATGAAGTGGAGGAAGATATCTGTCACATACATGACAAAGAGTTAAGATTCCTAATAAACAGGGACTTCCCTGGTGGTGCAGTGGTTAAGACTCCGTGCTCCCAGTGCAGGGGGCCTGGGTTCGAACCCTAACCAGGGAACTAGATCCCACACGTGTGCCACAACTAAGGAGCCAGCGAGCTGCAACTAAGGAGCCTGCCTGCTGCAACTAAGACATGGTGCAACCAAATAAATATATAAATTTTTTTTTTAAAAAGCTTCCTAATAAAGAGTTTTTAAAAGTCAATAGGAAACACCTGAATTAGAAAAACAGTCAAATAACAATGGCCTAAAAAGGCAATTAACAAAAGAAGAATCACAAACAGAAATAAATACTTGAAAATATTTTCCACCTCATTAGTAATCCTGGAACTACAGATAGAAACAAAATTGAGATACCATTTTTCAATAGAATTGAAAATTTTCAGACTGGAAAAGGTTAAAAAGATTGGCAGAACCTAGTGTTAACAAGGATATAGGGAAATGGGCATAATTTATGCACTGCCAGTGGGAGTGCAAATTCATATAGGCATTTTGGGAGGCAGTTTACCAATATGGGACAAAATTATAATGGGAAAACCCTTTGATCTAGTAATTCATTTATAGTGATTTATCCCAGGAAGGAAATTAAACAAGTGAACAATGATCTATATGTAAGGTTGCTTTATACAGTATTGTATAAAACAAAATAATCTGAAAATGACTTCAATGATTATCTATAGCATTAAATAAATTCTGGTATTCCATACAATAGATTACTAGGAAGCCATTTAGAATAATAATATAAATCCATATTTATTAATTGGACATATGTCCATAACATATTATTGAGTGAAAACAGGACAGGTGTGTTCTATGGACCCATATATATTATGAAGGTCGAACTAAAAGAGTTTGCATAAAGAGATATCTAAAAAACTGGCTATCAGCTTTAAGAAATAGAATTTCCAGTGATCTGTAATTACTTCTTTAAGTGTTTTTGTATTGTTTGAAAGTTTTACCATCAGAATATATAATTTTTATAATCAGAATATTCAATAAAGCTTGCTATATTTTGATTTTGAAATAGCACTTAACACTTATTATACAACCTAGGAAATTTATATTATCACATTTATCATATATCAACATATATCAACCCTACAAGGAAGGTATTATTCATTCATTTTACAGGAAGGGACACAATCCAAGGCTCAGAAAGGTTAAGCAACTTGCGATGAAAGTATCAGGATTTGAACACAGGTCTGGCTGACACACGAGCTCTTTCCATAATGCTGCACTGTTACTAATAATTAATACTGCTATTAATATTTAATAATATATGCCTCTTATTGTATGCCTATTAAGTGCCAGATCCTTGATGGATGTTTTCTTTAATCCTTCCAGCAACTCTTGAGAGCAGCAGGGTGGGTATTAACCCTCCTACCAAGGTGCAATAGCTTGCTTCGGGTAATAAGTGCTAACCCAGGTTTATCTAGCTCCAAAACCTCCCTGCTCCGTTTTGCCACATTTCCTGCTGATCCGGTAGAACACTGTCTTACCCTTGAGACACTGTTTGCCCTGAGGTCTTTGCTCTTCTACATGTCCTTACATCTCCATCTTGTAGCTCTTTGGATAGATTATAGTGCTTAAACAGAGATTATGTATTTGACCATAATGCAAATGTTTACTTTTACCATGCAGTATTTAAACAAGAATGTGTGAAGTCTTAGTTTATCTGCTAATTTTATCACTCGGCTCAGAAGCCTTGGGGTCTCCCTGGGCAGACTAAAACCAAGGCAGCCAGTCTCCTACACAGTCTAGCCCAGAGTGCCCTGGGCTCCCTCCATTCACACTCCTGACCACGCCCCTCCTGGGTTTTTCAACATAAAAGCCCCAGCATCCAGCAGCAGGACTGGCCCAAAGTGGCATTCAGTAAACGCCAGCTGAAGGGAGGAAAAAAGAAAACTCTACCATGAGAGACAAAGATCTCAACCAGGCAACTCAAAAGGGGCCTTGGAGGCTGAGTGAAATTTAATTGAGTGGAGATGAGGGTAGGCTTAGACGAAGGCAACATGCTCGCAAAGTCACCTGGAGACCCACCTCCATGCGGTGCTGTCCAGCGTTACAAAGTGCTTTCATATAATAATCATAACAGCTACGTTGACAGAATGCTCGCCACATGCCAGGCGCCAGGTGCTTTACACATCTGCTTTCTTATTCATGTATTTTATTTATTATGATTGTTATTGTCTTTATGATTAATATTTACTTTGTCTCTCTCCACTAGCTCCACACAAGCTCTAGGGGAGCAGGGATTTTTTTCCTGTTGTGTTCAAAACAGTACTTACTACTGAATAGGTTACTGAATCCTCCACAGAGCTCCACAAGGTAAGGAGGATTTTTCATCCCCACTTTACAGATGAGCAACCTGAGGCTAAGAAGGGACAAGTGACTTTTCCAAAGGTAGAGATCCAACAAGAGGACAAGACTAAAAATACATCCATGGTCTCTCTCTCTCTCTCTCTCCCCATTACCCCTGCAACAGCCTGGATTCAAAAATGTCAATTTCTGGCCTTGACGTTGGGAGCCGCCACCTGCCTGCTCCTTACTTGACTAATAATGATAGCCACTCACTGAGTACTTGCTACAGGCCAGGCACTGTTCCCAGTGCTTCACACATTTTGACTCAGAGCGACTTAGGAAGTACTTGCTATGATGCCTTTCTGGTAGTTGAGGAATCGGAAGCCCCAGGGAGGTTAAAAAAAACTTTGCAATAATCATACAACTAGTCAATGGTGAGTTCAGAATTCACAATCCAGCAGTCTGGGTCCAGTGCCCACGCGTTTCACCACTGCCCATGCTGCCTTCGTAAGGTGGCAAAGCAGGAGTCAGAGCAGTGGGGGAGGGCTGGGATTTCCGGAGCACTTACTAAGGCCAAGGCCACTCGGCCTGGCCTGTTAGGCATGCTCTCCTGTATTCTTTTCACGTTCTCTTTTCAACCTCACAATCACCCTGTGAAGTTACGGATGAGGAAACGGGGAGTTCTGAGACCCTAAAAGCACCAGACAGATGAGATAGAGAGTAGATTAGTGGTTGCCTAGGGCTGTGTGGTTGGGAGGAAATAGGGAGTGGCAGTTAATGGGTACTTTTGTGGGTGATGAAAATGTTTTAAAATTGGTAGTGGCGATGATTGCACAGCTAGGTGAATATACTAAAAACCAATGAATTAGACACTTTAATGGGCAAATTGCGTGGTAGGTAATTATATCTTAATAAAGCCTTTTATCTTAAAAGCGGGCCGGGGGGGCACATGGAAGGAAGTGGCAGAGGTGGAATTTTCACCAGCTTCAGATCAAAAACTCTGGAGCTACTGTTGCCTCTTCTTTGTCTCTCACCTCTCACATACAGTTATCAGCAATCAGCATGCATCTTAAGACATGTTACCACTTCTCTCCGCCGTTCCCACTGCCTGGTCCAAGCCACCACCTCCCCTCCCAACCACCGCACCCCTTCTAGGCAGTCTCCTTCCTCTCCCCTTGCTCCCTCTGCTCTGTTCTCCACAGCGCAGCCAGAGGGATCCTTTTAAGCATTCCTGTCGGATTTCCCTCTCTTGCTCTCCACCTCTTTTGCTTAAAAGCCTCCAATGGTCTAAAAATAAAGTTCACTTACAATTCAGCCTTGGTCCCCCCCCACCTGTCCAACCCCACTGCCCACTAGCCACACTTTGCTGTCCCCAAACACAACCCCACCGCCAGGTCTCTGCACCGTGGTTCCATTTCCCTGGAATACTCTTCCTCCCAGTGCCAGATACCTACACGCTTGCTCCCCAGTTTCACTCAGGCCTCTGCTTGAAGAGAGCATGTCACCACTGCAGAGAAGCCCCGGCCGACCTCCCAACCTCCCAACCTCCCAACCTAACCCAGCCACCACCCCCAGCTCTTCACTCTCTAACCCCTGCCCTGCCTTGCTGTCCTTCAGGGCACCTCTGACCACCTGACAGTCCATTCTTCTTTGTTAACCATCTGTCTCCCCCACTAGAATGTGCCACCCCTGGGAGCAGGAGCTTCATCCTGGATCCCGAGTACTAGAACAATGCCCACAACATGGTAGGTACTCAGAAGAATGAAGAAAGGAATCTGGCGCTAAAGCCCTGGCTCTTCTCACTGCCCCAGGACAACCAAGCAAAGAAGACGGATGACTGCATTGAACACACCCCCCTCGGAAATCTGCGCCCCCCGCCCCCCGCCCCCAAGCACGCTCTGAGCGCCGGATCTGAGCCACGGATCACTTTGAATTGTACGTATTTGTGAATGACGATACCTCCCTACCAGAATGGGAGCTCCGGAAGCCCTGAGCCATATGTAGCCCATGACATCTGGCACAGAGTTTGAACAGCATTATGTAAGTCTTTTGTTCACTGGCCAAAGAAGATGAATTTCAAAACCAATGGCAGAAGTTTAATTTCTCTGTTCTTAAACGTAGCAAAGAAACCACCTTCCATTCTGCTACCCTGAAAAATGCCTCAGCCCCATTCCTAAGGAACCAAGCCACAGTCAACCCTTGGAATGCCTTGGGTTCTGAGCTGTGCCAGGGAAAGCTCCTTGCAGAATGGAATTTGCCAACGGAGCCCAGAAAACCTGTGTGAACAGCAGGCAAACTTAAAGGAGCACTTAGTGAAATTGCTTCCTGTTATCTCAGAGAGAAATAGTAGCATGAGAGGCTGGCTTAAGGAGAAAACGCTGGAGTGCAAGAAATAGGGCTGGGCGTCACCCCCGCCCCCGACAAACACCCCCAAAAGCCTCCGAGGGCTGCCCCTCTATCTACAGGCTGTGCCTTGGAGTTGAACCCCTTCTCACTCTCCACTCCCAGCACTCCAGGCCTCGGGTTCCCCAGCATGAGCCCCGTGTCTCGTTCATGCTGTTGCCTTCGTCTGGCATGTCCTTCCCTCCTCTCAGGCAGGTGAAACCCTACCCAATATTCAGGAGCACTGCTCAAATGTGACCTCCTCTGTGAAGTCTTCCTCCACCTCTCCTGTCCTGTCACTCCTTCCTCTGACAGAAAACACTCCGTCCTGAGCTGTGGGTGTCAGCACCGATCCAACCATCTGATCCATCTAAGTGTCAAACCTAAGAAGACAACAGGACATGCCCTCAGGGAACTTATTGTCTAGTGGGGGAGACCAACGCAAAGAAATACATTCATTGCAAGTTGGGGAAAGGGCTAAGAAGGAAGCACGGTTTATTTAGTGAGAGACACCACACAGCCAGGTGGAGATGGGGGGAAACCAGAATGGATGGTTGGGGAAGGCTTCTTGGAAGAGATGACGTTAAACTGGTACCTGATCAATGAGTACGAGTGAGCCAAGCAAAGAGTGGAGAGAAATTTCCAGAGAGAGGGCACAGCACATGTGAAGGTGTCACGGCATGAAAGCGCTTGGCATAACCCAGAACCAAAAGGAGGCCCGGGAGAGCAGCGGGAGGAGAGGAGGCCGGCCTTCTCGGAGGTCCTAACCACTCTGAATCACCGTCCTTCGGTGTTTTTGTCTCTCCCCGCCTCAGAAGGGCTGGAGAGCATTTCACTCCTCTCTGTCTCCCGTGCAGAGCAAGACACCTGGCACTCAACAAGCATTCAACAAGTTCCTGTGGGCTGCACTGTCCCCAGCCACGCGGGTGAGCCACCTCGCTCTCTGCCCGTTGCCCCGCCCCAAAAGCCAGTCCCCCGTCAGCTCGCCTAACCGAAGCACCCGGGGACGGTTTACCACAGGCTGCTGATAGAAACAGAGGATGAAACAGGAGCAGCTGTGAGAGCTACAGTTACGTCCTTGATAAATGCCACCGACAACCCAGTTGGCAGATGTGACCACCGCATAGTCCTTGGAGACCAGATTCTCAGGGTAAAATTCAATCAGATGGCAACTCTAGTACAAAAGGACCTGCCAAAATCACGCGCCCCGAGACAAAATACCAGTGTGAAGTTCAAAACAGTTTCCAAGGTCAACTGTTTTTATTCACAGTACTTCTGATGATGAAATGTATGGGTTTTCTCCCTCCACCCGATAATTAAGTCTCTGATTCTCCAGACACCAAGTGGGTGTCCTACAATTCAATTCAGTACTGACACTAACTCCCAGTATTTAAGGACTCGGTCCCACAAGACTGCCCCCACTTCAGATGCTAGTCCAAAGTCCCAGGTTGCCACCTGTACCTCTGACCAACCAGCTGTAACTGTCGAGGGTTTCCACAGTCCTGTCCTCAGGTTAAATAATTACTAGAATGAATGGCTCACAGAACTCAGGAAAGCACTGTAGCTACTATTACCAGTTTACTATAAAGGATGCAACTCAGGAACATCCAAATGGAAGAAATGCATAGTGCAAGGTTGGGGAAAGAACACGGAGCCTCCGTGCCCTTTTCGGGCATGCCATCCTCCCAGCACCTTCGTGCATTCGCCAACCTGGAAGCGCTCCAAACCCCCATCGTTTAGGGGCTTTTATGGAGGTTCCATTAGGTAGGCACGATTGATTGAATCATTGACTATTGGTGATTAACTCAATCTACAGTTCCTCTCCCCTCCCTGGAGATCAGGTTCCTCTGGCAACCAGCCTCCATCCTGAAGCTATCCATGGGTCACTTTATTAGCATAAGCTCAGGTATGGTTGAAAGGGGCTTGTTAGGAATACCAAAAGGTACTCTTATCACTCAGGAAATTTCAAGAGTTGTAGAAGTTTTGGGGGGATAAAGACCCTACATATTTCTTACTACATCACACAAGGTTTGAGTAGTTTCTTGATTTTTTTTTTTTTTTTTAAACAACCCGGAAGATGAGAAGACAACTTGGTGAGTCAGCAGGAATTTCCAAGTTGCCCGGCAACCCTGCCCTGTACCTCCCCTGATATTTAGCCCCTGACCCACCCAGATTTCTGCCACTTTCAAGAACATACTCATAATTCTTCAAATCACACTCTGAACCCTTGCTTTCTGGCTAATGAGTTTTGATCTGTTCTCAACCAATAATTATACAAGCTAAGCTAATCTAACTCATTTTGGAAAGAAAGGGGGCTATAGGGATATTACACATAGTTTGAGGCCATCTTATGAAGAGTTAAGAATCATTTGCCTGATCACATAGGCCACCGTCTTCTCTGTGCTCTTTACATTTCTTGTTGGTATATATATTTTTAAAGTCCTCTACTAAATTCTATTCTATAGTAGTTCTCCATGCTTCCCCCTAGTGAGGGTAAAAAAGGACTGCAGATAACTTCCTGTGAAATTCTACTTGTCTGTTACACGAGGCCTTCACAAACGTTGTTCCCTCTTTAAACAAATTCCCTTCCTTACTTTCTTGTCCAGATAACTCCTTGTCCTCTAAATCTCACTTTATGCCATTACTCCAGAAAGCCCTTCCCTTCTTTACTCGCCCAATCTAAATTAGGCCCCTATTACTCTCTCATAATGTCTTATAATATCACTTCACGGCATTTGTCATGATTTGTAATTATACTTTTGTGTGCATTAGGTTACCATTTACCCTGCCTCCCTCCCCATTAAAGCACAAGCTCCATGCAGGCAGGGACCATGTTGCTCACATCTCTATATCCAGTGCCCAGAACAGCATGGCACATAGTAGGTACTCAACATGTATTTGTTAAGTGATTAGCAGATTTTCTATAGAGGCCTAGGGTTTTCTAAACATAATATGCCCAGTACTAGCTTCTAGTTTCTTAGGATACAAATTGTTCATGGTGTCTTCTGAACACAGGGTCCTGTCACAGCAATAACCATATTTTATTATTTTTATTATTTTTTGGCCATACCGCGTGGCTTGTGGGCTCTTAGTTCCCCAACCAGGGATTGAACCCGGACCACGGCAGTGAAAGCATGGAGTCCTAATCACTGGACCACCAGGGAATTTCTAATAACCACATTTTAAAATGTCTGCTCTCATCCACATACTTGAGTACTTGTTGCTTTAAATGTAATGCTAATCCTCCACAATGGCCCTGCCAGGTGGGGATTACTGGCCCTATTTTACAGACAAGGACCCCAAGGTTCAGAGAGGTAAACTAAATTCCTCATAGTCACACAGCTAGTAAGCAGAGGCACAACCAGGATTCAAGCCCAGCTCGGAGTCCACGGTCTGAGCTCCTTCTACTGAGTCCCCACTCCTCAGACAGGGTACATGACCCCCAGGGGGACACGCCAGCAGGCCTGAGCATATGAGAAACCGTAAGACCAACAAGTGGCCCACTTCTGGTATTTTTTCTCTTGATGGTAAATAACATGAAATATTTCTGTGTTAAAAAAAGATATAGGGAGCTTCCCTGGTGGCGCAGTGGTTGAGAATCTGCCTGCCAATGCAGGGGACACGGGTTCGAGCCCTGCTCTGGGAAGATCCCACATGCCGCGGAGCGACTGGGCCCGTGAGCCACAATTACTGAGCCTGCGCGTCTGGAGCCTGTGCTCCGCAACAGGAGAGGCCACGATAGTGAGAGGCCCACGCACCGCGATGAGGAGTGGCCCCCGCTTGCCACAACTAGAGAAAGCCCTCGCACAGAAACAAGGACCCAACACAGCCAAAAATAAATTAATTAATTAATTAAAAAAATAATAATCTGTTAAAAAAAAAGATATACATTTTAAAGTATAATATGTAATAAATTTAAAGAAACATAAAAAACAAAACACAGAAATTAAAAGAAATTTCATGCCTGTCTCAGGAACCTTCATGGAAAAACACGAGAAGCACTCGTCACTCTTTCTTCATTTCATGTCCCTTTACCTCATTGCTATATTTTTAAAATGCCAACATTCCAACTCAATCTTCATTTTCCATTCCCACCCTCCTTTCACTAGAAAAATTCAAATGTTTAAAGAAATTGGCAGTGTGTCAGCCACAGGCAAGTCATTTTCAAAAACGTTAGTCATTTATGAGGACACCTTTTTGTAAGTACAATAAATCTGATTGATTTTTATTACACATCTTAGTTTAGAATCACTTTTACATTCCTAGACAAAGAGATGATACAAATAAATATCAGTTGTAAAATTAGAGCCCCAAGTATTGGCATATTCTTTGTCTAAAGGTAGCCAAAGAGAAGGTCAAGATCAATATTAACTCCAAGGAGCCATAAAGCCCACCGCCTCCTGCCTGCCCCAGGATCACTCCTTTCATAATTAACCTCAAAAGCATTTCATTCAAGAAAAAAGGGTGGGGAGAAGGGGGGCAGATTTCTGAACAGTACAAGACAAAACCTTGCATGACAGACAATAGCCAGGCCCACTCTTCTTATCCAGGTCCCTTTGAGCATTCCGATTATAGCTTTTAGAGAATATTAATAGCCCCCTTTTCGTCCACTGATGGCGCTGAGATGGCCCAAGGCGTTGTTAGCAGTGAGCCTCGACCTCAAGTGGGAAATGTGAGGCAGAACTGATATCCCACGTTAACAGGGAATCGACGCTTCTCAGAAACCTGGCAACGATTCTACATTCAGTGAAGGAGGACTTAACAAGAGTCAGACAGAAGTGGGGCATGGTCCACGCCTGAGCTGCAGAACTCTCTGACGCCCTTGGTCGTGGAGGTGCGGGTGGTGAGATTCAAGCAGCATGCAGGCATTCGACGGAGGACAATCCAATATTAGGGCGGAGTCTTAAGAAAGTGCTTCATGCCTATGATTTGTGGCCTTGGGTTCTGAATTCAGGGGCCTGGGAGACATGGGATTTGAAATCTGAAGCCAGATACATTCCTACCAATCAGAGCAAAAGGGGACCTCACTGAAGGGGGTTGCACACTCCGTCAAACTCCTTCTCTCAGATGAGCCTCTTAGATCCTGTTAGACTTGCTGCCAGACTTCATTAGCTGCTGCTGACTTGAAGGCCCTCAGATGGCTTGGAACATTCTAGCATGACTACAGACATGAAAACCAGGTCCCTCAGTCGACTTGGTAGGCCTACACATTTGGCTCAATTCAGAGCCCAAAGCAGCAGCTTTCCGGTGGCAGCATGACATTCCACTGTCTACTCTATTCGAATATTTCTTGGATCCATTTTGAGAGAAGAAAAGCACCGGAGACTGCTCCGGGACGGGACGGCTTCACCTCCACCCAGGTGTTCTTCTACGTCGTTTCACAGACCACCAGATGAACACAGCCAAGTACAAGGCAAGCCTGTTTTCATAATCCTGCCTGTCAACTTGGCTTTCTTCTTTTGCCTTCTTAGAAAAGTTCTATGGTCACTCAACCACCTGTGGTCAGAATAGCCACCTCGAGACATCAGTATTCAGCTACAGTGTTATCTGCAATTTTCAGTTCTCAGATTTGCCAGATGGATATGTTCAGCCTAGAGAATTCAGACTAGCTTCGAGGAAATGTGGTGCAAGAGACAGGTGTAACCGGCAGGTCACCATCTTAGGCTACCCACCTCATTATATGGTTCCTGTTCAAACAGGTGAATTCTTAGTAAATAATAAAGAAGCAGAGTTCGATCCCGAGAAAGATGAGGGATGCCTCCATTATGCTCTGGGAATTGCTGAAAAGGGCCCTGGGTTCAGAAAGAATGGTTATAAAAAGGAGACAAGCTGTCAGACGAAAGAGCTCCATTTGTAGAGCACTAAGACATTGCACTTGGTACCTCCTCTTTCCCACGGGTTCTGATCCAGAAATGTGCCCTGGGAACTGAGCAGCTGAGTTAAAGTATAACTCAAGGCCCACCTGAGTCGCCACCTTCCCGAGGCACCGTGCCAGCAAGGTGCGCCGGTGTGGCTGACTGGGGACGCATATTGTCCCCTCAGGCTTGGCTCGTAGACTCAGACACCCACGTGGGAGCTTCCAGCCTGGATTAATCATTCAACGGGCCGTTAATACAGACAAAGGCAACAACTGCACGGTAGCATATTTCTAAAGTCGGGCAAGTTCTTGGTCTCTCTCTTACAAACACACACGGACACACTGGAAGAACACAGGCACCCTTGTGCTTGCACACCTGCACGCACTTATGAGCTTCTCTTAAGGGGAAATGAGTAACATTCACCTAATGACCAACGTAAAATGAAGCTTTGAGTTTCAATAATACAAAGAACTAAAACTTACAAACCAAACTAGTATATGTAAACGGAAATTCCTAACTCTCTCCTCTGAGCCTATTCGATCGCACAGCCACACCTCGCCACCACCTTTGGCTCTGCCTGAGAAGAGCCACAGTTCTAGGATTAGGTGAGTTTTCTGCTGAAGGCAGGCAAGATTCCTCTGCTTCCATCTGTTATGTCTTCCCTTGCCAATGCACCAAGCCTCTTGACTCTTGACCTGCCTAGTCATCCCAATGCTCTCTATGCAAATATAGAACAAAACGGGGGATGCAAAAGTGCCACTATGTGTCTCGTCCCCCCAGCTCTCGTCCCATCAGAGAAGGCAGAGCCAGCCTCCCTTCTCCCACAAAACAGGCCCACTGCAGAGCATGCTCTGGAGGCAGAGGATGGGCCCAGGCAGGGACGCTCAGAGTATGCGTGAATGGGGAAAATGGTGACAAATGAAGAGTAAAGTGACACGGTGTATGGACATGGCATCAACTTACAGATTTACGTCTTTGACAAGATGGTCATGGTTTTGAGGTTTTAAAGAAGCTGTTTCCCTAAACTCTCCAAGGAGGCAAAGGGAATGTTATTTCTATTGCCTCTGACATTGAATCCTTCTGGAGCAGAAGTCGGTAGCTTCCTTGGTAAACATTTGCTCCTTCAGCAGATCCCAAAGGGAGATCCACTTCTTACTGAGGGGCATGGACCGTGCCCCTCGGAGGCTTGGCTCCAAATGAGATTTCTCATTTCTACCTACAAAAACAAGCACCTGTTCAAGTTCTAGGGCTTTCGCTTTCCAACCTCAGTATCATTTTATCCTGAGCCTCCAAAGACTTGGCCCTGCAGAGGTGACTCCTGATTCTGCTCTACTGTTCAACAAGAAGGGAGCCCAGTGTAAAGAACAGGCTAGAAAGGAGAGGGGAGAGGGTGGGAGGGCAAGGGAAGGGAGAGGAGAAGGAGGCAAGGGAGAAGGGAAGCAAGGTCACTGGTCATTCTCTTGCTTTCCACTTCGGCTGTCGCACTTTACCTTACCCATGCATTTCTGAGATGCTAATTAAAGGACGGTTCCCAGAGGAGCTGAGTGCCAGATTATGACCAGCATGTTTCAACCAGATTAAGTTGGTTAATCTGCAAAGAGGCCATCGCTTCTCCCCAGGGGAATGGTTCTGAGTTTGGGCTCGAGTCCTCTCTGCAGGTTTTTGCTTGTCTCTTCTCTCAGAAGGCAAACGCTGTTCATACCCTGGGAGAGGAGGAAGTGGGTTTACTTTGGAACCAGCCCCCGAGACTGTGGATAAAGCTGAGATGCGGGGGTTCCTGAGGAAGAGGAGGAGGATCCCGACTTCCTTCCACTTTTAGGCCTGCAAAAGTCAAGCACATATGTACATTACACATCCCGTCTCTGACACAGATCAGATTCCTTTCCCATCAAATGCCATTACATCTCAGGGTGGCCTTGCCTCAGGGGACTTTCAATTGTAAAACCACCAGAGACTGGCACAGCCTGCCCCTCTTCAATGGCCAACACAACCTGCCAACGGAGGAGTGCGATCTCAGGGGAGGGACTCTGATTCTCAGCAATTGTTATTCCATTAAAATCATATTTTGACTGTCTTCTCCAAACTGGTAAAAAATACTAAGTTTGCAAGTAGAATTCACTCCTTTTTTGGTTTTCCACTCAATTATTTTCCTTAAACTTCAAATCCAGAATTTAATAAGATAGAATTTCTAATTTAGCACCAAATTAAATCCTTGGTCATTTAAACTGAGGCTCAGAGCCTGGGTTGTGGATTCAGATAGACCTAGGTTAACTCTGGCTCTGCCACTTACTTCCATGATAAACAAGCACTTTTGCCACCCTCTCCCCTCATTTGTCCTTGTTCAAACATGTTCTGTTCAAACATAGGTCACCAAAAGCCACTCACCTGGCCTTGGGTTTCTTATTTGCAGTGCTTTCAAAGGATGATGCATCCACCTGTATCTCATCTTCATCCTGCAGAGCCGCATCCAATGCAGCCTGGACTTTGGGGGCAATGGCGGGCCCCTCGTAGTCTCTGGTGGTCCGGCTGGGCATGTCCAGCTCCAGCAGCACGATGTTTTCTGCCTGCAGAAGCAGAGCCAAGACCAGCTAGGATGGCCTCCAATCACACAAAGAGAGTTCAAGCAATCTAAACCCAAGAACAGAACCGCAAATTTCATGCTACTCAAAGCCGACCAAGGGCCTGCCTGGAAGAAGTGATGTAGTTTTATAACTTTTTTCCTGGTGCAATTACAGATGATTTTTTATTTTCTTCTCTATGCTTTTCTCTATTTTCCTTTTTTAAAAAAAAACAACAACAACAACAACAGTGAACATGTATTCTATCCTAAGGGGAATAATCAGGGGAAAAGAATAAGTAAAACCCATTTATTGTAGACAACGTGAAAATACAAAAAGATACGCAGAAGAAAACAGTAGTCACCAATAATCTCCCCATCTACGGCAGCTTTGATGAACTTTTTGGTTGCAGAGGGAAGGAGGCAGGTATGGTGTATATATGTGGAGGGTGTGTGTGTGTGGCAGTATACGTGCTTATTACCACATTTTAAAAATCAGACTGGGCCCTGCCTCATAACTGGCCTTGGAGATGGATTCCCTCACTTGATATCCGGCGGTGGGCCTTTACCTAGCTCCTAAATACCAAGTTGAGTGTGAAGAGGGAAGAACACCCATGGTTCCACATCTTCCCCTCTAGCTCCTCCCACGCAGTGGAGGTCAAGCCCCAGGGCCCCAGAGGGGGCACGAGGGGCCCCAGCTGGGAGAAGGTGGGGGAAAAAATGGCGTGGCTCCACTGATCAATTTTACATGTTGAAAAAAAAAAAAAAAATTTTACATGTTGAGATACGGCGTAACATTTCTCTTAATGGAGCCGGTCCATTGCTAAAAATCATCTGAGAGCCACTGCTTTAAATTCTACCTTTAGATCAAGGTAAGCCCCCTGGAAACCCACATATTTGATTTGTAGGCTTTAAAATCATGTTTTTGGCTTAAGACATGAAATAACCGGCAAGGTATGCACTCTCTGAAACTGCTAGAAAAAAGTTTCTGAGGATTCTGTGTGACACGTCACTCATCTTCCACTACATAAAGCCACACCTAATACATCTTTTTTGCTTTTGTTTTCTTTATGTAAAATAACTCAATGCCAGGAAGAACAGTGCCTGAGGAGCTAACTAATCCTAATCTGTTTTGCTCTGGCTGCTAAGGGAGATTCAAAAACATTTAAAAAATTTTAAGTGAAAATCTTTCATTGTAATACAGGGAATTCCCTGGCGGTCCAGTGGTTAGGACTTGGTGCTTTCATTGCTGTGGTCCAGGTTCGATCCCTGGTCGGGGAACTACGATCCCATAAGCCACGTAGTGCGGCCTAAATAGATAAATAAATAAAAGTCATACCAGTTCCCCATTGATAGTTAGAAAATACAGATAAGCAAAAACAAGAAATTTTAAAATGAGTTCACTTCCATTAACCAGCGACAACCAGTTCACATTTTGATCTACTTCGCACCAGATTTTTTAATTCATATATACACTTCCAGTACCAATTGCTCTATAACTTAAAAACACACGTGTCTCCTGATTCATCCACTTACCAGCTACCTGACCTTTAAGCCACAGGACTGACCGAACAGAGTAGGTGAGAGGGCTCAATCAGAGAAAGCAGCAAAGTGCTGAGTACAGCGCCTGGCACACAGCAAGTGCTTATCAACAGAAGCCTGTACAGTATTTTTATTGTAAAATACGTTTGGGTCATTAAATAGTCATCAATTATGTCACTTCAAATAACTACTTGACTCACATACATTACGTTAAATGGAAGGACCGTCAGCTCTTTAACGCATTTCCATCTCCTGTTACTAGACGTCTACTTTCTTTCCCAACTCCCCGCGAGGCCATTCTGAAGCTCATTATTGGCTACATGGACAGTATGTTTGGACTCTCCTCCTTCCCTCCTGATTTGCTAAATCTCATTCTCTTTTACCTTTTTATTTACTATCATTTGTTATTTATTAATTATATTTATCTATTATTTGTTATAATTGTTATTATTAATATAACTGTCCTCAGGTCCCTCTGGAAAGAGGATACAAACTGTGACTTTGCAGACCGGTGCCTAAGGGTTTACATAAATCTAATCTCTTCTAAGAGAGAGGAGAGAGAAACGCGAGTACAATCTTCTCACCCTATATCGAGCCTCTGGACGAATCATCATGGACATTCTTGCGTGCTGGCTCAATGGTCTCTTGTATCCCACAGCTGATACTGGCCGCTTCATCATCTGTTGATTCCTGGAAAGGGACTGTGGTGGTCAAAGCCCTGGCTGGCGCGTGTTCCACAGCCCCAGGATCGGTACTGTGGAACAGAAAACTGAGCCTTCTTTAGCTAGAACCTGAAGCAAGAAACTCCCCGGACTGATGGCTGACATGTAAACGGGGCAGGAGCTGCTTCTATTTTCTGCTGGAGTGGCTTTCTGATTCAAGTGTGAGCATCACGCATCTCTTAAGCTGGAAGGGCCCTGAGTCATTCTCCAGTTCTTAGACAGCAGGCACGAAGCCTAGCTGTAGACACTCTCCACCCCCACAGCCTTGGCAGACATCTCCCATCTTTCCAGCGGAATCCAGATGCAGACTGAGAATCCTTCTCCACATTGCCAGACTGACACGTAAGAGAACACCTATGTACCGCCCCTCCCTTGGCCCAGCACGTTTCACTTGACAGCTGGGGGAGCTGAAAAGCAGGAACTTGGGAAAGGTCATTAGTTCACTGTGATAAAGTCTCCCAATTCCTAATACCATACTCATCACCAAACTTTTACCTCATGGACTTATGGCAGCCACAAAGACCTGCAATTGGTTCCAAGTTTAAATGGATCAAACTGTGTTCTTACCATACCTCTCTGGCCAATCCCAGCTTATCAACATTCTTTCCCTCCTCCCCACCTTAAAGTCTACTTGAAGTCATTTGTGACTTACTCCAGTCTGGTTATAGGATGTAATTTCCAATGATCTTCCTCTTCATCAAAGAAGGATCTATTCATAATTTTACTTTTTTCTTCCAGAGGGATGAAGTTTTCTATAATAAGATGCCTGTAAGAGCACACATACACGGGTGAATAGATGGAGAAAGAATACGAATGGGGTGTTGGCTATCTGGTCCCACGTGAAGTTAAGTAATAGGTAAGGGTCAAGTCACTCAGCAAACATTTGCTGAGCAGGCACTGTGGGCCTAGCATCATACAAAGAGCTGGGGTACAGACATGAATGACACTTGGTTCTGCCTGAGATAGACAAACACTCTCAGGTATGCTGACAGGTCTGTCCTAGGAATATGGAAAGCTCACTTAGGCCCAAGGAGTAGCAGCTTGAGGAGGTGAAAGGACTAAAGAGGAAGGCAATGCCTGGGCTATGCTGGAGTGAACACGTGCTAAGTGAAGTATTTTGGGAGGGCCACTGGTACTGCTAAGCCAGCTCGTTAACTTCCAAAATGCTGAAAACAGATTAGAAATTAAACTGCCTTCCTCCAATCCTATGCATTGTTGCCCAAGGTGGAGAACTCCACATTCTAATCACCAAAACACAGAGCAGAACGAGATGGATTTCAGTCCCTTAGACCCCTGAGAATGGAGACCATTCCTGAGAAGAGTCTCTGCCTAAGAAGCACCCAGGGAACATGGCAAACAGTGAAACTGGAACCCACTGGGTTGTGTCTCTCCATGGTGATGACAATCTCCTGCCCCCTCTCTGTGTTCACTCTTTCAAAACCTCAGGACAGAACAATGCCAAAGGGGTGTTAACGTGGGAGGGACACAAAACAAACACCACAGAGGTGTAGGGTGCTATGAGAAACAGGCTGACTCGCTGTTTATTCAAAAGATATTAATTAGAGGGACTTCCCTGGTGGCTCAGTGGTTAAGAATCCGACTGCCAATGCAGGGGATACTGGTCCGAGCCCTGGTTCAGGAAGATCCCACATGCTGCAGAGCAACTAAGCCCGTGCACCACAACTACTGAGCCTACGCTCTAGAGCCTGCAAGCCACAACTACTGAGCCCGTGCGCCACAACTACTGAGCCCGTGCGCCACAACTACTGAAGCCCACGCACCTAGAGCCCGTGCTCTGCAACAAGAGAAGCCACCGCAATGAGAAGCTCATGCACCACACCGAAGACTAGGCCCCGCTCCCTGCAACTAGAGAAAGCCCGAGTGCAGCAACAAACACCCAACACAGCCAAAAATATATATATAATAATAATAATAATAATAATTTTTAAAAAAGATATTAATAAGAGACATAGCAATGAAAATGGCTTCCTTAAAGACAAAAATATTTTGGAGAGAAGAAATTTTCTCTTTGATATTTAAGAAACTATTTTTTATAACATATATATATATTTTTTTCTTTCTGATTTTAAAGGTCCTATTTATACATTAGAAAATGTAAGAAATACAATTACACACAATTTCACCACCCAGAGATACTCTTATTATTTTGGCATATTTTGTTCTGACCTTTTTTCTAGGTGTACATGCCTAGAAAGAGGACTGACACATACATTTAATTTTAAGGGCTCCTTTCCAAATTTAAAACTTAATCATAAAAAGAATCTCTTTGAAAAGTTCCTCTTTTTTTTTTTTTTTTTTTGGCCACGCCTCGCGGCATGTAGGATCTTAGTTCCCCGACCAGGGACTGAACCTGTGTCTCCTGGAGTGGAAACGTGTAGTCTTAACCACTGGACCACCAGGGAAGTCCCCTGGAAAGTTCCTCTTTAAAGAAAACTTCGAGCAAATGTGGTGGAAGGACCGATATTAAAAAAACATCATTTTGCAAAACCCCTAATGAAATAATGCAGCCAGACAAAGATCATTGCTGAAACCATTAGCTCAGTGGTTCTCAAGCCAGGCTGCACATCAATAGCAGTTACAATAGTTTAGCCAAACCTCATGAGAGATCAACGGTTCTCAAAGTGTGTTCACCAAACCAGCAGGAGCAACAGCTGGTACTTGTTGTGAATGCAAATGCTCAGGTCCCACCCCAGACATACTGAATCAGATTCTCTGGGTGTGGGGCCCAGCAATCTGCATTTAACAAGCCCTTCGGATGATCTGGTGCCTGCTGAAAGTTTAAGGACCACTGCCCTAGACCAATGAAATTAGAATCTCTTAGCGGGGACACAAGCATCACTATTTTTAAAAACTCCTCAGGTGATTTCGGTGCGCAGCCAAGGTTGAGCACTCACTTTCAGTTAAAGAGAAGTAAGGGAGATAGAGCCACAAGTTAAATGGCACTGTGAAGAAGCAGACTGACAAATCCAGAACGTGGGATGTTTCTTTAGGCTATCTGCCCTAGCCTTTTCAACAAGTCAACTATGAAAAACAGTTTTTAACAGGGAAAAGGATTGCTCCAGATTAAAATAAGCTTAAGAGACATAATAACCAAATGCAATATATGGTTCTTATGTAGATCTTAATATTAATAAACCAAGAAAATCTGAATACGGACAGGGTACGAGAGAAACAATGTTAATTTTGTTAGGTGGAAAGATACCATTACATACGCAAAAATCTATTTTATTTCCTCTACACTACACTAGCAATAAACATTCTGAAAATAAAATTAAGAAAACAATTCCATATACAATAGCATCAAAAAAATAAAATACTTAGGTATAAATCTAACAAAAGAGGTGCAAAGATTGCACTGAAAACTATAAACATTCTTGACAGAAATTAAAGAAGATTTACATAAATGTAAAGACATCCCATGTTCATGGATCAGAATACTTAATACTGTTAAGATGACAATACTCTCCAAATTGATCTATACGGTCAACACAGTCCCTATCAAAATCTCAGCTGGCTTTTTTTGCAGAAATTGAAAAGCCAATCTTAAAGTTTATATGGAAATGTAAGGGACCCTGAATAGCCACAAAGAATCTTGAAAAAGAACAACAAAGTTGGAAGACTCACATTTCCTCATTTCAAAACTTACTACAAAGCTACAGTAATCAAGACAGTGCGGTACTGGCATAAGGACAGACATACAGCTCAATCAAACAATACTGAGAATTCAGAAATAAACCCTTACATTTATGGTCAACTGACTTTCAACAAGGGTGCAAAGACAATGAGAGAAGAGCCTTTGCAACAAATGGTGCTGGAACAACTGGATATCCACATATAAAAGAATGCATTTGGAACCATACCTCAGACTATACAAGAAATTAACTAAAAATGGATCACAGACCTAAATGTAAGACCTAAAACTGTAAGACTCTTGGATAACCTAAGAGAATTGAAAACCTAAGTCCACAATAAAACTTGTATACAAATGTTCATAGCAGCATTATTCATTACAACTAAAAGGTAGAAACAACCCAAATGTCCATCAACTAATGAATGGAAAAAATGTGGAATATCCATACAATACCATATTGTTCAGCCATTAAAAAGAATGAAGTGCTAACATGCTACAACATGGATGACCCCTGAAAGCATGTTAATTGAAAGAAACCAGTCACAAAAGACCACATATTGTATAATTCCATTTATATGAAAGGTCGAGAATAGGCAAATTTATGGAGACAGAAAGTAGACCAGTAGTTATCAGGCTGGGGGAGGCGGTAATGAGGAGTGACTGATAATTGGTACAGGGTTTCTTTGGGTGGGGGCCGGGGGCACACACAGATGTTCTAAAATTAGATTGTGGTGATGACTTTACAACCCTGTAAATGTATTTTTTTAAAATGACTTGTAGGGGGGTTGCCTGGTGGCTTAGTGGTTAGGATTTCGGGCTTTCAGTGCCGTGGCCCAGGTTCAATCCCTAGTCAGGAAACTGAGATCCCACAAGCCACGCAGCATGGCCGGAAAAACAAATGACTTGTATACTTTAAACAGGTGAATTGTATGATATGTGAATTATACCTCAATAAAGCTTTTTTTAAGAAAAGCACTGTGGTCATGTATGTAGGTATATAGGAATAAGATAACATGAGGTAAGATTTGCTTTAAAATATTTTTATGAAAGATAGAGGACAAAAGATTGTTTATCATGGAATCTGGGTGATGGGTATTTGGCTGTTCATTATACCATTCAGAAAATTCTAGTTAATAAAAGATTCCCTTTTATCAATAGATAGAAGCCTTCTTTTTTTTTTTTTAATAAATTTATTTATTTATTTATTTATTATTTATTTTTGGCTGTGTTGGGTCTTCGTTTCTGTGCGAGGGCTTTCTCCAGTTGTGGCGAGTGGGGGCCACTCTTCATCACGGTGCGCGGGCCTCTCACTGTCACGGCCTCTCCCCTTGCGGAGCACAGGCTCCAGACGCGCAGGCTCAGTAGTTGTGGCACACGGGCTTAGTTGCTCCGCGGCATGTGGGATCTTCCCAGACCAGGGCTCGAACCCGTGTCCCCCGCACTGGCAGGCGGACTCTTAACCACTGCGCCACCAGGGAAGCCCGATAGAAGCCTTCTTTAAAGGCAGGAAGGTAGAGTGGAAAGGAACTTGGAGATCATCTGGTGAAGATGTTCAGTTAACAGATGGGACCCAGAGACAGAAAATAACTTTCTTTGGAATAAACAGAAGACAGACAAGGTGGCAGGAGATGGGGTGGAGAGAAGTAGGGCCCTGTCCTCAGGGGTGTGTTTCTTAGTGAACAAACAGCCACCCAGCAAGTGCTAGGGGAGCCCGGGAAGGTCCAGAGCTTACTTGAGCTTCAGCTCCCTGGTGAGCTCGTTCTGTGTCTGTTCCAGTTCCTGCCGCTCCTTGATGTGCTCTTCTTGGAGGTCATGGATCTCTGCCTTCACTGCCTGAAGCTTGGAGAAGAGCTGGAACCAACAGGAGAGGCAGGTGACGGGGGCAGCCCTCTAGACAACAGAGTTCTCCCTCTGCCCCAAGCCTCAAGGCACCTCTGCCTGGCCTCGCTCCTTTCATACCTTTTTGAGTTTCTTGGTCTTGATGTCCACCTCTTGCTGCAACGAGCTGTACGTCTCTTTCAGTTCCAAGGTCTCCTCGTCGCGGCTTTCCATCTGTTGCTGGATTTCTCTTTCTCGACGTTTCTGAGCAACATCACAAGATTGATCAGTGTGCCTAGAGACAAGGTCTAGACAAGAACATGGGGCTGGGTGCTCCAGATCAGGGTCTCCCGCCAGGAAGGGGTGACACACTTCAGTCCCGTTCCCTTTGAAGAGTCTAATATAAGAGATATTGGCTCCGTCGCATTAACACACCTCACCCCACCCCATTATCTCCAAAAAGGAATGAAAAGTTACCTGCTCTGCAATTTCCTGCCGTTTCTGCTCCAGGATTTTCTGCTGTTCGTTTGTATGATCTACTATATTTTTTCCTCCAACAAGCAGCTTACTCTCCATGGCCTTTGTGAGGAAAAAGTAGAATCCATCTGATGAGTGGTCTCCCTCAGAACACAGCCCCTCACAGGGAAGCCCATGAAAGATAAAGAGCTCAGGACTGAGCCCAAGGGGATGAACTCTAGGGGAAAATATGGTGTGCTCAGCTGTACCCTTCCCATCACGGGTGGGGCTGAGGCGGCTTCAGTGGGGGCTTTATCTTGGAAACACTGAAGATACAGCTTCCCCAGACATACATGAACTTCAGCTTTCTTTTTAAAAAACACTTTTTTGGTTTGTTTGTACAAAGTATTTGACCCCACTAAGAACCTATGAAGCACCTCCTATGTGCTAGGTACTGAGGATGCAGCTGTAAATACAAATCACAAAGCTGAGAGTCCACTGAGGGCCACAGACAAGTAAGCGGCCTCTTACCCTATGCAGTCAGATCCCATCAGGAGGAAAAGACCGAGTAATAAGGGGAGAGGCACACTGGAGGGAGAGAATTCTGGCTTTTGGAGGGAGTCAGGGAAAGCTTCCTGTCCCAAGGAATTAGCTAAGAAAAAAAATTTTTTTCAGAGGGTAGGGTAGGGAGTGGTGATACATGAAGTTGGCAAAGCAATCAGGGGTCAACTCAAAAACCTCCAAGTCCCGTTAAGGGAGACTAATCTTGACCCTGAGAACCGCAGGAACCACTGATGTGTCCTTTGAGCGTTAGGGTACAAAATCATATTTGTGTTTTAGAAACAAAACTCCCCTGCGACAGGAAGAATACCTGGAAAAGGGCAGGCTGGGTGGAAGGAGAACAGACAGGAGGCCGTTCTAAGGGTCCAGGCCTGGGCTAGGGCAGTAGTGGCTGGGGAGAGCAGAGTGGATGGGTCCAAGAGGGGCAGAATTCAGAGGCTTAAGGGGGAGGGAGCAGCAGGCAGCAATGGTAACTCTTCGGAGTCCGGCTCGACTAAGAAAAGGCAGGCAGGAGCAGGCTCTGGGTGGCCGTGGGCATCTCCGTGGAAACGTCCAGTAGGCAGAGGCTATCGGGCTGGGATATTAGGAGACAGCTCTGGGCTGACTATATAGACTGCAAGACTTCAGCATTTAGATGGTGGCTGAAGCCAGGGGAAGGATTTGCACCTGAAAAGCATGGACTCCAAAAACCCCACAACCTTGCTTTTAAGAAACTTATACCCCGGCTGCCATGTTTCAGGGAGCGCTTGAAATTTTCCTCTTCTCTCAAAACGAAGGGGCTGGACTGATTACTAACCCTCCCCTCACCACACACACCCTTCTGGCTCTAAAATTCTTTTGTCCTGTGATTTTACAGCATCCAGGGATGGAGAAAGACAGATGTAATGTCATTCTCCCATAAATAAAACTTGTAAGAGGTACAGTGACCTTGAGGTGATGCTGAGTCTTGCCACACTTGGCTTCTGAGAGTTGCCCAAATATCCCAGGTTGTTTAAAGGGTCTAGGTGGTTCCTGGGCTTGAATAACAGATGTGATCTTAAAAAACAGCATGGAAATCAAACATGGGCACACCCAGTTACACAAGTGCAGGAGTGAGGAGGGGTGAAGTGACATAATGGAATCCCATAGTAAGCCCCTCCCTGGAACACAGTTACCTCCTAATTGTGTTGTATGTGACTCCATTTTCACACCAGGTCTTGACAGTCTTGGAAAGGACCCCTGCCTCTGAAGTAAAATAGGACCCAGCTCTGTGAAAGGGCTACTATGATGCCACAGATAAAGTACAGCTTCATATGGTAGGGGAAGGGGAAGCAAGAAAGAGATCACTTGTCATTTTTAAATTAATAAACATAGATACATTTTAGAGTAGAAGTTAAAGTTTGCACAAATTCCATAAGATAGAACTTCAAAGGAATTTTGGGTTGTGGTCAAGCAGTGGTCTTCCTCAGATTTCCAGAGCTAGCTCTGCGCTCTCTTCTGCCATTAAAGCCCTATGGCAGCCCAGAGTCCAGGCACCTGATGGAATTGTACACTGTGGACAGAAAGAACACTCGACACAAGGGGCGCCTCCACGCTCTAGAATACAATTCAGCCATTGCCACACAGTGGTTGACTGCAAGGGAGCCTCTGGGCGGGGGGTGGTGACGGAACCGTTCTGTATCTTGCTTAATCAGAGACACAGCATATTAACACCACAAGGAGATCTCAGTGTATATCTACCAGATATACAGAAAGTCAAGTCTGCTAATCACAAGTGTTGGTAAGGATGAGGAACAACCAGGAGCCATACCCTTCTGGTAGAGGCTTCAATTCACAGGGCCACGTTAGAAAGTGACACGTCATTGTCTAGTGAAGTTGAAGCTACACGCACCCTAAGTCCTGATGGTGTCAGGCAAGAAACTCTCGCGCACACGTGTTCTCCTGAAGCCAAGTACAAGGAATTCAGGGCAAAAAAAAAAAAAAAAAAAGAAACAGAAACAACCCACACTATCAGGAGAATGGGATACCACGGAATTCTCAGAACAATTATAATGAATGAGTCACAGCTTCAGGCATCAATATGGGTAACTCTCATTAACATAACATTTAGCAAATAAAAGTAGATCGCAGTAGTGGGATTCCATTTATATAAAAGATAAAAATTATGTGAAACTAAAACTATCTTTTATGTAGAGATATATATACACATTTGGGAAAACTATAAAGAAAAGCAAGGAAAGAATAAACACCAAATCCAAGATAACAGTCACCTCTGAGCGGGCGGGGACACAAAGAGCTTGTAAAGCTATGGATGCTGTTCTATTTCTTATACTGGGCTGTGGCGGGGGAGGGGGTACATGGGTGTTAGTCTTATTGCTGTCAAAGAAAAATTGATTTTCTTCATCCAATTCAATTCAACGAATGTTCCTTGGACACTGGGTATCACAAACCCTAAAGAGACACCATCTTTCATATCATTTTTTTGAAAAAACAAAAAGATTTGAAAGAAAAAAGACCACGCCTAAGGCAGGGTACAGTACCTTGATTTTGGCGCCCAGCATCTCGGCAGCATCCTTTTCCCGCCGCAGATCCTCCATCTTTTTCTCCTTCTCCTTCAGCAGCCTCATCTTCTCCTCTGCAACCAAGCTGTGGTCCTCTACAATGGCCCGCTTCTCGATCTCCAGTTTTTCTTGCTGTTCCCGCCAGTAATCATCCTTATCATCCCCTTCTTCCTCACCCTCTTCTCCCTCCTCCTCCTCCTCTTCCCCACCCCCACCACCGCCACCACCTTCCCTCCTCTTCTCTCGCCTCTTCCTTCTGCCAATGGACCGTTTTTCTAGCTGGGCCTTGAGCCGAGCAATCTCTTCCTGGAATTCTCGAAGGAGGGCATCCTTAGGGTCCTCATTGACCCTTGGCTTGTTCTTAATGTTCTTGGCACGGTTGGCGTATCTCAGAGTGGTTAGAGTCTCTTCTACGTTGTACGAGGCAGGCCCCACGTTGGCCACCATCACAGTTTTAGCGTTGCCACCGAGAGAATCTTGGAGGAGCCTGGTAAGCTTTGAGTCCCGATATGGAATGTGAGTGCTTTTGCCGTCCACCAGGGCAGAGATGACGTTACCCAAGGCTGAAAGGGACAGGTTGATCTTGGTCGCTTCTTTCAATCTTTCCCCTTGCGCACCGGTCTTGGCCTGCCGTTCGCTGCCAGCAAGATCTACAAGGTTCAATTTCCCTACCCGGATATGGTTTTCGCCATCGAGGCCCACCTCACTGCACTCAATGGTGATGACAAAAATTGCATGCGAACGGGAACTGTGCTCGTTCATGTTGGTAGCACCGACAGAACGGTTCTGGTTCCCCACATTCATCACGTGCTCTATTTCCTTCACGCTCTTGGTGACAAAGGAAGACAGGTCTTTCACGTACACTCCAGTGTCCGGCCTCTCCTTGAGCTCGAGCCTTTTGGTCTGATCCTTTGAGAGCAGATCTCGGATCTCCTCCTGGTAGATCTCTAAGTAAGAAGCCCTGACCAGGTACTGTTGATTCTGGGATCGAGAGATATGGGTGAAGATGTGATCAAACGAGTTAGGGATGACCCCTCTTTTTTCAGGGTCGCCCCGGACTCCTTCCATCGTGTAGGTTTTCCCAGTCCCGGTCTGTCCATAAGCAAAAATCGTCCCATTGAAACCCTGCAGGACGGAGTCCACCAGTGGTCGGAACGTCTCGTCGTAGAGTTCAAACTGCTTGGCGTTCCAGTCGTAGACGGCATCAAAGGTGAAGGTCTTGGGCATTTCATGGGCCACTCCCTTGGGGTTCTTCACCGACACCTGCCCCAGCTTCACGTCCACATCCACCACCTTGTCGTACGAAGCAGCCTTTTCCTTGCCATTCATGGGCCGACAGCGAACCACCACCCGGACTGACTCTGAGCTTTTCAACTTTGACATGATGAGCACTGACCAGGTCGATCTTAAGGGCTATGAATCCAAATTAAGTCTCACGATGCTAGGGTCCTAGGAAAAACAAAACAAAAGCAAGGACAGTACAGTTGTCACTGGGGGCTGCTGAAAAGCAGATGACACACCCAGGTCACCTCCATCTTGCCAACCTTCTGACAGCCGCACTTAATAACTTCACTACATTGGATATTTCCTCACGGGATCTTAACCAGCTGCAGTGGGAAAAATAAAAGCACTAGTCCACCTATAGTGTTAACTAGCTTGTCCTCCCTTCAACTGATATTTTATCTTATACTACAGGCTGAGGCAGCTGGAAACTTTATAAAAGCCTGGGTAATCTTACATGCTGTGGAACTACTACAACCTCTGCACAGAGCCATATTGGAACTATCTATCTAAATTTAAAATGCACGTCCCTTTTGATCTAGCAGCTGTATTTCTAAGAATTTATCCTACAGATAGAAGGATATCTGTGTTGTGGCATCATTTGTGGTAGCAACAGATTGTAGGCAACCCCAATTCCCATCAAGAGGGGACTGATTAAATAAATTTAATATATTTAATATATACAAATCCTGGAATCCTGGGCAGTTACTAAAAAGAATGTGCTAACCTAAACGCAATCCTAAAACAAGATATGTTGTTAAGTGAAAAACGCAGATGAGGAACAACGTGTATAGTACAGTTTACACACGCATGCTACAATGTAAGTATACATGTAAAAGTGGTAACAGTGGCAGCCTCCGCAGGGGAACTATGGGCCCCGATGACACTCAGAGGTCTAGAGAGAGAAAAATGACATCGACACTCAGAGGTCTAGAGAGAGAAAAACGACTTTTCACAGTACAATTGTTTGTACTATTTGAATTTCCTATCTTGTACTGATAATACTTTTCCATTCTAAAATCATCAACTATGGCTTGTGCAAAATGTATTCAAATAAACAAGGATGTGGGGTAATACATTACAAAGAAAGCACTTATCCAATCAATAAATTTAATACAATTTGAATGCAAATAAGAAAATAGATGTTAAGAAATGTTTAAATAAAACCAAAAACAGAACTTCATTTGGTGCTGAAAAACTCAGGGAGCAGAAGAAAGTATGATTAAATGGGTCCTTTGGGAAGGGGTAGGGAGCAAGCAGATCAGAGCAAAGAGGTTATGTACAAGGACCTTAAACTCCCGAAAACCTCAGTGCAAGGGTTTTTAAAAAACAGGTAATTCACATGGTTCTTGACTCAAAAGGCCCTTTGGTGACAGATCTCTCTCCTTTACCTGTTCTCCAGCCACCCAGTTCCCTGCTTACAAGGTGAGTGTTATTAGATTTTTATCCTCCTGAACTAGTTTATGTATAACAAGCAAATATGTATTAATACATACTTACCCTTTCCCTTTTTACACAAGTGTAGTATGTTATACACAGTAACATGCAGTGTCCTGCATCTTGCTTTTTCTTCATTAAACAACCTATCTTGGAGTTTGTTCCCCTCAGTAAATGCAGAGCTGCCTTATTCTTTATGACAGCAGCAAAATATCCCTCTGTATGGAAGCATCATTATTTATTTAACCACTACTCTAGCACTTAAGCTGTTTCTGATATTTTACTGTGAAAAACCTAGGACCACACCCTTTCATGTGTGGGAAAATCTATCTGTAAGGATAAATTTCTAGAAGCGCAATTGCTGGATCACAGGATATACGCATTTGTAATTTTAGTAGATACTTGAACAGTAATAACAGGATCCTTTTTAGTTGTGAGAATGACCTATTCTTTGCCAACAAAAGGTGGGAAAATGTGAAGCAGGGATGGGCCACTCTAGGTATATATGCTGCAAGTTAATAAACACAGAGTCAATATGTTCCTCCGTTGGTCTTTCATAAAAACATTGTTCTGCCGCTAAGCGCATGGAAACATGACAAGTTACTTTTCATACTTCTTCTAGTTGTTATATTAATAAAATAATGTTGTCTAGAACGCAGAACCAGAAGACCTCTTACCCTCTCTTCACCCATTTTCTATAAAATCTGTAAAATAGGGGTAATTCTCCTTCGTTTTGGATGCTTGTGAGACTAAAAGCCACTTACAAAGGTGGAAGTACTTTGTGAACTAATATAAAGCTGGATTAAAATGAACTAATACAGTTTCATCCAAAACCCTTGTCACAGGGTCATTTCAGAGATTACTAGTGAGCCCTAATTTTATGCATTAAACATCTCTAACATTTTCTCTTATTCAATTTGTAGTCATCATCCTTAAAAAAAAAATCAGCTGAAATTGAGATCCAAATACCTAATCAGTATTCAATTAGAAGTAAATCTCAAGCCATTTAAAGAAAACTATGTAAAAGGCAGCCCTTCATTGATCACCTTCCAGATGCTACTAGAATTTTGCCAGATGTTTCGAACCAGATGTCAGAATGGCCAGTCTGTTTACTGCGTCTCCTTTTCTTTTCCAGGGGAATGGCCCCCCAAGCTACAGCTGTGGCCGATCCCTTGCCTGTGTCTCTCCCTCCATTTCAGCAGATGCCTGCAAAAGCTGTCTAGGTGCCAGGCCCGAACCCAGCCCCCTGAGCCTCCTTTGGGGAGGCAGCAGCAGAGCAGGGGATAGTTAGACAAGACCTGAGACTTGAAGGAGTAAGAAACAGAAAGGGGTGGGTGGGGAACGGGTCACTGGAGAGGATCAATTCTTTTACATTACATACCCGGGAAGAGGCCGAGCTGTCCAGCTTTTACCTATCAAAACAATGTGGCCTCAAGCCTGTTTAATAAGAAAAGCCTGCGGCAGGCTTTCTTGCAGATCTTGATGTTCAGATGCTTCTGTTACAGCCGCATATATTTTTAAGCTCTCCAAAACAATAAAAACAAAGGAATGATAATGACCTACAATAATCTTAAAAATCTTTTAAAAAGAAGTAATTCCCAAAGCCTGAGTCCCCTTAATTAAATCTCCTTGATTTGGAACACAGAACAACATTTCTTTTCTGAACTCACAGAGCTCGGCTGAGCTAGTCATGTACTACTGACATATTATTTCAGGAAGATGGACTAATTTAATTTCCTGCCACCAGGGCTTAAAATCTCGCCGTGGGTCCTCCTCAAAGGAGAGGGTTTTCTTGGAAGGATGCCCTGATTCTCTTTCTTTACTTTATTACCTTCCTTCTCCTTCTTCTGGTCAGTCTAATTACAGTGATAAATCTTTAAAGGAACTCATGGCATTGCCAGGAAAGAAGGAACCACAGGTCAGCAGTTCAGCATTTTTGTCCTGAATACTTTTTCTGCTAGAACTTGTCATCCCGATGTTAACAACCACCATTTGAATGGCTACTACACGAGAAAAACTGAGTCTTTCCCTAACTTCATCTCTTTTGTCCGCTGAGGAAATCAGTTGCACATTTCTCATGGCAGCCACTCTCTTCCAGAATCTTTGAGGACTTGCCTGGTGGCGCAGTGGTTAAGAATCCGCCTGCCAACGCAGCGGACACAGGTTTGAGCCCTGGTCTGGGAAGCAACGTGCCACGGAGCAACTAAGCCCGTGCGCCACAACTACTGAGCCCACGCACCTAGAGCCCCTACTCCGCAACGGGAGAGGCCACCGCAACGAGAAGCCCGCGCACTGCAGTGAAGAGCAGCCCCCACTCGCTGCAACTGGAGAAGGCCTGCGTGTAGCAACAAAGACCCAACACAGCCAAAAATAAATTAATTAATTAATTAATTTAGGAAAAAAAAAGAATCTTACATGTTTGGATTCACGCACTCTCACCTTTGCTAGCTGTCATGGAGTCCACCTCAAATTCTAGAACCAGGTGCAGATTGGATGCTTAGTAACTACTGGCTTCCTATAGAGATTCTAGGATAGAGGTCACAGACTGGTCACATTCTACCTGCCCCCGCACGCCTCAACTAGAGAAAGCCTGCATGCAGCAACGAAGATGCAACGCAGCCAAAAATAAATAAATAAATTTTAAAAAAGAGAGAGAGCAGTGTTGTTAAAAACAAAAAACCTTCCAGCAATTCCACGTCTATATTTGTGTATGTCCTGGTGAAAAACCTTTGCACCTGTGCACAAGGAAACACAGACAAGGATGCTTCCTGCAGCACTGTTAAAATAGTAGAAAACTGGAAACAACCTAACCATCCATTTATAGAGGAATTGAAAAATAAAATATGGTATATTCATATTACAGATAGTATACTATTCAGTAGTTCAAAGGAATAAATTAGAGCAGGGGTCAGCAAATGACAGCCCACAGGCCAAATCCAGTCCATAGCCTGTTTTTGTAAATAAAGTTTTATTGGAACACAACCATACCCCTTTGTTTACATATCATCTATGTCTGCTTTAGCTATAAAATAGCACAGCTGAGTAGCTGCAGCAGACAGTATGGCCCACAGAACATAAAATATTTACCACCTGATCTTTCACCAAAAAAGTGTGCCAAACCTGAATTAGAGTTATATATATTTACATGGATAAATAAATAGGTTGAGTGGAAAAGCAAGCTGCAGAGTGACAATTATGACTAAAAACTTAGAAAACAATATGGTGCTCATGGATTTGCATTTATGTATACATAAGTATTCCCCAAAATGGGTAGAAGGATATACAACAATTTATGATAGTGGCTGCCCAAATTGGGCAGGGTGAAATGTAGAGAATGGGACAAGAAATGTGAAGAATTTTTCAATTTTATCTGTAATATTTTATCATTTCTCCTAAAGAAAGAGAGAAACAGGGAATGAGACTTGAAGCAACTAAGAGAAAATGTTTAATGACTATCAATTCTGTTTCCTATATTTTTCTCTGAATGTTTAAGATTTCTCGAAAAAGAAAAGAAAAAAGAAAACCAGCAATTTCACATTGAAACAACAAAACCAGATTTTCTGCTTCTCTGGAATAATGGGAATATCTGACAGCCCAGGCCCCAAGTGGCAGCAATGGGAACTGAGTGACGGCTGCCCCTCTAATGGGCCCGGCCACCCAATCCTCCCCAGCCCACACTCCCTACTGTCTCACACCCAGCATGCTCTGCTCATTTATACTGCCTGCCTGGCTCCTGTAGGCATCCCTGCCCATGACCAAACTCATGTATACATGATCTAATTGAGAAAGGCCTGCCATGCTAGTCCACCTTTTTTTTTTCTTTTTAATATTTATGTATTTATGTATTTATTTATTTATTTGGCTGTGCTGGGTCTTAGTTGTGGCACGAGGGATCTTTGTTGCGGCATGCATGTGGGATCTAGTTCCCTGACCAGGGATCAAACCTGGGCCCGCTGCATTGGGAGCGTGGAGTCTTAACCACTGGACCACCAGGGAAGTCCTAGTCCATCTTTTAAAATGACATTTACCAAGGCTCTGTAATGACATGGAATATGCTTAGAATAAATGAAAAAGCAGTTTACAAAATTGAATGCATGCAATCACAATTGTATAAAAATAAGACACACATCAAAACATTAATAGTGGTCCACTTTGTGTGATGGGACTACATATAGGTGATTTCCCCCGCTCCTTCGACATTTCTATATTTTTCAAATTTTCTGTAACAAGCATGTGGTATCTTCAAATGGGAAAAAATAAAGGTCTGGCAATTCACCAGAAACATCCCTGCAAGGAGGAGCAATCTGCGGGCACACAAAGTGCATACTAATGCATCTTTAATCAATGCACTCCAATGCAATGTCGTCTAAGATCTGACCGAGCAACCAACCACCTGCCAACTGTCTGGCCTAGAGTTCAAGGACTCAGAGTGTCTGAAAGGCAGCCCAAACTATGGATCACAGGGGCCATCAGGAAAGCACTGCCACACTCAGGCAAGAAGATAGAAGTGACTCCCTATTAACCAGCCCAAACCAAGTCCCTGTGCAGGTTTCTCTCAGGGGAAGCAGCTGTTTATACTCTGTATCCAACTCATCACCATCAACACTACTTGTTTCTCAACTGTTGCTAATTGTTTTTTGGGTTTTTTGGTTTTTTTAAAATTATTTATTTATTTATTTATTTATTTATTTATTTATTTATTTATTTATGGCTGTGTCGGGTCTTCATTTCTGTGCGAGGGTTTTCTCTAGTTGCGGCAAGTGGGGGCCACTCTTCATCGCAGTGCGCGGGCCTCTCATTATCGCGGCCTCTCTTGTTGTGGAGCACAGGCTCCAGACGCGCAGGCTCAGTAATTGTGGTTCACGGGCCTAGTTGCTCCGCGGCATGTGGGATCTTCCCAGACCAGGGCGCAAACCCGTGTCCCCTGCATTGGCAGGCAGATTCTCAACCACTGCGCCACCAGGGAAGCCCCTTGCTAACTGTTTTGAAGTATCAGGACTCCTTGTTTGCAAACCCTGAACCAACACCAAGAGAGCAAGTCCAACTCTGGGTCTCTGGTTCCCATGATGGCCAGTTATCAAAATGTGAATTACACAATTTTCAGAACAAGATTATTCATCTCCAGTTGAAAAAATAACATCCCTGTCTGGAGAACTTTTAAAAGGACATGGAATGTATGTTGAGGGACTAGTCCTATATTTGCTTCTATGTACATAAAATATATCTGAAGGGATATGCAAGAGCCAGATAACAACACTGGTTGCCTGTAGGGAAAAGAGCTGGGTGGCTGAAGGCCAAGAGTATAAGGGAGGCTTTGCAGTGTATATCCTTTTATACCTCTTGAATCATGTAAATATATTACCTAGTCAGAAAAATCAAATTAGGGGAGAAAAAAGATGGAAAAAATCTGTAAAATTAACTATATCCAGGTGTTAAAACTCATTTTCTCTTTTCATCTATCCACCATGAATATAATGTAATAAAATGTTTTAACGATGAACAAAGGGCCCTAGTAGTAAAACTACTTGTCTCAACTTCATGGTAAAGCTTCATAAAAGAGCTTCTATGAGGTCTACAGCAATGGAAATCCTTAACTTTCTAATGTCAATGTAGCATGTCACGTAGCCTCAGCCATAAAAGGCATTCAGAGCAAAGATGTCAAAATAACAGACTAATAAAATATATTCTGGGGACTTCCCTGGCGGTCCAGTGGTTTAGACTTCGCCTTCCAATGTAGAGGGTGCGGGTTCGATCCCTGGTTGGGGAGCTAAGATCCTACATGCCTCGCGGCCAAAAAGCCAAAACATAAAACAGAAGCAATACTGTAACAAATTCAATCAACACTTTAAAAATGGTCCACATCAAAAAATAAATAAATAAAATAAAATAAATTTATTTTAGTGTAATATAGTGTAATAACAGGCACTGTTTATAAACACAAGGTCATCTTTTTTTTGTAAGCCAAACAGTTGTGTGAACTGTCTAAACACTTTCAAACTGTCTCTTACAGCACATATGAGAGTCACAGAATCTCAAACTGGCACATATTATTTGAGGGCATCTGAGCAATCAATATCAAAACACTGAAATGCAATACTCAAAATATAATACTCCCTTGAAACGGCAACTCCATTTCTTGGAACTATTTTAAGTCTTTCAGTGAATAACTGAATACATGTGCAAGATGTATGTACACCTTTATGTTTATCTCAGCAGCATCTCTAACCACTTAAATACTCATTGATAAGGGATTGGTTAGATTATGACACATCTCTACAATGGGAAATTATGCAGTCATTAAGAATGGCAATATAGGGCTTCCCTGGTGGTGCAGTGGTTAAGAATTCTCCTGCCGATGCAGGGGAAACGGGTTCGAGCCCTGGTTCGGGAAGATCCCACATGCCGCGGAGCAGCTAAGCCCGTGCGCCACAACTACTGAGCCTGGGCTCTGGAGCCTACGAGCCACAGCTACTGAAGCCCGTGCGCCTAGAGCCTGTGCTCTGCAACAAGAGAAGCCACCGCAATGAGAAGCCCGCGCACCGCAACTAAGAGTAGCCCCCACTCGCCGCAAGTAGAGAAAGCCCGCACGCAGCAACGAAGACCCAATGCAGCCAAAAATAAATAAAATAAAATAAAATAAAATAAATAAATTTATATAAAAAAAGCAGGCTACCAAACAGAAGACTTACTATGATGGGGTTTATGTTTACATGTGTACATGCACAAGTGCAGAGAAAGTTGTGAATGAGACAGTGTAAAGTCATGATTCAAAGCATGAACTTTAGTATTCAATGGGTCAGCATTTGAATTTCTGCTCTGCCACTTAGCTATAAAATCTTGAGAAAGTTACACTAAGTCATAGTTTCTTCTACAAAATGGGATTAATAACAACATCTACCATAAAGAACTGTTCTAAGGATTATTAAATAAGCTAATAAATGTTAAATGGTTAGCCTAGTGCAAGATGTGTAATAAACACTCAAGAAAGGCAAGCAATATTGATCTCTGGGGGGTGAGCTTGCAAGTGATTGTTTTTGCTTTCTCTGGCCTTCTTGACAGGTGCATGTATTTTGTTTCCTACAATCAAGCAGGGGGATGGCAATAAAGCTATTTTTTCTTTGGGGGAAAAAAGTCTAGTAACTTGGTTTCAGCTTACACGTCTTAGGAAGACAGGCTACTTATCTGGAAAGAAACCTAGAAAGGTCACGGATAAGAAACATGAACAACTAAATGCCTGCTCTGAATTCAAACTGGCGCCCAGCACTCCCTGTCACTTGATGACCCCAACAGGCTAACAAAGAAAGCATTTAACTGATTAAGGGGGAAAAAGAGGCAAAGAAATCCTATTTTGTGAAACATTCATAACATACATTCATAAAAAATATATTCAGGGCTCCCTGGTGGCTCAGTGGTTAAGAATCTGCCTGCCAATGCAGGGGACACAGGTTTGAGCCCTGATCCAGGAAGATCCCACATGCTGCGGAGCAACTAAGCCCATGTGCCACAGCTACTGAGCCTGCGCTCCAGAGCCCGTGAGCCACAACTACTGAGCCCAAGAGCCACAGCTACTGAGCCCAGGTGCCACAACTACTGAAGCCCACACGCCTAGAGCCAGAGCTCCACAACAAGAGAAGCCACCACAATGAGAAGCCGGTGCACTGCAACGGAGAGTAGCCCCCGCTCTCAGCAACTAGGGAAAGCCCGCGCACCGCAACAAAGACCCAACCCAGCCAAAAATAAATTAAAAAAATAAATAAATTTATTTAAAAATATATATATATATTCAAGTCTAGAGGACGCTAATTCAGAATCAATGTGGGTCTGGGGCTTTGTTGTACTCAATAGTCACAACTCATAGTACATTAGGAACTTAATGTATATTCCTCTTCTAATCCTCAAAATCACCTTATGAGGAATAGGTATTAGCCCTATTTTAAAAATAAGGATGGGAGGCTCAGAGAAATTAACTGGCTCAAGGTCACACAGCAATTAAATGGAACAGTCAGGATTCAAAACCAGGTCTGTCTTATTGAAAAACCCTAAACTTATTTTAAACACACAAACACACACATGCGTATACACATGTGTATTAATATATGAATAGATTAATAAAACAATTCAAGTTGTACACACAGTGAACAGGTAAATCTTCCCCCTACCCCTGGGGAGATACTCGAAGCATATGCAAGCATTAATGTATCTATATTGCTTCCCTACCTTTTTTTGTTTTTAAACTCAAGTTTAAGTATAGTATCACCATTCTCTATCTTACTTTATAGATCTTGGGGGCCCCCCACACCCCCACCCCCATCCCCACCTTTTAAGTAGCTGTCTAAATGCCATGGTACAGTTTTCTTATAATGTATTTGATTAGTCCCCTGCTGAGGGAACCTCCGATAGTTTCTGGTCTTTGCTAGTGCAAACAATCCTGCAGTGAATATCCTGAACATATACATTTAGCTACACATGAGGGCTCTTCGTAGGAGCTATTCCTGGATGTGTAAACACTACACATGTTCCTTTTTGACAGAGGGCACCATCCTACCCACTTCCCAGGCTGTACCATTTATCCTCCCACCAACAGTGCACCGACTGCCCACACAACCCCAATATCCGGGGCTCGTGCTCTGAACCACCACGAAGCTATGAAGCTGGAAGAGCCTGCCTGTCAGGAACTTCTCATTCCATGTACTGATTTGGGAAAGAAACGAAACTGTTTCTCTGCTAAACATTTACACTCTGATGTCAGAGACTTAATCAACCAAATACAACATTTGACCCTTGAGTAGGACCCTTTTTTGGATCTTGATTCAAACAAACCGATTGTTAAAAATGTATGAGACCATCAAGGAAATTTGAACATTCAGGAATGTTAAGGAACGATGATGTTAAGGAATGTTAAGGAATTATTGTTACATTTTTAGGCGTGAAAATGGTATTTTTTAAAGAAGGTTCTTACTCTTAGAGACACACACAAAAGCATTTTCATATAAAGTTTTTTTTTTAACATCTTTATTGGAGTATAATTGCTTTACATTGTTGTATTAGTTTCTGCTGTATAACAAAGTGAATCAGCTATATGCATACATATATCCCCATATCCCCTCCCTCTTGTGTCTCCATCCCACCCCTCTAGGTGGTCACGAAGCACCGAGCTGATCAACCTGTGCTATGCGGCTGCTTCCCACTATCATATAAAGTTATATGCTGTCTGGGACCAAAATAATCAGAGGTGAGGTGGGGTGAGGTGAATAAGAGGTTATAAGTGAAACAGAACTGCCATGTGCTGATAACTGCTGGAGCCGGGTAATGGGTCCATGGTTCATTACACTATTCTATTTTTATGTATGCTTGAGAGTTTCCAAGATGGGGGGGAAAAAAAAAAGATTGCCCTCTGACCAATGCCTTTTAACTGTTAAGAAAATTTTAATTGTGGTTAAAAAAAACCCCACATAATATAAAATGTACCCTCTTAACCGTTTCTAAGTGTACAGTTCAGTAATGATAACGATATTCACATTGTTGTGTAACAGATCTCTAGAACTTTTTCATCTTGCTAAACTGAAACTCTATACCTATCAAATAGCAACTTCCCATTTCCCTGTCTCCCCGACCCCTGGAAACCACCATTCTGCCTCAGGGTTCATCCATGTTGTAGCATGTGGCAAGATCTCTTTTTTTATGAGGCTAAATAACAACCTATTGTGTGTATATACCACATTATCTTTATCCATTGATCTGTCCACAGGCATCTGGGCTACTTGCACCTCTCATCTATTGTGAATATCGCTGTGGTTGATCACAGGTGTACTCAATGACTTGTCCTTTTAATCAGACTGCCATGCAGCTGGGTAGAGAGCCACAGCAAATTCTATATTTAAAAGAGGGAGGTGGCCTGGAATAACAAAAAAGAGATTCAGACACACCTGGGAATGAAACCCAGCCCAACCATTCCCAGCTCTGGGACTCCATGCAAGTTCCTTCAACCAGCTAAGCCTATATCCTCCTCTGCAAAATGGGACTACCACGAATGCCCTGCTCCTTGGGGCTGTGTGAGGATTAGAGGAGGACAAGCATGACAAGGCCTGGCCCACGGGAGGTGCTTCTGCCCTGACCCAATTTACAGGAGAAAAAAACCTGAGACTTGGAGAGAGAAGCAACATGGCAGACTGAGTTAATCAGCAGCAAAGTAAGCAGAAACCAGGGCAACCGGGCTCCGAAGTTCATGGCGTTTTTCCACACCAGCGTGTCCTAAATGTCAGTCATCTGATTGTCTCCTCACAATTTTTGCCATATCCATACACCACCTGTACCATTATTTAGTAAAAATTTTGCTTTAAATCTACTTTAACACTTTTTTTTTTTGTTAATTTATCTTTTTGGCCATGCTGCACGGCTTGCAGGATCTCAGTTCCCTGACCAGGGACTGAAGCCAGGCCACAGCAGTGAAAGCCCAGAATCCTAACCACTAGGCCACCAGGGAACTCCCAAATTTCTTTTTAACAGAAACTTCGTATGACTACCATGAATGGAAAACCAGTATCACTTGTTGTAAATAGAAGGTAACTGTGAAAATAAAGACAAACAACAATGTTACTCAATTCGAACTAGATACTGTAGCTTACCTAAGGCCAGAGGCCTGACCTCTCTTGGTTAGAAAGCCAGTAGAAGGGTGAGATAGGGAGGGTGGGAGGAAGGCTCAAGAGGGAGGGGATATGGGGATATATGTATGCATATGGCTGATTCACTTTGTTGTATAACAGAAACTAACACAGTATTGTGAAGCAGTTATACTCCAAAAAAGATGTATTAAAAAAAAAAAAGAAAGTAAGAAAGCCAGTTTAGCATGTGTTAAGAAAGACTGGAACCAAACAAATACTCTCCTTGACATAGTCAAAAGAACCAAAAGAGTTTCGAAGGGAATAACTCTCACCGTGTCGTTCAACATAATTTAGGATGTTGTGTCTGAGTGTCAACTAGTCTCCTGTTCCACCTGGTTTAGCTCCAGAATCTAAGGCCATCCATGTCCCCAAATCAGAGTCCCGTTATCAAGATCCCTGGTGATTGGTGTGTACATTAATGTTGGAGAAGCTGCCCACATATGCTACCTTTATCGTAAACAGTTCCCAAAGTTGATCAAGCAGAATGTCCCATAAATCAGAGAATTTGTTTCAGTAATATAACGAGTTAAATACATTAAAAAAAATCCCCTGCCTAAAGTCCACCAGAACTGTCATGGTTCACTGTCCAATTCCATAATGACATGCTCTCACAGCTCATTCAGTGCACAAAACTGATCATGTACATACAATATTACTGGTTAATGTCACCAGCCAACAGTCTGTTTAGAGAATGAAGGGTTTAAATATTAAAGGCTCAGGTTCTGGGTCCTACTCATAGGGAATTCTGTATCAAAAAGAAAAACAGATTAAGAAGAAGCAGCAAAGAAGGCGACAAAAACTATGAAAAGATACCTTATGGCTTGTGAATTATACCTCAATAAAGCTTTTTCTTTTTTTGAAGATATTTTTAGGGTCCTAATCAAATTTTAAGAAGGAAAATGTACAGTTCTCCTTTTCAACTTTTTAAAGTTCTAACTTTCCCCAAACTAATTTATTTAGAATTGTTCTCTTATGAGGCTGAGAGGGAAGCAAAGATATTCACTACAGCACTATATGTGATTATAAAAAGCCAGAAACAATGTCAATGCCCAATGCTAGGGAAAGTTTACTAGCTCATAATTACTAAACATGGAAAAATGGTTATGAAATGTTACGTGAACATTTCCAAATGCAAAATGGGAAATACACTTTGAGAGCAACTACCTAAATAGATAGCTGTGCAAGTGGACAAGTAAGCTGAAACTGAGTCAGGATACCCTTTGCACAGGCAATCCCTCTCCACCAAACTGCACTAATGTCTGCCTTTGCAACTTTATTTAGACACTACCTTGTTAAAAACATTATTTAAGGAGGCTGCCTTTATAATTAAAATTTTTTAACAATGAAAGGATCTAGTTTAAAGAAATCATCAGAAATGTAGACAAAAGTTTATGCAAAGATAATCTTCAAGATGTTCTCTGTAGTATTATTTATAGCATTTAAGTATTGAAACCAGCCTAAATGACAATGACTGGGGAAACAGGTAAGAACTGCACATTCATGAGATAAAATACATTTAGGAATATATTTTCCTTTGGACAATAAGATGTTTTAACAGTAGTTATTTCTGAGTGAATCTTATTTATTAATCTTTTCAGGGTTTTCCTCAATGGAAATTATTTTTATAATTAAAAAAAAATTCTATTAAAAAATGCTGGCAATTGAAGAAGTAAGGAGGGAAAAATACCATATATTTCTTAGGCTAGAATCTGACCTGCTATTGCAGACAGTGCAAAACCAGTAACTATTTCCACCAAGAACTATCTTCTTGCTGTTATCTTAAGTAACTTGAGCTGACATTTTGTCTTACCTGGATGGAATCTTTTATGATTTACTAGCTAGATTTCTTTGCTTAGGTTATTGAAATGTGTTATAAAGTAATGATTACTGCAGTCCCCTAAGCTGTTGGAGACAGTACTATGAGCTTTAGTTTCTGTGTAATTTATGTCACACACAAAAGCCCCAAAGCAAGCCCTTCCTGAAACCACTGCTGAAAGGGATGTTAAGGACCCCAGAGTGGGTAACAGCACGGCCAGTCTCAGCTCCCAGTAGTCTATTACAATCTCTATTTCACTTGGACTCACTTCCATTTATACACTATGTTCAAATATGACAAAATGCAACTGCTGCAAATATCTTGCCAAAAACTTAAAAATAAAACCACACCCACCACAATTATCACTGGTGCTCTCTAATGCAAACTATGATTTAAATAAATCAGCATACTAAAGATAGATCTGCCTGTGTGTGAAGAGCTCAGTGTCTGCTATCAGTGTGACAAAGTGAGGAGACACAAAGTGTCACCAAGATTAACTGAAACCTTAAACAAGAACATCCCAAGCTGCAATGCAGATGTGTGATGCTGATAAGATGAGCTGATTGTAATGATCTCTGACTGCCAAGAAACAGCTCTAAAAGCCCCACCCAGGAAGGTCTGGGAGAAAGCCCTGCATGAAGTCACCAAGGAAGAGGAAAATATTACCCAACTCAAAGCTGTCTTTCAGGCAGCGCTGGAAGAGCCTTGGAAGATTATCCCACGTCCTTATTTTGCCTATACAGACACTGAGGGCCAGAGAGGCTGAGTTACTTGCCTCGGGTCACACAGCAAGTGGCAGAATTGCTATTAAAATTCATGCCTCCACCCAGATCCCACTGCCTTTTCACACCATAATTTCCTGTAGTGACACAGGCCTTGACCAAGAAATCTTTCTAAGACTGCAGAGATAAGGGATGTTGAAGGGAAAATAATGAGCCCACATGGCAGACAGGGAAAACTGAGGCTCGACAAAATTGAATCTTTTACAGATTAAAAAAATGGGTAAAAATATTCTTTGGTGACAGAAGGTAGGGTAGTGGTCACCCTTCTGGAGGGAGGTGAGGAAGGCTTCTGGAGTGCTGGTAATGTTCTATATCTTGATCTGGGTGGTGGTATCATGGGTGAGTTCATTTTATGAAAATTCAACAAACTATACAGTTACAATCGTCTAATTTTTCTGCCTGTATCTTATCCTTCAATAAAAACATTACATTAAGGAAAGAAAAAAAAAAACTGAATCTTTTGCAATTAGTCAGCAGGTGGCATACGGCTTTAGCCACCCTCTCCTCACCGGTGCAGATGTTAATCACCAGAATCAAGAAACAGTTCAGGGCCGAATGACTCAGAACACAAGCTCTCAGTTCCTACCTGCTTCATGTTTCAGCCCTGAGTTAGAGCTAAGAAGGATGATTATCTGTTTGTTGCCTATCAGTGAAGTAATTGACACCCATAGTTATGTTAAAATACCTCAAGGGTTTTTCCCCTGATTTCTTCAAACATTCTATGAAGTCAGTTTCTTTCATCGGCCTTTAAAGTTAGTTACCCAGATACAGAAGAGAAAGAAAGGCTTTTGACAAGACGTCAGGGATGTACTGCCCACCTGAAAAACAGATGAACAAGTGAGTGGTAGGAAGAGCAATGGACTTGGAATCAGCAGACCTGGGTAAGTTATTTGACTTTTCTGTGCCTCTACTTTCCTCTTCTAGAAAATGGGATTCATAACAGTCCTCATGTTACAGGGTTGCTGTGAGGACTAAATGAGACAACATGTGCAAAGTGCTGAAAACAGCACTTGGTTCAATAAATGTTAGCTATTCCTATTACAGGTAGACCTCGGAGATACTGCAGGTTTGGTTCCAGACCACCATAATAAAGCAAATCTTGCAATAAAGCAGGTCACACAAATTTTTTGGTTTCCCAGCGCATATATAAGTAATGTTTACACTATACTGTAGTCTACTGAGTGTGCAAGAGTATTATGTCTAAAGAAACAATGTACATTAATTAATGTACACTAATTAAAAAATACTTTATTGCTAAAAAATGCATCATCTGACAACACAGGGTTGCCATAAACCTTCAAATTGTAAACAAAATGCAGTACTTGTGAAGCACAGTGAAAAAAAAGGTAAGCCTGTACTTTTATTATCATTATCTTTGGCAAGTCCTAGTTTTGCTACTTATTACCAAAGGAGTACATCTCAAGCTTTAATGTACTCAGGAAACACCTGGGGGTCTTGGTAAAATGCAGACTGGCTTATTATATCTAGACTTAGACTCTGCATTTCTAACAAGCTCTCAGGGCACATGGGTGCCTCAGTCATGCAGAACACACTTTGAGTGGCAAGGATCTACCGAACCCAGCACCTATCGGGTGCTTCATATTACTGACCTAAATGAATGACCCCTCAGTAGCTAAATGCTTCATCTGTAAACTGGGGATAATACATATGCCATGTGATCTCAACTGACTGAACATTAGTACACGAGAATGCACAGGAAAGAGCATTCTAAACTGCAAAGAAAGCTACACAAGCAGAGGTGGTAGGACTATCAGTCTTACTATTCGCGATGTTGAATTTACAACATTGTGAAACCTAAATTTACAGGGGCAATTATTAGCATACGTTAAAAGAAGGCTCGAATTCCCTTGCTAGAATTCTAGCAAGAACACAACAGCTTCTCCAGGGATTCCCAAATCAAAAGCTCTGAAACTTTAGAAATGTCATTTGATGGCCAAGAAAGAACCACTTTGGCAGGGAGAGTGTGGCCATTTGAGGCACTAAGCTTCAAGAGTGATTCCATTCTCTCTCACAGAGATGGCCAGCCTCCTCCCAGCCTTCATCAGCCAAGATCTCAAGTCAGGACAGCAATGCCAACAGCATGAGACAGATGGGCACTGCCCTGGCAAAGCCCACACCTGCCACTCCACAAGCTAGCAAAGAGCCAGACTTCGAGAAAAGCAGGGCTTCCGGATGTCCAAGGTGGAGGCTTCAAAAAGATGTACCTGGCTATCTTCCTGCAGTATAAGCAGGGATCTCCTCCCCAGAGGCTATAAGTATGATGTTTACACCTTGTGCCTCTCCTCCAAGGGTTCACAGGGAACCAGAGCTAATTCTTCCACACAGGGCACCTTACCAAAAAGTTCTCTCATTATTTTAGAGGCAGATGGCACCACCAACACCTACCTAATTGCTCAGGCCAAAAACCCAAGAGTCATCTCTGATTCCTCTAGCTCTTCCCCTCAACCACCATCCTGCTGGTTTCACCTCCATGACACATCCCCAATCCATCCTCTTGTACCATCTCCACTGTCACCACCCTAGAAAGCCACCATCACCCCTCACCCGGCCTCCTAACTACTCTCCTGGCTGCCATTCTTACACCCTTAAAATTCACTGGCCACAGGGGCCAAAGTGATTTTTTTAAAAAACAAAAAACAGATCACATCACTCCCCTTCTTAAAGCCTTCAGTGCCTTCCCATTGCTTTTGGAATAAAGTCCCACCTCCTCGCTCTAGCCCACAGGCCCTAGATGACCTGAGGCCTCACTCCCAGCCCAGCCCCACCTTGGCCATCTCACCATTCTCCCCTCCCCCCACCCCAGCCCACCTGCTCCAGCTGCTCTGAGCCTTCTTTCAGTTCCCAGAACTTACCAAGCTTATTCCCACCTCACAGCCTTTACCTTTGCTGTTCCTTCTGCCATATTCTCAAATGTTTGGCCCCTTTCTGGCAGCAAGTCTCAGCAAAAATGTCACCCCCTCAGAGTGGCCTTCTCAGACCACCCAATCAATTGGCAGCATCCCCATGGAGAAGTCACTCTCCATGACATCACTGTTTTATTGTTTGCACAGTACTTATTTCCATCCAAGTGACCTTGTTCATTTATTGGTCTATTTTTCTGCTGCTGCCACTAGAATGGAAGCTGCACGAGAGCAAGGACCTCACCTACCTCTCTACCATCACATCCCCAGGCTAGAACTGGGCCTGACACACACCAGGTGTTCAGCAAATGCTGAATGAATGAAACTGAGGCAATAGAGGTAAGAGCACTGAACTTGGAGTCAGAACGCCTGGAGGCCAGTGTGAAATGGGCCACCTACTAGCAGCCTGGCTTCTCTTACCTCAGGTCCCTTGACTGTAAAATGGGAATCTCAATCTGCACCTTCCCTTCCTTGCAGGGTTACCGATAGACGGAGTGAAGACACGTTTAAGCATTTTTGTAAATCATTAGGCACCATAAAGAGAGCACTGTATTATTAGCCAGCACAAAAGAAGGCTCTTTCTCAGGGATCCATAAATCAGTGGATAAAAGGGCTTAGAGAGCAAGCCAAGGCTTCTAGCCCAGGCACCCAACAGAAGCGTAAGGACACAAGAGATGTGAATCCGAAGCTTTACTCTGAGGAGGGGCAAACACAAGATATGGATTCATTTAAAGACATCAAATTCATTTCAAATGTTAGTAATATGCAAATTAAGCTCTGAGGTCCTTGAAGAATGTGGAGTTGGGGCTGATCTCCACATGCTCCACTGTGCTTGGCATAAAGGGATTTAGTAAACATTTACTGAACTGGGGGTCAGACTACCAAACCTGGCATCCTATCATCAGTTTTCATTTTTCTTTGCAACCCATTCTGGCATGGGATTACAGGTTCCTGGGGCAACCCTGTAATACTGACATTTATATAATACTATGACAGCTACTGTTTTATGCATGCAATGACCGTGTGAGGTTGACGGACCTGGTATCGTCAGCACATGCTTTAATTTATTCATTCACCAACCATAAATAGAATATAAAGTATAATACAGGTGCTATGTTAAGCCCAAATAACAATAGTTAATGTTTACCAAACATGCCAGGCACTTTACATGTATTAGGTGCAAATAAATCCTCATAACAGCCATATATAGTGGAAACTATTATTAGCTCCCTTTTACAAATGATGAAACTATAGCACAAAGAGGTAAAGTAAATTGCTCAGTGGCATGCAGCTTGGAAGTGGCAGTCAAGATTTGAACCCAGGCAGCCTGATTCCATGCTTTTAAACCACTAGCATGCAATCAGAATTGTACAATAGCACCGAAAGGGCCTACCAGCTTACTCCTCTCACTTTAAAGAGGAGGGGGCATGGGGACAGAAAAGCCCCTCTTAAACATTCCAACTTTGTTTTGAGGTCCACACTTTGGATGGTATCTATTTAAATGGAGCTTTATGTAAGATCTTGTTTCCTTGCCAGTGGAAGAAAAGCCTCTAGCCAAAGCAGTCAGAAGGAACAAAAGAAGACCCTTGTGGCTTTGTAACAGCTACTGCTGAGAAATCAGAGATATCAGGGTATAGGGAAGAAAATACAGGATTTACCTGGCAATGTGTCCAGCTCCATCACTTAATAGGTATAAAATTCTTAGGCAAGTCATTCACTTTTTCTTAGCCTCAGTTTCCTCATCTTCGAAATGGGGATGACATCACCACCTACCTGGCAAAGTCTATGTGAAGATTAAATGAGATAATATACCTGAAAAGTGCTTCTTAATCATATACAGTTGACCCTCAGTATTTGTAGGGGATTCCAGGAGTCCCTTTGGATACCAAAATCCACGGATGCTCAAGTCCCTTATATATAAAGGTGAAGTACATACCTTCATTGAAAAAAAATCCACATCCACACAGTTCAAACCTGTGTTGTTCAAGGGCCAACCAGACTTGTAAATAGCTATTACTGTTTCAAGCACTTCTCAAAAGACATAAAGATATGAAGACATCTTTGTCTTCTGGAAGGGTCAACAAGGCCTAAGTAGAAAATAAAACCATAACCTCAAACAACTACGAGGACTTGACCCCAGGGTTTCCCCCACCAGGACTACTTTGCAGAAGTCCACACCACCTCTCTTTCTCTGAGCAGAATGGAGAAGTAAAACTGAGGGTGGGGGGGATGTCAACAGGGGGAGGAATATCCATATGAGCTGGTGAACTACACACCTAAATCCTACCTGTCTCAAAGTCAACCCCTCCAGGAAGCCTTATCCAAACCACCCCTCATGCCTCATAATAGCTTGTTGAGCACTTACTATGTGCCAAACTACTTGACATACCCATCTTACTGGATTCCCACAGTGGTTCATTAACGCATTTCACAGATAAAGAAAAGAAGGCTCAAGGAGATTAACTTGCCCAAGGCCACACAGTTACTAAGTGGAGATGCACAGTCTCAAATTCAGACACTCGGACTTAAAGTTGGACTCTCGGTCCTTCTCCTCCCCATTTAGGGCACTTTCAACATACACGCCTCATAATCTTAACCACTCTGGGCAGCAAGTGTTAGGACCCCATTCGGCAAACAGGTCAACTGAAGCCAAGAGGGGAAGGGACTTGTCCAAGGTCACACAGCGAGCCAGGGGCAGCGCCGAGGTTTGGACCCCAAGCTTTCGCTTCCCCGCCTCCCTCCTGAGCTGGGTCCCAGACTCTGAGCCCTCGCGGCCGGGTCTGGGGGTCGGGCCGCACCCCCGCCCGGGGGAGGAGGGGCGAGGTCGCCCGGACTGCCTGAAGATGCCCAGGAGGCAGGGCAGAAGATGCTCCCGCTCCCGGAGCAGCAAAGCCAGTCGGTGGTGCTGCCCCGGGCCTTCGGGAAGATCCCAGGCGGCGGAAGGATCTGCCCTGCCCGGCGGTCGTTCGCATCGTCGCCGACTCACCTGCAGCCCGAGCCGAAAGCTGGCAGCGGCGGCAGCGGCGGCGGGGGCGGCTGCGAACCGTGGGCTCAGCCATTCCCCGCTGCCCCGGATGGGGAGAGACCGAGGCCGCTCACTTCCTTAGCAACCCGGCTCGGCGACCTACTTCCTTAGCAACCAGTGTCAATTTCAATAACTTTATTGAGACACGAGCGGCGGACATGGAGAGCCGGCAGAGCCAGGCGGGGAGGGGCCGGGCCAGGTATTGGCGCTTAGTAGGTATCCAACAGCCTTCTGTTCTTTCACCCATCTAAGGGGTTATGAGACGAGCGCGACATGGCCTGACAACCACCTGCTAGTATCTCGTCCCTCAGTTTCCCCATCTGTAAAATGGAACGCACTGGCTTACTTGCGCTATTTGACCTTTCCTAAAGCGCTTTCACATCTCAAATTGCTATTGAGATAGCTCCCATTTAGGGCCCACTCGGTCACTCAACCAAAAATTTAGGAATCATTCCTGCCCCTTCCCTCTCTTTCACTCCCCGCCCCCGGCCCCCACATCCAATCAGTCACCATGTCCCTTAGAGTACTCCTCAAATATTTCTCCTGTCCACCTTTCTTCATCTCCAGGGCCACCACATCAGGCCAGGCGGAGTCCCCCTCATCTCTAGCCTGCCTGCCATCTCTGGGCTCTGCTTCTACTCTTTTGTCCAGCCCTGACCTGTCAATCTATTTTCCACAAGGTGGCCAAAATGATCATTTTAAAACATAAAACAGATCGTGTCACATTCTGCTTAACACCATTTAATGGACTCCCACTGCTTTTAAAGTCAAACCCAAAGCCCTTACTACTTTCTACAAAATCAATAAAACTCTGTTCCACCCCCATTAGCCTGGAAGGCCAGGTTCCATACCCGCTCCCCACAAGAACTTGACCTGCAGTTACCCACTATGCAGAAGCTCCTGAGAGCAGGATCCCTTTATTCATGGTTACATCTGCCACTCTTGGTCCATAGTAGGTGCTCAATAAATATGTGTTGAATGAATGAATGAATACCTGGGATGCTCTTCCCCACCCCCCAGCCCCTACTTTTGCCTAGTGTGGTAGATATTGCTACTTACTACCCCACATTTTTTTTTCTGGCTCCTGAACACACAACTAGACTACCTTTCCCAGCCTTAACCTGTGGTTCAGACCAAGTTCTGAATATGTGCCATTCTCAGGCCTAGCCCATAAAAACTTCTCATATAATTGTTCGTACTGTCTCTGCTTTAATGTGAAGGACTTTAAAGGACTTTGCCTTGAAGTGAAGGACTCCAAGACCCTAGGAGATGGCTGAGTTGCAAGATGGAAGGAATCTGGATCAATGAGACACCCCTTAGAGGACAGCTGTCCAAACTGGACAAGAAAATAAACTTTTATTGGACTTTGCTATTGAGACGAGGAGGCTTTTTGTTACAGCAGTTAGCTGGCCCCAACTAAGATACCTGACTTTGAATCATCCCTTGGGTCCTCATTTACTTCCCTTCACCTGTTAACCCACCCTACTTTCCTACTCAGCATTATTCAATATAGTTAAGTCAATGAATCATGTTTACCCTATAATAACTACAAATTCTGTTTCTACTGAACCAAATAATGTGTGTTTATGTTTTATTTCTTCCACACCTTTTGGTATGTTTTGAGATTGGTAATTACCTCGATTTTTTTCCCATTTTCCTTAGTTTTCTTTGTAGCTATTCTTATTTTTTTTCTAAATGATCAACAAATCCTTCTGTCTTGAGCTTCTCTTAGAAGTTGTATTTAATGGACTGAGCTTCTAATTTTCTCATTGTTTTTCTCTTATTTTCCCTCTTTTCGGCTTTTTTGTTCTACTCTCTGGGAGATTTCCTCAACCTTAGCATCCATTTCTTCTATGGAAGGATTCTGGGCTCACCTTTCAGTCATCAGTATTCCTCTCTGCAGACATTGGTCAAAACTTCCTCCTCCTGTTAAGTCAGTTACTACTTACCCATCTGTCTCTGTCTGCCAAAAGTTTGCTGAAATCTCTGCACTGCTAATGTCTCCCTCCTGTTCTATCCAATTATGGGCTGATACATTTTTTTATTTCTTACTGTCATATAAGCAGGATTCAAGGAGAAAAAAATAAATACATGTCATGTATTCCAGGCCAATCAATACACCATGTTTAACTAGATGTCTTTATTACTTTAAATTTTAAAAAACAGGTACATAAAGGGGTATAAACAGCTAGTTCAGATAAAGGGTATAGAAAACATGGCTCTTAAACATATGAAAAGATGCTCTACTCACTCATATTAAAGGAAACGAAAATTGAAATAACGTTGAAATTTTTTTCACTTATCAGGAAGAAAAAAACTTTTATAAGGCACTGTTGATGAGAGTCTGGTCTTGATTCTGTCCTTAGTAAGCTGTATAAAACTGTGTAGATTAGTAGTAGTAGTGTAGTTTTAGTAGAAGTGTAGGGCGATCAATTCATCCTTGTTTGCACAGAACTTTCCCTGTTTTCGAATCAGTCAGAAGTCCCATCTCCCAAGAAAACCTTAGCTGGGCAAACCAGGATGGTTGGTCACCCTAGTATGGGAGGGTAACACTTTGATATATTACCAGTATGTTTCCATTTTCCACCCAACTTAGACATTGAAACATTTATTTCTCAAGGAAGAGTTGTTTCAGGAGAAAGATAGGGAAAGGACTTTCTGAGTTCCAAAATCCTGGAGAGGGGACTCAGGACATGGAGGAAGTCTCGACAAGTCAGAGCAGGGCTTCCAACCTCCAATTCTGGAGATTTGCTAATTTGAGTGAGAAGAGATATAGTGAGAATGCAACAGCGGGGAAAGAGGCCAGTGGGGCTGGGACAAGGGGTCCTGATATGGAGAGATCATGTGAACCACAGCAGAGACCCCTTCCCCCAGAGCAAACTCCAGCCTAGAAACGATCTGATCTAATTCCAGTGAGCGCCATTGTGTCGGTTCGTTATAAGCAACAGTAACCAACTCTGGCTGATGATAGCAGAAACAATTTACTAAATGAGAAGTTCAAAAATCATCAGGAAATTTCTAGAAGTGACCAGGAATGACAAGACCAGGTCACGTGAGACCACGTACTACTGAGCTAGTCTGGTGAGGACATCGGATGCCCAGTTTTCACCACAGACATCTGGCCATGAGCACTGTCTCAGCATCATTCTCACCCACCCTCCCCATGAGGATTCCCTGCAGTCCCAGCTTCTTTGTAACCCAAGCTCTGATTGGTCGAGTCTGACTCACATGTCCATCTCATACCTGCAGTGGAAGCTATAAAGGCAAACACCTGGCTTTTTGGCCTCTATGGTGGGAGAAGACCCTGCCTTCATTTACAAAGTGAGAATTCCTTGAACGTAAGAAAAAGGGGTTCTGTTGTTAGGCAAGAAAAAAAATCCCATTATAACCAGACATCCCTTTGCCAAGGAGCTCCATCCATCCTCCTCCTCCTCATTGTCACTCAGTGAGGACACCTCTCCTCAGCAGCAACCATGTCACCCAGTGGCCACCCAGCTGGAATGAAGCCCACTGTGTCATGAAATTTTGCTCAGTCCCCATCTGACTTATCCTGTGAGGGCATCCATTTTAATGGCCAGAAGCATCGTGAATACCCCGTGACAGAGGAGAGCACTGGATACCTGGGGGTTTGGGGCAGAAGGGGAGTGAGGAAAGGAATCTGCTGGCACCTATCATGGGTGGGACAGAGTGGAGCCAGCTTGCAGTCTCCTCCCAAACCAGGAGAAAGACAAAACGCAGCCCAGAAACCCATGGATAATTTTATTTTGATCTCACCCAGGGAAGATAACTTCCGATGGACTCCCTACAGGTTTGACAAACGGCAGATGGCTGGCTCCCCATGCAAGAGTAAAATCACCAAATTTCCTTTCTTCTCTGACATTCTAGAGCAGCGCTATCCAACAGATCTTTCCACAGTGATGGAAATATTCTATATTTGATGGTGTCCAATACAGTAGCCATCAGCCATGTAGGGCTATTGAGCACTTGAGATGTGGCTGGTACTACCAAGGAATTGAATTTTGTTTATTCAATTTGAATTCATTTAAGTTTACATGGCCACGAGTGGCTAGTGGCTACCGTATTGGACAGCACAGCTCTGGGATATGAAAAATGACAAGCATGACTGTGGGGTCCAGATGATTTTGGGTTTGCATCCCAGCTCCGCCCCTCACCAGATAGCTGAGTGACCCAGTGCAAGTCACATTATCTCTCTGGGACTCAGTTTCCTCATCTGCGAAATGGGGCTATTAATGCTACTGCTCAGGTTTATTGTGAGGATTAATGGAGATATAGAGTGGGACAGTGCTTGGCACTTAGTAGGTGCTCCAAAAATGGTGAATCTCTTTCCCTCTTTTATTGGGTGAGGACCATGGTGTCCTCCAGGAAAACAATAGTTGCAGTGTAAAGAGTCCTACTGTTTAGGAGAGTTTGGGCTTGGAAATTTAATACCTATTGGGGAAGAGGCTTGGAAAGGGGTCGTGTAAAAAGACAGCAAAGGTAAGTGAAATGAGTCAGACAGAAAAAGACAAATACCATATAACCTCACTTATATGTGGATTCTAAAACAAACAAACAAACAGCAAAACAAAACAAGAACCAAGCTCTGGATATAGAGAAAGGATTGGTGGCTGCCTGAGGCAGGGGGTGGGGAGGTGGATGAAATGGGTGAAGGGAGTTAAATGGTACAAATTTCGAATTATAAAATGAATAAGTCATGGTGATGTAATGTAGAGCATGGCGACTATAGTTACTAATTCTGTGTTGCATATTGGAAAGTGGCTAGGAGAGTGGATCTTGAAAGTACTCATGACAAGATAAAAAATTTTGTAACTATACATGGTGACAGATGTTAACTGGACTTATTGTGGTGATCATTTTGTAATATATATAAATATAGAATCATTACATTGCACATCTGAAATTCATATAATGTTATGTTAAGTATATCTCAGTGGAAAAAAAAAAAGAGAGACTGCAAAGTGAATGATTTATTACAATGCAAGGAGGTGGCATCCCAGAGCCCGTTTCAGGAAGAAATGAGATGCTGGGTTTGGACTGAGGCCAAGCACCTGAGACACACTTGATGGTCCTCGCTTGGCTGAGTGCCCAGGTTCAGTATGGATGAGATGCTGGGATCTGAGAGAGGCTCTAAGGGCCAAGAACCAAGCTAGTGCCTTCTAAATTCACATCTTGATGTTTTCTGAAGAAAGCCAGACAGACGTTGGCTGCTAATTGCTTCCTCCTCAGGCACTTAACTGGCTGGACAACCTCAGTGAACCTAGTTCAGTTTTCTGGATCTCATTTCCCTACTTGCCTCCTGCAGGGTTGCTGTGAGAATTCCCCCAGAGAATGGGTGGGAAACTGCTTTCCCAACTGTAAAGCACCGTAAATGGTGGGGGATGAAGAAACAACAATGATGATTAAAATCTCAGAGCCAGAAGGAGGTCGTAGAAGCCTGATGACAGAACCAGTACTAGAATCGACGTCCCAGGATGGGGTTTTGTCTTGTATCTGTCCTCTGTGTTTAGCACAGTGGCTGGCACATGGCAGCACACAACACATGTATTTAAAAACATATATTATCACCATTCACCTTTCAAATTGGCAGATTTTTAAAGCATAATACTCAGTGTTGGCAAGAAAGGAGAGAAGAGCACTTTCATCCCACTGCTGATGGGATGAAATTGGCACAAATTGTAAGGAAAATTAACATGATGACTAAGAGCCATGTGAGTCAGCCCATACCACTTCTAGGAATCAGTTCCAAGAAAATAATGAGAGATGCTCCTAAAGATGTTCATCCCAGCTTCACTTACAACAGGGGACTATTATATCCAACATTAGGGGAATGGATAGATAAACTAAGATATGTCAAAAAGAGGGAATATTATGTTGCCATTGAAAATGTTTTTTGAAGAGCATCGAATGATATGTGGGAATGCTCCAGAAAATATAATGAGGGGAAAAGTAGAATATCTATATACATTAGGAAAACTTTTAATGCTCCATGGTGGTCATCAAGAAACAGTCTCTTAGGCAATCAACAGAACGAAAAAGAAAACTTACAGAAAATATTTGCAAGTCATATATCTGATAAGGGGTTAATGTCCAGAACATATAAAGAACTCCTACAACTCAACAATAAAAGACAAATAACCCAATTAAAAATTGAGCAGGGACTTCCCTGGTGGCACAGTGGTTAAGAATCCGCCTGCCAATGCAGGGGACACAGGTTCAATCCCTGGTCTGGGAAGATCCCACTGCCACGGAGCAACTAAGCCCATGCGCTCTACTACTGAGCCTTCACTCTGGAGCCCGTGTGCCGCAACTACTGAGCCCACGTGCTGCAACTACTGAAGTCCGTGTGCCTAGAGCCTGTGCTCTGCAACAAGAGAAGCCACTGCAATGAGAAGCCCGCACACCAAAACGAAGAGTAGCCCCTGCTCACCACACCTAGAGAAAGCCTGCACGCAGCAATGAAGACCCAACATAGTAAAAAATAAATAATAATAAAAAAATAAAAATATTAAAAAAAAAAATCAGGCAAAGGACTTGAATAGACATTTCCTCAAAGAAGGTATACGAATGACCAACAGACACGTGAAAAGATGCTCAATGCCACTAATCATTAGTGAAATGCAAATCAAGACCACAAATTAAAGAATATAACAAGTGTTGGTCAAGATGTGGAGAAATTAGAATCGTTATGCATTGTTGGTGGAAATGTAAAATTGTGCAGCCTTTCTGGAAAACAGTATTGGGTTCCTCAAAAAATTAAAAATAGAATTAACATATGATCCAGCAATTTCACTTTTGGATACTTACCCAAAAGAACTGAAAGCAGGGTCACAAAGAGGTATTTGTACACCCACGTACATAGCAGCATTATTCACGATAGCCAAAAGGTGGAAGCACCCCAGGTGTCCATGGATGGATGAATGGATAAACAAAATACAGTATAAACATACAATAGAGGGGCTTCCCTGGTGGCGCAGTGGTTGGGAGTCCGCCTGCCAATGCAGGGGACACAGGTGTGAGTCCTGGTCCAGGAAGATCCCACATGCCACGGAGCAACTAAGCCCGTCCGCCACAACTACTGAGCCCACGTGCCACAACCACTGATGCCCATGCCTAGAGCCCGTGCTCTGCAACAAGAGAAGCCACCACAATGAGAAGTCCACGTAATGCAAGGAAGAGTAGCCCCCACTCACCACAACTAGAGAAAGCCCACGCGCGGCAACAAAGACCCAACGCAGCCAAAAATAGTAAATACGTAAATAAATAAATAAATAACATATAATATAATATAATAATATTATTTAGCCTTAAAAAGGAAGGAAATTCTGATACATGCTACAACACGGATGAACCTTGAGAACATTATGCTAAGTGAAGTAAGCCAGTGCAAAAAGGTAAGTACTGTATGATTCCACTTACATAAAGTAGTCAAAAATCATAGAATGGTGGTTGTCAGGGGCTGGTGAGAGGGGAGAATGGGGAGTTGTTTGATGGGCACAGAGTTTCAGTTTCGCAAGATGAAGAGTTCTGTAGACTGGCTGCACAATAACATGAATGTACTTAACACTACTGAACTGTATATTTAAAAGGGTTAAGATGGTAAATTTTATGTTATGTATATTTTAACCACAGTTTTTTAAAAAAAGAAAAAACAAAGTGGCCTTTGGCTCTTTTCATCCTTCTCCACCGTCCCACGCAAGTTGTTTTCTTGTCCTTGCACTTGTCACCTTGTGGCAAGATGGCTGCTCCAGGCATCACACGCTTACGCCAGCATCTTGCGTGAGAAGAAGCAGGGGCAGAGGCTTCATCCCAATGAGGCTCTGTCTTTCCATCCAGGCGGGGTGAGGCAGCAAACTCACCACCCATGTTTCCTGGCCAGAAGTGGGCCACGCGCACACTTCCAGCTGTGTCCAATAAAACCTTCTGCAGTGATGGAAATGTTCTATGTCTGTGCTGTCCAATACTGTAGCCACAGTCACGTGTGGCTTTTGAGGACTTGAAACGTGGCTAGTGCAGCTGAGGAACTACGTGCTAGATTTTATTTTAAAAATTTAATAAATTAATAAATTAATTTGAATTTTAAAAGCCACATGCGGGCAATTGTAACCAAATTAGACAGTGCAGCAATATAAGCTAGAAGGGGGATAAGATGAGCATGAGTGGCCCAGATCAGTCATGATTCCTCTCCCTGGACAGGCTGAACCTTCTCTGAGATTAAGGCAACTCCATCACTACCTACAAACAAAACTGGGGCTTCCCTGGTGGCGCAGTGGTTGGGAGTTCGCCTGCCAATGCAGGGGACGTGGGTTCGAGTCCTGGTCCGGGAAGACCCCACATGCCGCGGAACAGCTGAGTCGCTGCACCACAGCTGCTGAGCCTGTGCTCTGGAGCCTGCGCTCTGGAGCCGGAGCTCCGCAACAGGCGAGGCCACCGCAATGAGAGGCCCATGCACCACAGCAGGGAGTGGCCCCTGCTCGCCTCAACTAGAGAAAGCCCGGGTGCAGCAGCGGAGACCCAGTGCAGCCAAAAATAAAATAAATAAATAAATTAAAAAAAAAAAAACACCCAGAGCCTTTAAAAACAAAACAAAACAAAACTGAAGTTCTGTGAACAAGGGAGAAGGGTGTGTGTATTGAGTAGAAGACCAATAGTATCTGCTACAGGTATGCTACTCTATCTGATCACACATTTGGTTTAGAAATACGTGTGTGTGTGTGTGTGTGTAGGCATAGAAAAAGCTGGAGGGATACCCATCAAATATTTACAATGGTCATTACCTTTGGGTATTGGCATTATAGTTGATTCTTATTTTCTTCTTAACACCTTTTCATATTTTCTAAATTTTATGTAGTAAGCAGGAATTATATTTATTGTGAAAACTAAGTAGCTGCCATTACACACTTATTAGAATGGCCAAAATCCAGAACACTGACAACACCAAATGCTGGTGAAGACAGGAATCAGTGGGAGCTCTCATTCATTGCTGGTGGGAATGCAAAATGAATGGTACAGCCACTTAGGAAGACAGTTTGGCAGTTTTTTACAAAACTAAACATACTCTTACCATACGATCCAGCAATCATGCTCCTTGGTATTTATCCAAAGGAACCGAAAAATTATGTCCACACAAAAACCTGCACACGGATGTTTAAAGCAGCTTTATTAATAACTGCCCAAACTTGGAAGCCACCAAAATGTCCTTCAGTAGGTGAATGAATAAATAAACTGTGGAATATCCAGACAATGGAATATTATTCAGCACTGAAAAGAAATGCTCGGGACTTCCCTGGTGGTCCAATGGTTAAGAATCCGCCTACCAATACAGGGGATGCGAGTTCGATCCCTGCTCAGAGAACTAAGATCCCACATGTCATGGAGCAACTAAGCCCGTGCACTCTGGAGCCTGCATGCCACAACTAAAGAGCCTGCACGCTGCAGCTACTGAGCCTGTGCACCGCAACAAACGATCCTGCCTGCTTCAACTAAGACCCCATGCAGCCAAATAAATAAATATATATTTTTAAAAATAAATTCATTTATTTATTTATTTTTGGCTGCATTGGGTCTTTGTTGCTGTGCGCGGGCTTTCTCTAGTTGCGGCGAGCAGGGGCTACTCTTTGTTGCGATGCACGGGCTTCTCATTGCGGTGGCTTCTCTTGTTGCGGAGCATGGGCTCTAGGTGCGTGGGTTTCAGTAGTTGTGTTGCACTGGCTCAGTAGTTGTGGCTCATGGGCTCTAGAGAGCAGGCTCAGTAGTTGTGGTGCACGGGCTTAGTTGCTCCGTGGCATGTGGGATCTTCCCGGACCAGGGCTCAAACTCATGTCCCCTGCATTGGCAGGAAGATTCTTAACGACTGCGCCACCAGGCAAGTCCCTAAATAAATATTTTTTTAAAAAAGAAAAAGAAGTGCGCTATCAAGCCATGAAAAGACATGGAGGAAACTTAAATGTGTATTACTAGGTGAAAGAAGCCAATCTGAAAAGGCTACATAATGTATGATTCTAACTATGTGACATTCTGGAAAAGGCAAAAGTATGGAGACAGTAAAAATATCAGTGGCTGCCAGAGGTTAGTGGGGAGGGATGAATATGTAGAGCACAGAGTATTTTTAAAGAAGTGAACATACTCTATTATGACACTATAATGGCAGATATATGTCATTATACATTGTCCAAAACCATAGAATGTACAACAAGAGAGAACCCTACTGTAAACTATGGGCTTTGGGCAATAATGATGTGTCCATGTAGTTCATCAGTTGTAACAGATGTACCACTCTGGTGAGGGATGTTGATGGGGACAGGAGACAACTTTGCTGTGAACCTAAAAGCCTGCTCTAAAAAAAAAAAGTCTTAAAAAATAAACAAACTAAGTAGCTGTTGCGGTCTTAAAGGATATCATTGGCAACCCACCATCCTGGTCCTGGTGATTACAGCTCCTGGGGTGGCCACCACTTGTATGGTCATGAAGGTCTATCGCTTCCCTTTCCCTCCCATGAGCAGCAAGGCTATCTCTGGTGCCCTGGGAACAACCAGATTCAGGCTCTGCACAAAGATGGCATCCGACACAGGGGTGGCCAACCCATTAGAAAATCATTTAGTGAAAGATTGTGGGCAGGGCATCTCTTTAGGAGCAACAAGACACCTGAGGATGGCTAAGATGTAGCATTTGCACTGAGCTAGGATTCTGGAAGCAGGGGGAATCTTGGCTATACCAATTCTGTGTGACCTTGGATAACTTGCTTTCCCTCTCTGAGCCCCAGTTTCTTCATCTACAAATTGGGCGTGACTCCTGCTGTATGACCTTATAGAATTCCTGTGGGAGAGTTGATAATGAAGTGCTATAGTGAAATGCTTCATTACTTAATGGCCCTATGGGAGAAGCAGGGTGATTATTCTAAAGGGCAACTGAAGACTCCATATGAGGATTGGGGAGTGGGGGTAAGGGAGAATCACCAGGTTTGGAGCCAGGCAGATCTTGGTTTGGATCTCAGCTCTGCCACTGACGGTCATGAGGCCTTGAACAAGACACTTGATTGCTCACAGCCAGTGATGAGTATCGAGCCCAAGGAGCATGGTGTGATATCAAAGTTCAGGAACCTGAGAGTCAGTCAGACCTGAATGCAAGACTCAACTCTGCCATTTATCAGCTACATGTGATCTTCTGGCTTTTCCTGAGGAGAATCAGAAGTAAAGAAATTCAAAGGCACATTCTTGACCAGTAAGGAAAGTGGGATCAGGGGATGAAAAGAGAGGGAGCACATAGGTTAAGGAGGGAGACAGATAATCCACAGGTACAAAGTGGTGGCCTAAGGTAAGGAGACCATGGGGAAGGCCACGGGAGAGCTGAAAGGACATTTATGGAGCATTTACAATGAGTCAAGTACATCAATCCTTACAGTCCCCTATTATGAAGGTACTATTATCGTCCCCACCTTACAGGTAGGAAAACTTGCCAAGGTTACATTTTTGTCACATGAACGCAGAGCCCACACTCTATCCTCTGCCTATAGCCAGGTGGCCCCAGCTCATCCCTGCACTTCTCTCAAGTTCTCTGCAAATATTGGGGATGTCTCTATGGCAGCAAGACTAAAAAATAGCCTATTTTCCTCCTCCCCGGCAACTCCCAGATTTGTGGAGAGGAGACACAAACTCATACTGATTTGAGATGAGGCCTGGGAAAGCACATTCAGCACATCACTGACTAGCAAACAGTGATGATTTTCGGTTATCCCTGTCCCTACATCTGCAGATCTGCCCTGCCCGTAACTCTCCAGTGGCTCCCCTTCCCCCAGGCACATAGCTCCGAGGCTCCTCCCACCAACCCTGACAACCTCATTATTGGCCGTATTTCCCATGTTTCTCTGGCTAGGTTCCATAAACCCACCGGCCTCTCTGTGCCTTTCTTCCAGAGGTCCTTCCCCCCTGGAATGCCCTCTCCCCCGGACCCCTCTTCCCATGCACATATGACAGATCTCTCTTCATATCTGTTCATCACCCTCGACCCCGCCCCAAAATAGGATCCTGCAAACTTCCTCTTTCAGCTGGGTTTTGTCTCAACCTTGCACGAAGGAAAATGCTGTTTGTGCTGGCACCTAAGAGGAAACTGTGAACTGCGCATCTAACAATTAAAACCAAAGTCCCCCTTGAAAACCTTGGAAGTTACCTCAACCACCCTTATCAAAAATTACCTTCATAGGGACTTCCCTGGTGGCGCAGTGGCTAAGAATCCGCCTGCCAATGCAGAGGACACGGGTTCGAACCTTGGTCCGGGAAGATCCCACATGCCACGGAGCAACTAAGCCCGTGCGCCACAGCTACTGAGCTTGCGCTCTAGAGCCTGTGAGCCACAACTACTGAGCCCGCGTGCTATAACTGCTGAAGCCTGTGAGCCTACAGCCTGTGCTCTGCAACAAGAGAAGCCACTGCAGTGAGAAGCCTGTGCACTGCAACGAAGAGTAGCCCCTGCTCGCCGCAACCAGAGAAAGCCTGCGCGCAGCAACGAAGACCCAACGCAGTCAAATAAATAAAATAAATAAATAAATTTATAAAACAAACAAACAAAAAATTACCTTCATAGGCACAGCTGGGAACAGCGCATGGAAGCCTGAGAGAGGCCCTCGTAATAGTTTAGTTATTTATTGCATTTATTTAGCACTGCATATTCATTTAGAAATATTTGTTTATTATTTATTATTTATAAATTCTTTATTTATTTATAGCTCTGCATTTATTGGGTGTTTTCTTATGCCAGGCACTGTGGTAAATACTTTACAGTCTATCTTTCTCTTCACATATCTATGGCTTTAAGAGGTGGGAACTATTATTATCTCCATTTTACAGATGAGAACTGAGGCTTCAAACCATTACCCAGTAAGTGGCAGAGCCAGAATCAGTCTGTTGTAATCCAGTTTCAAAGCCCATGACTTTGGTGTCTCTGGGCCCACAAACTGGTGAACTGTGGGAGCATCTGCCTGCAGTTGTGTTTTATCTGGCCTGCTCCATGTTTTAAAAAATAGAGAATTAACTGCCGACATTTAAAGACTAGGAGATTTCTCATATCAGTTGGGATTTTCAGCTTCTCTTGAAATATCCAGGGAATTCCCTGGCGGTCCAGTGGTTAGGACTCCGCGCTCTCACTGCCGTGGCTCAGGTTCAATCCCTGATCGGGGAACTAAGATCCCACAAGACATGCAGGGCGGCCAAAAAAAAAAAAAAAGAAAGAAATATACAAAGACTTGGCCACACTTGGCCTGGGTTCCCACATGGCAATAATTGGCTGGGAGGAGTAGCAACTGTCCCCCTTAAACAGGATGTGTGCATTCCACTTTGCCATATACTTCCCAGTCACCTGCAGACCTACCTCATTTATTTTTATTGCCTGCCTGGCCCTTGGAAGCATGTGAGTTTGTACTCCTGGGTCCACACTCTCTGATAGCTGTAATTTCCTTGCAGTGTAATGAGCTTCCCATCACTGGAGATGTGCAAACTGAGGCTAGCTGGCTGTTTGGTATGGGTGTTGGAAAGGGATTTCAAGAGGTAGTTGGGGAACTAGATCAGATAATGTATAAAATCCCCTCCAGCCCTGCAATGCCAAATATTTACTTAAGACTTTGCAGCATATATTGTTAAGAACTAACTTCCCCCTTGGTCTCAATTTACTGTTTCAAACTTTCCTTCCCTTCACCTTGGTTTCTTGATCTATTTATATATTTTAATCATATGATTATGCTATATCAATTCTAGTAAGCTTCCTCAAATCCTTTTTGGAACAAGGCATGGGGAACAAACAAATCCAGACATAAATATTTACATAAAGGGCTTGGTTCCAGATACTGAAAAGAAAAAAAAAGAAAAAAGAAAGAATTAAAAATTGTAACAGCAAGTTATCTCAGTTTCACTGAGATGTTTGGGCTCAAGGAGATAAGGACCTAGGACTCTGGGATGCAGCAGCTGTGAGCATGTGCCTAGGTGGTCCCAACCCACTATCTCAGGAAAGGCATTCTCAATGTTTTATTTTCCATTCTCTATTTAAAATAGATTAAAAAAAATTTTTTTTAATTTATTTTATTTTTGGCTGCGTTGGGTCTTCGTTGCTGTGTGTGAGCTTTCTCTAGTTGCGGCGAGCAGGGGCTACTCTTCGTTGCGGCGCCCGGGCTTCTCATTGCGGTGGCTTCTCTTGTTGCGAAGCACGGGCTCTAGACATGCAGGCTTCAGTAGCTGTGGCACTTGGGCTCAGTAGTTGTGGCTCGTGAGCTCTAGAGCGCAGGCTCAGTAGTTGTGGCACACGGGCTTAGTTGCTCCACAGCATGTGGGATCTTCCTGGACCAGGGCTCGAACCTGTGTCCCCTGCACTGGCAGGCAGATTCTTAACCACTGCACCACCAGGGAAGCTCTAAAATAGATTTTAAAATCATATAACTAATTGTGGCAGTTTAAAAAAATTGCTTCAGTTTCCTTAACATTTCTCCCGTCGAGAGGGAGAATCTATGTCCTCTTTCCTTGAATCTGAGTAGGCTTGTGGATGATTTAACCAATAGAGTGTGGCAAAGTGACGCTTTGTGACTTCTGAGACTGGGTCATAAAAAGACATGCAGCTTTGCCTGGTTCTCTTGGAATATCTTCTCTCCAAGAGATATTCCTCCTGGGACACAGCTTCCATGCTATGAGAAAGACCAAGCCACCGCGAGGGCCCATTTGTAGGTGTTCCAGTCAGTGGTCCTACCTGAAGCCAACATCCCAGCCATCCAAGCCCAGGCACCACAAATGTAGTCACTCCCAGCTGTTTTCGTCCCCCAACTTAGGCCCTTAGACTCCTTGGAGCAGAGACAAACCAATTCTGCTATGCCCTGTCCACATTCCCAACCCATAGGATCTGTGAGCAGAATAAAAGGATTATTATTTTACACCACTAAATTTGGGGTGCTTTGCTACACAGCAACAGAAAATTTGAACGGCAAACCCAACAAATGATTCAAACTATAAAGAAAAATATAGTGTAAAAATGGTAAGTTCCCTTTCACAACATTTCATTCCGTCTCCCTTCCATAACACTGTTAACAGTGTCAAATGTATCCTTCCAGACCTTTTTCTATACATTTACATATATATATAATAGGAATATGTACATTTTGTGTTTCTTTATTAAGTGCAATTATATGAAAAGGCAACTTGCTTTTTTTCTATTAATAATATATCTCAGTGATCTCTTTAAATATACAAAAGAATTTGAATTGGTGATCTATTCACATACTGCGGTAGGCAGCGTGTAAGATGGCTCTCAGTGACACCCACTGTATTCAAATCCTTGTATAGTCCCTTCCCGCCCTGAACCGACAATGGCTTGTATGGTTAGAATAGGGTTAGAATAGGATATGGCAGAAATGTTGGTGTGTCACTTCTGAGGTTAGTTTTTTATAAATTTATTTATTTATTATTTATTTTTGGCTGTGTTGGGTCTTCGTTTCTGTGCGAGGGCTTTCTCTAGTTGCGGCAAGCGGGGGCTACTCTTCATCGCGGTGCGCAGGCCTTTCACTATCGCGGCCTCTCTTGTTGCGGAGCACAGGCTCCAGACGCGCAGGCTCAGTAGCTGTGGCTCACGGGCCCAGTTCCTCCGCGGCATGTGGGATCTTCCCAGACCAGGGCTCGAACCCGTGTCCCCTGCATTAGCAGGCAGATTCTCAACCACTGCACCACCAGGGAAGCCCTGAGGTTAGTTTTTAAAAGGCACTGAAGCTTCCATCTTGATCTCTTGGATCTGGGGAAAACAGCTGCCACATCAAGAGCAGCCCTATGGAAATGCCTACGTGGGGAATAATTGAGGCTTCCTGCCAATAGTCAGTGAGGAACTGAGGCCTCCTGCCAATAGCCATGTGAGTGCACCATCTTGGAAGGAGACCCTTCAGCCCTAGTCAAGACTTCAGCTGATTACAGCCCAGGCTGACATCTTGACTATAACTTCATGAGAGACCCTGAGGCAGAACCACTCAGCTAAGCTGATTGCAGATTCCTTACGCTCAGAAACTGGGTGAGGTAATAAATGTTTGTTGTTTTCAGCTGCTGAGTTTTAGGGTCATTTTTTCACACCAACAGATAACTAGTACAAGAGGTTTGAAATTTTTAAAAATAAGAAAAAGAATATAGCAAAAGCTCTTTGTCACTCCTACCTCTAAACACCTGGTCCCCCATCCTCTCCCATCTCCCCCAGCTAACTTATAGAAAGCCCTTGGGAAGCATTAGATTTATTATCTGGGATACAGAAGCAGATCTCTTCTTGGCTCCTCTTACAGATCATCTGACCCAAGAAAGGCTGCAGCAATATGGCATTCCCTTTCAGCAGCTGTAAAATCATGCCCTTCTTTCTCCACAGGAACTGGGCCTCTTCAGCCTTGATGCCACCTTTCCCTGCCAAGCCCTCAGTCTCCCACGAGCGTCCCCACATCCTATCTCAGGTCTGGGGGTGGGGGATTCCCCTCCTTGCACACCAGTGGAAAACATTACCTGGCCTTTTTCTTCAACCCATAGAAATCAGAAATCAACCACTCACCTCCCAACATGTAGTCTCAGCCTAGTCCCTGGGCTTCTTGCTGAGGGTGCCCACCCTTCATCTTGCCCCAGCCTGGCATCCTCACCCTGGACTGCCCAGTCTGCTCCCAAGATATCGCTCAGGCTGATCCCTCTGCCCTGAATGCTCCGCCCCCAACCCACCCTTCTGAAAACAGCCACGTATCTTTGAGACTCAACCCAGGGGCCATCTCTGTGAAGCTTCCCCAAACATCCTCACACGCCTCCTTGCTTCCAACCCGGCCCCCCCGTCAGTCCACGGTCCACTCGACAGCCAGGAGGATGGGCGCAAAACCTGAGGTACTGCTTACTTCCAGTGAGCTGGAGAAACCGTCTCCACCCTGCCTCTGCTGCTGAATGCAGCTCCAAACCCTGGACAGAAGGCATTGAGCAGCTCTTGAGGGCTCAGAAAAGTCAGCAGTAGCAGGCAGATTGGGGAAGACCAGCAATCAAAGTACCACCAAACTGGCAGTGAGTTTACACTTTTTTCCCCCCTCTGTATTCCTTGGGCTCTCTCAATGCAGTTCCAAACCTAGAAGTGGACATCAGCATGACAGAGAGAGTGTCAGGAGAAACCCTCTAGTTCTAGCTCCAGAAACAGGAAAGAGGTCTCCTAACACTCAGAAAGACTGGGCGGGGGGCGGGGGGGGGATTCCTATTTCCTTTCTTTTCTCCGTTTTCTTGTGTCCTAGTCCCCAGGCCATCCATGGGGGCGGAGATGGTGGCAGGTGCCTCCAGGAGCCTGAAACTATGAGGAAAGGGAAACTTCCTCTCTAACTGGAGGAGCTGTGGTCCTGAGATGTTGGGATGAACCCCTACTGACTTTCAGTTGTGGGAAATGCACATCAGGGTCAGGTAAATAAAGTCCCAGGGAGACAGCACTGAGGGAGGAGTTTGGGAAAGTGGCCCTGTAAAGTTATCTATGGGCTTCTGGGCTCACCTGCTAGCGGCATATCAGTGGATCTCACCTAAACAGCTTACCACAGACTTTGAGAATTGAATCATGAGAGGCCTGAGCTCCAGACTGGCCCATGAGTGGCACGCAAACAGAGCAGATGCACATGGCACTGCTGAGGGTTTGAAAACAGGATTGGCACTGGAGCCAAACCCACAGAAGGCAGGTGGAGCTGAACCCACTTTGCCAACTGCCTGCTAAGACAAAAATATCAATATCTCCATGAGATTTAAGTGAGACCCATTGCTCATAACATAATATTCAAAATGTCCAGGACAATTTACCTGCAATACAAAGAAGCAGGAAAGTCTCAACTCACATGGGAAAAGTCAATGAAAAGATGCCAACACCAAGATATTGGAATGATCTGAAAAAGACCTTAAAGCAGCTGTTACAAAAATACTCCAAGGGGAAAAAAAAGAAAAACTCCAAGGAGAGAATGGGGAGTATTTAATGGGTATGGTTTTAGTTTGGAAAGAAGAAAAAGTTCTGGAGATGGGTAAGTGGTGATGGTTGCACAACAATGTGAGTATACTTAACGTCCCTGAACTATACTTAAACGTGGTTAAAGTGGTAAATCTTATGTATGCTTTACCATAATTAAAAAAAAATACTCCATGTAGTAAGGATGAAGATTCTGGGCTTTCTCGAGCTTTTTCATAATAGACTATCTCAAATGGAAATTTTAGAACTGAAACGTACAACAACTGAAATTAAAAACTCAATGGATGGGCTAAACAGCAGAATGGAGATGTCACAGGAAAAAAAAATATCTGTGGACTTGAAAGCACAGCAGTTGAAATTACCCAATCTGAACAACAGAAAAAAAATAAACAGGGTCCATGAGACCTGTGGTACAATATCAAAAGGTCATCAGAGAAGCAGAAGGATGGGAGAAAGAGTACAGTGCATGAATGTTTATAGCAGCTCTATTCATAATCCACACTTCCCAATTGGAAATAACCCCTTTAATGGATAAATCAATAAACAAACTGTGGTATATCCATACAAAGCAATGCAGCTCAGCAATACAAAGAGATGAGCTATTAATACTTGCAGCAACCTAGATGAGTCTCAGTGGCATTATTCTGAGTGAAAGAAGCCAGTTTCAGAGGTTGATGTACTACTGTACAGTTCCTTTTATGACATTCTCAAAGACAAAACTATAGTGATAGATCAGCGGTTACCACAGGTTAAGGGTGGGAAGAGCGTGTCACTACAAAGGGAAACAGGAGGGTTTTTTGAAAGGTGATGGAACTGTTCTGCATCCTGTTTGTGGTGGTGGTTACGCAAATCTACACGTGTTAAAATTCGTAGAACTATACACCAAAAAGAAGTACATTTTACTGTATGTTAATTAAAATAAAACAAAATAAAACTTGTGGTAGTCAGTCTCAAGCTGGCTCACAGAGATCCTCACTGCCTTGTATTTATGCCCTTGTGTAGCCCCCTCTCACATTGAATAGGGCTGGCCGGTGGGACAAATAAAAATGGCAGAAGCGACAGTGTATGACTTCTGAAGCTGGGTCATAAAAGACACTGCAGCTTCTGTCTTGGTCTCTTGAGTCACTCACTCTGAGGGAAGCCGGCAACAATGCTCTGAGGACACCCAAACAAGCCTGTGGAGAGGAGCTGAGGCCTCCCACCAACAGCCAACCCCAACTCGCCAGCCACACAAGTGGGCCACCTTGGAGATGGAGCCTCCAGCCACAGTCAAGCCTTCAGATGAGTGCAGCCCTGGCCGATATCTCACTGCAACCTCATGAGAGACCAGAACGGCTCAGCCAAGTTGCTCCCAAATTGCTGACCCACACAGAAGCTGTGAGAGAGAATATATGATTATTGTTGCTTTAAGAGACTACATTTTGGGGGCTTCCTTGGTGGCGCAGTGGTTAAGAATCTGCCTGCCAATGCAGGGGACACGGGTTCGAGCCCTGGTCCAGGAAGATCCCACATGTCGCAGAGCAACTAAGCCCGTGTGCCACAACTACTGAGCCTGCACTGTAGAGCCCGCAAGCCACAACTACTGAAGCCCGTGTGCCACAACTACTGAAGCCCACACACCTAGAGCCCATGCTCCGCAACAAGAGAAGCCACCACAATGAGAAGCCGGCACACCGCAACAAAGAGTAGCCCCTGCTCTCAGCAACTAGAGAAAACCCGCGTGCAGCAGCGAAGACCCAATGCAGCCAAAAATTAAATAAATGAATAAATAAATAAGTTTATTAAAAAAAAAAAGAGACTACATTTTGGATTACTTGTTATATAGCAATAGGTAACTACAATCCCGAGATATAGGTCAGATCATGTCGCTCCCCTGCTCAAGATCTCCCAGTGGCTTCTCACCTCACTCACATAAAAACCAGAAGTGAGGTCCACTCTGATCTGGCCCATGCCCCCCTCATACCTCACCCCCTTCCCCTCCTCCCTGTCCCTCAAACATGCCAGGCTAACCCCCACTCCAGGCCTTCTGCATTTGCTGTTCCTTCTGCCTGGAATGCTCTTCCCAGGTATCCACACACTCACTCACCTCCTGCAGGTTTCCGCTCAAATGCCACCTGGACACAGAGGCCTTCCCTGACCACCTCAGCCACTCTCCTTCCCTTTACCCTATTTCATTCTCCTTCATGGTCTTCATCATCTCCTCACACTGTATATATTTTTTCCTTAGCTGTTTCTCCCCCACTAGAAAGCAAGCTCCATGACAGGAGGGACTCAGTTCATAATGGTTCAATGGTTTAATTTGTATTCCCATTTTACAGATGAGGACACTGAGTCCCAGTGATTACACACTAGATTAATGTTAAGGTAGGCTGTGCACCCAAGTCTTGGGACTCCAAACCTAGTGCCTTTTCTATAGAATTACCCAATCCAAAGCCCTCATTTTCTAGTTGAAGTGGAAACAAGAGTTCAGAGAGGGCTAGGGACTTTCCTGCCACAAAGAGACAGTTCTCTGTACTCTCCCCTTGTATATCACTGGCCTACTCCTCAGAAGCTTAATCCCCCAGAGGCAGGAGCGGTTCTTTCCCGCCAGCCCATCTCCCAAGTGGGCTGAGTGCTCAGCTCCTGTTCGCTCACTGGCAATGGCTGGGAGAAGATGGTCTCACTGTGAGCTAACACAGCACTGAAATGCCAAGGAGAGAAGTAAAGGAAGTTTACAGCAGGCGGCGCCTGGCAGGGCTGCTGTAGCCCCAGTAAATCTTAACCCCTATATCTGGGGCCCTCGTGATAGTTGCAAAACATTTTCATGCACTTTGGAATCTCTCTGGCAGCCCCATGCCAGCTGTTCATTGATGAAGAAACTGAGCCTCAGAAAGATGCTTGTGCAATTTCATGAAATAATAACACTGTTATCATCAAGCATGTATGATGTGCCAGGTACTATGGCAATAGTAGTTCCTTAAATTCTCACAATGACCCTACAAAGTAGGATGAAGTTATATCACATATGGGTTTAACAAATTAGGGCAGAAAGAGAGTAAATTTTGTCTTTATACTTTGGGACCTGACTTTAAAGTAAGATAGACTCAACTGAAGACATTATTTCCATTTGACAGATGCAAAAACTGAGGCTCAGATAGGCTAATAACTTGATTGAGTCACACATCAGTTAGTGACTGAGTTGGGATTCAAACTCAAATCTCCTCGACTGTGTAGAGCCAGCACAATGCAGCACCAGGACAGAAATCAAAGTGTTTAGACCCAAGATAAGTGGCTTCTTCCTAAGCCACATGAAAAACCAATGAAACCAGACAGTGTAGGGAACAGGCATTATGCCAGGGAGGGTGAATTGGCACAAGCTCTTTGGAGGGCAGTGTGGCCATGCCAATCGAAGTGACAAATGTACACACCATTTTGACTCACCAATGCCACTGTCAGAAACCTATCCTACTGATGTATTTGCACATATGGGAAATGGCACCTGTTCCATGTTTTTCATTGTGGCTTTGCTCCTGATGGCCGAAAACATCAAACTTAAATGTCTCAAAAAGGTTAAATGCCCCTCTCCCGACAGCCCAATGGGTCTTATTCTGAGGGTCTGCGGGGCCTGGCATAAAGATAAGGCTGAGTGAGGGTCTCCTAAACTTCATCTTCATAATTCACACCATATCATTTACTTAATATTTTCTCTAAATCAAATCACTTTTTGTAACCTAAATTACTTAAAAGGAAACTTTAAATCACGTCTGTAATTGAAAACATACGAAGTATCCAAAAAATAAATATAGTGAAAGCAAAACAGTGTTACTAAATTCTAGATAGCTAACTCTGACTCCAGGTCTGCTCTCTCTGTTACCAGGATGGATTAGCAGGTGGTAGAGGACTTAATGACCTGCTGGCACCAAACTGAGACTTTCTCTTCGGCATTGCTAGCAGGGCTGAGAAAACGCTGAAAAGACAATTCTCTCCTTCTGCTAGTGCCCTGGGCCTCCTAAACCATCTTGTACACTGTTAAGAGAGGGGAAATAGCCCCCATGCTACAGAGAATGGATGTGTCACCAGTTTTGTTTTGTTTTAACAAATTTATTTATTTATTTATTTATGGCTGCGTTGGGTCTTCGTGTGCGCAGACTTTCTCTAGTTGCGGCGAGCGGGGGCTACTCTTTGTTGCGGTGCGTGGGCTTATTGCGGTGGCTTCTCTTGTTGCACAGCACGGGTTCTAGGCGCGCCGGCTTCAGTAGTTGTGGCACGTGGGCTCAGTAGTTGTGGCTCACGGGCTCTAGAGCACAGGCTCAGTAGTTGTGGCGCACGGGCTTAGTTGCTCCTTGGCATGTAGGATCTTCCCGGACCAGGGCTCGAACCCATGTTCCCTGCATTGGCAGGCGGATTCTTAACCACTGTGCCACCAGGTAAGTCCCAACCAGTTTTTTTTAGAGGTGGATCTTTAAAGAGGGATGGGGTGTCCTCCCAGGCTTCCCTCTGCCCCTTGGGTGGGCATCAGTCCCCACTTCTGCTGAGTCACTGCTTGTGGGGAAGGAGGTAGTTTCTGGGAAATGCCTTTTGTTCCTTCCCTTCCCACTCTTTACCTGGTTGGGCTTGGCATCCTGGGCTGATGATCCATGTCGGATTAGCTGTAAAAACAAACCAAACCTGCTCATCCTTAAAGATGTTATTTCAAGGGAAAGTTCCCAATCCTGAAATAAACCAGGTTTCAAGTAAGAATTTGAATTAATCCTGACAACGTAATCCAGAGAGCAGGATTTGCCTTCAGGCTATGGGTTTTTTCTGTCAACCCCACTAAGGATAAAGAGAAAATTGAAGCAAGGGATCTTTATTTTCAGGCCAGGGAAAGATTATTATCATTGCTATTATTACCATTAAGCTTCCTTGAAGTGAACAGAATGTGGACATGAGAGCTCAGCTTTCTTCCGTCCTCTATCCCGTCTCACCTTCCTTGCCCCCTTCCTGTCCACTCCCTTCCATACTTCTGGAGGACCTATAAGGACAGCATTTTCCCAGCTTTGGTTCCTCTGAACACCAGTTTCTCCATTTCTGCCTCATCCACAACCCACCTCTACTGGTAGTTACTTTTTAAAAAATGTAATTCCCATCGTTTTGCTTAGGTAAGTTTGGCCCCATCCTAAAACAATGAGATCCATTAACTGAAGGGCTTGACTATCTAGCTGTATGTTTCCCCCAGTGCACAAAAAAGAGAAAAAAGTCAATGTTGCAACACGAACTGAGCACTACTGGGCACCTCGCACAGCCACGCCGCTGACCACGCTTGGTGGAAACTTCGAGGAGTGCCAGGGAGGCACCTCAGGGAAGGCCCTCCGTAAGTGCTTGCTGGCTGACCACAGGGCGCCATCCCCACAGCCTTGTTATCAGTGGTGCTCAAACTTTAGCTGCTGGAGAGCTTGTTAAAAGATTCCTGGGCTGCATCCGCGGAGACTCTGATTTAGCAGGTCTGGGGTGGGGCCTAGGAGCCTGCATTTCTAGCAAGTTGCCCCAGATGATGTCGATGTTGCTGGTCCAAGGACCACAATTTAAGTAGGTCTTGGGCTACTGGGCATCACAATCGCTTGTAGGTGCTTCTTAAGATGCAGATTCTTGGGCACTGCACACCAGACATTGATTCCTCAGGCCTGGGTGGGTGCCCGGAATCTGACATATCAACCAGCACTCCAAGGAGCCTCCAGAGACCACCATTATTAACACCTGGAACTCGCAGGTGAGGTGGAGAGGTGAGTGGCCCGCATCAAGGTCACTCTGCAGTCAGGGACAGCTCCTCCTCCCCTCTGCTTGGGCCTAAACCTCAGAGCATTCTGGACTTCCCTCTCCTCTCCTAACCCCACTTCAGTGTGTCAGCAAACCCTACAGGCTCTTCCTTTGAAACATTCAGATTTTCTTGAAAAGTCTCCAGCACATGGACTTGGGAATGAGACAGTAAATGAAACAAGGCTGGTGAAACGCTGAGGATTGTTGAAACTGAGTGTTCATTTTATTACTCACAATTTTTATGTATATTTGAATTTTTTCCAAAAAAAAGTTTTTACTTTTAAGTCCTGATCTAACAAATCCACTTCTGGGAATATATCTTAATGAAAATTTTAGATATAGAAAAAGACTTACAAATAAAAATATTTTCCAAATAATAGCAGTGAAAAATTGGGAACATACTAAGTTCTCATAATAGGACAACAATAAGCTATGGGACACCCCTCAGTGGAATTTTATATCATTAAAAACATTTATTCAGGCCATGTACCAACATGGAAAACATGATATACTATTAAGTGAAAAACAGGACATTAAATTGTAACTACTGCATGATTAAAACTATGCAAAGACTTATATCTTTAAAAAAGACTGACATTTTAAAATGATTTTATACATGCAGAATCTGACCACTTCCCACCACCTTCAAGGCAATGACCTTTGCCTAAGCCCCATCGTCTCTCTCGCCTGCATCCTTGTGACAGCCCCACATTGGTCTCCCTGCTGCTACCCTGCCTCCTTCCCATCTCTTCTCCACGTGGCAGCCAGAGAGGCCCTTCAAAAATGTAAATCAGGGCTTCCCTGGTGGCGCAGTGGTTAAGAATCCGCCTGACAATGCAGGGAACACGGGTTCGAGCCCTGGTCCGGGAAGATCCCACATGCCGTGGAGCAACTAAGCCCATGTGCCACGACTACTGAGCCTGCGCTCTAGAGCCTGCGAGCCACAACTACTGAGCCCTGGCGCCACAACTATTGAAGCCCGCGCACCCTAGAGCCCACTCGCTGCAACTACTGAGCCCACGTGCTGTGACTACTGAAGCCCGCGCACCTAGAGCCTGTGCTCCTCAACAAGAGAAGCCGCCGCAATTAGAAGCCTGCGCACCGCAACGAAGAGAAACCCCCGCTTGCCGCAACTAGAGAAAGCCCACACGCAGCAACGAAGACCCAACGTAGCCAAAAATAATTAAAAAAAAAAAAAAAAATTCTGAAAAAAAAATTCTGCCCTGCGCAGAAGTTCCTACTTCCCAGGGCTGAGGTGGGGGCTAAACCAGAGAATGTCCACAAAGCACTTAGCAAGCACAGTGCCTGGCACAAAGGAGGCATGCAACAAGAGGCAGTCAAATTATCAACAGCCATGTATTTGCCCTTGTCTCTTTCAAGTTTACAACCGGCTCTTATACATGCTTTATCTGATTGGGGTTGTTCAACAACCCCGTCAGTTTTATCACCATTTTATAGGTGAGGAAACTGGGTCAAAGGAATAAAGTACTCGCCTACAAAACACACTGAATCTGACTACAACTCCAGCGCCCTGACCTCCAGAGACATGAGGATTTGGCCGGCCCATTAGAGCCCCAGACTCTAAGGCGTGTGCCTAGTGTGGGGCAGCAAATGACATCAGGCAGAAAGCCACACGCCCCCAACCGCCGGATGGAGGCAGGGGCTCCCACGTCCCACAGTGAGGCTCGTGAACAAGTCTGAACAGATAAACCATGTCTCAGAGTCCACCCAGGATTTAAAACATTTCCCCCAGACGGAAAATTCAAACGCCCTTTCTGTACAGTTTCTCCTACTAAGAGTTGGGCGGCAGCTCTAAGCAGCGAATGCCACCTTTGGTGTTTGAGATCCTTGTTGCCCTGCAGCCTCTGATTCAGTCTGCCATGAAAACAAAGCATCTCTTTCCAAAGGTCACCCAAGGGACACCGCTGCATGAAGCTCTGGGCCTGGCTCTCATCAGTCTCCTCTACCTTACCAGGATTGACTGTGGCCTTCTGAGGGAGGCCAGATGGCGGGGAAGTAATCGGCAGGTGTTAGACATGAATTTTAGAACCACAAGGCCAAAAAATCAGACTCTCAGGAGTCATGGATTTTTACAACTACAGCATCTGAGAGACAAAGAAACTTATGACTGTAACACCTTAAGCCTCATGGGCTTGGCTGAGATTATACTGGATGAGATGGGCAAAAAAACCTGGGAATCCAATGGCTCTTGGGTACTGAGCATCTTTGATCTGGTCAGAGGCTTAGTGAACACTCCCTCGTGAGAATATAGTCTGAGGGTTCCAGCTGCAGGAGGAAGGCTGGGAGGACAGGCCTTGGATAGCAGCTTAATGGCAAAATTCTACAACCAGGTCCCTTGGGACATGAGATCAGAAGAGGAAACTTCAGAAGGATCCTGCCAGGCAGCAAGTCCTGGCCCTGGTGAGGTGTTATGAAACCCTGATGGTGCCAGGTTTGTGGCAGGCCACCAACTACCAAGAGACTTTGAGAGCAATACCATGATGGCCTGGCTTGATGGCAGGTGCTCCTTGCCGGGAATGTGCTGGGGGAGCAGCACTTAGCCGTCTTCGGGGCACTGACAGCACTGTGATTGGTAACTTCTATTTGCATAGTGTGTACAATGGAGAAGAGTGTTTGTGCCCCAAACCTTGGCGATGGCCTAGGAAAGGGGGGCTGACAATGGCTCTGGCCAGGCAGCGGGGATGAGTCTGAGGGCCACTTTGGGGGTCATCTGGAAAAGCGATCAATACACCCACCCACCCCTGGCCTTATCCACATTCTGTTAAGGTCACTTCAGGTACCTATGTTAATGAACTTCACTGATTTTTTAAAATGAGGGAGAGTTCTAGGGGAGTCATGACCTTGTATCAAAACTATAAAAATCTCTCTCTCTATATATAAAAAAATATCTCCGAATAGAGTTCAGCATCCCAGGCTGCTCAGAGCAGGGCAGACCAAAAGACAGAGGTTGGACTGCTTTGCTGGTGTGAGAAATTCCCAGGAGAAGCAGCAGGGAGCACATGAGAAAGGGAGATGGTCTGGCTACTAGAAGCTTGGAAGTCCCGTGCCCTGGGAGATGGACTGTCTTCCTCCTACTCCAGGAAGTCCCTGGTACTTTTTTCTGTTCTCTGATCCTTGGGGATCAATCCTGGGAGCACCTCTGGCTGCCAGGCCTGGCTGGAGGGAACAACTCAGACAGGCGGTATGCTCCAGGTCGGATCAGAACTCATCCCGCAGCTGAGGGGGACTGTCCATGCCGAAGAAGGAGGACTGCCTCCCCTGGAGGTCCCGTTCCCGCTTCACAAAGGCAGTGAAGGAGGAGACACAGTTGCCAATAAAGTGGTCAGCTTGGCCGAGGATGTACAGGTCGATCTGGGCCACCTCAGGATTCAGACTCACCACCTTCACCTGCAGGAGGAAGGGCAGGGTGTTTTAGCCAGGGTGCAGGCCTAAGTGGCCAGCTCAGCCAAGGCCTGCAGCCACCGGCCACCTTCTTTCCCTGTGCTGAAGTCACAGACAGACAAGGAGGCGTACAGAGGATTAAAATGTAGGGTCGGGGCACCTGAGAGAAGTGCTGCCCAGCAGCTGCCTTAGCCCCTCAGCTCCAGACACACCACTCATTCACACTCTGCCTTTGCTTGTTGGTTCCCTCTGTCGGGAATGCCTTTTCCCACCCATCACAGTCCTGACCATACTCTCAAGGTTCAGCTCAAGGTCACCTGAGGGGCTTGGCTTCTCCCACCACACCGCGATCTGACCAAAGCGCACCCCACCCACTTGGTTCTGCTGCCTGGATGCCTCCAAGACTTGCGTCCTGTCCAATCTATCCCCAAGGTATTCCCCAGAGGTGAACCCTTCTCTTGATGGATTACTACTCCCTGGCCAGTCACCATAATCTCTTCTCCTCCAGGTCTACTCACCAAAGGAAAGTAGCCAAAGGAAACTTTTTCAGATTCCCCTACCCTCCTACTCCTCCCTCTACCCCAAGCTGAGCACCCTTAACTGGTGTCCTACTGCTCTTCAGATAAAGATGACAAATCTTGAATGTGGCCTATAAGGCCTGTTCAGCTACCTCTCCACCTTGAGCTCTAGCCACTACACCAGTCTCCCTTCCACCTCAGGACCTTTGCACATGCTCTTCTGTCTGGAGTGCTTGTCTCTTTGCTCGGTTAACTCCTACTTAACTCTCACCCTGCAGCTCAAGTCACACCTCCTTGGGGAAGCCCTCCCTGGCTCCCCCATCTAGTCCAGGCTCCTCTGCTCTACACTCTCACAGAACCACGTTCTTTTACTTCGTAGTACACATCTCAGTTTGTAGCTTTCACTCCTTAGTGATTCTCTGGCTAACGTCTGTTTCCTGCACCTGACTGGGGCTGGGGCTGTGTCAGTTTGCTTGTCGCTGCTGGCTGGGGTCTGCCTCAGTATGCATCTGTTGACTGGACAAGTGAGTGAATGAGCCTCCACACCCAAGCCTGGCCCTCTCGTGTGGCGTATCTTATAATTCTTTGCAAGTCTCTTTTCCTGAGTTTAGACTGTGAGCCCTGGAGGGCAGCACCACGTCTTATTTATCAGTATCACCGGCTCAGCACTGGCCCAGCTTAACAGATGAGCAAGGCTTAGGTCAAGAGGAAGGGTGGGTTGAGCCCATGGAGAAGGGGGCTGAGTGGTGGAAAAGGGCAAGAACAGTGGCACAGGAACAGGAAATAGAAAATGGCAAGAAGCTCAAGGTATAACAAACATACCAACTCTAGAAACTCACAAAAAAACTCCCTGGGACTCTCCAAATGGGGGTGTGGGCAGAGTTGGGGCTGAAAGTGCTTTGCTGTCACACAGAGATTTCTGATGTAACAAAAATCATCATCTTGCTATTTGGATGGCAGCATAAAAATAATAGCAGCTTAACCATGGCCAAAATCCCCTGAACAATTCCACCCACGCCCTGAAACTTACCCGCTCTGTGTCATGCCCACTAAAATGAGCTCCGAGACCTCCTGGGTAAATTCTATTCCTTCATGGGACTTTGGTTTCCTTAGTTATAAAACGCAGGGGTTGGGTTAGAGGCGCTCCAAGGTCTCCGGGCTCTGATATTCTTCTACAAAGCGGGTGGGTGGGGACCGGAATGCTCTGACTCGGCACTTCCTCTACAAGCCGGTAAAAGAGAGAAAGGGAGCCCCTCGACATAAAGCCAAGGGCACCCACTGCTAGAAAGCGGATGTCTGTCTTTTAAGGTCTGCACAAGCATTTAGGGCCTTCATTCACTCAAAAGTCTTATTGAACGTTCACTATTAACTCCGTCATTTTATCGATACCTACTTACTTATTACCTATTCTTCACTCATACAGTAACAAGCCTGTTCTATTACTTACTCATATACTGAACACCTACTATTCACCACCTCTTCAATCATTTACTAAGCACAAAAGAGCCTTCCTTGTATTCATCAACCACCTACTTCTACTATCAATGACAGCTAACTTTATTCAGCACTTATTTTTTACTGGACCTGTTTTAATTTCTTTATATTTGATCTTCACAATTACACTATGAGATGTAGGCACTACTCTCAGTCCCATTTTATTGATGAGGAAACAGAAGCACAGAGAAGTAAAGTAACTTGTGCAAGGCTGCACAGTGAGTAGAGCCCAAGTCCTCTGGCTCCAGAGTCCATGTTCTTAATCCCTCTGCTGCACTGGACCCCTACCAAGGGCCCACTCTTTATGGCCTTATTCACCAAACATTTACCAAGTGTCTACCACGTGTCAGGCACTGTCCTAGACACTGGAATGGCAAGGCGGGGTCTCAGCCCTGGAGGAGGTCAAAGCAACAGGCTACACCCTGAGGAGTAGAATGCTGAGTCCACCTTGGATCCTGCTTTCAAGGAGTCACAACTGGGAAGGAATAAGACCTGTTTCTACACTAGTCTCACACTCTAGAAGGTGTCTCAGGAGGAGATGTGATAAAGTGCTGTGACAGCTCCCAGTAGGGATCCATTAGCGACAGGAGTGGAGGGAAATCTGCGGCGCACCTGTGGAGGTGTCTGAGCTGGGGTTTAAAGAAGGGTAGGAACTGGAAGGGAACCTGATGTTCAAGTAAAAGCCTGGTGGTGGGAGGACGTGAAGCATGAGGTGGGAGCGGGCAGACCACCCTGGTGCTTCCTTTGATTCCCTTCCTGCTGCCCTCCCACCAGGCCCACGCCCCACGTGTACCTTCCCTTTGAAGAGCTGCTGGATCTCGGGTACATAACTCTCAGAGTCAGTGGCAATGTAGACCGACTGGGCGTTCAGCGCCGTCACCCAGAGCTTCAGGGCGCGCCTGATTTCCTTCAGGTCGGGGAGGCACATGGTCATGGTGAGCGGGGCGGCGGTGTGGCGGCTGTAGCCCACGCACTGCGGGGAGGCCATGAAGTGGGCGCCGGCGGTCCCGTCCTTCAGCATGGCGCACGCATTCTTCTGTGGGGCGGGTGGGGACACAGCTAAAGACGGCCACCGCCCGCAACCCCAGAAGCAAGAGCCAGGAAGGGGAAAAGGGCAGGCAATACAGGAGGAGCGCAACTATTTTTTTTTTTTAAAGCACTGAGGGAAGAGGGAAATGCATCAAAACAGTTAACGGTGGTTATTTCTGGGTAGTGGGATATTGGCTTTTCACAATTTTTTTTTCTTGGTATAACTGCACTATCTGGGACTTCCAGCAGAATTCTGAACTGTGGTGGTGACGATGGGCAGCCTTGTCTGATTTCTAACTTCAGTGGGAACACTTCTGATAGCTCCCAAGAAGTACGTGTTTGCTGTGGGTTGCGGAGAGATAGCCTTTATCAAGGTAAGGTGGGTCCCTTGTATTCCTGGTTGGTTAAGAGTTGTTTTTCTTTTTTAAATCATAAATGACTGTTGACTTTTTATCAAGTGCTTTCTTGGCCTCCACTGAGATGATTATATGATTTTTCTTCTTTGGGTGTTAATATAGTGAATTTCACTGCATTCCTGGGATAAATTTTACTTGTTTGTGTTGTATGTTCTTTAATATGCTACTGGATTTTACTTGGTAATATTTTACTTAGGATCTGGGCATCTATGTTCTGTATGAGAATGGGCTGTACTTTCCTGAGTTGACCTTATCTGAGTTTGGTATTAGCATTATGCTAGCTTTATAAAAAAAAAAGCATCTTATATCTTCTTATGTTCTAGGGAAGCATAAATGGGAACTATCTGAAACCACTGACAAAATACTCTGGGCCTGGCTCCTTTACTTTGTGGAAGGGGGCAGGAAGGGGGGCAGGAAGGGAATCTAGTGGGTAAATGTGTGATTGCTTCCTCAATTGACATTGAATGAATTTTGATCTACTTTCTATACTTTTCAGTATTTTTCAAGTTTTCAACGATGAGTATTTCTCACATACATACATATATATCTTCTTCTGTAAACTAAGGAGATTGTCTACATTACTCCAGTTATTTTCACAGGGAGGATAACCTGATGAGTTTTCTGCACATTTAAGCAGCTGCCAAATTTGGAGGATGACATCTTCATTTCTTGGGAGCCCCACCCAACCTCCAGAGCTTGTTTTTCAACAAGGAGTCTACTGGCGAAACACTGAGCTGGGACAGAGGACTGTGGGCTGTGGGGCTCTTTCTGGCTTGCTGTCTGACCCAGAGCCTAGCTTGATACCTCAGTTTATCCATCTGTGAAATGAGGATAAAAATGGCAACTGTTAAAATGAAAACTGCCAAGCAAGCGCTCCGGAGCCACATTTCTGACGTGTCTGCGGTGGAATCGTGGGGCACAGTCCCGTGAACTTGGCCAAGTGAGACCTCTCTGCCCTGGCTAGGACGTGGTGCAATGGGTTCAGTGTTCCACTCCCACAGGCATGGGCCCTGCTCAGAGATGTGTCCATCCCGGCCATGAGGGGAAGGGGGAAGTTACCCAGTCGGAGCCAATGCGCAGGTGGATGCCCACATAGGGCCGGATGAGGTGGGCACGGATCTGGGCCTCCCCTGTCCTCACCATCTCATCTGACCACACCATGTACTTCTGGAGCGGCCTATGCTCCTCCAAGACAGGGAACTGGGCCGGGGCCCCTGGCAGGGCCAGCACTGGATGTTCCTCTGGAGAAAATCTAGGCATGAGACAGAAGGAGAAGAAGTCAGACAGAGAGCGCACAGCGAGTCCAGCCGCCACCCCCAAGGGAGAAAGGACGGCGTTGCACCATGCCCCAGAGACCCTGCGGAGGGGCCCCTGCAACATGCAAGAAGCACGAGAGGTTGTGAAACCCCAACGGGCTGATAAGAGACCTTGGCGGCGGCAAGAGGCACAGTACGCAATACTGTCCCGCCACATGGAATTTACAACCCTCTTTGATTGTTTAACAATTAAAACTTTACAGTAGAGCATTCCAACCTTTTGTATGTCATGCTGGCTTCCAATCTGTGGTGTGGTAATTCACTCCAGGTTGGGGTGTCTAGACTGAGTCTTTGCCATTTTACCCACACAGTGGGATCGGGAAGTGCAGCTGCTGACAGGTCACACTCCCAGGGAATGTGTACGCTGGATGAGACCATTCACTCAACATTTAACACGTTATCTACGGATTGCCTACTATGTGCTGGGGGCCAAGGGAGAATGAGACAGGCATGGTCCCTGCTCTCATGGAAAACACTAGAGGTCTGTAGATGCCCCCCACATACTCTGCCGAAGGCTCTCCCTCCCCCTTGTTCACAATGCACCTTGTAATTATTTTACCCCGAGTCCAGAAAAGTCTGCTGGACTCAGGCTTCTGAAGTCAGTATCTCCGCGTGCCTAGAACAGTACATGTAAGAGCTCAGTAAAGATCTGTTGACTGAATAGAGTGAGGAGCAAACCTGTGCTCCCTCATTAGCTAAGCCCAGACTATATTCCAGCAACATGAAATGCCCCGCTCTTCCATAAGCTTGCAATGCACTTGCAAACTCCTGATCTCTGCAGACTTCTCCCCTCTACCTGGTATGCCTTCCCTCTGCCAGCCAAAATCCTTTTCCTAAAATTATGAAATAGGTACAGGCACTCTGGAAAACAGTCTGGCAGTTTCTTATAAAACTAGACATGCAATTACGATATGACCCAGCAACTGTACTCTTGGGCATTTATCCCAGAGAAATGGAAACCTATGTTCACACATGAACCAGTATGCGAATGTTCACAGCAGCTTTTTTCATAATAGTCAAAAACTGGAAACAACTCAGACGTCGTTTAACAAGTGGCTGGTTAAACAAACTGCAGTACATCCACACCACAGAGCACTATTGCAATAAGGAACCGGCTACTGATACAGGGAACAACTTGGATGGATCTCAAGGGAATTATGCTGAGTGAAAAAAGTCAGCCTCAAAAGGTCACATACTGTATGATTTCGTTTATATAACGTTTGTGAAATGACAAAGTTGAGAAAAAAGTAATGGAGATGGGATTAGTGGTTGCCAAGGGGCTAGGGGGTGTGTGTGTGTGTGTATGTGTGTGTGTGTGTGTTTAGGGAGGTGGGTGTGGTTATAAACTGGCCACACAAGGACCTTTGTGATGTTAGAACTGTTTGATATCTTAACTGTGGTGATAGATACACGAACATACACACGTGATAAAATTGAATAGAACTAAGTATACACACACACAGAAGTGAGTACAAGTAACACTGGGGAAATTTGAATAAGATGGATGGACTGTACCAATGTCAATATCCTGGTTGTGATACTGTGCTATAGTTTCGCAAAATGTTAACATTGGGGGAAACTGGGTAAAGGGTACATGGGATCTCTCTCTATTAATTCTTACAAGTGCATGTGAACCTACAGTTATCTCAGTAGAAATTTCAAGGAAAATTTATTAAAAATTTCAGAGCATACAGGATAATACAGAAAATAATTTAACAGTCCACAGAGCTGTGACCCAAATTAGCAAATATTAACACTTTACTTTGTTTCAGATTTTAAAAAATATACACCTGAATAAAAGCTCTACCCTATGATCTCTTTCCCACTTCCTCCTCTTTCCAGAAGATACTGTGGTTTTATGCACGATTACACTTTACTATTTATATTAAAAGGTATTATTCTGTGTGCTCTTTACACAGTGCAATGGCAAAAGCATGGACTGTCAAGCCAGGTGACCTTGTTCTAATGTTGACTATGCCACTTACTAACTCGGGCAGGTGACTTAACCATTCTGTGCCTCAGTTTCCTTATCTGTATAATAGAGCTGATAATAGTTCCCACTTCATAGGGCTGTTGAGAAGATCAAATGGATTAATATAAGTATAGCATTTAGCACAGCGCTTGGCACGTAGAAAGCTCTCAGAAAATTCTCTCACCATCACCACCATCATCATCATCATATTGCATGTAACCTATTTCAACTTTTAAAAAATTCAACTCAGGGACTTCCCTGGTAGCGCAGTGGTTAAGAATCTGCCTGCCAATGCAGGGGACACAGGTTCGATCCCTGGTCTGGGAAGATCCCACATGCTGCGGAGCAACTAAGCCCGTGCGCCACAACTACTGAGCCTGTACTCTAGAGCCCGCGTGCCACAACTACTGAAGCTTGCGTGCCTAGACCCCGTGCTCCGCAACAAAGAGGAGCCACTGCAGTGAGAAGCCCGTGCACCATGACGAAGAGTAGCCCCCACTTGCCACAACTAGAGGAAGCCTGCGCGCAGCAATGAAGACCCAACGCAGCCAAAAATAAATAAAATAAATAAATTTATTTAAGAAAAGTCAACTCTGTTTTAGAGATTTGGCCATGTTGATGGCGTGGATCATGTGATCGTGTTAATGTCTCTTTAAGTTTTCCATTTGCACGAATAAACTGCAGTTTACCTATCTAGTCCCCTCCGCTGGTCAGTGAGGCTGTTTCCAATCTTTCCCCATACGACAGTGCTGCAATGGACATGCCACTCTTTCTTCACACCCAACCAAACACCTCGCTCCACAAACACCTTCCAAAGTTCCAAGACCAGTTGCCGCTCCCAAGCCTCAGCTCCTAGGAGAGGGCTCTGTCCCACCTCTCCTTTGCTGCCTTCTGCACACTGATGTGCTCAATAACCACCTTCCCCGGCCACTGCCGTGAGGGTAGGCCCCCAGCACTCTTGTTCACCATGATTCCTACACACACTGGTGCAAGGCCTGTGCCAAGTAAGCCACAAGCAAGTGTTCATGGACTGCTTGGCTCTATCTAATCCTCGTCTTGTCAGACTTTACATGTACATACATGTGACAGGCAATGTTCCATTTACTTTGTGTACATTAACTCATTGGATCCTCTTAAGAGCCCCGTGAGGTAAGTACTACTGTTAGTCTCACTTCACAGATGAGGAAATTGAGACACAGAAAGGTTAAGTAGCATGCTCATGGTCACACAGCTAGGAACTGGTGGAGCAGGGATTTGAAACCAGGCAATCTCCTCCAGAACCTTTGTTCTTAACTACTATACCTCACTCCCAGCTCCCCCACCCAGTCAATAAGCACCTCAAAAGCTGAGTCTGTGGCTTATTCTTCTGATTCCCAGCCTAGGCACAGGCCTCAACACATAGTAGGTACGATAAATATGTTTAGAGTGAATGAATGAGAATTCAGGGATCTCACCAGAAAGACCAGATCAGGTTGTCAGGGGTTAGAGGAAGAAGTGAATAGTAACTGAGTACCTACTATGGGCCAGGCCCTCAGCTAAGCGACTTTCATAGGCCACCTTAAAGGGTTTCAAATGGAAAGCAAAGCTGTGATCTCCCAGGGGGCTGGAACATTAGGATAAAATCAGGATCTGCTCCCTCCTTGACCTCTTAGAAAGTACCTGCTGTTGACCTTTGGTGAATTCCAAATCTGGAATATCCATCCCCTCTACCTGGATCTGGATCAGCACACATAGCTGTCCCAGTGCAACGCCAGCTCTGACATGACAAGCAGCAAGAGGCCGAGACGGATGTGCTCATTTGCTCCCAATGAGGAAGGAGAGTGCTGTTTGGAAAGAAAGCTTGACCAGGTCCCTCTGTTCACAGCCCTGATGGCTGACCCTAAGTCAGGCCCTTAGCCTGGTCACTGCCCAGCTGAAGAAGGCACACTTTCCTGCTGCTGGGTGCAGTGAACCTCTGGGGTTCTTCACCCACCACCACACGGACGCTACTGAGATCCCCCTACCAAGCTGGGGTTTCTCCATGCACAGCACCCGCATGTGTGCCCAGGATACACCAGTGGATGGACACTATGCTGAGTGCAGAGGATGCAGGGACATGAACGAGGCAGAGTCTAGTTCTCAATGTCCCTGACATGAAGAACTACCTTTCCCTGCAGCTCTTTGCATGCCTGGCTTCTTCTCATCCTTCAGGTCTCAGCCCTGCCAATTACATGTCACCTGTTTATGTCCTCCCAAGGAGGCTGCAGCCTGGGAGAACAATAAGCTTAAATACCTGTTGCCTTCATGCCAAGAGAATGGTTCAGCATGATGGTTCATAGCCTTCCAACAGTGAATGTGCAATAAATAATAAATGTCTGTTCAATTAAATCTCCATTGGGGTATTCACAGACTCAGAACCAGCACAGCTGGAAAGATCCTCAGTGGGAAATCACTTAGTGGGGAGAAATAACTCTTATCCTCTTTTCCTAGAAGCCGGTTTTCAGCTGGACACATAGAAGCCCCAAAAAAGACATTTCTCAGTACTTCTTGTAGCTAGGTATGGCCACATGTCTAAGTACTGGCCAATGAGCTGGTGTAAGCAAGCTATGAGGAAGGCTCCTTAAAAAGGTGAGGATGTGCCCTTCTTCTGCCCCTTTTGTCCTTCCAGCTACCTGGGGCTTCATGAGTCATCTTGGCCCATGAGGTGAGACTAAGGATAAAAGCCAGTACTGGGGGAATACCTTGGTGGTCCAGTGGTTAGGATTCCGCGCTTCCACTGCAGGGGGCAGGGGTTTGATCCCTGGTTGGGGAACTAAGATCCCGCATGCCGTGCAGTGTGGCCAAAAAAAAAAAAAAAAAAAGCCAGTACTGGGAAGGCTGAGCAGAAATGGGAGCCTAATTCCTAGACACAAGGGAGCTGCCCTGCAGCCGTGGGTTGCACAGCCCAGTCCTTTTGTGCTTAAGAAAACAATGAACTTTTATCTTGCTAGTCTGCTGTTATTTGGGGTTTTCTGTTACATGTAGCTAAGTTAAACCTGGTACACCCGGACCTGCGGCCACCAGCACTTTTAGCTGATATACAAGAGGGTTACTGGTTGAAGGCAGTGGGGGAGGGGAACCGAGCAGTTCCAACTTGGCCCCCGTTGCTGCCCCCACAGCACTACAGCGCTTCTCCAGAACTCTAAAACTCAAAGAACAGTTTGAAAGTGACCGATCTTGCTCAGTCCCTTCATTTTATAGATAGAGCACTGTGGCCAGAGAAGGGAAGCAATCTGCAGTTACACAGTGAGCCAGGGAAGCGGCTGATGGCTTTCTAATGCCATTCTCCCTACACCCATGCCCCTGCCCCCAAAGGACAATTTTCTACAGCAAGAAAGTGTCCACTATTTAAGAAAATGTTTAAAATACTTAAACTCTCAAAACTCACCCCTGCAAACACTCACAGGATTCTTATCAGACTGCTTCACCAGGGCCTACAAAGCCCTGCACAGTCTGACCCCTGCCCACTTCTCCAATCTCCTGTTCTATATGGCAGGTTAATTCAAGTCTCCTCCCATTGGGTGGGCTCTATGTTCCCTCCCAATAGCATTTGGCAGAGGTAACGGTGTCCCGGTTGCCAGGCCCAGGCTTTAGGGGGCCAGCAGCTTCCACCTTCTGCCTCTTGGAGCACGCACTCCCTGGATGCACCCTCTCAGAACCCAGCTGCCACGCTGTCCGAAGTCCAAGCCACACGGAGAGGTCAAGAGTATACATGCCGGCCGACTGCCCCAGCTGAGCTCCCAGATGACAGCCAGCACCACCTGCCAGCCATGAGTGAGCCCTCTTGGACGTGCAGCCCAGTTGAGCCTTCAGATGACTCCAGTCCCAGCCGACAGCTGACTGCAGCCATGTGAGACCACAAGCAAGAAGTGCCCAGCTAACCCAAGTGTCCATTAACAGATGAATGGATACCCCACACACATACCCTACCCAACACACTCCACTGGCATCGAGTGGAATACACACCAGTTAACCATTTTTTGAAATCTCATGCTTTTACATGTTTAGAACTGATCCTGCCAATGATATTTACTAACCTGATAAATCAATTACTCCTCAGAAAAGATAGTTAATTACTCAATTACAAACTATATGTCATAATTTCATTTTAAGTTAATATGTATAGGTATACATTGTATATGTACATAAAAATACACCCATTTTGGAGGGTGGAAGTATACATATCAAAATTCTAATAGTTTTTTGGAGGGATGATGGGATTATGAGTAAATTTAATTTTCTTATTAAAAAAACAAAAAAACCCCACCAAATGTGGTGGGTATTCCAAAGAGTATTCATCTTAAGAAATTAGATGTTTAACATGGATTGGAACTTTGTACAGTTGGGATTCCATAAAGAAAATGGAAAAACAAAAGCGAAACCAAAGACGTGCCCTGCTAAGCCCAGTCGACCCACAGAAATCTGAGCAATCATTCTAAATTGTTGTTGAGCTACTGAGTGTTAGAGTGGTTTATTACACCGTGGTGGACGACGGGAACACCCTACCCTTCTCCTCCTGAAATGCTCCACGCCAGCCACTCTGGCCTTTCTGCCCCTTGACCACACCAAGCTTGTCCTGCCTCAGAGCTTGCAATGTCCCCACCATGAAGAACTATCTTTCCCTCCAGCTCTTGGCATGGCTGGCTCATCCTTCAGATCTGTTATGGACTAAATGTTTGTGCCCCCCCACCCCATCAATTCATATGTTGAAGCCCCAACTCCCAATGTGATAGTATTAGGAAGTGGGCCTTTTGGGGGCAGTTACATTTTGATGGTCATGAGGGTAGAGCCCTCGTGATGAGATTAGTGCCCTTATAAGAGACCAGAGAGCTTGCTCTCTCTCCAACATGTGAGGATACAGTAAGAGGCAGCACCTGCAAGCCAAGGAGTCCTTACTAGAACCTGACCACGCTGGCACCGTGATCTCAGACATCCCAGCCTCCAAAAGTATGAGAAATAAATGTCTGTTGTTTAAGCCCCCCAGTCTGTGGTATTTTGTTATAGCAGTCCAAGCTGACAAAGACAAGGTCTTTGCCTGCCAATCACACATCACCTGCTTATGTCCCTCACAGCACTATGTCTTCTGGGACTATCTTATGTACAAATGTATTCACTGTCTCCCCTGTTAGACTCAGCTCCATCAGGGCAGGGGCCTTATCTGCTTTATTCTTGCCTGTCCCCCCAGCATCCACGCCAGTGCTTGACACTCTGGCGGTGCTTCTTACATGTGTGTGGAAGGAAGGCAGCTGCCCAGGTGGTCCTAACTCTCTCCAACTGCCTCCAGGGACCTCATCTTCCCCACTAGTCTTCCTTTCCCAAAAATTTGGTTGTAAGGCACAAGCTTCCCCAAGCCCTTACACAATTCCTACAACTCAATGAACTGAAGCAAGACCATGGGGCCGTGAACAAGTGTGCCAGCAACATTGTCCGACTGATGCATCCAGGCAGCCCTGTCCCTTCTCTTCCAACCAGGACGGTGTGCTTTTTGGAATTTGCTCTTAGAGCTGCTTTTAGAGCTGGTGTCATGTTTTTTTTCCCCCTTGGCATTTTAGAGGCAAATCTCCATCCTTTGAGGACAGGTCTGCCGTCTGGCAATAGCTCTGGGTCATTCAGAGCTGAACGGGGAGAACCAAGCAGGTGATCAAATGGGAATCAACAATTCCCTATCCGGGATCAACAATGAGGGGGATTAGACTCTGCCAGGACTGAGTATCCTCAGTAGCTCATGATCTAGCTCTGAAGGCAAGTCCCAAATAGGAATTGGCAGCTATTAAAGGCACAGCTCTTTTCTCCCCAGGGATGAAGAATGGGTGCTCTGGAGTCAGGCTGCCTGGATTCAGATCCCAGCTCTGCCACTTCAAGCTGCAGGACCTCAGGGAAGTGACTTCACTTCTGTCTGTCTCAATTTCCTTACCTGTAAAGCAGAGGTGACAGTAACACTTGTCCCCCAGACTCATGGAAGCATTAAATGAGCTATTACCTTAGAAGACTTAGGGAGTGAAGATTTAGAACAGCAACTGGCACAAGTAAGCCCTAAATAAATATTAGTTCTTATTACCTATGAAAGCCTTACACACAGACCCCTGCTGCCCAGTCAATAGCTGCATTACCTTGGGCAAGTTATTTAGCCTTACTGAGCTCAGTTTCTTCACCTGTCAAATGGGAATTGATCATAATACCCATTTCATGAAATTTCTCAAAGACTTAAATAAAATAAAGCATGTGAATAATAGTAACAGGTAACACTGACTGGCCCTCTACTACGTGCCATGTGATTTATATTGGAGGCAGATACCATAGTGCTCCTTCCATTAAACTAAGGAGGAAACTCAGGCCAGACAGCTGGAGTGGCTCACTCAGGGTCATCTGAGAAAGAGGTAGGGCTGGGTCAGATCTCAGGGCCGTCTTATCCTGAGCCTGTGCTCGTTCCTCTGCATCAGTCTATCTTTGTCTTACTAAATGCCAAGTGCTGGGACCCCACAAGAATTCATAAGCCCCTCATGGTTCCTAACCCAGGTCTGACGTCTAAGCCCACGCTCTTTCTTGCCACACTATAGCATCAGGGGCAAATGTACTATGTTAGTGTCATCATTATATCTAGACTGTAGCCAGCTGAAGGCTGAGACTGGGTCTTCCTCATTTTTATGCATCACCTCTGGCCTTTGAGCACTATGTCTCTTACGTGACAGATGCTCTATAAATATTTCACAGCCTGTGCCTATGCCCTGCTAACCTATTTTTTTTTTTTAATAGGGCTTACTGGAGCACAATTAATAAAGCACATCCAATTATTATCAGGATGACATCATTTCTCTGTCTGCACCTGAAGCTGTTTTTCTCTAGAAGCAGCTTCCAATTTTCACCTTGTGAAGAGGAAGGTAACAGGGGAGTGATTCTCACGCCTAGAGGAGGAAATCGAGACTCATGTGACTGCACAATAGTCTTTTTATGACATCCTTTATTGGCTGATAAACTCTTGCTCAACTTTGTGGCAGGTCAACGTCCCACTGTGTCAGGCGTTGAGATGGGAACAGATCACATAGGATCCCAAGTTCAACAGACAGAACAGCTGCACCTTTGGTCTCATACATCAGGGTGTGGTAGAGGGGAAGAGGGCCAGGAAGGCACTGAATGCCCATGGGCCCCCCACCTCTCCCCTAATCCCAGCAATGCTGCCCCCTCCACATACCTCTGGATCCACTGGTCTTTGTAGGAGGCGCTGAAGGAAATGCCTGCAAAAAGCTCAGACCTGTTGAAACTCACATGAAACTGATCCCAAAATGGGCCAAAGGGGTTTCCTTCCTAGAGAAAGAGAGTGGGCAAAGGCTTACTGAGCGGGAGGGAAAGCCAGTTGGGGATGGGGCCAAGGAACTGTGGATGGGGGAACCCTGGGCGATTTGACTCAGGCTGAAATACTCTCATAGGACGGGCCAGTAGGAATATCACTTCGTAATTTCTGGGCTGGGTGCTGAGGAGGGCAGCTCGGCCTCCAGTCTGGTTTTCAGCAGGCAACGTTCACCACAATATCTGAAGGAGTCTTTCTTGCTCGTGTGCCATATGCCGCTGACCCTGCAGCATTGGTGGGGGTCTGGGGAGGAAGTCAACCCTGGATTTGGGACCATGGACTAAGAGCACCAAGAGACCTTCAAGACCCAGCTAATCCAATGCCCTTATTTTCAAGATGGAAACCAGGACCCAGACAAGGTAAGACACTTGCTCAAGCTCACAGAGCAAGTGAGGGCAATATTGGGGCTGTAAGCAAGGTCTCCTTTCTCAAATTTCCAACCACCCTCCTCAGACTTTAGCATAAGCACTGAAACACATGTTGGGGATTGTCTTATTCCCCAAGTGCCAGAAATTTACAAACTTCTACTGATAAATATGACAGCTTCTCATTTACGTGCTGAGAGACAAGAAAGTATACAAGTTAGGAGGGTGGACAATGGAGCCATATTACCACAACTTATTTGCTATTATGATTTTGGGCAAAATATTAAACCTCTCTTTGTTGCATTCAGTGTCCTCTCTATAAAATGGGGTATTAATAGTACTTTCCTCACAGAACAGTTTAAGGATTAAGTGGGATAATATGTGGAAAGCTCTTAACATGGTACCTGGCGTGTAGTAAGTGCTATGTGAGTATTAGTGATTATTACTGATGTGGCACTTTACAGTTTACAAGCACTCTTACACCTGGCCCTCATTGATACTTTATGAGCAAGACACAGCAGGGACTGGTGTCTTTACTTTGTAGGTAGAAATAAAGGCTCAGAGGAAGCAAAGTCCTCTGCCCAAAGTGACACTGCTGACAAATGCCAGAAATGGGACTTAAATCTCCATCTTTCTACTCTAGGCCCTTCTGGTGCCTTCCCCCACATACTGCTATCGCACAGTGTCTCAGGGGCCTAGAGGACCTGGAACAGGCAGAAAGGGTCTCCCAGACCCACAGGACCCACCTTCATGGGGCATGTCTTCTTATCAGGGCTTCGCTGGGCTGCCACCTCAAAGCAGTATGCCACCCGTTTCTCAGGGGGCCAGTGAGTAGGTGCCAGCTTCTCCATGAAGTCCTCCAGGCTGATGACCCGATGGTAGGCCTGGAGGGGCTCCAGCTTGAAGTACTTCTGGTAGGACACATGGAGCTACAGGAAAAGTGGGGAAAAGGAGGGGGCGAGGGTCCCTCCTCAGTATCCTAGTGGCTGTTTCAAAGACATTCATTAAAACCGTATACTGAAAAAAAAAAACACCGTATACTATAAGACCCAGACAGCTTGGACTACATGCCAGTAAACAACTTTTGATAAAAGACACCAAAGTTAGAACGGAGGCTGGGAGAAGACATCTGCAAACTAAAGAACAAACAGTAATATACCTCATATTCAAAAATGCCTGCTGATTTATAAGAAAAAAGACAAATGATGCAAGAGAAAACATGGGCAAAGGATAGGAGTGAGCAACTCACAGCAAAGGGAATCCAAATAGCCAACACTCAAAAGATGTGCAAGCTCACGAGAATTAGGAAAAAGAAAATTACAATGCCAACAAGACACCACTTCTTACCCATGAGACCAGCAAAAATTTAAAAGCTTAACTCTAATTACTGGAAAAGATACGGCTGATAGTAGAAGTCTACATTTTGGAACAACTACTTTGGAGTGTAACCCCTTACAAGCATCTAATAGAATTTTAAATGTGCCCTCTACCTCTAGGTATTTGCCTTAGAGAATCCTGCCCTTTGTACCAAGAGATGGATAAAAGGATGCTCAGTGCCACAATGGAAGTAGTACAGGAAAAAACTTGGAAGGAGTCATACCAAAAGACACTAAATCCATGATAGTGGTTGCCTCTGGGGGTGGGGGAGGGACTAGAAGTAGCCTCGAGCCAAGACACACAATCTTTTAACGACTTTATCTATAAACTTTTATTTCTTTTATTAACAAAAAGAAAACATGAAGCAAAGATGAGAAAGTGTTAATGATTATCATTTCTAGTGGCAGATACATGGATGGTGATTATAGTAATCTCTGCATTTTTCTGGACTTAAGAAAATTTCTTAGAACACCATGAAATAAAATTTAGACTTTATCCTATAGGTCAGAGTTCCCAAGCGTGTTCCACTAGTTCAGGTGGGTAAAGGGTTCTGCAATAAAAAGGCTCCAGAAATAAACAGGCCTGGAAAATGCTATGTTAGCAGGTTTCTTTACGACAGGACTTCTCAGGGCCTTTAATATGCTAACATGCATTTTGAATCTCCAAATTTGGGGGGAATGAGGAATTGAGAACACAATTTCCCAAACTGACTTAACCACTGCACCATTCCTGCACGAGCCGTTGATGTTCCAATGAACAGACTTCGAGAACCTTAATTATAAGCAACAAGGTCTTGCTGAAGGATTTTAAGCAGAAATAATATGAGATCTGCTTTCTTGAAAGATCACTCTGGCGGCAGAAGAGAGAATGTACTAATGGTAAGATTAGAGGAAGGAGAGGAATTAGGAGGCTACTGCAATGGTCCTTTAGTTTGTTCAAGTATTCATTCAACATGTATTTTTGTTTTGTTTTGTATGCTTTGTTTTGTTTCAACATATATTTTTGAGCATCTCCAAAAGTCTGAGAGATGGGGAAGCATGGACAGGTTAAAAAATGTAAAGGGAGGTGAAGTACAGAGTAAAGGGAAGCATTTAGGATGACTTCTAGGTTCCTGGCCCAGGTGAATGGAGGTGACATAAACTAAGGCTGGAAATATAGGTGGTTACACAGGTTTGAGGGGAAAGTTCTGGCTTTGTGAACTTCAGATTATCTGTGGGTCATCCAAGTAGACCCAAAGGCATAGGAGTTAGAAACACGAGGCCTGTGGTCAGAGGAGAGTCTGGGCCATGGATAAATTTGGGAGGTACGTGGAGAAGAGTGAAAGCCCAAGAGTCAACAGAAACTTATAGCAAAGCAAATAATGGTAATAAAAGCAACTAATATTTACTGAGTGCTGGGTTAGCGCCAGGTGCTGTACTCAACATGTTTCATAGACTTGATCATCTAATTGTAAGAGGTAGGAATACAACCATCTCCAGTTTATTTATGAAGAAACCCAGGTGGACAGAATCTAGGTAACTCATCTGAAGTCACACAGCTAATAAGCAAACAGAAAGAGGAGACACATCAACATTTAAACAGTGGGTGGGGAGAGAGGAGCCCCTGATGCAGCGCAAAGAGGAAATTGTGGATATGTTGGGCTGAAGCAGGAACAGGCTGTGTCTTGGAAACCAGGGGAGTAGGAAGTGCAAGAAGGAGAGAGGCACACGGGGCCACGTGCCACCGGGAGGTCAGTTGAGATAAAGACTGAGAAATGACTCCTGGATTTGGCAATTCTGAGGTCCTTCGTGGCCTCTGTGAGAACAGTCCCAGTGGGGAAGGGGAGCCCAACTGGGGTAGGTTGAGTAACCCGTAGAAAGCAAGAAGTGGAGGCTCTGAAAGACTCCTAGCTGAGAAGGCAAGGTGAGAGAAGGCAAGCAAACCAGAGGGAGACCAATGGCCAGGTCTAAACTATAACAGTGAGTACAAAAAGTCAGAGCATCAACAGCTCCCGGTTACTAAGGACCCCCTGCATCCTAAGCACTTTCAATTGATGGCCTCAGCTGATTCTAAGAGGGAGGTATTCCACAATCACTAACTCACTGAGGGAGGTAGCAACAATTATTACCAGCCTATTTTAAAGATGAGGAAACTGAGGCACAAAGAGGTCAAGTACCCTGCCCAGGCTATACGGCTAGTAAGTGGCCAAGCCAGGCTATGATCTCAGGTACTCTGGCTTTTAACCTTTCTAAATACAGGCATGTGCAGGAAAAAATAAAACCTACGTTTTAGGCTGTAAGAATGAAATACAGTGTTTTGTACATACTAAACATAATTTTTTGAAGTTTATTAAAAACTTTCAAAGTCAATTCACTAAATATTAATTCAATTCCTACTGCCAGGCCCCTGGAGTTACACTGTGAACAATGACAGACACAGGACTTGTGGAAGACATAAAGAACATGCAAGAAATTAGATGATGCTGGGCTTCCCATGCTAAGGGACCCCTTGATGAGGTGAGAGGCAGTGCTGGAGCCAGACTGCTCCAGTTTGTGGCCCCGGACATGTTATTAACCAGCTTGTGCCTCTGTTTCTCCTTCAGAACTGATAATAGCAACCATCACCTCTGACCAATGGGTGGGACCAAACAAGGCTGGAAACGGAGTCTGGAGGTTCAGGTCACAGGCTCTGGAGTCAGAGAGACATGGGCTTGAATTCCAATCTACTACTCACAAGCTGTGTGAGCGTGGGTAAGTCACCTAACCTCTCTAAACCCATTTCCTCAGAGGGATGTGATGGGAAGGAAAAGAGCTAATCCTGATGCAATGCTCCGAAAGAGTGCCTGGCAGACAACAGGTGCTGGATAAATGTTAGCCAGTTAGCCAGGGAAGACAGTTCTGGGTGGGGGGGTAGGGCAAACTCAGAGGGGTGGGAGGTGAAGCCTACAGAAAGACTTGGGGTCAAGCAGAGGTGAGCAGGATTGGGGAAAGGTGGACAAGGGTCAACAGCAGGAGGTACTCACATTGGTGAAAGGAGGCTTGTGATGCTGGTACTCAATCCAAGGAGGTACAGCCAGGGTGCGGTTCAACAGCTTTGCAAATGCCAGGGAGCCCAAGAAATGATCAGCCTGGTTCCCAAAGCGCCCTGGATGGTATATTGCAGGTGAAGTGAGGACTAGGGCGTCGAGGGCTTGGGGCATGCAAGGCTCAGAAAGGATGCAGAGCCAGGAGTGTGGAGGGCCAGGACACCAAGGAGAGCCAGGGGACCTGGCAGCATGGGATCAAGTCTGGACTCCTGGGTCTGACGGTCAAGGCCCTTCAGGCCCTGCCTCTTCTGCCTCAGCCACTCCAGGTTCTTTGCTGTTTCCCAAACATGATCTACACTTCCCATCCCCACCCCATGCCTTTGCTCTTGCTGTTCCATCAGCCAGGAGTGACCTTCTACTTCTATTTCCTCCCATCTGCATGTGAAGGGGTAACTCCAATGCCTCACTCACCGGGATCCTTTCACTACCTCTCTGCCATATTCAGTTCCCCTCCTCTGCCTCCCACCTTGGATATGAGTTACTTGTGGTTCTTCACTCTTCCTAGAATGTCCTTTCCCATTTCCCGGCCTTTGGCTGTTTCCTCAGCCTGTGAATGCCTCAGGTGCAAGGTCCCTGTCTGACTCTTTCTGTTATCCCCAGCATGGCATCCATTCCTTCATTCCACAAAGATTGTTGAGAGGCCACAATGTGTCAGGCTCTCTGCTAGGTGCTAGGACACAGGAGTGAGCAAGAAGGACAAGGTCTCTGCCTTCAAGGCATTCACAATCCAGGTAGGGGGACAGTAAACATATAAACAAATATACAGTGATAAATTTTGATAAGTTCAAAAAAGAAGTGAAAAAAGTTTGGTGATGGAGAACAATGAGGAGGAGATTATTTGGGTTGAGGTCAGTGAAGTCTTTTCTGGTGACATTTAAGCTGTGGCCTGAGGATGGGAAGGAGTTGGTCTGGCACAAGGCAAGAGGAGGGTGTTCCCGGCAGAGGGAAGAGCACGGGCTGCAGGACCTGCGTATGTGTAAGGAACGGAAAAGGATAACTGTGCCTGCAGCTGCAGGGTCTGGGGAGAAGGGTGTGGTGGAGATGATGCGCAGAGGGCCACATCATCATGGTTAGGAGTGTGGAGGATTTTAGGAAGAAATAACTTTAACAGTGACGATCCACCACTCCCATTTAAATTGCACCCCTCAGCCAGCTTTTAGATTCTCCCTTACCCTGCTCTATTTTATTTTCCCATAGCACTCATCCATAAATACTATGCGGTTACTTATTTTTTATATTTATCTTTTATGGGCTGTCTTTCCCAACTAAAATGAAGGCTCTACAAGGGCATGGGGCTTTCTGTCTTATCACCACCGTATCCCTGGAGCAGAGAACAGGGCTGGGCACATAGTAGGTGCCCTATAAATATGTGTTGAATGAATGAAAGAATCGCCCAGAGCCAGCGTTGGGTCAGTGACATCAAGTTCTGCCCCACTAACTCCATTTACTGGACTCGGGGCTGGCTTAGGCCTTGTGCAAGACACATCGTAACCTCTCCCGGCCTCAGTTTTCTCATCTGCCAAACGGAAGGTTGGACACAGAGGTCCCCTCAGTGCCCTTGCAACTGGGGCAGAAAGGCAAGGAGCAGGCCCTGCCCCGCGCTGGGGTCCTTTCCTGGACCTGTCAAAGCGTCTCTGGGCGCCTCAGAGAAATGGCTTCTCCTCTCTGGGCCTCAGTTTCCCCATTTGGACAGAAGGCTCGGGAGGCCTTACCCATGCATGGGCAGTAGAGCAGGTAACCCGCCGGGTCCCAGGAGCCCACAGGCAGCCCCGGGAACAGCAGAAGCAGCAGCAGGAGAGACACACGCGGCGGCAGGGGCGACGATGCCCACGCGGCGGCTCCCATATCGGCCCCAGAGCCAGGGCGCTCCGCGGCTCGGAGGCGGGGAGGGAAGGAAGGGCGCGAGCATCCGCCCCGCTCCCGTCAGCCCCCGCGCGCCGCCCGCGCGCCGCCCCGGCCGCTCTAGCTGGCGGGCAGGCGGGACCATAGAGAGCCCGCGGCACCGCCCCCTCCACGGGCCGAGCGCCCGCTCGCGCGGCTCCCACAATGCACCGCACAATGGCCCGACCGCCGCCACTACCGGGGCCTGAGCGGGCCTGGCGGAGCCCGAGCGCGGCCCGGCCCGCAGCGCGGGGCCCGGAGCGCGGTGAGTGTGGGCGAGGGCCCCGGGGGACGGCGGGGAGCGGGGCGGGAGGCAGTCTCGCTGCGCCCGCGCGCCCGGCACCCGGCGCGGCAGCGCCCCTCATCTCTGGCCCCTCAGCGCGGTCGCCCACACCCCCGACCCGAGGGCCCCTCTGCGCCATTCCGGCCCAGATAGGCCCCAGGGTGACGAAAACTTTCCCCGGACCCGATACCTGGGTCTGGGGGACCTGAAGAAACCCCGCTGGCCCCCTCCCTTCCGAGACGTGGAGCCTCAGCCCTGGGGGGGGGGTCCCCCACTCCCGACCCCCCAGGCTCCCTGGAGACCCAGATAACGCGCTGCTGACCTTACCAGGGACCCGGGTCTGGGGGACGCAGATAAGCTGCACCTGCTCTCTCCTCTCAGACACGCCTACCCGGACCCATATAACCCCCTTTCCTGCTCCAAATAGTTCGCTTTTTCTCCTCTGTTTCATTTCCCAGAACCACATAACCCCTTTTGAGGCTTCCCCCAATTATTTGGTTCTGGGGAACCCAGATAATTTCTACCCATAGTTCCCTCCTCGGCGATCGTACTCCCAAACTCTAGACAGCTTCCACCCGGTACCATTTTGAGACTCTTGAAATTCAGGGAATTCGCTTTTATCTTCAGCCCCTTTAACCCTCCAGCCCGTGTAATCCATCCCCCACCCCCCACCGTCTCTCTTTCTTTGCGGAGGGTGGGGTGGTGGTCTCTTAGGGATCGAGATAACTTGCTCCTCCCTCCCTTCCATTCCTGAGACCTCCTCCAGACTTCTTCCTGAATTTCTGTCCCTGGTCTGGCAGCCGTCTACCGCAAGCCCTCCCAGCCCAGGGGCGTTTAACCTTTCCCCCCATGCAGTATGGTGGTCTACAAACGAACCAGGAGACAGGCTGTCCCCTGCAAATCCTGTCCTGGCCCCATCTCGGTGGGGGAAAGGGGCTTGTAAGGTGCAAGATAAGGGGACATCGGGTGTGGGGAGTTGGTACTTTCACCGGCAAGTGTTCCTGTGTCCTGGCGTGTGTGTTTTCCCACCTGTCTGCCTGGGACTCTGAAAGAGTCTGGCCTGGGGTTGCTAACCCTACCGCCCAATGTGAGGCCACGGGATTGGGGGGGGGGTGTCTAATCAGGTTTCCTCTTTGTGAAAATGGGGCTGTTGTGAGTTGCAGCCATTTGCTCAAGGCCTCCTTAGGAGGGGGAGGCAGCGGGAATCAGAGGAAATAATGAATCGAAAGGACTCCAAAAAGGGTCCATCTACACCGATAGAAGAACTAGCAGCCTCTGTTAATCCTGTTTGATGTCTCCTGGAATGATGCAAGTCATTGAGACGCTCCAGCCTCCCTGTAATTTAATTCTCCCCCCACTCTGGAGTGTATGTGTGTTTGTGTGTGTGTTTTGGGGGGGCAGCTATACCCATTTCCCCCTTTCCTTCTCACCGTTCTCCAGTCAGTCAGTGTGTCTTTTGGATTTGTTTCTGATGCCCAGGTCAGGACCTGTTTTTTATCTCTAAGTCTATTTATAATTTCCCAGTTGCTATTTTGGGTTCTGCTTAAGGGAAGATTGTGTCCACCGCAAGGAAAGTTCCTGGGTGTGTTTCCTCCTCGGCAGGTGTTGAATTGAGTTCTTCAGATCCCCAAGTAGCTCTTGGGCAGCAGGGATAAAAGCTATTTTAGGGTAGTCACTGAAGTGGAGCTGTTAATCCTCTGTGGGTCTCTCTAGTTAAGAACACTTACAGATTAACCCTTTCCTTGGTGCAGGGGCGCTATTTCTCAACAGTTTTGGGGGGAGGTTTGAGAGAATTCAACTGTGGCAGCAGAAGGTGGGAACATGCAACTCAATACAAAGGCAAAGATAATAGCTGCCTTTTGTTGGGTACTTAAAGCAAGCCAAGCCCTGTGCTGAGCCCTTTGCATACCTGACTAAAATAATCCTTACAACAAGCCTGTGAGGTAAGTATTTTTAGTTTTACAGATGAGGAAACAGGCTAATAATGGAGAAAGAACGCAGTTTCTATAGAGATGATGTAACACCATAAAAACTATAGTTTCATCAGAGGGCAGCAGGCATCATGGCACACAACAGAGGACAGACAGACGAGGAAGCGATTTGTCTCCTTTAAAGGCTTCCAAAGAGGGCCATACAGAGTTTTTAGCAAGCATTTGTATTTGGGGTATGGGGCCTTAATAATAAAGGAGATTCCTACAGTGAGGGAACTCTGGCCCAGGATATGGTGCTGGAGGAAGATAAAGTAAGGGGGACTGGCTCCAGGGGATGTGCTGAGGGTTAATTGTGAGGGAAAAGGGGAAGGCTGCATTCTGGGGAGATGTTGGGAAGGGAAGGAAACTCACTCTGAGGCCTGAGAAGACTCATCTAGGGAGAAAAAAAAAAGTAGTACTATTCAGGCCCCGTGCGGAAAAGAGGGAGACACAATTTAGACCTCAGAGACAGCACTGTTTGTATTTACACGTTTTATGTCAGACATTTCAAGAGTGTTTCACTGAATCTTCCATGAGAATTTTATAGGTAAGGAGAACAAATGTCTGTTTTAGAAATTGAGGAAACTGAGGTTCAGAGAAACTACGTAACCTGCCCATGGTTTCACAGCCAGTAAGTGGCAGTCTTCTGATAGCAAGTCCAAGGTTCTTTCCACAATACCTCCCTCTTCAGATCAGGCGCCAGAAGGAATCTTAGGATGAAAATATACCGAGTTATACCAGTAACTGGGAGGGATTGATTGTGTTTGTTTTATGGGAACAGGTTCTGTCAGCTTCTGTAGTTGTTAAGGTTAGAGTATGAGACCTGAAGAGCAGCTTTGAAAGAGAAGCAGAAATTTTTCACAGTTTTGCAGAGGAAGATGTCTGAAGGAATAGGCCTTCGGATAATGTGGGAGAGGCCCAGGAATCTTCCTGGATGAAAGGAGTTTGCAGACAAGGGACAGAGGGAGAAAAACTAGATTTCCAGAAGGGTTCCTAAGGTAACACTAAAGCCATAGCCCCATTAAGTGTAAATCAAGGCAAGCACATGGCTGCTGCCTTCCTCCTTTGGTTCTGTCAGTACAACCTTGAGAGCTCTTCTTAGCCACCATCAACCTCTTTCCTAGAAGCCCATTACTCACTCTTCCAGCAGCAGCATACTAAACTGCTGTGTCTTGTTTGTGCTTGTTCAGGAGAACAGATGAGGTGGACGTGTGGGAGGTGGGGGACGTACTGTTCTCTTTCTGAGTTTGCGTGGAATTTCCAAGGCTAGGCTCCTCTCTCACATCAGCCAAAGTGATGTGACTTGCTTCCCTCTGGCTGCCATTCCCAACTTTCCAGAGGCTGAGGTGCATGATTTCACATATTGAGGGGGGGGGGTGGTGCAGAATTTGACTTTGAAGGTGGGGGAAATTCCCTCCAAACTAGATGTTCAAATTCGTGCTCGCTCTCTACCCAATTCCAAGCTGCCTAGTAATCGCTGGTATTATAAACAGGTAATTCCACCCTTTGGAAGAAGGAGGGGACTTAAACAATGAAAGCCAGACATCAGAGGCCTTTGAGGTTTATCGTGAAGCAGGCAAATATGCCATGATGACTCGAAGGCTCAAGCGGGACTAGTTTTTAGTGCTAACACGTGACTCATGCAAAATGCAGCCACCTTTGTGCAGATCTTTCTAGGCAAATCTCCACTCGTGATAGGGAGATGTTTATCATATTACATTGCAGTGTTTCTTCAACAAGAGGAATGGTTCCTGAACAGGACGTAGCTTATGTTAATGATGAGCAAAGCTCTCTCGGGCATAAACCCGCTGATCCCATCATCTCGTTCACGGCCAGCCTGTTGGTTGAATGGTCACTGTAAGCAGCAGGTGCTAATGAGCTGAGCAAGCATTCTTTGGCCCACAGCTAGTTTGTGCAATTGGAGCCCTCCCCAGATTCTCATGGACAATCCCCAGATACCCCTTTTGCTCCCTTCACATGGAAAAGCCTCATGACCAAATTTTGGCATGACCTCTTCAAAGGAAATCCCCCTGTTATAGCAAGTTGCATTGGGGTTGGTAATCTTGTGTGATGAGCTTGTGAGTGTGAATGTGGCTCTGTTGTCCCCCTTTTGAGAATCAGTACGGTAATGCCCTTTCTCTCTTCCTCTGAGTTGAGTCAGGAAAGAAGTTGTGTCACCTTTGCTCCCCCGCCCCACTCCACAACCCAGTAGAAAGCATCAGACTTCAAGATATTGGCTCCCTACTTTGGAACTCAGTTTAAACCAGAACTTCCTGAGCATGTTAGCCAATAAGAATCCACTTGCATTCAATGACTGATTTACTCATCTAAAAGAAAGTTGAAAGTCCTTTTCTAGATGTTAGGTGTATGGAGATGAAAAAGATGTGATCTGAACTCTCAAAGAATCAGAGTTTGGTGATGGAGTCTAAGTTCTAATGCAGGTGTGTTACTTGCTCATAATGGAGACATTCCCGTGTTCTATGAGGGTCTTTGGGACCCTCACCACCACTCAACACCTTGCGTGTTCGACGGGCTTTGCTAAAGAAGTATGGTTTGGGCCCTGAGACCAAGAGACCCAGAGTGGTGGTTGAGGGCGGGACAAGACTAGTACTGGTTTAGTGGAAATGCTGAGTCTGCTGTTGCCTTCCTCAGACAGAACCTCTTGATGTCGATATGCTGCTAAGAAACACATCTGGCGCAGGGGCTGACTCTCCAGGGTGTAAATTTCCTAAGTAATGGCTTCTTCTTTCTCCTCTGATGCCTTTTGGGCATTTTATTGCTCCTTAGCACCTCTATGAGGAGAATTGTAGAAAGTGAGGAGGAGGTAGGGTGAAGAGGAGGAGGAGGTGCTGCTATTCCTAAATTTAGTGGAAAGGATGTAAAAGTGAAGTTAGAAGGGAAAGTCTGGAGTTTAGGGCTTTTACTTCCTCTGATTATCCTGTTTTCCTATTAGCCTAGGTGGTACTTGTAATAATAGTTACCACTAAGCACTTACTAGGTGCCCAGCCTTCTGCTGAATGCTTTATATTTATTATCTCATTTAATCCTCAAAAGATCCTTATGATGTAGGAGATTATTAAGCCCATTTTGTAAATGAGGGAACAGATCAGGGAAGTAAGTAATTGGCTGAAAGTCACATGGCTTCTAAGTGGAAGGGCTGGGATGGAACGGGGATCTCTCTGCCTCCAGAGCCCATGTTTTCATGGTATTGGGCTCCCTAACACCAGGTGTTCTGATGTTTCAGGTGAAGAGATTGTTTTCTGAAGGCTGCGTTGGAGGCTGTGACAGAGCACAGAGCCCTGTGGAGCTGATGGGGAGGCTTTCTCAATAACATGGCCCTTCGCCATTAGCCTTGCCATGACCACATTTTTCACCAGCGTCCCCCCCTGGATTCAAGATGCAAAGCAGGAGGAGGAAGTGGGCTGGAAACTAGTTCCCAGGCCTCGGGGCCGGGAGGCGGAGAGTCAAGTGAAGTGCCAATGTGAAATCTCGGGGACACCCTTCTCAAATGGGGAGAAGCTGAGGCCTCAGAGCCTCCCCCATCCAGAGCAGAGACCGTATAGCTGCCCTCAGCTGCACTGTGGCAAGGCGTTTGCCTCCAAGTACAAGCTGTATAGGTAGGTGATACTCCCATACCTCTTCCTGCCCTGAGGTTTCCAGAGGATGAAGCCAGAGAGACTCCACTGAGTGTGGGACTTTATCTGTGGCAGAAGAGTAGAGGTTAATTTGTCCCAGAAGTGTACCCTGAACGTCAACCGTTTGAGGTCACTCACTGCAAAATAATGGTGGTATTTTTTATTCAAACACTAGAATCTGATGGGTACAATATCAGATAGCCATGAACAAACTAGATAGAATTTTTTTTTTTCAATACAGGTATACCTCATTGTATTGCACTTCACTTTATTGTACTTCTCAGATACTGCGTTTTTTACAAATTGAAGGTTTGTGGCAACTCCCAGTCAAGAAAGTTGGCCCAGTTTTCCAACAGCATTTGCTCACTTCATGTCTCTGTGTCATGTTTTGGTAATTCTCACAAAAAAAGAATATAGCTTGCTGAAGGCTCAGATGATAGCTAGCATTTTTTAGCAATAAAGTATTTGTTAATTAAGTATATACATTGGTTTTTTTAGACATAATGCTATTGCACACTTAATAGACCACAGTATAGTGTAAACATAACTTTTATATGCACTAGGAAACCAAAAAATTCATGTGACTCCTATTATTGTGATGTTCACTTTATCGCAGTGGTCTGGAACCAAACCTGCAATATCTCCGAGGTATGCCTGTGCTACTTTCCCCACCTATGTCAGGTAATGGTCAGAATATTAGCCCCAAATTAGGAATCAGTTTTAGAAGTTTAGAAGGAAAAGGAGACCCTCAGGTCCAATCTGTAAATTTTAAAGTGCAGGCTCAGAGTGGAGAAGTAACTTACCCAAGGTCTATAGCTTCTTAGGTCCTGCAGTGCCTCTTCTACTGAACTAGCATGCCACTCAGATGATTACTTATGTCTCTGTAGAGTCCCTGGTGTCCTCTGGGTTGGAAGATTGCCTGAAACTTCTAAGCCCAAGAACCCCTACTTAAAGTGAAATGGAATGTGAAAGCCCTGGTGTAAAGCAGATAATGACAGAGCAGCTTTGAAGGGAGGGGGGCCTGCTCAGACGTAATTTTGATTTTATCCTTGCCTTTCCATCAGAGGACCATGAACATGCCCTTTACCAATAATGTAGACTTCCTTATGCACAGTCATTCATCTCTTGACTATTATTTATTGAGCTCCTGCCACATACCAGGCACAGTGTTCAGTGATACGGACAGAATAGTGAGCCAGACAGATGGGGGTGCTGGCCCTCCTTGAGTTTACTGTCTAATAGCAGGGACAGACAGTAAATGAGTAAATACAAGAACAAGATGACCACAGAAAGCCTCAGTTCCTTATCTGGAAAACAGTTGATAGGAAGGAACTAAAACAGGTAACAGGGTAGCGTGTGGCCAGGATTGCCCTCATGACAGTTCTGTGGTCCTCAGGAATGCTTTGATTCTGTGTGCTCCTCTGTCTTAGGTGGGTTCCAGTTGGGGCTGTCCTCTTAGACTTTCTTAGTGACAGTCTGAGTGTCAGTGGGAGGCTACAGGAAAGGTCCTGGGCCAGGAGACAGGAGCCTTGACTCCACCCATAGTCACTGTATTTTAGGTGAATTACTAAACCTCTCTGGGCCTTAGTTTCCTCACCTTCAAAATGAGGGAAGTAGACTGTGGATCACTCAGCATCTCCCTCTCATACGTTTTCATGGCAGTTGTGTCACAGGAGGTTAATAGTAACCCTCATAGATGTGAGCACTCACACATAGCATGAGGGTAATGGGTACGATTGATACGAATCACTGGGTGCTGTGCTAGAGACAGCAGTGGCATACCTAAGTGAACCCGGGTCTCAAGAAGGTCTGTGTTTAAATTCAGCCTCTGCCACTTACTGACTGGTGGGTGGGGCTGCCCTGTGCTTCAGCCTCTTAGGGAGAACAAGGTTAATCACACAGCTCACACAGGGCTTGCAAACCGTGGGACCCCCAAGTCTTGCTGAGTTGATTCTGAATGTACTATGGAGCTCTGGATTGCAGTTCCTGGATTCTGAGCTGCTTTCCAGCCAGAAAGGAGCAGGAGCAAACCAAGGGACACTGAGGTGCCGTATCACAAAAAAACACTTGTTTAAATGTTGCTGCTGTGCTTGCTTCGGCAGTACATATACTAAAATTAAATGTTGCTGCTTTGTGTGGCAAACAGTTTAAATGGTACCAGTGGGCATGCAGTGAAAAATGAATTGTCACACTCGAAGCCACTATTCTCCTCCCCAAAGGCAGTTTCTTGTGTATCCTTGTTGAGACATTCAAACGTGTATTCCCTTCCTTTTTTATTTTCACAGGGGATTGTATTACACACACTATACTGAACTTCCTTTTTTGACTTGGCTCCCTATATCTTCGGATATTGTTCCAGATCAGGAAGTTTAGATATATTTCATTCTCCCTTTATTGTGTCATTTAAATTTTTGTAAATACACTTTTTTTTGCAAAGGAAATGCATTCAAAATTCAAAAGGTATATAATGAAAATTCTCCATCACACCCATAAAAGCTGCCCATTTCTTCTCCCTATAGGTAGCCAATGTTGTCAGTTTCTTGTGTAGCCTTCCAGAAATATTTTAAGCTTATACAAGCAAACATACGTATATCTTCCCTCTTTTCATATGTATAGTACCATTCCATAGGGACTATTCTGTCTCATAGGTTTTTTCGACTTAAGTGTATCTAGGAGCTTGTTACCTGTGGTACATATAAAGCTGCCATTATTTTAAAAAGTTGAGTTGGGAATTCTCTGGTGGTCCAGTGGTTAGGACTCTGCACTTTCACTGCTGAGGGCCCAGGTTCGATCCCTGATCAGGGAACTAAGATCCCACAAGCCTCATGGCCAGAAAAAAAAAAAAAGTTGAGTCATTTTATGGACTTAGAATAACTTAATCAGTTCCCTATTGATGGACATTTAGATTGTTCCTGATTTTTTGCTACTAAAATCAGTGCTGCAAAGAATAGCAGTACACGTGATTTTGCAGGTGGTCAAGGATATCTATAGAATACAGTTGGCATGGTATTCCATTCCATTGCATGGCTGTACCATAATTTTTGTGTCTAGTTGCCTGTTAGTGGACATCTCAGTTGTCTAGCCAGCCCTTGTGATCTCATTTCTTTCTCCTGTCCTCCATCCCTGTCTCCAGGCACATGGCCACTCACTCAGCCCAGAAACCCCACCAGTGCATGTACTGTGATAAGATGTTTCACCGCAAGGATCATCTGCGGAACCACCTGCAGACGCATGACCCCAACAAAGAGGCCCTCCACTGTTCTGAGTGCGGTAAGAATTACAATACGAAGCTGGGCTACCGGCGCCACCTGGCCATGCATGCCGCCAGCAGTGGTGACCTCAGCTGCAAGGTGTGCCTGCAGACCTTCGAGAGTACCCAGGCCCTGCTAGAGCACCTGAAGGCCCACTCACGCCGGGTAGCAGGTGGTGCCAAGGAGAAGAAGCACCCCTGTGACCACTGTGACCGGCGGTTCTATACTCGTAAGGATGTGCGGCGGCACCTGGTGGTCCACACAGGCCGGAAAGACTTCCTGTGCCAGTACTGTGCCCAGCGATTTGGCCGCAAAGACCACCTGACACGTCATGTCAAGAAGAGTCACTCGCAAGAGCTGCTCAAGATCAAGACAGAGCCAGTGGACATGTTAGGCCTACTCAGCTGCAGCTCCACAGTCAACGTGAAGGAAGAGCTGAGCCCTGTGCTGTGCATGGCCTCTCGGGACGTGATGGGGGCCAAGGCCTTCCCTGGCATGTTGCCCATGGGCATGTATGGTGCCCACATCCCTACCATGCCCAGTGCGGGCGTGCCACACTCCCTGGTGCACAACACGCTGCCCATGGGTATGAGCTACCCTCTGGAGTCCTCACCTATCTCTTCCCCAGCTCAGCTTCCTCCAAAATACCAGCTTGGATCTACCTCATACTTGCCCGACAAATTGCCCAAAGTGGAGGTGGATAGTTTTCTGGCGGAGCTTCCTGGAAGCCTGTCTCTCTCATCCGCTGAACCCCAGCCCGCCTCACCTCAGCCGGCGGCAGCTGCGGCCCTCCTAGATGAAGCACTGCTCACCAAGAGCCCCGCCAACCTCTCTGAGGCCCTCTGCGCTGCTAATGTGGACTTCTCCCACTTACTGGGCTTTCTTCCTCTCAACCTGCCCCCGTGTAACCCGCCCGGGGCCACAGGAGGCCTGGTCATGGGCTACTCCCAGGCCGAGGCGCAGCCCCTGCTCACCACTTTGCAAGCTCAGCCTCAAGATTCCCCGGGAGCTGGGGGACCGCTGAACTTTGGGCCTCTGCACTCCTTGCCTCCTGTCTTCACCTCTGGCCTGAGCACCACCACCCTGCCTCGTTTCCACCAGGCATTCCAGTAGCCCCAAGGAGGACCTCAGCTCAGTCTTGGCTCTGTCAGGGAGTCTCAGTATCTACCCCATATGCATCCCCCATGAAGGCAGCTGAGCTTTCAGAGCTGAGTTCAAAAAGAAAAAATTCCAGTATCTGTATGGAGCACTTGGTTTGGGGGTTGGGCTCCAGGATCAGTTCCAGGAGGAGCCTTGAGCCCCAACCCCATGAAAAGATGTCATACAATAGGACTTCAGGTATTTTTACTTTTTTTTTTTTTTTTTTTTTTTTAAATCTGAATCGGGAGCCACACCTAGCCCTCTCCCTCTCCAAAGCATCAGAACCTCCTTCTCTTTGGAGAAGGGAGAGGTCTCTTGGAGACACAGAGGGTTTTACTTTGGATGACCTCGAGAGAAATAGCCCAAGAAGCCCGTCTTCTGGTCCCAGCCTGCAGACCCCACAGCAGTTGGTTAGGCCCTGCTGCAGAGGGTCCATCGCCTGCTTCCAACCAACAGGCAGGAGAGAGGGCCTCTGTTCTTCCCCATCACCTCCATCCCTCCTGTCCTAGCACCTCCATTTTCAGTGTTTTCCAGCAACGGTACCGTTTACACAGTCGCCTCTGACACACCATTTCACCTCCCTTGCTGAGCTGTATAGCCTTAGAATGATTGCAGTGAACATTGTTTACACACCGTGAATCCATTCCCACCAGTCCATTCCAGTTGGCACCATTCGGAACCATTTGGTACCTGGTGTTAACTGGAGCCCTGTTTACAAGGCGGAGTCGGGTCTCACTGACTTCTCTTCACTTGAGGTCATATTTTTCCCCTGTGGGGAAATAAACTGACTTTGGACTGCTTCAGTCTCTGCCATCTTCCATGACTGTGTCTGTTCCTGCCTTCCTCGGCAGAGTCCACAGGAGACAGGCAAGAAGATTGGAGCAGTTTTCTCACAGGTCTGCAATTCTGTTTTTCTCCAAGTACATCATGACCCCCTCATCCTCCTTTTGAACTGGAGAGGGGAAGAAATGATAAGGCATGCCCACTTCCATCACCCCCTGCCCCAATTCTCTAATCCCCACCCTGAATGTCATGAGCTTTTATCATTAGTCTTGGAACGAGGGACTCCGGTTCTAGGCTGGTGTGGATAGCAAAGGAGAGGGTGAGACCTCATTTGTCTCCTGTCTCTTTTCCAGGAAGTTGTGGAATTGTTGGAAGAAGAGTTTTCAGAAAGTTAGGACTGGGCAGATAGTTGAGTCCTAATCTCTGGGTGTACATCATTGCCTCCCATACCAAACTTTTTTCTTCTCCACAGTGTTCCTCCTCTCTCTTCCACTTTGCAGTCCCGTGGACTCAGGCCCACTGTGCCTAGGCTTCTCTGCTCTCCATCAAAGAACTTCCATCTTCCTTTTGTGGCCCCTCTCACTTTTGCCCCCAGTACTCAGCAAGTTTCTTGCAACAAATGATTAGTTCTTCTCTTCTGACTTGTGGGGCTCCCTGCCACAGACAGCACAGCTCTTGCCCAGCTGAACCCCATCCCTGCTTCATCTCAGTTCTGCATGGGCTTCGCTCTTCCCACTCGTGGAAGGGAGGCAGCTCAGGGACCACCAGTGTGGGGCCCTCTTGAGACACTTCCACTCTGATTCAGAAACACACTCCTACCTCTTTACTGTTAACTCCTACAGATGCAGCCAGCAGTTTCTGGGCGCTTCTCTCAGCAGGTGCCTCATACTGGCTTCTCCACTAGGGTTTCAGGACAAACTACCAAGGAACTGCCTCAGCCTCTTCCCAGTCCTCCCCCGCCCCCTTCTGTCTAGAAATCACTTTGGTTTATCATCAGGAACTGAGCAGGTCCAAGACCCAGGCTTCTGCTTCAGCCCAGGCCAGTACTCTTCCTTTGAGGTGAAAGCCTTAAAATGTTGCTCCCTGGCTCTTGATTGGAAGCAATGTGGAGTGAATAAGCATGTTTTAATTTAGGCAGGCTAGTTTGGGATACCTTTTTTAAAAAAAAGACAAAACCAGATATAAAGGTGTCTGGCAAGATTAGAATCAGAGTAGGTGATTTGCTTCTAAAAATTAGTTTCAGTGAGTCCCAGAGACTAATTAAGGTTTACTTTTAAAAGCGTCCCCTTGGTACGCAGCCACCTCCTGCATGCTGTGCATGTTATTGGGACTCGTACGTAGGAAATGGTATGTGAGCATCCAAACAGGACTCTGCTGCCATTCTCCTTGTCGTCTCTGATCTTCATCACTAGACCCAGCAACCCTCACCCCTCCCTGCCACCTTCCCTGCACCTTTCGGTTACAGAGGCAAATGGGCCTCTGGCCACAGGATATAAAGTCTTGGGCTGTTAGAAGAGTCCCCTCCTCTTTGCCTGCTCTTTCCTGTCCCTTCCTTGAATACTCTCCCCCATTAGTGATGCTGGGAAACTCATAGGACAGGCAAAGCAACTATTTAAAACCTTGTAACTGGGGCCTTGCCCCTCCTCCCCTCACTTCTTCCTTCCGTCCTGTTCCTCTTTTCTTCTTCCTTCAATGCCCTTCCCACCCACAAGGAATTTTCCTATCACTGTGAACTTTGCTGGTGCAGAGGAACATCTGCCTTCACCTTTTTTTTTTTTTTTTTTTGGGCCATAGACACCCAGCTGTTTCTTAAACCTCCCCAAAATTTAAAAAAAAGGAAAAAAAAGAGTCCATATTGGCCTGGTTGTTCAAAGGATAAGAATAGCTTTATCCTACTCAGTACCAAACCCACTTCAGTACCCTTACTGAGGCCATGAGAGCCTAGGGGTTTCTGCCCAGGACAGGAGCCATGGCATGTTGGCAGAGACCAAACGGGGACCAGGAAAAGGGGTGATGTTCCCTTCCCCCACCACCTCCAACCTCTGTCAGCATGAGCTGCCCTGAACAGTGGCAGGCAACTCCCCCTCTGCACAGTAGCTGGTCAGGGTTGAGTGCAGTCCTGGGGGCCAGGGGATAGCATGCCCAGTTGTGTCAGCTCAGAGAATCTGTGCACATCTTAGAGAGGTGAGAGGTAGGGAAAGGAATAACAATTGAGTTTTTTTCCCTCACCCTTTTACAATGGCATTTTGTTAATGGAAATCTGGGAAGCAGGTGTGATTACTTCTTTTGCTCGTAGATATTGTCCTAAGTTGAAATTCTCTCACTGCCCTAAACTTTCCCCTAGTAGCCCTTTAAGTCCCTACCCCCCTTCTTTTTGGTAGCTGTTTTCTCCACCCCTCTCTCCACCTCCTCTCTTATCTAGGAGCTGTTTTTAAGCACGATTTTTTTTTTAACAGTTTATATTGTACAGGATCAATATTTTGCTTTTTAACAAGGATATTTATGTAATAAGAAACTTTGCCTTAGGCAGGTGTTGGCCAGAAAAGTCCAGATTCCTCTGGGACCCCACCCTGGCCTCTCCTGGAACTCTGAACCTGCTGTGGAAGGAATTGGCTGTAACCTCACCACTGGAGAGTAGGGTCTGTGGCGAGGGAAAGGGGTGTACTGGTTCTGACAGGAGAAGGATCCACCATCATAATCTAGTGCCTCTATGGAGGGGTTTGGAAGAAGCGTTCCAGTTCAGTTTCTTCGGATGTAAGCTTACTTCCTTAGCGGATTCTCCCCATAGTGCACCTCTCCACCTCCTACTATTCGGCACTAGAACTGAAACACCACTTCTCATACACCTCCCTCCCTCCTTCCCAGTGGTCAAGGCTTTGGAGCCACTCTTTCGTAACGCCAGATTATTTAAAGAGAAAAATACAAGACAAAACCTTCTAGCACTTTGTACACACAGTGAATAACCTCTTGGAGTATTTTTGGCTTTATATAAAACAAGGTTTTTAATTGTAAAATATAAGTGCCATTAGAAAATGCACAGGGCCTATCTTTGTTAAAGTAGATTTTTCAATGTTTTGCAGAATTACATTTTCAAAAAAAAGTTTTTATAATGAAGTTGTTTATTAAAAACTTCTGAATGATGTGTTTGGAAGTTGTGAACCTGTTTGATTGGAAAGGGGTAGGAGAGAGCCTGAAGAAGAATTGGAATCCAGACATCTTTAGCATCCAAGGGGATGATGAGTATAGGGCAGACAGTAACAACCCTTCACATTAGCACCTACAAACTTTGCACTTTGAAATTAAAGATCTTTGAGGTAAGTGGCATCATGCCACCACTTAATAATCTTGGGTGCAAGAGTCAGAAAAACCAAATTGGCTTAAACGGTGAAATTTCATGTCACTGAAAATGCCGGATGGAGTGCAGTCTTGAGGTTAATATTGATCCAGCAACTCAAACGTGGTTGGCCTTAGCATTCCTGTTTTTGCCCTATCTTGTGCAGTTGTGACTTCCTCCTCCAGCCCTTCAAAATGGTTTGTCCCTTTGTGTAGGAGAAGAATGCTGCCATAATTCCAATCATTTTCACACAGTGCTGACCACAAATGGAGAGGGACCCTTTCTGGGCTCTCAAAGGAGAGAGGAGTCCTTTATTCACGGAAGCCTCAGTAAGTGTCTCCTGTCTCATTGGCCATGATGGCATTCTGTGCCATCCCAAAACCAGTCACTATAGGCCAGTGATGACAAGGCTGAGACAAGGGTTGGAGTAGTTTCTCAAAGGAAATTTGGGGTACTGTTAGGATGAGGAATGGATGCTTGTTGTCCAAGAAAAAAATGTCATCCATTGCCCAAGGTGCACAGCTGGTAAGTGACAGAGCTAGGACCTAAACTTGACCACACTTGTGCCTACCCATTTGGTTCAGACAGACTCTTGAAAGGCTATTATGGCTTCACCTGTTGTTGCTTGGCCAGTCTCCAGTGAAGGTAGTCATCACTATTCTGGGCCCCATCCCTTGTGCTGAGATCCTCCTGTCCAGGGCTCAGACCGAGCTTGCTTTTCTGTGGTCTGGAGCCAGTGTTCATAGCCAAGCAGTGCAAATCACTCCAGAGACCAGCCCAAGAGTTTATGGGACGTTAAGTGTTAATGTGTGTAACAGGTGCTTTACGTACAAAGGCAGTGGGCTGGCTCTTCACCTCTTTGGCCTTCTGTTTACTTGACTGTCCACCCCAGTGGGTCGGATCCCTGCTAGGGCCCCAAGAGAATCCACCTTGCCCTCTAGGGGATGCGTACCCAGGAGTGGGTCTGGGGACACAAAGCTATCTTTTCCATTGGATGGGAGGAAGCTGAAGGCCTTCTGGAGGAGGTGGCAAGGACTTCCAGGTGAGCGGGTGGGGTATTGGGTGTATTGACCTCCATGGGCCACAAGTTTGGGAGCTGAGATCACAGGAGTGAAGGTGCACTTGCAGGATCAGGGCTGCAGGGGCTGGTCCATCTAGGCTCTTAACTATCTGTGCACAGACCCTGCACTTCAGACTAGAGTTCACATTTATGAAATGTCTGGAGCAGAGAAAGGGGTAGCCCCTAGGCCTAGGACGAGGTGAAGCCATGTCCACCCTTCAGCCTGTCAGCCCAGGAAGATCCAGCTCGTTCAGGGAAACCAGGCAGAGGCCCACTTGCTTCCTGGTTGGCAGCATTTGGGACCTTCCCTTGCCCCTAGATCCTTCTACTCAGACCTTGTTTCTTCCTTTTTCCACAAATACTTTGAGCACCTCCGTGTGCCTGACAATTACTATGCAAGTTTCAGTCTAGTCAGCTTCTGCAAGGGATACCTCTTGAGTCCTCTGCATATGCCTGAGTAATTTATCCTGTGAAAGCTGCCCCAAAGCCACAGTCGAGTGTGGGCACCAGCCGACTCCCACCTGTCCACCGCAGATGGGGGGAACAGTAATTGCCTGGCGTGGTGGCTGTGGGGTTGGGCCTGATCCTGGGCGCCTGCTCAGAGCTGTTCGCTGCTTGGTACACACCTGCACTTCACCCCATTTCCACCGCCGACTCCCAGTTCTGTCTGGGCACCCGCAGTCGCATCCCCACCGGGCAGCCCCCTGCCACTCCACCAGTCGCCTAGTCTCAAGACAGCCGGGGAACCCTTGCGAATCACTCCGGGAAAGGGTGGGGGCGCAAGGGGCGGGGCGAGCCCTGTAGGAGAAAATCGGGCCTCCCTGCCTACTACCCGCGGTCCCGCTGGGGTCGCTGCCAGCCACCCAGCCGCCGCTCTCGCTGAGCCCGCAGTGTCGCCCGCGCGCCCCGAGCCCCTCCAGGCCGGAGGCTCCCGCAGGTGATGGCGGACGAGGGTGCGGGGGGCCTGGAAACCGCCGCGCGCCCGGTCACCGCGTCTGGGGCCCAAGAGGCTGGGGGTCGCGGGTATTCCGACCCCGCAGCCCGCCCAGGGACCGCCCTGCCTGCCAGGGAAGGCCGGGAAGCGGCCTCCGCGGCCACTGGCCTGAGCCCAGAAAACGGTCTTTTCGGGGACGGGGCCCCAGAAACCTGTGGCGCAGAAGAGTGGGAGGCTCGGGCTGGAGCCGGCGGGAAGGCAGAGGAAGTGACGACTGGGGAGGGCGCCATCTTCATGGAGGAGGCGGAGCGGGAGGTGGGGAAGCAGCATGTGGGACAGGAGATGGAGGTGGCCGAGAAGCTGGTGCAGGGGGAGAAGCTGGAGGTGGGAGCGGAGGCGCAGCAAGGCCCGGGGCCCCTGAACTTTGGTGGCCCAGTTGTGGACCCGCTGGAAGCCATCCAGTGGGAGCTGGAGGCCGTGAGTGCCCAGGCGGACAGGGCCTACCTGCGGCTGGAGCGCAGGTTTGGGCGCATGCACCGGTTGCACCTAGCCCGAAGGAGCTTCATCCTCCAGAATATTCCTGGCTTCTGGGTCACCGCCTTCCTGAACCACCCGCAGCTGTCAGGCATGATCAGCCCCCGAGGCGAAGACATGCTCTGCTACCTGATGAATTTGGAGGTGAGGGAGCACAGGCACGCCAGGACGGGCTGCAAGTTCAAGTTCAGTTTTTGGAGCAGCCCCTACTTCCGGAACAAGGTGATAGTGAAGAAGTATGAGTGCAGATCCTCAGGCCGGGTGGTGTCAATCGCAAGTCGCATTCGCTGGCACTGGGGCCAGGAACCTCCAACTCTGGTACACAGGAACCGGGACACCGTCCGCAGCTTCTTCAGCTGGTTCTCAACAGCACAGCCTCGCGGAGGCCGACAGGGTTGCCCAGATTATTAAAGAGGACCTGTGGCCCAACCCCCTGCAGTACTACCTGCTCTGGGATAGGCCCCACAGAGCCAGGCAAGGCCTAGCAAGGTGGCCCACAGAGGCCCCTCCTAGGCCCTATGGGTTCCAGTCTGGCTAAGTCCTGCCCTGGGACCTGGCCCCTACGCAAGACTCCTTTCTGCCTCCTGGGGACCTGTGCTTAGGCCAGCCATGGCAGTCGGCTGTCTGCTTTCTGTTCCGTGTACTCTGAGCCCTTTGGACTTCAGTGGACTCAGCTCCGAGATTGTGGCCTTCATGGCCACGCTCTTCTGTTTCCATGTAGGCTCCATGCATCACATGACTGTCACATGCCACAGTGTCTACCCAAGCACCCAGCGCTGTGGACAGGTACTACCATCATCTTCATGGCCTGGACCTGTCTGATCATGGCCTTCCACCCATTTTTTACATGGGCACCCACAGGTCATCACTAGGAGGACCAGTGCCTCTTTGAGGCCTACTCCTTCAAGGCCACAGCATGCCGGGCTTCATATTTATGCTGACCCCACACCTGTCTGTGGCATGGTGAGTCTTGTCACCCAAGAGGAAGTGGGTGCACTTGGTCAGCCAGACTTGGACATTCCAGGACCTCAGGGCCACAGGCCAGGCTAGTGGACTGTTGAGCATCTAGCAGAATGGGCATGGGGTGAGGTCAAGGACATGAAGCAGTGGGCAATGCATTCTTTGTGATCACACTGCTCTTCTTACCCCTGTGCTGGTCCTACCTCCCGACCTGCTACTGACTTGTGATGGTCTGTGTCCTACCTGTGTCTGGTCATCGCCCTTCTCGTGAGTTTCACCCACGTTCCCAGCGACCTTGTTGCCTGCTCCCAGGTCTATAAGGACCTCAAGAACTGCCTGTGAACCCAGGTGGGCCACCTGCCAATGCACAAGAGTTCCCAAACCCCCAGGAACTCTGCCACACTGGCATATCTGGGCATGCACTTAAGGCAGGGGCAGTAATGGGGTCCCTTCCAGAAGCCTGCCTTCCTGAGCTCCAGTCACTGGACTCACACAGAACCCAACTCCACTGTCTCCACTTGTTTTTAGGCTGCCAGCATGGGGGCGCTGGAGAGGGGGTGTTTCTGGTCATGAGGCCTTTCTCCACCTGCCGAGAGCTCACATGTTTCTTTTTATTTTCTCTAAAGTGATAGCTCAGAAACAAAATAACTGAAGAAGCAGGGTTTTTTACAAACAGCTGAGGAGACAGGCTTTCTTGTTGAATTTGCCTCTCTGATTGTCTCCAGAGAGGGAGGGTTGTCCTGTAGCTTGCCGGAGCTCTCTTTGCCCCCTCTGCTCCAGTGCCCTGCCCCCCTCAGCAAGGGGGGACAGCACAGGGCCCCTGAGCAGAGACACCAGGAGCTCTGGGCCCGCAGGGAAAGCACATTGTTTTGTTTCGTGCTGTGTTCTTGGAGACTAACTTTAGCTCCAACTCTACTTTCTTCTCCTTTCGCCGGGTCCAAACCCTCATGGGATCCTGTTGGTACAGGAGCTTAGCTGTGCCCCCCTCCTAAGACCCCCTAAGACAGTTTTCTGGGGCTGTCTCCATCTCATTTTGGGGGAGTGACCATACCCAGGCGCCTTCCCATGGAAGGCCTTGTCTTCTGCTCCCGAGGACCTGGGGAGGCCTTGACACAAAATAAAGGGGGGGGGGGGCTGCTCTCGGCAGGGGAGTGCAAGAGAAGTTGGAGCCAGCTGGGAAGACAGGGATGGAGGAGGGCCTGCGAGGTGCAGGGAGGGGAGCCCCTGAATCGTCCTAACTTTTTTGATTCACCAATTGATCTTTTAAGTTTTTAAAATTTTTTTCCTTTTATTTTTTTAAATTTATTTTTATTTGATTATTCCAGTTTCTAAAAATTTTGATGGTCAACCCTATTGAGGAAATTTGTAGATTTTTTTTAACATCTTTATTGCAGTATAATTGCTTTACAATGGTGTGTTAGTTTCTGCTTTATAACAAAGTGAATCAGCTATACATATACATATATCCCCATATCTCCTCCCTCTTGTGCCTCCCTCCCACCCTCCCTATCCCACCCCTCTAGGTGGTCACAAAGCACCGAGATGATCTCCCTGTGCTATGCAGCTGCTTCCCACTAGCTATCTAGTGGGATATATATGTCCATGCCACTCTCTCACTTCGTGCCAGCTTACCATTCCCACTCCCCATGTCCTCAAGTCCATTCTTTATGTCTGCGTGTAGATTTTTTTTTTAATTAATTTTTTATTGGAGTATGGTTGCTTTACAATGTTGTGTTAGCCTCCACTGCACAACAAAATGAATCAGCCATACACATACAGATATCCCCTCCCTTTTGGACTTCCCTCCCATTTAGGTTACCACGGTGCATTAGGTAGAGTTCCCTGTGCTATACTGTATGTTCCCATCAGTTGTCTATTTTATACATAGTATCAATAATGTATATGTGTCAATCTCAGTCTCCCAATTCCTCCCACCCCACCCCTTTCCCCCTTGGTATCCATACATTTGTTCTCTACGTCTGTGTCTATTTCTGCTTTGCAGATAAGATCATCTATACCATTTTTCTAGATTCCACATATATGTGTTATTATACGATATTTGCTTTTCCCTTTCTGACTTACTTTACTTTGTATGGCACTCTCTAGGTCCATCCATGACTCTACAAATGATCCATTTTTATTCCTTTTTATGGCTGAGTAATATTCCATTGTATATATGTACCACAACTTCTTTATCCATTCGTCTGTCGATTGGCATTTAGGTTGCTTCCATGTCCTGGCTATTGTAAGTAGTGCTTCAGTGAACATTGGGATGCAAGTGTTTTTTTGAATTATGGTTTTCTCTGGGTATATGCCCAGTAGTAAGATTGTTGGGTCATATGGTAGTTCTATTTTTAGTTCTTTAAGGAACCTCCATACTGTTTTCCATAGTGGCTGTATCAATTTACATTCCTGCCAACAGTGTATGAGGGTTCCCTTTTCTCCACACCCTCTCCAGCATTTATTGTTTGTAGATTTTTTAAAATAAATTTTAATTAATTAATTAATTTTTGGCTGCGTTGGGTCTTTGTTGCTATGCGCAGGCTTTCTCTAGTTGCAGCGAGCGGGGGCCACTCTTCGTTGTGGTGTGCGGGCTTCTCATTGCGGTGGCTTCTCTTGTTGCAGAGCATGGGCTTAGTTGCTCTGTGGCATGTGGGATCTTCCTGGACCAGGGCTGGAACCTGTGTGCCCTAAATTGGCAGGTGGATTCTTTACCACTGCCCCACTGGGGAAACCCTGTTTGTAGATTTTTTTTTTTTTTTTTTTGGGAGATTTTTTGATGATGGCTGTTCTGACCGGTGTGAGGTGATACCTCACTGTAGTTTTGATTTGCATTTCTCTAATAATTAGTGATGTTGAGCATCTTTTCATGTGTTTGTTGTTAGGTCTTCTGCCCATTTTTTGATTGGGTTGTTTGCTTTTTTGATGTTGAGCTGCATGAGCTGCTTGTATATTTTGGAGATTAATCCTTTGTCAGTTGCTTCGTTTGCAAATATTTTCTCCCATTCTGAGGGTTGTCTTTTCATCTTGTTTATGGTTTCCTTTGCTGTGCAAAAGCTTTTAAGTTTCATTAGGTCCCATTTGTTTATTTTTTTATTTTTTCTTCATATTTTATTATTTATTTATTTATTTATTTTTTGGCTGTGTTGGGTCTTCGTTTCTGTGCGAGGGCTTTCTCTAGTCGTGGCAAGCGGGGGCCACTCTTCATCGCGGTGTGTGGGCCTCTCACTATTGCGGCCTCTCTTGTTGCGGAGCACAGGCTCCAGTCGTGCAGGCTCAGTAGTTGTGGCTCACAGGCCTAGTTGCTCTGTGGCATGTGGGATCTTCCCAGACCAGGGCTCGAACCCGTGTCCCCTGCATTGGCAGGCAGATTCTCAACCACTGCGCCACCAGGGAAACCCTATTTTTGTTTTAATTTTCATTACTCTAGGAGGTGGGTCAAAAAAGATGTTGCTGTGATTTATGTTGAAGAGTGTTCTGCCTGTGTTTTCCTCTAAGAGTTTTATAGTGTCTGGTCTTACATTTAGGTCTTTAACCCATTTTGAGTTTATTTTTGAGTATGGTGTTAGGGAGTGTTCTAATTTCATTTTTTTTACGTGTAGCTCTCCAGTTTTCCCAGCACCACTTATTGAAGAGGCTGTCTTTTCTCCATTGTATATTTTTGCCTCCTTTGTCATAGATTAGGTGACCATAGGTGTGTGGGTTTATCTCTGGGCTTTCTTTTTTTTAAATATTAATTAATTTTTATTTTTGGCTGCGTTGAGTCCTTGTTGCTGCGTGCGGGCTTTCTTTTAGTTGCAGTTAGTGGGGGCTACTCTTCGTTGCGGTGCGTGGGCTTCTCATTGTGGTGGCTTCTCTTGTTGCGGAACACAGGCTCTAGGCACGTGGGCTTCAGTAGTTGTGGCATATGGGCTCTAGAGTGCAGGCTCAGTAGTTGTGGCACACGGGCTCTAGAGCACAGGCTCAGTAGTTGTGGCGCACAGGCTTAGTTGCTCCGTGGCATGTGGGATCTTCCCAGACCAGGGCTTGAACCCATGTCCCCTGCATTGGCAGGCAGATTCTTAACCGCTGCGCTACCAGGGAAGCCCCTATCTCTGGGCTTTGTTCTAATTCTGTGAAAGATGACATTGGTAATTTGATAGGGATTGCAATGAATCTGTAGATTGCTTTGGGTAGTATAGTCATTTTCACAGTATTGATTTTTCCAATCCAAGAATATGGTATATCTTTCCATCTGTTTGTGTCGTCTTTGATTTCTTTCAAGAGTGTCTTATAGTTTTCTGCATACAGGTCTTTTGCCTCCTTAGGTAGGTTTATTCCTAGGTATTTTATTCTTTTTGTTGCAGGGGTAAATGGGATTGTTTCCTTAATTTCTCTTTCTGCCCTTTCATTGTTAGTGTACAGGAATGCAAGAGATTTCTGTGTATTAATTTTGTATCCTGCAACTTTACCAAATTCATTGATTAGCTCTAGTAGTTTTCTGGTGACATCTTTTTAAATTAGAAGAACTCATAACAGAACACTACAATTTTAGAAGTTCCCTCAATCCAGGTGTGACTTTGGGTATGTAGAAAGTTAATGCTCTGTTTTTCATTTCGCTGCTTTGTTTGTTTTTGTTTTGTTTTGTTTTGTTTTGGTCGTGCGGTATGCAGGATCTTAGTTCCCCAACCAGGGATCGAACCCATGCCCCCTGCAGTGGAAGCGTGGAGTCCTAACCACTGGACCACCAGGGAAGTCCCTCATTTCGCTGTTTTTAAGTCAGCCCCGATGCATCCCCTTCTCCATTTCCATCCACTGGGGAAATTGAGCTGTCCAGGCCTGCTTGTTGCTTTTAGCTGAGAACATTTACCAAGAATATCAGTGTAATTTTTCTACACCATTTGGAAACTTACGTGGCTATTCATGATTGTTATTAAGTTGTTGTGGCTGTTAATATAACCCTGAACTTAGAAGTAGTTTGAATAAGGTTGTTTTGTAGGACTTAAGACTAGAAATTGTTACCATATTCTGTGAGGATAACCTCCGAAAAGAAATCTGTAACTCTGATGGTCTTGATGACCTGTGTCCCAGTGGTGGTGTTGTAATGACATCGCTGTAACTGACATCACTGCTTCTAGACAGAGAAACAGTCATGAGGTGGCTTTGTCCAGTCAGAAGAGGATTCATGGCACTTTGTCTTCCCTTGCATGATGAAAAAATAAAAACTTTTCAGTCTGGGGGGAAAAAACCCACCTCAGATCATGTTACTCCCCCATCCAAAACCCTCCATTGGCAGAAAAAAAATCCTAATTCCTTATTGTGGCTGACAGATTCCAGCATTTTCTGGTCCCTGCCGACATCTCCCCTCGATCTCCCTTCACTTCCCCCATGCTCGCCTCTAAGCTGCTCCTTAAACACGCTAAGCACATTCCGACCTTGGGGCTTTCGCACTTGCTTTTCTGGCCCCCAAACGCTTCTCCCGAGGCCCTTCCTGGCCAGCCTGTCTAAAGTCATTCTCTGCCCCTCGGCATTGCTTCTCCCCTTCTCTTCCTGATTGCCTCCATGGCACGTGTAACTCTGAAGTGATCTTCGTTTTCTTCTTTTCCTCTCCCATCTAACATGTGTCAGGCGGACAGGGACCTCTCAGTCTGCTGCTTTGCCCCACGTGTGCCTCAAAAATTACTTGTGTAAAATGAATGACTTTAGCCAAATGTGTCAGAGTATTGTGCTCTGCCCTGCCAACGTGGTTGCTGCCCAAAGGATTTCAGTTGGGCAGAGAAGTGTGGGGACAATGAAGGGTGACCATGTAATTTGTCTTTAGCTAGAACACATCTGGGAGTGAAAGGGACGCTACTAATAATTACACCAGGACAAGAGGCCTAACTGGTACATAACAGTCACCCCAAAGAGACAGAACCCAGCTAAGTCCAGCTTGGCATACAGCTCTTCCCAGCTGTGTATGATGTGGGATCAGAGGGTGGAGACTTCTCTGAAGCCGGGACGCTGGAGCTGGGCTTTGAAAAAATGGGCGGTAGTTTAGAAAGTGGGCCTGAAAAAGGAAATTCCTGGCAGAGCAAACAGTGTGACCAGAGGCGCTGGGATAGAAAATGCATGATGTGTTTAGGGCACAACGTGTGCCCTGCGTGTGGCTGCTTGGAAGAGGCAAGGCTAGATGGGTAGGTTCAGGCCATTTTCTGGAAATAGGACCTCTGAATGCAAAGCCAAAGCATTGTCCTGTGGATAGTGGCGAGGGGTATCAGATGTGGTTCAGAGGTGGGAGAGCTCATGGGGCAGCTGGAGGCAAGGCAGGGGTCAGTGACTGCAACTCCCGCTCTCCAGTACCTTCAGTTTGAACCTTTTCCATCTGTCCAGGCTGCAGCTCTTCCAGGAAGCCCTCCATGATTGCCCTAGCCCACAACAATCTCTGCCACCTCCCAAGTAGACTGAGAACCCAAAATTGGCACACCAGTGCCTGGCTGGGCTGCACCCTCTGGGGTTCTCTTTTGTGCTAAACACCTGTCCCAGATGCTCCCAGGGGCATCAGGGTGAGCCTGAAGTGGAGGCAGCCTGGCGATTCTGGAAGCCAGTGCCCCATGTGGTTTGCCTGCCCTGCGCCTGGTGTTTGGCAGGTGCGCTTTGGCTCCTGCAGCCCAAATTGGGGCCCAGCTGCATCCTACACGTCCTTAGGCCTTCGACAGTGGCGCTTACCCAGACAGGTGCTCACTTGATCTTTCTGCTGCATGGCCAACAGCACACTTCCTTCATGCCGTGACTGGCCTCGGCGAGGGGCCTTGGCAACTGTGGGTCTTGGCGCTCTTCTGGGGCCTGAGTCTCGTCCTCAGAACCCACTCCTGCTTGCTCATTTATTCGGGTCCTGAGTCATTTGTTTATCCACACCTCTTAGCGTCCTCTGTACCGGGCATTGGGGGCGCAAGATGACTCTATTCAGGTTTCTGCCCTCAGTGAGCTCAAGAGCCTGAAAACAGTGATAATAACCCCTGACATTTAGTGAACACCTACTGTGTACAGGGAGCTCACATGGATACAGCAGCCAGAGTGGTTCTTTAAACCTCTGTCGGGTCATGTCTTTCCTCTGCTCCAAACCCTCCAACGGCTCCAATCGCACACAAGAGGGAAAGCCACCGTGCTCCTCGTGGCCTGCAAGACCCTCAAGATCCGACCTTATCACCTCTCCAACTTCATCTCCTACATCTGTCCCTCCAGATCGCTTTCCAGTGACACCAAACTCCTGTTAGTCTTCAAACCTGGCTCAAAACTTTGCGTGCACTTCCCTCACCTGGAACCTTCTTCTCCTGATACCTGCACGGCTGACTCCTCGATTCATTAAGGTTTCTCAGCTCATCTGTTACAGTTTCACCTCCTGAGGGAGGCCGTCTGTGACCACCCTTTCCGAAAAACACCCTGACACTCTTCCTCCCGGTTCTCTGATTTGGATTTTGTTACAGCACTGACAACCCCTTACGTTAGATTGCATATGGATTTATTGATCTGCCGTTTCCTCTGCACTCATGGGGACTTTGTCTTATTCACTGCTGAATACGCCTCACCGGGCAAGGGGAAGACGATCTCTAAGGATAGGAACTCTGTATGGCCCGAGGCAGCCATTTTCCAGGCACTCTCTGGAGTTGAGGCGATGTCTCTGGGCCCATTCCTGGTCCCTCCTACAGAGATATGGCCGCCTGGCTTACACATGCTCCAAGGGTGGAGGAAGGAGTTCAGGGCGAGGAGGGTCTTCCTGCTCTGGTGTGACAGACGCGAGCCTGTGCTCTCAGAGGTCTGCCCTGTTCTGTTGTCCTGGGAAGGAACTTTGGACAAGTTCTTTTCAATCAGAAAGAATCTGTCTAGAAACTATAGCAATTAGTTGTTACCTATCACCGCCCTGATTACAGCTTAGGGGACTTTGATATTTTCTTCCAAGGACATGATTTCAGCACAGAAATTCAAGTATCTCTGATATCCGCTTGCCCTTGCTTAGCAGGAGAACTAAATGCTAACTTGGGCCAGTGAACTTTGAGGCTCCCACCTCACAGTGAACTTTGAGGCTCCCACCATCAGAGCTGACTCAGGACCTCAAGGGCAGGGGCTGGGGTGGAGCAGGCAGTAGCCAGAAGGCTGATAGGCCGGCATGCTCTTGATTCCCCGCTGTGTGGCCTTGGACACATCTTTTCATGGCTCTCAGCCCCAGTTTCTCACCTAAAGGAAAACTCAGAAATTCTTTAGCGGGAGGAAAAAGTCCCTTCAGGTGTCTCCCCCTCCCCATAAGCCTCCAGCCCTCCAGGTGGCCAGCTCAGTAACAATGCTTTTGGTTGCATCTAACAGAAACTCTAATTGACTTGAACGAGATTTTTTCCCCTTACGTGAACATCCAGAGGTCAGATGGGCTTTGGGGCTGTTTGATTCAGCAGCTCAATGATGTCTGCAAAGACTTGGGCCTCCTTCTCTGATCTGCCATCCTTCCTGTTGGTTCCATTCTCGGGTTGGTACCAAGATGGTAGCAGTAGTTCCAAGGGTAACTTTGGGATATGGCAACTACAGAGAAGGCAGATTGTGTCTTCCCATGACTTGCTTAAAATGGAAGAAAACTTTCCCAGAAGCCACTTTAGACTTTCTGAGTTCTGCATCTAATCGGCTAGAACTGGGTAACATGTCTGCTCTTGAATCAGTTATTGGTGAGGGGGAGCATGGTACCGTGACTTGCTTGGACCAAACATCAGGGATAAAATGGATGTCTGTCCACAATGTCCAGTGGGATGGTTAAGACTGTCATCTCTAGGAGCTACAGTTATAATTCAGCTCTCCTGTGGGACCCCCTAGATGGCACTTTCACCCTGCAGTGGCCCTCAGGGTTAGAGGGGGCTGACTTCTGGGCTAGCACAGGTTCAATTGCACAGTTTCTGGGCCTAGAGCGTTCTAAGGTGCAGCCAAGTCACTGCCAAACTTAGATTGCTAGGAATTAGGCCCTTTAGACTCACCATTCGTGGGTGAGGAGGGAGTAACTGATTGAGCAGCTACCGTGAGTGATCCATTCATGTAACAGGACTCACACAGCCCTTCACAGAGACCCCGTGATCTTACAGGTTAAAAAAGGGAGCAGCAGAGACTTCTGTTTTTAGCCAAGATGAAATAACAGGTAAGATTTATCCTCCCACCTGAAACTACCAGAAAAACTAAACAAAATACATGAAACAGTGGTTTACAAGGCTTTGGACATTGATCAATAAAGGACAGTAATCCCAGACAGATGGGAAACAAGTGAGGTAAGGCCTGTGACTGCCTAGCTCACTGCCTTGAGAGAGTTTTCAGGCTGCAGCATAAGGAGGGGGACTGAAGTAGAGCCGAGTGCACTCCCTGAGATGGTGCTGAGAGTCTGGAGACCAATGTAACAAGAGTTCAGAAATGGCCAAAAGATCTGAATGGACATTTTTCCAAAGAAGACAAACAGATGGCCAACAGATACATGAAAAGATGCTCAATATCATTAATCATCAGGAAAATGCAAGTCAAAAACCACGATGAGATATCACTTCACACCTGTTAGAATGGCTATTATCAAAAAGACAAGAAGTATTGGTGAGGATGTGGAGAAAAGGGAAACTGTGTGCACTGTTGGTAGGAATGTAAATTGGTGCAGCCTCTATGGAAAACAATATGGAGGTTTCCTCAAAAAATTAAAAATAGAACTACCATATGATCCAGCAGTTCTACTTCTGGGTATTTATCCAAAGAAAATGAAAACACTAACTCAAAAAGATGCACCCCTATGTTCCCTGCAGCATTATTTACAATAGCCAAGATATGGAAACAACCTAGGTGTCCATCGATGGATGAAGAGATGAAGAAATTGTGGTATATATACACAATGGAATATTATCCAGCCATAAAAAATGAAATCTCAGCATTTGCAACAATATGGTTGGACACTGAGGACATTATGCTAAGTGAAATAAGTCAGAGAAAGACAAATACCATATGATCTCTCTTGTAGGTGGAATCTAAAAAAAGAAAAACAAACTCATAAATACAGAGAACAGATTGGTGGTTGCCAGAGGTGCAGGGGGTGGGAGAAATGGGTAAAGGGGATTAAAAGGTAAAAAGAAAACGGAGGAGAGAAGGGGAGGGGGGACGAGAGAGAGAGAGTTTGTCAGAGAGAATACCCGAGAGCCAGAGAGAGCTGCACAAGGAGAAACCCCTGGAGATCTGCATAGGGTCCCCTGAGGTATTCATTAGCATACTGATCAGCACAAGTGTGCGAGGAAACTACCTGAGGCCAAGCAAAGAACCAACAGGAAGAATGAAAGGGAATAGTCCTTAGTGCTCACGTGAGTGGGGAATAGTGTCTATTCCCACCAGCCATGGCACTGGGGAGAATGTCATGGTATATACGGGAGAATACTCAGAAAGGTCTTGCCTCGATAGTGGCCAATAATTAGCCCTAGAAAAAGCACTGCTCTGGAATTGCCTAAAAAAATCTATGAGTAAGACCCAAAAGGATTAAACTGTTTCCAAGTAACTTAACTGTCCCAGAACACAGCTCAGGAGGATTTACAGGATTACAAAAATATCCAGCCCTTAACAAGGTGAAACTTACAACATCTGGCATTCAATCAAAGACCATCAAGCCTATAAAGTGGCAGGCAATATGATCCACAATGAGGAAAATAAACAATCAAAACCAACCCACAACTGAAATAGATGTTAAAATGAGCAGAGAGAGGCTTCCCTCGTGGCGCAGTGGTTAAGAATCCACCTGCCAATACAGGGGACACGGGTTCAGAGTAACCCTAACCTAACACAAGCCACAACTAAGACCTAGTGCAGCCAAAATAAATAAATATTTTAAAATAATAAAAAAAAATTTTTTTAATTTTTAAAATGGGTAAAGGACCTAAATAGACATTTCTCCAAAGAAGACATACAAATAGCCAATAAGTACTGAAAAGATGCTCAACATCACAAATTATTAGGTAAATGCAAATCAAAAACACGAGATACCACTTCACATTCACTAGGATGAATGGGTATTTTCTTTTTTTAAAATAAATTTATTTATTTATTTATTTTTGGTTGCGTTGGGTCTCTGTTGCGCGTGGGCTTTCTCTAGTTGCAGCAAGTGGGGGCTACTCTTTTTTGCAGTGTGCGGACTTCTCATCGCGATGGCTTGTTGCAGAGCACGGGCTCTAGGTGCACGGGCTTCAGTAGTTGTGGCACACGGGCTCAGTAGTTGTGGCTCGTGGGCTCTAGAGCGCAGGCTCAGTAGTTGTGGCACACGGGCTTAGTTGCTCTGCAGCATGTGGGATCTTCCCGGACCAGGGCTCGAACCTGTGTCCCCTGCATTGGCAGGCGGATTCTTAACCACTGCGCCACCAGGGAAGTCCCAGGATGGGTATTTTCAAAACAACAGAAAATAACAAGTATTGGTGAGGATGTAAAGAAACTGAAATTTTCATGCATAGCTGGTGGGAATGTAAATGATACAGCCACTGTGGATAACAGGATGGTGGCTTCTCAAAAAAGATTAAACATAAAATTACCATAAGATCCAGCAATTCCACTCCTAGGTATATACCCAAAATAACTGAAAGCAGGGACTTGAACAGATATTTGTACACCAATGTTTACAGCAGCATTATCCACAATAGCCAAAAGGTAAAAACAACCCAAATGTTCACTGGTGGGTGAATGGATAAGCAAAACGTAGTATATACATATAATGGGATATTAAACCTTAAAGGAGTGAAATTCTGACATATGCTACAATGTGAATGAACCTTGAAGACACAGTAAGTAAGCCAGACACAAAAGGACAAATATGTCTGATCCCACTAGAGTAGTCAAGTTCATAGAAGCAGAAACTAGAATAGTGGTTACCAGAGGCTGGGGGGAGAAAAGAACAGGGAGTTAGTGTTTTTTTTTTTTTTTTTTTTTAATAGCTACTTTATTTATTTATTTATTTATTTTTGGCTGTGTTGGGTCTTCGGTTCGTGCGAGGGCTTTCTCTAGTTGCGGCAAGTGGGGGCCACTCTTCATCGCGGTGCGGGGACCGCTCTTCATCGCGGTGCGCGGGCCTTTCACTATCACGGTCCCTCCCGTTGCGGGGCACAGGCTCCAGACGCGCAGGCTCCGTAGTTGTGGCTCACGGGCCCAGCTGCTCCGTGGCATGTGGGATCTTCCCAGACCAGGGCTCGAACCCATGTCCCCTGCATTAGCAGGCAGATTCTCAACCACTGCACCACCAGGGAAGCCCAGGGAGTTAGTGTTTAATGCATAAACAGAGTTTCAGTTTGGGATGATGAAAAAGTTCTGGAGATGGCTGGTGACCACACATTTGTTGCACAAATTATGTTGCACAATTTGTGAGTCTAGTTAATGCTTCTGAATTGTACACTTTAAAACAGTTAAAATGGTAAATTTTATGTATACTTTACACAATAAAAAGTTAGGTAGAAATATGGAATATATATTAAAAAAAAGACCTAAATCAAATTGCTAGAGGTGAAAAAGACAATATCTGAGATGAAAACCAGTGGATTAGTGGCAGAGTAGACATGGTAGAAGATCAGTGAACTTAAAGGAACAGTAATAGAAACTATCCAAAGTGAAACACAGAAAAAAGAATTAATGAAATGAGCATCAGTGGATGGGACATCAGTGGTGAAACAACTTCAAGTAGTCTAACCTATGGGTAATCAGAATCACAGAGGAAAGTGGGGGGGAGAAAAAATGTTTGAAGAAATAGTGACCTAAAAACTTTCCAATCTTACTGTAAACACACAGTTCTAAGAAGCTCAATGTACCCTAAACATAAGAAATATGAAGAAAACTATACCAAGGCATCCATAATCAAATAGATCAAAAACCACTGACATAGTAAAAGCAGTCATAGAGAAAAGACTTGTTACATACAGAGGGGACAAAGAGAAGGATATCAACTCTGTTATTGGAAGCAACGCAAGCAGTAAGACAGTAGACTAACATCTTTAAAGTATTAGGAAACAAATAACTTGCCAACCTAGAATTCTATACCCAGCAAAAATATCTTTCAATAACAAAGCTAAAATTGAAACATTTTGGACATACAAAAACTGAAAGGGGACTTCCCTGGTGGTCTAGTGGTTAAGACTCCATGCTTCCACTGCAGGGGGCATAGGCTTGATCCCTGGTTGGGGAACTAAGGTCCTGCATGCCATGTGGCGAAAAAAAAAAAAAAAAAAAAAGCTGAAAGAATTCATCATCAGCAGATCCTCACTACAAGAAATATTAAAGGATATTAAAAGATGTCTTTTAGGCAGATGGAAAGTCATACCAGATGGAAATTTGGGTCTACACAAAGCAATGAAGACCACTGGAAATAATAACTACCTGGGTACATAGGTAAGATTTTTTATTACTTAAGCTCTCAAAAGACAACTGTTTAAAAAAAAAAAAGACAACTGTTTAAATAAAAATAGCAACAGTATATTGTGGGGTTTATAACATATGTAAAAGTAAAAAAAGGAGTGACAATCAAAATATAAAGGCTGGTAATGGAGAAATGGAAGTATACTATGGTATGGTTCTTATACTGTATGTGAAGTGGTATAATATCACTTGAAGGTAGACTGTGATAAGTTAAAGATATACACTAGAAACCCTAATTACTGAAATATCAAAAAAAAAAGTTACAGTCAATAAGCCCATGAAGGAAATTAAAATGCAAAGCATACTTAATTTGTCCAAAAGAAGGCAGAAAAAGAGGAAAAAAGGAAACAACAAATGGGGAAAATAGCAAACAAATGGCAAGATGATGGACTTAAACTCAGCCAAATCAAGAATTGTATTAGGGACTTCCCTGGTGGTGCAGTGGTTAAGAATCTACCTGCCAATGGAGGGGACACAGGTTCGAGCCCTGCTCTGGGAAGAACCCACATGCCGCGGAGCAACGAAGCCCGTGTGCCACAACCCTGAGCCTGTGCTCTAGAGCCTGCGAGCCACAACTACTGAGCCCCTGTGCCACAACTCCTGAAGTCCACACACCTAGAGCCTGTGTTCCACAACAAGAGAAGCCACCGCAATGAGAAGCCCATGTGCCTCAACAAAGAGTAGCCCCTGTTTGCCACAACTAGAGAAACCCTGTGTGCAGCAACAAAGACCCAATGCAGCAAGCAAGCAAGAAAGAAAGAAAGAAAAGACGAAAGAAAGAATCATATTAAATGTAAATGATTTAAACACTCCAATTAAAAAGCAGAGATTGTAAGACTGGATAAAAAGCAAAACCAGGGCTTCCCTGGTGGCGCAGTGGTTGAGAATCCGCCTGCCAATGCAGGGGACACGGGTTCGAGCCCTGCTCTGGGAAGATCCCACATGCCGCGGAGCAACTAGGCCCGTGAGCCACAACTACTGAGCCTGCGCGGCTGGAGCCTGTGCTCCGCAACAAGAGAGGCCGCGACAGTGAAAGGCCTGCGCACCACGATGAAGAGTGGCCCCTGCTTGCCGCAACTAGAGAAAGCCCTCGCACAGAAACGAAGACCCAATACAGCAAAAATAAACAAATAAACTTGAAAAAAGGCCACAAGCAAAATTAAAAAAAAAAAAAAAAAAAAGCAAAACCAAACTATATGCTGCCTATAAGAAACACACTTTAAATATAAAAATACAAATAGGCTAAAAGTAAAAGAATGGAAAAAGACACACTGTGCTAACATTAGTTAAAAGAAAGAAGTGGGATTGGCTGTATTAATACCAAAGTAGATTTCTGGGGATGAATTCATCCAAAGAACAATATGAACCTAACAGAGTTTCAAAATACATATAGCAAAAACAGAACTGCAAGGAGAAATATACAAATCTACAATTACAGTTAGAGATTTCAATACTCCTCTCTCAATCACTGGTAAAACAAGCAGGCAGAAAATAAGCAAGCACATCATAGACTTGAACAACACTATCAACCAACTTGACCTAATTGACATTTATATAACACTACACTCAAAAACAGCTGAATACTCATTCTTTTCAAGTGTACATGGAATATTTACCAAGACAGACCATATTTTGGGCCATAAAACAAGTCTTAATAAATTCGAAAGAATTCAAGTCATACAAAGTCTCTGTCCATTATGGTCTCTGTCCACAATAGAATTAAATTAGAAATCAATAACAGAAATATCCTTGAAAAAAAATCCCCCAATATTTGGACACTAAATAACATACTTCTAAATAACATATGAATCAAACAAGTAATCAAATGGAAATTAGAAAGTATCTTGGACTGAATGACAATGAACACACAACATATCAGTATTTCTGGGATCTTGCTAAGGCAGTATTTAGGAAGAAATTTATGAACACCTATTTTAGAAAAAAAAAAGACCTCAAATAAATGACCTCAGCTTCCACCTTAAGAAACTAGAAGAGAGCAAATTAAAGAGAGATGTCCACTCGCACCATTCAGCACTGTATTCGAGGCTGTAGCCAGTGCAAGACAACATGATCATCTATGTAGAATTCTGAAGGAATATACAAAAGACAAAACAAAACAAACAAAAAAACCCCCCCAAAACAGCTACAAGAACTAATACGTGAATTTAGCAAGGTTTTAGGATATAAGATCAATATATAAAACTCAGTTGTGGGGCTTCCCTGGTGGCACAGTGGTTAAGAATCCGCCTGCCAATGCAGGGGACACGGGTTCAAGCCCTGGTCCGGGAAGATCCCACATGCCGCAGAGCAACAAAGCCCATGCGTCACAACTACTGAGCCTGTGCTCTAGAGCCTGCGAGCCACAACTACTGAGCCCATACGCCTAGAGCCCGTGCTCCACAAGAGAAGACACCATGAGAAGCCCGCGCACCACAACAAAGAGTAGTCCCTGCTTGCCACAACTAGAGAAAGCCTGCACACAGCAACAAAGACCCAGTGCAGCCAAAAAAAATAAACTCAATTATATTTCTATTGCTAGCAATGAAAAAATTAGAAATTAAAAAACACCATTTTTAATGGCATCAAAAGTATGAAATAGGAATAAATCTGACAAAAAGCTGTGAAAGACCTATACACTGAAGACTGCAAAATATGGTTGAGAGAAATTAAATGGAGAGATATAAGTTGTTCACAGCTCAGAAGACTCAACATTAAGATGTCAATTCTTCCCAAATTGATCTATAGATTTAACAGAATCTCAATTGAAATTACAGCAAGTGTGGACTTCCCTGGTGGTCCAGTGGGTAAGACTCCGAGCTCCCAATACAGGGGGCCTGGGTTCGATCCCTGGTCAGGGAACTAGATCCCGCGTGCATGCTGCAGCTAAGAGTCCGCATGCCACAACTAAACAAAGATCCTGTGAGCTGCAACTAAGACCCAGTGCAGCCTAAATAAATAAATAATTAAAAAAAAAAAGAAATTACAGCAGGTGTTTTTGTGGAAATTGACAAGATGATTTTAAAATTCATATGTAAATCAAAGGGCCTAAAAATGCTGAAAAAGAACAAAATTGGAGGGCTAACAACACCTGATTCTAAGAATTATTATAAAGCTACAGTAATAAAAAGTGTGGCATTGGCATAAAGATGGACAGAACAATGGAACAGAATGGAAATTCCAGAAATAAATCCACACACAGGTGGGCAACTGATTTTTGTCAAAGACACAAAGAGAAAAGATAAGCTTTTCAAGAAATGGTAAAAAAAAAAAAAAAAAAAACTTGGATCCATATGTTGCACCTATACTAAAATCGCCTCAAAATGGATCACAGATCTAAACACAAAACCTAAAACTATGAAACTTCTAAAAGAAAACATAGGAGAAAAATCACTGTAACCTTGAGTTAGGCAAAGATGTCTTAGATATGACACCCTAACCCAAATCCATGAAAGAACGAATTGATAATTGGACTCTTTCAAAATTAAAAATTTCTGCTCTTTAAAAGACACTATTAAGAGAAGGAAAACACTAGCCACAAACTGGGAGAAAATCTTTGCAAAGCATATATCTGATAACGGACTTGTATGCAGAATACATAAAGAACTCTCAAAACTTAATTTAAAAAAACAAGCAACTCATTAAAAAATGGGCAAAGGATTTGAACAGACATTTCATCAAAGAAGATATATGGCTGACAGATAAGCACATGAAAAGGTGCTCAATAAAAGTTGTCACTAGGGATATGTAAATTGAAATCACAGTGAGACATTATTTTGCACCTGTTAGAATGGCTGAAATTAAAAAGATTAACCACAGGAAGTGTCAGAACGTGGAGCAACTGGAACTCTTATATACTGCTGATGGGAATGTGAAATTATAGATACAACCACCTTGGAAAAGAGCTTGGCAGTTTAAACATTACCACCATCATATGATCCAGCCATTTCACTGCTTCACTTATTCACAGCAACTTTATTTGTAATAGCCAAAAACTTGAGACACAAATGTCGGTCAATATATAAGTAGATAAACAAATGATGGTATAGCCATACAATGGGATTTCATATACTCTGAAATATAGAGGAATGAACTACTGATATACATAACAATGTGGATTAATCTCAAAATAGTTATGCTGAATGAAAAAAGACAAAAAAAGCATACATATGATTTCATTTATATAAAGCCCTAGGAAAGGTAAACTAATCTATAGTGACAGAAAACAGGAATGGTGAGAGGCTAGAGGCCAGGATTACAAAGGACATGAGGAAACTTGAGTCGATGAATATGTTCACTATCTTGATTGTGGTGATGGTTTCATGATATATATATATATATATATATATATATATATATGTCAAAACATGGGACTTCCCTGGTGGTCCAGTGGTTAAGACTCCACGCTTCCACTGCAGGGGTTGCGGGTTTGAGCTCTGGTTGGGGAACTAAGATCCCACATGCTGCACGGCACAGCCAAAAAATAAATAAATAAATTGTATATACACACACACACACACACACACACATACATCAGAACATATCAAATTGTGTAGTTTCTGTCAATTATAATTTATATTAAAAATATAAACATAAATACACATTCTCTTTTTTTAAAATACACATTCTTTTAAAAAAGCAGCTATAGTAGTGGTTGGAAGAACAGGTCTTGGAATCTGGCTGCTTCAGTTGAGTACTACTCCAGCACTCACTTGCCATGGGACCCCCCCAGCAGGCTACCTGAACTACTGGTGCCTGTTACCTCCTCTGTAAAAGGGGGCTAATAACGGAACATGCCTCAGAGGATCATATTCAAGATTAAATGGGCTAACACATGGAAAGTGTTTGTAACAGCGTCTGGAACACAGGAAGTATCCCATGAATGGCAACCAGCACCTTTCTCACTGAGGTTTGGCATTGGAGTGGGTGGGTCTAACAGGCAAATGTTGCTTTTGTTTGCTGTGCGTACCCTACAGTGGTTAACTGTTCTTTCATCACCCATTCCACGTGACTCTGGTGGGCTGAAATTCACAGTATCCAGTACACTTGGGGTATGCAGCCTGTAATAGGACTCTATCCCCCAGGATGTAGTGATTGGTCCAAGATGTATGAACAGTAACCCAAGCCGGGCCCATCAGAGACCTTTCCTAGGATTTATCTATATTGAGTATCCTGACGTAAGGAGATGTCTTTCTTTTTCTTCTGGGCTTTCTAAACTGGCTAATTTAAGCGTAGAGTGATCTGTGCCATGCTCTCCCTGCCTCCCCCATAGGAAAGAAGACTGTTGACAATGGGACAAATGGTACAGAGAAAAGCACAGTGGAGACAGGGAGAATCTTAAGGCTATCCTTTGTGCCCCTGGATCCATCCAGACCTGAAGCCAAATCACTCCTTTCCTTGCTGACTTATGAGCTAGTCAATCCTCCTTGGGGCTTTAGGCTGTGTGACCCATTTCCACTGCCTGCAACTGAAGGTGTCTTACATGACAGAGAGGTGAAGTGAGTTAGCAGCAAAATATTGGAGCTGGGAATCATTTAAAAACCAGGTCTCACTGCTACCAAAGCTCACACATGATTACCGTCTCCTACTTGTGGGACCAGAGGGACAATGTTTAGTGATTCAGTATTGAGGGGCTAAGCAGATGGCAGAGGCTGTGAACAAGCACCAGGCAGGGGAAGAGCAGTGGCCTGGGCCCTAGAAAGCCTGACATGAGACTGAGCTTTGAGGGAAACCACTCAGCTCAACACACTCGGGGAATCTGTCTCACCTCAGACCTGTAACCCTTGAAGAGATTCAAGAGACATGACAACAGGACAATGACATATTTATTTACAACTGGACCAAAAAAAGGCATACAGGCATCTTTTAATTAAAAATAATGATGATGATGATTTAAAAAGTCAGAAAAATCAATGCTGTTTGAACTCTTTACGAGGAGTCCGTTTCCCCACTCCCCCCAAAAGAGAATTTCTTAGGGAAAAATCCAAGATTCGAATGAACAAGACTCCATTATCATACTCTACTGCTTGGGTTCCCTTTCCTCCAACCTGATTCTTGGTGGACGCCGCTTGGCACTGCAGAGTCGCTGTGAGGCAAGGTTGAGAAGATCACCGGTTTGACTGGTGGAGCTGGTGAGGGCTGCTGGGAGAGTGCGGGGGGAGGGGCGGCGGTGAGGGTGGTGTGTTCCTAGCTCAGCCAGCATCCTGAGCTTTGTCTTGTGGTGGGCTTCCTCAAGGGGCTGCAGCAAGGGCGAGTGGCTGCTACTTAAACCCCAACCCCAGGGTGGGTTTGGTCTCTTGCCGCTTAAGAGCAAACGTCTGTGACACGCGCGGGGGCGGGGGCGGGGGGTTAGGAGGAGTGGGCGCTGACGGGGAAGCAGGCCTGCACGTCAGCTCCGCTTTCTAACTTAGGCTCCTTGCCTATTCCTGGGACTTGGGGAAGGAATGACAGAACTTACTTTCCATCTTCCTTCTCGCAACCAGTGTTCTGGGTGTTCCTCAAAGGAGGCGAGAACTCAGACAGGAGGTGGAGGGGAGGGGTCTGGCTAGAAGAGCTGTGCGTGGGCACTAAGGCTGGGGGATGTCAGGGAGAGCGCCTCTTCCCAGCCACCTAAAGGAGGGCATCTGCGGTCTCCAGGCCTTGTCCCGCCCTGGAAATGGAGGAGAGGGCCCCCCCTAGCACACTCTGCAAAGAGCAGCAACCCCCACAAGGAAGGGGCTGAGGAGCATCCTGCGGGGTGAGGACCCTCAGCCCAGACACAGACACACGGATGCTTGGTTTGGCTCTGGAAACACTTGGCCCTGGATCCAGGGTTTCTTGGCACAAAGACAGTTCATTGCAAGTCTCTCCTCTGGTCCAGCAAAACTCTCACTGCTCTGAGCAGGGGCAACTCCTGCTGTCCTGGGGCATTTGGTGCCCAGTACTTCCAGGGGATTTCCTTGTAGCAACCAAGACCTGGGCTTGCTCCCAGTGACAAGATGACCTGAGGCCTGGCGAGAAGCCCCGCCTCGAGCAGCCCTGGGAGGAGGCTGGGGAGGAGACAAGAGGGAGGAAAAGGGGCTGGAAGAGGCTGGTTGGCACTGAGGATGCGTGTCCAGGCTGAGCTGTGCTTTGTCGCGGCATCAGTGGCGAGGACGGGCAGCGAGAGGCTCAGAAATCTCACTGAAGCCCTGGAAGGCCCAGTGTTTCCTCTTCCGGTCAGTTGTGGGGTGGCCAACAGCCCTGAGGAACTGAGGTGGAGACAGTGACCAGAACCCAGTGTCTTGATGGGTTTATCCATCCTGGATCCATTTGTTAAAAAAACTAAGGAAAAAACTCCAAACCAAAAATAAACCTGAATAAACAGGTCTGAGAGTTCCTGCTGGAGGGATCTTTCTTAGCACTGAAGAAAAACAACCCACAAAAAACTCATCCCCCACAGAACTGGAATAAGATGATGAAGAAAAATGCAAGATTTATCTATAGGCCCTCCCGCCCCCTATGCAGCCCCAGGATCCAGTAACACTGTGCCAGGAGTTACATTCCAAACGAGCAGGAGTTATTTTATTTTACGTGCCTGCAGTTCCCCACGTGGGGTGGCTTCCTGTCCGTGGATGGAGTGGGCCAGGCCACGGCCCACCCCCATCAGTCTATCTTCACAGCAGCGTAGATCTTGCGGACAAACATGTAGGCTGCATAGAAGCCGATGGTGCCCGTGAGAAGCCAGAAGGACAGGACCATGAGGGCCGTGTAGCCAAAGTAGAGGAGAGAGGGAATGAACTCGACGATGTCCAGCTGGGGCACAAGCAGCGGAGAGAAGAGAGGGGACACGCTTAGTGCCAGCCTGCCGTAGCCAACTGGGTGTCCCCCTACCTTCTCACTGATCTCGTGGTGAAGCTGAAGCCTAGCAAGGGGAAGGGGCCTGCCCCAGGTGGGCAGCGAGGGGCAGGTGGGTCTCACAGTCATGGTGAACCTTCATCAGTACCAGGGCCCGTGCACTGCCTTGGATGCTCACAACCACTATGGTAGTTATTAACTCACTTTACAGATGGGGCAGAGTTACACAGCTGGGAAACAGAAGGAGCTGGGATTTGAACCTGGGGCTAGAGGGCTAAGAGCCTAAGGCCCAAATCCACTGACTCAGGCCATTTCTTGTGGGGGTAGGAGGGAGTGGGAGTCTTCCTGGGGAAGGGCCTGGGAGCTCGCTGGGAGATGGGGCTGACCTCAGCGGCCAGTGCCAGAATGACAAAGGCAGCAATGGCCATAGCTGTCACTTCTTCACTCTCCACAGTCCCCAGAACAGTACAGTGAGACTCCTGGATGCTGGAGCACAGGAAGTGGGGGCAGGAGAGAGGCGTCCAGGGCTCCCGGCTTTAGGAACAGAGAGCCACCATGAGCCTGTCTCAGCCTACAGTCCTCTCCACCTGAGTGCGCTCTGTCACTTTCGTTACCCTCTCACGGGGGTTTTTATCTTGGAGCATTTGAACTCCTTTGCAGAGCTCTGAGGCCTGGGCAGGGATGCTAGGGAGTCTGGGGTGTGGTGGGTTTGCTGGGCCAAGTGGAACTAATCTAGGACCTTGGTATCAAGACCTGCCCAGCCCACCGGGGCCTGAGTGGGGCCTGTTCTAGGGCTCATGGGCAGACACATGGTCACAAAATGCCAGGAGCCCAGAAGAAAATAATAAGGGTCACTATTTGAGACCGTCTCCCTGAAGTCAAATATCCTCAAACTAGGGGTGAAGGCCATGTTTTCCAGCTCAACTGCCTATGTCTCCTTTTATGAGCTTTCTTATGGCTGAAGATGGGGTGAAGGTGAGGGGGGAAACAGGGCAGTGGTAAATCCAGTGGTAAAACCAGGAAACGGATGAGGCAAAAAGGCAGCGCTGGAAAGTTCCTTAGAGTTCAGACAGGCCAAGGCCACCATTTTACAGACAGGGCTCTGGGGCTGGAGGAGGTTTTCAGAGCAGAGAAGAAAGCCTGGGCCAGAGGCAGGAAGGGCAGGAGGCTGAGACGTGACCCTTGTGTAGGCGGCTATGGTAGCAGGTTTTGCTTGCCCAACACTGGCTCCTGTCTTCCTTCTTCCTGGTGTCTCGGGTACCCACTCCCTACTTTGTGGTCCTACTGGGGCTGTCGGTCCTAATACAAAACCTAAGCTAGTCAATCAGAGTATGCCATCCTATTGGACATGAGGAACAGTGAGGGATGGCATGTAGCCTGGGCCAATGAGTGTCTTCCCTGGGATTTATAACATAATGATAGAGGAAAGATGTTCTTTTAGTTCTAGAGCTGCAAAGCTGAGAAAAGGAGACTCTAGGGCTGCTATTGGTCACTCTTCTACTTTGTGGAAAGATCCTGCCTGCAGATTGAAGCCAAGAAAACACACACAGAGCTGAGGAATAAACACAGAGCCCTGATACCATTTGAGCTGCTGGATCTAACGAAGCCTGAAGCTAGAACTCCAACTTCTTATTAAACTTACATCAGCCAAAACATTCTCTTTTTTGCTTAAGCCAGTTGGAACTGGTTTTGGTCACTTTCCATTCAAAATAGTTCTGATTAATATGGGCTGTAGAGAAGGAAAATTAGATTTGTTCTGCAGCGTTCCAGGAACAAGACTATGGTCTGAAGATGGAATTTACAGGGAGGCAGATTTCAGTGTGACTTAAGGAAGGCCTTGATAATGACAGGAGCTATCCAGAGAATGGAAGCATCAGGAGGGAGTGTCTTCTGTTGCTGGATGTGCTAGAGCAGGGGTCAGCAAGCTTTTTCTTAAAGGACCAGATTATAAATAGTTTAGGCCATGTGGCCTCTGTCAAAACTACTCCACTCTGCCATTGTAGTGTAAAAACAGCCTTGACAATATGTAAATGAACAAGCATGGCTGTGTGCCAATAAAACTTTGTTTACAGAAGCAGGCCTGCTGGCCCATGGGCTACAGTTGGCTGACCCCTGAGCTAGATGATCACTTGTTGGGATCGCTGGAGAAGAGGGCAGTCAGCAAACTGGAAGCGGGGGTGGAGCACTGCACTCAAATATCTGGACAGTCCTTTCCAACGTGACATTTTCGGGAAAGGGAATTCCAAGCTTCGCCCAGCTGACCTATGCCTCTAGTTTGGGAATACACCCTGGTTCTAAGCAGAGGACTTCTCGGTTTGGGGTTCTGGGATACCCAAAGTACAGCGGGTAAAACTGTCTTCAGAGTAAGCTCCAGAGGTAACATGGGGTCCACCAGAGCGACCCCAGACTCCTCTCCATGGCCCATCTGGTTTATGTGTTACACACAAATCTAATAAACCTGCTGTGGGGATCTGTCTGTATTCTTACTCTTATGCCACTCTTTGGGGACAGTGAGCTCTGTGAGTATAGCCGAGTTCCTACATCTGAGTGCTAAAGGCTATTTCAGCAGTTTCTGCTTTTACCTTTATTAACGCTTCTCATTTACTTTCATTCTTTCAAGTTACTGTTCTTTTTTTTTTTTTTTTCTTCTGTCTTCTTGTGGTGAACACTGTATTAGTCTCTCTTACTTCCTCTTAAAAGCACTGTAAGGTGATATACTCCCTTTAAGTTCTGCTTTGGTTGTATCTCACAGGTTTTGCATACAACATTCTCACTGTCATTTATCCTGAAGGCTTTTGTCACCCAAACATACTCTCTTTCCTAAAAAGATTATGTTCTAAGAGCAGGAACAGTTCTAGGATGACTTTGGTCCTCCTCATTCTTGGCAGAAAAGTAAGACTTAGACACTTGGGGTTTTCCCCCAGCACCCTCCCCCCCACAATCCTGCCCCGAAAGGGCTAGGGGGCTCCCTCATGCAGGGTGGTACCTTGTTAACAAAATAAAAGATGGCATAGACCAGGACATAGAATGCAGATCCCCCGGAGACTAGGAAATTCCTCCACCACCAGCGGTAATCCTGAGGAGGAAACAGAGAAGGGTCATCGCTGTCTCCAGGCAGAACCTCTTCCCCAAGTTTCAGAGCTGCCTGAGGAACTAAAGACTCTGGGTAAGGACTGTAATATTTGGGGTGATGCGAAGCTTTTATACCTTGACTGTGATGGTGGTTACACAACTGTATGCATTTCTAAAAACTTACAGAACTGTAGATTAAAAAGGGTGAACTTTACTGTTTATAAATTATATCTCAATTTAAAAAAATCAGCAACAACAAAAGAACATTATTAACAACATTAGCATTTCTTGAGCAAACGCTCACCATGTGCCACATACTGTTCTAAGTGCTCTGTGTGAATCAGCTCATTGAGTCTCTGCAGCAGCCCTCTGAGTTAGGCCCGGAAGGCACACGGAGGTTAAACAACTGCCCAAGATTCAGAGCTACTAACGGAGGAGCCAGGGTTTCAGCTCAGGCTGTCTGTCCCAGAGCCCTTGTTTTGCCCGCCAAGAGCTAGTCCCCAGATGGAGGGCAGGTCACCCAAACTGCATCAGCTGTTGAAGAAACCACTACTGGAGCGGACTCAGTACTGATGAGCCTACTGTCATTAGGTCGTGGTGACTTCCCCACAAGACTATGCAGTGAGGTAGGGATCATTAACTCTAGTCTACAGCTGAACAAATGGACGCTCGCTCGGCAAGGGGAAGTGATGTACTTGCCCAAGACCCCATGGCCAGAAGAGGCAGGACCACATGAGAAACCCAGACAGCCTCACTGACCCAATTCAATACTGGACCCAGCTGCCCCCACCCCAAACTGCAGGCCCCATTCCCCTCACCTCTGCACACAGCTGGAAGTATACCATGACGATGCTGATTTGTGAACAGGACACCACCAGGATGATGAAGACGAGGAACAGGAAGCCGAAAAGGTAATAGAACTGATTCTCCCAGATTGCCTGCGGATACACCACAGCCGGCCTTCAGCTAGCCTGCCCCCACTCCCCTGGCATTCCCTGCTTGTGCTCGGGAACTCCATCCCTTAGTCAGGACTGGCAGGAATGGAGACACCATCATGACACCACTGGGGCCTGTGGGCCTGGCTCGTGGCTGACTGGTCTCTCCTCCCTGGAGCAAAGGGTTCCTAGGGAGGGGCCGGGGCATGGCTGATCCCGAGATGGGTGGGCCCCGCCTGAACTCAGCAACTTGCGGAAAATAATGAATCCCACTCCGATCAAAATTACACAGCAGCCACCACTACCTGGGGCAGCTCACCATGTGCCAGGCACAGTGCTACGTGCTTTACGTACAACACCACATGTCAGCCTATGAAAGCATGCCATTTTACAGTGGAAGAAGTCAAGGTTCAGCGAGGCTGGTGATTGGCCCAGTGTCACACAAACAGAACAGATGTAGCCTCCCTGCCCAGGCAGCCAACCTGTCCTAGGCAGGGCTGGGTGGGCGAGGGGGTCTCAGCAGGGGCGGGCTGGGCCACTCCAGAGGAGTGGATGCTCGTCCAGCACTGACTTAGTGTAAGACCCTCTCTCCATGCTAGGCGCTGAGCTGGGTCAGCTGGACTTAGATGGCTCTGAAGAACCGTTCTGCCAACTTTCATCTTGGCATGCCTGGGAGAGGAGTAATCATCATTACAACAGCAGCTACAAGTTAACAAGCATTTCCTGAATGCCAAGCACTGTGCCTTTTATAGACATTATCACGTTCCAGCCTCATGACGATCCTGAGAATTAGGCATCATCCCCCACACTTTACTAGGAGTTTCGAGTAACTTAGGTAAAGACACGTAGGGACCCAGAAATCAAAGCAGACGCAACAATGATATTAATAATGGTGGTGACTGACTGCAATATTGCAAAAGCAGCCAAAGCAGCTTCTATTTACTGAGCCCTTCCCACACCAGACCCCGTACATATGGCACATCTCACATAACCTTCCAAGCTGTCCTGAGAGGCAGGACTGTTACCCTATTTTAGGGCAAAGAATGGGGGCTCTGAGAGGCTAAAAGGTCTGTCTGAAATTTCATAGGCGGTAAGAGGCAGAGCACCTAAGTGGAGGGGTAGGGACTAGGCTAGTGTGGGTGAAGGTGAGGGGTGGGGAGCAAGTAGCGGTACTCACACTGAAGATGAAGAAAAGCTCGATGAACATGGCGCCGAAGGGCAGGATCCCAGCCATGAGAATGCTGCGGAGAATGAGAGGGTTAACACTGCTGGGAGACCTGGGCCACTGGAAGCTTCAGGCTCCCTCCTGAGCCAGCAAGAATGAGAATGCATACACTGCTTGGTGGGTCTAAATCTTTCGGCATGCTTTTGTACCATTATAGCCTCTCAAGAGGTGGGCATCATTCTCCCCATTTTGTAGATGGGAAAACTGAGGTACAGAGAGGTGGCGTGACTTGCCCAAGGTCCAAGGTAGTCTTTACCTGTCACCCTGCACCTTTCCACTCCACCCCTTCCCTGGCCAACACCGAGTCTGGCTACAACTTGGTCCTCTCTATCTTGGAGTGAAGCTAAGCTTTCAGGAAGTCTACTAGAGCCAGCCGGGGCTGCAGGAGCACCTGTCATAGCCCCCACAGTGGGAGGGTACCCCTGTCCATGTCTTTCCAAGGAGATGGCTCAGGGGAACGTTGGCCTTGCCTACTCCAGAAGCCCCCGCCTGGCCCTTGCCGGAGACTCACCCCACAAATCGGTTCATGTACCACCGCTGCTCAGGGATCTGCCGGGGAATCTGGTTGGTGCGCACAGGGTTGTCATATGGCTGCTTGCGGAAGCCGAAGTAGTAACCCAGGTAGACAAGGGGCAGGGAGATCCCGAACCACATGCATAGCAGGGCCACCATGGTGGGGAAGGGCACCTGTGGGCACAGCACCGTGAGGCTCCACAAGCCCTGAGGCCCAGGCTGGGGCCGTGCAGGGGGAGATGGACCTTCTGGGTCCCAGGCAGGAAGGGCACAGCAGGGCCACCATGGTGGGGAAGCTCCTGCAGACACGCCCCCCACAGGGCTCCTGGCCAGACTGTCCTGGGGCTGACCCCAGCCCTGGGAAAAGCAGAGGGCAGATGGAGGGCGAGTTGAGCCATGAAGTGAAGGAACCACGGCATCCTACAGGAGCTTGTCACCAGGGAGGACGTGGGGAAAGAACAAGGAAGGAGGGACTGACAGCATGAAGGGGAGAGGAAGGGCTGGAATGAAGGGAAATTACGTGTGGTCTGTTAAGTGAAAACAAAGGGGAAAAAACAGAAGTGCACAAATAGTGTGTTCCCAATTTCGCTCAATGAAAACACCACAATATACCACTAAGTGAAAAAAGCAGGATATAAAACTGTATGTAGAGAACTCCGTTTTAATAAAAACACCCCAATACTTATATGCATACGTGCCTGGAGAGGCCTACACCAAAAAGTTAACAGCACTTCCTCAGATGGGGTATGGGGCTTTGGAATTGACTTTTCATTTTTTTTTAATTCCCCTCTGCACAGTCTTAGGTTTTTACAACTCACACAAAATGGAAGAAATGAATTAATATTTGTAAAGTGTTCAGAACAATACTTATTCCAAGGTAAGCACTATATAAATGTTTGCTATTATTTTATAATTTTAAGATTACATTATTCCATTTTAAATATATCTAAAAAGAGGTTAAAAGACTGCAAAAACAGGGAATTCCCTGGCAGTCCAGTGGTTGGGACTCCGCGCTTCCATTGCAGGGGGCACGGGTTTGATCCCTGGTCGGGGAACTAAGATCCTGCAAGCTGCGTGGTGCGGCCCAGCCAAAAAAAAAAGACTGCCAAAACATACTAAAGATCTACATTAACTTTTCTGTACTTTCCTTTCTAAAATTTCTGCAATGAGTGTTTATAGCGAGCAGCTGGTAACTGGGAGAAAAATGTTGAGAGACAGAAGGGAGACAGGTATAAAAAAGAGGAAGTGAGAGGAAGAGCACGACCCTGTCTTTCCTGAGGGCAGCTCCCTGGACCGCTGGGAAGGACCAGTCCTCCCGCAGCCCGGACTGCAAGCCTCACCCAAGGACCTTCTGTGGGCGCCTGCCAGTGGAGGGGTGGCGGCTCTCTCCACTGAGGCTGGGATGGCAAACACCTGCCCCACCTCTCCCGCAGCTAATCCATCAAGACCATCTCCCCACTCCCAACTGAGTCCACAATCCTCGTAGTGGGGCTGGTGCTGAGCTCGGGGCAGGGACACTAGGAGGAGAGCCTTGTTTTGGGAGACTGACCTCGTCAAGTCGTACCAAGCAGCTTTCCCTTGGTTGAGACAAGGGAAATTCCCCAGTTGGCCCCTGGAGTGTGGAAATCTCCCTTTAGAGAAGTGAGCTTTGGTCAGCTGTCTGAAAGAGCCCATGGGAAGGGCAGGACAGATGGATGCATAGGGCTGGAGAAACCCTGGTCAGCCCTCAGCCCCCAGGGCTGGGAACAGCCCTCTGGGGACTTAGAAAAGGGAAGGAAGCAGCAGGAAGTGACCTGCAGGAATGGGCCTGAGCACAGCTGGCCCTCCCTTGCCGGGGAGGGCACTTACCGCCCCTGATGAGTGCTTTCCCCAGATGAAGCAATTCAATACGAAGCAGATGCCAAAAACCACGCCAGGGTACAATGTCGCCGTCTGGAAGCAAGAGAGACCAGGCTGGGGAGCTGCATCTAGGGAGAGTTCCCGCCTGCCCCATCAGGGCTCCCCGACTAGAGGTTCTCAAGCCCTCCCTGTCCTGTAGGACTCAGCGCAAGGATAAACCCTTCCAGAAAGCACTCCTTGACCCCCAGACTAGGCAAGCCTCCTGCTCTCTGTCCCTTTAGATCCCTGAACCGCACCGTCCTTGCCTTCATCCGAGTTCATAATCATGCACTGTTGTTACCCCCACAGACATAAGCTCTTGGGAGGATCACGTCTGCTCACTGACGTGCTCCCAGCACTCAGAGCACAGTAGTGTTCAATAAGCATTTGTTGAACAGGAATGACCAAACACAAGTTTTACTCAACACGTAGGTCTGGGCCTCAACCCAAACTGTCCAGAGTGGTGGGTAAGCTTTAATTGAGTCTTAGGGGCGGTGGGTGCTCGCCTCCACGTGCATCAATCATCTCACCCCATCCTCACTACAGGCCTAGATGGGAAGGACTGTCACTATCCCTTTTCAAGAAGAGGACACTGAGGCCCAGGAACGTTAAATACCCAACACCCCAACTTCACACAGTCAGTTAAGGGGGGAGCAGAGGTTCAAACCCAGGCAGTCTGACTCCAGAGGCCCTGCTCCTGACGCCCTGCGGTGTATCCTATCCAGTCAAGACCTCTGGGGCTGGGGCTCAGGCACTGGGAACCAAAGCCCTAGACCTACAGTGGAGCCTCCTTTACTCCTGCGGCTGCCTGAGCATCCAAGAGGGTCTGACCATGATGCCTGAGGCTCCCTGCAATCTGGTGCTCAGCCTCACGGCCAGTTTTATTTACCTTTAGCCTGTAGCCTCCCACACCCACTAACTGGCCACTGCTCCTCCACGCCCCTGGCCCCGGGCCTTTGTGAGGTAGTCATCAGCATCTCAGGTATCCGCCGTCTGAGTGCCAGTGCCGGACCAGTGGCCTTCTGTATACAGTCTCCTTCCAACCACACGACGACCTGAGACGCAGGTGCAACCAGCCCCCAGTGGAGAGGTGGGGAAACCAAGGCTCAGAGGGCTGGTCAAGGTTACCAACCAAGGAGATAACAGAGCCAGGACTGGGATCCAGGAGGTTCCAGAACCTGAGGCCTCCTTGCTGGCTGCCTCCATCCAGCTGAAATCCTCCTCTCCGAGGCCCAGCTCAAATGTCATTTCCCCCCTTCCTGTGTGTTCCTGCTTTACTCTGCTGTGTAGCAGGGAATTCCTCATCTGTCCTCCTGGCTGAAATTTATGGACTGGGCACTGTGCTAGATACCAGGAGGAACAGGAAAAATGTTCAGACCCATAAATGGAGAACAACGTAAGTGGCACTCATAGGCACAAGGCTCTGCCCAGGCCCCTCTGGGGCGCCAAGGAGGACCCTGAAGTTACAATTGGTGGGGGAGGAAGAGTGACCCCAGAGCTAAGACTTAGCTGCCCACGCAGGGACGGAGGAGAGAAGAGCAGGTGTACACCTGCACAGCTGTGGCTGCAGCAGAGGCCCACCTGTGGAGCGAGGCAGAGCTCCACACCAGGGGAGGGTCAGAATCTTGCAGGGAAACTGAGGAGGCCTAGGACAGCCAAGGGCCCAGGCAGGAGGCAAAGATGCCTGAACCTGGGCAGGAGTCCTGGGGATGGAGATGGGAAGGAATTCGTGGACTATCTGGCAGGAGAACCGTCCACACTTGATGTGTGAGAGGAGGCAGGGGTGCTAGTGAGTCGGAGGAAGAAAGGGAGCCACCCAGGTGACTGCCTTGGGGGCCCGGGAGGATGATGGTGCCACCGGATGCAGGGAGCAGGTTTGGGGCAGAGAGACGGGGTTTGCCGGGGGACCAGTACAGGGAGACTTGGAGGGTATCTGGTGGGAGACCTCATCAGGGAAGTCTCACCAGGGGAGGAGAGGGCTGGGTTTTACAGCTCTGAAGATCCCTGGGTCTCGGCACACAGTAGCCTGAGAAAAACACCCGATGCATCAAGAATTTAGGAAGCTCTTTTTGATCTTTCCAGAACAACCGCTGTCACAGCTCTTCTATACTGAGGGCTTATTAATTGCCAGGGGTATTTGCCAGAGCTGGGATAGCCTGAGTTCCCCTGCGCTTTTGATAGCTGTGAGAATGGTTTCAGAAGGCTTGGGTCTAGAGGCTTCTCTGAATTTGGCACCAGGGGTCTCCCTGGTCCTCTAAGGGCTCACTTGCTCTGGGAGAAGGGGCTCAGGGCTCCCTGGGAGGCAGGGTCAACTCCCAGGCGTCCTCTGGTTTCTGTGGTCTTTTCTGCAGCCAAGAACTCTCCTCACCACCAGCAGGACAGTGAACATCAGAAGCGGACCTTACTGAAGAGGAGCAGAGGCACCAGAGTCTGGAAAACAGGCTGACGGTGACGTGGGGCCTGGCTTCTCCCGCCCCGGCAGGTAAGTGTTCTCACAGCTGCCCTGCTGATCAGGTTTTGACTTTAAACTTTGACACCTGGGATGGTGTGTAAATCCTGTTATTCTGAATCCCCTATTTCTTCTTGTGCTTGAGCCATGGGACAATGTAGGCTAAAAATCACCTAAGTTCAATTCCCTCTTTTCATGGATGCGGCTACTAAGGCCTCAGAGGGAAGCACCCGTGGGTGAGAGCCCAGCACTCCTGGCCCTCGGGTGTGCTCCTCCCACCCCATCGGCTGCTGCTCAGCACCTGGCCCTAAACCCCCACCAGAGCCTGCCTACGCTGTTCCCGAGGAGCCCAGGAGGAAGCTTCCTGGCTCCCCAAGAACACGGGGAGGAGGTTTAGGACACTTACACAGAAGGCTCCTTTCTTCCACCGATGGCCTTTTAGAGTGCGGTACAGACGGCCGGCGGAAAATCCACCGAACACCCTGTGGGGAAACGGAAGGGATCCACACAAGGGGACCTGTTAGTTGCAGTGCAGGCGGTCTGCGCCAGCCCTGGGACCCCACTCATGCACACGTACCCCATGAACATGAAGAGGAAGCAGGCCGTGGTCATGAGAGCTCCCCGGCTGGAGGGTGACAGCATCCCAAGCATGGCCACAACTGAGGAGGGAGGGGCAAGAGAGGGAAAGTCAGGGTCTCTAGGCCCCAAGGCCCAGTCGCGGGCTGGCTCACAGGGCCCCAGGGCAGGTGAGGCTAGATGAGGCTCCCTACTCCCTCTCCCTACTCTACTGGAGAAGACTGGGTCTTAGCTGGGGTTCAGAGGGGTGCAGCAGTTGCTGGGCCACGGCTGGCTGCATCTTTTTCCTTTTTTTAAAATTTATTTTATTTTTATTTATTTATGGCTGCATTGGGTCTTTGTTGCTGCGCGCAGGCTTTCTCTAGTTGCGGTGAGTGGGGGGCTACTCTTCATTGCAGTGCTCGGGCTTCTCATTGTGGTGGCTTCTCTTGTTGCGCAGCACGGGCTCTAGGTGCGTGAGCTTCAGTAGTTGTGGCTCGAGGGCTCTAGGGCGCAGGCTCAGTAGTTGTGGCATAGGGGCTTAGTTGCTCCGCGCCATGTGGGAATTTCCTGGACCAGGGCTTGAACCCGTGTCCCCTGCGTTGGCAGGCGTAGTCTTAACCACTGTACCACCAGGGAAGCCCCATGCATCTTAATGGTAATGGCCAGCCCACAGAGTACTTGCAACCAACCAGGCACTGAGCTAAGAGCATTACGAATGCCAGCTCACTGAATCTACCTCATCAACCCTCTGAGGTGGAGGTTAGTTCCCACATTCCTCAGATGAGGAAACTGCGGCTCACGAGGTTAAATGAGAGGCTCACAGAAGTTAAATGACTTGTCCAAGGTCACAAAGCTTGGAGGCATGAGGCTGAGATAGAAATTTAGGCAGCTTAGTTGTTAAGAGATTAGATTTTGCAAGTTCTCATCACAAGAAAAAAAAAATTTGTAACTATGCGAGGTGATGGATATTAACTAAACTCACTATGGTAATCATTTTGCAATATATACATATAATATCAAATCATTATTTTATATACCTTAAACTAATACAGTGTAATATGTCAGCAAAAAAAAAAAAAAGAAGTTAAAATGGTAAAAAAAAAAAAAAAATTTAGGCAGATTGACTTCAGAACTGCCTGTAACTACTATATATTCATTTTGGGGGTGTTTTCTGAGAAAAAAGACCTGATTCCAGTCCTAATCCTGGTGCTGAAATGGGTAAGTCACTTAATGCCTGACTGCAAAAGGAGGCCAACCTCAGAGTGCTGATATGTGGCTTCATTGGTGGTGTGGATGTCGGGGGCTATCGATGGTGCTGGAAAGATCTGAGGAGGAGCAAATCACCAGGGCCTGTGGCTGAGAGGACCAGCCCTCTTGCTGGGATGGATGGCTCTGTCTGGCCCAGAGATGTTGACATGCCCCCCTGCCCCAGGAAGGGAAGCCCACCCTTTTCTCAGACTCAGGCCTGTGCTGCTCTGGTGACCACAGCTCCCCCTCCCCAAACCCCCACCCCACCTCCACCCCTGCCGGGCTTACTCACAGATGACGATGAGGATCATACAGAAGAGCTGAATGCCTGAGCCCAGCAGGGAGCTGAGGATCATTGGGTACTGGGGGGGCCTGAAGACGTCGCCGTGCACCAGCTTCCACCCGGACTCTTCCATCGTGTCTTCCTGCAGCAAAGGGCCAGAAAGCGAGGCTCTTCTTGGGCTCCGGAGAAGGCAGCTCCTGCAAGGACCACCCCCAAGGACCCACATCCCTGACCAGGGCTGAGGGTCCCTCAGGTGTCAACCAGCTCCACTCTGACACAGGAGTATAAGTGACATGAGAACGTATTTCCCAGAGAACTGCCACACGGAAAAAGGAGGGCACAAATGTCGGCTTACAGCTATATACAAGGAAAATCTCCTCCCCACATTCCACAAACCAAATGCATGAAAAAATAACGTAAACCAGCACACTAAAATGTTAACTGTGATAGTTTTTGAGTGGTGTCTTTAGAAGCAACTTATTATTTTTTTAACTGATTATAAAAGTAAAATAGGCACACCTTATTTTATTGTGCTTCATTTTACAGCACTTCGCAGATATTGTATTTTTTACAAATTGAAGGTCTGTGGCAACCTGCATCAAGCAAGTCTATTGGCACCATTTTTCCAATAGCATTTCCTCACTTTGTGTCTCTGAGTCACATTTTAGTAATTCTCACAACATTTCAAAATTTTTCATTATTATTATATCTGTTATAGTGATCTGTTATCAGTGATCTCTGACGTTACTAGTGCAATTGTTTTGGGGTGCCGTGACCTGTGCCCATATAAGATGGCAAACTTAATCAGTAAACGTGTTCTGATTGCTCCACCTACCAGTTGTTCCCCCATCTCTCTCCCTCTCCTCCAGCCTCCCTATTCCCTGAGACATAACAATATTGAAATTAGGCCAATAACCCTACAGTGGCCTCTAAGTGTGTAAGTGAAAGGAAGAGTTGCCTGTCTCTCACGTTAAATCAAAAGCTAGAAATGATTAAGCTTAGCAAGGAACATGTGTCAAAGGCTGAGATTCCTGAAAACTAGACCTCTTGCACCAAATAATTAGCCAAGTTGTGAATGCAAAAGAGAAGTTCTTGAAAGAAATTAAAAGTGCTACTCCAGTGAATACAGGAATGATAGTAAGAAAGCAAAACAGTCTTACTGCTGTTACGGAGAAAGTCTGAGTGGTCTGGAGAGAAGATCAAAGCAGCCACAACATTCCCTTAAGCCAAAGCCTCATCCAGAGCAAGGCCTAACCCTCTTCAATTCTATGAAGGCTGAGAGAGGTGAGGAAGCGGCAGAAGAAAAGTCTGAAGCTAGGAGAGGTTGGTTCATGAGGTTTAAGGAGAGAAGCCCGTCTCCATAACATAAAAGCGCAAGGTAAAGCAGCAAGTGCTGATGTAGAAGGTGGCTACACTAAACATCAGATATTCCATGTAGACGAAACAGCCTTCGATTGGAAGAAGATGCCATCTAGGACTTCCATAGCTAGAAAGGAGAAGCCAATGCCTGGCTTAAAAGCTTCAAAGGACAGGCTGACTCTCATTAGAGGCTAATGCAGCTGGTGACTTTAAGTTGAAGCCGATGCTTATTTACCATTCCGAAAATCCTGGGGCCCTAAAGAATTATGCTAAATCTACTCTGCCTGTGCTCTAGAAATGGGACAACAAGCCTGGATGATAGCACATCTGTTTACAACATGATTTACTGAATACTTTAAATCCACTGTTGAGACCTACTGCTCAGAAAGATTCCTTTCAAAATATCACTGCTCATTGACAATGCGCCTGGTCATCCAAGAGTTCTGCTGGAGATGTACAATGAGATTACTGTTATTTTCATGCTTGCTAACACAAATCCATCCTGCAGCTCATGGATCAAGGAGTCATTTTGACTTTGCAGTCTTATTATTTAAGAAATACATTTCATAAAGCTATAGCTGCCGTAGAGTGTGATTCCTCCGATGGATCCGGGCAAAGTAAACTGAAAACCTTCTGGAAAGGATTCACCATTCTAGATGCCATTAAGAACATTTGTAATTCATAGGAAGAGGTCAAAATATCAACATTAATAGGAGTTTTGAAGAAGCTGATTCCAACCCTCATGGATGGAATTGTGGGGTTCAAGACTTCAGAGGAAGAAGTAATTGCAGATGCAGTGGAAACAGCAAGAGAACTAGAATTAGAAGTGGAGCCTAAAGATGGGACTGAATTGCTGCCATCTCATGATAAAACTTCAACGGATAAGGAGTTATTTCTTACGGATAAGCAAAGAAAGTGGATTCTTGAGATGGAATCTACTCCTGGTGAAGATACTGTGAAGACTGTTGAAATGACAACATAGAATTTAGAATATTACATAAACTTGGTTGATAAAGCAGAGGCAGCGTTTGAGAGGACTGACTCCAATTTTGAAAGAAATTCTGCTGTGGGTAAAATGCTTTCAAACAGCATTGCATGTTTACAGAGAAATTGTCCATGAAAGGAAGAGTCACTTGATTTGGCAAATTTCACTGCTGTCTTATTTTAAGAAATCGCCACAGCCACCCCAACCTACAGCAGCCAACACCCTGATCAGTCAGCAGCATCAACACTGAGGTGAGACCCTCCACCAGCAAAAAAGATTAGGACTTGCTGAAGGCTCAGATGATGGTTAGCATTTTTAGCACTAAAGTATTTTTAAATTAAGGTATTTTTTTAGACATACTGTTACTGCACATTTAATAGACTGCAGTATAGTATAAACATAACTTTTATATGCACTGGGAAACCAAAAAATTTGTTTGACTCCCTTTACTGTGATAATCACTTTATTGTGATGGTCTGGAACTGAGCCCGCAATATCTCGGAGGTATGTCTGTATGTGCTCTTACTTGTGTAATAAGAAAAGTAAAAAAATTTTTTTGATATATGGCATGATATTCAAATGAACAAAAAGTAGTAAATGAGTATTGTAGACAATTTTTTAAAACTCCAGAAAGACTGAACAAAAAATATAAAACTCAAAAACATTCATAGATTAAAAAATAAACCAGAAAGATAGAGAAAATGATTTATATACTTAATAATACCACTGTTTTGACATATTTCCTTTAGTCCTTTATGTATGTACATGTGCATATAAAATTTTTAACAATAAAATATTGTATTTACTGTGTAACAATACTTTGTTATTTTAAGCTGATGTATGATCATGAGCATTTCCTTATGTCAATAAACACTCTCTACAATTACTATTTTAATGTCTGTACAATTTTTCATTGTATGGCTGTACCATAATATAACCAATCCATTATTATGGAATATCAGGCAATTTCCAGTTTATTTAAATTATAAAATAGGCTGCAATAAATATTTCTAGACCAAATTTTTGTGGTTTTAATGCTTTCCTTAGGAAAATTCTAGAAGATAGTGGATCAAAACAAGTTAACTAGGACTTCCCCGGTGGTCCAGTGGTTAAGACTCTGCGCTCCCACTGCAGGGGGTGCGGGTTCGATACCTGGTTGAGGAACTAAGATCCCACAGGCCGCACCAAAAGTTAAAAGTGCAGCCAAAAGTTAAAAACAAAACAAACAAACAAGTTAACTATTTGGCAGTTCATGATATGTACTGCCAATTAATAACTTTTCAGAAATCTACCAGTTTACACTTGCATGGGTGGCATGAAAAAGTGCTTATCTCACATTAACCTTGCCGGCAATTAGTACTATATATACGAATCTGTGCTAATCTGAAGGTCCAAAACTGTCTTCTCATGACTGTTTGACACTGCACGTTGGGGGCTTATCCCTGAGGTAAAAACAGTTTCTCACATGTTTACTGGCCATGTATGGTTCCTTGTCTGTAAATTTTTTGTTCATTATCACATTAGAGATTTTAGTGGTTTTTTTTTTAGAGATTTTATACCAGTTCTTTTAACTATCATCTTTTAAAAAATTTGTTGCATATATTATTTTGCCATTTCACTTTTCTGTTGTTTATATATCTTAACATGCAGGATTAAGGTCAAATTAAACCAGTTTTCTTTCTGTGATTTCTTCCATTGTTTTTACGCTTAGAAATTAGAAAGCCTTAGCCCCATCACTTTGGGTCATTAAACATTTTGTTTTCCTTTTCAATACTTGGTTTATGCTATGAATGATAACACACACACAGAGAGGCATGTGTGTGCGCACGCGCATGTGCGCGTCCTGGTCTGGTAGGTCCAGAGCCCCACTGCTAGACTGCCCTCCCTCTGCAAGTCCATCCCTCCCCAGCCAAGACCTCGTACAATGTCATCCTCCTTATTATAGTTGGCGATGTCCTTCCGGAGGGTCCGAATGATAATCATACTCAGGATGCCTGAAACAAACAGGGGCGGGGAAGAAGAGGAGTCGTCAGCACGGCCAAAGGAGTCTTCCGTGCTGCTTGCCCTCTGGGCACGCGTGGCTTCCTCTAGAGGGAACTGGCTATGCAGCCGCCCCAGGTCCTCTCCTGGGCATAGCTCCACCCCAGCTACAGGGCAGGGGAAACAGAGGGTCACCCCCCAAGGAGGGGGAAGAATGAGCTGCTGGGATGGGCGGAGGCAGTCACAGGACACCGCTTGTATTCCAGGGAGAACAGCATCCCAGCTCCTCCAGGGCTTGGTCCTTCCAGCCTCTCCAGCCTCACCTCCTCCCAGGCTCGCCTCTCACTTGCCTCTGGTTATTTGTTGCTTTTAGTTATCAGGTCACAGCCCCATCTCTCTCTCACCTGCGTGCCTGTAACCCAGGCTGTTCCCTTTACCCGAATGCCCCACTCTGTCCTAACTCCTACTCACACTTCAAGACATCTTCTCCTCTCAACACCCCAAACAGTTCAGAGGCACCCCCGTTTGTACTTGCACAGCACCCTGTTTACCTATCTAGGCAGCACAGTGTAGTGGTTAAGACAATGGGTTGTAGGACCTTGAGCTAACTTAATGCTTTTTGGCTTAGCTCAAGGGGCTGCGAGGATGGGGATGCGTGTAAAGTGTTTATTAGCACAGCAGCTGGCCCCTGGGTAAATGTTTAATAAAGACAGCATTATCTTTACTTCTCCTGATACTGAAACGATCAGTTTCATTCTGCCTCTGACAACCACCCTCACCCTGCTCACTGCCCTCTTGCCTTCTGGCTTCTCACCAAGCCTGGCGCACTGCAGGGCCGTGACCCTTGCTGGAACCGTCTTTCCCTAGGTCTCTGAATGGTGGCTCCTCGTTCAGAGAGGTCTTCTCTAAAGCAGCCTTCACCCTTTCCTCAACAGCCATGCACATGCTTCACAGCACTTAGCACTATCTGGAACCCCACTACTTCTGTGCTCTCTTGTCTCTCTCCTGCCCGCAGAATACAGACCGTGAGGGCAGAGACTGGGTTGGGCCTGCTCAACACCACATCTAGCATGCGGCATGGGGCCCGAACAGGATGAGCAACGACGAAACACTGTTGAATGAGTCAATGAAGGTGTGCACGAAGAGGCGGCGCAGTCTTCCCCTAGGGAGCTCTCCTGAGTAGAGGGTGAATCTTGTTTACCTCTGTGTACTGATGCCTTGCACAGAGCCCTAATCTCTGCTTTTGACCTATGCTTGGCTCCAAGGACACCCTAGAAGTCCCCTGGGAGTGATGTGACACCGCAGCCCCTCATCCCTCACCCCCTTGTCCTCTCCACCCTCCAACCCACAGCTCTCTCACCTGACAGGAAGAAGACCACCACGACGGAGTTAATGATAGAAAACCAGTGGATCTGTACATCACTCATGGTCAGGTAGGTGTCCCAGCGAGAGGCCCATTTGATGTCACTCTCCTGGCGGTGGGGAGGAAGCACTTGAGAGTCAGGCCTCCACCATGACAACTCCTGCCCGGACCAGAGCCCTCCTCCCCTGCCGTGGGCTCCAGACCCTTCTCACCTCCCAGTGCACAGAGTAGGTGAAGTACAGCTGATTCTCCTTGGTGGGGTCAATTTCTTGGGGCGAGGAGTTGGTACCCTCAGGCAGGGTGCATGAGCTCTTCTCGTCTGTTTTGAGGTCTGTGAGAGACAGAGACTCAGTCTGTTCCTGCAAGGGCTGGTGCCACTACCCAGGGACTGTTCTGCGGGTGCCCTCAGAGGCAGCGTGCTGCGGAGCAGTGGCTGAGAGAACAGATGGCAACTAGAGCTTTAAAACTGTGCTCCCTTGGGTGGGATGGGGAGGGTGGGAGGGAGCCCCAAGAGGGAGGGGACATAGGTATACATAGAGCTGATTCACTTTGTTGTACAGCAGAAACTAACACAGCATTGTAAACCAATTATACTCCAATAAAGATGAAAAAACAAAAACAAAAAAGAAACAAAAAACTGTGCTTCCCAGAGCCCTGACTTTCCAAAGGGCCTCAGGGGCTGCAGAGAGGTGTTTGTGGGGAGGGGTCTGAGTCCCTATTTAGTCAAACGAATTCTTCCTTCACTCAATTCAAACATTCATTTGCTCATTCAATCCGTCCCATTCAACAGGCAAAAACAACACTGACTCACTCTCTCATACGTTCACTCACTCATTTAGTCCCCAGAGTCCTGGCACTTTAGTAATTCAATCACTCAGATGCTTCCTTCCTTCATTTACACATTTGTTCATCTTGCTATCTGTCCATTCATTCAGCCAACAAACATACAATAAATAAGCACCTACTATGTGCCAGGTACTGTGCTGGAGAGAAAGTGGTGAGAAAAGGAGACAGGGTCTCTAACTTCGAAGAGCCAGTAGGGGAGCAGCTGCTGTCAAACACTCACACAGTAAATGTCAAGCTGTAACCATGACACAGACGGGAGGAGAGGCAGTATGATGCCCCAAAAGTGCAAGGTCTATGTTTTACATAAGACTTCCGCATATGACTTTGTTTGACTACGAGGTTCCACAGCTTAAAAAAACTCCAGAAACTCACCACCACTGTGGACAAAAGGCCAGGCGTGCTAAATGGAAGTGCACCCTGTGGTGAGCTAGGGCTGCCAGGCAAGGTGAGGCCGACCAGATCCTGTCAGGCCCACAGGGCTGGGCCTGGGCTCTCAAATTCCTGCACAACTGTTGACCCGGGGCCAAGTTTAGTCTACGCCAATCACCCACACAGAGGAGCAGAAACACAGAAACCTGCTGCCCAACAGCTCTGTCGGTACCCCTGCCCCTTGTTCTTCAACCCTTTGCTCTTGAGCTGGCTGGTTCTTATGATAGGCCCAGCAAAGCCCCAAACTGCTGTTTGGTCTTGGCCACGTCACTGACCTCTCTGAGCCTCTGGTTCCTATCATAATCAGCACATACCTCCCGGGGTGGCTGGGAGGTGGTAAACTGGTAAGGTGCTGTGCCAGGCCAGGAGACAACATGTCAGCTCTCCCATTGCCCCTCACCTTCTCTAATGGGAATGTAGTGACCCTACCTTCGCTGGGCCCATATGCCACACTGGGGCCTATCAGCCATTTCAGGAATCAAGGGTGCAAAGACCCTGGGTGTGGAAGCCCAGGCCCGTCCAGCCCTGCCCCTCTGGTCACACCTCCCCACTCACCCTCCAGCCTGATGCTCTGGGGAATCACCTCGAAGCGGACGACGCGGTATGTGTGCTCCTGGTCCTCTTCCAGGTCCTCCCGGTGGTAGTAAAGGATGAACGAGAGGTGATTGTGCAGGTAGATCTAAAACAGAGCAACAAAGAGAACAAAATAGCTAGGAGCCAAGAAACCACCAGAAAAATCACACAGGGTGACCAACCAGGTATTAGGTCCCTTCCCTCATCTAGCAGACCCAACTGTACCAATGTTCCAAAAACACTGCTCTTATAGCAACCTGTTACTCATGAACCCTCCAGGGCTCTGTGGGGCTTACTAGGTACAAGTTCAGACCCCTTAGGCTGGTGTTCAAGGCCTTCTGTCACCCTAACATACCCAGCTGTCGTCACCCTCTCAGACATGTTAGTTTGCCTGGTCTCCCTGGGTCCCTCCCTGCCCCGTGAACAGTCCCCACCCTGAACTCCGTTCACGGATTCACTTAACTAGAATGCCATCCCAACTTCACTCAGCTCAAGCCTACCTATTTTTCAAGGCCCACCTCCTCCGTGACAACCTGAACGCACATTAGCTCCCTCTGAACTCCTCTGGCATTGACCGTCAAAGCACTGGCCCGGTCAGGATTGGGACTTAAGATCCAGGATATGACACTGTCAGTTCTCTTCCTAGTTATGAAAGAAGCCCTTGGAGGACAGGGATTGTGCCTCAAAAGAAACGCTTTTGTTCTTTATTCCCTAAGTAATATGTGTTCAGTTTAGAAAATGACAAATATAAGAGGATCACTGTTACAATCAATGCCATTAGCATATTTCTCAGTGGCTGTGCTATGAAGTGCTTACACAGATTATCTGATTTACTCTGCATGACAACCCCAAAAGGCAGGTATGGCTATAACATACATTTTACAGATAAGGAACCCAAGGCTTAGAGAGGTGAAAGAGGTAGGCTTAAGGTCACTCACCAACTAGTAAGTGGTGAAGGCAGGATTCAAAACCCAGGGAACCCGCATGCTCTTGACCACTCCTGGGCTCTCTCTCTTACATACTGATGAAATTCCAGACTTCTTTTTTTGGGGGGCGGGGTTTAATCTTATAATCCATATAATCATGTGGAATCTGAGTCTTTAGGCACTGTGCCTTCCACCTCCTGTGTAGCATCCGCCAGAGCCCTGCCCACAGCACTCAGACTTCTGACAGGCCATGGCCGGGGGCACCAGGAAGAACTTGGCTTGGCTATCCCCATCTTTTCTAAGCCTAGAGCTACATGTTTCCCCCTCCCCTGTGGCCCCAAGTGCTCGTGACTTTGGGGAGTGGCTCCCCCAGCCCTCTGAGCACATCAAGACACTCTACCTTGTTGACATCCGTGAAGCCGAGCCGGTAGCCGTGTTCAAACTGCACGTCTTTCTCTTTCTTCTTGTCATCGCCGTCGCGGTTGGAGTAGAGTTCCAGCCGGGTGGCCACAGGCAGGTTGTCTGCAATGCTGGAAACCCAAGGCCCCGCTCAGTCCCTCAGACCGCCTCTCCCTCAGCGCCCTCCCCTGTGCGAACTCGACGCTGGCAGGGAGCAGAGGACAACTCACAGGTGGACATAGTAGTCCTCGGAGATCCGCTCGGCCACGAGCCGGCTCTGTTCCACGGTCAGGATCACCGGCTTGTTGGACTGGCTGCACAGAACCTCACACTTCTTTTCGCTGTTCATGAGAACCTGGAAAGGGGTGTTGACAATCCGGTCCCCTCTCAGCACCTCTCCTGCCATAAGAGAGACAGATGGAGCTCAGAGCTTCAGCCCTGAGGTTGCTGAGGTCAGCAGAGCCACGGAGACACAGGGCCCACCTGCAGGGCCTTCAGCCGTCCTGCAGCCTGGCACTCAATGCATTACCCTGCCTGTTCAGGCCAGGCTTGCCCACCTGACGCCCCCTTGTTGTCCCTCCTCTCCCTCTGTGCTCTAGCACCACCAGACTCTTCAGAGCACGTCAAACATGCCACGTCATTCTGTGCCTCTGGGCCTCATGTTGTTTCCTTTGCCTGGAGTGCCATTCCCTGCCCCACGTTCCTGGGAAACTCTTCCTCACCCTTCAAGCTCAGCTTCTATTCCACTCTCCGGGAAGCCCTTCCTGACCTCCTCAGGACTGAGTTCATCACTCCCTCCTCGGATTGCCCTCTGCACAGAGGCAGCATCGTACAGTGGTGAAGAGAGGGCTACTGAACCCTGGCTCTGCCACTGACTAGCTTAGCAGTCTTGGTAAGTACCTTAACCTCAATGAGCCTCAATTTCCTCATCTGTAAAATGGGGATAATAGTACCCATCTCACAGGGTTACAGTGAGAAATAAAGTACCAGGCACAGAGTGGGAAGACAACAAATACTATCTTTATCACCAGCATCACTTCTGCACCTTTTCATATGTCAGTGATGTGACTTTGTACAATATGTTGATGGGTTAAGTTTTTGTCCTCATACCTCATTATGAGCTCTTTAAGGGCAGATAATGTTTCCTATTTATTTCTCCATCTTCAGATCCTGGTTCAGGGAGGAAGGGAGGTAGGGTAAAATCCAGCACCTGAGATTTTTCAGCCAAAACATCTTTTTAACTTAACGAACTGGCACACCCCTTGCATGCCTACTGCCTCAGAGAAACCTGCTGCCAGACGTCCCAAGAGCAGGCACCGAGCAGTTAGGGCCTGTCAACTAAACCCAACGGTGATTTCATTCTGAGCCATTCTAACACTTCTACTGGGATGAGGTGGAACTGGCGCAAGCCGAAGGAGACCTACCAAAGCCCACAGGCGGCACTAATGCCCACACACGCCTGGTCTAACAGCTGCCTACCAGTGTGGACCCGCTTGATGTGGGACTCTTGGCCTAGTCATTCATTCGTTCATTCATTCATTCATTCCCAAATATCCACTGGATATTGGTTATGTGCTGGGCTCTGGAGAAATAATGTTGAACAGACATATGGAGCTTATGGTCTAGTGAAAAGACAGATTGATTAATCAGGATAATGAGAAGATACAGTACAATATGAGGAACTTGCTCTAGATGTGGGGGAGTAGGTCTAGGACAGCTTCTCTGAGGAAGTAATGCTTGAAGTGAGCTCTAAAGGAAGAGAGCCTTAACTAAGCAAAGAGATAGGGGAAGACTATGCTAGACAGAAGGGAACAGCACGCACAAAAGCTCCCTGCCTGGTTGGGGGGCGGGGGGAAGGCAGGGGGACGACGCGGTAAACGTAAGAGGCCTGTGCAGCTGTAGTGCACACAGCAAGGGTGACTTGAGGCACGCTGGAGAGACGGGCCGGAGCTGGACCTCAGGGGGCCTGTGGGCCAACGGGAAGTTTGATCTCTATCGAGAGAGCCACAAAAACCAATAAAGGGTTTCTAACAGGGGCGGCAGAAGACATTATCCAGTTCTGGTTACAGATCACTCTGGCTGTTTTGTGAAGAAAATATCAAAGATGCACGGAACTGGCTGGGGGCGATGGCAGTCAGCTATGCAAGTGGGCGGTGATGGTGGCTGGATTAGAGGATATAGTGAGGGTGGAAACAAGTACACAGATTCAGGAGCTACTGAGGAGGTGAAATCTAGGGGGGTTGGTGCTGGCTGACACAAAGGATGAGTGAGGAGTGGTGCATATCAGGAAGACTATGAGGCTTCTACAACCAAGTTCCAGTTGGGGTGAAAATGGGAAAAACAGCAAATTTAGACTGAAGGCATTTTTTCAGTTTGGATATGTCAAGTGGCTATGTCAAGCAGGCAGTCAGATATCCAAATATGAGGGTCAGAGGAAAGGTCAGGGCTATCTATAGATAGAAGCTGTGAGTTGTTGGGATACAGATGGTAAGTGGCAGGGCCACAGGCTTTACCACAGTGGGGAGAACCACTCAGCTGTGCAAAGTAGCACTCTGACAAGTGTGGATGAGGCCACTCAGGAGAGGGGGGAGGGTAAAAAGGGGCCTGGATGAAGGTCTCTACACCTCTCCCCCACTTTCTCCCTCCTTTAGAAGGCTAGTTATGCAGGTGAGTATGCAAAACCCAGGGATGGACTGGCCAGTGGGAGGGCAAGAACACCAAATAAGATATCTGCATGGTCCACTGCTGAAATGATCTGGGTCATCCTCTGCCATTTTACAGATGACAATGCTGAGAACCAGACCCAGATAGTGACTAGCCTATGACAGTGACTGTGGTAGTGCTAAGCCCCTGGGCTCTTTCCTCTACACCATGCCCTACCACTCACTTCTTTTCAGTAAGGTCAATAAGGAACTCACTTGAGGAAAGAAAGAACATACAGAGAGAGGAACAGGGCTGAAGATCAAGTAAGGTGGGTATCATTTCTTGATATTTAGAAATTATTGATACATTTAAACTAAGAAAGAGGACATACTGGCCTGGAACAGCTCACTTCTAATACGGAAGTATTCATTCTAATTTTTAAAGCTGGGAGCAGACAGCCAGCCACACTAAACGAGCAACAAGCTGAGTGGACCCTCTAAGCGAGTCTGATGTTATATTCCAGTACTTCTGCCGCAGACATGCCCCCACCCACCCCCGCCACGATATGAATCTCCACCAACATGATAATCAGGAGCACAGCCCTTGGACAGCCCAAATGAACCTTTCTGGAAAAGGCAGTCTGGACAACAGAAAGAATTCTGTTTTTAGAGTTAAAAAACCTGGGTTAAGATCTCAATTTCTCTACCCATTGACTATGTGACCACAAGCAAGTTTTTCAAACCTCTGAAGCTACTGTGCCCTCTACTATGGCATGGGGGCCATCATACCTGGCTTTGCTGAGTTACAGTCGGAACCAAGTAAGACAGTGCGCAGAGTGTACTGCTTAAGGCTATGGACCCTGAAGCCAGAGTTCCTGGGCTCTGCCACCAACTCGGTGAGTGACCTGTAGCAAGTGACTTCACCTCCTGTGCCTCACTTCCCTTATCTGTGATAAGGGGATAGTAAGAGTAGCTACCTCAGAGGGCTGTTGTGAGAATTAACTAAGGTAAGCACAGACGTGCTTAGAACAATGCCCGGCTCATTGTTAGAGCCCTTTAAGTATTAACAGTGATGATGATGAGGACGTAGAGTACAAGGCTTGCGACCCAACAGGCACTCAATCAAGGCTGTTTCTGCTCCACTCAGGGAGGACAATAACTTTTACTGAATGACAACTATGTGTCAGACACTGGGTCAGAAGTGGCAGAGAGAGACATGTAAGACATGATCCCGCTGCTCAAAGAGCCCCTAGGCCACAGAGGGAGGCACCACACAAAGCTGGAATGAGATACACTGTGGCAGGATAACTTTTGTACACGGAAGTTTCCATTTCTATGAGGCAGGAACATTCCCCAGCTTCACGGAGGTTAAGGTCACGCAGCATCACACTGAGGGGTGCCCAAATGCTCAGCCTTGGGCTGTAGATGAAGCCACACCAGCTCACAGGGGAAGGGAGGAGCTGCTGTGAGGGGTCTCGAGGACACAGCAGGTCAGGCTTCCCAGCAGCGGCAAGGTGGCCAGGGCACGGCATGGTGTGGAGAGAAAAGAAGGGTAAGCGGCAGGCAGCAGGAGCAGTCCAGGCCCCGAGACCGACCTCCGTCCAACTGCACAAGGCGAGACTTCGGGACTGGCGGTGCTGCCTGCTTTTGGTCGAGGCCTGCCCCAGCTGGTCTGGGACATCCAATACCTGGCAGTAGGTACACCTGTTGGCTAGGGGTTCTGGAAACATCTGAGCCATGGGTAGCCCCGATGGAGAAGGCAGCCCTTTCAGGGGACTGCTCAAGAGCCAGTTCTCTCCTTTCCCCTCCCTAAGCTATAAGAGAACAGGAAAGTCTCTTAAGTTCCTTGAAGTCAGGGAGGGCATCCTTCCAAGTTTTTATCTCCGGGACTTAACACTGAGATGGCAGAGTATGTACTAATAATCATGTCCTCAATAGAGGCCACCAAATGTCTTTTCCTTTAAGCCTGAAATTCCAGCAAAGAATTATCTGAATTAAAATAAAATGGCTGCTATTTATGAACACACATGCCAGACACTGCACTGGGTGCTTCACACATTATTTGAGGCAAGGCCTGCACAGCTTAGCAAGAACTATGGTGATGTCCCTGCTTCCATTAGGGCCAGAGATAATCACTCATTCTTTTAATTAAAAGCAGAACAGGTTACAGAAGCCGCAAGAAACAGAAGGGGATATCTAGAAATCAAGGAGAGCCAGTCGGAGCAGTAGCTAAGGGCTCCAGCTCTGAAGCCTGACTACATGGATTCCAAGCCCAGTTTAGCCATTAATTAACAGTATAACCAGAGGCAAGTCACCTACCCTGTAAAATGGGAATAAACACCACAACTACCTCCTTCAGGATGTTATGAGGATTAAATAAGCTAATCTGTATATAAACTATGTAGAATGTTGTGCAGCACACGGTAGGTGCTATATAAGGGTTAACTGCTATTAACATTATGAAAAGATCTGGGTTCCTCTTTGGGATAGCGTGACAGCAGTGTGAGAGAAGAACTTACCCAGATTCTCTGCCTTGTAGGTTATTTTGCTGGGCTGGCAGAAGGGCAGTGAGTAGTATTCATAAGGCAGCTGGGTGCGAGAGCTGGTGAGCTTCACAGCCTAGTGGGAGAAGAGAGGCCATTATTCCTCAACCCAGAAATCAAGATGACTGTTCCAGTAATCCTCCCTGGTACCCACTCATCTTTAGTATACTCGGCATTATTACCTAATAAGCAAACTAACCACAGCAGACACAACTCTGGTATACTATACAATTATTTCACAGTTCACTAGTTTTAGATTACATTATAGATTTTGTTTAAAATCACAACCAAATCCAATACATACTCAGAGTCCTTCACATGCTGATATCCTTTGACCCTATAATTTCACTTCTGGGCATCTTTCCTAAGGAAATAACTCCAAATAAGGGAAGAAACTTCAGGAACAAAGAGCTCCCTCCTATTCCTAACCACAGTGGTCTTTTGCCTCTAGTTCCCTGAGCCCGGCCAGCCCTCTCCTGCTTCAGGCTTTCAACCTGCTCCTCTCTGTCCGACTCGCTGCCTCCTTCTCACATTTGGTCTCAGCTTAAATCCCCTCACCTTCGAGTCCTTTCCTAATCATCTTATCAAAGGAATTCCCTCATCTTCTGTATTTCAACACTTCTAGTTATCTTTGTAGCACGTCTGATAAAATGTAATTATTTTATGTTTTTGTTTTTGTTTTCCAGAGAAATCAGTCTCCCCTACTAGAATTTAAGATTAAGCTCCATGAGGGCAAGGACCATATGTGTCTCGCTTACCTATGTAACCACCATGCCTACAGATCTAGGTACACAGTACATGCTCAATAAATGTTTGCACAATGAAAAAAGAGAGAAAAAAATGGAAAAACAGCTAAAAGCCCCATAATGGGAAATTGGTCAATAAACCACAATATATTCGTTTAATTAAATATTATGCAACCATCAAAGACGAAGTTTAAGAAGACCATGAAGAAGAACATTTAGGAAGTGATGCAAGAACACAGAATGCAGCTCTGGAAACAGTGACAGCCACAGACAACTCCCTAAAACATGGATAAAATAGAACCAATCAAAATGTTGCAAAAAAAAAAAAAATTAATTATTTTAAAGTTTTTTTTTTGATGTGGACCTTTTTTTTTTTTTAAAGATTTTTTTGATGTAGACCATTTTTAAAGTCTTTATTGAATTTGTTACAATACTGCTTCTGTCTTATGTTTTGGTTTTTTGGCGGCGAGGCATGTGGGATCTGAGCTCCCTGACCAGGGATCAAACCCGCAGCCCCTGCATTGGAAGGCGAAGTCTTAACCACTGGACAGCCAGGGAAGTCCCAAATTTTAACTTAAATGCAACTAAAATTATCTTTGCTATTTAAAAACTATTAACCATTCCTCATACACCATCTGAAAGTATAAATAATTTTTAGAATCCAGGTCCACAATCCTTACTTAAAACTCTTGCTTTGGAATTAGGAATTTTTCTAATTTTAAAAGAGCAATGTGGTATATTATAAAACCATGGGTTTTATAACACCCCCCAGCTGGGTCTGGAGCAGTACCCCACATTCAATGACAAGGAAATGCAAAAATATTCATACTAAGTGGGAAAAATAAAGTTAATAAACAGTTCAGGTCAGGTCTCGCCTACAATGAGTTTAGAAAAACTCTAAGTTTCAGAGCTTTTAGATGTTGGATTGAAGGACGGGGGACCTCTATTAAGCATTTCATGAACTGCTTGAGGCAAAATGACCAAAAAGTTATTGTCTGTTATAACAGCCTGTTATTTTGCGTTTCTTAGCTTTCTCTCCTTCTGGACAATCAAAAAAGAATCCACATTACAAAGAAACTGAGTCTCACCTTTATGTCCCCTCCTGCCCTCTCCCTTCCCACCCAAGGTGTACGCTCTCACATGCCCCGCTTGGCAGGACTGAAGCCAGAACTACACTGTCCTCCCCATGCCACAAGCTTTGCTCTGGAGGGGGCTTCTGGCAGAGGCACTGGGAGGAAGGGTACTGCGGCGGTTAAGAGCCGGGCTCTGAACTAACCCTATGTCTCCCTCACAATGTGACCTTGGGCAAGTTGGTTCACTTCCTCGGGCCTCAGTTTCCATAACTGTAAAATGTTCAGTAAATCCCTAAAACATACAGTATCTGCCTCACAGGGCTCTTGGGGGGCATCTTGAGCTAAGCCATGCGTAATGCCTGGCATGTAAATAATCCTCAATAAAGGTGACTTTAATTATTGTTCCCGAAAATTACAAGTCTGACTTCCAAGGAAGAGGGATGCTCACAGTAATGCAACACATGGAACGGCGCATTTGCTTGTTACTACTACACAGTTCTAAATGCAGACACTTTCTAATAGTCATTGATCATATGTATGTATCCACCCTACCAGGCTATGTACTAGAAGCTGGTGACGCAGCAGTAACCGAGAAAGATAATATCCCAGCCCTTGTAGAACTTGATTCGTGGTAGTTTTCGTTTTTCCACAAATGTATTATATTTTTAACCTCTAAACTGGTTAACTCCCCCTGGATAATGAAAAGTTGCTTGCATCTAATGCCCCAAATAAGCATGACATGTAGCAATTGGTAATTTTGTAAATGCCCAAAATGTGGTGGCAAACAAAGGCACATGTACATGACAGCATGTCAGGTGGATGGCCCTTTGTGATTTCCTGGGCTTCTGTTCCCCCTTTTGAACACTGTGATGCTTAGGACAGGATAAAAACTTTATTTTCACACAATCTCACTGCTTTGCTTTTGCACAGACCAGTAAAGATGTGGTTCCCATCAACAAGAAATGTACATTTTAGGAGCAGAATTTATTTTCATTACTTTATAAGTTTTGCTAGTCCTTTGTACAGAATCACTAAGGATTTGAAGGACTACTTAAAAACTTCAACTGTACGTTATTTTGCCTATGGGGGACCAATGTGGTAGTCAAGAAGCTGGGGGTTTATGGAAGTGTGAGAATGCCGAGTACCCTACACTGTAAACACTGCACAGAAAAAAAGACTAAGAAAAATAACCCAAAGTATTAAGGGTGGTTATATTCGGGTGATGGTAGAGAGGAGTTCCTATAGCTGGGAGCTCTGGTACAAGGTCACACCCCTTGTCTGGTGGCCAGTCCTCTCGCCTCAATGTGGGAGAACTCTGCAGCTGGCCACTCCAGTTCCAGAGCCTTCCACAGGACTCTGTTGTATCACAGCTTAATATCTCCCTCTGCCCAGTCCTGCTTCCCTTACTCCCTCCCAATTGCCGACCCTGAGCGCCTAGTCAATAAATCTCTTGCACCAAATCTCCACCTTAGAGTTTGTTTCCTGGGAAATGAGATCCAAGAAGATCCACCACCAACCCTCAGCCGTGTTTAGGGCTCTGAGAATGCCAGCAAGAGTCCGAGTCATTAATCAACGTGCCAGTCTGCCCACTGCCCTGATCAACCATATTTTAAAGGACTCTCCCATAACCCTGTCACAGGTGACTGACCCACAGGTGGGCATCTAGGCTGAAAAGGTGAGGTGGCCCAGTTGGATGTTCTTCTGGACTCTGATTTAGGGCAACGCTTTCAAATCCTAATCACTCATGTACCTACTTGCCCTATCTACTTACCACTTATTCTGCTATTTTCTTGGATATGATTCATTTTCAGGTAAATACCTTTATTTAAGAAGCAAACATTTTAACACTATTAAAAATGGAAAACCAACGACAGCCATGAAATCATGAGTTGAAGTAATGGCTATATTTTCTAGTATTATTAAAAGAAAACAGCTATTAAAATAAAACATACGTGTCAGCCACTTAAAATCATCTCATATACCACCACTCAGATATGCAGTGCACCGTTTGGAAATACTGAACTGGAGAATCCTGGCAGAAGCTAAAATTTAAAAAAAAGGTCATAATAGGCTGCGTATACACAGATGATATGAATTATGCAGAGAAAGCCGGTAACAGAGAGGAGGACGGAGAGAGGCAGAGATGTCACAGAGAAGGAGGCAGGTTGAGAGAGATGGAGACACAGAAAGAGATGGACACAGAAGCGAGTGAAAGTGAGAGAGAAACAAAGACACAAGAAGAACCAGAAACAGAGCCAGAGCCAAAGAGAAAGAGAGAGAGGGACAGAGAGAGAGAGAATGCACTCATACAGGCAGAGACGCAGAGACAGCCAGAGGCAGAGAGAGAGGAGAGGCGGAGATCCCGGCACTGCGGGGCCCGAGGGACACCACTTCCGCCCCAGCCGTGCGCAGTGAATCCTCTTCCTCCCAGGCTAAGCAGCACTGGCCTGGGTTCTCTGCAACCACAGGAGGGATGTGACCAGCTCACCACAGTCCTCTGGCCAGGTTGCCCAGCACAGAGGCTCCCGCAGACCAGGAACGCACTTACCTTGATTTCTACAGGGTCGTTCTGGTGGAAGTTGATTGGTGCGACCCCAGGAACATAGAAGGCCCCTGTATCACACGTGAGAGAGAGAAGCAGCAGGGACCACGGCAACCAATCCTGCTTGGAAGAAGAGAGGTGGCAGTCGGAATGGGGGAAAGAGGTGAACAACCCTCTGGGGCACTGTCACATCTGCTTTAACTGACGCAGTCTCATCCCCACGCTGAGAAGCCTGAGGCCCCCCAAGGGCTACCCTCTAAATGTCCCCAACGGTGCGATGAGGCACTGATCCTGCACTTCCAGAAACGAGCCACAGATTGAGTGCAGTAATTAACAGCAGGGCAAAAGGGCAGACTAATACAGGAGCCACGGCTCCCCACTCTTCGAGCAATGTTCCTTTCATCATGTCACACGTATCACTGCCTTTTGGGCCAGCAGGAAACAAAGCTCCACAGTGTCCCATGAATTCCCATTTCTCTACATAGCAACAGGCTTGCTTTGTCAGAAAGCTCCTATGTTACCAATACATTTTCCTACAAACCGTCTCCAAAATTGTCCTGACCCCACCGCCTCCCATCCTCTGCCTCCTCAGCTCCGTTTACACCAGCCTTCTTGTTGTCTCCTGACAGCAAGTCCTTCTCCACCCCCTCAGGGCCATCACCTTCACTGCTCCCTCCGTCAGAATGCCCTTCCCACAGGTGCCTGCCTGGGTCATGTCTCATCCCTTATTTCATTCAGGTCTCTCTCAAATGTCACTTCCTCAGAGAAGCCTCCACTGACTAGCCCGTCTGAAATGGCCTCCTCAGGGCTCCTATTACCCATTCTCCAACCCCTTACTCCACTTCTCTTCGTGGACTTAGCTAATTGACATGGACATATGTATCTGTTTACTTGTGTATTATCTGTCTCCCTTCACTCGAATGTAATCTCTGTGGGAGCAGGGACTGTGTCCCCAGTGCCTGGCACCTGGTAATCAAAGGCAAGAAAGATCAATTACCCACCTCAAGAAGTACCCCATCAAAGCATCTCTTTCCCTTCATTAATATGCTTCGCCCCCTCAAGGTACTAGAAGAGCTTCTTTCCCTCTGCCTGACTTGAACAAGGAACTGTCGTCCACACACCTGGATCACCAACTCAATTGCGCGGCTGCATCTGCCTTCTCTCTCCACCCCTTTTACCGCTGTGGCATTTCAGACCCTCATTTCCTCCCATCGGACACTGGCCACAGCCTCCTGATCACCTTGTCCCCGCATCCTTCAAGTCACCATCACCACCACACACACACACACACACACACACACTCTCAGACGATTCTTTCTGGAACTCAGTGTTATAGGGAATCAGAATCACTCACTCAGGGGGCTTGCCAAAAATGTAGACTCATCTGTATTTTTACCAGGAGCACAAGTTGAGGAAAACTGGCTTTCAAAGTTTAAGGTTCTGAGCTTGTGCACTAGTTTAGATACAGAGCCTGGTCAAACTCTTAAAAGCAATATATTCATAGAGTGCTTTCCTCTGATCTGCTGTGATGTTTATAAGTATCTGTCAGCTGATGTGCATTACGAAATATGAAATAATAGTCTGACCCCAACAAAAACAGTGAAAAATGGCTAAGACAGTTGTATTGAATCTGGTAATCACAAGGTCAGCAGAATTAGGGGTGAAAGCAAGATCTTTAAAAGAAATGACAAGACAAAAAGGTGAAAAATGTCTCATGGGGTAGGATTCTGTATAGGAAGTCAGTATGTTCCCCGCTTCTATCATTTTTTTTAACTTTTTATTTTTAAATAAATTTAGGTTTACAGAATATACTATGAGAGTTCCCATATACTCTTCACCCACTTTCCTCTAATGTTAACATATTACATAACCATGGGTAAGAGAGGCTTTTAAAAAAATAACTAGTTTAAAAAAGTTTTGAAAAAACAAAACATATACAGTAAATATTCACGAAGATTATGGAAAAACCCGAACAAACTTTTTGGCCAATCCAGTAATTCAAACAGTACAAATGGGTATAACCATGAAAAATAAATCTTCCTCTCTCTTCAGCTCCCCACAGACAACTGCTAGCAACAGTTCCTTGAAAATCCCTCTGGAGATATTCCATGCATGTACAAAGGGAAGCCTTTAGTAGCATGGGTTTGCCTTGATACAGCAACAACAAACAGATTTTTATTCTTTCTTTCTGTGAGAGAAAGCCTACTGACTGTGGGCTGGTTACAGCTTCTGATTTCCTCTCCATCAAGTGGAGGATTTCCTCCACTTGACCAGTCATCAGAAGATTCTAGCCCTCCCTCTTTGCTAGGCCTCACTGGGCAGTCCTTAGAGTGAGTGCTTTGTGTGAGAGAAATAAATTCTGTCCTTTGTTTTCCTCAAATTCCTCTTTGAACCTGAATTCCAGTTAACTAAATGCAAGGAAGACAAACCCTCTATTTCTGACATCAAATGTCAGCCAAAAATCATTTAAAAATAATAACCCAACTCTAAATTTTTGAAAAATGATGCAGAAAACAGACAATCCTCACACATAGATACTATCAACAAATCACAAATCAATTTATCTTAGAGGAAGGATCAACAGATGAAAAATGGCAAAGAATTATTTCCACAATATGCTAGAATTTTTGAATAATATAAGTTGGCAACCAAAAGCAATTCAGAAGTTCAGTTTAGAATTAATGACTATACCAAGATGATACTGTTAGTTTTAGATATTAAAATGTCACTGTTTCGATATTTTCATATGGCTGGAGGGATTATAAACTGAAACATTTCTGGGGGGCAATTTGACGCCATCAAAATCCTCCCCTCAAAAAAGTCCCCCAGAAGTGCATACTCTTTGACCCTGCAATTCTACTTCTAGACATGTTAAGAAAAATATGACAAATATGCCAAAATGTACATAAAAGGATGTTCACCACAGGGTTATTTAAAATAGTGAAATAGTTCACAACTTACAATAATAAAATGCCCAATATTAGTGGAATGGGTTAAACTATGGTGTAACCACTTATCCTTTTATGTAGTCATTAAACATGATGATATACTTCTTGAGTAGGAATATTCAAGCTTTAGATTTATGTAGAAAAAGCAGGGGATAGAACCCTGCTCAGCCCCTCTTTTTTAAAGTTATGTTTGAGAAAATGAAGTGATGTTTTCCTTTTTTGCATATCTGTATTTTCTAGTTTTTCTTTGGGGATTATACCTATTTATACCACTTAAGAAAAATAATAAAATAAATTAGGCAAAAGAAAACATCACTGTTCTGAACGCCTAGGTTAGAGCAATTCTAGCTTGGTATGGAATGAACTCTACCTGCTGGCCCCAAGATGCCTTTCCATCAGCACCTCCCACCTTTTCTTTCTAAGCCTTCAGGAAGACCCCAAGTTTGTCTCTGCCCTTGGCAAGCAGACTTGCCCAGGTGAGGATGCCTTCAAGGTCTTTGCTCAGGCTGTTTCTGACACTTGCCCCTACCTAATTCAAGTCCTACCTACACTTGGAGGTCCAGTTGAAATGTTGCTTCCTTCAAGAACCCCTCAGATCCCCACAGGAGGAATTATCCTCTTTCCTCCTATTTTTCAAGGCACTTGGCAAATATCTCTATGATGACACTAGAGGCAAGAAATTGGAAACTACCCAACACCCAAATGAACGTTCACATCTATACATGTTCAAAGACTGCTGCTTAAGTTATTTGACAAGTATTTAAATCTGTACTTGTTTAAGGCCCTACTATAGCACTTTTCATGTTGTATTATGGTTTAAGTATCTGCCATCTCTCCACCTGCACTAATCACTTGTCTGGCTTTGTTGATGTGAGTACTCAACAAATCCTTATCAAACAGGCTAACAATAAGCATCAACTAACCTCTGATCTATAAAAATATAAAATCATCCATTCACATACAGGTTGAATACTACAGTTCTTAATCTTTGCTATATCCCCTTGATAACTGATTTTTTTCAAATCCTCAAATTTAAGGAGTTCTTGACACCTCCCACCTTTCCAGCTGTCCAAGGACCTACTGTGAGAATCCCTGAGACATCTATTACCTCTGTACCCTATCTGTACATCTAGGATACTGGTTCTCAACCCTGATGCACATTAGAATAACCTGGGGAGTAAATGGATTAAATTCCCAATCAAAAGACACAGAGTGGCTGAATGGATAAAAAAACAAGATCCAGTGATATGCCGCCTGCAAGAGACACATCTAAAGACACACACAATGAAAGTGAAAGGACAGAAAAAGATGTTCCATGTAAACAATAACCAGAAGAAAGCAGGAGTAGCTATACTTATATCAGACAAAATAGACTTTCAGTCAAAAGCTGTGCCTAGACACAAAGAAGGTCATTATATGATGACAAAAGGGTTAATTCAATAGGAAGATAAAATAATTATAAATATATATGCACCCAACATCAGAGCACCTAAATACATAAAGCAAATATTGACAGATCTGAAGGGAGAAATTGACAGCAATGCAATAATAGTAGGGGACTTTAATATCCCAATTACAATACTGGATAGAACATCCAGATAGAAAACTGTTAAACAGCTGACTTGAACAACCCTACAGACCAAATGGACCTAACAGACATATATAGAACCTTCCACCCAACAGCAGAAGAATACACATCTACTCAGGTGCACATGAAACATTCCCCAGGACAGACCACATGTTAGGTCACAAAACAAGTCTTAACAAATTTGAAAAGAGTGAAATCATTCCATGTATCTTTTCTGACCACAAAGGAATGAAACTAGAACTCAATGACAGCAGAAAATGGGAAAATCTGCAAACAGGTGAAAACTAAACAACACCCTCTTAGATCAAAGAGGAAGTTGAACAAGAATTTTAAAGGTACCTTAAACAAAAGAAAATAAAAATACAAAATGCCAAAATTTACGAAATGCAACAAAAGCAGTACTAAGAAGGAAGTTTATAGTGATAAATGCCTACATTAAAAAAAAACCCTCAAACAACCAACCCAACCTTACATCTCAAGGGACCAGAAAAAGAACAAACTAAGCCCAAGTTAGCAGAAGTAAGGAAATAATAAGATTAGAGCAGAAATAAATTGAAAAGAGAATGTTAAAAAATAGGAAAAAAAACCCAGAACTGTGTTGGTTTTTTGAAAACACTGACAAGCCCTTAGCAACCCTAAGGAGAAAAAGACTCAAATAAATAAAATCAGAAATAAAAGAGTAGACATTACAACAGATGCCTAAGAAACAAAAAGGATCATAAGGGTCTACTGTGAACAATTATAGGTCAACAAATTGAATAAAAAGGAGACTGAATCAGTAATCAAAAACCTCCCAACAAAGAAAAGTTCAGAACTAGATGGCTTTAAAGGTAAATTCTAACAAACATTCAAAGAAGAGTTAATACCAATCCTTAAACTCTTCCAAAAATACAAGAGGGAACACTTCCAAACTCATTTTATGAGGCCAGCATCACCCTGATACCAAAATCAGACAAAGATACCGCAAGAAAAGAAAACTATAGGCTAATATCCTTGATGAACACAGATGCAAAAATCCTCAATAAAATACCAGCAAATTGAATTTAACATCTTGCTAAAAGGAGCATACACCAAGATCAAGTGGGATTTATCCCTGTGATACAAGGATGGTTCAACAAACGCAAATCAATCAATGTGATAAACTCCATTAACAAAACGAAAGAAAAAATCACATAATCTTTTCAATAGACACAGAAAAAGCATTTAACAAAGTTCAACATCCATTCATGGACTTCCCTGGTAGAGCAGTGATTAAGAATCCACCTGCCAATGCAGGGAACACGGGTTTGAGCCCTGGTCCAGGAAGATCCCACGTGCCACGGAGCAACTAAGCCCATGTGCCACAACTACTGAGCCCGCGCTCCACAACTACTGAAGCCCGCACGCCTAGAGCCCGTGCTCCACAACAAGAGAAGCAGCTGCTATGAGAAGCCCGCACACCGCAATGAAGAGTATCCCCCGCTCGCCGCAACTAGAGAAAGCCTGCGCACAACGAAGGCCCAATGCAGGCAAAAAAAAAAAAAAATCCATTCATGATTTAAATTCTCAAAAAAAAAAAAGTATAAAAGGAACTTACCTCAACGCAATAAAGGCCACGAATGAAAAGCCCACAGTTAACATCAGTATTTCTTGCTTATCAAAAATATATGTGTTCTACCTCCTACACTGCTGGTGGGAATGAAAACTGGTGCAGCCACTATGGAAAACAGTATGGAGGTTCCTCACAAAACTAAAAGTAGAGTTGCCATATGATCCATCAATCCCACTCCTGGGCATATATCCAGACGAAACTATAATTTGAAAAGATCCATGCACCCCTATGTTCACAGCAGCACTATTTACAATAGCCAAGACATGGAAACAACCTAAATGTCCATTGACTGATGAATGGATAAAGAAGATGTGGTAAATACATACGTGTGTGTGTGTGTGTATACACACACACACACACACACACACACACACACACACATATACATACAATGGAATATTACCCAGCCATAAAAAAGAATGAAATAATGCCATTTGCAGCAACATGGATGGATCTAGAGATTATCATACTAAGCGAAGTAAGTCAAAAAGAGAAAGACATATACTGTATGATATCACTTATATGTGGAATCTAAAATACGACACAAATGAACCTATCTACAAAACAGAAGCAGACTCCACACAGATATAGAGAACAGACTTGTGGTTGCCAAGGGGGAGGCAGGGTGGGGGAGGGAAGGATTGGGAGGTTGGGATTAGCAGGTGCAAAGTATTATATATATGATGAATAAACAACAAGGTCCTATTGTATAGCACAGGGAACTATATTCAATATCCTGTGTTAAACCATAATGGAAAAGAATATGAAAAAGAATGTATATATATGTATAACTGAGTCACTTTGCTGTACAGCAGAAATTAACACATTGTAAATCAAGTATAGTTCAATAAAATTTTTTAAAATATATATGTGCTCTAAATTTCCCTTCCTAGGAAGCCAGAGTCCAGACTTTTTTGCCTTACCTGATATGTGATGTGAAGCCAGGGCAGAAGATTACAATCTCTTATGGTTATCAAGACAATTAAATCTAAGAAGTTACTCCAGTTCTTTTGAAACAGAATCCTCCAATCTTAGCAGAGAGACACTGCCCTGGGGAACTCAAGGGCTCCATGAGAGCTCAGGTTGCAGAGAAATTGAAAGCAAATCCTGAAAGACTTCAATACCCTTTTGTTCCAAAGTCTCAAACCAATGGAGCAAGTAGACACAAAAAACAAACAAACAAAAAGACATAACAACAAAGAAAATACTCACCCTGGCGGAAAACAACATTAAAAAGTAACAAGAAGCCACAGAGTCACTGAGCACCTAAAAGTAAGTACAAGGCACTGTGGCACAGTCCCTTCCTTCCATTTACCAAGTCCCTGCTTTGTGCTAAGCACTTTACAAACAAGATTCAGGCAACTACAACTACCTGGGGATTTCTATCACCATTTCCCAGATGATTGCCAATTAACCTGAGACCCTGAGATTATATAACTTGCCCAAGATCAGAATGTACAGGAACAGGTATGCTCTTTTCAGGCAGGTGAGTTGCATTAAAAGATGATAAGCATGTAATGGTGATATCGATAACAATGGCAGCTAACATTTACTGGATACTGATTACGTGCCAGGCACACTTCTAGGTTCTTTTCATGCAATAACCCAATTAATCTTGACAACAATCCTATGAGATAGAGACTCTTACTATTCTCATTTCAGAGATGAGGAAATTGAGGCTCAGAGAGGCGGTATAACACTAGCTGAGTCAGAATTTATACCCAAGCAGTCTGACTCCAAGGCCCATGCTCTAACCAGTACAGAAATCAGCTCACTACATTGAACACCTACTATATGTCAGGCACTGTGCCAACCTCACAGAATGCACACCCACGAGGAGCTTTCAGCCAGCTGGCGGACAGAGACAAGTCATCAGCCAATGGCAACACTACGTCCCAGATGCTAGGGAGGGCCTAGTCTCTTAACCTATCAGTTAAGAGGCTAAGAAGTACAAAGGAGCAGCAACAAGCCCAGTCTTAGAGGGATGTGGTGCAGATCTAAGAACTCAAGCCTACTCCAGGGCCTGAAGGGAAAGGAGAGGGAAGAGAGAAGTGTTCCAGAAAGCGCAAAACACAGGCACAAGGGCCTGGGGGCAACCATAAGGAGTTTATGGCAGGTGAGGTGTAGGCTGGTGCTTCTCAAACTTTAATGTGCATACAGATCACCTGGAGGGCTTATTAAAATGCAGAGTCTGATTCAGCAGGTCTGGGGTGGGGCCTGAGATTCTGTATTTCTAACAAGCTCCCAGGTGATGACAACATTTCTAGTTCATGTGAGTAGCAAGCATGAATAGGTCTGTGTAGACAGGAGACTGGAAAACGGGTAAGGGATACATCACACAAAAGCCACACTGAGGAGTTTGGGCTTTCTCCTTAGTGCATTGGGGAGACACTAAAGAACTTTAAGTAGGAAAGAGATACATCATATCTGCAGTTTTAAAAATGACTCTGGTTACCGAGTACGTGTGCGTATGTGTTCGGGGGAAAGGTGTGTGTGTGCAGCACATTTCTGCTCCAGAGACATAGTAATATCCAGCCCTAGAGAAGTCACCTATAAATTCTTGGTCAGATATGAACAGAAGCAGCAGCCAGGTGGGGAAGCAGAATGGGAGGCAGTGGTTCTGAAACTTGAACAGGCAAGGAAATCACCAGGAGGGATTATTAAAACAGATTCCTGGTCTAACCCCCCAGAATGTCTCTTTCAGTAGCTCTGGAGCAGGGCCTGAGAATCTGCACTTCTAACAAGTTCACAGGAGATGCTGGTACTGCTGGCCTTGTCTTGGGATCACACTTTGAGAACCACTGGTGTAGTGGAAAAAGCACAGGCTTTGGGGGGCCATACAGATATGAATTCAAAGCCCTGACCCACCACTTCCTAGCTGTGTGACTTTGGGCAAGTTTTTTAAACTCTTTGAGTCTCCGGTTTCTTATTTGTAATAAGAAAATAGTAAAATAATACTAAACTCATGGCAGGGCGGTTGAGTGATGATGGTGGTAAGGATTAAGTAAAGTACACATAGTGTGTGCTTGATAAGGCAGAGTGGCTTTGCTCTGGGTTGCACTGGAAGGCAGGACCAATGAGTACGCTGCAAGGAGGGAGATGTATGCTCAATCTAAGGAAACTTCCAACAAGAGAGTTATCTAGCTAAGGAAATGGCCATAACCATGAGCAAATCAGAGAGAAGGAGGTGACCAAGGAAGGAGGTGAAAGGGGATATCCCTACCCTAGTGAGGAGAGTGAACCAGAAGCCTTATTACCTCCTGTGAAACTCAAGAAATTCATGATTCCCTTGAAAATATGGGACATTCCATCAACCCAAGCAACCTAAAGGTGGAACAAAACAAGGCAAAGTTCCACCCAGAGTTGGGTTCCATAAAGACATCTTTTGGGACTTCCCTGGTGGTGCAGTGGTTAAGAATCTGCCTGCCAATGGAGGGGACATGGGTTCAAGCCCTAGTCCGGGAGGACCCCACATGCCACAGAGCAACTAAGCCCGTGCGCCACAACTACTGAGCCTGCGCTCTAGAGCCCACGAGCCACAATGACTGAGCCCACGTGCCACAACTACTGAAGCCTGTGTGCCTAGAGACCGTGCTCTGCAACAAGAGAAGCCACCGCAATGAGAAGCCCATGCACTGCCACGAAGAGTAGCCCCCGCTCACCACAACTAGAGGAAGCCAGTGCAGCAATGAAGACCCAACGCAGCCAAAAATAAATAAATAAATAAATTTATTTATTTTAAAAAGACATCTTTTGAAGAACCTCAGGGTCAAGTAATCCAGGAGGCCAGAGAGGGGAAGTGACGTGTTCATACAGCAAATTATCAGCAGAGTAAAGGAAGTCCAGCTGTCCCAAACCTGGCAGAGCTGAGTGATCATAAGTTTGTCCCCACTGTGGGAGCCATACTCAGAGATAATTTTAGGTCATGATTCGAGGTATCCAAAGAACTTGATGGCACAGATTAATTGCTTTTTGTCTCCCTTTACCCTCCCTCTCGGGTAATTCTTTTCCTCTCCAATACTTTGTCTTCCTTGTCCCTCCCCCAATTCAATGCTTTTCTACCAATAAACAAATCACTCTAGTCAGTTTCACACTTATCCTTTACTTCAGGATTATTTTGAAAAGAAAAATAATGAAGGCATACGAGTTCTACTAAATATTAAAATACAGAGCTATCCAAACTGGTATTGGAGAAGACAGAAAAGACTTCAACGTACAAACTGAAATAAGAGCAGTATTAGAAGAAAATATAGCTATACTTTTAAACAATCTTGACATGGAAAGTTTTCTAAGAAGAAAACAAAATCCAGACGCTATTAAGAAAAAGAATATAAAGGAAGAAGGAAGAAAATGAAAAAAAAAATCACCATAGAAAAAGAAAAAGACAATTTGAATAAAAATATTTCCCACACACCTGACAAAGGACTAATTTCTTCAATACACCAAGAGCTCTTACAAACCAATAAAGGACAAATAACCCACAAGGATAAGAATGGGCAGTTAAAAAGAAAAAGGTTCAAATGGTCAGACACAAAAAGACGCTCAACATCATTCATAATCTAAAAACTGTAAATGGAAATAATGACATCTTTTTTACCTTTCAGAGTCACAAAGTTTAAAAAACATCTGAATACACTAGATATAGGTAAATTTGGGGAGGGCAATTTAGCACAATATATACTTAAATGGAAGGTAGAATTATTATTGAAAGACTGCTGGGCTTCCCTGGTGGCACAGTGGTTGGGAATCTGCCTGCTAATGCAGGGGACACGGGTTCGAGCCCTGGTCTGGGAAGATCCCACATGCCTCGGAGCAACTGGGCCCGCGAGCCACAATTACTGAGCCTGCGCGTCTGGAGCCTGTGTCCTGCAGTGGGAGGGGCCGCGATGGTGAAAGGCCCGCGCACCGCGATGAAGAGCGGCCCCCGCACCGCAGTGAAGAGTGGCCCCCGCTTGCTGCAACTCGAGAGGGCCCTCGCACGAAACCAAGACCCAACATAGCCAAAAATAAAATAAATAAATAAATAAAAGTAGCTATTAATTAAAAAAAAAAAAAGTTAAAAAAATAAAAAAATTAAAAAAAAAAAAAAGACTGCTAACATAAGATATTAAGTAGAAAAAAAAAGTAAGATGCACAGCAGTGTATGTATAGCATAATCTCATTTGTCTGAATAAATTTTTTAAAAGAATGTACCAAAGCCAAAGGCATCACAAGAAAAGGAAACTACAAATATTCCTCAGGAACACAGACAGAAAAATCCTTCACAAAATATTAGTAAATTGAATCCAGCAACATATAAAAAGGTTTACACATCATGGCCAAGTGGGGTTTAGCCCAGGAATGCAAGGTAGGCTTAATATCTGAAAATCAAATAATGTAATACACCATATAAATAGAATAAAGGACAAAAACTATACAATAATCACAACTGATGCAGAAAATGCACTTGACAAAATCCAACACACATTCGTGATAAAAACTCTCAACAAACGAGGAATAAAAAAGAACTTCCTCAATCAGATAAATGGTAGCTTTGAAAAACCCACGGCCAACATCATATTTGATGATGAAACACTGAATGCTTCCCCCTAAGAAGGGGAACAAGGCAAGGATGTCCACTTTTGCCATTTCTATTCAACATTGTTCTATAAATGCAAATAATGTGCACTAAAGCTAATAATTAAAGTCATCCAGATTAAAAGGAAAAAGTAAAAGTGCTTTTATTTGCAGATCACATATCTTGTATCTAGAAAATCCTAAGAAATCCACAAAACAACAACTACAACTAATAAACAAGTTGAGCCAGGTCACAGACTACAAGATCAATACATAAAAATTAATTGTATTTTTAGACACTAACAATGAACAATCCAAAAATAAAATTAAGAAAATATTCCAGGGATTTCCCTGGCAGTCTTAACTACTGGACCAGGTTTGATCCCTGGTCAGGGAACTAAGATCCCGCATGCTGCACGGTGCGGCCAAAAAAAAAAAGAAAAGAAAATAGCTCCATCTACAGTAGCTTCAAAAAGAATAAAATATTTAGAAATAAGTTTTCAAAAAGGACTTGTACACTGAAAATTACACAACATTGCTAAGAAAAACAAAAGAAGATCTAAACAATTGGAGAGACATTCCATACTGGATTGGAAGACAATATTGTTAGGATGGCAATTCTCCCCGGACTAATCTATAGATTCAGTGCAATCCCTATCAAAATCCCAGTAGGCTTTTTTGTTGAAACTGACAAGTTGACCCTAAAATTTACCTGGAAGCATAAAGGACCCAGAATATCCAAAACAACTTCAAAAAAGAACAAAACTAGAGGATTTATACTAACAATTTCTAAGCAATTATAAAGCTACAGTAATCAAGACAGTGTGGTAAGGATAAGCATAAAACCCAATGGAACATGGACTTCCCTGGTGGTGCAGTGGTTAAGAATCCGCCTGCCAATGCAGGGGACACTGGTTTGAGCCCTGGTCCAGGAAGATCCCACATGGCGCGAAGTAACTAAGCCCATGCGCCACAACTACTGAGCCTGTGCTCTAGAGCCCGCGAGCCACAACTACTGAAGCCCACGTGCCTAGAGCCCATGCTCCACAACAAGAGAAGCTACTGCAATGAGAAGCCTGTGCACCGCAACAAAGAGTAGCCCCTGCTCCCCGCAACTAGAGAAAGCCTGTGCACAGCGACGAAGACCCAACATAGCCAAAAATAAAATAAATAAATAAAATAAATAAAAAAACAAAACAAAACAAAAAAAACCCCCCAATGGAACAAAATTAAAAGTCTAGAGATAAATCTTTGCATTTACAGTAAATTGGCTCTCAACAAAGTTGCCAAAGCAATTCAATAGGGAAAGGATAGTCCTTTCAACAAATGGTACCTGGACAGTGCAAAAGGAACCTCACATCATATACAAAAATTAACTAAAAATAGATCATAGACCTAAATAGAAAAGCTAAAATGATAAAACTTCTAGGAGAAAATCTCTGTGCCCCTGGGTTAGGCAAAGGTGTCTTAGATACAACACCAAAAGCACAATCTATATTTTAAAAAATTGATAAATTGAATTTCATCTAAATCTAAGACTTTTATACTTCAAAAGATATCATTAAGAAAATGAAAAACAGGCCACAGACTAGGGGAAAAACCTTTGTAAATCACATATCTGATAGGGGACTTGCATCCAGAATACATAAAGTTTGGCAGTATCTTTAAATAGTTAAACATAAACTTACCATACTATCCAGTAATTCCAATCCTAGGCATTTACCCAAAAGAAAAGGAAATATATGTCCATACAATGACTTGCACATGAACGTTCCTAACAGCTTTGATCACAATAGTCCAAAATTGGAAACAACCCAAACACCCATCAATTGGTGAATGGATAAACAAAATGTAGTATAGCTGTACAATGGAATACAATTCAGCAATAAAAACTACCAATTCATGTTACAACATGGATGAACCTCAAAAACATCATGCTAGGTAGAGGCCAGATGTGAAAGTCTATGTACTACATGATTTCACTGACATGAGATGCCCAGAAAAGGCAAATCTATAGAGACAGAAAACGCAAATCTATAGAGACAGAAAGCAGATCAGTGGTTGGCTGGCTGTGGAAACAGGGATTATTGGCTGCAAGTGTCAATCCCTTGACTGTAAGGGAATTTGTTGGGGTGAAAGAAATGTCTAAAACTTTGTGTCATTATGAAGATGGTTGTATAAGTCTATATGAAAAATTACTGAACTGTACACTTAAAATGGGTAATTTTATGGTGTTAAATGATACCTTCATAAACCTGAAGGAAAAAAAAAATCAGCTAGGGGGAGGTATAGACAAAACAAGTTTGGCAATATAATAGTAATTGTTGAAGTTGGGTAATGGGTTATAGAGGTTCTTTATACTATTTCTTCTACTTTTGTGTATGTTGGAAAAATTTTATAACAAAAGGTTTTTAAAAATAGATGTTTTATGTGCATAAAGATGTTCTGGAGAAACATTTTTTTAAAAATCAAAGACTATACCTGATGAATGGATGGTGGGGTAGCTGAGTGACTTTCTTTTCATTTATAGCTTTCATACTTTTTCCCACGTATATGGATTACCTATATTCAAAATAAATACATTGACACTTTAAGAAGGGGAAGGCTGCCTCTGAAAATACTTGGGCAAGTTCCCCCGAAGATGTTGCAGAAAATGGGAGCTACAAGGTAAGAATGATGCAGAGGAGATTCTGGAGCCAGGTGTGTGGGTAACCAGACCAGATCAGTAATTCTTAATCTTGGGGAAGTGTTGCAAATCCCCCTAAGAATCTTAAAAAAGCTATAGACGCTGCTCCCAGAAAAAAACTCCAAAATGCAGAATCTGACGTATGATTCCAAGAGGATCAAAGGACCTAGAAGTTCACGGGCCCTTGATAAAGACCCCTGTACTGGATCCCATTCCAACTTTTGTGATTATCTGACTTAATTACCTCTGTAGCCCTGACAGCCTCATAGAGGATGTTTGACCCATATTTCATTTCTGTAAGGAAATTAGGGAGAAGCAAAGTACCTGCTTCTTGGGAAATTCCTTTATATCTTCTTTTAATTTTTAATTGATCACCACAGAAACTCTCACATGAGGTTCAGTTTGAAAAGCCAATTAAGTATTTAGGAAACATCTGCTGCACGTTCAGAGCCATGAAAGGAGCAGAGTCCTAGGAGAGGTGAACCAGTCCATTCAACGTTGTTTTGCTTTACTTGGTTTCCAAGTCACAAGACTGCAAAGGCAGCATGTCAAGGAACAAGGTGATGGCAATCTAGAAGCCCTTGTGCTGTAATATAACACCCTATCACTGGCAAAGATATGGGTGACCTGAAAAGTTATAAAGCTCGAAAGGCCTAAGAATCAAGGTCTTGCCCTCCCTATCTACTTTATTCTTGGGGGCTGGGCACGCAGAAAATATTCTCCTAAACAACAGCCCAATGAAGGACTACTAGGACCAAAAATTACCCCTCACCCCCCACCCAAATTTGCACCACCCAGTTTGAAAGGTATGAACAATTAACTTCTTCCAAAGAAAATAGGAAGTTTCCCCTGAGAACTGAAAATTATTTCATTCACTCATATTTCTCTGTGGGCAGAAGTTAACCTTTTGTTTTCTGGAGCCCTCTGCCTTATAGTCGTCTTTCCCACAAGCAGCATCACCTAGCGATAGTCTGGCCAATCTGAACAGCCTTCCTGGTTTCTATTCCATGCCTTTCCTGCTGCAAAAGCAGCACCTTCCCTTAAGAGTAAGCTAGATTCTTCTTTTTCCTTTTCAAAGACACAGTCACCATTTTAACATCACTCAGTAACTGCTCCCCAGGGCTTCGAAGAACAAAGAAAAAGAAAAAGAAAAAGGCTTTGGGGCACAGTTTGCCAACAGTTAACTGAAATCAGTTACCCAATCAGTTAAAGCTCCGTAAGAATGCAACCACACATGAAGGACAGCTAATGACAGCCAAAGACCACTTACCAAGCAGCCACCATGGAGCTAAAGACCTCAGGAAGAAAAACAAACAAACAAATGAACCAAAACAATCACACAAGCAAAAAAGCCAAACCAGAACCAAATTAGCCACAGGAGACTGAAATGTAGCCTTTATTTCAGAGCCCAGAGACACAGAATAGCTGTTGAGCAGAGACACACAAAAAGACTCAAAACTGTTCTTTGGGGGTAGGGAACAATCCACAGCAGACTGTGGAAGTCCAGGTGAAACTAGTAACTACCCTCAGCAAGCAAAAGACAACCAGACCCAAACCTTGAGGCTGGCAAGTGCAGAAATAAGACATAAAAAATGCACTGACCTTCTCTCTCCCCCTGGGTATTTGTAAAAGGACTCTCAGTTAGCCCAAGCAATAGGCTTAGATGGTTCGTCTCCTAAAGACTTCAAACCTTGGAGTAGGAAAGTTACAGAGAGCGCTCTTTGCACTACGCGTGTTCATCTCATATTTCATTTAATCATCACAACAATCCTTTGAGGAGAGTATCATCCTCATTTTAAAAATAAGGAAACCGATTCAGATGAAAAAGTTTTGAAGATGGATGGTGGTGATAGTTGCACAATAATGTGAAGGTACTTAATGCCACTGTACACTTAAAATAGCTAAAATGATAAATTTTATGTTATGTCTATTTTACCACAATTATAAAAAAATGTTTTTAAAGTAACAGGTTTAAAGAAGCAAATAGTTTGCCCAAAGTCATAAAACCAATCAGAGTGTCAGATTCTAGCCCAGGTCCTTAGACCAAGCCTTAGTTTCTTCATTTGTAAAATGGGCTTTTGTAAGGATTAGACGGAATAATGGATGAGCCTATGGTTTATCAACTGATATGTATCTTGTGAGCAGAAATTTCCCCCTCAAAGTTAGGTAACATAGGGGACTACCACAACCTTTTAATATTGCTTTTGAATCAGAATGTCAAAATAGGAAAAATTTTATAGAGACCACCTCATTCAGGGGTTGCAAGTTCAACCGCCTAGAAGGGCCAGGCAAGTTACCTAAACGGGGAAGTTGCGGAGGAACAGGACACGAGGGAGTGGAAGAGAAAATGACGAACCGGGTCCTGCATGGGGAATGCTCCTGACGGGGAACTTGGGCCCAAATTTTCAAGAAAAAATGAAAATTGAGAGTTTTTGTAATGTGAAATCTCCCTATTAAATATTGGCAACTAATTAGAAAAAATTTAAAGTCCTGTGCCTGCCAATCTCCGTCCTCCACCCCCACCACCCCAGTCAAATCCATGTGAAGATGCGGTCCATAAACTGTCAATTTATAGCATCTGACCTACTTCATTAGAAACTGAGGCCCAAAGACGTTAAGTGACTTGCTAGGGCACCCAGACTCCCTTCTAAACTGGCCTACGAATTCAGCTCCAATTTGTGATTTGATTTTGTTTTTTAAGAACTGCTAGTAGCATTTAGCATACCCTCTGAATACAAAACCTTCAGGCTTCAGACCCTGGGAGGTCTGTCAGTTTAATGCTCGGGCATAGGTGAGAACTCATGGTAGGGGGCAGAGAAGGAAGCAATGAAGAGGAATGAGACGGAACCAAGAAGTCGCGGGTGTCCCCAGCCGTGCCCCACTTGGGAAATACCAGTGTCAGCAAATGGTTCAGGGATCAAAGCAGGTTTGGGGTGGTAGGTGGCTCCTAACATTCGTCTACTGCCAGATGGCCCTGTTCATCCTGGGTCCTTCCCACCTTCCTGCCAGTGCCCAGAGATCAAAACTCAACCTTCTCCAACATTCTGTGACCTGCTTCTTTAATGCTGAGATCAAAGGGGAACTTTTGTCCAAGTTGTAAAAGAGAAACCAAGAGGCAACTTAATGCCATCTCTGGCTTCTCTGGACTTCCTGAGGGGATTAAGGGCACTCCTTTAAAGGGATTCCTCAGAGAAACACATTTGCACCAAGGCCTGGCGTCGGCGCCTCAGCTCCAAGGACGTAGTGACTCCTGCAGAACATGTGCCAGGTGGAGCAACTCGAGAGATCAGACAACACAACCAACAGACAGCCGCTTGGGAAGACCGCAGGGATTATGGTCATGAAAAAAAAATCAATCTGATTTTATAGGCATATCAGCAAAAATCACCTTAAATACAAGTACTGTAAACCACAAAATTTTCAACCAAGAATTTAGAAATCCTCAAGTCTAAATCTTAATTTCACATATGACATGTGTTGAAACAAACCAATAAAGCCAAAAATCATCTGCCCCAGGCTACACGGTCAATCAGTGGCAGTGCTGGGACTAAGCTCCGGCTGCTGACTCCTGCTCCAGTGCTCAATGGGCTGATGCCCAGCCACATGTGAGGCCCAGGGGAGACAGCAACTTGCCACACACAGGAGTGCTAGCAGAGTCCGGGCCTCCTGCCTCTTGTTCCAGGCCTCTATCATCCAGATTCCATCACTAAAAATGGTTCCTGTGCTTCTGACTGGGTTGGAGGGTCGGTGCGGGGCGGAACGGGGGGCAGGGGGGAACTGGTTAGCACTGCTTCCATCTGCTCAAAGGAACCCTGAGGTCATTCAGGCCATTCCTCTGCCTCTGGACTGGATCAAACCCAAGTAACCTCAAACAGTGAGAACTGACCCAGCAATTCCACTCCTAGATATATACCCAAGAAAACTGAGAACCTATGTTCACGCAAAAACTTGTACACAAAATGTTCATACCAGCGTTATTCGTAACAGCCAAAAAGTGGAAACGATCCCAAAGTCCATCAACAGATGAAAGGATAAACAAAACGAGGTCTATCCATACAATGGAATATTACTTGACCATAAAAAGGAATGAAATATTGATACATGCTACAACATGGATGACGTTTGAAAACATTATGCCATGTTAAAAAAAAAAAAAAGTCAGATACAAAACACCACATATTGTTTGATTCCATTTATATGAAATGTCCAGAAAAGAAAAATCTCTACAGACAGAAAGTATATTAGTGGTTGCCAGGGACTGGGGGGAAGGGGGGAGTGGGAAGTGGCTGCTAATGGGTTTCTTTATGGGGTGATGAAAATGTTCTGGAAGTAGATAGCAGTGAAGGTTGCACAACTTTGTCAATATACTAAAAACCACTGAACTATAAACTTTAAAAGGGTGAATTTTATGGTATATGAATTATAATCCAATAAAAAGGGAGAAAGATAAAACCCAAAACAGTATAAACAATGATTATGTGAGAGAAATACACAGAGTTTTATTCTCCAAATGGAGGTTTCTAGACTCCTGAGATGCCTAGAAATGCACTCAATGGACACTTCCCAAGTTCCATGAAAATAATATTCCCCAAAGCATATTCCATATGCTCAAGAGTTCCATAAGGAGTGAGATATGAGCCTGCTTCTCACCTCAGACCCAGCTAGATCAACTCAGTATCCTGTAACTTTATAGAGTCATCTAAATCCAGGGCAGGAGGAAGGCAGGAAAACTAGAGAGAACTTCAGTTTACACCAGCCATCTACTCCTTTGCTGCAGGAAGTTCAGGAAACACCCATTGTGCTAACACAGACCTGGGAGGTGGCAGCCAACCCCTGGGGAAGAAGAACCAATCACTAAGGAGGGGAAGGGGGAAAAACACAGAAATACCACTTGAAGCTTGCATCCACAAGCCTAACTTTCAAAACAAAAGAATAAACCAAAACCCAGCATGTTCCCACGGTCACTGAATCTATTAGCTCACTTCCTCTTTCATTGTATGACTTGCCTCAAAACCCAGATACCCCAAAGCAGATCCACACACTTCCATTCCCGACAGCTGTGCAACAACCTATGTGTACGAGGGTGTGGGGACTGTTCTGACTTCCGTGTAATAAAGTGCTTAACACAGACCAAGCTCAAGTCCATCTGCCCACTCTGCCTGTCACACATATCTCCCTGTAATAAACTTGCTTCCATGCCTTTTCACTATTGCATCAAACGTGAAGTTTCTCATGTGCACTCTTTAAAATGGCCTCTGTGGGTCACTGTATACATTACATCCTCAGTTTCTTGAAACCAGTTACAGTATTCACCATGAAAGCACAGGACGACACTCCCAGGTGACACAACAAACACGAAATCACTGCGCTTTCCACTGTGCTTAGAATAAAATCCAAACTCCTTTCCATTGTTTCTCTGCAGACTGAGAACAAGCCCGCTCCCTTAATGTAACGTTCTGGAGAGGATGGGAAGGGGAAGCACCTAACAGAACAGTCTTTCAAAACGCAGTCCACAGACTACAAACTGTAGACTACAACCCACCACAATAATAGGCATGCTTCTAGAAACACAGCTCTTCCTGCCTCTCTCCCATTTCATCTTGTATCATTCTCTGCACCACACCCTGACTCCTCACCACATTTCAGTCCCTCCAGCCTTCTGTGTTCCTCAAACGTACTCTTTCCCACCTTGGCCCTTTACGCTTGCCATCTCCTTTACATGGAACACTCTTTGCATTGCTAGTTCCTTCTTGTCAATCAGGTCTCAACTCATGTCACTTTCTCTGAGAAGACTTCTCTGACCACTTAATGCAAAGCAGGTGCATCACCCTGTCAACCCCAATCACTACCACTTCACCTTGCCGTCTTCATAGCACTTACTACTAACTGACATTACCTTGTTCATGTATTTGTTTACTTACTCACTGCCTGTCTCCTCAGACTAGAAAGGCTCCACGAGGGTAGGGACCTTGACCCTCTAATTCACCAGAACATCCCTAGGTCTTGGCACAGAGCAGGCCCTCATATTTGTTGATTAAATAAATGTGTACCAGAAATATGTTAACTTATTACCTCTTAAAAACCTCAGAACAGGGCAGGAAGTTCCCAGTACAATGCTATAAATGCCACTTTATTGAACTTTTCCCTATGGCAAAAGAGGGTGTGACTTTTCCTGTTAAGTTCTTACGCCATCCTTGTTCTGAATGTGGTCCAGAAAAAAAATGGGTTTCAACATACCACTTTTGGGATTTTTTTCTGTGGTCTCAGACCACAAAAATCAAGCAAGACTGTGAAGACTTTTACCTGACCTCTGAGGTTCTAAACAAGGAATCCCTTTATTAAACAAAAAGGATAATTTATCAGTTGGTTAACAGAAGGAGGGAAATTTGTTATCAGCCAATAACCTACCCTTGTTTGGAGAAAATCAGCACCAAAGAATTTAAACAACAATTTTCCTTTACTAAAGTCAAACGTCCTTTGCGTGCACTCCCAGGATGCAATTATCTGCTGAGGAAGCAACATACAGGAACACCTAGACAATCACTCTGGACTAAGTGACTTCAATTTTGGTTCTGGTCTCTTGACAAGTAGAATGTGAGCCGAGCTTCTGGAAGAAGAAAAGGCCAGCCCTTCATAGATCTACTTCCAGCGTTCTCTACCAGAAGCTAGCAAGTTCTGACCCACTTTCCAGGCACAGCTTATCCACATACCCTTATTCACACACAGGCTTCATCCTAAAGAGCTGTGTGGCCCTGTAGGGGCATAGGAAGGGGAGGGGGCCAGGCGGGGCTGGTACAGTGTTTTTCAAAACGTAGTTACAGACCACCTCGATCATAATCACTAGAGTGCTAATAAAAGTGCAGATTCCTGGGCATCATCTAGCCCTAAGGAATTAGAATCTTTGGAAACTGCATTTTTAACAAGCCTCCCCGCACACACCCCGAGTCTTATGCACAGTTAAGTTTGAAAACCAGTGGGATAAAAGCTCCCTATGAGAGAGGCAGAGAGTTGAGAGAAGACAAGAGAAATGATTAGGGAAGAATCTGGGGATGGAGGATGGCGCGGGGGTGGGGGGGTGGGGGGCAAAGGCATGCTTCCGGGTATCGGCAGTCAAGACAAGCGCGCGGTGGGAACAGCTGAGGGTAGAGGTGAAGACAGGGCTCTGGAAAAGATCTGACACAGGATTTGGGCTGGGAGGTTGGTCAGAGGTGAGAACGCATCCGCGGACTGGTCAAGACAGTGGGGAGGCGGAGAGAGCAGGGTCTGGACGTGAGAGGGAGGAGCGAAGGTGGCAATAACTGGGGGCTCTTCAGAGAGATCAGGGCTGGAAAGTGAAAACTGGGAAATGGGAGTCACAGGATGCGGAGACCAAAGCCAGAATAGGAACCGACGGAGGCGGTGGCTGAGACCTTTCCTCCGACCCAGTGCCTCCCCCAAAACTTCGGGCCTTGACAAGACTGAGTGCGGGGCAAAGGCCGGGGAGGGGGAGTTTGGGGGAGTCGAGCCCTGTCAGGGATATCCCTCAGGCCTGCACTAGGGGTCCCTGAGGTGGCTCGGGCCAGGCATGGGACGCCGGAAAGTCCTGGGATCCCCCGGAGGGCCCCGCTCCGTCTCCGGCTCCCGGAGCGTCCTTCACTCACCATCACAGCCGCCATCTTGGATCCACGTGTCGCCGTAATGACGTCAGCGGAAGTAGGGTTTCCCTGGTTACGGAGTTTAACTCCGCAAGGTGCTGCCTGCCTTCAGTCGCTCCTTTCGTGGCGGTGAGTGGAGGGGCAAAGAAGAGTTAGCTGCTGATCGGTAGCTTGGTCTGGGGAGTCAGGTCGCTGATTAGGTGAAAAGAGAGAATGGTGTAACTACGGGAGCCATGTTAGCTCCTGGCAGAGCCTGCTCCTCCCACTCTTGACACTGCATTGTGGGTAATAGAGGTGTGAGTAAACGCACTTGTTCTGTGGACTCCATTTTTACTATTGGCAGGAAGACCCGTTGCCAGGGTTACCTGAGGCCCCTGATATGGGTGAGTGGGATGGGTACCAGGGCTCTATTAGCAGAATAATTTGTAATTATATATTTAATTACTTGCTTGACTATCCTATATCCTGTCCAATAAAATATAATTCCTATGTGGGTAGGATCCTGTCATTTATTTAACCTCGCTCTGCCTCATTCTCATCTGTGAAATGCGGAGGGGATGATTATAATACCTTCATCATAGGTTTATGATGAGGATCCAATGACATAATGTTACTATTATTCAATAAATAATTGTCATTATACTCTTATGTATACTCCTTCTGGCCTATGTTAGGTGCCCAACACAATACACTACTTATTAAATGAATGAAGTAAAAGCAGCATCTTTAGTGGAGGGAAACATCTTTGAATGTGGACTTAACCATGTGCTAGTTACCTAAGTGTGTGACTCGAGGCAAGTCACTCTACCTTCCTAAGCCTCAGTTTCCAGTAGCTGGAAAAGGAGACTCAAAAAGTTGTGGTGTTAAAATTGGGAGAGACCTGAAAGTTCTTTTGGTCCATGTATCACTGTAAGGTGGATACAGTACCAGTGCTACTGCAACTGTCAGGAAAAGTTGTAAAAGAATAATAATGGTGGGAATTCCCTGGTGGCGCAGTGGTTAAGAATCCACCTGCCAATGCAGGGAACACGGGTTCGAGCCCTGGTCTGGGAAGATCCCACATGCCGCATGTGGCAACTACTGAAGCCCGCGCTCCTAGAGCCCGTGCTCTGCAACATGAGAAGCCTGCGCACCACAACGAAGAGCAGCCCCCGCTCGCCGCAACTAGAGAAAGCCCATGCTCAGCAGCAAAGACCCAACACAGCCAAAAATAAATTAATTAATTAATTTTAAAAAGACAAAAGAATAATAATGGTTAATAATAATAATCACTTACTGAACATTTGTTGTATGCTGCAGCATTTAACATTATGCTAAAACTATTCATAAGACTCTCTTATCTAATCCTACTTCTTGGCAGGGGGCAGTTGAACTCTGTTGCCCACCTACAAGCACCACTATGGTGGATTGCAAGACAAAGAAGGCTGCCAACAAGTCTTCCCATCTTTTCATGAGCATGCTGTTTCTCCCGCCAAGAGGTAGACTCTTGTTCTCCTCCTTTTGAATCTGGCTGGCCACATCATTTGCTTTAGCCAATAGAATGTGGTAGAGATGACTCTGCCAGTTCTGGGTCTAAGCCTTAAGAGACTTGGCAGCTTCTGCTTCCATCATCTTGGGTCTAAAGATGTCTGGCTACCCAGCTGGAGAGCCACATGGAGAGGGAGAGAGGCCCAGCCATCTCCTCAAGTTACTCTGGAAATTCTAGTTGAGCACTAGGCATACAAATGGAGTCATCATGGACATTCTAACCCTAGCTGAACTGCCAACTGAATGCAGCCACATGCATAACCTTATCTGACACTATATGGAACAAAAAAACTGCCCAGCTGAGCCCGGTTGTTTTAGATTTTGGATTAGTTTCTCGTGCAGCAATAGATAATTGAAACACACACTTATTAACTCTTGTGACCCACACAGGTATCCTGAAGAGGAGCACAACAGATAAATCCCCAAGGGGGAAGAAGTTTGAGAGACTAGGGGGGGAAATTTGCCTGGAGTTTCATAGCTAGTAAGCCATAGGTTCCAAACTTGCAATCAGTTCTCCTGGAGCTTGAATCCTGGGTGTTTCCCACCATTTCTCGATGCCTGAAGAAGGATGACCGATAAGGAACAAAGTTCCATATTCCTCAGTATTTCCATTTTTCCCCTCATACTTTCTGTTTTTCCCATAGGGCTTTCATGACCCAGTCTCCTTTAGTAACATACATACATCAGAATCTTGGAGTAAGACTGCTTGGGTTTAGATCCCATCTCTGTCACCCCCCAGCTCCGTGGTATGGGCAAATTTCGTTTTTCCCTTAATTTTTTTTATTGTGGTAAAATATACATCACATAAAATTTACCATTTTAATCACTTTTAAGTGTACAATTCAGTGGTATCAAGTACATTCACAATCTTGTGCAGTCATTACTACCCTGCATCTCCAGAAACTTTTCATCATCCCAAACTGAAACTCTGTACCCATTAAACTCTAACACTGCATTATACCTTCCCCTTAGCCCCTGGTAACCACTATTCTACTTTCTGTCTCTATGAATTTGCCTATTCTAGATACCTCATATAAATGGAATTATGCAATATTTGTCCTTTTCTGTCTGGCTTATTTCATTTAGCATAATGCTTTCAAGTTTCATTCATGTTGTAGCATGTATCAGAATTTTATTCCTTAAGACATTTGGGTGGTTTCTACCTTTTGGCTATTGTAAATAATGCTGCTATGAAATATCCGTTCAAATCCCTGCTTTCACTTCTTTTGGGTGTACTCACAGAAGTGGAATTGCTGAATCATATGGTACTTCTATGTTTAACTTTCTGAGGAACTGGCATACTATTTTCCACAGTGGCTGTATCATTTTACATTCCCATCAGTTATGCACAAGGGTTCTAATTTCTCCACATCCTCACCAACACTTGTTATTTTCTGTTGTTTTTGTTATATTTAATAATAACCATGCTAATGGGTGTGAAGATGGGCAAGTTTTTTAACCTCTCTAAACCTCAACTTCCTCATCTGTAGAGCATGGATCATAAAAGACCTTACCTCATAGGATGGTTATGTGGGCTGAATAAGTTAATATATGTCAAAAGATTAGAATAGTGCCTGTCACATGGTAAGTGCTATATACGTGTTTGCTATTATTACTTTGAGGTCAGTAGGGCTGGGCTTTTTATCTCTGGAATGGTGGAAACATTAAGATAAAGATATGTTGAGAAACTTGGACAACGTAACCCAACAAATCAGAAGGGGGATAAGGCTTGACTCAAATCCATTGAGTCGAGTCCATGCCTCCGTTGTACATCCAGACAGACAGAAAAAAACAAACCCAAACTAGAGGGGTCTTATAGGAACATCGAGGCATGTAGTTCCAGACACCTGCAAAAGTGCTTCTCCAAGGAAAATTGGAGGGTGGGGTTGGGCTTAGAGGAAGCAAATCCGATCCTTAGATATCTCCAAGGAGAAGGGTAGGATGTATTAATCTATGTCCTTCTCACAGTGGTGTCAGTTATCTATTGCTACATAACGCACTACCCTAAAACTTAGTGGCTCAAAACAACAATGATTTATTATTTCTCTGGATTGTGTAAGTTGGCCATCTGGGAAATTCTGATGGTTTCAACTGGGATCTTTCATATGCTCTCATCTGACAGCTCAACTGGGGCTGGAGGGTTCAAGGTGGCCTCATATGTCTGGGAGGTTGGTGCTGACTATCAGAAGGGCCTCTCTCTCCACATGGTCTTTCATCCTCAACGAGGGCAGCCTAGGCTTCTTCACAGTGTGGTCTCAGGGGTCCCTGAGGGTGACAGCAAAAGCTGCTAGCCACTTCCTAAGGCCTAAGCTTCAGAAATCCCATAGCATCAGCTCTGTCACAATCTGTTGGTCAAAACAAGTTACAAGATCAGTCCAGAGTCAAAGTGGGAGGGGACCACACACAGGCATGAGTTCAAGGAGGCATGATTCATTGGGGGTCATTTTGTCACAATCCGTGGCGCAATCCTTGCCTAGGCCACCCTCCCCTCTCTCACCTGGGCATCTGGGGTGGCCTTCTACCTGGTTTTTCTACACCCACTCTTGTCACCTCTAATATCTATTTAACCGTCAAAGTCATCTTTTAAAAGACAAGAATCAACAGTTTCTTCCCTGTTTAAAACTCTCGAATGATTCCCACTGTGGTAACATAAAATCCCAAGTCCTCACCATGGCCTGCAAGGGCCTGCATGATCTGGCCTTGACTCCTACACTGTCCCCTTTACTCACCAGGCTCCAGCCACACAGACCTACTTGGAACTTGCCGAACTCATCTCTACCTCAGGGCCTTTGTACTTGCAATTCCTTCTCTCTGGAATATTCTTCTCTCAACATTTTGTGTGATTAGCTCCTTCTCATGATTAGGTCTCAGCTCAACTGTCACCTCAGAGAGATGTTCCCTGCCCCCAACACAGTTGGGAACACACACACACACATAGAGAGAGAGAGAGATACTTTGGTTATTTCTTATTGTCCTTCTTCCATGAAAGCCTACACTGGGTCTATGGTGTTCCCAACTGTGTCCCTATTAAGTATGTGCTCAAAAAAATATTTGTTGAATGCTTGCATTATGAATTAATCTCAGGCCTCACTCTGTCAGTTGGGAATAGATCCGGCTGCAAGGAAGACCCCGTCCCCCAAAATAACAGTGGCTTAACAAGATGAACACTTACTTTTCTCTGTCTTAGTTTAGTTTTCTCCAGAAGCTGACTCTGAGACAAGGAGTCAAGCAAAAGTGCTTTATCTGGGAGGTAAAGGGATGCCAGAAGGCAATGGTGTGCAAAAGCCAGCTTCTACTGTTTGCAAGAGCTGATAGTTAAATTCTCAGAAATTTTGTGAGCCAGTTGTTGAATATGGGCATTACTGAAAATTAAATTATATAAATTTAAAATTAAATAAATGGTATTAAAAACAAAAGTATGAAATATTCAAAACTCATTTCCTAATAATTTTACTAGATTTTACTATTTGCTAAGCTCTTGATTTTATTTACCTCTATTTTATGTGTATGACAGAAATACTGTTATTTCATGTGCTGCTACACATCTCTTCCCAGCTCTGTATTCAGTGACTTTGGGTTAGTAGCAGAGCCAGTTTATCCATTAACACAGTAGGTACAGTGCCCAAGGCCCAACATACTTTTAGGGTCCACGAAATGTTTAAAAGAAATTAATTCCTTTTAAAATCAGAAGGCAAAAATGAACTTTGGTGTTGAAGTAAAAGTTTTCATATGTAGTATTAGCATACTCATTTTTTTAAAAAAAAACAGAGCTTATTTACTTATTTATGTATTTATTTATTTATTTATTGGCCACGCTGCGCAGTTTATGGGATCTTAGTTCCCCAACCAGGGATTGAACCCAGGCGCCAGCAGTGAGAGCTCCAAGTCCTAATCACTGGACTGCCAGGGAATTCCCAGTGTATTCATTTTTATATCAATGCAGCTGTTGACTGCAATTTATATTTAATACAATTTATATTTATAAATAAAAATATTTATATTGATATTTATAAAATGTATATTTTATAAAGGAAGGGTCCTACAAAGGCAAAATTGCCTAAGCCCCATGAAAGCCACAATGCAGTTCTGGATGGTAGCTTAAAATTGGCCATGGTGGAGATATTTACACCACAAAAATCAGCAACTGCTACAAATCAGGACTTGAATTTTTGCTTTGTTAGCAAAAATTTTCTGTAAAGGGCCAGATGGTAGATATTTTAGACTTTGCAGACCATGTGATTGTGTCACAACTACTCAACTCCACCTTGTAGTACAAAAGCTGCTACAAACAGTAAATAATGAGCATGGCTGTGTTCCAATAAAATGTAGTTTGCCAAACCCCAGCCTAGACTTAAAGTGATGGAGAAAGTGTCAGTTATGCAGACTAAACTTTAAGGATATCATGTCTGTAGCTGTTACATTGTGATTAGCACAAAAATGTGATAGTATTTGAAACTCTTACTTTATTCAGCAAAGAAGTTGCTCATATCATTGACTAACAAGTGAAGTTCTGATGTATGCCTTCATTATTTCATTTTCATCTGATTCGTGAATATACATGAAACTATCAACCCACATTCATGTTGGAACTATACTTGGAGAGCATATATTGTCAAGCAAGTTACCATCGTGGTTAACTGAAGCTTAATTCTGTGGGGAAACTCTGGGAAACAATGCAAAACACACACCTCAGAGTTATCCTACCAAAGGGGCAAGGGAGCTGGGGTATTTATACACCACCTCCCAAAAGTCATTAGTTGAGGACTGATCCCACAGGGTGTTAATTCCTTAGAACTTTTGGCCTTCTGGGAACACTGGTAGCTGAAGCTTTTTGCTGTTTTAGAAAAAGAGCTCTCAGGCACAGTGATGCAGATGACAGCTAAAATTCCAGTCCACTTTAAGGGATACCAACAGTGCATGTCACACCCTGTAAAGTAAAAAGTCTGGGGAGGACTGTCCTAGCTGATATGGCAGCTGTGCCTCAAATATCTTCAGGGAATCAAGCTTGTCATCCCTAGAATTAATTTATTTTCCTCAGGGTCCAAGCTGCCAGCTAGAGCTCTAGCCTTCACGTGCACATTCTAGGCAGAAAGATAGAGGAAGAGATGAAAAATAAGAGGCAAAGAGACCACATCAGTTGTCTTTTAAGAAAGGAATTTGGAAGATGCTACACCACACTTCCACTTACAACCCATTGATCAGAACTTAATTACATGGCCGCACTTTGCTGCAAGAGTGAGAAATGTAGTCTTCATTCCAGGGAGTTATGTGTCCCTAATAAAAATTCTATTTCTCAGAATTCTACTTCTAGAAGAAGGGGGAACATAGATATGGGGACAACCAGAAGTCACTGCCAACCCCCCAAAGGGAAAGGATGCAAACAGAATGCAAACTGTTATAGCCTTCTGTCAGAACATATTGTGACGAGGACAGACACGTGACAAAATTGAGGGCCCAGGGGGGTAATAAGGAGGCAGTTTTACAAGTCACAGGGAAGAGAATGAAACAAATGCTTTCCCTATATTTAAACTCAAAGCTATAACTAGAGAAAAGATTGAAGCAAGTCATTAACATCTTAGAATGGGCACTTTACCCATGCCTTCTTTGCCATCTTCTGGGGAGGAGTGCATGCCGTTTTCTCATGAAATGGGTGGCACAAACCTATCCCCATATTTATTTAATAGACTTTATTTTTTAAAGCAGTTTCATGTTCACAAAAAAATGAGTATGAAGTACAGAGTTCCCGTATACTCCCTCATCCAGCCCCCAGTTTCCCCTATTATTAATATCTTGCCTCAGTGTGGTACATATGTTACCATTGATGAGCCAATAGTGATACACTATTATTAACCAAAGTCCATATTTTACATTAGGGTTCACTCTTTGTGTTGTACATTCTATGAGTTTTGACATATTTATAGTGATATGTATCCACCATGAAGAGAATCATATGGAATAGGTTCACTGCCCTAAAAATCCCCTGTGTTCCACCTCTTCATCCCTCCCTCCCTCCCCAACAAACCCCTGGCATCCACTGAGCTTTTCATTGTCTCTATAGTTTTACCTTTTCTACAGTGTCATATAGTTGGAATCATACAGTATGTAGCATTTTTAGATTGGCTTCTTTCATTTAGCATTATGCATTTAAGGTTCTTTCATGTCTTGATAGCTCATTTCTTTTTATCACTGAACAATATTCCATTATATGGATGTATCAGTTTGTTTATCATTCACCTATTGAAGGATATCTTGGTTTCTTCCAAGTTTTGACAATTATAAATAAAGCTGCTACAAACATCTGTGCAGATTTTTGCGTGGACATAAGTTTTCAACTCATTCAGGTAAATACCAAGGAGTGCAATTGCTGGATTGTATGATAAGAGTACGCTTGTTTCGTAAGAAACAGCCAAATGTCATCTAAAGTGCCTGCACTATTTTGCATTCCCACCAGCAACGAGTGAGAGTCCCTCTTGCTCCACATCCTCGTCAGCATTTGGTTGTATCAGTGTTCTGAATTTTAACCATTCTGATAGGAGTGCGGTGGTATTGCATTGTTATTTTAATTTGCATTTTTCTAATGACATATGATGTTGAGCATCTTTCCATATACTTATTTTCCATCTGCATATCTTCTTTTTGAGGTGTCCATGTATTTTGCCCATTTTTTAAAATGAATTGTTTTCTTGTTGTTGAGTTTTAAGACTTCTTTGTGTATTTTGGATATCAGTCCTTTGTCAGATACATGTTTTGCAAATATTTTCTCCCAAATTGGAGCTTGTTTTTTCATCTTCTTAAATGTCTTAGAGCAGAGTTTTAATTTTAATAAAGTCCAATTTATCAATTTTTTCTTTCACAGATCATACTTTTGATGTTGTACCTGTCCCCAGTATTCATCAGTCTTTCCTGTGACCAAAGGGATAAATCAGGGTGTAGGCTAATGGGGTTCAGATGGCAGTGTAAACTGAAAGAGCAGGAGGGCAGGAATTGACCCCTTGATCTTGTCCATGTAGGCTCCACCTTTTGAGATCATTTCTCAGTCATCTATTTCTGTAATAATGCTACATAACAAAACAACCCCAGAACTCAAGGGCTTATAATAATAAGCATTTACTTCTCTCTCACATGTCCACGGGTTGGCTGGATTTCAGTTGATCAAGGCTGTGCTCAGCTGGGTTTAAATCCAAGCTGCAGGTTGGGTCCAGATCTGTTCCACATGTCACTTATCTTCCTTGGACCTTGTTCTTTTCAGGTCAAAAGACTGGAGGGCAAGCCCAGCCACACAAGCACATTTCTAGTCTTTGCTTACATCATATCTGCTAACATCCCATTGGTGAAAGCAAGTCCATGGCCAAGCTCAACATCAATGGGGCAGGGAAGTGTACTCCTCCTATGGATTACTGAACAGCAATCTAATATGCCACAAATCATATATGCAAATTCCTATCACAGGACCCTGGGCTCTGCTTTCAGATAGCCAAAGACACATTCCCAAACAAGAAAGCAAGAGAGAAATTCAGTTATAAACTAAATAAGTTGAAACACTGCTAGCTTTATTTTCCACTGTTCTTATACCCAGTGCCTAAGGTTAGACTGTGCTACTCAGGGCTACAGAATCAAGTCAGTATAGCGTTCCATGGGACTCTGGCGGGTGCTTCACAGAAGGATATAGATCCTTCAGGAGATACAATAATACAGAAAGGTGTTATTTGCTCCCCACCCCACTGTCCACCTCTTCTCATCGCTCCCCCTACAACAAAGCTAACCACCAGTGACTTTCAACTGAGACAACGTGCAGGAAGGCCCCACTGCCTCGTCTTCTCTGCCTCCTTCCCACATCTGCCCCCACCCCCCACCCTCCACTGAGAGCTTCCAACGCAGGGTACCAGATACCTCTCAGCAGCCATAGCTCCAGCTGCTAGGGCTCCTGCAATGGTGGATACCATCTTAACAACCATGATGGCTGCTTGGCCATGGGAAATGCAGGGGCTCCAGGCAGCCCCCAACCCTGGGGGAGATCCAGACCAACCAACTGGCATAGCAAAGTGGCCTGGCAGGAGAGTCAGTGTCCCAGATCATGAAAAATCATTCCTGTCATCCTGGCCGACGCAGCTTCTGGGAGACAAAAACCCATCCACTGTGATAGGTGAATAATGCTCCCCCTTAAAAAAAAAAAAAAAAGATATCCACGTCCTAATTCCTGGAACTTGTGAAGATGTTACCTTATGTGGCAAACGGGACTTTACAAATGTGATTAAGGAAGTGAAGATGGGAAAATTGGTCTGGATTATCCAGGTGGGTCCAATGTAATTACAGGGGTTCTTACAAGTAACAGAGGGAGGCAGGAGCCTCAGAGTCAGAGAAGGAGATGTGATGACGGAAGCAGAATTTGGAGTGATGCACAGAAGGGAACCAGGAATGTGGACAGCTTCTAGAAGCTGGAAAAGGCAAGTACACAATTGTCCCCCAGAGCCCTGCCAACCCATCTCAGACTCTGACCTATGGAACTGTAAGACAATAAATTTGTTTTGTTTTAAGCCATCAAGTTTGTGCTAATTTGTTACAGAAGCCATAGGAAACTAATACAGCCAGCAAATATTTGGGGGCAGTTAGAAAACTGTGAGCACTGAACCCCACTTCTCTTTGCCAGTCCTTCCCCCTTTGACTTGACATCCAGCAAAAGGCAAATATTCAGAAATTGGCAGGACAAGTCAACCTGTTAGTAAAACCTTTAGCATTCAGATCTTTTATTTAAATATTTATTTCATTATTTTTAAAATTCTCCATCCAAACCACAGCTGTAACTGGAATCCAGCTGTCCCAGGCAATAGAAATATCAACCGGGGGTGTCCTGAGATTGGCAGATTGTGGGTTGCTAGAGTCAAAAAGAGATTGTCCAGTCCAACCCACCCACTTGACAGATGAGGAATTGTGGCTGGAGAGAGGGTGGGTGTCTGGGAGTGGGAAGGGTGAGCGGGTGCTGGACAGATGGCGCTGGAGCCACCGCGCAGGCATGGCCTCAGTGCCTGGCCCCGCCTGGCCGCCCCCCTCACGGCTGCTGTTGGTACTGGCTCTCGGTGGCCGTGTAGAAGTCATCTAGCACACTCTGGATATATTCGAAGGTGGGCCGCTCCTCGGGGCGGTTCTTCCAGCAGCGAGTCATGATGTTGTAGAGCTCCTCGGGGCAGTGCTCTGGTCGAGGCATCCGGTACCTCCGCTCCAGTGCCCGGATCACCTCAGGGTTTGACATCCCTGAGAAGGAGCCATGGAATTGAAAAGGGAGGGATTGGGGTTGGGGTGGCAGACACCGTTGCCTCCCCAACAACCATCACTCCCCACCTCCCCATGGGAGCTGAGCTCCTCCCACTGTGAAAGCCAGGTATCCCTTCCCCAGCCACCACTGCAGCGAGGGCAGGGGCCTGGTGCCCGGTTTTGGCCAATGGAGCTGATGGGGAGACTCCCAGGAAACTTTCAGGCAAGGTTTTTCTCCCTTATGAGAAAAGAGGCTTTGGAGGACACACCCTTCCTCCTTCCTTTGGACACTGACACAATGTGATCTTTGGAGCTGCAGCAGCCATCTGACCACATGGGGAAGACAATCACAGAGGAACCAACCCAGAGTCCTAAGAGCCTTTGAGCAGCTGAACTGACCAGTCACCAGTGCCAGACTCCTTACTCTGGGGAATAATAACTTACTTATTGTTTCCACCACTCTTAGTCTGATAATTTGTTACTTGCAGCCTAATGCATCCTAATGGATACAGCATTCCATAACCCTTGCCTGGTTTTTATTGGTGTACCCTCAAGATAAAACAGTCAGGTAGCTAGACTCAGTGTCACCCTATGAGTGGGAACATTTCTTTGTTCAATTAAAGTTTATGTTAGTTATCCTCAAGAACAACCATTTAAACATCTCTGATCCCCAATTTTATATTACCAGTCTTGAACACCGAACATATTCATAGATCCAAGTGCTTCCTTGAACATCTTTACTTGAATGTCTACAAGTCACCTCAAATTTAACAGGGCTGAAACAGAATTCTTGAATTTCTATTCCCAGACCATCATGCACCCAGTTGCTCAATCAAAACAAGGAGACTCATCCTTGATTCTTCTCTCTCCCTCACCTTCCACATCAGTAAGTCACATCCTTTCTTCTTACAAAACACAGCACCAACTCATCAACTTATATCTGTTACGACTGTCACCACTGCCTGTGCCATTGCTGGAGGAGAGATGGAGCTCCCACCATCTCCCCAGCCCCGATCCACTCTCCACACTAAACCAAAGCATCACTTAAATGTGGAAATCAGATGATGCCACTTCCCTGCCTAGAATCCTCCAATAGCTTCTGTACACTTAGACTAACAGCTATAGGCTTCACCATGACTATGGATCCTGCCTGACTGGGCCCCTGCCAACCCCCTCATGTACCATCTGCTCTCATTCCTTGTCTCCAGCTACCTGGCTTCCTTGCTATTCTTCAGGCGCACCGCAGGCCCTGAGAGCTGGCAGTGCCTTCTACCTGGAATCCTTTCCCCAGATCTTCACTCAGCTGGCTTTCCGCTCAAATATGACCTGCTCTGACAGGGCTCCCTGTCCACAGGAGGCCCATGCCACTCCCTCTCCCACGCCCCTGCTTCATTTTCTTCTCCGCAGTGATCTCCACTGAGAGTGTGTGTCTGTTTAGTGTGTGTTCCTCCAGGCTAGAACGTGAGCTCCTGCTGAGCAGGGACCTTGTCTCTTACTGTATCCTTCATGCCTAACACACAGTAGGAATTTGATAAATACTGATGAGTGAACCAAGTGTCTACACCTTTTATTTCTAATCTTCAAAACCACTTCTGCAAGGTAGTTGACATCATTACCTATAATTTTTACAGATGAAGAACTAGGGTAGAAGTCAAGTGGATTTCCCAACATGTAATAGTTGATGCGGACAGGATTAAAACTCAGGACTATTTACTTAAAAAGTCAGGGACTCTTTATATCCACCTTGCCTCCTCTCCCCAGTGTTCTGGCTACAGATACCCTAGGATACATCCCAACTGTAAAGGAACAGAGAACAACTTTATTTACTGAGTCCCAGGCAATCTACATGTCGGGTATATCTTTGTATACCCTATGGTCTACTCAGTGTAGGGTGCTGCCCATAGGCATGGGGATAAATTCATCCATTTGACGAATAGTTACTAGACACCCACTATGAGCCAAGCACAAATGTAGGCAGTGCAGATGCACCAGTGAGGAATACAGAAACGATTTCTGGCCTCACAGAGCTCAGAGTCTGATGAAGAAAATATCAAATGAATATATAGTTATCAATGGTGATGAGTGCTGTGAATGAAACAGTATAGGGTATTGTGAATGAGAATCACAGGGACATGTATGGTACTTTAGATCAGAGGTCCCCAACCACCGGGGCGTGGACCAGTACAGGAACTGGGCCGCACAGCAGGAGGTGAGTGGCGGGTGAGCAAGCGAAGCTTCAACTGCTGCCCCCCATCGCTCCCCATCCCTCGCATTACCGTCTGAACCACCCCCCCCATCCCTCGCATTATCACCTGCAACACCCTCCCACCTCCATCCGTGGAAGAACTGTCTTCCGCGAAACCAGTCCCTGGTGCCAAAAAGGTTGCTGCTTTAGATGGCTGGGTGGTGGGGTACAGCATGAAATGAAGTGGGAGAAGTAGGCAGGGGCTGGATCATGAAGGACCTGCAGGCCACAATTAGGAGTTGGGATTTTGTCCTAATTATGCTGGGAGGCCATTAAAAAGTTAGAGGTGGAGAAAGGAAAAGATCTGGTTCACAGTTTTAGAAAAATCCCTGTGGTCTCAGGTGGAGAAAGGCCTGTTAGAGAGATGGGAGACTGATTAGGAGGCCACTGCACCAGCGAGGTGAGGGAGGATGTTGGCCGGGTGTTGGTGGAGGCTGTGGAGTTAGAAGTGGGCCGACTTGGGATGTTTTGGAGTCAAATGGCCAGAACCCTGTGACTTCTTGGATGTGGAAACGGATGCGAGAAGAGGAAGGGCCAAGCAGGCTCCCAGATTTCAGGCTTAAGAAACTGGATGGATAATGGAGGCTTTAACTGAGATGGGGCAGGCGAGGGGAAGTTGGGGGTGAGGGCCAAGAACTCAGTCTGACATAGAGAACAGACTGGTGGTTGCCAAGGGGGAAGGGGTTGGGGGAGGGACGGAGTGGGAGGTTGGGGTTAGCAGATGGACGCTTTTATATATAGAATGGATAAACAACAAGGTCCTACTGTACAGCACAGAGAACTATATTCAATATCCTATGATAAAACATAATGGAAAAGAATATTTAAAAAAAGAATGTGTATAACTGAAGCACTTTGCTGTACAGCAGAAATTAACACATTGTAAATCAACTATACTTCAATAAAAATATTGATAAAAATCGGGACTTCCCTGGTGGTCCAGTGGTAAAGAATCCACCTTACAGTGCAGGGGACGTGGGTTTGATACCTGGTCAGGGAACTAAGATCCCACACGCTGTGGGGCAACTAAGCCTGTGTGCCACAACTACTGAGCTCGTGTGCCTCAACTAGAGAGCCCCCGTGCCGCAAACTACAGACCCCATGCGTTCTGGAACCCGCGTGCCACAACTAGAGAGGGAAAACCCGCAAGCCACAATTAGAGAGAAGCCCGCGCACCACAACAAAGAGCCCGCACGCTGCAACGAATGATCCCGTGTGCCTCAAAGAAGACCCGACGCAGCCAAAAAAAAAAAAAAAAATTGATAACAATACATAACAAACAAACAAACAAAAACTCGGTCTGAATGGCTGCATTGACAAGAGAAGGGAGCCAGGCTGGGCCCTGGAAGCAGCCCCAAGCTGATGTTCCCTCTCCTACCTGGGTAAGGGATCCGGCCGTAGGTGACGATCTCCATCAGCAGGATACCAAAGGACCAGACGTCTGACTTGATGGTGAAGGAGCCAAAGTTGATGGCTTCAGGAGCCGTCCACTTGATGGGGAACTTGGCCCCTGTGGTTTGGACGGAGCAGAGTGAGGGTGAGTCTGGGTAGCAGTCAGGGCTGGGTCTCTGCTGGGCAAGGGAAGAGGACAGCGGTACAGCTGCCAACATCTGCCCCCTGCAGAACTGTGACTTCCCTCAATCTGGCCTCCATGGAAGCAAGGAACATCCATCCTGAGGACAGATGGCTAAAGTGGGGAGGAGTGGGCCGAGGCGCCTGGGGTGTGTCTGGGAACTCACTCTCTGGGGCCACCTCATTGATTCAGCTGATGTCCTGGTGAACTACAGCTCCTGAAGAGTGGAGTCCTAGAGGTCACAGGATCTTTGGGGACAGCAGAACTTCAAGGGACTTTGAGACCAGGTCACATCTGATGCCTCCGCCCCCTAACCCCCCGCAATGGGGGAAGGGAAGATTTCGGCTCTTGGCCTCTGAGGTTTCCCCCGTCACTGGGTGTTTCCCCTTCTAGTCCTCCCCTCCTTGCCTCTGGTCTGGAATGGGTTTAGTTAACCTTTGGTGAGTGATTTCTAGCATAATTCCACTGTGGTTGGGGAATGTGGTGTAAAGGATACATGTTCTTTGGAGTTTGTTGAGACCTGCTTTATGATTTTGTACATAGTCAAGTTCTGAAAATGCTCTATGTTTTTTCTTTTTTTCCCCCATCCCTTCCTTCCTTGGGATTGAGAGAGTTTTTTTTATTCCTGCTTATCCTCTCTTGGTTTAGAAATTATACACTCTATTCTTTTGGTGGTTGCCCTGAGTTTAGATTTTTTTTTATTGTGTCATGATAAACATGAAATAAAATGTACAAATCTTTCATACACAACTTGATGCATTTTATATATGTATATCCCTTTGTAATCACCACTCAGATCAATATATAGAACACTTTCTCAGAAGTGTTCCCTCCGGCCCCCTCTCTGTCAATACCCCCCCAATCCAGGTAGCTATTATTCTGATCTCTAGCACCATAAATGAGCTTTGCCTGTTTTTTTTTGTTTGAGATACATTCACAGACCATATAATTCACCCACTTAAAGTATACAGTACAATGGTTCTTAGTATATTCACAAAGTTGTGAGTTTTAAAATATTTTCATCATACACCCCAAAACCATAGCAGTCACTATCCGTTTCTTGCCAGGTCCCCACCCCAGCCCTAGGCTGGAGTTAATCTACTTTCTGTCTGTAGATTTGCTTGTTCTGGGCATTTCATATAAATGGAATCATATAATACGTAGTCTTCGTGTCTGGCTTCTTTCGCTTAACACGATGTTTTCAAAGTTTATCCATGTTTAGGGTATATTAGTACTTCATCCCTTTTATTATGGCCAAATGATATTCCATTGTATGTCTATATCCCATTTTGTGTATCAGTTGATGGACATTTGGGTTGCTTCCACTTTTGGGCTTTTAAGAATAATGCTGCTGTCAACCTTCACATATGTGTTTGCCTGTTTCTGAATTTTATATAAATGGAACTATCCAGCATCTACTTTTTTGTCTGATTTCTTTTATTTCGATATTATGCCGTGAGAGTCATCCATTTTTTTGCGTGTGTCACTGGTTCGTAAGTTCTCATCGTTACATAATATTATATTCTGTGAATATACCACAATTTAAATATCATCTTACTATTTGTGGACAGTTAGGTTCTTCCCAGTTTTTGTCGACTACACATAACGTTGCTCTTACCCTTAAATTCAACATGACTTGACTAACCCGATCTACAGCCGATCACAGTCACTGGGGGAGACTCTGCAGACCAAGACACTATGTCCAGAAGGAGTCCGTCCAGCTTCATAACTCACAGCTGATACTGGGACAGACCTTTGCATTTTTACCAATCACTTTCACAGGTGTTAACTGTCAACAGTCACGACCCCCCCAAGTGGGCTCCACGGGGCCCTCGGCAGCAACCCCTACCTTCCCGAGCTGTGTACTCGTTGTCCTCTATGATCCGCGCCAGGCCGAAGTCAGCAATCTTGCACACCAGGGACGCAGAAACCAAGATGTTGGCGGCTCGGAGGTCTCGATGGATGTAGTTCCTCTGCTCGATGAAGGCCATGCCTTCTGCAATCTCCACCCAAAACAGAGACACCCTTACCCTCAGATCTGGCTGGCCCAGCCCAAGGTGGGTCTCATCCAGAAGCAGAAGAGAAATGTCCAAGTGTGAGAAAGCTGGAAAATATGTGCGCCAGCTCCCCCCCTTTTTTTGTGGGAGGGTCCTGGGCTCAGGTTGGCATTTCTCTGTCTACCCAGCCAGGCTGGGGGGATCCTCAGGGCCTGGGCCAGTTTGGGGCTTCTCTAGAGTTCCAAGACTTCCCAAGAACACTTTGAGGAAAAAGTGTTATTTCTCCAAGGACCTACACACACACAAACCAGGATACTTCGACGGGCTTTCATCCCCAACCCCACTTCTGGGAACAACCTAGGCTCACATAACATTCTGCTGTATCTCTTATGCCTCCTTCACCCCCAAGCCTGGGTAGGGAAAATTCCTTTATTCATTCAACAAATATCTACTGAGTGTCTCATGGGTGCCAGACATATTGCTTGAACAGGTGGGGAGCCAGGAAAGTCCCTGCAGGTGGTAATAAGTACCATAAAGAAAGGATAAAGCAGGTAATAGGACACGAAGTGTAGAGGGCTGTTTTGGATTGGATGGTCAGGGAAGGCTGCTTTGATGAGGTGAAATTTTAGGAAAGATCTGAGTGATGATAAAAGTGTGTCAAATAAGAGCATTCCTGGCAGAAAGAACATCATGCGCAAAGGTCCGGAAGTAGGAGTGAGCTTGGGTATTCATAGAACAGGTGGCTGATCAGAAGTTGCCAGAGGGAAAGTGGGGGGAGTTGAGGTTGTTAGGGAGGCTGCTGATTGGGAAGAACCTTGCAGGTTAGGAGAGGCAGTTGGGTTGTATTCTAAGCATAAAGGGAAGAGAGAAGTCTTAGAGCAGGAGAATGACATGGTCTGATACATATTTTAATGTCATCATGGCTGCTGAGTGCATAATGGACTGTGTGGAGGATTCTTCTTTTTGTTTTTTTTTGAATTTTTGAATTTTATTTTATTTTATTTTTTATACAGCAGGTTCTTATTAGTTATCCATTTTATACATATTAACGTATATATGTCAATCCCAATCTTGTGTGGAGGATTCTTATTCACAGTGGGACCTTGGAAGCCTGACAGAAAGATGTGGGATTTTTCCTTAGAAACGTTTTCCACTTACAAGGGTTTGTGCACTGACCCTCAGAAACAGGCTTATGACTAACCCTCAGAAACTCAGAAAATAGCATTTATAGTTCATAAACTGGCCTTCAATGTCCTTGAGGCAGGCGTTATCACCATTTCTGTTGTACAGAGGAGGGACACATTTTCTAGATCACACCACCAGGGAGATTCTGACTCAAACCTGTCTGTGGATTTCCACTTCCCGTACCCCAAGCTGCCTCTAGTTACCCAGGACTCCAGTGCTCTGGAGAACTGCAGCTGGGTGCAATCTGGTGAGATTATTTGGGGAGGTGGGACTTTGGGCCAGACCAAACCGAGACACAAGCCTGTTCAAAGTCTGAGGCAAGTGGATGGTGCACTTGTGGAAAGTGGCCAGCAGGGAGCACCTGTGGCCATTGGAACTGAGGTCTGAGGCTCCAGGCTTTCCAACAAAGACGTGAGACTTTTTTTTTTTTTTTTAATTTTTAACTAGACTTTCTGATTTTGTTTGTGGTAAGGCAGAGTCTTGACCTGGGGGTGTGGAAAATTTATAAGGAGTTCCTCGACCAAACAGTTAACAACAGCTGTAACATTAACGGCGGACGTTGTAGCTTATTCGCTAATCATAAGATAATACTTAACAAACTTAAATAGCATTTACTCTCTGCTTTGGGGGAGGTACTATTGATATCAGCACTATTTCACAGGTGAGAAAACTGAATCCCAGAGAAATAATTAACTGGCCCAAGTGGAGACCAGGACTGGAAATCTGACAGCCGTGCTCAGGGTCTGTGTCCATTACTCTAGCTGAATGTTTGGCACAGAGCAGGCACTAATGCTGGTTGTTACCATTTCTCACTACCTAGGGACAGACTCTCAAGTTATGGATTTGCACATGAGCACATGAGCTCAGTGGGGCAGGTGGGACTAACCCCACTCAGGAGACAGCAGATGAGAATGCCTAGGTGACTCTGGGGTTGGACCAGCTCAATTTGAGCCCCACATCTCTGTGATCTCCAAGCAAACTACTTTAACCCTCTGTGCCTCAATTTTCTTCTCTGTAAAATGGGGACAATAGGACCTTCTTCCAAGGGGTCATGTGAGGATTAATACTCTAAGTCTACATCAGGGCTTAGAACAGAGTCTGGCATATAATTATTCACTTCAACAGTGGCTATAATGGTCCCTGTTGAGGAAAGTGGCCCTCAGAAAGGTTAAGTAATTTGCTCAAAGCTACACAGGCAGAGCTGGGGTCAATAGCAAAACTCTACGTGATTCCTAAGCCCATGTGTATATAGTGGTTCTTCTCAAGGGTTTGTCAACTGAACAAATAGTGGATAGGTTGACTGGGTTCAGGGTTGGTCTATGAATTGGGGGTTGATGAGGTGGTGAGATTTCATGCCCACCAAGTGGGCTGCCATGATGTCAGGCATTGTTACTGGGTTTGCTTCTCAGAGTATCAGGGAATCAAGAACCAGCTGGAAGGGCCTGTAGGGATATCCCAGCTCAGGGCTCTTCAAACTGAATCCAATTGATACCTCAAGGTCATCTTGGAGTTGGAGGGACAAAATAAAGGCCACCTGCTTCAATCAGAGCAGCTCTGTTTTGATCTATTTTAAAGTATTCAGCTGCTCTATAAGATTCATTTGACCAACTGAGTTATGGCTTAAAAAAAAAAAAAGAAAAAGCTTTCAAACTTGAAAACCACAGAGATGGTCCAATTCCCTCATTTGACAAATAGAGGGAGCAAGACCCAGGGCGGATCCGAGGCTCCACAGCCAGTTGGCGACAGGGCTGGGCAGCCTCCACTGACTGCGCCCACCTGCCTCTCTAGACTGGAAGTGAAGATCAGGCCACCAGGTTGACGCCTTCCTGTCCCTGGGCTCTGAGTGTACCTCTGCTCCTTGATGCACAAGGGCCTGGAACCTCTTTCCCTCCTGTGGCTTCTGTTTTCCTGTCTGTGCCATGAAGAGAGTGGTTCTTGCCCCAGTCCGTGAACCTCTACCCAGCAAGGTTTCTGCCAGTTTGATGGTTATAATTTAGCAACAGGCCAGACTATTGTTTCCCCGGGGCAGCGCCCACTGAAGGGAAAATGCCAGGTCTTGATTTCCATAGTCCTCTGGCATTCCAGGCTCTGAAAGGTAAAGTCTTTTATTATACCTCTGCCCACCCGCCCCAGGATTTGCATACTCAAATGAGCTCTGCCTTAGGCATCTCCAGAAGGCCCAGCCCTAGGCCCAGGTGCGCCTCTCCCTTAACACCTTCCAGGCTGCAAGCCACAGCCCCTTCATTTTTGCCAGGCCCAGGCTCCAACTGACCAGGCTGAGCTCTTGTTTTGCCCTTTGGGCTTTGGCACAGGCTGCTTCTTCTGCCTAGAATACCCTTCCCTCTCCTCTTCATCTGCCTAACTTCTACTCATCCTTCAGGGCTCAGCCTAGAGACCGCTTCCTCTGGGAAGCCTTCTCAGATTGTTCCTGGACTGGACTAAGTGCTCCAGCCGTGTACTCCCAGAGCAGACTTTTCCTCCCCTGTTTTCCTACAGATAGGAGAGAATGAGAGGCTAGAAGTAAAAAGCACTCAGGCTGGGGGTGAGAAGAGCTGTAGAAAGTGAAGGGAAGATGAGAAAGAAAATGGGGTTTTAAGAAGTGTTTCTGTGATTTATGGACATTATTAATTTTGCTGGATACTGCATTCTTTTGGTACTGAGCCAGGACCACTTGGGTCCTGGCTCTCTAAGAGATTCAGTTGTTTAGTAAGTGTAACCCTGGGAGGACAGCAATACTTTCCATTTTGTTCACTGCTGTATCCCCTAAAAGTAACATAGTAATTTAGGCAAGCTACTTCACCTCACTGGGCCTTAGTTTCCTCATCTGTACTTCACTGCATCTCTATGCCTCAATTTCCTGTTCTGTAAAATGGAGTGACAATTACGTATCTGTGGCCGGACTATTACATCAGTGGCTTCCAACCATGCCTCCTGGGACTCATGCTCTTGTGCAGTCCCTCCCACACTGACCGAGGGCTGGGCATGTGACTTGCTTTGGCCAAGGGGACATTAGTAAGCACGATGCAAGTGGAGCTTGCTCATTTACGGCTTGGTCCCTTAGAAGATTCCCTCTTGGAACCTCGCCGCCAGGATGTAAAGGAGCTCTGGTTGGCTTATTGAGTGACGTGGGGCCACTGGAGAGAGACTTGGAGGATGAGCCACCATCTCGGACATTCTAGCCCCAGGCAAGCTCTCAGCAGAATGCATCCACAAGAGGAACCTCAGTTTCACCACGCGGAGCAGAAAAACCACCCAGCCAACCCCAGTCAACCTCACAGAATCATGGGAAATAATACATTGTTGTTTCAAGCTACTAAGCTTTGGAGTGGTTGATTACAAAGGAATAGATAACAAAAATCTTACCCTAGCAGGTTGATGTGAGGACTACATGAGTTAGTACATAGAAGGCACATATAAAAAGCATACTTTAATCCTGAGGACTCAATAAATGTTAGCTATTATTATTGTTATTACTATAGTATGTGATCAATAAACATTTGTTGAAGAGATAATTGACTTCCTGTTCCCCTCCCCCAACTTCCCCATTAGACTCTCACCTGGGCTGAGAAGTCGATGAGTTTTGGCAATGGCTGCTTGCTGCCTTCTTCACTTTTCAGGAAGTCCAGCAGGCTGCCTGTGTCGGGGAGGGGGAAGCAGCATTTACTACTCTCAGGACTTTAGTGTGTGGTTAAGATCGTTCATAGTAATGGATTTAAATAAAAGTATTTACTGGGCTTCCCTGGTGGCGCAGTGGTTCAGAGTCTGCCTGCCGATGCAGGGGACACGGGTTCGAGCCCTGGTCTGGGAGGATCCCACATGCCGCGGAGCAACTGGGCCCGTGCGCCACGGCTACTGAGCCTGCGCATCTGGAGCCTGTGCTCCGCAACAAGAGAGGCCGCGATAGTGAGAGGCCCGCGCACCGCGATGAAAAGTGGCCCACGCTTGCCACAGCTAGAGAAAGCCCTCGCGCAGAAACGAAGACCCAACACAGCCATAAATAAATAAATAATTAATTAAAAAAATTAAAAAAAAAAATAGTATTTACTGCTCCTAGTGTTTGAGAAACAGAATTTGGGCGTTTGGAAAACGACTTTGTGATTGCCAGACTGGTTCCTTGACTGAGACAGCTTTCTGAGCCTGGATGACCGGGGGCATGGTTTTATAAGGCTGGCATAATTGTGTGTTTAGAAAATGATAAAAGCTTTGAGATTTTGAATCATTCTAAATGGAGGTCATGTGAGATGTTTCTGTATACAGAAAAATGGGCAGGGATTGAAAATGATTGGGAAATGGTGGCCTAAAAAAAAAAAATCCCTGAGACGTCCTGGATTGTGTGTAGGCAGGGTTGGGGCAGCCTGGAACGGATGCTTTGTCAACTCTTATGGTTGACAAAGGTCTTAATGCTTTGACTCTCTTTTCTGGAGCATTGGTCCAGCTAGGGAAGGTGGCTGATGGTGGGGGGGTGGGGGGTGGTTTAGGGAGTCACCCCAGGCTCTAGGGCTCACAGTGAACCCCTAGAAGCCTCTTCTCCTATCACCCAGAGGGATTCTGGCCCTACCCGCTCACCCAGGGGCCCATGTGCTCCCCTTCTCCTGGCATCCCCCTAACATGGTTTCACCCCCTTAAACAGGAGGGTGGGGTGGGTGGATATGAAGATGATCAGTGAGTTCGTGTCAGAAGAGCTCCTGGCCAGACTGGGGAAATCTTGAAGGCAAGAACCTTGACAGAGTCACCTTTGACTCTGCAATTGACCAGGAGGAGCCACAGCCTGCATCCCCAGCTCCCAGCATGTGGCACCTTTGGCCATGAACTCTGTGATGATGTAGATGGGCTCCTCCGTGACCACGGCATGCAGCTTCACCAGCTTGTCATGCTGCAGAGTTTTCATCACGTTGGCTTCTGCCAGGAACGCCTCCACAGACATGCTCCCTGGCTTCATCGTCTTCACGGCCACTTTGGTGTGCTTGTTGTAGGTGGCTGGAGTGGAACAGGGAGCAGGAAAGGTGGTCAGGACCCACTGCTCTTTCCCCACAGTTCTGGAAGACCCGGGTGCAGACCTGCCTCCTCCAGGACACCTTCCCTGCCCATCTCAGCCCTTAGAGAGAGAAGGGGAGACATGGGCTTTGGCCTCAGACAGATGTGGGTTGGAGGGCCGGTTTACCACTTCCTAGCTGTGTGCCCTTGGGCAAGTCACTTAACCTCTCTGAACTGTGGTTTCCTCATCTGCAAAGGCTCTTTCAGGGATTAAAGAATAACCTTAAAACATCACTCAGATTATGTCACTCACTCACACACCTACCTTTGTTTTGTCAGACATCCATACACATATTATCTTTGCTTAAAATGGTTTATTTAATCATAACACTGCTCTCAAAATAAATGCCAGTTTCATCATGGTCCACAAGGCCCTGCATGATCTGGCCTTGCCCACCTTGCCTCATCATCCACCAACAACCCCCTTGCCTTTTGTGCACCAATCAGCCTGTGTATCATTCAGTCCCTCAAGCGGCCAACTCCCCCTCCCACCACAGGGACTTTGCACATGCTGTTCCCTCACCTCACCCTACCCCTTCCCTGCTTCATCATGTTGATCTTGTAAATCTCATTGTTGCTTGTGTTTCCATGTTTGCCTCGGCTGCCAGGAAGCTCTAATCCAGAGTTGAGGTCTTCCTGTAGTAAGAGTCTAAGGCCTCATATAATATTTTTTGTTTTCCAACCTCATCAGCCCAATCTGTCTTACCTTCCTCTCCATACTTTCTCTGCCACATTCTCTTATTCAGTGCCTGGCACATAGTAGGCTCTCAATAAATATAGCTAAAATACGTGGATTTTAAACTTATTTTTTTCTGGCTGAATTGTTTGCATCTCTGTAAGTTGCCTTCCCTCCCATTTGGAACGTGGTGGAGTATAAACACAATGGGGGCACCAGGCACTGGGCCAGGCATCGTGTCTCACCCACAGTTCTGCAAAGCAGGCTTTGCTATTCTTAGGTTATTAGAGGCAGGACAGCAGGGGTGGAATATGACTTTTTGGTGCCCCACAATGCCCTAGCATGGCACTGGGCACGCGGCAGGTGCTCAGAACAGCTTGTTCATCAGCTGCCAACACTGAACTCACCTGGAAACCTCCAAGTTATACTTTCCCATTCTTTTTTTTTGCCACGCTGCATGGCATGTGGGATCTTAGTTCCCCAACCGGGGATCAAAACCCGTGCCCCCTGCATTGGAAGCACAGAGTCTTAACCACTGGACCACCAGGGAAGTCCTATATTCTTTCCCATTCTTAATTTTCATCATCCTAAGAGATGTTCTGGTTATCTCAACACCCAACTAGTAGACTGTCCCAGCTCCCTATGAGGGAGCAGATCCCTCATCTAGGGCTCCTGCTTCCCAGAAGAAAGTGTTTGACCCCAACAGGCCTGGTCTCAAAGGCAAATCAGTGTTTGCATGGCCGGACAATTTGGTTTGCTATCAGAGAGGAACTGAAGAATTGTTCCTTTATGGTTATTATTCAAATCTCCCCTCTGCCCTGGGTGGCATTCCCACTTTGCCTCAGGCTGTTCCTGAAAGCAAGGACCTCCCTCTTCCCTCCTTCCCCTCCCCACTCTGGCCCTGGGTCCTTACCCATCCAGACTTCCCCAAACTGCCCAGCTCCAAGTTTCTTCTCCAGCTTGAGGGACTCCCGGGGGATCTCCCAGGCATCTTTCTCCCAAGGCTTCTGGGGCTTAGAGGACATGCAGGGCACTGTCAGCTTCTGGCAGAGTCCGTCGCTCCCCTCTGGAACAGAGCCCCTGATCAGCTGAGGGCAGCCAGCTCCAGGCCAGCCACAGGCTTCCTCTCGGGGGCTGCCCCACCTGGTCCACTGCATCTGGCCCATGTTCCGAAGGGTCGCCCCCATCAGGGACATCCCCAAGAGAACAGAGCATGATGCGATGCCACCTCTGCCCTCCTGCTCAAAAGGCCTTCAGGAGAATCCAAAGCAACTATTTGTCTGGGGAGGAAACCTCAGCAGGCCTCAGAGGTTGCAGTGCACACTTGACTAGGATTCCTGGGAGACAGGCCCACCCACTTGGGCCCCCGGTTGGGAGGCAGCCCCAGTAGGACTTACTCTCTTTTTGTTGTTTGGCTGTGTCCCACTGCATGTGGGATCTTAGTTTCCTGATCAGGGATCGAACCTGCACCCCCTGCATTAAAAGCGCAGAGTCTTAACCACTGGATCGCCAGGGAACTCCCAGGACTCACTCTTGTAGTGGGCCACCAGCTCCTGCAGGCTGCTGAAGGTGCTCCGGGGGGAGATGTAGAAGCCCCCATTGTCCAGGGTCCGGATCTTATAATGTTTCACTGTGTCCCTGTGCTGGGGGTCGTAGTCTCGCACGGACAAAGAGTAGCTCCCTGCATGGGCCAGAGAGAAACCCCTCAGGAGTTGACTCTCAGAGGCCTGCCACCTTGTGTCAGCAACCTGACACTCTGTAAGGCCACTACTGGCACCGTCCTGGCACCTGCTCAGTGGAGTACAGGGTAGGAGTGGGCTGTGGAGTCAGGCTTCCTGGGTGCTTGTCAGGCTGCTCCATGTCCAGCTGCGAGACCTTGGACAAGTGACCATGTCACTTCTCTGTGCCTCAGTTTCCTCATCTGTAAAATGGGATTGGTCATACCTCCTCACCCCATTCCATTGCCTGATGGTTAAAAGAAGTAATGCTTAGAAGATGTGGCACATATATACAATGGAATATTACTCAGCCATAAAAAGAAACGAAATGGGGTTATTTGTAGTGAGATGGATGGAACTAGAGTCTATCATACAGAGTGAAGTAAGTCAGAAAGAGAAAAACAAATACAGTATGCTAACACATATATATGGAATCTAAGGAAAAAAAAAAAAAAAGGTCATGAAGAACCTAGTGGCAAGACGGGAAAAAAGACACAGACCTACTAGAGAATGAACTTGAGGATATGGGGAGGGGGAAGGGTAAGATGTGACAAAGAGAGAGAGTGGCATGGACATATATACACTACCAAACGTAAAATAGATAGCTAGTGGGAAGCAACCGCATAGCACAGAGATATCAGCTCTGTGCTTTGTGACCACCTAGAGGTGTGGGATAGGGAGGGCGGGAGGGAGGGAGATGCAAGAGGGAAGAGATATGGGAACATATGTATATGTATAACTGATTCACTTTGTTATAAAGCAGAAACTAACACACCATTGTAAAGCAATTTTACTCCAATAAAGATGTTAAAAAAAAAAACCTAATGCAGCCAAAAATAAATTAATTAATTAAAAAAAAAAAAGAAGTAATGCTTGTACTCAAGATGTAAACACTCATTAAGTGTTGGCCGTCATCATCTTCATTATTATCTCTTTTTCTTCCTATCATCTATCTATCTATCTATCAATCACAAAAGCCAAGGTACCACACCAGTTTGGTAGAAACGCTATTTAGAAACAAACAAGCAAAAAGATAAAACAAACATAAAAATATCCAGTTCAATTATTACAGTATAAACATTGAAATGTAAGTGTAAACATTAAATGCTGTGGCAGGCTGAGTAACAGCCCCCAAGATGTCCGTGTCCTAATCCCTGACACCTGTGCATATATTACCTTACATGGTAAAAGGGGTTTTGCAGATGTGATTGAGTTAAGGATCTGGAGATGGGGAAGCCATCCTGGATTATCCAGGTAGGCCCAGTGTAATCACAAGGGTCCTTATAAGAGGAAGTAAGAAGGTCAAAGTAGGATATATGAAGATGGAAAGTTGAGGCTGGAGAGATGTGAGAAAGAGGCTATGAGCCAAGGAATGATGGTGACCTCTAGAAGCTGAAAAAGGCAAAGAAACAGATTCTTTTGTGAAGCCTCCAGAAGGGACCAGTCCTGCGGAAACTTTCACTTGAGCCCAGTGAGACCAATTTCAGACTTCTGACCCCCAGAACTGTAACATCATAAATTTATCTTGCTTCAAGCCACTAAGCTTGTGGTAATTTGTTACAACAGCAATAGTAACCTAATACACATGGCATCACATAGACCAGAAACACACACGTCTTTCAGTCCATGGCCACGGTTCTGCCATTTGTGGGCTGAGTGTCCTTGGGCAAGTTATTAACCTCTCTGTCTCTCAGTTTTCTCTACCACAGTAGCACCATGTCATAGGATTTGGGGGAGGTTTAAACTGTTGCATGAATAACAGTTGACCATACATGCTAGCCACTAAGAACCTTGTCTGAATAAAAAAATGAATGAAAGAAAAAATGAATGAATAGGAATCATATTCATTATAATGAATTATAGTTATATGTATTATGATAAATTATATTATTCATTATAGTGAATGAATAACCCCACAAGGTAGAGGTTTTATATCACCACAATATTATAGATGAGGAGACTGAGGTCCAGGGAGGTGAAGTAACTCACCCAGAGTCACACAGCTTGTAAGTAGCAGAGCTGGGAGTCAAACCCAGGCAGCAGGCTCTGGGACCCCACTCTTAGCCACTCTGCCCAGTCAAGGTGAGGCTGGTTTGGCTGATGCTGAATGGGGAGGAGCAGAATCCAAGAAGCAGCAGGATAGGATTTGGGGCACTTGTGCTGCAAGTTTTATTAACTCGGCGAACCTGCCTATGACCCCATCTCTGAGGGCTGTGACAGTGGCCCAAGCTCACCTTCCTGCCCCGTAGGTCTGCCCCTGTGTGCAGGATGGCCCAGCGGGAGAAGAGAAGCCGAGGGCTGTGTACGGCTTTACCTTTTTGTCCGTTTCTTTTCCTCTGGGGGCTGAAAGGGGGCTTGTTGGGTGGGAGGAAATAAAGCCTAAATATTCACTGACCCAAAACACTGATTTTGAATGGTGTTCTAGCCACATTCAGGCTTCCCCAGTTCAGATACCTAGGGAGTGAATAGAAGGTCACACAGATGCCTTCGATTGATGGCCCCAAAACTGTTTGCCCAGGGTACTGTGAGGTCACACTTTATGCAATTTACTGATTTCTTTGAACCAAGCAGTCTTGAGTCTAAACACCATAGTAAAGGTCCACTCTGTGTGTGAAATCCGAAATCACGAGACTCCTACTTACATTCATTCCTTTGGGAAAACTGGCCTCAGTTGATGCCAGTTTGAGTTACGCACTGTTTTGGGGCACTGCTCTTGCCTCCTGTGCAATGACCCGGCACAAAGCCACCCTCACAGCACAGAAATTTCAGGAAGCAGGCCACCAACATCAAAACTTCCAAATATCTCAAAGGAGCTATTTTAAGCAGGGTCCCAGCGAAGGCTGGCTTGGGGGCTCCTCCTGTAGCCTGATCCCACCCATTTTCTTACGGAGAGAGGGAGGAATCAGGTTTAGGGACAAGATATATTTTGATGAATATTTGAAAGAATACAAGCAGGATGTTGTTTTTAGGGGCGGTCACTGCCTCCTATTTCCATCGGCCTAAGCCGCCAGTTCTGGGGGCTGAGAAGGCCCAAACTAGGCTTGAGCAAAGGGCAGGAGGAAGCTTGGAAGCCACAGTGGGCTGGGTGAGTTGTTCAGGCCCCCATCCCCCAGGGCATTCCCCGTGGGGTAGGGGAGGTGGGCAGGGACACAGGGCTGGGAGGGCCTGCATCACCTTTGGTGGTCTCGCTGTCCCGAATCATGAAGGAGCCCAGCACATTGCCAGGGGCCAGGAGTTGGCGCTCTGCATCCTTCCGGCTGATGCCCTTGAAGAACCACCTGGAGGGGAGGGGTGTGCAGCGTGTGAACCCGTGGCAGACAATCCTGGCCGGCTCTCAGCGCTCTTGCCCGGCACCAGGATTCTGAGGGCCTGGCTTCCTGCGGGATCAATTTTACTCAGATTCTTTTGGGGAAAACAACCATTCTTTTAATATTTTAACATTAAAACAGACATTTTACCAAACTGGTGAATCCAGTTTGCTGAGGCTGAAACTTAGGCAATTTGGGGAGCTTTCTTCAAGGAAAATAACACAGCGTTACAAATACAAAATGCTCGTGGTCATTCCAGCACCACCCAATGTGAGGGATAAGCTTATGAACAGAAAGATTGGGTGGAAAAATACAGCAGTCTTAACCAACTGTGGTCAAAAATCTTACTTTTGCAAATTTCACAAGAACATTTGACCATCTTTTCAGGGTCTTGGAGGCCCATGTGTGTGAGGGCTGGGCTTTGTTACTGCCACAGTTCAACCTCCTCTGTGGATACAGAGTGAATATAAAGTTGGCATGCATTTCTAAGCTAAAATGTGAGATTTCAAATGATTTTATACTTGGGACCATATCCTTGGACCTTTTCTTCATACTCCCTGGATGTTTGGGATCTTGGGTGGAAAAATTCAAGCAGCAGCAACCAAATCCATTCCCTGAGGAGTAGTTCATGTGCTGTGATGGAAAAACCCCAGACCAGAGGTCAGCTGGCCTTGACCCTGCCACAAATCTGCTGTGTGACTTTGAGCACATCGCTTTCCCTCTCTGGACTTCTGTTTCCTCTACTATCAACTGGGGAGACAGACAGCTGACATTCATCAAGTTCTTGTTATTCACCCAACAACGCTGTGGAATCATTGCCTTTATTATCCCCACTTCATAGATGAGGAAACTGAGGAACAGAGAAAGCAAGTAACTTGCCTGGCGTCATATAGCTAGGAAGTGGTGGGGGCAGGATTCAAAGCCAGGCAGTCTAACTCCAGAGCCCAAGGTCTTAGTCACCATTCTACATCTCCCACTTGCCTTCTTTGCTCTCATTTGGTAAAGTAATTAATGCCATGGTAAAATGTTCAAGCAATGTTAAAGGGTACAGAGTAAGAGCTATCTCCCTGGCAATTCAATCCCTAGGAAATTATCCCACCGATCTTGCACAGGGAGAAGTGACATATACACAAGGAGATTCACTGCAGCACAAGACTGGAAGCAGGTTAAGTGACCACTGGCAGGGGATAGTGGGGCATCTATGCGCCAGACGCTGCAGCTGTGAAAAGGAGGAATACTGTAGGTGCTGCACGGAAGAGCTGAACAAAAGGAGCAGAACAGTGTGTGTTCAATCTACTACTTGTGTAAAATGGAGGGAGAGATATGTATTTTCTTAATCAAGTATAAAGCATTTGGGAAGACATACAAGAAACTGGTTGCTTCTGGAAGGGAAGTAGCTGGGTGGGGATAGGGTGGGTGGGAGGAACACTTTTCACTCTTTATTCTATGTCCTTCTGCACCATTTGCATTTTGAAACATTAGAAAATATTGCCTATTTCAAGGCAGATGAGGAAATAAGATCTCATCCCACGCTGATTCCAGTGCCCCAGCTGCCCTCCCCAGAGGCAGCCTCTGTGAGCAGTTTCTTGATGCAGACACAAGAACCCAGGAGTGTAAGACTCACATAGGTATTTAGGTCAGTGGTTCTCAAGGTGGGTCCCTGGACCAACAGCATCCGTCTCACCCGAGAACTTGTTAGAAATGCAAATTATGAATCAGATAATCGGGGAGTGGGGGCCAGAAACCAGTGTTTTCACCAGCCGTCTAGGTGCTGCTGATGCACTCAAGTTCGAGAACCAGCCATTTAGGTTATCACCTAAATGATAACCCACCAGAGATGTCCTCTGCACCCAGCCTTTTCCGCTTAGCAATTATGTTGCCTTTAAGGAGTAATACCAGCCATGCCTCTTCCGAAGCTGCTGCGAGGTGAGGCGTGGTTCAGGGGTTCTGTAAGTGCTCAGAGCCCTGAGTGGGGAGAGCACACGGACGCCCCAGCAGAAAGCCGAGAAGGAGCGAGAAGCAGCCAAGACCCCCTGCAGCACGTAGGGGGTGTGCTGGGGGAGCTCCAGGACAGAAGGTCAGCAGTGGGAGTGGGGGCTTCCTTACGGCCACAGAGGGGAGATTTCAAAGGGCAAAGAGGTTTCATGAGCGCTAAGAAAGGGGTGACTTTAAGATGGGGAAAGCCCAAACATTTTCATTTTTAACAGACAAGTATCCCAAACCCTCAATACCATCTAGCCAGAGGGAGGAGGCAAAGGAGATAAAACCATGGGGACCGTCAGGTTTCAACTTTTTGACTGGCTGATTCTGAACTGGATCTATCGCCACCCTATAGTGTAGCCATCTTTTTACTTGTCAATCTCACCAGCCACACTGTGAACATCTCCAGGGAGGAAGCCTGCCCGAGTCACCCAGTATCCCTGGAATAGGGCTGGGGGTACAGTAGGTGCTCAACAAGTGTCTGTGGGATGATTGGGTGGACGGATGGATGGATGAAGTCTAACTGTCTATGTTTTCAGAGTCAAGGAGGACACAAAGAGCCTGCAGTCAAGAATGATGGGTTACGGGGATCTCCTTGAGAGTGGGGGATGTCTCATGGACTCTGCGGCCCCCGCCTGGCACAGGGCTCGGTGAGGCACAGGCACATGTGTGCTGATGAGTCACGCGAGGGGTGACCGGCCGGGTATGGGCTGGCTTGCCTCTCAGAGGATGCTGCTCGGCACAGCCGTATACTTCATCCAACAAATATTCACTGAGCACCTACTGCATGCCAGCCTGTGCCGAGGATGCGGCAGCAGACAGAAAAGGTCCCTGCCCTCACGTACTCTCGTTCTAGTGCGGGAGGCAGACAGTGAACCCGTGAACAACCAAGGAAACAAGATCATTTTTGCTAGTGAGAAGTGTCTAGAAGGGAGTAAAACAGGTTACCATGAGAGACAGAGAGTCTCAGAGGGGACCTGCTTGAGACTGGGAAGGCCTCTCTGAGACTGGAAAGATGAGAAGGAGCCAGCCAGGCAAAGAGCCCTAGGAAGAGTGTGCCAGGCAGGGCAGAGAGTGAGTGCAAAGGCCCTGGGGCCGGAGCAAGGCTGGCTCTGTTCATGCTTCCTTCTGGAGGGCAGGGAAATAGAATACTCACTCCTCTGTCTCCAGAGAGTTGACTCGGGCAACGTAGTTGCTTGGGATGTAGCCCTCTTTCCGGGTAGCCAGGGATCGTGCTCTCCACCACTCCCCAGATCTGAGGGACAGGAGGAAGCAAAGGGGTCAGAGGGCAGGAGGACCACTCCGGGTCCTCTTAGGCCCCCCATCCTTGGCCTGGAATGCCCCCAACCCCAGGAAGCTGGTAGCGTGAGGGGCAGGGCCACTACTGTCCCAGCCCCCAGCCTTCACCCCGTGATTAAGGTTAAATACCTTTACAACAATCCCCACTGTGTCTCTGAGGGTCCGCCCAGGGCTGGAATCAAGCCCTGTCCCTGCATTCAGAGTCCTAGGTCTTTGGCCTCACTCTTATTCCCTGGACTTGTGGCCTTGGCCTTATTAGCCATATGTAAGGTGGGGCCCTATGCCCATGGCAGACTCACAGTGGCTCGTTGGGGCTGAGAGCCAGAAGGAGTGGGCTCAGGAGTCTGACCAAGCATAACCACTCCCATCCTTGGGCCCCAGGACATACTAGACACTACATCCACTGATGGTGAAGATGGTAGGAGATTGGAGGTAGCAAGCTCAGAGATCCATGGATTTCTGAATGCAAAGTCACCTCAGCGGGGTCTGGTCCATAGGTAAGGCTGAAGCTTAATCATAGGAGCCCAAGGAAGGCTTCCCTGAGAAAGCACTTTCTACGGTCCATCCTTGCCTGGATGTGCCTTTAGCAAGTATGCAAGCCCCTTTACTGTGGCTGTAAGCCAGGTTAACAGCAAACTCTTCTTCCTTTATTACGATCAGGTTCTCATCAGTCATTTACACCCTAGTGTAATATAGTTTATCAGGTCCTTTACTGAAGCACAAGAGAGCATAACTGAGTATTGGAGATAGGTATGTCTTAGAGGCGAGTGGAATGGGAACTCACTCTTCCAGGACCACCATCTGGTCCCCCTTCTGGAAACTGAGGTCTTCATGGTGAATGGCCTCGTAATCATACAAGGCAACCACAGTGATCTCCTCAGAACCTGCTGGGAAGAGAGACATGTGGGATGGTGAGGCTTTATCTGAGCACACCCGCAGTCCTGGGTGTTTCTCACCCCAACACCTGGCACCCAGCCCTGGACCCCTTGATGTGTCTGTCTCGTGATATAAGTAAGCATCTTGCCATGCCGGGTGCGATTCTTGATTTTAAAGCTAACGGAGTTTTGTTCATGTTATGAAACAACATTATAGAAAAACAATAGCCTGTACTAAGTACTTTGGGGGAAATTTATGGGATTTTCAAGAGTGGTTTTGACTGTTTGGGATTTTTGCCTCAAGCTCTGACTGAGAACCTAACCTAATCCGCTACATAACACGACTCCACTACATGTGCTTGCCAGCTACTTACCCTCTGTGGACCCTGGTGGGTTGCCGTTGCTACTGTCAGGCCACTGTGGGGAAGAAATGGGAGAAGGGGATGAATCCAATAGTGTGTGTGTAGCCATGGAAGGTCTGTGTCAAAAAGGATATCCCAGGGCTTCCCTGGTGGCGCAGTGGTTGAGAGTCTGCCTGCCAATGCAGGGGACACGGGTTCGAGCCCCGGTCTGGGAAGATCCCACATGCCGCGGAGCAACTGGGCCCGTGTGCCACAACTACTGAGCCTGCGCGTCTGGAGCCTGTGCTCTGCAACAGGAGAGGCCGCGATAGTGAGAGGCCCGCGCACCGCAATGAAGAGTGGCTCCCGCTCGCCGCAGCTAGAGAAAGCCCTCACACAGAAACGAAGACCCAACACAGCCAAAAATAAATAATAAATAAATAATAAATAAATTAAAAAAAAAAAAAAAAGGATATCCCAGCCCCGTGAGTCCGTGAGTCATGGGAGGAGGCCCAGAGAGGGCTGGGAAGTGCCCAAGGTAACACAGCACATTAGGGGCACAGCCAGCACAAGGATGCAGGTCTCTTGGGCTGTAGCCTCTGCCTTCAGCCTTGGACGTACTGCGGGACGTACTTGTGTCTTCCCCTCGACATACAGTGAGAGGCTTGGTCCAGATCAGTGTTTTCCAAGCTATGTTTGAAGAAACCCTAGGTCTACCAACATGGCCCATGAATAAAGGCTCCACTATGTATGTGAAACAACCTAAGTGTCTGTACAAAGGGGAATTGGTGCCTACACTGTGGTGCTCTAAGCAGCCCTTATAAGACGGAGGCCGCTTCATTCCTGACACAACGAGACCTCAAAGATATATTGTTGAGTAAACAAAGCTAGTTCTTCAGAATGGTAAACATGATACATTGGTATAAAACACATACTCAAACATCCTAAACACTTTCTGTGGACACATACTGTACACATGTGAGTGTAAATTCATGGGAAAAGGTTTGCAAGGTTCCACGCCAAACTGACAACAGCTGATACCTCTGAGGCAGGGTGTGGTATTTCTAGGGAGGGGGGCATTGGTCAGCAGAGACTGTAGCTTTCACTGAAATCTGTGATTTTTATTTGCAAGGAGAATGAATTTGTGTGTTACACACATAAGTAAACATTAATTTAAAGAAATAGGTTTGGGAAACACTAAGAAGTATATTCTTTTTTGGGGAGATTCACGAAGCCCATTACAAAGATTTATAAAGGCTCTGAGTCCTACAGGGAAGGAGTGTTTGGCCCAGTGTTTTGCAAACTGATTTGACCTGGGAGCCCTTTCTCAGTTACTAACTGACTGCTGAACCAGTGCTCTGCATGAGGGGAACAATGAATGGTTGATAACAGTGTCCCTTAAACCTGATGCTCAGAGAGAACAGCCAAAAACTGGTGGGAGAAAATCCTCTGCTTCGCACTGCTGACAAGCCAGAAGGCCTCAGAGAACCTGAGAACCTGGAGCCCTGGCCACAAAAAGGGCCCAGGGCCATGCAGGCCAGGTGAGAAGCAGACCTGGGAGTGACTTAGGGTTTAGGATGTCAGCTCAGGATCTCGTGTAACCTTAGGCTGTATTAATAGATGTCAAGTGTCAGAAGGAGGGAGGTGAGTATTCCACTCTTCTCCCATTTCCATGTGTTTGGGGCAGGACTAAGGGGCAGGTATGTGATCCAGGAGTAAGGGTTATGGGGTAATATGCCTCCCTTCAATACAAGGAAGAACCTTCTAAGGGGCGCCAGGAAGGAGTGCACCCCTGCCTCTGCAGGCAGCGAGCAGAGGCTGTCCTTCCTGGACAGCCTCAGGTAAGGGGATGGACGAAAGGATCCCAGAGGAGAGAGAACCCAGCCTTGAGTTTAGGGAGACCCAGCTCTGCTGCTTCCCAGAGGTATGAGCCCAGGGAGCCATTTAACCTCTTTGAGCCTCAGTCAGCCTGGCTGTAAAGTAGCGTAACTCCAGCCTCAGTGTTTGGTGAGGATTAATGAACAGAAATACCTCACTCCAGTGCCCGGAACATAGTAGGTTTTCAAAGAACAGTAATGATTATTACAACTGTTATTGCTGCTCTTAGTACTGTTGTCCCTTTACTAGTACGATTATTGTCATCAACACTATTACTACTGCTACGGCTCTTCTGACTATCACAACTACCATTACTAGTGGGGCTACTTCTGTGGCAACTACTGCTCCCACGACCCCCACTATTGCCACCATGACTACTGTTCCTGACACTAGCATTTGGCTCTGTTACTCTTGCACCTACCCCTGGGACATTGGAACCTGCACTGCCCAAGTTTGAACCCTTACAACCAGGTGGTCTTCAGCAAGTTATTTAACCTCTCTGTGTCTCATCTGTAAAATGGGTATAATACAAATTGTGACCTACAAGAGCACTACTGTGAGGATTAAAGGTGTTAATAACAGCAATGCACTTAAGGTAGGGCTTGGTTCATCGTCAACTCTGTAGAAGTGTAAGAGAAGTAAGCAAATAACCTCTGCTAGTATTACCACTTCTCTCATTTACTCTTTCTGCTTTTGTTCCTACTGCTATTGCTGTTATATTCCCACTAGTATTGTTGTTACTGTTATTGCTACCATTGTTATTACAGTTATTGCCATGACGCTGATACTGTCATCATTCCTGTCATTACTTCAACTGCTGTTGTCACTAACCTGCTCACTCATTACTCTCAGTACTGCTTATGGTACTTCCTAGGTGTGAGGCCGGCCATGCCCCCTGGGACCTGGTCACCCAGGCTGATGGGCCAAGGCCTGGGCAGTGGGACAAGGAGCAGTGACATCCCTGCCCTGGGTGCTTGGTGCAGGTGTATCCTGGGGAGTCAGGGAGCTGCCAGCGACCGGTCAGCTCCATTTCACCCCAGACTCACCCTGCTCGCCCTTGGGAAAACAGGAAGCGGTGAGGGCAGTTTGGGGCAGCCCCCGGGCTGCCACCGGTCTCCCCTTTCTTCCCCCACTCACCCGCTTGCCCGAGGACGTGGGATCCGGCACATACAAAGGGTTGTGTGGGCTGGTGTTGGGCTCCGTTTTTGAGACCTTGCCTCCATCCCGGAGGAATTTGGACTTCATACACCCCATCCTGTGGTAGAGAGAAGGGAGATGAGCCCCACTTGCTCTGAGCCCCACACGGGGGAGTCTTTGATGCTGGGTTCTAGACCCTCTGTTCCCAGGCTGGCACCCCGTCACCTTCCCTGTCTCCCCTCCCCCTCTCTGCCCCCCTCACCCCACCCTGGCCACGTGGAGCTCACTCTGCCCTTGTCATCTCTGGGCTTCCCCACACCCCGTCTGGCCCGCACCCACGCAGAGCTGACAAGCTGTCGTAGTCATGCTACCAAGGACCCCTGCGATGGGGAGTTTATTCAGAGAATAAATCGTGATGATCATTGAAATTCAACAGATGGAGCCTCAGAGCAGAGTGGGGGGGGGTGGGAGCTGCCAGCTCTGGGGTCAGAAAGCCTGAGCTGACGCTTGGCCCCTCCCTCCCCGACTAGCAGCTCACTTACCACTCCCCCTGCTCCCCAGTCTCAGTTCCTCATCAGCGAAATGGGGATAATAATGCAACCTACTCGCCGGGTGTTGGGAGGATGAGCAAGCACGTGGGTGGGGAAATACTCAACACAGAGTCAGGCTCAGAGCAAATGGTAAAGTAAAACTATACTCTCATTATATAATGTGAACATTTTATATTAAATGATAAAGATCAGGTCACATAATGTGGCTCAAACAATCAAGGTCACCATATTCCTCATATCATTTTATAATTGCCTTCTAACAGCTTCCTTCCTTCTTCCCTCCCTCCCCCCCCCCACCTCTTTTTCTTTTTTTCTTCCTTCCCTTCTTTCTCTCATGGATTTATTTGGTCATTCAACCATTCATTTACTCAGCAAACATTTACTGAGCACTCTTCTAAACCATGATTAAGACAAGCAAGTTCATGCCCTTACGGAGCTCACTCTGGAGATGGATGGGAGACACAGACGATAAACAGGTAACAAATAAATAACAAGATAAATTCAGTTAGTGAAAAGTGTGAGGACGATAAAAGAGGATGTGATCGGGAACAACTATGCGGGGCCTCTTTACACAGGGCGGTTGGGGAAGGCCTCTCTCAGGAGGTGATATTGGACCTGGGGCCTGACTGACACAAAGGAGCCAGTTATGTAACACTCTTAGGGAACAGTGTTCCAGGCAGAGGGAACAGCAAGTGCAAAGGAATGTGCTTGAAGAGAATCAGGCACTGAAAGGAGGCACTGAAAGGAGGCCAGTGTGACTGGAGATCACAGGCAGGAGGGAGAGGATAGCATGTGACGAGGGTGCCCCAGCTTGTGAGGAGTTTGGATTTGACTCTAAGGATGATGGGAAACCATGGAAAGTTTCAAGCACAAGGATGACGGGGTTCAGTGTGTACTTTAAATAATCCCACTGGCTGCTCGGTGGAGTATGGACTTTAGTGAGCAGGGCAGGGAGCCCCATCCACTGCAGGGGTCCAGGCTTGAGAGGATGGTGGCCTGGCCCGGGGTGGTGGCTATTGAGGGGGTAAGAAGTGGACAGATTCGGGGGACATTTTGGAGGTAGAGCTGACAGACTTTGCTGGTGGATTAATCAAATTTAAAGACACTTAAAGAAAACACTTTTACCTGATCAGAGTCAAAACTTAATTGTTAAAGTGGCAGAAACTTTTTCTTTCTTTTCTCAAAATGTGCACATGTATTTGCTGAGAAGATAGGCTGTGAGCAGCCGCATGAGGAAGTAATTGTTTTCCTCATCTCTACACAATCACAATTTCTTCTAAAGAAGTTAGAACTCAGTTATATTTATCTTGTTAAAATAAACATGTGCTTGTGGCTTAAGAAATAACCCCAAATTCCTAGGTTTACGAGAGTTATTTTTTATTTAAAGATTCTTTTTATTTACAAGGATGTTTTTTGTCTGGCCTGGTGGGAACTGGGAACAGTTTACCACATCAAGACTTAAGTGGTTTTTGCTTCATTCGCCTTTTGTGAATAAAGTAAGGAACTAATCCAGACTCCTGGAGTGCTAGATCATTATTTTGAGAAATTACTGCAATTAATCAGTGCTTTATAATGTACTTGTATGCATTGAAAACAAAAACCAATACCTCTCTGACTTGCGATAAATATGGCTTACAGTTGTGGGAAATAAAACAGCATATTGTGTGGTTTTGTATGACATACAATTATATTACGTTTCGTATATTTTGATTAACTTAAGGGTGTTCTGGGAAGAGCATGGCTGTGTGAGGTAGAGCAGCTCCCTCCACCTCTCTGAGCACCTAGTTGGTATGCCTTACATCATCAATTTACATATTCAGCATGGCCACAGGGTCTTGAGGGATGGGTCTCCCAAGGCATGAACATGCATGATCCATGGATGGTGGGGTTCTACCTCCCGGGGTGGCTGCAATCACAGATGAGTTGAGAAGTAAAGGTGTCTGCCGCACAATGAGCGCGACAGAAATGTCAACCATGACCATTTCCGTTCACTAGCAGATGTGGCACTGCCCTGGAGCATAAAGCAAGCACTGTTTGCAAGTCCTTTGGCCTACAAGTTTAGAGATACCACAATACTCTAGAAGTTAACTTTTTAAAATAGGGAATTCCCATTAGTTCAATTTTTGCACAATAAAGTTTTTTTTTTTTAAAGTGATATACTGGCAGGAGTCAAATTTGCATAAAATGTGATTTCCCCCTGAGCCAAGAGAACCATTCTACTGCCTGGTCTGGAGCGGCCTCAGAAATGCTTATTTTCATGACCACTAGACCTAGCAATGTAACATGGCCACGTATATAATTAAGAATTTTCTACAGCCATATTTTTTCAAGGTAAAAAGAAACAAGGGAATTAATTTTAAGATGTATTTATTTTTCCCAATATGTCAAAATTATTAACATGTAATCAATATAAAATTATCATTGAGATACTTTATATATCTATATATTTTTTCATGCTGAGTCTTCACATCCCAGGGTGTGTTTTACACGTACAGCACATCTCAGCTAGGACTCGCCGTGTTTCACGTGCTCAAGAGCTGTCTGTGGCTCAAGCTACTGTACTCAGCAGTGCAGATACAGAACGTTCCATCTCTGCAGCACAGCAGAGGCTGGTCTTGTTCATGTCTGTGTCCCTCAGCGCTTAGCTCAGTGCCTCCCTGGCACACGGTAGGAGCATAATGCACGGTTAGTGAGTAAATGCATGCCCAGAGCCCACGCTTTATGTAGTCAGGCCAAAGTAAAAGCATCAGGACCTGGTTCCTGCTCCAGTTGGGATGGGAAGGCTGGACATACAGAACTACATTCCCAAGAAGCTGTTAGGGATTGGCAAGGACAGTCAGAGCCACGCAAAGACTGCTAAAATACTTACTGAGTGAGAAAAGCAAACTGCAAAACATATATAATATCAAGCCATTTTGTAAAATGAATATATATCCGGGTTCTGCCACTAACATGTGTATGTTAGTTTGTTCACAGGAATAACAACCTGTTTATAATAATTGAGCAGCAGGATAATGAGTTGGGCTTTGAAGAATGGGAAGGATTTCAATAAAGATTTGGGGAAACTCAAGAATGTTCCAAAGAAGCACTGACTTGCAAAAAGGATTTGAGGGAGCTTATAATATTAAACCATATACAGAGCACTGCAAGGTTCAAAAAGGGTTATGCTACACCATTTAGAAAGGAAAGATTATTGAACCAGAAGCCTAGGGTGCTACTGCTACTGCCATTGGGTACTAGATTTATCTCTGAGTTTCCTAGCAGCCAAGATAAAAATGGGAATTTGTACATTGTTAACATTAAATCCCAGGAAGCATGGCAATTTACTGAGAGAAACAAATATTTTTCGAGCACTAAATTCAAAAGAGAATTTATTATGCGGATCATCCTATAAATGTCACTGAAGAACACAATGAACAGTGATTTGGCAGCAAAGTCTGCTATATGTTGACAAGTAGTTCCCAAATAGATGACGCTGATGTTTGGGTGAGTTTGGAAACCATGGGATGGGGGTGGGGAGAGGGCGAGGGAAGAGGTTTATATATCCCAGGGCTTCTCTGCAGAGTGGGGACTGCACAGCTGCTTGAAGTGAGTTAGAAATGTAACAGAGTGCCTGGCTACTCAGAGTGTGGCCAGCATGAAGACCAGCAGCATCATCGTACTGGAGGTGTTAGAAATGCAATCTCGGGCCCCACCTCCCAAATCAGAATGTGCGTTTTAACAAGGCTCAGGTGATTCACGTGATCATTCTAATTGAGAACCGGGCATAGCGAACATTTTTTGCTCTTGCTTCCTCAGCATCCATCCCTCTTCTGATAACAGTGCCTGGATATTCCTTGGGCACCCAGCTTCTCCCACACAGTGGGGTTTCAGGGGGCTAACCCCACCCTTGCCTTCAGGGATTGACAACATGGTACAGGCTCAGCCCATTAGAGAACTCCATGTCCCCCGACAACCAATGGTGCTTGGTTCAGTTATAGGTATGTATGTGATCCTAGCCAAGGCAGAGTCTGCCCTGGGGTTTTGTCGGAAAAATTAGGGAAAAGGCACTCTCTTTCCATAAGCATTGATGTGGATGTGAATGTAGATGTAGGTATAGATGTGGATGTAGATGTGGATGTAGATGTAGATGTAGATGTGGATGTGGATGTGGATGTGGATGTAGATGTAGTTATAGATGTGGATGTAGCTATAGATGTGGATGTGGATGTAGGTGTAGATGTGGATGTAGCTATAGATGTGGATGTGGATGTAGGTGTAGATGTGGATGTAGCTATAGATGTGGATGTGGATGTAGGTGTAGATGTGGATGTGGATGTAGGTGTAGATATGGATGTGGATGCAGGTGTAGATGTGGATGTGGATGTAGGTGTAGATGTGGATGTAGCTGTGGATGTGGATGTAGATGTAGATGTAGGTATAGATGTGGGTGTAGGTGTAGATGTGGGTGTAGATGTAGATGTGGATGTGGATATGGATGTGGATGTAGATGTAGTTATAGATGTGGATGTAGCTATAGATGTGGATGTGGATGTAGGTGTAGATATGGATGTGGATGTGGGTGTAGATGTGGATGTGGATGTGGGTGTAGATATAGGTGTAGATGTGGATGTAGATGTAGATGTAGGTATAGATGTGGATGTAGCTATAGATGTAGATGTAGACGTGGATGTGGATGCAGGTATAGATGTGGGTATAGATGTAGATATGGATGTAGAAAACTGGAGCTCTTGGGAGCCATCCTGACATCATGAAGGGAGGGAGTGCCTTTGAGTGAAGCCATCACAAAGGACAGCAGAGCTGAGCAATGGAGACAATGTGATTCCTGAAGACATGTTTGAACACCTGGATCCAGCTATGCCTAAAACTTTTCAACCTCAGAATTTTTCTAATTCATGAGCAAGTAAATTCTCAATTTTGCCTAAGCCAGTTTCAGTTGGATTTCTGCCACTTGTACCCAAAGAGTCCTCACTGATTCTTGCATATTCCTGGGCCACAGTCTGGATTGAATGAACTAGAGTTTCTGGCGATGTAGGCCTGTAATCTGCATTTCTAACAATTCTTTAGGAGATTCTTATCACACTAAAATTTGAGACCAACCAATGTAGTGGAATGAAGGTCAAACCTGGGGTCTGAATACTTGGGTTTGGATCCCAGTTCTGCCACTGACTGGCTGTGTAACCTTGAGTAAGTCACTTCCCCTCTCTGAGCCTCATTTCCTTCCCTGTATAATAGAAGGCACTTGCTTCTTAAGCTTGTGGGACAGAGATGTGAAAGGCTTTTTAAAATTTCTGAAAACACATGTTTCTTGTCTAATCTGATTCGAAACCAGGCTCTGAGAGCAGAAGTGGCCTGCCTGGCCCCAGACTAACTTAGAACAGCCGATCCCTGGCTAAGACATTTCCTCAGGTCACTGCTGATCTCCTGGGACCTGAAACCAGCTCCTCGTCCCCTCCGCTTCTGCAGGTGCTGCATGGAAGGGAAATGAGAAAGTTCAGCTTGCTTGGCCTGGCTGCTTCCCGTGGTCACCGTGCTGGCTATGGAGGCCTCAGAGACTCCTCCTGAACTCTCAGAGCCAAGCCCAGGTCCTGCCTGTGCAGCCTGTGGAGCAGGCGGGAAATGGTTTTCTAGCAGCTTTTAGGCTCAAGCAGAGGCTTGTGAGGGCTGGGGGTGAGGAGCCCTGGAGTTTGGTCCCACCTCTGCCACAGACTCACTGTGTGACCTCAGGCAAGTCCCAGCCTCTCTCTGGGCCTCAGTTTCCCCAAATATGAAGTGAGATGTTGGGTGATAAGTTCTCTGAAGGGAACAGCTATAGTTCTTTCCTGTGTAGCATCTCCTCCTCCTTCTTCTGACAACAGCTCCCCAGTTTTCTTTGGGAACCACCCCTCCCCCATTCTCAACCCATGGATTGCGGTAAAGCTGACTTCAACCTCTGGTTGTAGGGGTGGGTCTGTGATCAAGTCTGGCCAATCAGACTTGCAGTAATAGAAGCAGAGATGGGCATACGACTCAATCCTGGCCTGTGAGAATCATCTGTTTGGCTGGAAAAGAGGCTTGCAATTGCAAAGCAGAGCCAAGAAATGAAGAAATACAGATTCTCCAGCCCTGCCTGAAGTTGATGTGCTCGTGGACTTTCCAGTAACCTCCTTCTTCTGTTTGAGCCAGTCTGAGTTGAACTTCTGCTCCCTTAAACCTCAAAGGGTCCTGCCCAGTGCAAAGGAAATTCTTACAAGGGATTGCAATTCATAATCAAGTGTTAATGGCTTACGGGAAAGACTGCCTTGATAGGAAGTTTTGATAGAAGAAAGTAAAGAGAGTACTAGACCCATTAGAGTAGGTGAGGGTGTGTGAAGTATGGACCCCATGAAGCTGACGGCACTGAAGCCATGCCTAGAAAGGGCCTGGCGTGTATTAGGCCCTCCATATATATTTGTGGAATGAATATATTGTGTTCAACCCTCTCTAGGCCTGACCATACTTGGCTGAAGTCAGCAGAACCAGAATTATGAACCCATCTGTCAGATGGGGAAACGGAGGCCCACGGCAAAGAGCATCCCCAGGTGGTCAGTGGCAAGTAGAGCAAGAACTCAGCTCTCCTGCCTCTCATCCTCCACTGGGTCAGCCTCAGAAGCTGCAGTGGGGAAAGGGGAGGGGGGAGGAGTAACACAAACAGGAAGCTTAGGAAGGCAGACCGCCAGAGGCCCAGGGCTCAAGACTGTCCAGTTAGAGGAAACTTCCCTTCTCGGAATAACTCAGCCATGGGGGTGGGGGAGAAAGCCTTCCACTATGAGGGACCAAGTCCCTGAAGAGTTTTCAGGAGTGCAGAGCCCTACAGCTCCCTCTTCTCGAGTTCCCTGACTGTCTTCTCAATGAACCAGCCAAACCTCCAAGTGACTGTTATCCATAATGGACATTTAGGGGTCGCCCCTGTCTCCCCATCTCTTCCCTTTTCTGACCCTCAGCTTCTTTCTGATCAAGAGCTCAAAACTTTGACTTTGCAAACAGGAAGGGACTGGAGAGACCTTTGTTTTACAGATGGGAGCAGCAGCCCCAGAGAGGGCGGGTGTCATGCCCTGGTTTACACAAAAGCAAGTGACAGAGCAACACACTGAAGAGGAACTCGGGCCTTTGGTCATTTGCCTCACTCGGCCAGAGGGTTGGCTCTGAGATGCATATGTTCCATCCACTTGTTCCAAACATGTAGTTAAGTTTTTAGCATGTTCAATGTTACCTCTGGGTCACCTGGTCAACTCCAGAACTCAAGGGCACTTGCGAGCCTCCTTAGAATAATACTATCTTTAAGGTAGGCAGGGGGCAGGGAAGTTTGGAAAACATAGGATGGGATTTGAAGCCAGAAAGAGCTGGGTTTGAATCCCCATTCTGCATCTTACAGATAAGTGAGCCTTTAAAAAATATAAGTCAAGTCATGTCGCTCCTCTGCTCAGAACCTCCTGGGGCTGCCATCTCACTTGGAGTAAAAGCCCAGCTCCCCTCCATGGCTGGTAAGGCTCCATGACCTGGGGTCCCCTCAACCTCACAGTCCTGTCTCCGCCAGCCCTCCCTTGATCTTTCCATTTCAGCCACACTAGCCTCTTGCTACTCTTCAACTCACCAACCATGTGTCCACCTCAGGACCATTGCACATGCTGCTTTCTGGAATGTTCGTCACCCAGAAAGCCTCTTTCTCTTCATGCAGATCTCACTTTCTCAGAGGGGTCTTCCCTCATCGCCCTGGCTAAGATAGGAACTCCGCCCCCAACTCCCATCACTTTCTGGCCCCTTCCCAGCTCTATTCTTCATGGCTTTAACCACCACCTAACGTAGCAGCCAAGAGGAGGGGCCTCTCAGATCTCCAACTACCAAGAGCAGAATTGACAAATGGCCCCAGCTGCTGTGCTTTGAAGAACATCCCTGTTGCCATGGGCTGCTCCCAGCCAGGGACTGAGTGTGGCGGGGATACTGAGGCAGGCCCGTGCCAGGGGGACCTCTGATGGGATACTTTGGCTAAGGGCTCTTTGACAGCCTTGCCAACCTTCCTTAGAACTTCCCTGCAATCTAAGACACTTCCACCTTCCCTTCCTTGCTTCTCTTCCTTCCTCCCTCCTTCCTTCATTTGGAGTCAGACGTGCCTGCTATCTGATGGCTCTCCTAGCCTCTCCTAGCTTCTCCCACAGGCATTCCCTCTAATCAATTTCTTGCACATTTAATCTCTGAGAGTCTGCTTCTCAAAGGACCTGAACTAACACACCTATTGTTACCTGTGGATGTATCATCTGTCCTCCCATAGAAAGTAAGATATATGAGGGTAATGATTGTTTGGTACATGGCTATATACTAGTGTGCAAAACTAGGACACAGTAGGTGCTCAATAAATTCTTGAGTAATTGAACGAAGCGCCCTTTAGCTGCCAGGGTGCCCTAGATTTCCCCATTTAAACAATAGTTACAAATGTGTGTTTAAACTGAGAAGGACTCTCCATGTTTGTTTATCTCTGCCTGGAGAGGAACAAAGTCTTTCCTCCATTGAAGCTGAGTGGTGGTGGCCCCCTTCAGAAAGGACATGGTGGCCAGTTCACCCCAGGGGCAACTTTTCACTTCAACCTCCCAACATGCTCCGAGGTCAGCTGCCCCCAAATCTGTCCTCAGCAAATGGAAACTTCAAAGCTAAAAAAACACATCCTCTGACCCTTTTACACTTATTTTTTTATAGTTGACAGAGCCTATTCTTTTCTGTTTTGGTGGGTATGTGTTTTTGTTTTTAAAATTACCTTTCATCACCTAGTAAAACAATACACCGTCCTTGTTAAAAATGAAAACAAGGACTTCCCTGGTGGTCCAGTGGTTAAGACTTCACACTTCCACTGCAGGGGACTCGGGTTTGATCCCTGGTCGGGGAACTGAGATCCTGCATGCCTTCGCGGGGTGGCCAAAAAATTTAAAAAAAGAAAAATTGAAAACAATACAGCTAAATCTAAGGCACCCTTGGAGTAAGGCTTGTAAGGTACCCTTTAGAGGCTCTCCACGGCCACCCCTCCCCCCTCCAGGTAGCCTCTGCACATGCGTTTGCATACATGTACTATATCAAAGAAGATGCTGTCGGCGCTCTGCCCCATAGCTCAGCCCTTCACCATTTCCGAACACTCGCTGGACGTCCAGCTGCTAGCACCTGCATCTCTTTGCCTAAGAGATTTCTCTGTGGCCCTTGGTGCCTGCTCTGCCCTTGAGCTTGGCAAGTGGAAGTGCTAGAGAATCACTATCCCTCGGGAGCAGCCCTCGACCAGTGGCTGACAGGAGCACGCGGATAAATACCCCAGTTCCTTTGCCTCTCAAGCGCGGTCATCAGCTCCCAGTGCTCCCAGTGGAAATGAGCTCCAGGTGCCCACAGTGGGACTGGCTTGATAACACACCTTGATTGGCTGCCTTCTCTCCTCTGTTTTGCTTCCCTGCTCTCCTACCAGGGTTTTCTGAGATCTGCTCCCAAATAAACTAAATAGTAAATGCATTTGAAATCTTTTCTATGGTCTGCTTCTGGGGCAACTCGATCTGAGACATATATACCCACAGAAAATATGGAGTATCATTTTTTTTGCGTGTTAACATCAAAGGAATACTGTTCTGCATGAATCATGAGGCAGTATTCTTCTTATTCCCATTTTTTAGATGAGGACATTGAGACTCAGAGAGTGAAGGAATTTGCCTGATGCATCACAACTTGTACGAGGCAATGTCAGCACTCGAACTCAGGTCTCCTGTGCTCTGTCTACTGTGCTTCATTTCTCTGGCAGAGTTGAGGGAGGATCTCCTATTCTCTTGGTTGCACCTAGGTCTCCTGGACCAAAGGATTTCATGGTGATGGTGGGAGCTCGGGCAGGTGCCATAGGGCAGGATTAGGAATGCAAGCCCCAGTGCAGTGCCATCCAGAGGGTGCAGCATGTGTGGCCACAGCCACTGCCAAGAACAGGGCACATTTTACCTTCAAGCAAGGGTTTCTTCTGTATCATTACCCATGCCTCTGAAAGTACACTAAAACTCCCAGTCCTGGGGTGGAGGAAACTTGAGAAATGGGATGGGGATCAAAGTGCTGTGAGGGTTTGCTTAGAAAGACAGAGGCTAAGAGAGACTGTACTACTAACTTTCTGTGTAACTTTGGGAAAGTTACTTACCCTCTCTGGGCCTGACATTTCTTTTCTATATAAAGGGAGATCTTGTCATGATTGGAGGGCTGGGCTTGAAAACTCAAATGGCTATAGGGGCCCACAGGGCCATCCACATGAGGAAGGTGGTCCGGGCAAGGGCGCTGCAAAGTGGACAGCTCAGGGGCAGTCTACAGGGCAGCCCCATTCAGCATCACCAACGCTGCCATGAGTCAATAGCAGGGGAGTACAGGAGACCAAGGTGCTAGACCCAGGACTGTCAGCTCTTCCAGTTTTTCAAGAGAAGACAGAAATCCAGATTTCTGTGAGCTCTCTTGACTTTAAATGTTAGCAACTAATTTAAAAAGAATCACTTTGTGGGGTCAATTGAAATACACCTACTTGCTGAAATACCTCCCAGGCAAGGGAGGGAGGGGCTGTTCAACGTCCCTCAATTCCGTATTTTTCAGAGGCCCTACTATGTGCCAGGTGCCAGGTGTTAGAGATACAGTAGTTTAGGAGACAGACATGTCTGTGCCCTCATGGGACTTAACTTCTAAAAGAGTTTAAAGTCCAAGCCCTGACCAGTCCTCTGAATGCAGACAACTTTCTCCTCACCCTCTGGGGTAAGGGGCCCCACAGAGCATCCTGGTTGGGGTGAGATTAAGATTCATGCTTCCCACGCCCATTAGGATGGCTCTAATAATAATTTTTTAAAAAGGGAAATAGCAAGTGTTGGCCACAATGTGGGGAAATTGGAACTCTTGTACATTGCTGATGGGAATGTAAAGTAGTGGAATACAGTTTGGTGATTCCTCAGAAGTTAAACATGGAATTACCATATGACCCAGAAATTCAACTCCTAAGTACATACCCAAGGGAATTGAAAACAGGTGCTCAAATATATGTACATGCATGCTCATAGCAGCACCATTCACAATAGTCAAAACGTGGAAACAACCTGAATTTCCATCTACAGATGAATGGATAAACAAATTGTAACGTATACATACAATGAAATACTATTCAGCCATAAAAGTAATTAAATGTGTCAGTATTTAACTGGATGAGCCTTGAAAACAAGAAGCCAGTCACAAAAGGTGTGGCTTTGTGTGATTCCATTTACATGAAATATCCAGAATAAATTAATCCAGCGATACATAAAAGCAGGTTGGTGGTTGTCAAGGGCTGAGAGGAGGGAGGAACAGAGTAACTGCTTAATGCGTACTGCGTTTCCTTCTAGGATGACGAAAATGTTTTGGAACTACACAGAGGTGCTGATTGCACAACACTGTGAATGTGCTAAATGCCACTGCATTGTTCACTTTAAAATGGTTAATTTTATAATGTTATGTGAAGTTCATCTAAAAATCGTTTTAAAAATTACAAACTACATAAAAGTGCTTTGCTAGGATGGTTAAACAAATTATGGTGCATCCAAACAGTGGAATATTATTCAGCCATTCAAAATTCGAGGATGTTTTAATGACATGGAAAAATGCTTCCAATGTAATACTAAGTAAACGAGTGGGATAAAAATTGTATATGCAGCATTTTACTAATTATGTTAAATAAAATGTGCACAAAAAAGACTATAAAAATAAGCTAAAATGTTTGTTATCCAAATTTTTTTAAAAAGATTCATGCTTCCAGGAATTCCCTGACGGTCCAGTGGTTAGGACTCAGCGCTTTCACTGCCGTGGCCGGGGTACAATCCCTGGTTGGAGAACTGAGATCCCACAAGCTGCGAAGTGTGGCCAAAAAACAAAAAACAAACAACAGCAAAAGACTCATGCTTCCACTGCTTCAGCATCTACTAAGTGTCAGTCATAGTGAACGAGATGAATGAAGATCTTTGCCCTCCTGCAGCAGAGAACAGGCGACAGTGGCCCTGGGTCTAGAAAGAGCTGGAAGGTCAGCAGAGCCAGATTCTTTCTTCTCTCTTCACTGCCCCAGACTCCCTGGGTGACCCTTTCACGCCTCAGTCCTCCTCATACGCAAAAGCTGCCCCTCGGGAGAGCCATCCAGCCTCTTGGTGTTTTCCCCTAGAAACACCTGTACATGCACCCAAGACCACACATCCAGGCTGGCCCCAGCAGTACTGTGTGTTGTCGTGAACTCCTGGAATAACCTGTATGTTCCTCACCAGGGGAATGAGAAGTAAGGCAGGATGGTCCCCTGCTGGGATCCTCCACTTAAAAGGAATAAACTAGAGCTCTGTTTCTTATCCTGGCTAGACCCCGACAACTTAATGATAAGAAGGCAGGGGAAAATGAAATTGCAGAAGAATCGCACAGTTAGATAGCATTTATGTAGATCCTTAAAACACGAAAAACGATTTTATGTATTGTTTATGTACCCATATATATGTAATAAATTTTTGAAAGGCACAGACAGGAAGCACTGTAATTCATGACCGAGATTGCCTCTGGGGAGGAAGAGAAACAGAACTGAGAGGGATCCAAGGTGGGGAGGCTTCCATTTTAACTGTTACTTTTAGTAATTTTATTTTTTTAAAAACTGAAGCAAACATGACAAAATGTGAACATTTGTTAATTCTGGGTGGTGGGTTCCCGGGATATTTAGTATATTATTCTCTTCACTTTTCTGTATTTTAACATCAGCCCCCCCCCCAAAAAAAAGGATAGTGAAAAGAAAGCAGTGAAGAGAACCAGTGTCTCTTGAGGGCTTTCTCTGTGATGGCCAAAGTGGTCCTCAAAGTGTGTCCCCTGAACAAGCAGCACCAGCATCACCTGGGAGTGCAAATTCTTGGGGTCCTGTGCCAGACTTACGGAGTCAGGAACTCTGGGGTCAAGACCCAGAAGGCTGTGTTTTAACAAGCCTTCCAGGTGATTCTGGTGTTCTGCTAAAATATGAGAACCACCGGGCTAGACTGTAATAGCTATGACAATAGTTAACCCGTATTAAGCAATTAGACCTGCCAGACAGTGCTCTGAGAGCGTTCCTTCAGTAACTCAATCTAATCTTCAAAACAACCCTATGAAGGAGCCATATTTGAATTATCCCCATCCTACAGTTGTGGAAATGGAGGCACAGAAAGGCTAAATCCGCTGCCCAAGGTCCAACAGACAGGTTGCTCCCAGAAACCCTTTACCTAACCACTACACTAAACTGTCACTTACATGACCTCTAACATACTCTAGCTCACTGCAGCCTTGGAAGAAAGACTTAATAGCCCTCTTTGACAGATAAGGAAATTGGAATTTAGGGAGGGAGAGTGACTTGTCCAAGGTCTCACAAGGAGGAAAGCGAGGGGCCACGCATCCTGTGGTCTGTCCAGGAGGTTTTGGGGTTTGACCTAGACCACCTGGGGATCAGGGCCCAGCTGGAAGGAGGAGGGAGCTCAGCGAGCGGACCCAGCTGCAGCCCTGCCTGGGTGTGACTTGCACCGTCACGCCTACGGCCAGCTGTCCCCTTCCCCACTATGGCTGCCAACCCGCCGTGACCGTGACGGTCACCCACCCCCACCAGGAACCGTAAGGGCCTTCCCCTCCCGGGCTCCGTGAAGCCCTTTTTTTTTTTTTTTTTCCTTTTGCAAAAGGGGAACCTGGACTGCCTAGAGAAGTGGCGGCTCAGGCACAAAGTCACCCTACAGCTTTCCCAGGCTCGCCGCCAGGCAATTCCGCTGTTCATCTGGGCACCCTCCCCCGCGGGTCGGCCCCCGCATCCCACCTCCTGTCCGCCGCTCCCACGACGGTCCCTCTCCCCGGCAACCCAGCTTACGCGGCTCACCACCCCGGGTTCCCTCCGCAGCCCGAAGACCCTCAGGCCGAGGGTCACGGGCCGCTGCCCCCGATCCCGTGTGCGCTGCACTCACCTGGGCGCCCGCTCCTCGTCCCGTGGGCAGCCCGGATCCTCGCAGCTTGAGCGCCCCCCCAGCTCGGCAGCCCCCGGCGTCCCGGGCGCTCGTGCCCTAGGGAAAATGGACTGACTTTCGAGAAGAGGCTGGGGCTGCGCTCCGAGGGGCTTCGGGGCCGCGCGTCTTATGGGGCCCCTCTCGTGCTGGACTGTCCGCGTCCCCTCCCACTTGCTTCGAGTCCCCGGCGGTGCGCCCGGGCTGGAACCAGGGACGCGGTGTCGCCCACAGGCCATCTGGGCTCCTTAGCCGCGCCCGGAGTGATGCTAACCCCGCCCCCAAGTGTCTTAAACCCGCCCCCGAAGATTCTAACCCCACCCCAGGGACTCTAATCTCTGTCCCCACCTCCTAAAATCCTAATCCCGCCGCCTAAGGATTTTTTTAAACACCGCCCATCCAAGGTTTCTAACTCTGCCCCCAAGAATCCTAACCTTGTCCCTGAGGGATAATAACCCCGCCCCCAAGAATTTTAACCGGTCCTTCAAAGGTCCTAACCCCCAAATAACCTAACACTTCCCCCAATGTATTCTAACGCTGCCTCCCATCGCCCTAATCCTGCCCTAAAGGATTCTAAACCCCACCCTTCCGAGAACCCCACACCTCATCTCCTCCTCCTGAGATCTTAATTCTGCCCCAAAGGATTTTGAATGTCACATCTTTTAACCTCGCCTACCGGAGATTTCTAATTCTGCCCCCTGGATTTTAATCCCGCCAACCGAAGGATCCTAACCCTTTTCTTGAAAAGATTCTAACCCAGCCCTCAGGATTTATGACCCTAATCCTAGGGATTCTAATCTCTCTCCTGAGAGATCCCAACCTGTTCCCATAGGGTTTTAATCCTCCCCCCAGGATTCTAATCCGGCCCATCCAAATATTCCATCCCTGCCTTCCAGGGTTTCTGATGGCACCTATCAAAGGGTCCTAAACCTGTTCGGGAGGATCCTAACCCCACCCGCGTCATTCTCACACGATTCTAAATCCACTCCTCCTCCCCCAAGCATTCCCCACCCTTCCAATCGCCACCTCCAAGCCCGGGCCCCTCCCCACACCGCGTCCCAAGCCTTCCCGGCCCTTCTGTGGTCTGCGGTTTCCGCTCCGCAGGCCCCTGGCGATTCAAACGCCAAGCCAAGTTCCTTGCCTGCAGGAACCAGCCTGGCTTACTCCTTGCAGGTTTCCTGGCAAGGAACTCAGAGGAGTTCGAAAATGGAGGGCGCGGCAAGTGGGGCTGGAGGGCACAGCTGGAGGCCGCAGATGAGTGAGATGTGCCCAGGGCCAGGCAAGGGCAGAGCACATTTCCTCCTGGAAAGAGAGGGACTGTCACCCTAAATTCTGCTGAACACACCTCCAAAATGTACGGGAATCCTACTGTGTCTCTGTAGTCCCACTGCTACCGGCCAGTTCAGGCCACCGTCATCTCTCCATTCATTCATTCAGCAGGACTGTGCTGGGCGCTGGGCTACACAGGGCTGGCTTCTTGGCCTCAGCACTATTGACATTTAGGTCCTGAAATTCTTTGTTGTGGGGTCTGTTTTGTGCATAGTAGAATGTTGAACAGCATTCCTGGATTTCATCCACTAGATGCCAGTAGCAACCCCCTTCCCCAGCTGTGACAGCCAAAATGTTTCCAGGCATGACCAAACGTCCTGGGAGGGGAGGGGGGCAGAGGAGGGGGACAGACCATGGATGAGAAAGATAATGACTCTCCTCTTATGTGTTTTGTTTATGTACTTAAATACATGTATGCACTTTTAAAATGTAGAAAATGGGGGACTTCCCTGGGGGTGCTTAAGTGATTAAGAATCTGCCTGCCAATGCAGGGGACACAGGTTCAATCCCTGGTCCGGGAAGGTCCAACATGCCGCGGATAAGCCCCGGCACCACAACTACTGAAGCCCGTGCACCACAGTGAGAAGCCTGCGCACCACAGAGAGAAGCCCGCGCACCGCAAACAAGAGTATCCTGCTCACCGCAACTAGAGATAGCCGGCGCGTAGCAACGAAGACCCAACGCAGCCAAAAAAAAAAAAAAGTGGATAATGGTTTTATATATATATATATATATATATATATATATATATATATATATATATATATATAAATTTATTTATTTTATTTTTGGCTGCGTTGGGTCTTCTTTGCTGCATATGGGCTTTCTCTAGTTGCAGCGAGAGGGGGCTACTTTTCACTGGGTGCGCGGGCTTCTCATTTCAGTGGCTTCTCTTGTTGCGGTGCCCGGGCTCTAGGCGCACAGGCTTCAGCAGTTGTGGCTCGCTGGCTGGAGAGCGCAGGCTCAGTAGTTGTGGCGCCCGGGCTTAGTTGCTCCGTGGCATGTGGGGTCTTCCCAGACCAGGGATAGAACCAGTGTCCCCTGCATTGGCAGGTGGATTCTTAACCACTGTGCCACCAGGGAAGCCCCTAGATAATGTTTTAATTGTGTGTTTGAGTTACTTGGATGGTACTTATTCAATTTTGTCCTTTTTTTTTCACTCCATCACTAGATACTATTAATATCTAGCCATGTTGCTGAAGGTCATTGTCTACATCCTCCATAGTCTTATTTATCCATTCCCCTAGTCATGGACACCCAGATTGCACACAACTTCACACTACCATAAACAATGCCACTGTGGACATCCTGATATGTGTCCCCTTATGAACCCATGTGAGAATTTTGTAAAGACTTGCTTTGCCAAGAATGACAGATTCTTGCAGAATGGCTGCTGCCTGGATTCCTCTCCTGCCATTTCCCCGTATCTTGTCCCTTGGTATCATCTGCTGGTCTTAATTTGAGTTCCCCAGAAGCAGACCCTAGACATGGATTCAAGTGAAAGTCAGTTATTTGGAAGATGCAGAAAACACTGGTAAGGGAGTGGGTGAATGAGACAGGCAAGGGAAGAAAGCCAATTAAGAGAGCATTATCAAGCAAGCTCCAATTGTGGGCTCCTGGAGCTCAATTCTGCTGGGAAGCGAACCCACTTCAGAGTTATCCCACCTGAGGCTTGAGGGAGCTGGGGTATTTATACACCAACGCCTGCCAGACATTGGATGAGGGCTTCTCCCAGGGGGATATTAATCCTCCAGCATTTCTGGTCTGCCCCATGCATGCTCCAGTCACCAGAGAGAGCCTCTAGGAAGAGAGATGCAGGTTCCAGGGACATTAGAGGGTCATTGTCAGCATCAGCTGCATCTTCTTCCACAGGTTTGCCATTCTGATGGCAAAGGACCACTGATAGCTGTAACATTCTCCTGCTAACAGCCAATTTCCCCAATTTTTTTGCTATTAAAGTAATGCTGCAATAAAAATTCTTGTATGTGTTCCCAAAGCCCCTATCAACTTTATTGCGGCATAATCTTATAAATAAAATGCACCATTTAAAATACTCAGCTTGATGAATTTTGGCAACTGTATACATCTGTGTAACCACCACACTAATCAAGATATAGAACATTTCTATCCCTCCAAAAAGTTCCCTTTTACCCTGTTGCACTCAACTTCTCCCACTCATTTCCTAAGGTAACAACTGATTGGATTTTTGTCATTATAGATTAGCTTTGTCTTTTCTGGGATTTTACATAAATGCAATCATACAGTATGTTTCTTCTTCATCTGTCTTTTTACTCACATATTGCTTTTAAGAGTTTCCATGTTGTTTCATATTCTAGTATTTTGTTCCTTTTCACTGCTGAGAAGTATTCCATAGTACCGATGTATCACTATTTGTTTATCCATTTACTTGTTGGTGGATATTTGGGTTCCTTTTGTTACAAGAATAAAGCTGTTATGAACATTCATGTACAAGTCTTTGTGTGGACATGTTTTCGTTTCTATTGGTTAAATACTTTGGACTAGAATTGCTGGGTCATATAGTAAGTGTATGTTTAACTTTATAATACAATGCTAAATTGGTTTTCAGAGTAATTATACCATTTTGCATTCCTACCAGTGATGTATGGTTTCCAGTTTTGTCACGTCCTGTCAATTTTGTATTGTCGTTCTTTGTAATTAAAAAAATATTTCCCATCTAACTCATATTAGCATCAAAGAACATTGATACAATTACAAGTTTTATCCTAAAGCACTGGCTTACTAGTATTTGGGGTGGCAAACATTTTGTCTACTCATGCATTCATTCATTCATTGTCATGGGGAGTATAGCTGGCCATAAGCAGTGGTGCTAAATACTGCATCTTTGGAGTCAGACTAGAGTTCAAACCCTGGCACTGCCATTTATCAACTGAGTGATCTTGCACATATCAAGTCACCTCTCTGAGCCTCAGTTTCCTTATCTGTCAAGTGGGAATCATAATAGTACTTACCTCGGTGAGTCATTGTGAGAGTCAACTAACATCTTATGTCTGAGGGTGATAAGGATTAAAAGGAAAATAAAGCAAAGCAAGGGGAGAGGTAGCAGCGGTGGGGGAGGGGTGATGGTGTGATTTGAGACAGAGAGGCAGGGAAGGCCTCTCTGAAGAGGGAGCATGTGAGCAGAGACCTGCTGAATTGGGGGAGTGAGTCATGGGATGGTCTGGGGGAAGTGTGTTCCAAGCAGAAGGAATAATAATGGCTAATGTCCTGAGGTGCAACTGCACTTGATGTGTTTAAGGAACACAAGGAGGCCAGTGTACCTGGAACAGAGTGGGCACAGGAGAGAATGATGGAGATGATGTTGGAGAAGTTGTGGGGCCAGACTGTGAGGCCATGAACCTCCTGGTACTGATATTAAACTTTAATTGACACGAGATGGGAGCCATTGGAGGGTTCTGAGCAGAGGAGTAAGCCACAACTGGCTTGTTTTTTAATGGGATCTCTCTGGCTGCTGGGTGGAGAATGGATTAGACGGGCCAGGGGAAGCAGGGGACACAGTGAGCAGGCTGAGGCAGTCCTCCAAAGGCAAGATGATGGTGGCATGCGCCGGGGTGGTGGCAAATGACAATTGTAGGAGCTCAGAGAAAGGATCAGAATGCTTGAAACTTTACGGGTATGCACAAGGTGAGTCATTGCAGCACCACTTTTACTAGGGAAGAACTGGAAATAACCTAGATGCCCATCATTTGGGGACTGGAAAAAAATGATAATACAGTAATGGAGTACCAAGCAGCTGTCAAAAGAATAATGATGTTTAAAAACTAATCATATTTCTATGCACTAGCAAAGAACAATCTGAAAATAAAGCTAAGAAAACAATTTCACTTACAATGTCAATGAAAAGAATAAAATACTGGGAATCAATTTAACAAAAGAAATGCAAGATACTTGGAAAACGAAGAAACATTTTTAAAAATATTTATTTATTTATTTGGCTATGCCCGATCTTAGTTACAGCACGCGGGATCTTTTTTCAGTTGTGGCATGCGAGATTTAGTTCCCTGACCAGGGATCGAACCTAGGTCCCCTGCATTGGGAGCACGGAGTCTTAATCACTGGACCACCAGGGAAGTCCCCGAAGAAACATTCTTGAAAGAAACTTAAGAAGACCTAAGTAAAGTCATCTCAGGGGATGGAAAAGACATCCCTCTGTGGACTGGAAGACAATATTGTTAAGATGATGATACTCCCCAAAGTGATCAACCAAATCCCTATCAAAACCCCAGATGTCTTTTTTTTTAAATAAAAAATAAAAATAGACAAGTTCATCCTGAAATTTGTATGGGAATGCAAGGAACTCAGAGCAGCCAAAACAAACTTGAAAAAGTAAACATTGGAGGACTCACTCTTTCCAGTTTGAAAACTTACTACAGTAATCAAGATAGTAATCAGTGGAAGAGAATTGAGAGTCCAGAAGTAAACCCTCACATTCACGGCCAACTGATTTTCAACAAGGGTGCCAAGACAATTCAATGGGGGGAAAGAATAGTCTTTTCAACAGATGGTGTTGGAACTGGATGTCCCCATGCAAAATAAGGAAGTTGAACCCTACCTCACACCATCCACAAAAATTAGCTCGAAATGGATCATAGACCTAAATATATGAGCCCAAAACATAAAACTCTTAGAAGTAAATCTATATGAACTTGGGTTAGGCAAAGCCATCTTAGATGTGACGTAAGTGACAAAAGAAAAAACAGAGAAACTGGACTTCATCAAAACTAAAAACTTGTGCTACAAATGATACAATCAAGAAAATGAGGGACTTCCCTGGTGGTCCAGTGGTTAAGACTCCGCACTCCCAATGCAGGGGGCCTGTGTTAGATCCCTAGTCAGGGAACTAAGAATCCGCATGCTGCATGGTGTGGCCTAAAAAAAAAAAAAAAAGAAAAAGAAAAAGAAAAAGAAAAGACAACCCACAGAGTGGGAGAAAATATTTGCAAATCATACATCTGATAAGGTACTGGTATCCTACATATTTAAATAACACTTACAACTCAATAATAAAAAGACAATATAATTGAAAAGTGGGCAAAAGATCTGAATAGATATTTCTCCGAAGAAGCTATACAAATAGCTAATAAGCACATAAAAAGATGCTTACTATCATTAGTCATTAGGGAAATACAAATTAAGCCCAATGAGATGCCACTTCACATCCATTAGAATGGCTAATAACAAAAAAGACAGATAATAGCAAGTGTTGATGAGACTCTGAAGAAATTAGAACCTTCATATATTGTGGTGGGAATGTAAAATGGTGCAGCCCCTTTGGAAGACGGTGTGGCAGTTCCTCAAAACGTTAAACATGGAGTTACCATATGACCCAGCAATCCCACTCCTAGGTGTCTGCCCAAGAGAATTGAAAATATGTCTACACAAACATTTGTATGTGAAATTTTCATAGCAACATTATTCATAATAGCCAACAAGTGGAACAACTCTGATGTCCATTAATGGATAAATAAAATGTGCTATATCCATTCAATGGAATATTATTTGGCAATAAAACAGTATGAAGTACTGATACATGCTACAACATGGGTGAACTTTGAAAACTTGTTAAATGAAAGAAGCCGGTCACAAAAGATCACATATTGTATAATTCCATTTACATGAAATGTCCAGAATAGGCAAATCTACAGAAACAGAAAGTAGATTAGTGGTTGTCTAGGGCTGGGGGTTGGGGAGAAATAAGGGGTGACTGCTAGTGGGTACGGGGTTTTTGTGGGGGGGGGGGTAATGAAAATGCCCTAAAATTGATTGTAGTAATGGCTGCACAACTCTGTGAACATACTAAAAGTTACTAGAGTGTACATTTAAATGGATGAATAAGTGAATTATAATTCAATAAAAAAATTTTTTAAATGAAGAAAGTCATTATGTACTAATAGGGAACATGTGGGTAAGGGGAGGGGGGAGCAAGGTGCACAACAGTTTCTATTGTATTTTACTATTTGTGTAGAACAGGAGAACAAGGATACAGGAATTTACCAGCACATGCCTGGGCAGAGTCAGGAAGGGCACACATAGGAAACAGCCCCAGAGGTTTCTTCCAGAGAAGGGAATTGTGTAGCTGGGTGACAGAGGAGGGAGGGAGACTTATTGGTCCTAGTATACCCTTTGTACTCTTGAATTTTGAACGACCTGAATATATTAACTATTTAAAAATAAAGTCATTTAAAAAAATCAGAGACTTCATGGGCAAGATAGAATTGGGGCTGGGTAGGATTTTTAGAGGATGAAGAGTCCAAAAAGGTTCTGGGTGTGCACTTGACATTGGGGCCAGGGGTGTAGGAATGATGGAAGCAAAGGCATTGAGACTGGACTGACTGCCTCTCACTATCTGTGACTTTGGGCAAGTTACTCAACTCCTCTCTGCCCCTGCTTCCTCATCTGCAAAGTAGAATGGTAAGAGTGCTTACCTCACCAGGTCATTGAATCATTGCATATCAAGCTCATTACTGTGCCCTCACTTATATCATCTCATTTAATCTCTTTGAAATGGGGATGATTATAAGTGGATGGCTCAGAGAGGTAAAGACACTTGCCCAAGGTCACACAGCCAGCAACAAATTCGAATCCAGGTCTGTGAGTCTCCAGTGTGCCTCCAAAGGCTGTGCTTGTAAGGACTACACAAACCTAGTAAGTGTGCCCGGGAGATTAAGGAGTAGAGAGAGAGAGGTGCTGATGGGAGGACATGACGCAGGGCTCAGTCCCGGAGGGAGGGCAGGAGCTAGGGAACAATGCAGGCTTCACTTTACAGGGGGTCAGAGGTTAGCTCCTTCAAAAGTATATTTTCCTATTTCCAGGAGCATTTGCATTTTATTTCAAATTCTTTGGGAACTGCTGATTGCTCTACATTCAAAACAGGATGGGGGATGGGGAAGAGAGCCACAAATGATTATTTCAAGGCCCAGATATTTCCCCTTTTATTTGCAAAGTAGCCAGTGTACACCCTCTCAGGCAGGAGGTCATTGCTGCTCTCATTTTCCAAGAGAGGCAAACAAAAACCTGAGAAGACTAGTCCTTGAGAACCTCATAACAGCCCCCAGCAGGTTCTTGACCACTCTTAAAAAACTCCTCCATCTTCCATCATCTCTAGCCCCCCATGCCCACCTCCACCCCTGCCCTGGCTTATTTTTCTCCGGAGGACTTGTCACCACCAGGCACTTTAATACATACTTATATGTTAACCTGTTTGTTGTCTATCTCTTCTACTTTTTTTTTTTTTTGCAAGTTCCACGCAGATACTATTCATGTGCATGTTTTTACAGATGGAGAAACTGAATGAATGAAGGACACTGAATGAATGAAAGGAACTGAATGAAGGAAGGAACCGAATGAATGAAGGTCTAGTGAATAACAGTGCCGGGATCCAAACCCTTCATTTGATTAATTCTATAAGTATTTATTAAGGGTTTACTATGTGTAGTTCCCAGACTTTTCTCTACACATTTACATACATATACAGGTAAATACAAAACCATGTTATTTTTAAAAAATGAATGTACTCTCTGTACTGTTGTACAAGCATGTCTTGGGGCTCTCTCCGTGTTAATTCACCACTGAATGTGAGCGAGGCTGGGGCCCAGGGACTTTAATCTCTCAGAATGCTGCCAGGAGCTGGGAGGACAAAAATGGACAAGATAGTCTTGGCCCTCAAGCAACGTCCAATTCAATTAGGGAGACAAAAACTTAGACCAATAACTTAGATACAGAGGTGGAAAATTCTGTGGTAGAGAGGCACATGATATTGTAGAACCAAGTAGGAGGGACATTGGCCCAGCCTGGGGTGCATCAAGGAGGACTTCTTGAAGGAGGTGATCCATTGAGGCTTAAAGGATGATAGTGGAAGGTCATGGCAAAGGATTTTCCGGACAGAAGGTACAGCCTGACAAAGACTTGAGGGAGGAAAGCCTGGCCTGTTTGAGGAACCACAAACCTTCTGTTTTGTTGGTGCCTGAAGCCCGATGCAAGAGGAGGCAGACCATGAGGCTGGAGATGGCAGCAACAGCAGCGGATAAGGAGCTGGGACTTTCTCATGAGGGTGACCAGGGAAACTGGGCTATGCGTGTCTTGGAAGCTTACCTACCCCAGGTACCATCCTAGAGGCAGCCGACCTCTTGCTCAGGGGTGTGCCAGGGCTGAACCGGGATGGGGATGGTGGGGGGTGTCAATGAAGTTGTTTTTCTGCCCCCAGCTGCGTGGCCACCTCCAGCTGATGGGTCCCCCTGGGGCGGGGGGTACGGGACTGTTCGGTTTCACAACCCCCCTCCCTTCCCCCAGGGTCTCCGGAGGCCAAGAAAAGAGGAAGCGCTACGCGGACTTCCTCCTGGGTCCGGGTGCTTGAGAGCCCAGGCGGGTCCTTCGGAAGGGCGGGGGGAGGGGCGGGGCACAGAAGGGCCTCCCCGCCCACACGCTTTCAGCAGAATAAAAAGGCCTGGCCTAGCCCCGCCCCCTGTCCTCGGTGGCCGAGGTCCTGCAGGGTGGGCCCAGGCCTGGAGCTGGGAGAGCGAGTTCGCATCCCAGCAGTCCTAACACACTGTCTCTTCCTCTACAGAACCGCCTCTCTGAGACTCACATCTTGAATGAGAGGGCACGTCCTATCCAGCAATTTAAAACTGAGGCGATGTGTATGAATTAATATGGAGAGAGCCCCAAGATACGCTTTCAGAATAGTATAGAGTACATTCATTAAAAAACAAACAAACAAACAAAAACCCCAACAAACCAATCATGGTTTTGTATTTACCTATATACGTATGTAAATGTGTAGAGAAAGGTCTGAAAACTACACGGCCGATAAGAACAGAGATTGTCACTGAAAGAAGAAAGGAACATTGGGATCAGGGAGAAAGAGATGAACTTTCTTCTATTTTTTTAAACTAGAGAGTATTTGTTTTTATTTGTGTAATTAAAATGATAATAATAAATGAAAAGATTGGAATATATGGTTATGGAGGGTCTTTTTCCCCAAACGTTTTGTTATGAAATTTCCCAAACATACAGCAAAATTGAAAGACTTTTACAACAAAACCCCTATACTCACCACCTTCATTCTACCATTAACATTCTACTTGCTTCATCACATGTCTGGCCATCTAGCTGTACATCAATTCATCTTTGAAATGTATTTCAAAGTAAATTACTTTGGGGGCTTCCCTGGTGGCACAGTGGTTAAGAATCCGCCTGCCAACGCAGGGAACACGGGTTCGAGCCCTGGTCCAGGAAGATCCCACATGCCGTGGAGCAACTAAGCCCATGCACTGTAATTACTGAGCTTGCGCTCTAGAGCCCGCGAGCCACAACGACTGAGCCCACGTGCCACAACTACTGAAGCCCGGGGGCCTAGAGCCTGAGCTCCGCAACAAGAGAAGCCACCACAATGAGAAGCCCATGCACTGGGACAAAGAGTAGCCCCCGCTCGACATAACTAGAGAAAGCCTGCACGCAGCAACGAAGATCCAACACAACCAAAAATAAAAAAATAAAAATAAATTTAAAAAAAAAAGGTAAATTACTTTGGCATACATATTAGTTCAATGTTTGCTTACAAAATTTAATGTAAAATTTACATACAACAAAGTGAATAAGATTAAGTGTTCATTTGCTGAATTTTTGCAAATGGATATACATCCATGTAACTTCAACCCTGTTAAAATAGATTGCCATCAATCCTGAAAGTTTCCCTTTGTCCTACAGTATATTTTAATTGCCAACATTCTATGAGTCAGCATTCCACACAGGGCGAGGTATATAGTAAGTGCTCAATAAATGTTTGTTGAAGGACGAATGTGCACATGGCCTGCTCCCCTGAGGGCAGGACGATGTCTTTTTCTTTTGCATTTCCCACAGAACTGATACACAGTAAATGCTTAATAAAGACTAACTGATTGTATTAGTTATTCGTTGCTGTGTAACAAATTATCCCTAAATTTAGCAGTTTAAAGCATTATAAGCAGTTATTATCTCACCCAGTTTCTGTGGGTCAGGAATCTGGGAGCAGCTTAGCTTAGTGGTTCTGGCTTGGGGTCTCTCATGAAGCAGGCAAGGTCAGCCTGATCTGCAGTCTTCTGAAGGATAGACTGGAGCTGAGGATCCATTTCCAGGATGACTCACTCATATGACTGTTGGCAGGAGGCCCAGGTCCTCATTACATGAACCTCTCCATAAGCCTGGCTGAGAGTGCTTATGTGGCTGGCTTCCCCCAGAGCGAGTGATCTGGGAGAGCAAGGTGACACATCACACTGGGTACACAGGGCATCTCTAGTCAGTGTGGGAGTGGTCCACACAAGAGCAAGAATGCCAGGAGGTGAGACTACTTGAGGACTTCTTGGAGAAGAAAGCCATTATGAACATGGATTCAGATTTTCTGAGCACTTGCTTTGTGCTGGATGCTGTGTTGGGCTCCTGGAGGGAATGTAAGGATGAGTCACAACCAGTTCTCCCCCTTCCCCTCACAAGATCAAGATCTCTTTGTGTGTGTGTGTGTTGGAGGTGGAGATGGGGAGGTCAGACAGACATGGAAACAGATGACAGTGTTGTAGAGTATGATAAATCTCACAATAGTGGTTTTTAAAATTGCTTTTCTGTAATTCATGTTCATGACACAACATTTGAGATAACATCATGAAAAGAGAGTTTCCTTTCCTCCATATTTTACAGCGGTACATTCCTCTAGCTCAGAGGCAACAACTATAACCTGTTTTGTATATGCTTCCAGAACTGTGTGTTCCATGCATAGAGACAAAGACATTTACTGCCCTCTTTAAACAAAAAGCACCATCCATAGTTCATTATTCTGCACCTTGTTTTTCTTTTTTCCACTCACTCTATCTTGGAAACAATTCCATATCAGTACGCAGAGAGCTACTTCATTCTTACTTATGGCTGCATGGTATTCTATTGTCTGCCTGAGTCCCGATTTATTTAACCAGTCCTTTTTATCACCGAACGTCTGGTTTCTCCCTTTCTTTCTTTCTTTCTTTCGGCCGTGACACGCAGCATGCAGGATGCAGGGATCTTAGTTCCCCGACCAGGGATGGAAACTGTGTCCCCTGCATTGGGAGCTCAGAGTCTTAACCATTGAACCACTGGGGAAGTCCCAACATTTGGTTTATTTCTAACCTCTTGTTCTTAGAAGCAAAGCTGCAACGATTTTCCTTGCATAGCCATCGTTTCCATTTTGTGCCTATGAATGCAGGAGAAATTCCTGGAATTGAAATTGTTGCATCAAAGGGTGTGTGCATTTAAAACATTGGTAGATATTGCTAAATAGGTTTTTAAAAAAAAATTTAGTTGCCCCAGATCTTAGTTGCAGCTTGCCAGCTCCTTAGTTGCGGCATGTGAACTCTTAGTTGCAGCATGCACATGGAATCTAGTTCCCTGACCAGGGGTCGAAGCCGGGCCCCCTGCATTGGGAGCGTGGAGTCTCAACCACTGCACCACCAGGGAAGTCCCCCGCTAAGTAGGCTTTATGCCAACTTGCCCTCCCACTTAAAACATGTGAGTGCCTGTTTCTTCACACTACACACACGGTAAGTTATCAAACTTTCCGAACTTTGCCAATCTAGTAATTGAAAAATGGTTTCTCAATGTAGTTTTAATTTGCATTTTTCTTATTAGAGTGAGGCTGAACACCTTGTCACATGTCTCAGAACCAATTGTATTTTCTTTTCTGTGAACTGAATAAATAATTTGCCTATTTTTCTGCTGGGCTGTGGGTCCTTATTATTTATTTGAACGTTCTCTTTACACATCAAAGGCAATGTCTGCATGATAAGCTTCAAAAATAATTTTTTGGAAAAAGTTGCTTTTAGACAGAGATGAGAAGTTTCTACAGGTCACGTCATTTTCTGTGCATCACTGCAGGGCTGCCTAAGGGCTAAGGGGGCAGCCGTGCCATGTAGAGTTCTAGAAGGTGATGCTAGGATCTGGCGCTGGGGTTGGGGGAGGAGGGGTGAGCAAGGAGGCAGTTGTTAGCTCTCACACTAGATGGAAAGGGCTGTCTCAGAAGACAGCAAGCTCCCCAGGGCAGGAAGTGGGCAAGACAGGCTGGCCTGGCTCTAAGGCCTTTTGCCCTTCATCTGGAATGTCTGCGGATAGACAAGTCAGAAAGGGGAAGACACACAAATAGGGCTGTCAATTTCTGATCATTTGGGCCTTGAGTGGGTGGTTACTGCATCTGGAATATTACTTGTTTATTTATTTATTTAGTTTTTTAATAAAAAAATTTTTTGGCCTCGCGGCTTGTGGGATCTTAGTTCCCGGATCAGGGATCGAACCCAGGCTCTTGGCAGTGAAAGTGCAGAGTCCTAACCAATGGACCACCAGGGAATTCCCATGTAACATTATTTAATAGTAATATAAACTCCTTAGAATGTAAGCTCCATGAGGCCAGCGTTCAAGCGCTAAATAAATAGCTGTGAAATGAAGAATGAATGAATGAATCTAATCAAAGGATGTGAGAGGTTGCTGTTTCTGAGCCAGAAGGGAGCCCTCTTCCCCTCCCTCCCTCTTTGAAACTGCCCTCTCCTCTTCCTTCCTCTTACCGCATCTGAGTCAGGTCTTAGCATCTCTCCTCTGGTCCTTGTCCCCGCACCCCCCGAGTCCCCCAGTGCCCAGGCTTCTCTTGACTCCCCTCCAAGCAGCTAGATTCACTTCAAGAAAATGCAAGCCCATTAGCTCGCTCCCCACTGCCTATACGTCCCAGCCTGCCCCTTCAGGGCCTTCTCAGTCTGCCCACTTCTCTGGTTTCCTCTCCTATGAATCCTGCCCCTCACCTCACACATCCCATGTTCCTCCAGAAAAAATAATGGTCACATTGACTGAGCACTTCCTAGATGTACTTTTACATGGATTATCTTGTTTAAGCCTCACAACAATCTATGAGACCTATGAGGGCAATGCTATTATTATCTCATGTGATAGATGAGGAAACGAAGACCCAGAGAGACATTTAGGGGCTTACCCCAAGGTCACCCAACTAGCAGATGACAGAGTTGGAACTGAAAACCACTCAGTCTGACCCTGGAGCCAGAGTGCTTAAGTGTCTCGGACTGTGCCATGCTCCTTCTGGCTCCCCTGCCTGTGCTCATGCTGGGCCCCCCAAAGGGCTCTCCCTGCTATTGTCAACCTGCCAAAAATCTTGCTCATCCTTCAAGGTCTCGCTCATATGTCACCTCCTCCGAGAAGCTTTTTCCAGCTTCCTCAGAAAGAGCCGGTTTCACACTCTTTGATTTTACAGTTGAGAATTTTGTGCTGTGATAATTTGGGGACCATCAGGCTAGGAACCCCCCCAGTGGGCAGGGATTATTCTGTATCTCCTTCTAGTGTCTAGCACAACCCCTGGCACACAGTGGGTGATCTCTAAATGACAGTGACTGAATGGCAGTGGCCCCAGGACTCCTCCCCAACACGCGGTGGTGAAGGATTGCTAGGAGTCTCCAGGGCCCCCAAATGGGAGGGGCTTCAGTGTAAGGGGCAGCTGGAGACATTTTCACTACCCACCACTTGTCTATGGGTCAAGACTGTCCCCAGGCGATCCAGCTGGTGGGGGAGTTCCATCATTATGCCACCCCTACTGGTCTTTGGGAATCAACTATCCACCGCCAGGGGCATTTCCCGTCTTGCAGTGAACTGAACCATGACGGGAAGTGATCCTGGCAGGGTTTCTGAGTGCTATAGGAGGAAGTGTGGCCAGCGTCCCCATGTTCAGAGCCCGGGTCACCCCAGCCAGGGCCCTTTGGACCTCAGAAACCAAGGGGTTGCATGGCTTTGGTAAGAAGGTAGTTCCGGGGGGTGTGGGGACTTCCTCGGGGTGTGCGGGAAATTGCTCCATCCTTGGAGCTGTGGGGTAAGAGCTGTCCCAGTGCCTCTCAGCAGCCCTGTCATCGTGCTCAGGCTAGGACTGTGGGCAATTTCCAAGCTTGAGCCTCTTGCAAAGCCCTCAGGCCTTTGAGAGGGACCCCATTTCTTTGGCCTCTGCCCCTCATCAACAGACTTCTCCCTCATGGCTGCCTCACTCAGGAACTTACTAGGGCACCCCAAGGCCTCGGGTCCAAATGCCTCAGCCTGCAATCATTATATCCCAAAGACTGGTAGAGAGGAGAGCAGAGCAGGTAGGAGCCTGGGTTCTGGGGTTAGCCAGATATGGGTCCAATTCCCAGCTCACTGTGTGACCTTGGGTCATTCATTTCACCTCCTTGAGCTCCAGTTCCTTCATCCATAAAATGAGGATAAATAAATTTGAAAACATCAAAATTAAGGATTTGTCCAATGGAAAATTTGTTCAAAGGAAGGCACCACAGACCAATGGTTCTCAAAGTGTGGTCCCTGAACCATCAGCATCACCAGAGTACTTGTTAAAAACACAAGTGCTGGGACTTCCCTGGTGGCGCAGTGGTTAAGAATCCGCCTGCCAATGCAGGGGACACGGGTTCGAGCCTTGGTCCAGGAAGATCCCACACATGCCACAGAGCAAATAAGCCTGTGCGCCACAACTACTGAGCCTGCACTCTAGAGCCCGCGAGCCACAACTACTGAGCCTGTGTGCCACAACTACTGAAGCCTGCACGCCTAGAGCCCATGCTCTGCAACAAAGACAAGCCACCGCAATGAGAAGCCCGCGCACCACAATGAAGAGTAGCCCCTCCTCGCCCCAACTAGAGAAAGCCTGTGTTCAGCAACGAGGACCCAATGCAGCCAAAAATAAATAAATAAATTAATTAATTTATTTAAAAAAAACACACACAAGCGCTAAAAACAAACAAACAAAACCAAAAATGCAAGCTCTTATGTCCCATCTCTGTTCTGCTGAGTCAGAGACTCTAGAGTGGGGATCAGGAGATTCTGATAAATGCTGAAGTTGGAGAACCACTGCCATAAATAACAGATGGGCAATGCACTAGGAGAAGATACTTGTAACAACAATATCCAACAGGAGATTAATATCTAAAATTTATAAGCTACTCCTACAAATCAACAAGAAAAAACAGGAAATCCAGGAGATAATGGAGAAAAGATATGGACAGACAATTCATTGAAGGGGAAGCCTAAATCCCTGACAAGTATAGGAGGTTCTGAATCTCAGGATTGACAGAGAAACGCAAGTTAAAACAACGAGATGCCATCTTACACCCAAACTAGGCAAAAGTTACAAAGTCAGATAATGTAAAAGTTGTTGAAAATGTGGGGAGACAACATCCCTCACACGCTACTAGTGGAGCCATCCTAGCAGATTTTAGTGAAAATTAAAACAGAGATGCTCTATGATCTAGTAATTCTACTCTTGGGTATAGAGCTCAAAGAAATTTTCACACAGCTCCATAAGGGTCATGCACAAAGATGTTCATCACAGCGTGGTTTATGGTAAGAGGGAACTGGAAGCAACCTGAGTGTCCATCACTGGGGGAATGAATAAATAAAACAGTGGATGCTCAGCTTGGAATATTTTGTGGTGGTTGGATGTAATAATTTAGGTTTTTACACAGCAACATGAGTAGATCTTTTTTTTTTTTTAATAAATTTATTTATTTTTGGCTGCGTTGGGTCTTCATTGCTGCGCGAGGGCTTTCTCTAGTTGCGGCGAGCGGGGGCTACTCTTCGTTGTGGTGCTCGGGCCTCTCATTGTGGTGGCTTCTCTTGTTGCGGAGCACAGGCTTTAGGCATGCGGGCTTCAGTAGCTGTGGCTCGCGGGCTCTAGAGCGCAGGCTCAGTAGTTGTGGCGCACGGGCTTAGTTGCTCCATGGCATGTGGGATCTTCCCGGACCAAGGCTCAAACCCGTGTCCCCTGCATTGGCAGGCAGATTCTTAACCGCTGCACCACCAGGGAAGTCCCAACATGAGTAGATCTTAAAAACATATTATGGAGTGAAAAAGGAAACAACAGAATGAGATCCTTATACAATACCATTTATGTAATATAAACACACACACAGAAGACATTGTACATTTTATGTCCAGGGATATATATCAACACATAGGGGTGGGGTGCCTATTGTAGGGAGGGGAAGGATTGTGGGGATGTGTGGATGGAGTTCGGGGAATATAAAACAAAGTTAGACATCAGAAGGGCCTTTCATGGATCAGTTATGATGGGATGGTCATTTGCCACGAACTGAGTATAACTCATGGAACTCTCTGGATCTGAAGCCCTAATAATAATAATGATATTATTTTAACAATGGTGATAATAGTACCTACCTCACGGTAAGTGCCCTGTGTCTGGCCATGGAAGGCCATGTAAAGTTCTACAAATAAATTTTAGCTCATCTATGCAATTCTCTTGCCTCTTCTCAGGGCTTCTTTCTTTCAGCCTCTGAGCCTTTACTGAGGCTGTGCTGAGTCCTGTCCTTATGCTGACTTCTCTTCCCCTCCAACCCTGTCTTCAGACTTCTTTGACTACCCCAGATGCGATGGCTTGTCTGCGGAATCTTGGGTACTTTTCATTTGGGCCTCGAGCACAGAGCCAGGCTGTAATAGAGCTGTGAGGGGCAATTCCTATTTCCTCCTCCCAAACTGTGAGCTCCCTGAGGGTCTTCTCACCTCCACCTCAGTTCCTGTCCCGTTGCACACAGGTAAAGACAGGTAAACTGAGTCAGAAAGTGTTCGATGTGGAAGGGAACAGCATTTATTGAGCGCTTATCATGTGCTAGACCCAGCACTAAGGTCCTAACCTTCAGTAATCCCTATGACCCCCCTGTGAGGTGGGTGGGGCCGACTTCATGGTCAGAAGAGGAAATGGAGACGCAGAGAAGCTAGAACTGCTACCAGACAGGAGGCCTAGCCTGTCTGGCTCCAAATGCAAGATCTGAACAAGCAACCTGTTCAGAGCCTTAGGGCCAGGACTGGGACCCAAATCGTCCACCTCTGGGTTGACTCTCAGTAGAAAGAAACCTCTATTCCACACTAACGATCTAATTCCACCTGCGAAGGGGAGACCCTGCCTTTTAGAGCTTTAAAAAGACCCTCTACACCATTTAGTATGGTCAGTTTGAGGTAATATCTAAGGGGAATCAGGAGACTCCCTCAAGTCCCTTCTCTTGAACCTGTTTCTCAAACTGTAAAATAAGAGGAACAGAGGTCTTTGGGCTCTGAGAATTATTTTCTCAACCGGCCAGCAGGTGGAGCCCACTCTTCATCCCTCCCTTGGCTTCCAGAAGAAAGCTGCGGAGTCTCGAGGAGGAGGGAGAGTCCAGAGGCTAGTGGGACAAAGAAGTTCGCAGTCCACCCCAGCCGGCCTAGGGGCTGCCAAGTCCCGGTTAGGATCCCGCCCCCTGCAGGACATTCTCGGTACTGCAGGGACCGGAGCCCCGGGAGTAGGGACAGAGACCCCGGGAGGGTGGAGCCCCGGTTTGGGGTTTGAGTAGGAGGTCTGCGGATGGGGTCCCACAGGCAACGGCGAGTGAGACTCAGGGGAGGGGTTTTGGGGCCACCTCCTTCCCCGCCCTCCGCATGGGCGGTGGCACAGGCTACAGGTAGTTGTCCTCGGCCGCATCGGCCCCGCTCGGGGAGCCCCGGGCCTCCTCGTCCGTGCTTTCGTCGTCGTCGTCTGGGGCCAGCGCCTCGATGTCGTGCGTGATGTCGGCCAGCAGCCGGTGGAAGGCCTGCGCCTCGGGCCGCTGGGCCGCGCCGTCGTAGCTGCGCACGGCCGACGCCGACGTGGAGCTCATGCTGCGCTTGATGCGGCCGAAGCTGTCGGTGAGGATGCCGCCCTCGCGGATGCCCACGCCCTCCAGGAAGCCCTCGAAGTAGCCGATGTCCTGGTCCGGAATGAAGGGCCGCATCCCTGCAGGCCGAGGGGCAGGGTGATTCCTCGGGGTCAACCCTTCCCCTCCCACAGAAGAATTACAGGAGGAATCACTTTCTCTGGGGAGCGGAGTTCAAATCCCCACCCTGCCGCTCGCTGGCTGTGTGACCTTGCACAATTCCTTGACTCTCTGAGCCAGAGAATAAGGGCATAATGCTCCGCACGCAGTAAATGCTCACTACATGTTAGCTTATTATTGTTATCATTATTATTATTACATTCCCATTTGTTAGTTGTGTAACACTCCGCCAATAATTACTCTGAGCCTTACTTTCCTCGCCTGTAAAACGGAGATAATTACACCTGTTCTCTCGGTAGGGCTGTGAGGATTAAATAAGGTACTTAACACACACTGAGTGCCCCATTTGACTTCTGTTTTACTTCTGTCACTACTTACTAGCTTTGTGACTTATTTACGTACTTTGCTTCTCTAAGCCTCAGTTTTCTCATCTGCAAAATGAGGGCAAATCATAGTTTCAACTTCCCAGAACTGAGGGCGTTCAATGAGATGATCCTTGCCACTACACACAGTAACTGCCCAATACATGTTAGCTTAGTAAGATTATCGTTCCTGTTGCTGTTATCACTAGCCCTCCTTACTAGCTCTGTGACCTTGGAAGAGTTCCTTAGCCTCTCTGAGCCTCAGATTCCTCATGGAGCAAAATGGGAAGAATCATATCCTCTCCCAGCTTTGCTGTGAAGGTGAAATGGTTACACCTGTGCTCTCTCTCCCGGCTCTGACAGCAGGCAAGTCTCTTCCCCTCTCTGCACTTTGGTTTCTTTGTGTGCCTCATGGATCTCACGATGTCGGCTTTATGGGAGGCCGAGGGATAAAGAGTAAACACTCCCAGCCTGGGCAGGGGGCTCACCAAGCAGGAGGAACTTGCGCCGGTCTCCGTAGAGCTTCAGCAGGCCTGCGCAATAGTCCTGGATGGGCAGCCCCAGCCGGTAGTCCCGCAGCAGCAGCGCAAACTGCTGGATCTCAGGGGGCCCCAGCTTACTCCGCAACTGTTAGGGACACCATTCGAGATTAATCCCAAGAGCAACCCCCACCCAACCCCTGCCTAAAAGACCCAGAGCCCTCGCTAAGGGTGTATCCAGCCCAGCCCTCCTGTGAAAACCCGGCCTACTGGGGGACATCCAGACCCCTTGGGCTGCATCTAAGAATGGGATGTGGACTCAAGCTGCCCGATTTCAAATCCTGGCCCCTTCACTGACCAGCTCTGTGATCGTGGGTAGGTGACAACCTCCTTAACCCTCGCTTTCTTCATCTGCAACGTGAGGAGTGAGGATAATGAAGGCATTTCCTTCTTGGGTTGTTGAAAGGATGAAAAGAAATGATGCATTAAAGATGCTCAGAACAGTGCCTCGTATAAAGTCAACACTCAATGCTAGTTGACATTACTTAAGGCCTTTCACAGCTGACTCCGTTTGCTCTCCTAACCTCATGCCCTGCCCTGACCTCTGAGGTCTTATGCTTCAGTTATGTCCAGGATTATTCATGATGCCTGAAATACCCCATGTGTTCTCCAGGCCTTTGCTTATGCTGTTCGCACTGCCTGCCCCAGCTCACCGTGACCATGTAATCCTGCAACTGCTCGAGGCCCAGGCTGCTGTGGTCGCTGCCGCTGCAGTGGGAGCCATGGAAAGAGGGTGTGGACGTGCCGCTGTAACAGGCTTCAAATGTGTCCTGGGAGCCATTGCTGCAGAGACAGGGGGGGAAGGGGCCCTCACTCACCTCCCTCCGGCTCCTCTCCACATGGTAGGCTGAAGGTGGGAGGGCGCAGCCACCAGTGCTCTGGGCCTGGGGCCTCATCCTATATCCCATTTTGGCCTTCGAGGCCCCATATGATCTGGCCATGCACCACCTCTCAAGCCTCGTCTCCCCTTGCTGTTTGTGCTCAGGTCACCCTGCCTTCTGTCTTTTCTTCTAATACTCTAAGTACCTCCTCACCTCTGGGCCTTTGCACATGCTGCTCCCTCCACCTGGAATGCCTCTCTTTCCCTGTCTTTTGCTCAGCTAACTCTTCCTCACCATTGGATCTTAAATGTCACCTCCTCAGGAAAGTTTTCCCTGATCCCTCTAGAATGGGTTAGACCCTCTGTCAAATGTGGTCACAAAGTCTGTAAGTCTACCCATGACATGAAGGCCTTTCCGATGCCCCCACCAGATCTCCTCTCTAACCACTGTGTCCTTCACACCCTCTGCTGCAGCCGTAGTGGCCTCCTGGCTGCTCCTCAAACATGCCAAGTGGATCCCGCTCCATCATCCTTGCACTTGCTGTTCCCTGTACCTGGAGCGCTCTTCCCCCTTTTATCTGTCAGGTCTCAGCTCAAGTTTCATCACCTCGGAGAGGCCCTCCTGACTCCCCAGATGAGGTGGGTTTCCACAGCCTCTCTCTCAGCACTCTGAGCTTCTCTTGAGTGTTTATCACTGTTGATGCTTATTATTACTAAATAATGATTTCATTGTCTCCTGTGCTACCTTGTAAACCATGCAAGAGCAGGGACCTGGTTTTCTCTGTTTGTTGAGTACCTACTACTATGTGCCAAGCACAGGCCTCGTCCTTGTCTTGCTCCCCACTGTATCCCTAGCACAGAGCACAGTGCCTGGCACATGGTAGGTACTCAATAAATATTGCTTAAATAAAAGTCAACCTTGGGCTCCTGCCTCCTGGTCTCTACATTGTTCCAGAACCATCTTCAATTATTACCTCCAGAGAAGCAGTGTAAGCTTAGTGTGGATTCTGGAGCCAGCCTGTCTGGGTTCAAATCCCAGGCCTACAACTTACTAGCTGCTTGACCTTGGGTCAAGTTACTTAACTTCTCTATTCTTCAGTTTCTCTATCTGTAAAATGGGATGATAAAAATTGGTGTCGGGCTTCCCTGGTGGCGCAGTGGTTGAGAATCTGCCTGCCAATGCAGGGGACACGGGTTCGAGCGCTGGTCTGGGAAGATCCCACATGCCGCAGAGCAACTAGGCCCGTGAGCCACAACTACTGAGCCTGCGCATCTGGAGCCTGTGCTCTGCAACAAGAGAGGCCGCGACAGTGAGAGGTCCGCGCACCGCGATGAAGAGTGGCCCCCGCTCGCCGCAACTAGAGAAAGCCCTCCTCGCACAGAAACGAAGACCCAACACAGCCAAAAATAAAATAAATAAATAAATAAAAATTTTTTTAAAAAATTGGTGTCATTGTGAGAAACAGAGGAGTTAATATTTGTAAAGTACTTAGAGTCATGGACTAGGCAGTAAATAAACAGTAGCTACTGTAATGTTGCTACATTGATTTTAAAAATGAAGTGCATTATAGAATAGCACTTGGCAGACAGCAAGTTCAAAAGTTAGTCATTGTCATGACTGTCATCTCTCTAGCATATAGCAGGTTGTTTAAGGACTGGCCTAAGAGTGCACAGTATTAAGCAAGTATATTGCCGCTGAAAAGGGGGGTGGGGGGAAGTAAGGCCTATATCATTGGCAGAGACTGTCCCTTGTCAAGCCAAAGGCCTTAGTAACAGAACTAAGGTGACCAACTTGTCCCAGTTTTCCTGGGACTTTCCTGGTTACAGTACTGAAACTTCCATGTTTCGGGGAACCCCTAAATCCTGGGCAAACTGGGGTGGTTGGTCACCCTAAATAGAACCCTGGACAATGTTCCCAAATGAGATTTTTTTTTTTTAAACCTACATTTTCCAGACTTGCTTATAGCTAGTTATGGCCATGAGACCAAGTTCTGGCCAATGAGATGTAAGCAGAAGCCGTCAGGTAGGAATTCTAGCAAAGCTCTTTCTTTAAAGAGATTCCTGGTATGCTACTGTGATGGCTGGAGCTATAGCCACTATCTGGGCCCATGAGGTGACCTTGAGGATGGAAGCAAGTGTTAGAGAGGGAGGAAAAGATAAGCCCGAGCCCTTAATGACCATAAGGCCATAAACTCCTTGTCTATTTTATGTAAGAGACAGGGGGAAAAAGCTTTATCCTTTTTAAAGCTACTCTTTTTTAGGATTCTCTATTCCACAGAGCCAAAATGATTTTTTGGCATTAGCTGTGATTTTGGCCTCTGCAGGCCACTGTGTCTGGATGACTGGGAAAGAGCCGCAGGCCCATGTGGACCTAGTTCTGAGTTCTGGCTGCCCTGTCTGTCTCTCAGGGGTTCAGATCCTATAAGCTCACCAGAGCCTGGGAAGTTCAGGTTACCCGCACCCTCAGGGCCTAGCATCTCAGCACAAATCAAGATGGAGTCACTTTCTCCCACCCTCTCTTGCCCATAAGGGCTCAAGAATGCCTAGATGAGCAACCCTGTTTGTGCAGGGACAGAGGGGACCAGAGTGGGGTCCCTGAGAAGGACGGTACTCACAAGGAGCTGCAGCAGCTGAAGTCGGCGTCATAGGCGTAAGTCCCATCCGTGCGGCAGCTCTCACCTGGGGGCAGCAGACAGAGGGCGGTCAGAGGCGGCAAAGCAGGGACCAACATCTCTGGCTCCCTGGGACCCCAAGCTCAGCCCCACCCTGGAGTAAGGATGGCCGGTTGGAGCGCGAATGGCCTTGTTAGTAACTGTACGGGTGTTAGCTTTCACTCTGATTGAAATGGGCAGCCACTGGAAGTTTCTGACCATGATTCCTGCCCCCACCGGCAACACACAGCCAACCTTGGGCAACGCACCTCTCCTCTCCTGGCACTCAACTTCCCCAGGGTTGGGACAATACCACCTTCCTGCCTACCTCAGGGGGGCCTTGGGGAGAGCAAGCCAGGGAACAGGTGAGGTAGTGCTTTGTAAACTGTATATGTTTGAGAGAGAGAAAAAAGAACTTTGAGGGGAAGGAGCTCAAAATCATGAGGAGAAAGGAACACCAGGTACAGAGAACTTGCTCTGTACCTGTCCCTGTCATCTCAGTGAATCCAGCTACTGGCCTCCCCCTGCCCATCGTGGTTCACTTAGCGTCACTTCCTCAGGACACTCCCCTGACTTTCCAGGCCCCGCTGGTTCCTCATTATACATTCTCATAACACTGTGTGGTTACATTTTATTTGTGTAACTATTTAATTACTGTCGGCCTACTTCAGCACTGCACGCCTCAGAGGGAGGGCCGCATCTGGCTTTACTCGCCAGTACATCCTGGTGATTAGCAGGAACCGACACACAGGCGTTCAAGAAATATTTGTTGAATGAATGAATTTGTTGAAATGTCTGTTGAGTTATCTCATTTATTTGTCCATCATCCCTGGGAGAGTCAATGAACTTTCCCAAATTCTCAATAACCACAGTTCCCACAGATGCGAGTGCCTCCAGAAGGAAAGAGCCGGCTCCCCGTTGCCTGAGCTATGCAAACAGGGACCACGCTCAGGGGGCTGTGACTGAGGAAGTTCACTTAATGGCCCTGAAGGCAGCATGGGGAGTGAGGCTGTTGCAGATGGAAGCTTTAGAATCAGATGCACCTGGGTTTGAATCCTGACTCTGCCATTTACCAGCTGTGTGACACTGAGATATTTATTGACTACTCTGAGCCTTAATGTCCTCATCTGTAAAAACTGTATTCATAAGGCCTCAGAGCGTTCTTTCATCCATTCAGAAAATACACCTTGAGCATCTGTCCCTGGTCCTGTGTTAGGCACAGGGGATACAGTGGCAAACAGGACAGACAAGGTTGTTATGAGGATTAAATAAGATTCGGTACATTGGCCCTGTGCTTGGCACATAGTTGGTGATCAACGAATACCTCTGTTGGTCTCATTCTCATTCCAGCCCTTGATGAAATTCAAGGACCAGTCTGGAAATCTTGGTTTTGACCTAGAGTCCTAGTGGGACTAGATGGCTCAGTAAACTGACAACGCATGTGCTTAGGCTTTGGCAAAGCAGGGACACCAAAAAAACAAAAGGGAGAGAGAGTTCAGCTCTGAGGGTCTCGTTCTGAAACTACGTTTGAGGTCATTATGAAATTTGACATTTTATTTTAGCGACATATCGGGGGTATGCTGTAATTGCTGTAGAGGTCAGGACCCCTAAGGGCTTTCATTGGCCCCAGTCCTGGGACATCCCCCCCTCCTCTGGCCTTCCAGGATGTTTCACAGGAGGGGCCGCCAGGAGTTGGAGTACTCACTGCGGCTGCAGAGCCACGGCCGTTCCGGCGTGGACGTGTAGTGGTAGCCGGCCCGGTCCACGCACTCGATGCTTTGGTCCCCGTAGATGATCTGGAAGACCTGACAGATGAGGGCGCAGGACTCCTCTGCAGCATCCTGGCCCAGAGAGGACAGAGCTCAGGCTTTCTCCAGGGACCAGGATGCCCCTGCTTCTTAGAAACGCAGTGTGAGGAGGCGCACAGGGGCACACGCACAACTATGGGAGCCTTTAAATCGACTTTGAGGACATTTGTCATCAAAATTATATGGCCACGCTCTGGGTGGCCTTTATAGAAACAGCCACTCACTGGCCTTTACAGAATCCAGTGACAGATGTAACTCTTCTGCCCTGAAAAATGCACACATGCACCCCAAATTCCTGGGAGGATTATGGGGCCTCCTGAAGCTTATCTAAAATAAGCCCTAATTTAGTTTAATTTACACGTAGGACGCTGAAGCCCAGAGACCTAAAGTGATTAGCCAGGGAACCCAGGTCTCCTAATGCCTAGTAAGAGGAAAGGAAGAATTAAGTGTATGAAAATGTTAGGCTCAACAGAGTTACTACTGCTCAACATAGTTACTATGCCATATTTTAGATATGAGCTTCCTGGCACCCAGGGCAAAAATGGAAGCAGGATGAACACATAAACTTCAGTCCCTGATAGAAGGAAGGCATTTAAGTTCTTGGGTGCAACTTTTTTGAGATCGCAGATTTGAAGAGGAATTTGCCTCTTTGATTTACCTCTTTAAATCTTTAAGCAAGAGACATGGAAAGACAACAACTAATGAAGAGACCAACTTCATGAAGCCACTTCTTACATTGTGCTTCTAAAAAAGCCAGTCCAGTGAGTAAATTAAAATGTAACCCAGGACAGGCATTTTGGGATGAGAGAGTGAAATTATCATTAAATCAGGATTGACCCTTATAATAGCTCTACCAAATGGACAGGGAAGAGGGCATCCTTATTTTATAATGAAAGACATGGAGGCTTAGAGTGGTTAAGTGACTTGCCCAGGCTCACACAGCAGGCTCATGGCTTTGGTTAATATTGGCACCCAGGTTTTTTGACTCTAACTCCTGTACCCTCCTTGGGACCATGATGCCTCAGATTGGAGGCCAGAGGCTGTTACTCCTAGAAAACAACCCTTATTTATTTACTCATGCCACAAATTATTATTTAGTCCCACTGTGTGGCAGGCACTGGGCCAGGCTGTGGAGTCTCAGAGGTGAATTAGATGAGGCCTAAAGCCCTCACAGCCCAGTGGGATAAACAGGGTACACTGTTCCCTCTGCCTGGAATTTGCTTTCTTGACTCTTTGCCCTGCTGCTTCCTTCTCTCTTACACATTTCAGTTTAAAAGGCACAAACTCACTTTCCCTCTGGAAAATGGATCTCCTCCCTCATTAGCATTGCAACCTGCTTTTCTTCTTGGTCCCCATCACAAGGCATAGTAACATAGTACCCATTAATCCATCTATTCAGTATATTTATTTAGCACCTATCATGTACCAGGCACTGTCCTAGGGGCCGGGGATACCACAGTGAACCATCCAGAATGCACAGATGTCTTGAGATGAGGCTAGAGAGGAAATGAGGATGGTGGCTAGGCCACCATTATAAGGTAGATGGCCTTATAAACAGTTGTAAGGACATTAGATTTTACTCTGAGTGAACTGGGGAGCCACTGAAAGGTTTTGAGCAGTGACACGATGTGACTTTTGTGTTAACAGGACTGTTCTGACCGTGTGGGGGAACAGATTCTGGGCAATGGCCAAACCAGTGAGGGGTGAGTGAGTGACCCAGATGGGGGAAGATGGAGCATGGACCTGGGAGTGGGGGGACAATGGAGTGTGGGGAGAAGTAGATGCACTTTGGTTATACTTTAGAAATAGGGCCAACAGAGTGGCCATGGGTTGTGTGAGAGAGAGGAGCCAAGGAGTGCTGCAGGGTTTTGGTCTGAGCAATGGAAGGACAGAGCTGCCATTAATCAAGACAGGGAGAACAAGGGAGGAGCAGGCCTGGGGAGAAGACTGGGCGCTCAGCTCTGGTCGTTAGACCTTTGAACGGAGAGGCTGAGTGGAGACACAGATGTGGAGATTCGGTGGGAGGTAACATTTGGGGGAGTTCTCTCACTAGAGAAGGCCACCTAGAAATGAGTGTAGATAAAGGAGAAAGAGGATCAAGGACTAAGCCTGGGACAGTCCAACCTCAAGAGACTGGTGAGAAGAGGAGGCACCAGCTCTTGAGAAGGAGCAGCCAGGGAGGTAGGAAAACCAGGAGAATGTGCAGAGCTGGACACCAAGTGAGAAAATGTTTCAAGTCAGCACCAGAGCCTGAGTTTACTGGTTACCATCCACCTCTCTCTCTAGAGAGGCACCGTGTCTGTTTTGTTCACCATGTGGGGTTTATATATAGAAGGAGTTCAGGGCCCTGGGCCAGAGAAACAGCTTACAAGGCTCAGGGTTTGGAGGTGTCTGCTAGATGGTGAGCTCCCTAAGGGAGGGCACTAAATATGTCTTTGTTCATCTCTGTATCCATGGCACCTAGCCCAATGCCTAGCACAAGCTGGCGCTCAATGAACATGGTCAAATGAATAAAAGCAAGGGTGAATGTGGAGGATGGGGGTGGGTGGGTGGGTGGGCAAGAATGGCCAGAAGTCTTCTGCCTTGGGTGATGGCCACTGTTACCAAGAGTACAGGCTCTTAACTTCTGGGTCCCAATGCTGAAATCACCACCTGCTTCCTGTGTGACCTTGCACAAGTTGCTTAGCCTCTGGGTCTGTTTCCTTCTCTATAGAATGGGAATGGTGGTAATATTTGCCTCTAGGGGTTACTGTGAGAATGAAAGGACTTAATGCTGGTTTCCTGTCTGGCACAGGTCGGCACTGAATTCGTGCTGGTGATTACTGCCCTCATGATTGTTACTGTGGTAGTGCGGACACTGACGACTTTGGAGAAGGAGCAGGGCTGGATGAGGGGTTAGATCAAGTCTGTTTGGGCCATTTTGAGCTTTCATCCCATTGGGACAGCAAGGGGGAGGTGTCCTGGGGCTGGAGTAAAAGCCTTTTGGCGTCATGGGCACACAGGTATTATCTGAAGTTCTGGGCAGTAGGGCCAAAGGAGGGAAAAGAAAAGGGGCTGGGGTAGACTCCAGGAACCTGGGGGGCGGGGCGGTGAAGACGCGCCGGGGAGGCAGGGCGCAGGGCCGCGGGATGCCCTCGGGCTCACCCTGTTGGCCACAGCCAGGATGACCAGGTTGCAGTAGGCGTCGGGGCTGGGGTCCTGCGGGTCGAGTGGGTTGGGGCCCGGGTGGCGCCGCTCCCAGCTGCCGCCGCCTCCCGCCTGCCTCCGCTCCCAGCTGCCGCCCGGCTTGCCCGCGGCGCCGCCGCCGCCGCCGCCGCCGTGCCGCCGCTCCCAGCTGCCGCTGAACGTCTGCCGCCGCTCCCAGCTGCCCGACGCCCGCGCTCCGGCGCGCTGGCGCTCCAGGCTGCCGCCGCCGCCGCCCCCCGCCCGGGCCTCGGCGCCCGCGCTCCCGCCCCACGCCATCCGCCAGTCAAGGCTGCAGATGGTGTGGCGCCGCTCCGTGGCGCCCACCCGCCGCTTCTCGGGCGCCGCCCCGGGCGGGCCCGGGTCGCGCCCCGCGCCGCCGGGGCTGGCGTCTACTCCGGCTGGCACCGGGTCCACGCCCAGACCTAGGAAAGGCCGGGTGGCCGTCAGAAGCAGGAGATCCGGGCTGAGAGCCCTCTCCCGAAGCCAGCTGGATGTCCTGACCCCGCCGCTGCGGGGGTGGTTGGGGGGACAAGGGGTCCAGGCGCGTCTGGCCCCGCCCCTGTCCTCAGGCCCCACCCCTGGCTTCAAAGTCAGGAGGCCGGACCCCGCCCCACTACTGGTCCTTACTTTTGGGTCCCGCCCCCACCCTCAGGCTCCACCCCTGGGTTTGGCAGTTCCCACCCGCCCCACCCGATCCCGACGCCCCTTGCCTCACAGACCCTGCCGTCTGGTCTGAGAGTAGTCGTCAGGCTGTCCCCTCCTTCTTTACCCTTAACTCGGACCCTGTCCCGGGTTTCAGGAACACCTCCTTGGCTTCCGGCTTCCCTTCAACCCCTCTCCTGGCCTCAGGCCCCGCCCCTAGTCTGGCAGGGTCTAGCATCTCCCACCAAGATACCCCAGCCGCGAGCTCCGCCTCCCCAGTGTATGGCCCCTCCCCTAGATGAGACTCCGCCTCTGCTAGGTTCCCTCCTAGCCTCGGAGCCTTGCTACCCTTCATCACGCCCTTTAACTTCAGGCCTCAGGATTCTGGCTTCTCTACCGTTTCGAAGATGGTGGGTCAGGCCGCCCCCGCTTCAAGCCTCAACCTTGGGCTCCCTCTTCTTGCAAACAGCCATGTCCTATCCCTAGTCTCAGGGTAGTTTGGTCAGGTCTTTCCATCACCCCGTTATCCAGCCTCAGGCCCCGCCCCTGCCCCAGGTCACGCCCATGCCCAAGACTAGGTGTTGGGCCCTTTCTCTACTCCTTCACCTCCCCCGCCCCGCCCCTGCCAGGCCCCGCCTGCCGTACCGGTCTTAAGCACCAGCAGGTGCAGCGCGTCGTCCTGCAGGTAGGAGGCAGCGGCGATCTCGTGCGTGGGGATACGCAAGATGAGCTCCTCGTTGTCGCGCCAGGTGAGCAGCAGGCAGCGGGCCGACAGGCTCAGGATGCTGTCCTGCTCCGCCGTGGTCTTCAGCGGCAGCTCCTTCAGCTGCTGCGGGGTGGGTCGGATCTCCTGAGTCCCGGGGGCCTCGGGTGGGAGAGGTAGAGGACCAGACCCTGCCCTCCCCTCTCCCAGAGCCTCACCCTGGCCGTGTCCAGCAGCTGCAGGAGCTCGTCCCGGCTGGAGGGGTTCAGTGAGGAGGTGACCCAGGTGAGGTGGCCCAGGAACTGGATGGAAATGGGGCGGGGGCGGGGGTGGTGGGAAAAGAGCAGAGAGAGGTCTCCCTGAAACCTTGGAGGACCCTGACCTCACTGACACGGTGCGGGTAGACTGAGATAAAAATATCTGAATTAATAATAATAGCCTGATAATAACTGTTATTAAAGCCATCGTAGGAGCCAGGCATAGTCCTGAGAGTTTTATGCACTCATTCATCCTCGCTTAAGGATGAGAAAACTAAGGCACAGCAAAGCCAAATAAACTGCCCAATATTATAGAGCTAAAAAGGGCAGAACTGGACTCCACACACCAGAGTCCATACTCTCACTGCTAGCTTATTTTTGCTAAAATAAGCTTATTTTATGTCCACATAGTTATTTAGCTATGGCAGAAACAAAAGTCATTAGAATAGCTTGAATTTCCTGCTTGGCCTGAGTGGCTCTGTGCGCCCCAAGCACCAGTGTCAACTGACTGTGCAGGTCACTGGCCCTCTTTATGATCTTGTTGCAGAAGTCAAATGGAAAGGGAAGAATGTTGTATCCAATTAGTATATAATTTTGTCGGAAAAATGATGCCCCAAATTAAATTAATAGTAATAGTAAATTCTGCATTCATTCTTAGTTATAGCTTAATGTTATCACACTTAAATGTTATTTAATATAAGAATTAACTTTTTAAAATATTTTTAGTTTTATTCTTCTAGGTGATTCTACCAATCATACCATTTCTTTTCTTTTTATTCTCTATGAAATTTCAGTTCCCAATTTTTTACGTGGATTTGTTAGCTTTTCTCTTCATATAGGGTTGCCAGGTAAAATACAAGATGCCAGTTAAACTTGGTTTTCACATAAACAACTAATATCAATACTAAAAAAGTACTCATCGCCTATCTGAAATTCAAATTAAAAAAAATGTTTTTATTGAAATATAATTGATTTACAGTGTTAGTTTCAGGTATATAGCAAAGTGATTCAAATACATATTCTTTTTCAGATTCTTTTCCATTATAGGTTATTATAAGATATTGAATATAGTTCCCTGTGTTATACAATAGGTCCTTGTTGTTTATCTACTTTATATATAGTAGTGTGTATCTGTTAATCCCAAACTCCTAATTTATCGCTCTCCCCACCAAAATTCAAACTCAACTGGGTGCCTGTTTTTGCTAAATCTGACACTCCTACCCCCATATCAGTCTTTATTGGGTAGTGAGGATTCTCCACTGCTCCTTCATGGTGTTCATGAAATAGAAGTAAAGCCCTTGAGTTGGCCTAAGTCCATGTGGCCTGCAGAACTGGCTTCCTTTAAGCTGGACACTGTCCAAGTAGCAGCAATGTCACTGCAGTAAAATCTCACAGGACGGTCTGGCTTTTTGGTGCACAGGGCACCTTCCCATCTGCTCTCCCCTTGGGGTAGGCTTTGAGCCCCATGTTGAGATGGCAACACTGAGGCTGAACAGGTGGAGGTCACTTGCTGAGGGTCCCCAGCATAATTCTGGGGCAAGGCTACCTTGAACCCAGGCCTCTTTCCCCTGAGCCTCCCCTGTGTGAGACAGGGCTGGTCAGGGGTTGGTGTGGGGGACAGGTAAGGTCTTTCCTGATGGGATCCAGAACATGCCTCCCTAAAATATGGCATCCTGGCACATTGAATATCTTAAGCTGAAGGAGTTTGAGAACACGGCAGAAGCAGGAAGGTCACTCTAACTTCCCCCACCTCACCCATCTTCCGTGAAAGCAGGCGATAAATCTCCCTGGTGAAGGGTACCCTCCTTTCAAGGTACCAGTAGGAAGGGAGACATCCTTATCACCAGGGACAGGGAATTAAGGGCCGAGAAGTCTGTATAAACAAACCTTGTTCCTCTTTCACCATTTACCACCCCCCTCCAAACCCCTCTGCCTTGTCCATTCTTCACAGATTTATTGTTTCTTTGTCAAAAAGTATAAAAGCTTCCTGCTCTGGTCACTTCTCAGGGTCTTCCATTCTCTTCTGAAGGCTCTCATGTACATGTGAAAACTTAATAAAATGTGTGTGCTTTTCTCCTGTTAATCTTTGTTCAGTTTAATTTTCAGATCCAGCCAGGTAACCTAAGAGGGCTGAGGAAAACTTTCCCCCCAACCCCTTACCTCAAGATTCTTCCCACCCCTCCTCCTCATCCCGCACGTACCTTGACCTCTTTCTCCAGATAGTCACACAGCAGAATCTGGGGGTCGATGAGGTAGTCGGGGGGATAAAGGGGCATCGAATGCAGGGGCCGGCGGCTCACACTGCTTCGAAAGGCTGCCCGGCGCCCAGCCTTCGGGAACACCAGCCTCCGGATGGGGGACACGAAGCCCTGGGAGAGGCAGGGGCGTGGGGGGAAGAACAGTAATAACAGCAACTGACTTGATCTTATTCAGCACTTACATGTGCAGCCTTTTACTTACATTACCTAATTTAATTCTTACAAAAACTCTGCAGAGGGGGTAGCTCTATGATTCCGTTTTATAATTGGAGAAACAGCCTCAGAGAGGGAGCTAGCTAATAAGGTCACCAGCTAGTAGTGGTAGAACCACTAGTTCACCTTGGGCAGTCTGGCTCCAAACCTTCCATTCTAAACATGCAGGTGAGGGTAGAAGCCCTGTGCAGGCCCAGGCTGAGGTTTAAGGAACCCCCACCCAGGCTGGGGCAAGTACAGAAAAATATTAACATTCAATGTGGCTGAGTGGTGGGTGCATAGGTATTTAAGCTATTTTCTGTGCTTTCCTAAGTATTAGAAATGGTTAACAGGTACCTTGAAGTTTAATCCAGTGGGCACCTGCATAAAAATGGCCTGGATCAAGGTTAAAGGAGCAAATTTCAGGGCCCCAGCCCAGCCCAACAGAATTTAAACTCCCAGGAAAGTGTGAGCACTGCTCTAGAGCGGTGGTTCTCAGTGTGTGGTTCCTGGGTCTCCACCAGCAGTAGCAGCAACTTCGCCTGTGAACTTAAGAGAAATCTACATTCTTGCGCTCCATCCCAAACCTATTGGATCAGAACGTGGGATGAGACCCAATGATCTGTGTATTATCAAGCGCTCCAGGTGATTCTGCTGCAGGCCCAGCTCAAGTTTTAAAATCAGTATCATGGAGCCTGGATGAAGTACGTGGAAGCTCTGAGAAATGACAACAAGCGATGTGGGAACGGGCCTTCCAAGCGGAGGGCACAGCACGTGCAAAACACTGGGGGCTGCAAGGGTGAGCAGGAGCCTGGAGAAGGTGTGTTGTAGCTGTGGCTGAATGACGAGCTGAACAAGTCTTAGAGGGCTCGAATGCCGGCTGTGGAGCCAGGACTTTATCCTGTATATGGGAGTATGTGTGTATGTGTGCGCGGAGTGGGGAGGTAAATGTTTTGTCTGTGGCCCTCAATGGCCCACCCCTGCCCACTTCTCCAGCCTTATCTCACCCCACACTGCCCCTAACTCCTGCCCTCCAGCTATAGGGCCATCTTTCAGTTCTTCCTACTTGCTACATTCCTTCCTACCATGGGGCTTTGCACATGCTGTGCCTCTGCCTGAAACACTCTTCCCTGTCCTCTTTCCTTTCACCCATCAGATCTCAGCTCAAACTGACCAGTCTAGGGCTGGGTCCCTTAATATTCTGTCCCCCAGCACTGCGTATGGAGACTTTTGTGCAGTTTTACATTAATTGTTTTTTGAAAAAAATTAATAGTTGTCTCCCTCACTAGAATGTGAGCTTCAGGGAGGGAGCAGGGACCTTGTCTGACTTTGCTCACCAAGTGCATTATCACCAGCACCAGGAACAGTGCCTGGCACATAATAGGTGCTGAATAAATAAATATCTATAGAAGGAATGAACCAAGAGAGAACAAGCACCTATGTCTTGTCTCCCTTCGGAGCCCTCACAGTTCATGTGGGAGTCTTTTCAAACAGCTGGATCTAGGCTTCCTGGGGGAAGAGGGCTCAGTGGGGGTGGGAGTAGGAGTTGGAATCCCAGAGGCTCCCTGGACCACAAAGACAAACAGGTGAGATGCCCAGAGAACTAGACTAGAAAATATCTGAGAGTCAGGAAGGGGTAAAGGGCTAGGGGTGGAGAGAATGACTCCCAGGCTGAGGCCTTTGGAGCAGAACTGGTCCCTGTATAAAGATAGGGAGGGGGCAGGCTCAGTTGGAACCCAGCGGGGGGGAACCCCTAGGTGTCTCGAGCCTGGATAGGCAGCCTCATAGCACAGAATTGCCCTGGCTGAGGTCCTTCTGTCTCGGGGGAGGCAGGGAGCAGGGGAATGGGTTTGTTGGGTGGCTGTCTATCTGTCCCTCGGTCTGAGAAGCTGCAGGAGGGGATTCCCAGGAACACCAGGGAAGCAGGTTGAGAGCATCTCCCAAACTAATCTGACTGGCTGGGTTTTCCTGGAAGGTGCCTGTCCGTCTGTCCATTGCTGGGATGGCAGAGGCCACTGAGAGCAGGGAGACGGGTTAGGGAATTTTGAGCCCAAATGTCTGGCTGCCCAAGTGTGGGGAGGAAGGTCTTTCCCAATAAGAAGAAAGGCTCTCCTGACGCCACTCACTGCCCATCACCCCCCTCCTCCCCCCAGGCTTCCCACTTCTCCAGCTCCGGGGACATTTCTCTACCCCGCACCCCTTCCAACCTCCCACCTACCTTTTTCCCTTTCTTGACTTCATATTCCATGGTGAAGTGTCCCCTCCACTCCTGCCACCCTCCTGGCCACCCCCCTCCACCTTCTCCCCCCACGCAGTTCCTTTGTTCTTTTTCCTGCCTCGTCGGAAACTCCACCAGTCCCAGAGTTCCTGCCCCTCCCATCTGATAGTGAGCGGTGGGGTGTGGGGTGGGTGGAGAACGCAGCCTTGGGACCCTCCAGCTGAACAGTGGAAGCCCAGCCAGAGCAACTGGCCTGGGGAGAAAGCCCCCAAGGCCTCCAGCCAGCAGGCTTGCTATTTAGGGGGCTTGGGAGTTGGATAAGGCTGGAAATGGTCCCCTGAATTTGGAGTCGGAAAGTCCCAAATTCCACCCCCTCTTCTGCCACCGACCTTGCTGTGTGACCTTGGCAAGACAGGTTAGTTCCCCCTTTCACAGCCTCAGTTTCCGCCTCCCTTTTATAAGTTAGGAGTAAACACTGCCTTCTTCTCTGGGCTGGTGTGGTGAGAACTAAATGGAAGTGGGTGGGAAAATGCTTCATAAACTATGGAATATTGTGTCTGAGCAAGTAATGACTTTAAAAATTAATCATTACTATTAAGGGAGGTGGTATGCATGGGCTTCAGAGACAGGCTGTTTGAGTTTGAATCCTGGCTTTGTCACTTACTAGGGTTATTACCTTGGGTCTGTAACCTCTTGTGCCTCCATTTCCCCATCTGTAAAATGGGCATAATACCAGCCTGTGACCTTGTAAGAATTAAATGCACTTAGAAAGGCTCTTGGCACATGTGAGGTACTCAATAAATATTAACTATTTACCTGTGTGTCTGTGTGTCCTGGGCTGTTTTACTGTCTCTTGAGAGAATAATATTAGAGAGGCAAGGTTCCCTCTGTGGTTCTGGACTGAGCACTTTACATATTTCATCTCACTTATTCTTCACAATATTGGGGTACCATTGTTATACCTGTTATACAGATTTTTAAAACAGGCTCAATTGCAGAGGCTGACCCAAGGAGGGGACACAGTGAATGAGAGGAGGACCTGGGATTTCTGCTGGGTCTGGCTCTGATCTGAAGCCTGGTTCCTTTCCTCTAGGGCCTATGCCCTCTGTGTGGCCCACCCAGGACAGTTGGAAAGGTTCTGACTGACCCCTCCTTACCTTGCCATGACCCCTGGGTTCTGGAGACCTAAGTCCTGGAACTGATTTGCTGTATGATCCAGGGAGGTTGCTTATTGTAAGCTCCCTGGGCCTCAGCTTCCTCATCTTTCCAACGGGAACAATAATCCCCTGTCCTGCAGTCAGAGACATGGCAGGAAAGACATCAGGCCGTGGATAAGAAGGCAGTTGGAAATTATGAAGTGCAGGGGCCAATGCATAAGATTGTTTTGAGTTTTTTCTAAAAGCCTGGGTGTGCCAGGTTAGTGCCGGTGGGAGCGAGGGTCAGAGCTCCCCACTGCCTCTGGGTGTGAGAGCAGACGGAGATTCCCAGACACCAGCCTTCCCTCTTCCCCTCCCTCCCTTTTTCGGGGGTGGGGAAATGGCCCAGGCTGCTTAGTGCTAGCTCATACAGCCGCCCCCTCCTGCTCCCCTACATCCTGCCAGTCACCTCCCAACAGCAGGAAGTGAGATCTCCCTTCGTCCCCCAGGCCAACAGGAAGAGGCCAGGTTGTGCTACCCAATCCCTGACTGCCCCAGACATCAAACTCCCAGTTAACCCCTGAGCAGGTCCTGAATTCCCACCCTCAGAGTGGCAGCAGGGAATGAAAGGTGGTCTCTTGCTTTGGCACCTCCAAGACTGACTTTTTTTTTTTTTTTTTTTTTAAGATTTTCCTGATGTGGACCATTTTTAAAGTCTCTATTGAATTTGTTACAATATCGCTTCTGTTTTATGTTTTTTTGATTTTTTTGGCCACGAGGCATGTGGGATTTTAGCTCCGTGACCAAGGATTGAACCTGCACCCACTGCATTGGAAGGTGAAGTCTTAACTGCTGGACCTCCAAGGGAAGTCCCCCATGACTGACTTTTGCAAGCCTTTTCTTCTCTCTGAGCCTCAGTTTCCCTGTCTGTACAATGGGGATGTCTGTTATTCCTGGAATAACTCGAAACATCACTCAACTGCTGGGAATCTCAAACAGGACAAGAAGTATTCTGAATGCCACTAAAAAGAGCAAACTATCTCTGTGTTCCCTGCAGTGGCCACCCCAGGGCCATGAACAGATCAAGTGCTTAGTACATGTCAGTGGAAATGGGCGGAGACAGGTGGACCTAGGTTCAAATGTGTATGACCTTGAACCAGTAGTTTCTCTCGGAGTCCCAGAGTCTCGTGTTTCAAAAGCAGGATAATGATGGTGCTTGCCTCAGAAGGCTGCTGCAGGGATTAAATGGGATCAGAAGCATACAGTGGTAACACTTATTAATAAAGTTCCTTGTGAATCAAAAAAGAGGTGAGTAAAACGAAGTCCATGCCCTCAAGACATAACAGTTGTGGCGAATAGGATTCACCTCTTTTGAGCCACCTCCAATTGTTTGGCAGGGGCTGCCCTAGAGTGCTGATTAGAAAAACCAGATCTACTCCCAATGAAAAAGGGATTGCCATGGGATGGTGGGTGGGTGGGGAATGTGGCAGCTGGTGTACAGTGCATATGCTGACCCCTAAACTGGTGAGAGAGAAAGACACACAGGCAAAGAACTCTGATACAAGGCAAGCGACTTGTTTGGGGAAGGTAGAATCAGAAGCCATTCACCAAGCCTGTGGCATTCAAGCCAGGCTTTGAAGGGCGTATGGACAGGAAGGTCGCTCCAGGCAGAGGGAACAGCGTGAACACTCAGTGCCTGAGATGCGACACTTTTGGCTACCAAGAATAGACTATCCGATCAAAAGTGGCTTAGACATAAGGGAAATTTATTATCTCCCAAGACAAAGCCCAATGGTAAGTGATTTTAGGGCTGGTTAATTGAGCAGCTCAAAAATGGCATCAAGTTCCTTACATCTTCTGCTTTGCTGGTGTTATAGGCTGAATTGTGTCCCCCCCCCCCAAAAAAAAATTTATTTGTTGAAGCCCGCACACCCAGTACCTCAGAATGTGGCTGTTTGGGGAGAGAAGACCTTTAAAGAGGTGATTAAGTTAAAATGAGGCCATAGTGTGGGTTCTAATCTAATTTGATTGGTGTCCTTATAAGACGAAATTTGAACACACAGACACCAGGGGCGTGCACACACAGAGGAAAGACCACCTAAGGACACAGTGAGAATGCTGCCATCGGCAAGCCAAGGAGACAGCCTCAGAAGAAACCCGTCCTGCTGACACCTTGATCTTGGACTTCTAGCCTCCAGAACTGTGAAAAAATAAATTTCTGTTAAGTCACCCAGTCTGTGGTATTTTGTTACGGGAGCCCTAGCAAACTAACACAGCTGGCAAGAGGGCTGTAGCAGTTGTAGGACCAATACAGACATGATACTACTCATCATTATTCTGGTTTTGATGCTATCAACCCTTGATGAGGCCAAGGGTTTCCCCTTCTTGTGTGTCTTTTTATCGAGAAGGAAAACCTTTCCCAGAGATTCTTCAAAAGACTTCCCTTAGGAATCTAGGGGTCAGATGTATTAGCCAGGATATATTTCAGCTCTAACAAAGACCCAAATAACAGTGGCTTAAACGTGATAGAAGTTGATCTCTTCCACCACATAAGCAGTCCAGGGCAGGTATAGCAGCTGCATGTGTCCAGGACCTAGGGGCTTCCTGTCTCGCTGCTCCACCAGGCTAGGGTTTTGCTTTCAACTTCAAGTTGGCTCTCCACACAGCTGCAGTCAAGCCAGTAGGAAGGATAAACTGAGCCAGAGGAGAGCACAGCTCCTCCCTCTAAAGGGATGACCTGGAAGCAGCACAAAGTTCTACTGCTCATATCCCATTGACCGGAACTCGTTTCCATGGAAACGCCTAATTGCAAAGGAGGCTGGGAAATACAGTCTTCTATTCTGAGTGGCCATGTGCCCAGCTAATAATTCCTTTATAGAAAAAGGGGGGGCATGGATACTGGGGGACATACAGCAGTCTCTGCCTCACAGAATTGGGTCACATGGCCCTGCCCCCACCAATCCTGTCAGGGGAATTATCTTGGACCAATGGTTCTCAAACTTGGGTGTGCCTCAGAATTCCCGGGAAGGCTTATAAAAACATGGTGCTCCCCACCCACACAATGGCTGATTCAGTAGGTCTGGGGTGGGCTCTGAGCATCAGCATTTCTAACAAATTTCCTGGTGATGCTGCTCTGGGGACCGCACTTTGAGAACTACTGTCTTGCCTCCTAAGGCCAGGTAGGGGCTACATTCCCTGAGCACTTGGGCTGGGGGCTCCTAGGAAATGGGGCTCTACCTGTATGAGAGAATGGTGAGAAAGGGCATTGGGTGGCAACCAGGAGAACCTCACAGAAACAGGAAGATGGTGGTTTAGAGAAGCTATGAGGTCTAGGTGGGGTGATGTTGGAGGTGAGGATTAAGAGGTATTTTGGGTCCAGGTTGTGAAAAGTCAGCATCTTGCCTACTAAAGAATGTCACCAGCCATCTGGCTCTACAAGAATTGAGTCATTAGGCACTGCAGTCACTGACCTTTAACACACCCTGAAAGGAGATCAGGAATGAGGCACTCTGTGCTCTGGGAAAACTGGCAGAACAGACCTTCAGATAGTTACACATTTTCAGGAGAAATTTTTTATGCACCTGGATTCTTGCATCTTCCCATACTTCGAAAAGCACTAAAACCATTAACTAAGATATCTGTTCCTTGAGACTAGCAGCAACACTCTACCGAGATGTGTGCTTGGTTGCACGTACCTCCCCTTCACCAAAATCACATACATACTGATGTCCCCCCTTACCTCTTCGGGACAGTTTCTCAGAGCTAGCTAAGAGGCAGTCTCCCAGGCTATAGTCCTCAATAAGACTCTTTTTCTTTTTTTGTTTTAAAGTTTATTTATTTATTTTAGGCTGCGTCGGGTCTTTGTTGCTGCGGGAGGGCTCCCTCCAGCTGCGGCAAGCAGGGGCTACTCTTCTCTGCGGTGCGCAGGCCTCTCACTGCGGTGGCCTCTCGTTGCGGAGCACGGGTTCCAGGCATGCGGGCCCCAGCAGTCGTGGCTCGTGGGCTCCAGAGCGCAGGCTCAGCAGTTGTGGTGCACGGGCCTAATTGCTCCGCGGCATGTGGGATCCTCCCGGACCAGGGCTTGAACCCGTGTCCCCTGCATTGGCAGGCAGATTCCCAACCACTGCGCCACCAGGGAAGGGAAGCCCCTCAGTAAGGCTCCTGACTCACAGCTTTTACCTTGTGCGTTTTTTCAAAGTTGACAATCTTTATTCTGAAGGCCCTGGGGAGCCATGGGAGATTGTAAAGCCAGGAAATGTCATGGTCACATTTGGGGGAGGAAACATTAAAGCAATGGTCCTCAAAGTGAGGTTCTTAGACCCCCTTGTATTAGATCCTCTGGAGAGCCTTTAAAATTCATATTCCCAGGCATGCTCTATCCCCCCCCTCCAGTTATGGGGATAGAAATCTGCATTTTAAATAACCCCCCTCTACCTCAGGTAATTCTGATGCATTTTGAAGTTTGAGAACCACTGGTTTAGAGGGTGGAAACCCTGGAGGTAGGGAGATCTCTTAGGGGCAATGCCCTCTAGAACGTAAGCTCCAGGAGGGCAGCGATCATGACTGTTTTATATCTTTCTTATTCACTGTGTCTTAGAAGAGTGCCTGGCACGTAGTAGGTACTCAATAAACATTTGTTTTAGCGGCATTAGGAACTTCGGTCTAGGTCCTGACTTTGCCACGGATTCATTCTGTGACCTCTAGCAAGTCTGTCCCCAGTCCCTTTTTTCCCTTACCTGTAAAACGAGGAGTTTGGAGAAAATCCCTAAATTTTTGTCCCCACCCACCATTCTGATTGAGTGATTGAGGTTCTGTCCAATCAACAGGGAGCTTTGTGCGCTGCGGTCCTCTTCCAGCCAAATGCCTTTGTCTCTTAATGGAGCCACAGGAGCCGCAGGGGTGTGGCAGAGGGTATCCTTTCTCCCCGCACCCTCCTTCCTCATCTTCTTTCTCTGGCGCAGAATAGCCAAAACAATAAGACGCAAACAGCACGTACTGAAATGACTTTTAATATCTCATGTTGCAGCAAAATTAAAAATATACAAAAAGTTTGTGGTGTACAAAAGAGTCTCAGTACAGAAGTCCCAGCTTGGGGTCCCCACCCCCTCCTGGGGGAAGGGCAGAGGGGTGAGTGGGGTCGGGACTGAGGATGGCACAGATGCAGTAAATACCAGAAGGTGGGATCGGGATTGGAAACACAATTGGGCAGGGGTGGGGGCCGACTAGGGAGGGAAGAAAGAATCTGGATGGGAGAATCACCCGGAATTGTGCTGAGGGAGGGAAGTTAGCCCCTTGGGCATGGCTAGTGGTTCCTGGAGTTGGAGAAAAAGTGGAAGAGGGGGCATCAGGGCTGGGGGTGTTCTGGTGGGACCCCGAAGAACCTGGGCTCTGATCCCACCCTCCCAACTCACTGTGTGACCTTCCGCTGGCCACCTCTTCTGGGCCTTCCCATTCAGAAGGGGAAGGATGATTCAACAGACGCTGGATGATTAAACCACTGATTCCTAACTTCGGGTCCCAGAGGCAAGAATGGGGCCCACAGGTGCTCTTGAGAATTATGTGTTAAATAACAACAGAATACAGATATTCCCCCCACCTTTAAGCCCTAGAAGCTAACTCAAGGCCTTGGAAGCATTTATCTGCAATCAGAAGCTCAGTTTGAGTTAATTTAATGTGGGAAAATTAATTATCCTTCAAGAAGTGAGGCTAGTTTGGGAGAAAAATCTCCCAAACTATAGGATCTTCAGGGGTGAAAATAATAAGGGGGGATCTGGGAATCATTCAGGTCCCTTCCAGCTAGTTTATGACTGGTTCACAAAAGGCAGTGGGTTTGGGGGGCTGTTCAGATGGGGTCCCTCCACGTGTGGTTGTTTAGCCAACCAAATGGAGACAGGCCTGGTTTGGAGTCTGGGATTTGGGTGAGAGGGAGATGGAAGAATATCCTTTTCCTACCTAGTGCCTTTCTCACCCCCTTAGCCTCAAGCTACCCTCCACTCTGGGATTACTGCAGGTGCCCCAGGGCCCACCCCCCTTCAGCCTGGCCTGGGGGTGCCCTTAACGACGATTGTGCATAGAATAAAGGCCAGGATTGCTAGGGAGAAGGCAGCCCCCTTCTTGCTGGGAGAAGGGAAGGGTAGAGGAAGCCGGGCACAGCAGGTCCACACCCCACCCACACACACATACCGGGGAGTTTTCTGCTTCCAGGAACCAGGCCATCCCTAGATCAGGCCTTCCTCTCCCACTTCCACAATTTCCTGCTGTTCCTCCCCTCGCCTCTACCTGCAGCAACCAAGAACCCGGGAATGTCCTAGCCCCTCCCCAACCAGAAGGGCACTTTAGAGTCTTTTCCCCCCAGCCCCAGGGTCTCAGAAGCCCCTCTGGTTGGGAAGGGGGACCGCAGACCCCATCCCCACTGCTGCCCACGTAGCTTGGCACTCACTTCATCTCTTTCACTGAGACATTACAAAGAACGGAAGTACAGAAATTGATAGCTTCTCCCCCTGTGGGCCATATCTGGGAGGGAGCCATCCTCAGAGTGCCAAAGGGTGGCATGGCCCAGCACAGGATGGGGCAGTTGGGTCCTGGCTTTCAGTCCTCTGCCTGTACCTGAACTCTCCCCCTACCCAGTGCAGGTTCCTCCTACTTGGGGGCCCCCAAACTGGAGAAGACCCCAGTCCTTACACTGCCCCCTGTCAGTCACTGGAGGGGCCTGCAGCCCTTATCAGATGATGGTTCCCAAGCCAGGGACCTTGTGGATGCCCAGACCTCCCTGGCCTTTTCAGTCGAGAGGGCGGGGGGCCAGTTCTCAGGTGGCCAGGCCATGGGGGTTTAGGGTTGGACTAGAAAAGTCTCAAAGGAGTTTCCAGACTCTTCAAGGCTTCCCAGAACCTTATTAACATTTTGAACCAGAGGTTTCAAACTGGTGGCTCACGGTCAAATATGAGTGTTTAGTTTGGCCCACACTGGATTTTTCAAAAATTTGAACTTTAGTGGCTGTAGGCAGGGCACGTACTCTCCGGTTTGTCAGAGTCCCCACCGCTCTTTATTGTCTAGCACCTCTACTGCTCTTATTTTCATTAACTGGAGGCATTTGAATTTGCAACCCATGCACTCAGAAACCTTCTCCCCACTGCCTGAGGTTTCAGTGAATTCCCAGGCCAGGTGATCTCCAAGGGACCTGTGGGACTTTAGCCCTTAGGAGGGCACTGGGGCTGCCAGGCAAGACCTTCCCTCCCTGGATACTCCTAGCCCTGTTGGCCCTGACCCTGAGACCTGGACCAGGCCTTGCCCTCCCTGCCCTCCGCTTTCTTCAACTCTCATGGGTGACACACCTCTGCAGGACACAGGTGTAGCAGGGAACTGGCTTGGGGTAAGGCAGATTTGGGGGAGATACGAGGATAAGGCAGATGAAAGGAGAGGACCAAGGAAGGCTTCCTTGTCGGGGAGCCCCCTTCTGGGGAGGGGTGGAGGTCTGTGCTGTCCAACCAGGTGATAGTTACAAGGCACGTGGAACATCAGTGCGTGGGGGTGCGATGAGGGCTGTGTGCTGCCTGGAGAGGTTTGGGGAGCACAGGCGGCAGCCTGGGGCATCAGTTCCAAAAAACCGGGAGACAGACGTCTGCCCTGGGAATGGGGACACGGTCTCCTAGGGGTTGAGATACTGACAGCATGGCAGGGCCTGACATATTTGGTACCTAGAGCATCCTGTTCTCTTCTCTCCCTGGCAAAATTAAGATGGACCCAACTACCTCTCATCCCCAGGAAAAGCCTAACTCTGCCACAACTTCCTGTGTGATCTTGGGCAAGTCCCTGGCCCTCTCTGTGCCTCTATTTCTTCTTTATAGTGGATGTGGAGGGTAGGTGGCTTAAGGGACACTAAGGGCCCCTCTGGGCTGTGAACCTTCTCTCACTGCAAGGACGCTGTAGGGATTCTGGGAAGGGCTGAGCAGCCAGGCTAGGGTGGAAGACAGGGAATGGGGAGCAGGAGGCAGGGACCCAGGGTGTCCAGTTCTGGCAGGGAAGAGAGACTGGCTGAGGTAGATTGTGTCACAGAAAGGAAACTAAAACCGCTTGAATGGGATGGTGCCCCTTCCCTACTCTGACTCCTCCATCCCAGTGAAACAAGGGGACCAGCAGGGACAAGATGAAGTAAGGGACAGGCCAGCAGAGAGAGGGACCTCAGGCCTGGGAGGGATGGGGTCCTGAGCTCCTAGGTGTGGAGGGAGGGGGCAGTCCTTAAGGGGCTGAGCTCTTTCCAGAGGGTGAGACGCAGAAGGTGCCTGTAGCCCTCTCCTCGGGCCCTTTGACTATGACCGTTTCTGGTGTTCAGGTGTCCTTGCAGGCAGAGGCCTTTAGGGAAGGTTTTGTGGGATTGAGAAGATGTGGGGTGGAGGTGGAGTAAAGTCCAAAAATGAGCCTCAAGCCACGCCTCAGCACTGCCTGCTCGCCCCTACTCTCTGGTTCTCTGGGCAGCTCCTGGAGCTATCAGGACTCCCAACTCCCAGGGAGGATATTTTTAACTTTTCTTTCAAGGATGCTGGGGAATGGGGCAGCCAGATGGACCATTCTAGGGCGCTGGGGAATAAAATAACTCGCCAAGGCTGACCCTTATGTCCCCTCTCTGAGCCTGTTTCCTCGTCTGTAAGACGGATTGATAACACCTCTGTTGTAGGCAGGGGAGAGTTTAAGTGAAACAATCCAGGGTGAAAACTCCTGGCAGTCAACCCAGGAGAAACGGTCGGTTGGATCTGGGTCCACATCCTCAATGCTTCCATCTCACAAAAGGCCATGGAATTTGGTCTCTGGAAACAGATGGACAGAGGATAAAGAGGATGGGGGAACACACCAGAGGGAGTCTGGGTCAGCCTTGGGCTTCTCCTACCCCTCACCACCTTGAGACCTGGTTCCTGAGGCATCTTAGGGATCAGGGAAGTAGAAGAAAGAAAGAAGGGAAAACACTCTCTGTGTGTTGACAGGAGGCATGCACACACCATCTCGGCCTGGGCGGGTGTCTGTGCAGTCACCTGTGGTGCTGGGGGGTGAGGTGACTTGTGTCACAGCGGTGATGTGTGCTTTTGTGTGTGTGTGTGTATGTGCAGTCCTGCCTCCTCTGCCTTTGGAGCCACCCTGCACCGTGAGTGTGGCCCTCTCCCAGCATCCTTAGCAAAGCCACTATCACCTTTCACATTCTGATGGAACAGCCAGGAATCTAGGACCTTGTGAGACTAGCTGCCACTCTGGGCCTCAGTTCCTATCTGTAACCCAAGGGAGGCTGAACCAGAAAGGGCTAAGTGCCCCTCTAATTTGCATAGTTTGCCCCTCTAATTCTCATGTCCACTTCACCCCAGCCCAGGTCTGCATCTGTCCTTAATATCGCCTGCTGAGCCCTTGCAGTGAACGCACCTTAGTAGGCATGCAGGGCGGGGAGGAATTTGTGGGGAGGGGTTCCAAGCTTCGCCTAGAGGCTCTGTCCCCTCACCCCACAGAACTGCCTACTTCTCAGCTCCCATACCCCCCATGCTATCCAGGACTCGTTGTCCCAGGTGGAGAGAAAGGGCGCTGGGTGAATGGTCCCAAGGATGCCCTGGCATGTTTGGACCATGGGAATGAACCACGGGTCCTGGAGGGTTGTCAGATCTGAGGCAAAACAAGTCAGTTTTACAGCTGCAGCCCCAGGGAGCTGCATCTGCAAGGTGGCTAAGAGCCAAGATTCATGTCATGTCCCCAGAGCTAATTTTCTCCAGCTGGAAACCAGTTGGCAGTTGAAATGTCTCAGGGGTTCTGAGGACAGTTTCTCCTTGGGAAGGTGGCTGTGGACTAAGGTGGACAGGGGCACAGAACTTTTATAAACCCTAGAAGTCTAGGACTGGAGTACCCTTTCCTAGAATATTCCACTCACACAGGGTTCTGGTGCCCTCTCCCCCACCGCCATGGCAGGAGCTAGAATCCCCCACAGCAGAGCAGCAGGCTGCCAGCGTCTGCACCTCGTTATAACAGAATCCAGCTCAGAGTGACTCCCGAGGACGTTCTATCAGCTATGTGTCCTGGAACTCAAGCCAGAACAAAGAATGTCTCTCTACAACAGTCTCCCTGCTAAACGTGCCAGAACCTCAACTACAATCAAACCCAGACAGAGTATCTTCCTAGGCAGTTCATCTATTGTGGTCAAGACCTTCATCCAGAAGAAATGTTCTAGATGCTCACCTAGAACAAAGAATGGCTCCTTGAAACATTTCACCTGAGGTGTCTGGAGCCTCATCCATAAAAGAGCCCACAACAAAGGGTGTCTCCTGAGGAACATTCTCTATGCTCCGGATTGAGGTTGCCCTCCCCCAAATCTGCCACCCCTCCATGCTTCTGCCAGCCTGTACCTCTCCGATGTCTCAGGGTCCTCCCTCCTGTCCACCCCCAGCACCGTCAGCCCCCCACCCCAACTTCCCACCCCACCCCAACTCCCTCCTTTAATTCCCCTCTTGCCCAGGCTCCAGACCTCGACCCACAGGAGCTGTACCAACCTCGTTCACCAGATGCTTCTGCCTCACCCCACATCTTCCGTGGCCTCCTCCATCCTTCTCAGAGGCAGCCCACCCCCACGCCCCCTGAGGAGCACAGGGCCTAGGTCATGGACCCCCTTCTCTGGCGGGCCCACCAGAGTTGACAGGTGGGCAACTCCAGGCAGGGGAGAGGGTGTGGGGTCCTCAGCACCAGCCGTGATATGGAGGCCTCCATGAAAGTGGGGCAGCTCACGAGGAGCGTAGCACCAGTTGGTTCCCTGGGCCCCGGTTCAGGGGAGTTTAGGAAATGGGCCACAGGGCTGAAAACAGGGCCAAGGCCTGGGGCCTCCACAAGGCTGTCCCCTCCCATGAAATAACCCAATGGTGGGCGCCACTCTACCCTTGAACCAACAGATCCACTCCCCCTCAGCCTGGTGGCCCTGAAATTCTGGGCTCAACACTGTGCTCAATGTGGGATCAGCCAAAGTTCCTCCCTTTTTGCAGGGAGACTGTGACCTACACCGTGGTCTCATACTCCAGCAGCTCCTGGGGGATCCCGATGCTCCGGTACTGCAAGCGGGGTGTCGTAGGCGAGGAGTATTCCAGCGCCAGAATGGTCTTCCGGAGCCGGCGGTCGATAAAATGAGCATCCCAGGCAGGGTACTTCTTACGAGGCAAGTCAATCCGAATGACAGGCCCCTCTGTCCGCAAGGTGCGGGCCACGGGCGTGAGAGGCAAGCCAGGTCGCACCTGGAAGACAGGTGGTGTGGGGGTCCCCGCACGCTCGCCTCCCATGGGGGCTCCATCCCGCTCAGCGCCTGTAGTCCTGGGCAGGGACCTCGGGGGACTTGTGACAGCATCGGCTGGTGGGCCACAGGTCCCTCGGGCCTCAGGGCAGATGCAGCCAGGCATCTGGGGACCCAGCAGGGGCCCGTTAGGGTGCAGGAGGCAGTAGTAGACACACATGAAGAATATGCCCAGTGCGAAGCTGGAGGCCACGACACAGACCAGAATAAGTGAGTGGAAGTCAGTGGAGAAGTTGCGGCTGGAGTACCAGAAGCCGGTGAGCACGGCGTTCTCGAGCAGGACGATGCAGTAGTAGAGGGTCATGCGGCGGCGGCTGCGGCCCTCCTTGACGTTGAACCAGCAGAAGATGTAGATGATGCCCACCACCATGTTGTAGATGATTTCCTCCCACTTGGACATGCAGAAGTCCGTCTCACCCTGGATGACCCAGAAGGTCATGACGCACCAGTGGGCCACAATGAAAATGCCAAAGTAGAGCTTGTAAACGCTGGCGAAGAGCGCGAAGGCCAGACTGCGGGCCGCGATGGCAAACAGGTGCCACAGCACCTGGGCCACGGCGCCCTTGTAGGAGAGCGGCCTCTTGTCGTCCCGTGAGTCCCGCAGCACCTTCTGGTAGGAGGCCAGGGTCCAGGCCAGGGACACGAGTGAGGCGGAGGTGGAGAGGGCTGCGGAGACAGGGTGGGGGCAGGGTGGGCTGGGTTAGGGATGGGTCTGGGTTGGGGTCTGAGGAAAGCGGGAGGGGTCTGGGTCAGGATCTGGGTTCTGAGGAGGTGTGAGGGAAGGGTCTATAAATCAAGAGGGGTGTGGAGAGGGTCTGGGTGGGTGGTCTTCAAGAACATTGAGGCAGGGGTGAGAGTGGACAGGGCTGGGTACTTCTGCAGGGGTGGGAGCATAAAGGGAGAGGGGAAGTGGGTGATTTTGGTCTCCATAAGGGTCAGGTTGAGGTCTCTAGTATGGGGCTGTTAGGGTTCAGGCGTCTTGGTGGGAGGGTGGGAAAATAGGGTCCAGGACTCTGGGAGTGAAAAAGGAGGTGAAGAGGGGGGTCATGATTAGGGAATGGAGGAGCCAGAAGGGACTGTTAGAAGCTACAGGCCACCAGGATGAGACTGGGGCATGGAAAGGAATATCCAAGCTGAGCACAGCTGAGGGCATGGGAAGAAAATCCCAGGTGGGAAGTTTCGACTGGGGCCCAGGACCCTGGGCGAGGGATGCCCAGGGAACCTGAGAGATGGTGATAGAGTCTTCTGAAACACTGAGGGTGTGTTGGGCAGTGTCGGGGTGGGAGGAGCGTGGGGAGCTCCAGGGAGACTGGGAATGTGGTTTTTCTCTGACACTGAAGGGGTTGGCCTGGTCTGTTAGGGTTAGAGAAGGGGCAAGGTGGGTGGGCGGGGTGAGTTCATGGGGACCAGGACAAAGCCTGGGAGGAGTTCCCAAGGGGCTGAAGAGCAGTGAGGGGTGGATGGAAAGGCCCTCTGGAAACTGATGGTGATTCAGAGAGTCTGTGAGGCAGAGGGGTCCCCAGGAGATGCAGGCTGGGATTGGGACAGTCTGGGGAAAGCAGGGGCAGGGGACTTCCCTGAGGGTCTGAGGTGTGGTGATGGGGTCAAGGGCCTTTTTGGACTTGGCAGAAGTGAGGTCTGGTCTGCCCCGGCAATGGCGGGGGCGGGGGGGAGGAGGGCGGGAGGGGGTAGTGCGCAGGGAGCCTGAGAAGAGCAAGGGGGTGGGGTGTCTCCTAACACTGAGGGTAAGGGGGCCATTGGAGGGGACCTGGGGGTCTCCAGAGGCCTGGAGAATGGTGAGAGTAGAAGGGGCGGGGCCTCCAAAACCCCGACAGTGAGTGCGCCGAGGTGCGGGGAGGGGACAGGGCCTCCCCAGGGGGCCTTAAGCATGGGGCGGAGGTTGGGGGGCGTGGGGGGGCGGGCAGGCGGAGGGGCGGGGCTCACCGGGCAGCAGGTCGGGCGCGCCGCCGCGGTGCACCAGGAGGCTGAGCTGCAGCACAAGCTGGGGCGCGCTGCGCAGGAAGGTCTCCAGCAGGCGCAGCATGCTCACGTCGGCGCTCTCGAACAGCATCCGCCAGTAGAAGTGGCGCCGCAGCCGCTCCCCGCGCCAGCGGCTCTGCAGCCCTAGGTACACGGTGCGCAGGTACCTGCGGGAGGACGCGGTGCTCAGGCTGTTGCGCGCGCTCATCCCCCTCGCCCCCTCCCAACCAGACCCTCGCCACCCAGCAAGTGCAAAGGGCCAGGGCGCGGTGTTGCCCTGGGCAAGTCACTTACTGCGCTTGTTTCCTCAGCTGTGAAACGGCCTCATTGAAAGGATCACCTCACGGGGCTGTTGTTGGGCTGCTCCCACTGGGCTCACTAGCTTAAAGCACTGGCACAAAGTAAGCCTTTAATACAGCATTATAAGGATCATTATTGCTATGGCAAGTTAGGGCCTGCTTTCTTTGCAGGATTCTGGACACCTTACCTGGAGCTTGCAATAACCCTATTATTATCCCCATTTTATAGATGAGAAAACTGAGACTCAGAGAGGTATGTCATTTGTCCAAGGTCACACAGCTAGGAAGCAGTGGAACCAGGATTCAAACCCAGGTGGGCTGGCCTCAGACCCACACTCTAACCAATAGGCAACACTGCCTCTCACTGTAAGCCATAAAGACTTGCCCATACACAGGTTCCTTCAGGGAGAGTCCTGGTGCCAGCCCCCAGTTCTGTTGCCAGCTTCCTGGCCTTTTCCCCAACCCCACGTCTGAGTGCCCAGTTCTCCCCGTAGGGAAGCTGCTCAGAGATCCCCTGGCATTTGCAACTTGGCTGCTTCCTCTGGTGCCACTTCTCCCAACAAACTTCACAGCTCCAGCTGCTTTGCACACGTCACAGATTTGCTCGCCCTCACTGCTAAGCTTTTGCACTTTCTGTTCCCTCTGCCTGGAACACCTTGCCCTGTCCGCCAACCCCACCCCAGCCCCAAACCTGGATAACTCTTGCTTTTCATCCAAGGCTCAGCTTTTAGATATGACTTCTTCCAGGTAACCTCTACTGATCGCCCGCCACCTGAGGTAGGGGCCTCTCCCCGGCTTCCCTCCGACCCAGCACTCGTCACAGTGGGTTGTAACTGTCTGGTTATGCATCCATCTCCCCCAGGCTGTGAACTCCATGAGTATGACTAGGTCATAACTGACTGCTATACCCTCAGTTCTTAGCACACAGTAGGTGCCAGCCCTATTGGCTGCATGACTGAGTGCATGATTCCAAGTTTGTTTAACTGAATGGAACTCTGGTAGCCCCATAGGAGGTATGGAAGGGATCTGGAAGTCCTGAGTTCAATTCCTGACTTTGCTTCTAATTTGCTGTGTGATTTTGAACAAGACCCTCTCTGAGCCCTAGTTGATCCCATCTAAAGTGGTTGTGAGGATTAAATGGATGAGGTACTTTGCAACTATAAAGTGCAGTGCCCATTAGGGTGACAAAGGACCTGTCCCCACAGATCTCTGCCCTGGTTCCTTGCCCAGCAGCTCCACTCCTGGCTGTTGCAGGTACAGACCCTGCTCCCCAACCCCCAAATTCTCTGATACACAGGACAGGGAAGCCCTTTTCATAAAACCAGAGAGGGCTCCTCTAGGAGTCATATCCCCCAAAACCAGGGGAGAAAATCCCACCAGATTCAATGACCCTGTTGCCTGAATCCAAAATCAGGGAACCAGGGATCTGGGGGTCTATTCCCAGATGTGAAGTGCTGGCATTTCCAGGATGTTCTGTATTCAGCTGTGTGTGACCAGCCCAAGGGAGGAACCACAGTGCTCCCTGGAATTTGTGCTCGGCTCATTCCCAGAGTTTTCCCAAATGAGCATCCTGGTCTTAGCAATGGTGTGGCCCTCTCTGGGCCTCAGCTTCTCTATCTGCCAACAAGAGGGATGGGCTTGGAGACTTTGGAGATCCTTTCAGAGCTAATGTTCTGGGACCCAAACTTTCCCCCCAAAACATGGCCAGAAACATCCCATTTAGGCCTCTCCTTCCCATCTCTGGGTCTTCTGAGGACCAATCGGTGGTGTAGACACACCCTCAGTGTGAAACAGTATGGGATTGGCACCCAGGACGGGGAAGAGGGCTGTTCCCTCAGAAGCTGACTCAAGATGCAAAGGCCCTTCAGTCTAACTCTCCCGTCCAGTGCTGGAATCCCTTCAGCAGTTCCCAGCCCCGTGCATTTACCCCTCTGCTCACACACTTCTCAGAACAGGGAGACGCTACCTCTTGAGGCAGAGCCTTTGGCTTCCGAGCAGCTCCAGGGCCGAACTGTGTTTCTCCTGATGAGCAGAAATTTGTCTCCCTGTGACTTCTATTCTCTAGGCCCCTGTCTACCCGCCAAATAAGGATCTCTGCAGCTAGAATCATTCATTCACGTAGCAAGCATATCTTGACCACTTGCTATGTTCCAGGCCCTGTGACCTTAAGTACCTCACAGTCCCACGGGAGGACAGACAAGCTAAGAGCTGAAATAGATGCTCTAAGATGCTGTGGAACCCAGAGAAGAGATGGGTAACTTGAGCTGGGGAAGACTTCCTGGAATCTTCCAGGGAAGACTCCCTGGAGGAAGAAACATTTGATCCCTGTTTTAAAGCATGGGTAGGCATTTGAAGGCACACGGGAAGCGGAAAGGCGTTTTAGGTGGAAGCCCAACTAAGGCAAAGGTGTAGAGGCATGAGAGAACATGGCTTTTTAGGGGAACGGCCAGTGTTTTGCCAGGCCTGGTGGGGAGCATTGTCCTAGGGAGGAGCATTAGAAGACTAGAATTGTGAAGGGCATCAAATTTTGGACTGAACAGTTCATATTTTATTCTAAATCTGAATCCTATCCCAGAATCAGGGGTGATATGATCAGCTCGGTGGCTTAGAAAGCTCACTCTGTTGGCTGGCTTGGAGGAAGGCCAGGTGAGTCCCCAGTTTAGTTCAGGCCTGAAATGACAGGGCTGAGTTAAGGCAGGGCACAGAGGAGGAGCCGAGCGCAGAGCTGGAGATGCCAGAAGTGGGGGCGACTCGGGGAGAGACCAGGATGGCCCCCAGAGCTTCTCAGGGCCCAAAACGCAGACCACCTGTCCCAGCCTCCATCTCCCCCTTCCCATTCCCTTTCCCAGTCCTGTGGCTCCGGCTTTGAACAGGAAAGAGAGACCAGCTGGTCCAGTGTGAAGGGGCCTGGGGAGCTGGGGGAGGGCAACACCCTGGAAGTTTCCCTCAGGCTGGAAGACCATCTGTTTCCCGGCCTGGGTCAGCATGAGAAAGGCCCCAGCCCGGCCAGCATCCATCACCACCTGACAGGCTGCTTGCCCAACTCCCCACCCACTCCTGTCCCCTCCTGTGCCAGCTCCCAACACCCCCACACCCCAGCTAACAGCAGACAAAGGGCTTACCCAGCCGAGGGCCGCTGTTGGGCCAGAGCAAGGAAGGGGGAGGGGAAGAAAGAAGGCTTCTGAGACCCAAGAACACGGGGTCAGCAGGGAGCGTGGAAAGACCATGCTGCAGTCTGAGGGTGAAAGGGCCTCGCTTCAGCCTCATTCTGCCCCTTGCCCCTTTTGGCAACAGGACCAAAAATCGTGGCTGTCCTTTCCAGCCGGTGGTAAATGCTCGTTGCCAAGGACCTGCGAGGTTTTCATGGGCCTAGCAAAACATTTGAAGCCTGGAAAAAAAATTGGCTCTAAAACACAGGGAAAAACTGCAGAATCAAAATTAATAAACGTTTAATTAAATGTCTGCAAAACAAAGCATGATATCAGCCAGTCGACTGCAATTTGGCTTTTATCTGGGTATATATAATTTACATTCGATGTTTGATATGGCTGCATTTTAATATGCTTGATAGATGTGGGGCCCACAAAAGTCTTAAAACAGCTCTGCCCAGGACATACAACCTAATTTCCCTGGGCCTCAGTTTTACCTTCTCTAGAAAGGGGCCCAGCACTTGCCCTCCTGCCTACATCACAGCCACTGGGGTGAGGATCAGGAGACAAGATGGCAATATGCTGGGCTTGTGGGTTTGCCCGTGCCCTGGATGCTGTGTGGCCTTGGGTAATCTCTCTGCCTCTCTGAGCCTCATTTTCCCCCTTGTTGTGGGCATTTGTAAACTGTAGAGGGATGTGCACATAGTGAGGGTGAGCATATGCTAGGTGGAGGCCTCTGGCTCCTTCTGATCATCAAGCAGCCTCTCTCTTTTAACTGAAAGTTGACGTACTAGCAGGTGCCCTTCAAACCTCCTCCAGGAAGCCCACCTGATTCCACTCTACTTGAAAGGAAGTTGGAAGAAGTTGATTTTCACCACAAATGGGACCAATGCCACCTACAGAGAACACCTCATCTCAGGGAAAGGAATCCAGCTTCAGGGGCAGTGCCTCTGCTCTCCTCCAAAACACATCCCCAGTCTGTCCATTCACTGACACCACCCTGTTCCAGGCCATCGTCATCTTCTGCTTTCTCAGTCCTGCATCCACCCCTGTGCCCCACCACCATAGTCCATTCTCCACATGGCAACCAGTGGGATACTTTAAAAACGAATCATGTCAGATCATGCTATTCCCCGTCTCAAAATCTTCCAAGGGCCTCCCATCCCACTTGGAATAAAATCCAAGCATCTCCCCTTGACTTGCAGGCCCTAAACCATCTGGCCCTTTCTGTTTCTCTCAACTTGTCTCAAACCACTGCTTCATTCGTGTCCTGGAGGTTCCTGGAAGCCAGCCAAACTTGTTCCTGACTCTGGACCTTTGCACTTGCTACTTGCTCTGCCTGAAACACCCCCTTCCCCAGATCCTCCTGTGGCTGATTCCTCAGCTCCCACGTCACCTTCTCAGAGAGGCCCCCCAGGCCACCCATCCCATGTCAGCCCCTCCACTCTCGCTAAATCACTCTCATCTCTCCTATCACTCTGTCTTAGTTTCTTCTTAACATACACTATGAAACAATTTTATTTATTAATTTACACATCTATTTTCTGTTTTACCACTGTGGTTTGCTGAGGGTCGGGACCTCATTTATCTTGGTCACCACTGTGTCCCCAGCATCAGTACGTGTAGTAGGCACTCGATAAATATTTGTTGAATGAATACATGTGCATGAGTGTTTGCAGGTGTCTCCCTCCTGACCTTGGAGGCCCTGGGGCTTCTCTGCCTGAGTTTGCATAGAACCAGAACATCTGTCCTTCCTCCTCCAGGAAGCCTTCCCTGATGCTCCACAGCCTGGTTGGGCCTCCCCAGCTCTGACACGCCCCAGCCTTAAACTGCCTGAGGCCAGCGTGAGCCAGAACCTAACAGACAGCTCTACCACCCCCATTTTACCGGTGAGGAAACAGAGGTGCTCAGAAGTCTGTTTTGGATCTAACTTGCTGACTCCCAATCTTTGGCTTGGAGAAGAAGCCTGTCTGAGAGGAAACTGGAAATTGAAGCGGTAAGTGTGTATCGTTGAGGATGGGGTAGGGAGCAAAATGACCAAGCCTAGAGCAGAGAGAAGCCAGCAGTGAGGGTGTGAAATCCCTCCACTCAAAGATCCGGAAGGCTGTCTCCTCTGGACCCCCCAGCCCTGCGAGCAGGCAGCTGGGCAGGAGATGAACAGAGCTCATTCCCTTCTCCCCAGGCCCAGGGACTTCCCAGCATTGAGGGCTCCTTTCTAACAGGCAGAAGAGAGAAGGATGAGGGGATCCCACATCCCTAAGAAGCCAGAAAGTTTCTGGGTCACCCTATCTCTCTCCTGTTCTCTGTTCCTGGGTTGCCCTGAGTCTCTGGTACCAGTCAGGGCTGCTGGCCTTGGCCTCAGTCTCTGTGCAGAAGGTCAGCCTGGACCCGTCTTTTGTGTGTCCTCACATCCTCGGTCATTGTCTCTCTCTGTCTCCGGCTCAGATCAGCTTGTTGTTGTGTCTGTCCCTTGAATGCAGGGTCAGCCTCTTTATTTATCTGTTCCTCCGTTACTGTCAGTCAGTCAATCTATTTGTCAGTCAGGGTCACCCTGGGACCCTGGGTCAGTCCTCCTGTCTGTCCTTGGACTATAGGTCACATCGTCTCTCAGATACTATGTCCATCTGTTAGTCAGCTTGATCCTGGGGTCCCAAGTCAGCCTGTCTGTCTGCTCTTAGAGGCCAGGAACGTCAGTCTGTCTGTCCCTTGGATGTCAGGATAGCCTGTCTGTCCCCTCGGATACCAGGTCTGCTTTTCTGTCTGTCTTTCTGGCTATCTCTTGGATACTGCCTGTTGGTCTGTCCGTCTTTCAGTCTCTCGGTGGCTTGGTCCATCTGCTGGTCTGTTGCTCAGCTCGTGGCTCGCGTGACTGCCAGTTTTCCGGCCGCCCTCCCCTGCCTGCTCCCGTCTCCCGACTCTGGGGCTCTCTCTGTCTGTCTGCGTCTCTCACATCCTCGGCTCCTCCATCTGTCGATCTGAGCGTTTCCGAGTGTGTGTTCTCGTCCCTCTCCACTCCCCCTCACAGCTCTGGGCCAAAAACACAGCAGCTTCCAGCGGCTCCCCCGCTCCCACCCCATCCAGAAACGGCACCACGGCCAGCTCTCTTGTCTCCATTGTGGGCCAGGCTTGCAGGCTCTGGAGGGTGACCAGGCTGGGCTGATGGAAAGGAGCAAGAACACTATACCAACTGGGCCCACAGCTGCTCCGTAAGTCTGTAGGGGGATAGTGTGCAGGCAAAAATAATGATAATAACTCACGCTTATTGAGCGCCCACTGTATGATAGGCTGTGCTAAGCCTTTTTATACATATTGTCCATTCCTCACAGCAAATCTTTGAGGTGGGTACTATTATTATCCTTATTTTACAGATGAAGAAACTGAGACCCAGAAGGGGACTGGGACTTGTATAAAGTCACACAGCAAGTTAGTGCCAGACCTAGGACTCAGACTTGGCTCTCCATGGGCCCCTGCGTCAGAGAAGGTGCTTCAGTTGCCTGGAAGGTATTCAGAGGGCTGCCCGGGAGGACCCATGTCAGACAGAGCTGGACCTAAAAGCTTTGCTTTGAATTATGTGGGTTTAGAGAAAACTGGGGAAGGGGTGACAATAGTAGTTGGGGCGTCAGGAAACCCAGGCTCAAGGCCTTCACTGGACTTTCTGGGAAAGTCCAATCCCTCTGTGGGCTTTAGTTCTCCTACAAAATAGGTCCAAGGAACCTGATTCTTGCCTACCCCAAGGAGTTTTCATCAGGCGCATCTCCCCACCCATCCAATTCTGATAACATTAAGGCCCAGCAGCTGTGTCCTGAGCCCAAGTACTTCTCTCCACCCCGCTGTCATCACTCTGGTCCAAGCCACCCAACCCCAAGCAGCGGCAGCCTCCATCTACCTTGATCTCCTTCCCTCCATCCTTGCCCTTGTAGACCGTATTCTTCACACAGCAGCCTGAGGGGTCCTGTAAAATCCTAGGTCAGGTCATGTCACTCTCTACTATCCTTAGAATAAAATCCTCACCATGACCTGTGGGGCCCGGTGCGATCCAGCCTCTGTCTACCTCTAAGACTTCATCTCCCTCCACCTTCCCCCTCTCCCACATCTCCAGCTACACTGGTCTTGCTTCTTCCTGAACACCCCAAGCTCTTTCCAGCCTCAGGGCCTCTGCCTGGAAAGGGCTTTACCAACACCTGGCAAATTCTTATTCTTTCCATCTTAGGTCAGTGTCACCTCCTCAGAGAGGCCTTCCCAGATCCCCCCCTGCCTTCCAAAGCAATTCTACCCACCCCTCTTGCCACTTTCTGTCAAGTTACCCTATTTTCTTAATAACACATATCACAACCGGAGATGATCTAATTTACTTGCTTACATATTTCTTGTCTGTCTCTCCATGAGTGTGGGGACCATGTTTGTCCTCTTCTCTGCTATGCCCCTAGTGCCTGGCACATAGTTAATGTTCAATATATATTTGTTTCTTGAATGAGTGAATGAATGGAGTGTGAATGTATTTATAAGCCCCCAAGTGAAGGCTGTCAAGTGCAGAGGGAAAGAATCAGCCTTGAGAGTCAGGGAGACCCAGGTTCAGATCCTGACGCCATCATTTACTGTCTGTACAGTTTTAGGCAAGTTGCTTCCCTCTCTGAACCCTTCAGCTCAGTGCCCACCTTATGGGGTAGCTATAAAATCAGAAAGTGGTGATTTGTATAAAATGCCCAGCCCAGTGCAGGGTATTCAACCAATACGAAGTTTTAAGAAGCTGACAGACTCAGAGGCTCCAGCAGGGAGAGGAGGTCTTGTAGTTTCCAGTTTAGTTTCTGGCGAGGCTGAGACCTACTCCTCGCCTGACTTTCCCTGGTGCTCATTGAATCCATCCTCAGGAGACAGAGGGTCAGAGAAGTCCCTTCTGGACAAGTTCACAGGGCAGGGCCTTATTTGGGGTCTTTGCCCTCCTCCAGAAAATAACTGCCACTCATCAAAGACCTTCTGTGGGTACTTTGCTAAAATCCTCACTGCAGCCCTGTGAGGTTTCGTGGGCATGACCCCCATTTTCCAGATGAGGAAACTGAGTCTCAGAAAAGCGGAGGTTCACTTGACGTTTATTCACCCAGCATTTTTGAGTACCTACTGTGTGCCAGGAGCTGTGCTTAAATGCTGGTGGACACGATGGTGAGCAAGACAGACCCAGTCCATCTGGCACTGTCTAGCGGGGAACCTGGACATCAATGAAATCGTCCTGTAGACTTGAAACGACAGACATTCTGTGGGTTGCAGACATGTTCCAACTGGCTTCTGTGCTCCAGCGCTGAGGAAGGCAGTGCTATGGGGGAAGCGCCCAGCTTGGGAAGGGTGTGGCAGTCAGGGAAGGCTTTCTGAAGGAGGTGGCTACTGAGGCATGATCTGAAGCAGGCACAGGAGTTAACCAGGTGAAGGGAGGGAAGGGAGTTTCTGGCAGAGGAACAACATGGGCACAGGTCCTGAGTTAGGCGGAAACAGTAAGTGGTCAGAATGGCTATAGCTCCAGAAAAGGAGGTGAGAAAGCAAGGGATGAGGGGGACCATGGTGAAACATTTGGTCTTTATCTGAAGAGTGAAGACTGTGTTGGATAGCACTTCTGCATTTTAGAGGGAGTACCCTGGCTGTAAGGAACAGATTAGAGGGAGGCAAGGGTGGAGGTTGGGAGACCAGTTACCAGGTGAGAGGTGAGGATGGTCCAGACAGAAGGGATGGACCCCAGAGACATTTAGCAGGCATTTGGGGAAGTGACTTGCCCAAGGTCAGTAGCCAGAAGCATCGGAATTGCATCTCAGATTAGGAATGGTGGACTCCTTCATTTCACCACAGGCATGGATCAAGCTGAGGACCTAGATGCAGTCTGTGAGTTCCCTGCAAAACACTGGGCCTCCAATTATACCGCTTCCTCACCTGAAATGTGGCCAAGGAAGCTCCTGGGGGGAATGGCCTTGAGGCCCCCTCCCCATCTGTCCACTCCTCAATGCTGAGCACTCCTGCAAGGATGCAAAATGGGACCTTCCTGGAATTGGCAGCCTAATGAGTCATAAATGTCAGTAAAGGATGTGATTTTACACGTTTGGCTCCCATTTCATATGGTGCTGGGAGCTGGGCTGTCTCCTTCCTCCTCAGCAGCCCCCTACAGAGTCACAGCACTTTTTTTTGCTGGGCTAAGGCCAAACATCTCCCTGCCACTAATTTTAGGCTCTGGCTGTAAAGCTGAGACCCTCTCCCAACCCGCCCACTGCAGTCAGCTCCCAGACAGTGCTCCTCTCTTTGCCCAACAGGGAAGCAGGCAGCTCCTCTCCAGCAAAGCATTTGGGACCAGGTTCCTGCCTCTTATGTTCTTCACTGTATGAGTGCAGCCAGATCTCCTTCCCTCTCTGGGCTTCACTTTCCACATCTGTGAAATGGGTGCAGAGCAGAGACTCAGAGCCAGGACTCCATACTCTAGCCCAAGGCTCTTTGATCCCCCCTTTCCTCTTTTCCTGATATCCCTGTGTGACATTGGGATGGCATGAGCCTGTGAGGGAGAAGGAGTTAGATCCTGGTCTCCTGGTGGCATCTGAAGGTACTTGAAGATCAAGGCAGAGAGAAAGCACCACTTCTATTTGTCTCTGATCTATGAGATCCTAGATGGTAGAGGGGCCGAGCTGCTATTATGAGGGACTCTGGGGAATGAAAGAGGAGTGTCTAGAAAGGTAGCTGTCCCTCAGCTCCAGCTGATTGCTGCCATGGGAGAATGTGAGCCCAGTATGGCTGGAATTTCAATTTTTCAAGAAGAGCTGGAAATTAGGATATTTATGCAAAAAACAAAACAAAACAAAACAATAAAACCCAAAAACTTCAATTTGGAAATGTTGGCAACTAATTTTAAAAATACCATATGAATTTAAAAGAAATTATTATTCCTTTTTTAGGTTTGATAACAGTATTACATACTTCAGTTATATTTTTTAAAAGTCTATCTTTTTAGAGATATACTGAAATATTTATGGATGCAATGATATGACATCTGAGACTTGCTTCAAAATAACATGGAAGGGCAAGAAATGGGGTGGGGTCCAGACCTATACTCTCCAACACCTACGTGTCCTACACTAGCCACATATGGTATGGTTCTTTAAATTTAAGTTAGTTAAAATTAAATAAAATTTTAAATTCAGTTCCTCAGTTATACATTTCAAATGCTCAATAGTCATGTGTGGCTAGTAGCTACTGTATTGGACAGTGCATTTCCTATATACATATATAGCATTTCCATCACTGCAGAAAGTTCTTTCGAATGGTACTGGCCTAAATAAAACAAGGTTGGCCAGCAGATGATCATTCTTGGAGCAGGATGGTGGTACACAGAGGAATCATTATCCTGTTTCCTCTGCTTTTATATATTTAAAATTTTTCCATAATAAAAAGTTTCATTAAATAGTAGGGGAAAAAAAATACTGTATGGGACAAACACATCCTCAGGCTGGATTTGCCCTTGGGCCACTGCTTTGCAACCTGTGGTCCAGCAGATAAGCATCACAAAGCACCCAAGTTAGATCCACAGACTCTTAAAACTGTGAGGGGCTTTAGAGATGACTGGCTTATCCTCCAAACTGAAGGCAGGAGGCCCTGCTACAGCTTCCCTGCCAAAGTCAGTCATGTTTGTCTGCATGCATGTCTGGTGATGTGGAGTTCACACCCTCGGGGCAACCCAGGGAGATCTTTCTTCTTATCAAACAGCTTCTGCCTCCCTTTAACCTTGGGTTGTCACCTATCCTCACACTGTCTCTGGAGTCACAGAATAAGTCTCCTTCCTTGCAGGGGGGATCTGTGGGTGAGGGGTAGTGAGCGTTAGGACCCTTGATGCCCTTCTCCCACCCCCTATCTTGTTATGAAGCAAGTAGGATGGGCTACTACTTGGGCCAATAATACTTGGTAGTAAATATTTTCTGAGCATATAATATGTGAAGACCCTATTCATTTACATTATCTCAAGACATCTTTATAAGAACCTTAAGGAGTGAATACTATCACCCCATTTCACAATGCGACTAGAGCTCCAGCTGGTGGAGCAACTTGCCCAAGTTCACACAGTGAGGAAGCCATGGCGCCATGGGCTGTACCAGTGCCCCAAGCTCTCAGCTACTCTGCTGTCTTGTCCAAGTCCTGGGAAAACTCATCCAGGATTCCCAAGCCCCCAACTGGACTTTACAGATGGGGTAACCGAATCCCAGGCAGAGAAATGTCTTGCTCAAGATTCTGATTTCAGAAACAGACTCACAGACTTAGAGAACAGACTTACGGTTACCAGGGGGGAAGGGTGGGAGCAGGGATAGATTGGGAGTTTGGGTTTGACAGGTACACACTGCTATATTTAAAATAGATAACCAACAAGGACCTACTGTATAGCACCGGGAACTCTGCTTAATATTCTGTAATAACCTAAATGGGAAAAGAATTTGAAAAAGAATAGATACATATATATGTATAACTGAATCACTTTGCTGTACACCTGAAACTAACACAACATTGTTAATCAACTATACTCCAATATAAAATAAAAAATTTAAATAAAGTTACGTTACTAACAGTGGGGGAAAAAAAGATTCTGATTTTAAAGATTCTATTCAGTTCACGTGAATGTTTATTGAGCACTTACTGCATACGAGGAACTTCATCTCCTGTCAGACACACATGCATCCTCCTGGGAACTCAGCCCCGGGGTTGCTTCTACCACATCTTGTACAAATACATATGTATTGCCCTTAGCCTGCATTTGTTCATTGACGGTTTGGAAGGCTGCGGATGAAGGCCTAAGCAGACCTCAGCGCTGTGTCCACACAGCAAGGGGCTCCCACACTGCCTTAGCGCCCCCCACATCAGCCACAGATGCAAACTCTGCTTCAACAGAATTCGTGTTCTAAGACCCTACTATGGACCTCACCAAAGCTCGCTGGGTACAAGGCCACCAATAGCAACAGAGTGTCAGCTCGGAGCCAGTCATGGTGGGGGACAGAAAGAAGAACAAACAAGGCCTCAACTCCCCAGGCGCTTTTAATCTGGTAGGAAAACCAGCCAGGTGGGCAAGGATCACAACAGAATCTGATCAGGACTGTGGGGCTGAGGAGGAATGAGTAATTGTGCATGGGGGGAAAGTCGGAGAGGAAGAACCCAGAATGTCAACAGTGGGTACTTTATATTAAAATAAAATTTAAAAAATACTTTTCTGACTTTTTCCCTCTTCCCAAAGCAATACATGATTCTTTGTTTTGTAAGAATACACTTAACTAGCAAAAGGTAGTATCTCTTGGTAGTTACACATGTGGGCTTGGGAGCCTGACCGCATGGCTTCAAACACTGGCTTTGCTACTTATGTATTAGGAGGCTGTTACCTCTCTGTGTGTCAATTTCCACATCTGAAACATGGGCCAATAATGCTAGCTAACACTACTTGAGGACTTAATGATGTGTTGAATACTGTGCAAAGCATGTTCCATATATTAATTCAATAAGCCTTCATAATGGCCGTTTGTATAGGGGTGTTATCCCATTTCACAGATGAGGAAACTGAGGCCCAGAGAGGTTAAGTGACTTGCCCAAGGTCACATAGCTCCTAAGTGGCAGAGTCAGAGTTTGGGCTCCACAGTCCTTATTATTCATTATTACACTCCTTACCTGACAGGATTGAAGAGGAATGACCTAATCTATGTCTCTATAAATGGTGACTATAATTTTTAGTAGTATCTGACTCTTTAAAAGCAGGTATACATGTTTTTAAAATGTATGCAGGTAAAATGTATTTCTTGGTTAATTAAAAATCAGAGTAAAATCATCAAGTGATACAAGAAATATCTAATTAGTATGGGAAAATCTCCCCTAACCCCACCTCTGCGCCCCCAGAGATAATAAGTGGAGGGGAGTCTTCCTTGCACCTTTCCTGCACTGCCTGAGGTTTCAACAAGAGCGTACAGCTCCTTTTGAAACAGACAAAACAACCAAGCAGTTTTCATTTTAGATGAAAAATGACAACAATTAGCCTGATTGAGGAAATGGGAGGTGGGGTCTGAGGGGCAGAGGGTGGCACATGTTGAGTTTGTTCAGGGCAAGTGTCTCAGAAGGGGTGGCATTTGAGCTTGGTCTTGTGGGATGTACAGAGTTTCACTGGGAGGAGGATGGGGCGGGGTGTTGCTGAAGGAAGGACTGCAGGCAGCTGCTTAGACGCATGAAGAAAAAGAGCATGTGACTTATTTGGGGGGGAGGGAAGAGCGGTGAGGAGATGAAAGGGTGGGAGGTGCGGGGCTTGACACCAGGCTATAGCATTAAGACTCGCTCAAGGGGCAGAGGGGAGCCAGGGCTGGCCCTCTGGCTACAGAGTGGCAGGGTCAGCTCTGAGCTTTAGAACTACCATTCTGGCTGCAGGTGGAGACAGGATGGGGAGGAGTGGGTTGGGGGGAGACCGGAGGCTGATAGGATTTCCCAGAGGAGGAATTCCGAGGCCCTAACAAAGGCAGAGTGGTGAATGGAGAGGCCAGAGAAGATCCCAACCCATCTTCCTTCCTCTCCCTGGGGACCTTCGTCCCAGCTGCCGGGGGTTCAAAGCCATTTCCTGGCAGCCCTCCCTCCTCCCCCAGGGCTTCTCCTGTGTGGTCTTTATAGATCAAACAGGGGACGCTGGGCCCAACTGCCGCCGCTGTGTCTGTTAGGAGCTGCTCTAATGGCCTGTTGCTGCCAGCTGGGCAGGGAGAGGAGGGTGGCCGGGTGGAGAGAGACCTAGAGAGGGGTCTCCCAGGAGGTGGGTGGTGAGGCTAGACTGGAACAACCCTGCAAGGTCAGAGCAGGGAGGGACCTTGTGGATAGTCACCGAGTTCAGGGGGTTGTAAACATGTTTCAGCTGTAGGACTGTCAAAACAAAATCTTAGACACGTGACCATCATATCAAGAAAGAGAAACTTGAGATACTCAGGTTGAAATGATGGTAAGAGGTGAAACACAGTTTGAAAACCACTATGGAATCCAACTCCTGACCTGTTTTATGTATTACTTATATACCTGTATTATTACTGTACAACTAGTAATGGCTCCTGAGAATTGAGCACTTCCTGTGTTCCAGGCACTGTGCTAAACACTGCACATGCATTCTTTAATTTACTACTCCTCCAAGCCACATGTGATACATACTATCAGTAAGAATGTCCAATTTGCAGATGAGAAAATTAAGGCACAGACAAGTTACGCCATTTGCCCCAAATCACAGAAAGTGGCAGACACAGGATAAGGCTGATTCCAGAGTATGAGTTCTTAACCATTAACTGTCTGGCCCCAATGGGGAAACTGACCAAAGAAGGAAAGATATCCTGCCTGCTATGCCTGAAACAGACCCCCGCCCCCTCTGCTACTGCCCTGGTCCAGCCCCCATCTTCTCTCACCTGGATCATCGAGGGTGGGTCTCTTCGTGGGTCTCCAGGCTTACCCTGGCTTCCCTTCAGTCCATTTTCCATCCAGCAGCCAGCGTGCGCATTGTAAAGCATAAGTCTAGACCCTGTTCCTACTCTGCTCAAATCCTCTTGGGCTCCCCACTTCATGCAGAGTGAAAGCCCCAATCCTGCCCCCCGGCCTGTGGGGCCCTGCGTCATCCACCCCCGGCCACTCTGTCCACCATCGTCTCCTACAATCTCCCCCCAGCTCTCTGCTCTGCCACAGGGCCTTCTCCTTGCTCTGCTCCTTCCCTGTGCCTGGAACGCCCTTCCCAAGACATCCACACAGCTTGCCCTCACCCTGTTCAGCCCTCTGCCCACGTGCCCACCCCTCACAGAGGCTGCCCTGACCACCTTATCTTGAAGGGCCACACCCTCCTCCGTTTCACTTTTTCCATAGTTCTTACCACTATCTGACCCATTATATTTTATATTATGTATTATATTTATATTATATATTATATTTATATTTTATATTAGGTAATATATATTATATTTTATTTTGTTTGTTTATTGGTTTCCCCCACTAGACTCTTGAGCTCCAAGAGGGCCGGGACTTTGTCTTGTTCACCACTGTATTTCCAGCACTTAGCGCGGTGCCTGGTAGACAGCAGGTGCTCCGTATATTTGTGGAATGAATGACTACAGATTAAATGCACAGCTGCCGTGTCCCTATGGCTTCAGGGTCCTTCAAGGCCCTCTTGCCCTCCTGCCCACTCACAGGCCACCCGCTCAGTGAACAAACCTCTTTCTACAGGGAACAAAGCCCAGGCTGATGGTCCTAACCATTGCCAGGGGTTCTGAGTTCTTAACGACGGCCAGCCCTTTGCTAAACCCTTGGTAGCCAGCCCTTTGCTAAACCCTTGGTATATTATCTCTTGAAACCTCGAAACAACCCAAGAGGTGATACCATGTGGTCTCTAGTTTATAAAGGATGAGACCCAGGCACAGAGAGATTATGTGACCTGTCAGGATCGCACATATAAAGTGGTATGGTCAGGATTTGAACTGAGGACATTTGAATCCAGAGTTCATGCTCTTAACCATCACGCAAAGAATAGAGCTTCCCAGAGAGGAGCCCCAGAGCCTGACTTTCACACCAGGTAGGTCACTAATTCATTTCCGAACTTGTCTGGAGTGCAGGGCTTGTGAGGAGGCAGAGGGAGCAGTGCTGGGGCCTAGACATAGAGAGTGTGGTAGAGGGAGGGCCTTCAAGGTCCAGTTTGCCTCTTTCCTTCCCCTCCCTCCCACTTTGGGGTCCCCAGATCCTGACAGCCTGGGAGGAATCCCATGCCAGATCGTCTTCCACTAATTGGCTTAACAAACCACGCTTATCTGGGCAAAGCTGGGGCCCAGTGAGTTTAAGATTAGGGAAAGCAGGATTCATGGCTTACTGCTCTCCTGCCCACAGGGTCAGAGGGGACAGGGTTAGGGCTTTAATTGGCTTAACAGTGCTGAGTGGCTTAACAGCTCAGAGGGTTGGAGGTGGGAGCTGGGCAGAAGGGGATGAAAACGCAGGTTGGTGTCCAGCCCCCAGCCAGCTTCATGTCTGACCAGAGGATCTGTGTGTTCTCTCAGGGATCAATCTGTCTCTGTACCGGGCCATTGCTCTGGGATCCTCTAATGCAGCCAGTGTGGTGGTGTCAGGGATAGAGCCTGGGCTTGGGAATTAGACAAAGGTGGGTTGACACCTCACCTCTCCCCCACTTGCTCAGTGGGTGACCTTCGGCAAGTTACTTGACTTTTCCAAGCCTCACTTTCTTGTCTGATAAATGGGTATATCAACTGTCACCAGAGGGAAGGTTTTGGGGCAAAACAAGATCACATGCCTAGAGCACCTCACATGGGGCCTGCTGAGACATGGAGGGTGCATAGTGTCTGTGAATTCCTTCCCTTGCTCTCCCTCCTCAGAGCCCCATTTTGTGATTAAAATAATAACATGCGTCTTGCAGGGTTGTCTGGGAACAGAAGAAGAAAGGACCTCAATCAATTGTAAGGAGCTGGCCAGAGGTTACAAAGAGGATAGGCCCACATAAGTTTCCTGTGGTTGACACTATTTTTAAGAACCTTAATTAGTAGTTGAATACTGGCAAAATTCACAAAAAAAAAAATCCCAATTTCCCATTTCTCTTGAGAAATCAAGACTTGACAACACCTGGTCCATGATTTCTTGTGGCACCATCAGCTGGAGCTGGGTGGTAGCTTCAGCTTCTCTAGGACACTGCTTGCCCCATACTGTCCCCTTGTCTGATACCCATGTACTGACAGAGTCTGTGTTACTAGCTCCTCAAAGTATTCAAGCTTTTGATTCAGCATTGTACAAGCATAAGGAGTTGAAAGATATCTTTATGATTCAAATTAATTTATTCAGATCTGGGGGCGTGGGATCAGCAGGTGAATGAATGGCCAGTCCCTCAGCTTTGATCATGCAGGTCTCACACACACATCTCCTTCCTCATTACCCTGGGTTCCACCCCTCAGAACATCTGCACCAAGTCCCGCTGAACAGTGAACCTGTTCTTTGTGGGAACCTCATGTTTGCTTACCACATTGCTTAGTTTCTAGGAATACCAACTCTGGTGGCTTCTTGTCTGGATTTCTCTCCATTTAGCCAGACTCTCAACCATTTTTGAATCCAAAGCTTTTGGGACAGGGGCCCAGAGGTTTAGCTCTGATATAGACCCAGAGTCAGAATTCCAGAAAAGGGAAGGCTCTTAAGGTCATCAAATCTATTATTCTCATTTTACATACAGGGAAAGTGAGGCCCAGAGGTGGGAAAAGCCTTGCCCAAAGTCACCTAGCCAGCTAGTTACAAACCTGGATGAAGTCTCCTGATCCCACCCTACCCCCAATCCAGCACTTTCCTGACAATATACACGGTCTCCCCATCCTTATCCACATAGTTCAACTCCCTCCCCCTCCTTTCCCACTCTTATCTCAGTCCAGCAGAAGCCCTGACTTTCTATCATCCTGGAATCTTGGTATCTCAGACTCGTAATTCTTTGAGCTTGGAGGACACTTTAGTGGCAGAATTGCAGGGGAGATAAATTGAACTTGGGCTTTGAAGGCAGAGAGTCTTGAGTCCCAGGGCTTTTACTCCCTAGCCATGTGACCTTGGGCAAGGATGTCCCTTTTCTGAGCCTCCATTCCCTCATCTGTTAAGCAGGAATGATAATACAACCACATTGCAGGATTATTAGGAGGGATACAGGAGATGAAGCAGGTAAAAAGGCAATCAGTAGTCTGGCACAAAGTGAATGCTTAATGAAACAATTGTTACAGAACTGTAAATTAGGGCTCTCATGCCCCTAATGCCTAAGTGAAAGAGTCCAGATGTGATCAAAGAGAATGGAACCGGACAAACTGAAGCACACATACCCTGTCTAAATTGTTCCAGGCCTGATATTGCTAGATGCATTTTTTTTTCAAGAGAAGCTAGGATTTTGGATTTTTGAAATACTATGCAAGCCAGACAAAACACTTCTGTAGGCCAGGTTCAACCTAAGAGCCATTAATTTGTCATCCCTGCAAAATCATCTCATCCCAAGCCCCTCATTTTACGAATAGGGTAGAGTAGAAATCGCTAGCCCTTTTATCTAAGAAACCACGGAGTTCAATGGACCCTCAGCCATCTGCAGCCACTCCCCTGAGACCCCCACCTCCACCCCATGGTCATTTTTTGCTCTGTTTGAGGGAAATTCAGTTTATGTTCAAGAAAGAAGTATGCATTTCTTGTAAGTAGATTCTGAAAATGGGAGAATGGGGTTATGAGGTAGCCAGTGAGTCAAGGGGCAGCTGGCCCATTTTAGGCTGAAGGGAAAGGGGGATGAAGCTTTGGTTACCAAGAATAGGAAGTTACCATTTCAGAATCTAAAAATATCTTTCACCATCTGTCCACTCGGGCACAGAATGATAAATGCAGATTAGTTCCTGGATGTAGACATGAATATTTTTTGTGTCAAGCTAATAATAATAACACCACCTAGTGTGGATAGAGCTCCTCCCACCTTTCCCCCCAGGGCAAGCTAAATGGAATATATACATCATCTAGGCAAGGCATAGATGGGGAAACCAAGTCAGAGAGAGATTTGGCAACACAACAAGGGTGACACAGCAAGTGAGCAGCTGGGACAAACCCTGGGAGTCCTCTTTCCAACCCTCAGCTCAGAACTGCATCTTCTGAGTTAAGCACAATAAGTTAACAAGTAGCAGAATAAATATAACAACAGCAATAATCACCCTTTACTCCACAGTGATTTTGACTTTTTCCATGTTTTCCCCACAGGTGTGATAATCATGATAATCTATTGCATTCCTAAAATATGTTACAGTCTGCAGGGCCTTTACCAAGACCTTCTCTCACCTGACCATCCCAATAGGTAAGAAAATGTAATGTAGATCAATGAGATGAGAAGAGTAGGGAATCGCACTCTCTTCACAGGTGAGGAAACTGAGGCTTGGAGGGAGGAGGGGTTTGTGTAAGATCAAATAGCAGACAAGTTCATTCTGTCAGTGCACAGTAGAGCCTAAGCTACTAGAGCAATACAGACTCAAGGGGAACCCTAGGTCCAGAATTCCCCCCGTCTCCAGTTAACTCAGCTCAGCTCAGCAGCCACCCTCAGTCCTGGCAGAAGAAGCAGCCTAGAATTGGGCTGCCTGTACAAAGCTTCGGTTTTGTCTTACTGTCCTGAGATGAAAGGACAGATAGTGGCTATCTAATCTCAGATTCAAGATCCCATATCCCCATGGCTCTGTTTTCGGGGGGGCGGGGGGCGGTGGGTGCTGCAGAGACACTGGGGAAGTCCTAGGAGGCAGAAGGAGCTAGACATCTTCTCAGCTGGGTCCACCACAACCTTTCCCAAAAGTCCAAAAAGTTTGGGTGGGATATTCATTTAGCTGCCTCGAATTCTGTTTCTCCTGGGAGGTTGGGAATGGACTGCAGTTCCGAACTGAGAATCTTTGAGAGCAGAGAGGGACTTCTGAAATCTTTCCTAAGCCCAGGCTCAGGCTCAGCACTCAGGAAGAGGGGAGTGGGACAGGGCTGGATGGAGCCCTGGGGCCCTGTTCCAACCTTCACATTCATCTCCATCGGCCCTGGGCCCTCCTCATTCACACACCCCTGAGGATCTCTTTCTCTTTCTTCTTGCCCCATTCCCTCTTCCCTCAATAGCCCGATCATAGAGGATGGTACTGAGGTTGGTCAGAGTTAGAGGGCAGAGGTCAGGGAGGAGCTGGCAGAGGAGGAATCAGAGCTGCAATAGGGTGGGGCGGGGCGGAGGTCAGGACAGGAGCGGGCGTGGAGGGTCAGAGAAAGGCTGGGGCGGCAGGCAGCCCCTTACCACCTCCCACTCCTCCAACTCAGTTCTCTCCACCTGAGCTTCTCCTACCTCCAGACCTGGCCGAGCTGCAGGACGTGGACGAGGGTCTGCAGTAGCCAGACGCAGAGGCGGCGGCAGCGGCGGCAGCGGCGGCGGTAGGCGCTGGCCGAGGAGGGCTCAGGTCGGGGGCCCAGATCGGGGCTGCCTTCTTTGGTACGGAAGGCGACGGCGCTGTCCTTGGTGCTGATGACCGGCCCGCCGGCGCCGCTGCCCTTGGTGCTGACTGCGGGTCCCGGGGCCCCAGCGGTCTCCGTGTAGTCGTAGACGAACCAGCGGAAGCTGAGCAGTTGTACGACAAGCGAGGGCAGGATCACAAACAGCAACGTGAGGCCGAAGTAGGTGCGCTGACCCTGCAGGTAGTAGGAGGCCGCCAGCCACAGGTCCGTGGCGCCGTCGGAGAAGAACACGAGCAGCGCGCACAGCACCCAGCAGCAGTCCCGCAGCTCGTAGCGCGGCCCCGGGCCTCCCGCCCCGGTTACCCCGGGGTCCCCGGCTGCCGCCGCCGCCTCCCCGCGCCCACCCGCACCGCCCCGAGCTCCTCCGGCCGCCCCCTCCGGCCCCGGGCCGGCCGCGGCCACCGCTCCATCCGACTTCGCGGCCATGTTGGCGGAGCAGGAGGCGGGGAGCGACTTCCGGGCGCCGGAGGGGGGTGGGGTGCGGAGTGGGAAGGACCCTGTGCGGGCGGCTCCCGCCTCCTCCTCTTCCTCCTCTTCTTCTTTCTCCTCCCCTACACTTCAATTATTCATTCCCCTCGGCGCCGCCCCCGCCCCCGCCCTTCCCCCACCCCGCCTGGGCTGTGGCCGGATGGGGGCAGCCCTCCAGGGAATGGAGAGGGGGAGGGGAGGGGAGAGCATCCCAGGTCACCCTCCCCTTCCTTCCTCAGAGGCGTGGGGCTCCAGCCACATGCTTTCTGCCTCTAAGCCCCCCACCTCACTCCACGTCCTTCTTTCCTCTTTTCTTCACCATCCCTCTCTCCATCCTCTCCTCTTCCATTTATCTCCTCTGTTTACCTTCAGTGGTCTGGGTCTGAGGAGAGTAGGGGACCAGGGACTTGAAAGTAAGGGGCTTCTTAGGCAGGCACCCCACTAGACCATCACTCCATGCTAACACCCCACTTCCTAGTTTCCAAAGTGTTCACGTATTGTTCCATCCCTTTCTTTGATCTTGAGAGGTCTCTTTTCTTATTGTCTTTTTCTTATTTAAGCTGAGTAAAGTGCAGCTCTGAGAGTTGCTGTCTCTTCCCACTCTCCCCTTTCCCTCCCTCAGGGACTGCCTTCATCTGGCCACAGCCCTAGTCGAACAGAGGCTGGGAAGGGGGCAACATCAGAGGGAAAAGGATGAGAGGAAACACCAAGTGGAGGAAAGAGCAAGTGCAAAGGCCTGGAGGCCTGAGACCGGAGGGCATGTTTTCAAGGAAGTCTGGATCACAGATCCAAGGAGGTGGAAAGCTAGGAAATTTGGGGCTGGAGAGTTCCAAGGGATGCGATCCTAAAGAGCCAGAAGCAATGGGGAACCACTGCAGAATTTGAGCAGGGAAGTAATGTGATCAAATCAGGATTTGGAAAAAAGACCTGCAGCCAGAGGAGAGAAGTGCTTACAGGGAAGCAGTGTGGGGATGGAGAGACCAGAGAGAGAGAGAGTGATAACAGTAATCCATGAGAGGGGTAAGGTCCCTCATATGTCCTGGATATCCCTAGTTCACCACCCCACTTCACCCTGCTTTGCTCAGATTGGATGTACCAGGGCATTTATGATACAAGCACACATGTAGCAGTTTCTCTTTGCTCAGAATCATTCTAAGCACTGTATATTTACTAACTCTTTATCCTTACAATTTGTGAGGTAGTTTATGTTTCCCTCCCATTTTACAGATGAAGAAACTGAGTCACAGAGAAGTTTATTTATTTGTTTGGAATCACACAGTAAGTGCTAGCGTCAAATTCAAACCCATCATCTGGTTCCAAAATAAGCTTTTCTACCTTCCAAAGGGAGGATGGGAATTAGGTGAGAAAGGGAGGAGAGAAGAGGGGAGGAAGGGAGGTTTGAGGACCACCCTGCTTCGGAGTGGCAAGGAAGGGAAGATGAAGGGAGACAGCTGCCCGGGGTCAGGAAGGAGCAGCCATTTGCAGTCCTTCAGCCCAACATCCCTTTCATGTCCAGGGACTGTTTTGGTCCCAGCAATGCTCAGGAGTTGGAGTGCCAGCTGTTGTCCAAGGCTGAAAATGGAGGATGAAGAGTTAGGGATTAAGGGAGTTTTCCAAGCCCGATACAAAGCTGACAGTCTTTATCCACAGGCATGTGTAGACTGGTGGGAGTTTTTGTGGGTTGGGCTGGAGGGGAGTCTGAATCCCAATGTGATTAAGCAGGAGAAGTGTCTCTTCCTTTCTTTCTCCTCTACAGCCCTAGGCAGGGAGACTCATGTAGTGCATGGAGCCCTGAGCAGGGGGAAGATCTGACCCCAGATCCCCTTATGGCCCTGGGCCAGTTCTGCATGTGTATGGATAGGGCCTGACAGAGTTAGGTTCTCACCTTCGGGCCCCACCCAATGGAGGCAGCCCCTCTACCTCCCATGCCTCTCCACATCCCAGGATCAGCCTGTTCAAACAGGCAGTAGAAGACACACTTTTATGTATGAGACTCTAGAGCCAGGAAACCTGGGTTCAAAACCTACTCACTCATTCTTGGCTCTATGACCTTGAGCAAGTCACTCAATTTCTCTTAGCTTCAGAAAAGAAAGTAAAATGGCGGGCTTGGGGGATAACCAGTGCCTTCCTCCTAGGGCTGTGGTGAAAATTAATGCTAATCATTAGCTGAGGTGATGCCTCCCTCAGGAAGCCCTCTTGGATCTCCTACCCAGCTGTGCCCTGCTCCCTATCCCTCAGAGAAATCTCCGTGACCTTCCCCTATTAGGAGCTTCCATGACACTTTAGTCTTTTCTTTCTTAACATCAATACACTGGCAATTTATCTTTTTATGTTTGCCTGTTTGGAATTGTCTGGGAGTTCCATGAGAGTTGGGACAATTCATCCATTTTCTTCACTGACAAATCGCCGAGTGCCCAGTGCTGTGCCTGGCACTCAATAGATATTCTATAAAAATCACTGAATGAATGAATGAATGAATGAATGAATAAGTGATCAGCCCTATGAAATAGGTTCTGCTATTCTCCTCATTTTTTTTAAAATTTTATTTATTTATTTATTTATTTATTTATGGTCGTGTTGGGTCTTCGTTTCTGTGCGAGGGCTTTCTCTAGTTGCGGCGAGCGGGGGCCACTCTTCATCGCGGTGCGCGGGCCTCTCACTATCGCGGCCTCTCTTGTTGCGGAGCACAGGCTCCAGACGCGCAGGCTCAGCAATCGTGGCTCACGGGCCTAGTTGCTCCGCGGCATGTGGGATCTTCCCAGACCAGGGCTCGAACCCGTGTCCCCTGCATTGGCAGGCGGATTCTCAACCACTGCGCCACCAGGGAAGCCCTATTCTCCTCATTTTATAAACAAAGTAACTTATTCGGAAAAGGGCAGCGACTTGTGTAACTATGAAGCCCTTCTGTGTGTCAGAAGCTGTGCTAAGAAATTTACTGATATTACCACGTTATCCTCAAACTAGCCTTTTTTTGGGGGGTGAGGAAACTGGGACTCAGGGAGGTGCTGTCATTTACCTGAGACCATTAGTTAGGAAGTAGCAGAGTTGGCATTCGAGAACTCTAGTTCAGGCAACTTGAGGAGTGACACTGAGGAAGGAACTGATGGGGTGCCTGAGTGGGTCAGGTGGGAGGGACCCACTTGTCACTGGTGCTGTAGAGGTGACTCTGCCCTGAGCAAGTTTGGACCAGTGTGTTCTGAGTAGCCTGAGATCAGAGATCAGAGATTCAGACTAAGACCAATGAGGAAGTACAGGGGTGGTGTTCCACTGGGACCAGGGGCAGAATAACTTGGGCAAAGGCTCTGCAGTGGGACTGAGCCAGGCTCATTCAAGGGCTAAGATGAGGCTGGGTCTGGCTGATGTGGAGGCAGAAGGTGGACCACAGCTGGTCAGAAGTGGGTAGGTCCTTTGAGATCTCATCTAGTTCCCTGAGCTCTTCTTTCATTTTACAAACAGGGACACTGAGGTCCAGAGAGAAGTATATCTAGCAAGTGGCAGAAGCAAATCTGGGAGCTTTTCCTTAGTGCCCAAGGACATGGCCTCTGGGCTTTGTTGGGATTCACTCTTGGGAACAGCCTTCATCACATTTCCTCAATTAGCCAAGAGCTTAATCCGTGCCTACCACATCCTCTGCTTGGACCAGTTTCTAATACTATTCCTTTAGTCCTGTGCAAACTGTGCACAAGATAATTGACACAACATTGTTTATAACAAGAAAAATTGGGAACGACCCACATGCCCATCCGTAGGGGACTGGCTAAGTTAATCATGGACTTCCTGACAACGGAATGGCATGTGGCAGTAAAGGAGGTGATGAAGCACTGTGTCTCCTAATACAGAGAGGCAGCCGTATGGAAAAGCAAGGGACAGAACAGGTGAAAAGTGGGACTAATAATCTATATTTGTATTTGTTTGCATATGCATAAAGAAACTTTGGAAGTCTACATAAGGAAATGAGATTACTGGGGAGCACTGGGCAGAAGGGAAACAGGTTGGGAGGGAGACTTTATTATATGCCTGTTTATAATTTTTTGAATCATGTGAATGTATTTACCTATTAATAAATTGAAATAATAACGGGGACAGGTGCTACTCAGCTACTGCTGAGTGTTGTCATATGGGAATAGACAGTCAGTATGGTCAGATTTTCCAATTACTCAAGAGAAGCCAGAAATCCAGATTTTATTGTAAAATCTCTTGATTGTTAAACCTTGGCTCCATTTTCTCTCAAACACTTTTCAGGCCAAATAAATAGGTCAGTGGGTCAGATGTGGCCTGAGGGCCACCAGTTTTCAGCCTCGGCTCTAACGGCCTTCTGCTTCCAGGCTGGAGTTCTCAGCACCCCAGGTCTCTGCCCCACTGTGGGCAGCTGCAGACAGAAGCAGAAAAGTGTCTTGTCCTGCCCCCTTCCTGGCACCCTCCAACCCTTGCCCCTTGGGGCTGTGATAGTTGGGGCTTTTAACTCAAGACCTGCAAGGCAGAGAGAGGTTATGAACGCTCAGATAAATCTTTCCCCCAGGGCCCTGCAGGCATCAAGGCACAGCTGTCTCCTGCTGCCCACCCATCTGTCCCTGGGAAGTGGGGACAGAAGTGGGGGTGGGCAGGAGTCTCCACTCTGAGCCTCAGATCACTGGGCTCTGTCCAGACTTGGCATCCAAGAGATTGTGGGAAAAGAAAAACAGGGGCTTGGCTGCACCTAGTTGGTGTGTGCTGAGGTAATTCAACCAAATTACAAAATGCCAGAGCTGGAAAGGCCCTAAGGGACCATCTCATCCAACCCCCTTGTTGTGCAGCTGGGAAGACTGACCTCTGCTCCCCAACACCCCGCCCCAGACCATAGCTTTTTTTTTTTTTTAAACATCTTTATTGGAGTATAATTGCTTTACAATGGTGTGTTCGTTTCTGCTTTATAACAAAGTGAATCAGTTATACATATACATATATTCCCATATCTCTTCCCTCTTGCGTCTCCCTCCCTCCCACCCTCCCTATCCCACCCCTCTAGGTGGTCACAAAGCACCGAGCTGATCTCCCTGTGCTATGCGGCTGCTTCCCACTAGCTATCTATTTTACATTTGGTAGTGTATATATGTCCATGCCACTCTCTCACCCTGTCAGACCATAGCTTTGTCGCTACTATTCTGGACAACTGGACTGCACCAGCCTCTTCACTGGGCGCCCTGCAGCCTTTCTTCCCCCTCCTATTGTTCAATCTCCACCGTTAGCCAGAGGGACTTTTTTAAAAGAGAAATCTGATCAGATCCCATTCTGCTCAGAACCTTCTGACTACTTCCTACTCACTTTGAGCCTGACTCCTCAGCCCTGCCTACAATCTCTCTCCTGCTCTCCTCTCCAACCTCTCATCCTTGCGTCTTTCCCTCGCGCATTCTGTTCCAGCCACACTCTTTGCTATTCCTTTAACATGCCAACCTTCCCCCTCTCACCCAGCTTTTGTTCCTTCTGCTCCCCCAGGTGTTCACAAGCCTCCATCTCTCTCTTCTCTAAAGTGTTGCCTCTTCAGAGGGGTTTTCCTCATCATTTCCCCCCTACGCTCTGTCCCCTCACCTGCCTTATTTTTCATCCACAGCATTTATCACCACATGATGTTATAATATGTATTTGTGGAGGCAGCAGTCTTGCCTACATTGTTCACCACTGTGTCCTCAGCACTTAGCAGATTTTGGCACATAGGTGCTTAGTGATCCTGAACCAGCTGTGACGTGAAAGGGCACAGTCTACAATTCAGGTGACAGCCAGTCCTGATTCTGCCAATACCTGCTTAGGTGACCTTAAGCAAGTCACGTCGCCTCTCTGGGCCTCAGTTTCCTCATCTGTAAAACAAGGGAATCACAAAGACACCTTCAATTCAACAATCCTGGGATGTCTTCTCTATTCCAACGTCACTTTCTCCTCCATGGAATCTGAAAGTCCTTTAAACTAACTTAATTGTGCTTATTTATTGAATAGTTAATACATTCACATGATTCAAAATTCAAAGGTACAAAGGCAACACATATGTCTTTCCTATCTTGTTCTCCAAGTTCCTCCTTCCCTTAGGTACACAAGTTTCCCCTTTCTTCCTCCCTTCCTCCCTCCCTGCCTCCCTGCCTCCCTTCCTTCCTTTCCTTCTTTATTTCTCCCCTGCCCCCCACTGCTTACCTTTATACTGTCCTTCACCATTCTGAAACAAATCATAGCTTAATTATACACAGTTCTGTGTTGCTTTTTCTCGCATAACAGCATTTTTGGAGGTTGGTTTATATCAGTGCATAGAGAGCACTCCTGTTCTTTTTTGTGGCATCCCAGTGTTCCATTGCATCGAGGTACCATAATCTACTTCACCAATCCCCTAGGTGGTGGGCAATTAGGTTGTCACCAGCCTGTAGCAATACTTCAGTGAATGACTTTGTGGACACACCATTTTGGATACCTGTATAATAAATGGACTTGCTGATTCAATGGTAGGTGTGTTTATAATTTTGATAGATGCCCCCTATAGGGACTATACCAATTTATCCCACACATATCAGCATTGAGTAAAAGTGCTCATAATAGGCCTTTTAATTTTTTTATTTTGTTATTTTTTAAATGTGTGTTTTTATTTACTTACTTACTTACTTATTTATTTATTTATGGCTGTGTTGGGTCTTCATTTCTGTGCGAGGGCTTTCTCTAGTTGTGGCAAGTGGGGGCCACTCTTCATCGCGGTGCGCGGGCCTCTCACTATCGCGGCCTCTCTTGTTGCGGAGCACAAGCTCCAGATGCGCAGGCTCAGTAATTGTGGCTCACGGGCCCAGTTGCTCTGCGGCATGTGGGATCTTTCCAGACCAGGGCTCGAACCCGTGTCCCCTGCATTGGCAGGCAGATTCTCAACCACTGCGCCACCAGGGAAGCCCCAATAGGCCTTTTTAAATGGACTGCAATAAGTCCTCAAGACTCCTTGTATAATAGATGAATAAATTGTTCAACCTTGCTAAGCCTGTTTCCTCATCAATAAAATGAGTATCTTACTTCATAGAGTGGTGGTAAGGATCAAATGAGATAGCGCATGGGAAGTCCTCAGCATAGGTCTTGGCACACAGTAGGGCCTCTATGAAGGTTCGCATTCCTCCTCTGCTTGATGTTATCATCTGCCCCCAGACTGCAAGCTCTGTGGGAACAAGGACCTTGTCTGTCTTGTTCGGTGCTATAGCACAGCCCTGGCTAATGGAAGGTGTCCAATAATTATTCAGTAAGTGAATGAGTCCACTTTCCAACTTCACTTTGCCCACTAGGCCCTGCATTATGACCTAGCTCCTGCCTGTCCATTCAGCTCATCCCCTACCTCTTTCTCCCCTTCTCCTTGGGATCCAGCCACACTGCCTCCTCCAGGTTCCCTCCTGCCACAGTGCCTTTGCACTTGCTGTTTCCCCTGCCTGAAACAATTTCTTTACCCCACACCCACCCATAACTTCTCCATTTGCTTAGTTTATTTCTACTCATCTGTAGGTCTCAGGTCAAATGTCACTTTCTTAAGAAAGCTTCCTCTACATCTATTCCCTGATTTATATGGGGACACCCCTCTATACAATCTCATTGGACTCTGTGCTTTTCATTTGAGCCTTATCACAATAGGAATGGTGCCTGCATGAATGTCAATCTTATCCCTGTGACCAAAAGCCCGTGAGGCTCAGGACTAGGCCTGTCCTGTTTACCACTGAGTCTGCAGAGCCTGGCACAGTGTAGGCACTCAATAACCATGGCCTTGAGTGAATAAGTGAGTGCCAACACCCATTTTACAGAAAGGTTGAGCCACGCATCCCCACCCAAGAAGTCTGGACTCCATGTTCCACTCTGTTTCCAGTGGAAGGAGCAACTTCCGCAATGTTTTGGTTGGTAAAGAAGAAGAGAGAGAGAGATTGGACTCTTAATTCCCTCCAAGGCATGATTATGTCACGGCCTCACTCATTCATTCAGCAGACCTCTCCGGGGACATCATCTGAGGGTCCTGGGTACTCGAGGGGAAGCCCACAGAGCCCCTAGCCTCAGTGGGCTCCCATGTCAGTGAGAAAGCCAAAACCATGGCAAAAATAGGTTTAGTCCCAAACAAGAAAGTGATCGATGCCAGAAGAAAAGGAGGACGACAGTCCTTCTGGAAGACCTGAGGGAGAGCCACCCTCCTGGGGGATCAGGTCGGGGATGGGATGGGGTCTTCTAGGAGGAGGGGCCTTAAGAGAAGAGTCAGCCTCAACAAGTGGAGAAGGAAAGCAAAGGGTACTCCAGGCAGAGGGCACAGCCCAAGCAAAGGCAGAGAGGTGGGCAAGTCAGGGAGTGTTTGGGAACCAGGGTTCAAGGAGAGTAGAGGAAGAGGAGGTGGAGAAGAGCTCACAGACAAGTATCAGGAGATGTGTCCCTGAAGGATCATTGCAGTTCTTCTTATAATCCCCAAAGATGGAAAACAAGTGTCCATCCACAAAAGAATGTGTCAGTAAACATGATACAACCACCACACCGGCAAGCCACAGAAAGGTGGATAATACCTAATGTTCGGGAGGCTGTGCATCACTGGTAGGGGCGTAGATGAGTACAGCCACTCTGGAGGTCAATGTGGCATTGTTCAGGGAAAAAAAGCGTGTGTATGCCCTTCAGCAAGGCAACAGCACACTAGGGTGTTCGTTGTGGCACTGTGTGTGTGTCCACGCAGAGAAGAAGGGAGCTCAAGCACCCACAACAGAGGAGGAGGACGTATGAAACGTGGTGGAAGCAGTTACGGGTTCTCTGGAGCTTCCAGGAGCAAGGAACTAGAGGTACACAGAGGATGTGGATAGATCCGAGGAACATCGAGATGAGAAAAAAAAAAGTGGGAAATGAACACAATTTGCAGCACAATAATATATGTATCTACTATCTACTAAAACTAATCATACTCAGCAATCCCACTCCTAGGTATTCACGCCACAGAAATGATACCTATGTGTGTGTACCCAAAGACATACACACGACTGTTCATATCCGTGCTCTTTGTAACAGCCCCAAGCTGGAAACCACCACAGCTCCACCAGCAGCAGAATGGTTTAACTGCTGTGCAGTCCTCTGATGGAGTACGCTTCAGCATCGAGAGTTAAGTGATCTACAGCCACACCCAACAATAGAGATAAATCCGTGAGCAAAATGTTGAGCGAAAGAAGTCAGACATAAAAGAGCACACTCTGTGTGATCCCATTTGCATAAAGTTCAAAAACAAGCAAAACCGATGTACGGTGTTAGAAGTCATAGCAGTGGTTACCTTGGGGTGGGGGATGGGAGGGCTTGGAGGGGATCTTCTGGGGAGGGGAGCTGCTGACATTCTGTTGCTTGATCTGAGTGCTGGGTACTTGGGTGTGTTCAGTTTTTGAACGTTCATAAACTATAGTATACTTAAGATTTGTGCACTCCTGTGTGTGTTATCCCTTCATAAGAATTTTTAAAATACATAAACACATAACACAACTACTATGCATTTTTCAAGAAATCACAAACATTTAAGGGCATATATCAAACACACTAGAGAGGGTTTCAGTGAGCTCAGCATTGAGTGAGGGTGGGGGGAAAAGGAGAAAATAATATAAACAAGAGAGGGTCTTTGAAGACTAACTCATGATCACGTGCTAAGAGCTGAGAGGTGGGATTAATTCAACCGCCTGTACTTTAGTGCATGAACAATAAATGTAAAACTTAATTTAGGAAACTAGATAAACAAATGAACTCTGGTGCTTATAGACTGTAGAATACTCTGCAGCAGTCAGGGAATAGGAGAGAGATCTAAATATACTCATCAAAGATGTCCAAGAGCAAACAGGCTGCAGAGTGATCATTTGCGTGCAATGCCTTCCATCCCACCTTCCTACCCTGCCATGCACATAATAGTCTTACATATGTTCTCTGGGTTCCTAACTACATCTTTAAATGAACAGCATCACACACCCAAACTGGGCCTGTGGAGAGAACTGAGATGGGGGAGGGGTGTCAAGACGGAACGTTAGTCTTCTCTGTAATGTTTTCATTTTCAATAAGAAGAATCTATTCATGGAATTTTACATGAATGGATTTAGTATTAAAGGTAGTAGTAAAGAGCAGCTCAGGGAGGCTGGGAATGTTCTGGGCTTGTATTATCTTTGAGGTCACTTTTAAGATTTTTCAAGTCAAGCCTTGGGACCATCTGTTGCCTGATGAAATCGAGGTGCAGGGAGTTAGGACACAGGTCCCCACCTGGCATCCCCATCTGGCTGCATGACCTTGGGAGGATCCCATGCCCTTTTTGGGCCTCAGTGTCCTCATCTGCCCAATGGGAATCAGATTTCTTCCTTCCCTGGGGACGTGGGAGGATGAAGTGAGGGCACGAGGAGAATCACATGAATATAAGGGATTATTCTCTGGGTCAGGGAAGGAGAGGGAGTGGAAGCCTCCCCTCCACCTGCCAAGCCCACAAGGCACAAAGGAAGCAGAGGGAGGAGCTGGGGACCACCCAGGAGAGCAAACAGCCCATCTGTGGGACAAGGGCACGTTGTCAGCAGCTGGGAGGCCTGGCCTGGACCACTCGCAGGCCAGAGCCCGTGGGCCAGCCACCCAGGCTGCCTGGAAAATTGGGATATTGAGACAGCTTCCTGCTACTCCCAACCCCAGTGCAGTCACAGCCCTGTCACCTCTCCAAGCCCCCATCATCACCCTCCCACCCCCAACACACACACACACACACACACACACACACACACACAGGACCGCACCATACTTGCCCTTTTTAGCCCATCCTATCCCCACAGCCAGAGAGGTTTCACAGGGTAAAACCCAATCACATCCCATGCTTGCTCAAGACCCTCCAGTAGCTTCGTATTGATCTGGGAACAAAATCCAATCCCCTTACCTTAACAACAAGGCCTGGCATGACCTGCCGCTCCCACCTCCACCTCCAGCATAGGGGTTAAGAGCCTGGCCTCAGAGAGATCTACCTTGGTTAGAATTCTGGCTCTTTTCCTCATTCATTCATTCAAAAATGTTTATTGAGCACCTACTGTGGGCCAGGTACTGTTGTAGGTATTGAAGATACATCAGAAACAAATGAGACAAAGATTCCTGCCCTCATGGAACTTCCTTTCTAACGGAGGGAGATTAACAATAAATATTAGATTTATTAGGTTAAATAGATTAAATAGCATGCTGGAAAGTGACAAAAGCTGTAAAAAAAAAAAAAAAGTAGAGCAGAGGAAGTTGATCAGGAGTACTGGGGGGGTGGGGGTTTTATTTTTAAATAGAATGGTCAGGGTAGGCCTCACTGAGAAGGTGAAATTTAAGCAAAGACTTTTAGGAGCTGAGGGAGGGAGACAAGAGGACACCAAGGGAAAGTACAGGTGGAGGAAGCAGCCAGTGCAAAGGCCCTGAGGTGGAACTGCACCTGGCTGGTTTGAGGAGCAGCAAGGTGCTGGGGAGAGAGGTGGGAGATGCTCAGAGAGGTAGGGCAGGTCATGCAGGGCCTTGTGGGCCTCGGTGAGGAGTTTGGCTTTTACTGAGTGAGATGGGAGCGTTGGAGGGTTCTGACCATAAGGGAGTGGGGGAGGCAGGACAGGGAAGGAGAGGAAGCCAAGTAGCGCTTGCGGATGTCGTGTGGGTGGCTGCTTCAGCCTGACTCCATGTGGGAACTCTGGAGCATAAGTTACACCTCAGAGTTATCCACCCACACCCCTGCCAGCATCCCACGCAAAGACGGTGGGCTTTCATAACCCTGAAATGATGAGCTACAGCTTGGAGGAAGGGTGGGTCCCCCCAGAAGGCTCCAGCAGCCTGAGAGCAGTCCTCCCAAAGGAGAGAAGTGGGTGCTGGTCACTGAACACTTACCCAAGGCGGGGGTTGCACAGAAACAGTCAAAGGAGGTCCAAGGGGAAGGGGTGCAGCATCGTTCTTATTGCCTCCAGTCCCCAAACACCAAAACCCCAGTAGTTACAGCCCTTTTGGCCTGGGGCGGTGGGTGGCTAAAGATGGGGCATACCCCAGTGTGACTAGGTAGAATTTTCTGGTTAGGAAAGACCTAGGGTCCACCTCCACCTGAGTTGCAGAGGGTTTCATGCTCTGCAATGTCCCGATAACGTGGCAGTCCAGCCTTATACACCTTATGGGATGGGGAGCTAGTTACCCTTGGGTTAGATCTGTTCACTTTTGGATAATTTGGGTTTTAGAAAGTTCTGCTTCATGTTGAGCCCATGGCTGAGCACCGACTGTATGCCAGGCACCATCCTAGGTCCTGGAGACACAGCAGCAAACATGACAGACAAGGTCCCTGCCCTGAGAAACTCTCAACTGGAGAGGGAGATGATTAGAGAAAAAGATGGTGTGGTAAGTGCAGAGGTGGTGGTAACCCAGGAAGCTGTGGGGGCCCCGAGAGGACTCTTGACCTTTGGGAGGAGGTGACACCAAGCTGATAAGTGGGGGACAGGTAGTAGTTATACAGGTACAAAGTTTGGGAGAAAACGAATCCAGGCTGATGGAAGAGTGTGTGCAAAGGCCCGGAGAATCCCACCAGTGTTCACTGTCTCCATTGCTACCCTCTGTCCAGCAACTATCCTCTCCTGCCTGGATGATTTTAACAGCCTCCTCGTGGGTCTCCCACAGAGAGGCAAAGAAGCTGGGGCAGGCAGCCACTAGCTCCTTCCTCTTCTTTGCTGAGGGCCACTCCTGTGGATGTTAACTCACCTGCATTCCCCACTCAACCTGCATCTGTGAGCAGGGAGAAACAGGAAGCCACAGGCCTGTGCTGCAGTACTTGCAGGCCACCCACAGGGAGGGCCTGGCCATGTGGGCGGGGCACCTATAGCCCCATCTATAGGCCCACAGGCTCCATGCCTCCTTACCCTTTCTGACATCACTTCCTACTCTGCCCGCCCCCCACCTTCCCCCCACATTCTGTTCCACCTACACTGGCTTTGCTGTCCTTCCAACTTGCCAAACGAAGGCTCATCTCAGGGCCTTTGTATTTGCTGTTCCCTCTGCCTGGAATGCTCATCCCCCAGATGCCCACGTGGCTCACCCGCTCACCTCCTCCGCATCTCTGCACAAATGCCACCTCTTCAGAGAAGTCCTCCCTGACCACCTTATCTCAAATCGCCCCTGGTTCATTCCCTCTCCACCTTGCCCTGCCGTGTGCTCCATAGCACTTATCACCCACCACCTGACATATGATATAGTTGCTTGTTCACGTGTTTATTGTCTGTCTCTCCCACCAGACTGAAAGCTTTCTCAGGTCAAGGACCATGTCTGGTTTTGCTCACGGTGAAATCCCTATAACAGGGCCAGGGCAGTCAATAAATATTTGTGAAATAGATGGTTCTGAAACATAAGTGATTCTGAAACAGGAGCCTTTCCAGGTCTGACTGTCCCAAAGTCTTAGATATGACCTCCCTCCCCAACATTGCAAGTGGCCAGGGGTGCCCTCTGAGGGCCAGTCACAGCCAAGAAGCTGCCAATTTGGGAGACTTCCTCAACCCTTCCCCACCCGGGCCCATCTGTCAGGGGTCAGGGGTCAGGGGTCAGCCTGGTCCAGCCCTCTTTGAGCCCCAAGATGGAGGAGACCCAGTCCTGGGGTCCAGGCCCCACAGATGCCTGGTGAGGCCTGTTTCTCCTTTGGCAAATGTTCCCCCTTCCTTCACAGGGCCTGCGTCTGCGTTTCTGAACCAGAAGGTGTTTACACAAAACATCCTGGGTTTGGCGACAAATTCACCCTCAATGAGGAATCCTTAATGAATCTCCTTCTTTCCCCATGACAGGTGGCCGCAGGGAAAACTAGCTCTCCCTCTGGCAGTTGAAGGAAGCCAATGGCCAGGCAAAGACGGCCTGCTACTGCGACTTCTGGGGCCACGATTTAGGGGAGGGCCTTTTTTCAGGGTCCAGAGACAGCTGCGGTCTGGCTTGCTGTGTGACAGGGCATTGCCCTTTTCCTGGCCTCAGTCTGCAACTGTGAAGTGTGTAATAACCCATCCACACAAAGGTTGCTGTGAAATTCAAGTAAGTCAAGGGGTGTGAAAGGGCTTGGTTACAGTGGCCAAAAGGAGAGAAATAAAAGCTGGACTCCGGGAAACAAGAGGTCAGAGCTCTAGTACTGGGTCTGCTCTTGACTTTTTAAAGTCCTCGCCACTCTCTCAACCTTGGTTTTTGCAGCTGTACAATGAGGTATTGGGCTTGAAGATCTCTAGGGAACCCTCTGGTTCTGAAGGGCCGCCAGTTTCCACCTGCCTGCCTCGTCTTGGAGGTCTTCCCAGATCCTACAGCCCACACCAATTCACTTTCCAGCACTTACACAACTTTCTTCTGAGCTGGCACTTCATCGCTCACTGCCCATAGTTTTCCAGCCCCTTCCTTGGGTCTAGGTCATCTATTCCGGACATTGGGCCTAACACAGGGGCTCAACGAACGTGGGGGTCAAACTGAATTTAAAAAGATTCCTGGGCTTCCCTGGTGGCGCAGTGGTTGAGAATCTGCCTGCCAATGCAGAGGATACGGGTTCGAGCCCTGGTCTGGGAAGATCCCACATGCCGCGGAGCAACTGGGCCCGTGAGCCACAATTACTGAGCCTGCGCGTCTGGAGCCTGTGCTCCCCAACAAGAGAGGCCACGATAATGAGAGGCCCGCGCACTGCGATGAAGAATGGCCCCCACTTGCCGCAACTAGAGAAAGCCCTCACACAGAAACGAAGACCCAACACAGCCATAAAAATAAATAAATAAATAAACCCAAAGTTTAAAAAAAAAAAAAGATTCCTGCCTCCTTCCAACCCTGAGGAAAGACAATGAGGGGGATTTTAATTCACTCTCATTTTATAAACTGGAACCTGAAGGTGTCAGAGGTTAATATAAGTCACACTGCCATATGGGCCTCCTTGGTGTTCCTCAGGCAGGGAGGGGAAGAATGATTTGATTTCTCCAAAGCACTATCATTGCCTGCCATAGTATATAATTATTTGTTTTGTCATTAATTGTCGATGTTTCCCGCTAGATGAAGTTGCACGAGGGCAGGGACTTTGTTTTGTTCACTGCTGCACCCTCAGCCCCTAAAACTGCCTGGCACACAGGAGGGGCTCAAGAACTCTATTAAAGGAAGAGGTTGAAAGGTTTGGGCCTGCAGGGGGCGCTTCAGCCCCGCCCCCAAAGCTAGGCCCCGCCTCTCGCGTCCGGCCGCCGCGCGTGCATTGGAGCCTGCGCGCCACCGTTCTTCTTTCAATTGCTCATGCGCGCCGGAAGCCCTGTCAGATCGGCGCGTGCGCGGACCGAGCTGCAGCGGAGGTAGAGCGGAGGGGAATACGGATTGCGGCCGAGCCGAGTCGGAGCAGGTGAACACTATGCTGTCGCCCGAGGCGGAGCGGGTGCTTCGGTACCTCGTGGAGGTGGAGGAGCTCGCCGAGGAGGTGCTGGCGGACAAACGGCAGGTAGGAGGCCCGTCCGCGGGGCTGGGGCCCGGGTTTGGCCTGACGGCGAGCGCCTAGGGAAACGCGCGTGGTTCGGAACTGACTCCAGCTCGGGCTCGCCGTGAGTTGACCTAGGCTTGTGGGCCAAGGGCTGTGACGACAGACCGGGCGGTTGTGAGATCACGTGGGCTAAATGCGTGGCACGGCACCTTGCTTCACTCTTTTATTTAGTATATATTAAGTGAGCGTTGTCTGTGCCAGGCCTTTCCTCTCTCACCACCTTTTCTCTGCCTCTTGCCCTGCCTTCTGGATCCGACCCATTACCCCTTTGGGCGTTTGGTTGACCTGAACCCCTTTTTCAAAATGCAGTTCTTGGGCCACCTCACCGACCTGGGCTGCACTGCCCCCGTCCAGGCCCTGAGTGGAGAAGAGGAACAGGAAAGAGCCCTGAGTGGTCTAGTGATTGCACAGGAGTGGGGACTTGGTAGGAGCGTGGGGCCCTGGCCATGGAGGGCCATGTAGACTTGCACAGGGAGTTTGGGTCTGGTTCTAATGGAAATGCCAAGGGTTTTAAGGGAGTTCGTGGTGGGAAAAGATGCTCAACATCACTAATTATTAGGGAAATGCAAATCAAAACTACAATGAGGTATCACCTCACACCAGTTGGAATGGCAGTCATCAAAAAATCCACAAAAAATAAATGCTGGAGAGGGTGTGGAGAAAAGGGAACCCTCTTGCACTGTTGGTGGGAATGTAAACTGATACAGCCACTGTGGAGAACAGTATGGAGGTTCCTTAAAAAAACTAAGAATAGAACTACCATATGACCCAGCAGTCCTGCTACTGGGCATATACCCTGAGAAAACCATAATTCAGAAAGTCACATGTACCCCAATGTTCATTGCAGCACTATTTACAATAGCCAGGACATGGAAACAACCTAAATGTGTCTATCGACAGATGACTGGATAAAGAAGATGTGAGATATATCCATATATATAACAGAATATTACTCAGCCATAGAAAGGAATGAAATTGGGTCATTTGTAGAGATGTGGATGGACCTAGAGTCTGTCATACTGGGTGAAGTAAGTCAGAAAGAGAAAAACAAATATCGTATATTAACACATATATGTGGAATCTAGAAAAATGGTACAGATGAACCTATTTGCAGGGCAGGAATAGAGACACAGATGTAGAGAATGGACGTGTGGACACGGGGGTGAAGGGGAGGGTGGGATGAATTGGGAGATTAGGTTTGACATAAATACACTACAATGTGTAAAATAAATAGCTAGTGGGAACCTGCTGTATAGCACAGGGAGCTCAGCTCGGTGCTCTGTGATGACCTAGATGGGTGGGATCGGGGACTGGGGAGGGAGGTCCAAGAGGGAGGAGATATATGTATACATAATAGCTGATTCACTTCATCGTACAGCAGAAACTAACACAGCATTATAAAGCAATTATACTCCAAATAAGTAAATAACAAAAAATTTTAAAAAACAGTAACCTATGTAGTGGGTCCTATTTCTGTCTCCGTATTTCAGAGAGGTGAAATCACATAGCTCATAGTGGACAGCAGGATTCAAACCTGGGTATTCGGCTTCAGAGCCAGTGCTGTCAGGCAGTATGCTGTACTGCCTGCTTACTCCCTTTGTAGCTGTTGGGCTGTTACCACCATCTCAGTGCCAACACCTCTGCTGTTCTGATCTAATATTGTTGGGTTTTTCATGATACTAGGTCAGAATCAACTGGAGGAGCTTGTCCAGGGAGTGGTTTGCACTCTCCTAGTGATTCTGAAATGCCCTAAAGCTTGAGAACTAGTGCTTCAGTGGATAATAAAAAAAAAAAAGTTACCTATTTAGTCATTAAACATTTCCCCAGCACCTCCTCTGGGGGGAAGACACCTGGACAAAGCATTGTTTTTAAGGAGCTGGAAGCTGAGTGGGGGAAGAAATACCTTCACACATCAGTCCATTTTAGGCAGGACATTGGAATTAACCTAGGAATGATGCCTTGTCTCTGTTAGGTTTTAATAGCCCTGGTCTGTTGGGAGTACAGGCTGGGGTAAGAAGTAGCTGAGTTCCTTCCTTCCCCTGTGTTTTTCAGATTGTGGACCTGGATACCAAAAGGAATCGGAACCGGGAGGGCCTGAGGGCCCTGCAGAAGGATCTCAGCCTCTCTGGTAAGCCTAGACCTCCTCGCTGCAGCCCAGGAGGCCTGTTCCGTTTTTCTTCTAAGGCCTTTGACTTGTCCCTGATAGAGACTGGGCAGGAGGCCACAGGCATGTAGCACAGCCCGTGGAGATGGGGGAGACGGTATTGCAGGTCTGACATAGACTGTGGCTCAGGGTTTCAGCAGCTACTCTGCTTTAGTTTTCTCTATGATACTTCCTCAGTAACAGGTTGTTAGCTGCCAGCTTATTAGTGATGGCACTGGGAAAATGCTGGGGGATATAAAAACCCCCAGCACTTGAAAATTGTGAATTGAAAATTCACAATTTGAAAATTGTGAGAAAGCTGAAGAAGGAATTGGACATGGGGTAGGTTTTGGAGAAGGGGATAGTGGCTCTTTAGATGAGGCCAAGTGGTTGTGACAGAGTAAGGAGCAGGGGAGGGGTGTGTGATGAGGCTGAAGAGGTGGGCAGAGGCCAGGCCATGATGAAGGGCCTTGGGGACCAAGGGTTTAAAGTGCACTGGGAAGCCTAAAACCTTCCAGTTTCTTCTCGTCTCACCAGAGTAAAATCCGGAGTCCTGCAAGACCCCATGGAATCCAGACTTCCTTGAACTCTCCCACATCATCTCCTCTGCTTTCCCCTTACTCATCGGCTCCACCCTCGCTGGTGTCCTTGCTGTTCCTAACGCCCCGGCACATTACTGATCTTTGCTGTTCTTGGTTCCTCTGCCTGGCTTGCTCTTTCCCCAGGTGTCTGCAGGGCTTACACCCTCACTTTCTTTGGGTCTCTGCCCAAATGGCACATAATCTGTGAGGCCATACCAGACTGCCTGGTATAAATGACAAACTCCTCCCCTACTTTGGCATTCTCCATCTCTCTTACCCTGCTTTAGTTTTCTCTACGATATTCTTCAGGGTCTGACAAATCATATCTTTGTTTATTATCTTTACTTTTTTGTTTATTCCCTCTCCTCCACTATAACATAAGCTATGAGGGCAGGAACTTTGTCCTGTTCTGCTGTGTTCTCAGCATCTAAAACAATGCCTGACATAAAAATATTTGTTGAAGGAATGACTGTTTGCCATTTCAGAAGACGTGATGGTTTGCTTTGGGAACATGTTTATCAGGATGCCTCACCGTGAGACGAAGGAAATGATTGAGAAAGGTAAGGCCTCCTGGGCAGGGGTCAGGAACAGGTCCCCCCGCAGCCCCCAGCCTTGGTCTTAACCCAGAACTGAGAGTCAGGCTTTCTCTGGGCAGCAGCTTGATGAGAGGCGGCTGTGTGCATGTTAATCCCTGCTCTGCCACTGAGTTATTTCCTCATCTCTAAAAGGGGGACACTTCTACGTAGCACAGTTGTTGTGAAGTTGAGATAAAACAGGACACTTGCCTAGCGCGGTGCTTGTGTATCAGTGAGGAATGAGTTGGACTGCAAATAACAGAAATCCAGCAAATTGAGGGTTAAGGAAATAGAGTTGTTTTTCTTATGTAAGAAGTTGTCCAGAGATGGGCAGTACAGGACTGGCACAGCTGTTCAGCAGTGTCACCTTAACATATTCTCATGGTTATTGTGTCATCATTGAAGGCCTCATGTTTGAGTGCCAGGCTGGAGAAAAGGCAGAGGGTTTTCTCCATATATGGCCTTGCCTTCTATTTTGAAAATAAGACCGTCCGCCTCAGGGACTTCTGCTGATATCTCATTTGCCAGATTTAAGGCACATGCCCACACATAGCTGCCTGGGAGAAGAGCTCTTATTTTTCACATCCCCTGCAATAGCAGGTGGGTTGAAAATGGACGTTTGGGAAGAGTGAACCTTTAGGGTCTGCCACAGCCTGTATACACAACATATGTTACTCAAATCTCACAACTACGTTCCTGGAGGCTCTTTGGAGGAGCATCATAAAGGCAAAAGGTCAGGCTACAAATGGGTCCTTGACTGGCAAAAGGGCAAGTTATGCACGTTTTCTCTTCCGTACCCCTGAAAACATGTGGGCCAGGAGGACCAACAAGGTTGCCTCTGTCCCTGAAAACAGGGTATCTCTATCCCTATTGAAACCGAAATTCTAGCAAAGGAAACTAGGTCAGCTTGGAGGAGAAGCTTCCGGCTGTCTTGTTGAAAAACATACACTAATATCATGGTTATAAAATTAAGAGTCGTCATTTCACTTGGGTGGAGGCTGGAGGCCGCTCAGACTAAGCTTCCAGGGGCATCGCCTGCCTGGGTTCAGGATCCTCAGCTCTCTTAGCCCACAGGTGTGGTCTTGTCACCGACATAGAGAAGGTCTGTGACATCATCACCTCTGGTTCTCAGGGATGGACACAGGCTAAACAAGCTTGTGGGAGACTGTGCTTCCTCATTTACAGTGAGAACCGGAACCACTGCCCAGGCCAGAAGCCTCGGCTGGTTAGGACTTTTACCCATCAGAAAGAGTGAAAGCCTGTGAGGAAGACAGGAATGTCACTCACGAGTGGATGAAAACAGAGCTGGTGGAGTTGGTTGGGTGGCAGCAGGCAGTTGCACTACTCCCGGTCCTGCATCTGCCTTTGGGTGCAGTCCGTCCTGTAAGACAGCCTTCTCTTCACAGCCCTGAATTAGGCTAAGCGTGAGCATTAGGCTGAACGTTGACTGTTCGCGTATCAGTCACCACAATCCTGCCTTTGTGAAAACCCCTCACCTTGATGAATGTGGGTTTGTGAAATTCCTCAGCCACCTATTTTCCATCCATCTTAGGGTAGGCTGGGTCTAGGTTCTTCTTTTTGTCCTTACATTTGAATTTTCCATAATTTCACTGTGGGAGGGTGACCTAAAATCCTGGCGTTGCCTTCCCCATCCACTGGCCAGGGTACTTTGCATAATGAAAACAGTTCGGTGAACTGTGAGTCGGGACTGGTGTGCTCAGCCCTGTTTTGGGCTCACTCAGGGGTCGGGGCAGGTCATGTCCCTTCTCTAGCCTTTAGTTTCTTCCTCAGCTGGTCTCCGAAGTCCCCTTTTCCTTCCCACATGCTGAGACCCCTTGCTCTCAAGGGGGCTGGGGAGAGGCTGGCACCCTTAGATCTGTCTATAGTATAACCTCATCTTGTTTGCCTATCTCATTTTTTCAGATCAGGAACACCTGGATGAAGAAATAGAGAGGCTCCGGAAACAACTTAAAGTGAAGGTCAATCACCTCTTTGAGGCCCAAGGTATTGGCCTGGGGGCTGGGAGTGGGGCTGGAAACCAGGAGGGGAGACAGCCATCAACACGGACTTTAAAGGCAGGGGTGGGAAGCCCCTCCAGGCGGGCAGTGACCCGGGCAGCTGGTGAGTGGCACTGAAGCTGTGGGCAGTGGGCAGGGTTGTCTCGAGCTGCTCAGAGATGGAATGGACGGGAAGTTTGTGGGATCTTATTCCTGTCACAAGTTCTTTTCAGGCACTAGGAATGGCCTGGGATATCTCACATTTATGCCAGGGCATGGTGTCGGGACTGGGATAGCTCTGACTAAGGGTCGGAAGGCCTCAGTCAGGTGGTCCAGGTTAGAGCTGAATTTCTAGGTAAACCAAATCACTCCAGATTGGTCACAGTCTGGTGCAAACCTGGAGGTTTCTAGACAGCAGTCATGACTCTGCAGGTTCCTGGTGACTCAGGAGCAGGTGTCGATGTGCATTGTTCAGTGCATTGCAGAATTTGAGGTCCATTTCTGTCAGACCTCAAGGCCAAGTGTTTGGCAGCATGAATGCAGTGTAAGTCCCTTTCCCAGGCCTGACTCCAGGGCCAGTCGGTTGGACAGCAGGAGCCCTGACTCGCTGATGAATTGTCTTCTCTCCCTAGGCAAACCGGAGCTGAAGGGTTTTAACCTGAACCCCCTCAACGAGGATGAGCTGAAAGCTCTCAAGGTCATCTTGAAAGGATGAAATTTAAGAACCAAAGTGGGGGACCTAAGACCAGCATCCCCCCTGGGATCATGGAGGACCTAGAACTCTCCAGCCTTGACACCTGCAAGGACAGGATCTACTCTGCAAGGGGACAGTTGTGAGGAATCTGGCCATAGCCCTTGTACGAAGCTTCTTTGTCTGTAGCACTTGGCTATTTTGTGACGGCAGGAGGGAACCCTCAGCCTGCCAGTATCTGCCGGGCCTGACCACTGGGGCTGGGTAGACACAAGGCCCATTGACAGGCCCTGGCAGCCACCAGGAGGTGGGAGGGGGCAGCGCTTGTGGGGGTGTGAGAATGACTGCAACAGGCACTTCTCAACAATGGCCTGCTATTGAAATGGGCCCCGGGCAGGGGGAAGAGTGGGAGCTTCATTCCAGCATTCCTCTCAGAAAGAGAGAGACACATTTTCAAGCAGTGTGCGTAACGGAATTGGAATAAAGCAGGAGGCTCAGAGGACGCTCCTGTCCTGAGTGAAGGACAGAATCTTGGTGCTTCATGGCCCGCCATAGGCAGACACACAGTCCCCCTGCACTGCCTCCATTTGGGCCCATCTTCCTGCTTGCCCCCAGGACGGAGCCCAGAGTAGGTGCTGCGTATCAACCTGCTGCGGCTGCTCTGTAGTCAGGAAGGCCGTGCAGAGTCCTGCACCAGAGGTGGGTGAGGGGCTGCATCTTACGGTGTTGCCCTTGTGCAGGATACGCCTCCACCGGCTCTGAAAGCAGGACCGGGCCAGTGCTGCTCGGAGTTCCCATCTGCCTTCAGGGTCTGCGATCCTGACGTGAATGTGCCGTGAGGGATGTCTTTCGTGTGCCTCGAGGGCTCAATTAATGTTACCTACATGAATGAATAGCAGCTTCTAGTCTTCACCTCATTCAGTCCTTAATTGAGGGCATGCCACTCCTTTAGGATACCATCTATGAAGGGGCAGTGGTTCCTCCTTGAAATGATGTCAGGATTAGATAGGCAGTAACAACAGAAGATGGCAGGATGGAGAGGGCACTCCATTTGGTTCCAACCAAGTTATAATGGGGAATCAAGCTGGCATGGCCAGATCCTGTGTTTTCTTCAAGATAATCTAGAAATTTAGATTTTTAGGTTGAGTCCTCTGTTTTTTAAATACTGCTAATTCAGAAAATTTTTTACAACTTGGGTGTTGGCCAACAAAACACTTTACATAAGTCGAATTTGGCCCAGACCTATGATTTTGCATCCTCTTGAGTTTTCTTAGTAGAAATTGCTGGGTTTTCCTCATAATGGCCTTAAGAAGTAGGGAGGTGGAATTGGAAACTAAATGTCCACAGTAGATTAAAGAAATTGATAACTCCAAATAGTGGAATACTATACAGCTGTAATCAAGAATGAAGAAGCTCTGAGCACTGATTTGAAACAAGCTCCAAGATACATTAAAGTGAGAAACAAGGACAGGTGTCTAATAAGCTCATAATTTGTGTGCAAACAATTATGTGGTTCCTTTGGAATAGAAACTGCATGGTGGGGCACAGCGTGCAAGGGAAGGACATGTTCCCTTTGGTTGATACTGTCTGGTATGACTTTGGTTGATACTGTCTGGTATGACTGCCTGGCTCACAGTTGGTCTGTCTGAACATTGCCACTGCCTGTCGGGCTGAGGGTGGATGCTAGGCCAAAGAAGAGCCAATCAGATTCCTTCTCCTGGAAAGACGTGGAATCCAGGCCTAGGGTTGTCTGGGCTTGCCCCAGTCACAGGGATGAGGGAAGTCCCCACACTCTGGAGGCAGGAGGCCCAGAATGGCCTGGCTTCAGGCCTTCCCAAGGCTGGCTGATGCACTTAGATTTCCCAGTATTTTCCTTTCAAAAGCCCTCCCCTCCCCTCCCCTCCCCTTCCCTTTCTTTCCCTCCACAGTCAGATTCTTGAAGCCAAAAGAACTGTCCTGAAGGGGGGAGAGTGATTGATAGAGGGAGCTGACTAGGGTCCCTTGGTAGGTTGCCCTGGAGCAATTAGCCACCAGCCCACTCTTGTTGCAACTTCTCTTCAACCTAGAGGAGGTGTAGGAATGTGGAAAATGCAGACATTCTTACTTGTGCCCAACTCGGCAAGCCATCTCTGCCTGCCAGCCCAAGGCTTTCTGGTCTAAAAAGCTCAGCTCCCAACCTCAAACAGGAAGGCTCAGAGAGGCACCTAGGTCACCCATCTGACTTCGATAAGTGCACCTTTGCAGAGACTGTCTCTAAGTAGGATCTGCCTTCCTGATCCTTACCTTGTCCATGGGTTCCCTGACATGCAGTCAGGGTATTGTAAGGAGGGCAAGATGTATATAAGGCTCAGTCCTTCCCCAGACCCCCAGTAAACACAGTCTAGTAACTGCTTGCTTTGCAAACACAGCTTAAGTTCCATAAACCCTGAACGCTTGCTCCTGGAGGATCTTTTCAACACTGATCCCCTGAGAGACATGAAAGGGTCAAGCCAGGAAGATTTGGTTGCAGCCGACAGCATCCCCTGAGCCAAGCCTGGAGCCTGAATAAGGACTGTGATCCTTTATTAATGTGATCTCTGGCGGAGCAGAACTTGCTGCATTTGTCCTCTTCAGGCCTGACCGCCAAGCCAGCCGATCTGTCAAGGTTAAAGTCTATCCAGTCCTGGGCATTGGCTCTCTCCTGGTGCAGAGATGCCCAGGGTGGGGTGGGGGTGCCAGGCTAGCAAAGCAGCTGCCAGGCCGGAGGGAGGGGGAGGGGGGGGTGAGTGCTCTGAGGTGCTGCTGTGCTGGAAACTGGGAGCAGGGAGAGGACTGGTGTGGCACCTCCCCGGGTCGCTCTCCTCCGCGCTGGGGATTAGTTGGGAGTTTTCTTCTGGCCTTGAAGGGAGCGGAACAGCTGCCTCAGCTGTTTTTTCCGATCATTGACGCAGCCTGGAAGGGAAGTGGAGTGTTGCCTGAGATGGGCTGTCCCAAGTAGAGGGGGATTTAGGGGGAGTGGAGGGGCCTGTGTTCCCACTACCTGTGGGAAGAGGGGACAGCAGGAGCCATGCAACCACGGATGGCCTATGGTTTGCATCCTGGCTCCCCTCCTGACTGTCATGGTCCTTAGGCAGGTCATTTACCTCTTTGAGCATCTGTTTTCTCATGTGTAAACCAGGATACCTGCTTTATGGGGTGAATGTAAGGATCATCAAAAGAAGGTAATATTCACTGAGGGCTTACCTCAGACCAGGGACTGCTTCAGGTCCAGAATATGGACTGACTTGTTGAGCTTTCACGGGAATAACGTGTACAAGAGAAAACTGAGGCTCGGAGAGGTTAAGTAGTTTACTCCAAATCACACAATAAGCAGGACTGAGGGCTGAACCCAGGCTATCAAGCTCCAGAGGCCCAGCTCTTAACCGCTACCCCACATTGCCTTACCTTCTGGCTTTGCTCTGAAAATGCACTTAAAGCTGGCACAGTGCCTGGTACCTAATTGGTTAAATGTTAGCTTTCTTCCCTTATCCAACCCCATGTGTCAGGCACTTTCATCTAAGAGATGGCTCTTCCCCGCAAGTGGCCCCTACTCATGAAAATGTCCCAGGCAGTCCATGCTGAGAGGCTGACATGACCTCCCCTCTCTGAGCACGTTCACAGTGTTCCCTTCCTTTTGCGCTCAGAGCTGATCCTTGAGGCAACTCCGTGGTCATTTGATCTTGTGCCAGGCATACTGATGGCACTCACGAATGGTGGCTGACTGACAATCCCCATGGGCACAACTACTGACCTGGAGGTGTCTGCCATCTTCTCAGCACCCCAGAGCCCCATCCCTGCCTCCTAGGCACTCACCAGCCATCAAGGCTTCACTGAGCCGAGAGTCCACTAAATGCATCCCCAGGGTTTTCCAAAGTGAGTTCCATGGAACCTTAGCTTTAACTATAATTGGCTCATTCATAATTCTCAAACCTTTGTGTCCAGTGCAAATCTCTTCTTGGAGTTCTAGACTCATCTCTGAGTTATCTGTTTATCTTTTCACCAGATCTCAACACATCCCTAACTCATTTCATCAGTACTCTTCCACCCCCAGCCAGCTCCTCCTGTATTCAAAACCACCCACCCAGACACTCAAATGGAGACTTCTGAAGCACTGGCTCTCAACCTAAGCTGTGCTTTAGACTTATCTGGGAGCTTTGAAAAATACTGACGTCCAAAGGTATTTATCTCCAACAGGCATCAGTATTTTTTAATTCTCCCGCATGATTCCGATGTTCAGCCAAGGTGGAGAACCACTGTTCTGAATCTTTGCTACTCAAACAGGGTCCAGGAACCAGCAGCATTGATATCTGATGTGGATTGTTAGCAAAGGCGGCTGCAATGATCGTCCCAGTCCTATATGCACCTCTCTGCAAAGTGCCTGTGCCGCTCCTCCCATCAAGAAGTGGAGTCTATCTCATTGTGCCCTGAAACTGGGCTGGACTGGCTTTGGCTAATGGATTGTGGCAGAATGACATTGTGGGATTTCTGAGCCTAGGCCTCAAAAGACTTCACTACGTCTTCTCTCGCCCTTTTGGAACCCTGAGACTACCATGTGAAGAACCTGGGGCAGGGCTGCTGGAGGATGAGTGGCCACCTGGAAAGAGAGGCTGTTGACAGTCTCAACCACCACACATGTGAATGAGGCTACCTTAGACCATCACATCTCAACAAATCTGCTAGGTGCCTGCAGCCCTGTGAGAGACCCCGGGCGACACCTGAAGAATCATAAGCAAATAAGATAGTTGTTTTAAGCTGCGAGGTTTTAGGAGGGTTTGTTACACAACAGTAGCTTGTTAGGTATGCAGACTCTTAGCCCCCTGTTCCAGACCTACTGAATTGTAACTGCATTTTAACAAGATTCCCAGGTGATTGTCTGCACAACTTGGAAGCATTGTATAGTCATCCTCTAACAACACCATGGGCAGGCACTAGGGGTCTGCTGTGGGAAAACCATTCACAAACCTTCTCTCCTTTGCTTTCCTCAAGGCAAACTACTTGACTTCCCAGGCTTCCTTGCGGCTGAGGTGCCATGTGACCCAGTTCTAGTGGGTGAGAAGTCAGCAGAGGTTGCTGGGAGGGCTTCCCTTTTGGAATAAAGAGTCAAAGCTTGAAAGAAAGGCTTTGGCCCTTGGGCCTTCCTGTCTCTTCCTGCCTGAGACAAGGACACGGTGTCTGGAGTTGGAGCAGCCGTTTTGTAGCCATGAGGCAACAAGCATGAGCATCAAGGCAACATGCTGAGAGTGGCAAAGCAGAAAGAGGAAAGAGCTGGGTCCTCGTGCAGCTGTTGTGTACGGCCTACCCCATGACTTCCTGTGGCTCAAGATAAATCGGTTCCTATCTGTATAACTATTAGTTGGCTTGTTAGTGTTTGCAGCCAAACCCAATCCTAAATCATACCAAACTCTAAAAGATGCTTAAAACTTCTTTTCATCAAAAAAGAGAAAAAAAAAATGCCGCAAACAAAATTTAAAAAGCAAAATGACAAACTCAGGAAAATGTTTACAGTAAGTTTGACAGAGGGATAATATCCTCAATATATTAATATCCAAGGCCTTTGCAAATTTAGAAAAATGTAAGCCCATTGAAAAATAGAGTATGGACAGCTTACAAAAGAAGAAATGCAAATTTTAAATCTGAAACCCCACCCATAATCAATGGAATGCACAGAAAACAAGTCAATATTTTTACCTATGAAGTTGGCAAAGGTTTTTTGTTGTTGTTTTAAATTCAGAACTGGCAAATTTGTGTAATATTTCCAAGAAAGCAATTTGACTGTAATAAGTCCATCCTTTTGACCCAGTAATTCTATTCCTAGCAATCTGTCCTAATGAAACAGCCAGAGTTTCAGCTGAGCTTTATGTGAGAGGATGTTCTCACAGGGTTATTTATAAAAGTGAAAAACTGGAATCATGCCAAATGCTCAATTATATGAAATTGATTTCATAAATTTGGGGATGTTTTACAGCCTATGGTAATTTTGGTTTTAATTGTGCTACGGGACAAGAACTAGCAGCCAAGCATTCGTGTTTTGGAGTCAGACAGACTGGGGTTCAAGTCCCCGCTCACCACTTATAACCAAGACCATCAGCAAATGATGTAACATCTGGAGGCCATTTCCTCATCTGTAAAATAATAAAAGCTGCCTAAAAATTAAATGAGATAATGTATGTAAAATAGTTAGTCTGGACCTGGCCATAGAATGTTTCCAAAAGAGAGGCTCTTATTATTGAATGAGATGAAAAACGCTACGTGGGAAAGTTAGACTCAAAGCCCCAGCCCAATGCCAATTTTGTAAAAGAAAAAGTATGAATATATGCATTTTTGAAAAACTGGATGGAAATACACCAGATTGTTAAAGATGGTTACGTTTGGATGTTTTTTTTTTCATTTTCTTCTTTAATTTTCAAATATTCTACAATGAGTGTGAATAATTTTTATAGTCAGGGAAATTTTTCACTTTTGAAAAACCAAATTTAAAGTCAAGCCCTGAAGTCCTTAATTTCTCTTAACAACATATCGTGCTTTTTGTTTGGGTGCCACTTAAGCCTTCTGAAATCCACCTCGTGACAGATTAATAATATCTCTCACTACGTGCCCCACAGTATTCTAGGCATATATTAAGACAGAAACTATTTAATCTCTGTTTTACAGATGAGGAACAGAGAGGTTAAGTCCCTTGCCCAAGGTCACACAGCTGGTAAATTGTAGATCAAATTAAAACAGTCTAACCACTGTGGCAAGCTGTCTCTTAGACTACTTGGCACCTCCCATGACTCACCCCTGGTGCCCACTCCCCACCTGGCCCCACATACCAAGGTGCGTGTTGGTCACAAAGTTCCCCGTCCCTGACAGGTCATGAGCCCCATCTTCTCTGCTGACAGGGCCATCGTTCCACATGAGGTCGAAGCCTCCCACTCGCTTCTCCCTTCCCGTGAGTCTGGAGAAGCAGGAGACAAAAAGGGTTAATGAAGGTGCACCTGGTAGGGCCCTAAGACTCAAGCCAGGTCCCTGACCGTTCCCTGCACCCGACTGGTACCCACCCTGTCAGAGTACCTTCTTTTGTCCATCCATTCACTGGCCGTTTCCCAGGCACCCACACAGGCCTCAGAGGGGACATCCCCCATTTGTCCCCAGGCTTCCACACTTGCCCCCAGTAACATGCACCTATTCGTGATTTCTGGTTTAAAGTCTGCTGTTTTTCCCAGACCACAGACTCCATGAAGGCAGGGACTAGGCCTGTCGTGTCCTTTATTGTGTCCCCAGTGTTTGGCACAAGGCCTAGCACATAGTAGGGGCTCAAATGTTTGTTGAATGAATAAGTGATGGGGGATATAGTGGACACCTGAGGTTCTGCCTGCTCAGCATACATTTCACCTTTTTTTAGCCTGTGGGTACCTGGGTTTTTCTTTTGAAAACCATGCCTCCCTCTCTCACTCTCATGGCTCAGGTGGGGTTAACCCCACCCCCTGGGAGGTGGGCACAATACCTAGGCCAGGTCAATCAGAGTCACAGTGATTGGTTCCGGGATGGGCATGCAACTCAATCCCCACCAATGAGCAATGAAAGTCAGCCCTCAAACTTTTGCTGGAATAATTGGGGAAAAGCTAATACGGAGGAAAGAGATGAGACGGAGTGAGAACAGACAAACCAGCCAACACTGCCTGAGCCATTCCTGAAGTCAAACTCTGGATCTTTCTATTATATACACATCGTTATATCAATAAATAGCCTCTTACTGAGCACTTTCTGTGAGTTAGACACGTTATAATAAATTATCTTGGTAAATTAATCTAACATGAGAGGTAGATAGATATGAAATCTCCCATTTTACAGATGAGAAAACTGAGGCTCAGAGTGGTGAAGTGAGTGGTTCAGGGTCCCACAGTCAGGAAATATTGAGGAAATCCTGCTGGACCAAATCTCAGAAAGCTGTAGTTGGCCTGCTCTGCCGGGACAGGGCTGAGTCCCTGGGCCAGGATCTGACCGTGTGTGGACACTGCAGTTTCTCCATCTGTAGAATGGTGGGGCGGGGGTGACACAGCCATCTCTGTGGGCTTCTCAAGTCCCAAGGTTCTGAGTTCTCTATCCTCCTCAGTGGGAACCCTGATTGTCAGGTACAGGGATGCGTGAGCAAGGTTGCTCTCCCTCACCTGGCCTCCATGTCCACGACGTGCAGGGTGTCTTCCAGGAGGCAGGTCTTGAGCTCATAGTCCTCCTGGCTGCTGGCTGTCAGTGATGGGGATGCATTGACCTCCAGGAGCCACCTGGGGAGGGAGGGGAGTAGAGAATCTTAAGTTTACCTGGTCCCTGAGGCCCCTGGAATTTCACTGAGAGGCTAGATGGGGTGCCTGGGTCTCACCCTCAATTCAACCAGGGTTGCTCTCTCCACATTTCCATTTGAAGAAAGGTTTCAGGGGCTAAAACTTTTTTTTTTAATTTAATTAATTAATTTATTTATTTATTTTTGGCTGCGTTGGGTCTTCGTTGCTGCGTGCAGGCTTTCTCTAGTTGCAGCGAGCGGGAGCTACTCTTCGTTGCGGTGCGCGGGCTTCTCATTGTGGTGACTTCTCTTGTTGTGGAGCATGGGCTCTAGGCGCACAGGCTTCAGTAGTTGTGGCACGCAGGCTCGGTAGTTGTGGCTCGTGGGTTCTAGAGCGCAGGCTCAGTAGTTGTGGCGCATGGGCTTAGCTGCTCCGCGGCATGTGGGATCTTCCCGGACCAGGGCTCGAACCCGTGTCCCCTGCATTGGCAGGTGGATTCTTAACCACTGCGCCACCAGGGAAGCACAAAACTTTTGAAAACAACTGTCACAAACTTGGGCAATCCCCACAGGGTCCAGGTGGTGACTTATATGAAGCAAGTTGGTGGGGGTAAGAATGATTTTGCTGCCCTCATGCTTATTATCGCTTTTCCTTCTTTCAAAAGAGCTGTGAGTACAAGAAAAACTCCTTTCCTAGTGAAACTTTGCCCATAAATGGTAACCAGCCTGACATGTCAGGGGGTGGGGAGTAGCAGGGAGGGGTAGGGACTGTGGTGAGCCGGAAAGAGCATTCCACGTCTAAAGGGGTGGCTACGGAGGCCCTAGGAGAGCGTCGGCCTGTGAGAATGCGACCCAGAATTGCAAGATCCTCTGACTCTTCCAGAAAAGCCAAAAAATCCAAAGTTTTGTGTAAACATCTTCCAGTTATTGGAGACTGTCAATGAAAATCAACCAAATGAAAAAACATTTTGAAGGCCAAACTCAAAGTGTCTGCAAGCCAAAAGCAGCCCAAGGGCCGCCAGCCCGCAACCGCTTGTTTTTTGCAACCCTGTCATTTTAGAGACAGGAATCTGGGGCACAGAGAGGGGAGGGCTCACTCAGCAGGTCAGTGGGAGACTAGGGCCCCCTTTCCACTATCTTCTGCCTCCTGCCAAGCTTGTTTCCCCTTTCGGTGTCCACTTTAATGCCCATAGCACATCTTGCATCCCCGGGGGCAAGGGAGAGAGACCCGCTGGTGCCCCGGCCCCTGTTTCTCTTGAACTTGGGCCCGACTTAGGTCTTGCTCTAGGGCTCCTACTCCTGGCTCAGAAAGCCCCTCAACAGCTATACAGTGACCCTGGGCAGGGGGTTGGGTCCAGGAACATGGACCCTGGGCCTGGCTCGGCCCTTGACTTACTGCATGACCTCAAGCTGCCTCAACAACCCCACTGGGCTTCTGTGCCCTGTTGTATCACATAAGGGCCATTACTGTGTTCCCTGATAGTTCAGGTTTGTTCTTCTCATCAGCTCAACCTCCTCGTGGGCACTGGGAGGGCACAAAATTCTTGGCAGGGATCGACATGGTAACAGTATTCCCTTACATGGCACTTTGCATCCTCAAAGCACCAGGACTAACAGAGGGGAAGCTTCTTGCCTGATAGGAGGGGAGGATCGCTGACTCAGCAGATGCTCAGGAAAGGCCTCAGTGCCAGGCATAGGGCTCAGTACCTCACTTCTTCCTCATAACAATCTTATAGGCACAGCGACCATTTTATTTTATTTTTAAATTTTTTTCGGCTGCACCGCGCGGCATGCAAGATCTTACCTCCCCGACCAGAGATCAAGCCCGTGCCCCCTGCAGTGGAAGTGCAGAGTCTTAACCGCTGGACCGCCAGGGAAGTCCCACAGTGACCATTTTATAGACAGGCAAGCTGAGGCACAGAAAAAGAAAGTGTGCCCCACTAGGCAGTGACAGAGCTGAGCTCAAACCCGGGCAGTCTGGTTGCAGAGTGTGTAAAACATCCCTCCAGGCTCTCCGGGCCGCGAGCCCATCCACTTACGGCTTGAGGTCCTGGTCTATGAGGATGTCATAGCCATACAGCTCGAAGCAGTGCTTGTCGCTGATGATCACCTTCTGCACGCTCTGCAGGCTTCTGATGAAGATGTTGTCCATGTCACTGAAGAGCGTCTCCACTGCCTCGGGCCCGTGCTTGGACGCCAGATACTGCCGGAAGCGCTGCAGCATCCACTTGCAGCCCTGGGACCCCGCCGCCGGGTTGGGAGAGGGAGCCTAAGTCAACCCGGACCTGGCCCGTCCAGACCATCATTTACCATCAGCACAGCCCCCAGGCTTGGACGAGAGGGGCCCAGCCCTGAGTCCTGTGATTAGGAGAACCACAAGTGTGTCCCTCCTTGAGGGGCGAAGATTCTACACACCCAAGAGCCTGTGCCTCTCTTTCTAGAGCACAGCCTGCTATCCACCACCCCAGAAGTCCCTGACCAAATGCCCTGCGCCAGCTTCCTCCCTGGGCCTGCCCTCATGCAGACAGACTGCCCTGACCATGTGTGCACCCCAAGGCCCAGGGAGTCACCAACAGCTTGCTGTTTTGGGTGTGTGTGTGTTTGTGTGTTTGCAGGAAGTCCCCTTGGGGTGATGGGGAGCTGGGGACCAGCTCTTCCTGTGTTCTTCTGTTCTGGCTTTTAACTCTGAGAAGTCTGAGTGTTCTAAATATGAACCTGGCCTTGCAGGTTATTAGATAGATAGATGGTAGATGATAGATAGATAGATAAATGATAGGAGTATATCTGTCAAGGTAGGAGGATACAGCACATTTTGTTAAAGGGTGTGTTCGTTTGATTTGTAACTCTTAAATATTTAGACACATGATGTGTGGGCCTCCATTTGTACTCTTGCCCTGGGCCCTGCAAACGGGAAGGGTGACCTGACCTCGCTGGAGAACTCTCTTGGGCTCCTTGGCATCCTTCCTCCTCACCCCAGCCCAGTCCCAGAGGCCATACCTGGAGGGCAGAAGCCCAGGTTCCTCACCTTCTTTGGGTGGTAGTCGGGAGACATCTTTTGCACGGCGACATTGGTGAGGTGAACATCTGGCAGAGATTAGTGGTCAAGGGCCAGTGCGGACAAGAAGGTGCTGAGCCCTGCGCCATGTAGTCCCCAGGGACCAAACTGAGACCCTTGCTTGGGAATTGATGGGGGAAGGCTACCAAACAGCCCAGAGGTCACGTGCTTTGCAGTCAGATGGGCTCGGGTTCAAATTATGCCTGCATCTATCTTTACTGGCTGTGGGCCCCTGAGCAAGTCACTTAACCTCTCTGAGCCTGTTTCCCCACCTATTAAATGGGGGTGCATAGTAGTATATTGACCTCACAGGGTTATCTGAAAAATCAGTTAAGATGCTGTGTAGAAGCACCTCTTACAGTGCCTGGTGTGGCTGATATTAGATTAGGATTGTTCCACTCAAGAGGAGAGAACACTTTCTAACATGTAGAAAGACCAAGCACAGAACAGCCATCTCAGGACATTCTGAGCTCTCTGTCACTAGAGGGGTTCAGGCTGGGTGGCCACTTTGTAGGAATATCAGAGAAGTGACCCAGCACTGGGACGGGGTCAAGTTGGTCACCTTTGAAGTTCCAGCCCTGAGAGTCTTCCTTTCGGTATCATTACCATCATCACCACCAGTAACATCGGCAGCACTTTGCAGCTTACAGAGCATGTCCACACACTTCAGCTCATGTATTCCCCAAATCATCCCCATCTCACAGAAGAGACCTTCGAGGCTCAGAGAGGTTGGCAGCCACTCAGAATACCCCCTTCTCAACATCCTCCTCCACATAGCTAAGTAGGATGGATCCCCAAAACCTTGTGTAGTGACAAGACATAACTTTCACTTGGACTTGTTGGTGAGACAGGCTGAGACCTTTTGCTGCAGTGCTTGCACCTGGATACAAAGAAACTACAAGGGACTAAAAGTAACTGCATGCATGCGCAGTTGGGGCAAGTTATGGACAACAATATACAAAGAGACCAAAAAGCCCAACTGCCACTTCTGAAGAGCCAGGAGGAAAAGCAGAGGGTCGGGAGCAAAAGCAGGGTATTGCACATGACCCCTACACACCACCACCACCAAAGGGGTGGGCAAACCACCTAAGCAACCCTTCTGGCCCGACCCCTGGACACACCCCTACCCTCATCCCATATAAGGAACCAGCTCCCCCCCACCTTGGTGAACAAGCCAGTAGGGGAACTTGTTACTTGTTCTTGCTCCCCACTGCTGCAGCAGGGGCCCCAATAAAGTCTTGGCTGAATTTCTTCTCTGGCCTCTGATCAATTTCTATTGATTGAGGAGGCCAAGAACCCGGTTGGTAACATTGGGACATTTCACAGATGTGGAGGTAGAGGCTCTAGGTCACTGACCCAAGTCTAATTCCCCTAACATGTATGTTTCTCCATGTCTGTGGCATATTGGACAGGGCTTCAGCCTCTCCAGAGAAGGTGGTTATTCTCTGTAGCACCATTTTTCCTAGAATGTCTTCTTTAGGGCTTTTCAAAGATTTTTTTTTCCCACATTTGTCTGAGAGATTTTCTGCCTTAATTTCAAAAGAATAAGCACATAACAAACCACTAAAAGGAAGAGAGCCCTTACATTTTTGGTCAATTGATTTTCGAAAAGGGTGCCAAGGCAATTAAGTGGGGGAAAGCAGTCTTTCCAACAAATGGGGTTGGGATGCCTGAATATCCACATGTGAAAGAATAAAGTTAGACCCCTTCCTCATACCATAGACAAAAATTAACTCCAAATGGACCACAGACCTAAATATAAGAACAAAAACTATAAAGCTCTTAGAATAACATTTAGGAATAAGTCATTGCAACCTTGGGTTAGGCAGAGCTTCTTAGCTGTGACAACAAAAACACAGGTGAAATACATGCAGAAAAAGCTTTTGACAAAATTCAACACTGATTTATGATTAAAAAATTCTCCAGAAAGTGGGCATACAGGGAACCAACCTCAACATAATAAAAGCCATATATGACAAACCCACAGCCATCATTCTCAATGGTGAAAAACTGAAAGCATTTCCTCTAAGATCAGGAACAAGACAAGGTTGTCCACTCTCACCACTATTATTCAACATCATTTTGGAAGTTTTAGCCACAGCAATCAAAGAAGAAAAAGAAATAAAAGGAATCCAAATTGGAAAAGAAGAAGTAAAACTCACTGTTTGCAGATGACATGATACTATACATAGAAAATCCTAAAGATGCCACCAGAAAACTACTACAGATAATCAATGAATTTGGTAAAGTAGCAGGATACAAAATTAATGCACAGAAATCTCTTGCATTCCTATACACTAAAAACGAAAAATCAGAAAGAGAAATTAAGGAAATACTCCCATTTATCATTGCAACAAAAAGAATAAAATACCTAGGAATAAACCTACCTAAGGAGGCAAAAGACCTGAATGCAGAAAACTATAAGACACTGATGAAAGAAATGAAAGACAATACAAACAGATAGAGAGATATACCATGTTCTTGGATTGGGAGAATCAACATTGTGAAAATGACTACACGATCCAAAGCAATCTACAGATTCAATGCAATCCCTATCAAATTACCAATGGCATTTTTCACAGAACTAGAACAAGAAATTTTACAATTTGTATGGAAACACAAAAGACCATGAATAGCCAAAGCAATCTTGAGAAAGAAAAACAGAGCTGGAGGAATCAGACTCCCTGACTTCAGACTATACTACAAAGCTACAGTAATCAAGACAATATGGTACTGGCACAAAAACAGAAATATAGATCAATGGAACAGGATAGAAAGCCCAGAGATAAACCCATGCACCTACAGTCACCTTATCTTTGACAAAGGAGACAAGAATATACAATAGAGAAAAGACAGCCTCTTCAGTAAGTGGTGCTGGGAAAACTGGACAGCTACATGTAAAAGAATGAAATTAGAACACTTCCTAGCACCATACAAAAAAATAAACTCAAAATGGATTTAAGACCTAAATGTAAGGCCAGACACTATAAAACTCTTAGAGGAAAACATAGGCAGAACACTCTACGACATAAATCACAGCAAGATCCTTTTTAACCCACCTCCTAAAGTAATGGAAATAAAAACAAAAATAAACAAATGGGACCTAATGACACTTAAAAGCTTTTGCACAGCAAAGGAAACCATAAACAAGACAAAAAGACAACCCTCAGAATGGGAGAAAATATTTGCAAATGAAGCAACTGACAAAGGATTAATCTTCAAAATATACAAGCAGCTCATGCAGCTCAATATCTAAAAAACAAACAACCCAATCAAAAATGGGCAGAAGACCTAAATAGACATTTCTCCAAAGAAGATATACAGATGGTCAACAAACACATGAAAACATGCTCAACATCACTAATCATTAGAGAAATGCAAATCAAAACTACGATGAGGTATCACCTCACACCGGTCAGAATGGCCATCATCAAAAAATCTACAAACAATAAATGCTGGAGAGGGTGTGGAGAAAAGGGAACCCTCTGGCACTGTTGATGGGAATGTAAACTGATACAGCCACTATGGAGAACAGTATGGAGGTTCCTTAAAAAACTAAAAATAGAACTACTATATGACCCAGCAATCCTACTAGTGGGCATATACCCTGAGAAAACCATAAGTCAAAAGGATACATGTACCACAATATTCATTGCAGCACTATTTATACAATAGCTGGGACATGGAAGCAACCTAGGTGTCCATTGACAGATGAATGGTTAAAGAAGATGTGGCATATATATACAAGGGAATATTACTCAGCCATAAAAAGGAACGAAACTGAGTTATTTGTAATGAGGTGGATGGACCTAGAGTCTGTCATACAGAGTGAAGTAAGACAGAAAGAGAAAAAAAAATACCATATGCTAACGCACATATATGGAATCTAAAAAAACGGTACTGATGAACCTAGTGGTAGTGCAGGAATAAAGATGCAGATGTAGAGAATGGACTTGAGGACACAGGGGGAGAAGGGGAAGCTGGGATGAAGTGAGACAGTAACATTGACAAATATACACTACTAAGTGCAAAATGGATGGCTAGTGGGAAGCTGCTGCATAGCACAGGGAGATCAGCAGTGCTTTGTGACCACCTAGAGGGGTGGGATAGGGAGGGTGGGAGGGAGGCACAAGAGGGAGGAGATATGGGGATATATGTATATGTATAGCTGATTCACTTTGTTATAAAGCAGAAACTAACACACCATTGTAAAGCAATTATACTCCAATAAAGATGTAAAAAAAAATTACATTGAGATTAAAAAAAAAAAAAGGCACAGGTGGCAATAGAAAAAGTAGATAAATTGGACTTCATCAAAATTAGAAACTTTTGTGTTTCAAAGGACATTATGAAGAAAATGAAAAGGCAGTGCACAGAGGATTTTTAGGGCAGTGAAATTACTCTGTGTGATACAATATGATGGATACATATCATTATACATTTGTCCAAACCCATAGAATGTACAACCTTAATGTAAACTATGGACTTTGGGTGATTATGATGTGTCAACATAGGTTCATCAGTTGTAGCAAATGTACCACTCTGGTGAGTGGTGTTGATAATGGGGGAGGTTATGCACGTGTGGGGCAGGGGGTATATGGGAAATCTCTGTACCCTCCTCTCAATTTTGCTATGAACCTAAAACTGCTCTAAAAAATAGTCCTTAAAAAAAGGACAACCAGAGACTTCCCTGGAGGTCCAGTGGTTAAGAATCTGCCTTCCAATGCAGGGGATGCAGGTTCGATCCCTGGTTGGGCAACTAAGCCTGCACACCACAACTAGAGAGAAGCCTGCGCACTGCAACGAAGAGCCTGCGCTGCAACAAAAAGATTCCATGTGCCTGCAACTAAGACCTGACGCAGCCAAAAATAAATAAATAAATAAATATTAAAAAAAGAGAAAACAAACAATGGAACAATATATATTAAAAAATAAAAAGGACAACCCACAGAATGGAAGAAAATATTTGTAGATCATGTATCTCATAAGCGAGCAGTATTAAAAATACATTTAGAAACTTACAGCTCAACAATAAAAAAGACAACCCAATGAGAAAATGGGCAAAGACTTTGAGTAGAAATTTCTCCAAAGATTTACAAATGGCCAAGAAGCACACAAAAAGATGCTTAACATCATTAGTCATCAAGGAAATGCAAATCAAAACCACTTCACATCCACTAGGGTGGCTCTAATAAAAAAGGACAGATAATAACAAATGTTGGCAAGGATGTGGAGCAACTGGAACTCTCCTACCATGCTGGTGGGAATGTAAAATGGTGCAGTGCTTTGGAAAATAGTTTAGTGGTTCTTCAAAAGGTTAAACATAAAATTACCATGTGACCAGCAACTGCACTCCTAGTATATACCCAAGAGAAATAAAAACATATGTCCACACAAAAACTTGTACATAAATGTCCATAGCAGCATTATTAATAATAGCTCAAAAGTAGAAACAACCCAAATGTCCATCAACCAAAGAATGGATAAATAAAATGTGCTATATCCATACAATGGAACATTGCTTAGCAATAAAAAGGAATGAAGTACTGATACAGGTTATGACATGGATGAACTTTGAAAACATTATGCTTAATAAAAGAAGATACAAAAGACCACATATTATATGAATCCATTTATATGAAATGTCCGGAATAAGCAAACATATAGAGTAAAAAGTTGTTGCATAGGGCTGGGAAGTGGGGTTGGAGGGAAATGGGAAACGACAGCTAATGAATATGGAGTTTCTTTTGGGGGATGGTGAAAATGTTCTAAAACCAAATGTGGTGATGGTTGTGTGAAGATGATAAGAACCATTGAGTTGGGACTTCCCTGGTGGCGCAGTGGTTAAGAATCTGCCTGCCAATGCAGGGGACGCGGGTTTGAGCCGTGGTCCAGAGGATCCCACATGCCGCAGGGCAAATATGCCCATGTGCCACAACTACTAAGCCTATGCTCTAGAGCCCAGGAACCACAACTACTGAGCCCATGTGCCACAACTACTGAAGCCCACGTGCCTAGAGCCCATGCTCTGAAACAAGAGAAGCCACCAAAATGAGAAGTCTGCACACTGCAACGACCCCACTCGCCACAACTAGAGAAAGCCTGTGTGCAGCAACGAAGACCTGACACAACCATAAATAAATAAATAAATTTATTTTTTTAAAAAAAGAACCATTGAGTTGTATGATTTAACTGGGTGAACTGCGTAGTACGTGAATATATCACAATACAATTGTTATTTTAAAAATGGAGGGCTTCCCTGGTGGTGCAGTGGTTGAGAGTCTGCCTGCCAATGCAGGGAACACGGGTTCGAGCCCTGGTCTGGGAAGATCCCACATGCCGCGGAGCAACTGGGCCCGTGAGCCACAACTACTGAGCCTGCGCGTCTGGAGCCTGTACTCCGCAACAAGAGAGGCCGCGATAGTGAGAGGCCCGCGCACCGCAATGAAGAGTGGCCCCCGCTCGCCGCAACTAGAGAAAGCCCTCGCACAGAAACGAAGACCCAACACAGCTAAAAATAAAAAAAATAAAATAAAATAAAATAAAAAGATATGGCAGGGAGTGCTGTGACTTTGTAACATTAAAAAAAAAAATAGAAGGAAAAACAGGGTGTTCAGGCAAAGTGAGTTACTGGCTTTAAGAGGGGAAATCGCTCCGTTGTGATCGAGGAAACACTCACATTCTCCGCACACTGCTCCTGCCTGTGGGGAGGAGAAGTCAGGGACTTCCCTTGTTTCCAGGGAGAAGCAGAGGCTAAAAGAGGAGAGTGGGTGACTGGTCAGCTGAACTCAGAGCCTCCCCTCTCCACAGATGGACCTGAAACCAGGTTCCAATGGACCAACAAGCTAAGGGTCAAAGAGTAAACAAACAAACGGTCCAGTTCATAGAGAAGTGGAACTGATTAGCTGTGAAATCTTCAGGGGGAAAAGGATTTTCTTATCTTAGAAATGACAATAGAAATCACAGAGGAAATCAGTGGATATAGTCAACTATGTGAGAAGGAAATTAATCAGATGTCAAGGCAAAAATGAAAGGAAGACATGACTAGAGAAAAGATTTGTACCAAATATGACAGGCTAATGTTTTGTCACGTGAAAATCACGCATAAATTGTTAACAATAAAATTGTATGACCCTAATAGCTAAATAGATAAAGGATATGAAAACATAAAAGAGAAAATATAACTGGTAAAAGACCATCTGGGAAAGTGCCCAAAGTTTCTAGTAATAAAAGATACACAATTTTAAAGGGATGTAAATGGGGGAAAAATGAAAATTGGAAGAGATGCAAATTCTAAGGCAAAAAATCTGCTTCCCCATCAAGTCAGTTACATTTTTTTTACCCTTTTTATTGGGAAAAAATTTAAAACCCACAGAATACTTGCAAGAATAAATAGTACAATGAATTCCCATATATGCTTCACCTAGATATGCCAATTGTTTTGGAAATGTGTTTTTTTTTTTAAATAAATTTATTTATTTTATTTATTTTTGGCTGTGTGACATCTTCGTTGCTGCGCACGGGCTTTCTCTAGTTGTGGCGAGTGGGGGCTACTCTTCATTGCAGTGCGCGGGCTTATTGTGGTGGCTTCTCTTGTGGAGCACAGGCTCTAGGCACGCGGGCTTCAGTAGTTGCGGCTCACGGGCTTAGTTGCTCTGCAGCATGTGGGATCTTCCAGGACCAGGGCTTGAACCCGTGTCAACTGCACTGGCAGGCAGATTCTTAACCACTGCGTCCCAGGGAAGCCCTGGAAATGTGTTTTTTAATTGATCGTCCCCAGTACAGGGGAGCTGGGATGAAATGGGTCCTGTCAGTGGGAGGGTAAAAATATGAGGAAATCTTCTGGAAAACAATCTGGCCGATGCCCTTGACCCAGTATTTATACCTCTGTGGCATCATACAAAGGAAAAAATTTTAATATAGTAAAAGATTTATGAAAAAAATATGTTTCTTTGCAGCATTATTTGTCATAATAGGAAGAAATTGACTACTTCCCAAATGCCTGAAAGTAGGATTAGTAAACCAGTAAATCTATTCAGTGGAATACTTTGTAACTAATAAAAAATGTCTATAAGGAAAATACTTAAATCATGTTCAGTGAAAAAAAGGTTATACTTATACAGTGGGATCACTCATATATAAAAGGCCAAACAACAACAAAAAACCTGGGAGGAAAGACAGCAAAAAGGTAAGTAGGGGCTTCCCTGGTGGCGCAGTGGTTGAGAGTCTGCCTGCCAATGCAGGGGACACGGGTTCGAGCCCTGGTCTGGGAAGATCCCACGTGCCGCGGAGCAGCTGGGCCCGTGAGCCACAATTACTGAGCCTGCACGTCTGGAGCCTGTGCTCCGCAACAAGAGAGGCCGCGATAGTGAGAGGCCCGCGCAACGCGATGAAGAGTGGTCCCCGCTTGCCACAACTAGAGAAAGCCCTCGCACAGAAACGAAGACCCAACACAGCCATAAATAAATAAATAAACAAATACTTAAAAAAAAAAGTAAAAGTCTATTAAAAAAAAAAAAAGGTAAGTAGTTATTTCTAGAAAGTGTGACTAGAAAAGGTTTCTTTTCCTCCCTCCCCCCTTTTTGTACATTTCTGTATTTTCTGATTTGTCTTTAAAGAGCTATACTTTTATTATGAAGGCTATATCCTTTAAATGTTTTATTATCTTTACTATTAAAGTAATTCATAGCGGTTATAAAGAACAGTTCATAATATAGAGAAATGTGTAAAATTGAAAGTAAATGTTTCCTGACCTGATTCTAATCCTCTGAATTTTTCAAAGTTAATAGATTCATGAATATCCTTTCATACTTTCTTCTAAACAGAAACGTACTTCCCTAAAAGCAAAAATGGAATTGTAAACACATCCCAGTTCTACACCGCACATGTTGTTTCCACCTCATGGTCTATCGTAGATACCGGGGTTTTTTTTGTTTGTTTTTCTTGGCAGCACTTTGCAACTTGTGGGATCTTAGTGTTCCCAAGCAGGGATGGAACCCGGGCCCTCAGCAGTGAAAGCGCAGAATCCTAACCACTGGACCGCTAGGGAATTCCTGTAGGTACTTTTCCATGACATTTCAATCACCTCATTGTATTCAACAGCTACACAAGATCCTGGAAATGCTTTATCATTCATTTCACCATCCCTCTAGGGTGGGTTAAGCTGTTTCTGCTTGTTTACTACTACGGTGTTGAGGTGAATATTTTTATATTTTGGGTGTGTGTATATGCATATATGTATTTGAATAATTGTGTGTAAACTATATATATTATATATATTTATTTAAAGTCAGGTTAATAATATTATATATTATTATTTTGTGATCCAAAGTTGCTTTATTATTTTAAAAGTTGCTGTGTACCTAAAGCAAATATGGCAAAATATTAATATCTGCTAAATCTGGATGGTAGATGCATAGATTTCTGTTACAGCTTTTCCTGCAGTTTTCATAGAATTTAAATATTTCAGTATTTAAAAATTAAGAACAATTAAAAGAAGGGATGGAAAATTACGTGTATTCACTCACTGTGAAAACAGCAAAGCCTCATTAAACAGAAACTAGCCCTGGGAGAGGCCTCAGTTTAATAAGGCCCCATGATGCCTGGAGATAAGCAAACACTTCTAAATGGGGGCCGGGAGACCACTAACCTGTACTGAGTAGTCACTCTGGGTTAGGCATTGTCTAAGTGCTTTACATGTATCATTTAACTTTAATAAGAAATGAGGTGGCAAAAAATGAAACTAAAATAAATTTGATGAGTTGCATATGATAAAGGCTTGTTAGAATCACAAAATAGAACAAACATACTGGAAATGCTGAAGTTGGCTAAATAGAAAGAAACAAATTGTAGAAAATTCTCGGGAGGACCTAAGCCCTTCTATCATGTAGGGAATGTATTACCTTGGACAGACACTTAATTGAATGATGAAATTAAGGCACAGTGATGTGAATTGACTAAAAGCATCAGCTGGATTGCCCAAGCCAGAAGCTTGGCAACATCACTTGCCATTTCCACCTCTCCCATATGCAGGTAATCTAGTCCTGCTTATTTATCTCCTAAATATTTCTGATCATCTACCCCTTTTCCTCTGATGCTCATGTCTAAAAATCTTAAAAACTATCTTTGATGTTTATATTTGAACCAGATAATACATTCACATAGTTCAAAAGTCAAAAGGTATAAAAATGTATATAAGGAGTATCTGCTTCCCACCCCAGTCCCCACCTACCCATTTCTCCTCCCAAAGGCAAATTCTGTTTCCAGTTTCTTCTACATCCTTCCAGAGATATCTATGCACAGATAAAAACATATACAGAGATATACTTTTTAACATGAATGGGGGCATACTTTCCACAAAGTTCTATACTTGTTTTTTTTCCAGTTAACAATACATCTTGGAGATTATTTCACATCAGTACATAAAGCACCTTCCCCTGTTCCTTTTTAACAGCTGTATAGTTCTCCACTGTATAAATGAGTCATTCATTTAGTTATTTTCTTTTTTAAATCTCACAACAAGGCTGTGCAGTGAATAACATTTAACCCCCTCTTTTACTATATTGTGAGTGTACCTGCAGGATAAACTCCAGAAGGGAATTGCTGGGTCAGAGGGTCCGTGCATTTGTCTTTTGATAATTTGCCAGATTGCCTCCTAAGTGGTTGTACCAGTTCACATTCCACCAGCAATGTATGTACTCCCCTAGCCTCGTCAATATAGCGTGTTATCAAATTTTTCATATCTGTCAATTTGATGGGTGAAAAGGACATTGTATTCAAGTGAATGAGTGAGCCCATGACTAGGCACGTAAAAGGACGCAAACATTCTCCAAAGGGACTCAAGCACTCCTATCCTATGAACATGAATCAATGTGAAATGATCATCAAGCAGAGAAGCTTGGGGTGAGTTGCTCTGAGCAGAGCAGGGCTGCTCTCCTCAGATCACTGGAGGATCCCCCATCTCCACAAGATTGTAAGCTCCGGGAGGGAAGTGACCAGGGCTGTCTTGTTCACTGCTGTATCTCCTGTGCCCAGACCAGAGCCTGGCACTCAGCAAACATCTGTGGAATGAATGAGTTATCTCAGGACCAGCCAGAGGACAGGCAGAGCAGGGTATGCGGGGAACGCTTAGGGGTGGGGAGTGGGATGCCAGGATACACTGGTCATCAATGCTGTTCAGTGTGAAGCGGGTGTTGGAGAATCGGGCGAAGCCGTCCCGGTACAGCCAGGCTCGCAGCGGCATGTACTGTGGGGGAGGTGGAAATGGAGAGAGAGAAGAGGGAAGGGGAATCAATACCAGCACTTTCACAACTCCTAGCTTTTGCACCTGCTGTTTCCTCCGCCTGGCATGTCCTGCCTTCTTTCCCACATCATCCTTCATGAATTTGCTCAAACATTAGCCTCCTTTGACTCAATCCCCCTCCTTCCCTGGAGGTAGAAGTAAGGGTAGCGAGATGCAGAAGGGAACAAAATTAATGGGTGTCTTCTCTGCTCCACCACCACATGTGACACCCACCAGCTCACGGTGTGTCCCTATTCCCCACCAGACTGTAAGCTCCAGGAGGACAGGGGCCGAGCCTGTCTTGGACACCCTTATATCCTGTTCCCAGCATAGAATATTGCACCATGAAGGTTTAAGTGTTCGTCGAATGCAGGGGTGGAGGGAGTATAGCACCTCCTTTGTTAAGAGAGTAAGATGCCTGGATCCAAATCCCAGCTCTGCCACTCACCAGCTGTGTGACTTCAAGCAAGTCACTCAGCCCCTCTGATCTGTTTCCTCATCTGTAAAATGAGGCTAATAAAAGATCCTACCTCCCTGGTTATTAGGAGGACTGAATGAGATAAAACCTGCTAAATACTGGGCCTGGTGCTCAATAAATGCTAGCTGTGGTTACCATGGATGACTGAATGAATAAAGAAGAAAGGCAGAGGGACAATCCAGATGCTGGGGTCTCTGAGACGGCAAAGCTTGGATCTGTTTACCCACCCCCTGGGCTCTCCCAGGCAGGTTAAACCAGACAGCTCACACGGGTGCCCCCAGAATGGCTTCTGCCCCTGTCCCCCAGTCCCACTGCCCCTTCCCCGCCACTGGAGGAAGGCACCTGTATTGGTCACTCACCGACATCACCAGCACGTAGACACGCAGGTCAAACTTGCGGCCTGCCAGGCAAGGAAAGAATTAATCAGTGTAACAAATATTGATTGTGTACCATGCTAGGTTTGGGGGATACAACAGTTGACAGGCAGATGTGAATCCCAATGAACCACAGGAGGTTCCGGGTGCCTGCCTAGCCCAGATGGGGCGGGGCCTTCGAGCAGGAGGAGCTGCCTGAGCAGAGGCCCAGAGGCGACACAGAGCTTGGTCCAAGGGCAGAGTGGAAGGAGACGTCAGTGAGGTCAGCAGAGGCCAGGTCATGTGCAGTTTTGGGATTTTGTTCTACCAACCATGGGAAGCTACTGAAGGGTGTCCGATCCCTCTGGCAACTGTGTTTGGAGTGGAGCGAAGGGGGCCAGAGCAGTGGGCATCAGTGCGGAGGCTGGCGTGTTGTCCTGGAGGGAGAGGACAGTGGCCGGAACTGGGATGCAGGTGGCCAGCCAGGTTCAAAAGCTGCATGCGAGCTCGATGAAGAACCGATGTGGGAGGGAAGAGAGGGATGCTCCCAGAGCGGTCTCTGCCTTCTGGCTTGGGGTGCGAGGGCTGTGTCCCTGGGGGGAGGCTGGTGGGTGAGCCAGATGGTGGGGGGAGGACAAGGGCTGGATTTTAGTCCTGTTGGATTCAAGTTGCTGAGAGATGCCTGCGAGTGGATGATACAGGCTGCGGGACATCAGGGTCTGGGGTGCGGGGCAAGGTCTCGGCTGGAGTCAGAAAGCTGGGAGTCACTGGATCTGGGTGGTGGTTAAAGCCACGGGAGAGGATGGGGTCACTGGGAAAGGGAGGGGTGGAGGAGACACCACAGACTGCCCCCTGGGGAAGGACATTGCCTGAGGAAGTGAGAGGAGGCAAGTGATGCTGACCCCTTCGGAGCACTGGCTCTTCTCAGACCAGACCCTCCCAAGACGCCCCTCCTCACATACTGCCTGACGTGTCTGTACTTCTCGGCCCCCGTGTGGGAAAAGCAGAGGTGGAGACGGCCTGGGGAAATCCGAGAAGCTTTCATGCGCTAGCCTGGTTCCACCTCAGGCCCTTGGCCCTTACAGCTCCCCCTCCCTCCAGATCTACCCACAGGGGACCCCTAGTTGTCATTCAGGTTTCAGCTCCCGTCACCTCTGCAGAGAGGCCCTCCCTCACTCTGCACTTGATTTACTTCATAACACTCACCGCTGTGTGGAACTATCTCACTTCTTTGTTCCTGGTTTATTGCTGTCTGCTCATCGGAGTGTAAGCTCCAAGAGAGCAGGGTGGGCGGCCAGCATCCTGGACAATGGTTGGCACTGACTAGGCACTTTGTAAATATTTGTTGGATAAACGCATGAAGGAGCTGGTGCTTGAAGAATGAAGAGGATTTTAGTGAACCAGGAAGGGAGAGGGAAGGGCATCCCAGGCAGGGGGAAACTTAGGGGCAACGGCTGGCAGGTGGGAGCATGCCGGATGGGATTCTGTCCCATCTGATCCCATCATGCCTGGTGTCAGGCTGAGCCCACGTTGGGCTGCTAATCAAGGCTTGTTGACTGACTGACCGACCGTTCCGTGGAAGGGCAGAATCAGAGACAGCCATCTTACCTCCTATCAGGTAGGGATTTTCAATGTAACGCTGAGCTACATAGTTCTCCACGGGAATATCATCTTTCTGGTCATCAGAACTTCTTGTGTCCTAGTTGTAATAATAATTGTTATTAACATTTTTTTAGCATTTCCTGTATACGAGGCATTGTGATAGGCACTCTACTTGGGGGTATATGATCTGATCCTTAAATCAACCCTGTCGGGAAGGTACTAATGTTATTCCCATTTTACAGATGAGAAACTGAAGCACAGAGAGGGGGAGTGACTTGCCCATGGTAACACAGCCAACTGGTGGTACAGCTGGGAAGTGGACCCACACAGGCTGGGCCCAGAGCCTGGGTATCTAACCTCTAGATCTGTGCTTCCCAATAGGGCAGCTACTGGCCACATGTGGCTATGTACATTTATATTTAAATTGATTAAAAGGAAATGATGTTACATGCTATAATATGGATGAAACTTAAAGGCTTCATGCTAAGTGAAATAAGCCAGACATAAAAGGACAAATATTGTATGATTCCACTTATACAAGGTACCTAGAGTAGTGGAATTCATAGAGACAGAAAGTAGAAGGGTGGTTGCCAGGGGCTGGGGGCAGGGGGACAGGAGGGGATTAGTGTTTAATGGCTACAAGTTTCAGCTGGAGAAGATGAAAAAGTTCTAGAAATGGATGGTGGTGATTGTTGCACAAAACTATGAATGTACTTAATGCCATTGAATTGTACACAAATAGAGTTAAACTGGTAAATTTTATGTATATTTTACCGCAACAAAAGAGGAAATAAATTAAAAATCCAGTCCTTCAGTCTCACTAGCCTCATTTCCAGTGTTCAGTATATCAACATGTCGCTAGCGGTCAGGGCATCGGAGAGCACAGGTGTGCACCATTCCCACCACTGTAGAAAGTTCCATTGGTCAGTGCTGCCTGGAGCACCACCCAGGCCTCCAAGGACATTCCTCTCCCTTCTCTACCTGCTAATTCTTTGCAGGCCAGCCCAGCTCAGGAGGATAGCATGCTCCTTTCACCTCACCATCTGCAAAGCCCTTTCCCACCCACTGTCCCCTTCACAGTAACCTTGTGAGAAAACCGAGGCCCAAAGGCAAATGTCACACACCTGGTAAGGTCACACAACAGCCAGTGGCAGTGAGCGCTGGAACTCAGGGCTTCTGGGCCCAAGGGCCAGAATTTTCTACACCTACCATCACCACTACCCCCAAGCTGCTTCAATATCGAGGCAGCCAGGTCTTCTCTTTCTGGGACCCAGGGCTACCCCCACCTATACTCATGTGGCTGCCAGAGGGGTTGACAGCGCTCCGAGCCGGCTGAGCCTCCAAGCTGGTGAGCTTCTTCCCAGCGGTGCCCTGACAGTTTCATGGGAGGAATCAGGACACACAGTGAGGAGGAAAAATTCATTTATTGAGCACCTGCTGTGAGCCTGCTGACGCGGTAGGTGCCGGTTGTGTAGGAGTTCTGTCATCCTGCTCCTCACACCCACCCTGCACATTATCATCTCTAAGGGGTTCAGCAATTTCCCCAGGACCACACAGCTGCTGAGGCAGGATTGGGACCAGGATTTCTGCTGTGACAAGGACGGGGTTGGGGGAGGGAGGGACCTGCCTCAGGCTCAGTCCAGGACCTGGAGGAAGAGTTAGCCAAACTCTCCGCAGCCATGTGAGCAGGAGGCCCAGGAAAAGAATGCACCGTTCTCTTAGACATATTAACTCCTTGATTCACTGGGGCACAGAGAGGTGAAATGACTTGCCCAAGGTCACACAGCTATTAAGTGGCAAGGTCAGGATTTGAACCCAGGCAATTTGGCTCCAGAGACCCTGCACCCATAGGCAGGCCTGTGGGCAGAGCTTCTTTGCCAGCCCTCCAAGCTTTGAGGGCAAGGAGGAGGGGCCCCTCATCCATGCAAGGGCAAAGGAGGGTTTGGGGAGGAAGGGGGAGGGGCAAGCTCACCTTCTTCCAGTCCATGATGTCCTTTAGCCTCCGGAAGAGGAAGATGCCCTTCCCCTGCGACCGGGCTACCTGGGGTGGGGGTGAGGGCAGAAAGGTTGGCTCTCAGCTCTGTGTGGTTCCCTGTTGGCCCCTGGGCTTGGGGGCCTGGGGGGCCTGGGGCCCCTCCCCAGCATTTTTCTGTTTCCATCTCCCCCCGAGGGCCCCCCAACTGTCCCTGAGGAATGGTCCAGCCCAGCCTTGAAGGGGTTGGGACAGAGAAGGTGCTAAGCATGGCGGGAGGGAGAGAGGGAAGTGGGAAGGAAAGTGAGAGACCGACTGAGCTCACAAAGGCACACAATTGCATGAATAATACAAAGGAGCAGACAATTAAAAAGCCATTTCTAACAGTCCTGGGAACACATCATCCACTTCTTTTTTTGGAAATCAATTTGCCTTCCTAATTAGATTTTGCTTCAGCTAATACTGCAATCAGCCTGCCTTTACTGAATCCCAGCATGGATAATTCAAAGCTTCACAGAGTCTAGGGGTTGGAGAATCTTTCATACCATGCAGGGCAGCAGGCACCAAAGGCATTGTTCCCTCTGTGACATCCCTCCACAACGGTCACCTGCCTGACCTTGCACATTCACAGTGCCAGGAAGCTCACTACCTTCCCCCACCCCCCTGACAGCCCATTCCGTGGCAGGATTAAGCAGTCTATTAAGCAGTCATTTCATCCAGAAGGTACATATTAGGTGCCTACTGTGTGCTTGGCTTTATGCTATAGCAGTAGCCCAGACCTCATGGAACTTTCACAGCCTAACCTGTGTTGAGTTAAAATTCGCCTGCCTGGTTCTGGCCTCTAGGCCCTCCTACAGCAAATCTGGTTCCTGGGCCCCAGAACAGCCCTTTGGTTATTTGCAGCCACTGAGCAAGTGCCCCGGAGTCATTTTTCTCTCCAGCATAAATGCACCCAGCCTGAGCAAACTCTCATTTCGTTCTCATCTCCTCTGAGCACGGCCCAGCTGGTCAAAGCGAGGCTCATGGTACAATGTGAGGCGGGCAGGGCCATCAGGCCTGGCCGCGGGTTGTTGCAAGAAGGGCTCCCAGCGGTGGCGGCAGTGGAGCTAAAAACCCAGCCCTGCTCTGCCTGCCATGCTGTGCACCCTGGTTCAGGGTTGTGTGTGCCCAGAAGATGGGGTGCCCAAAAGACTGGAGCACTGGCAGTGGCGCAGGGGCAGCCACACGTGCACAGCTCTTCTGGAAAACAATTACTCAGTGTGCATCCAGGGCTTCCAACAGTTCACAGCTGTGCAAAGACTTGACCGGGCACTTCGCAAGAGATGACCCAGAGTAAGCAATGAAAAGGCACTGACCCATAGTCTTCAGGGAAACGCAGATGAAAACCCCAATATGATAGCACTGCACGCTCCCCAGGAATGGCTAAAAGTAAAGGCAGACACTACCAAGTGTTGGTGAGGATGTGGAGAAACTGGAACGCTCACACACTGCATTGTTGGGAAACTGTTGGGCAGCATCCACTAAAACTGAAGGCAGTCACCCCTGTGACCCAGCGATTCCTCTCCTAGGTAACTCCGTGACAGAAACGTGTGCACGTGGGCATCCATGGACACGCACGGGAATGTCCAAGCAGCACAATTCATAATAACTGCAACCTTGAAACTCTCAAATGAATAAATATTCTCTCAATGGAATAGTATACAACAATGCTTAACAATTTACAGTTACCCACATCAGTATAGATGAATCGCATGGACATAATGTTGAAGGAGAGAAACCAGACACAATGTAGCTGTATTGCATGATTCCAATTATATAAAGTCCAAAAACAGACAAAAGGAACCTATGCTGTCGGTGACTGGGGGTGGTGAGTGGAATAGGGGTCTGGGGGAGCTGCTGAGGGGCTGGCAATGCTCTGTGCATAATATAGATACTAGTGTTCACCTTGTGAAAATTCATCAAGCTATATCCTTAAAATGTGGGCACTTTCTGTTTTATTAAACTTCAATTAAAAAATTTTTTTTAAAAGTTCATACCTTTTGATCTAGGAACCGCCACCACCACCCCTGTTGATTGACTTCCCTAAAGTCACTCCACTTCCTCTTCTTCCTGGCTGACAAAGCCCGCCTCTCAGGATAGAGGCTAGAAAGACCAGATACTTGTTTTCCCAGCCTCCCTTTCAGCTAATGGAAACCATGTGACCCGTTTTGGCCAAAGAGACCTAAGGAGATATCTGCTTGGGGCTTTGAGGAAAGAATTTCATCCTTGTTAAAAATATTAGGAGGCTTGCCTGGCGGCGCAGTGGTTGAGAATCTGCCTGCCAATGCAGGGGACATGGGTTCGAGCCCTGGTCTGGGAAGATCCCACATGCCGCGGAGCAACTGGGCCCGTGAGCCACAACTACTGAGCCTGCGCATCTGGAGCCTGTGCTCCGCAACGGGAGAGGTCGCGGCAGTGAGAGGCCCGCGCACCGCGATGAAGAGTGGCCCCAGCTCGCCGCAACTAGAGAAAGCCCTCTCACAGAAACGAAGACCCAACACAGCCAAAAATTAATTAATTAATTAATTAATTAATTAATTTAAAAATTAGGGTTGGGGAGAGATTGGGGGTGGGGGAGAGAGAGAGAGAAAGTGCCTGCCCCTTGTTTGAATGCTACATCTGAGGAGGTGATACCTGCAACTACAACAGCCATCTCACATCCATAAGGTGACAAGTTTGATGACAGAAACCCAATACACTGAGGAGGCAGAGTGGACAAAGAGAAGAAGCCTGGGCTTTTAATGGCACCATTGAGTACATCCCTAAACCTGGAACTGCCTACCTCCAGCTTTCTTGTTATATAAGATAATGAAAAGCCTTTATTGTTTAAAGCCTTGTTAGTCACTGACATGCCTGTTCCAGGAGATGTCCTCCTAAGGGAATAATCCTAAAGAGTGGAAAATAAACTTCCTGCATGGTGATATATCAGGGTTGTTGAGACTGGAAATCACCTAATATCTAGCCTCGCCAGACTGTCGTTTCCAAAAGCAATCACAACGATATTCCCAGTCCCATGTGTCTTCCACAACCTTGCTACCCACCACCTTCCAACAAGAGGAAAGTCAATGTCCGTTCCCCTTGAATCTGCGTGAGCCTTCAGGACTGTCTCAACTAATTGTGTACAGCAGAAGTGATGCTGTGGGAATTCCAGTGCTGGGTCATAAAAGGCAACACAGCTTCCACACAGCTTTCTCTTTGGAGATGGTTACCCTTGGAACCCAGCCACCATGCTGTGAGGAAGCTCAGGTCACGTGGAGAAGCCCACACTGGGGGCAACTGAGTCTTCCAGCCCCCAACCCTGGCTGAACTCCCAGCCAGCAGCCAGCACCAACTTGCTAGCGGAGCAAGTGAGCCAGCTTGGCAGCGAATCCTCCAGCCCTCAGTAAATCCGCCCAGGTAGATGCTGGAGCAGCCATGGGCCTTCCCTGTCAAGTGCTGCCCAAGCTGGAGGCTCATGAGTTAAATAAGAGATGATTGTTGTTTCAAGCCACGGAGTTTTGGGACGCAGCAACAGAAACAGAACTTTAGGGGAATAGTTCCTAAACAATGGTAATATTAGCAGCTAATACTTCTCAACTATGAACCAGGCACAAGGATTTTACACACATTTCCTCATTAAAGCTTTTTTTTTTCACCTTGCATTTTCTTTTTTTTAATATATATAATTATTTTTATTTTATTTTATTTTTTTAATTAATTAATTAATTAATTTATGGCTATGTTGGGTCTTCGTTTCTGTGCGAGGGCTTTCTCTAGTTGTGGCAAGCGGGGACCACTCTTCATTGCGGTGTGCGGGCCTCTCACTATCGTGGCCTCTCTTGTTGCGGAGCACAGGCTCCAGACGTGCAGGCTCAGTAGTTGTGGCTCACGGGCCCAGTTGCTCCGCGGCATGTGGGATCTTCCCAGACCAGGGCTCGAACCCGTGTCCCCTGCATTAGCAGGCAGGCTCTCAACCACCGCGCCACCAGGGAAGCCCACCTTGCATTTTCTATTTACTCTTTTATATTAAAATTTTCTGACATATCAAAAGCAGAGAATAGTACATACTCCCAATACACAAATTCAAAATTATCAAACTTTCATTTTAAAACAAATCCCAGATGTCATGTTATTTCACCCTTACAGACTTCAGTGTGCATCTTGTTTTCAAAAAATTGGCACTCTGCTATATAACCATAATACCATTATCATACAAGACATAATTAATAATGATGTTTTAGTGCCTGATTCTTCAGTCCATAATCAAATTCCCCTGATTATCTCAAAAATGTCCTTTTATAATAGGTTTAAGTCCAGACCTAAACAGCTCCCTACATTGCATTTGGTTGTTATGACACCTAAGTCTCTTTTAATTGAGGACAGTCTTCCCTCCTTTCCCCCTGCCATTGACTAGTTGTACAAACCAATTGTCCTGTGCACTGTTCCATGTTCTGGGTTTGTCTGTTTCCTTGTGGCATCATTTAAAGTATTCCTCTTTTCTTTGTATTTCCTATAAATGAAACTTAGCTCTAGAGGTTTGGTTAGATTCAAGTTCCACTTTTTGGCAAGAATACACAGCTGGTGCTATTCCATCACAATTGTCTGGTTGCTCCACATCTAGAGACGCTAAGATTGATCAGCTTGCACCTTTTTCAACTTCACATTCTATTCTGAGCATCTCTCCATTTCAGCTCGTATAGAATGCCCTCATTCTTTATCATGGCTACATAGATCCCATTGGGTGAAAATAACAAAGTGATCATTCCCTTGAAAAGAATACTTCATCTCAGGGGCTTCCCTGGTGGCGCAGTGGTTGAGAATCTGCCTGCTAAGGCAGGGGACACGGGTTTGCGCCCTGGTCTGGGGAGATCCTATATGCCGCGGAGCAACTGGGCCCGTGAACCACAACTACTGAGCCTGCGCGTCTGGAGCCTGTGCTCCGCAACAAGAGAGGCCGCGACAGTGAGAGGCCCACGCACCGCGATGAAGAGTGGCCCCCACTCGCCGCAACTAGAGAAAGCCCTAGCACAGAAACGAAGACCCAACATAGCAATCAATCAATCAATCAATAAATCTTAAAAAAAAAAAAACAACTTCATCTCAATTTATTTGTAAAGATGATCATAAAAGACCCATCAAGGTCTATGATTCGTTAATTATGTACATCAGAAGTTTGCTTTTTAAAAGGAGCCCTTGAATGTATTTTTGGTAAAGAAGTCTTTTGTATTGTAATTAATTCGTTTCTAAATTCTGTTTAGAAAGTCATATCATGACTTTTCTTAAGGGACAGTTGAGTGTTGGCTATAATTATGTGGAGGGATAACTACAAGAAAACTACTGCATATGATACTACTATAGAAATTGTTTTGCTTTTCTCCCTTTGTCAACAGGAAAAGGGACAGAAAATCTCAGACTCCTTAAAGATAGCCTCCAAACACCAAATGGAAACACTGGAATTGTGTGTAATTAGAAATACGCATTTATAGATAACTAAGGGGCCACTTGACAAAATTCATAAAATGGAAGTGAGAGAATTTTACTCAGGAGACAGGAAAACATGGGCGATACAGATGGGATCACCTGGAAAAACTCAGTCCAATTAGAATCTACCCTATAGAATGGGGGAGCCGTAGTGGAATGGATACTGGGGAGACAATAACGCCCACTAAAGCTGGAATCCTATATGTACTTAATTTGAATAAAAAATCCTCTCTTATTTAAATCACAGCATCTCAGTTAGGTTCCATGTACCATTAGTCCCAAAATTTTGCAAAGGTAGACACTGAGGTTGGATATAAAGTGTAACAAGTTATGCAACTTTGTTTGTTTTTTTTTTGAATTTTTGAATTTTATTTTATTTATTTTTTTATACAGCAGGTTCTTATTAGTCATAAATTTTATACATATCAGTGTATACATGTCAATCCCAATCTCCCAATGCATCACACCACCACCCCCACCCCACACTGCTTTCCCCCCTTGGTGTCCATACATTTGTTCTCTACTTCTGTGTCTCAATTTCTGCCCTGCAAACCGGTTCATCTGTACTATTTTTCTAGGTTCCACATATATGCATTAATATACGATATTTGTTTTTCTCTTTCTGACTTACTTCACTCTGTATGATAGTCTCTAGATTCATCCACGTCTCTACAAATGACCCAATTTCATGCCTTCTTATGGCTGAGCAATATTCCATTGTATATATGTACCACATCTTCTTTATCCATACGTCTGTCAATGGGCATTTAGGTTGCTTCCACGACCTGGCTATTGTAAATAGTGCTGCAATGAACATTGGGGTGCCTGTGTCTTTTTGAATTATGGTTTTCTCTGGGTATATGCCGAGGAGTGGGATTGCTGGGTCATATGGTAGTTCTATTTTTAGTTTTTTAAGGAACCTCCTTACTGTTCTCCATAGTGGCTGTATCAATTTACATTCCCACCAACAGTGCAAGAGGGTTCCCTTTTCTCCACACCTTCTCCAGCATTTGTTGTTTGTAGATTTTCTGATGATGCCCATTCTAACTGGTGTGAGGTGATAACTCATTGTAGTTTTGATTTGCATTTCTCTAATAATTAGTGATGTTGAGCAGCTTTTCATGTGTTTCTTGGCCATCTGTATGTCTTCTTTGGAGAAATGTCTATTTAGGTCTTCTGCCCATTTTTGGATTGGGTTGTTTGTTTTTTTAATATTGAGGTGTATGAGGTGTTTATATATTTTGGAGATTAATCCTTTGTCCATTGATTCATTTGCAAATATTTTCTCCCATTCTGAGGGTTGTCTTTTCATCTTGTTTGTAGTTTCCTTTGCTTTGCAAAAGCTTTTAAGTTTCATTAGTTTATTTTTGTTTTTATTTCCGTTACTCTAGGAGGTGGATCAAAAAAGATCTTGCTGTGATTTACGTCAAAGAGTGTTCTTCCTATGTTTTCCTCTAAGAGTTTTATAGTGTACAGTCTTTCATTTAGGTCTTTAATCCATTATGAGTTTATTTTTGTGTATGGTGTTAGGGAGTATTCTAATTTCATTCTTTTACATGTAGCTGTCCAGTTTTCCTAGCACCACTTATTGAAGAGACTGTCTTTTCTCCATTGTATATCCTTGCCTTTGTCATAGGTTAGTTGACCATAGGTGCATGGGTTTATCTCTGGGCTTTCTATCCTGTTCCATTGATCTATATTTCTGTTTTGGTGCCAGTACCATATTGTCTTGATTACGTAGCTTTGTAGTGTAGTCTGAAGTCAAGGAGTCTGATTCCTCCAGCTCCGTTTTTTTCCCTCAAGACTGCTTTGGCTACTGGGAGTCTTTTGTGTCTCCATACAAATTTTAAGATTTTTTGTTCTAGTTCTGTAAAAAATGCCATTGGTAATTTGATAGGGATTGCATTGAATCTGTAGATTGCTTTAGGTAGTATAGTCATTTTCACAATATTGATTCTTCCAATCCAAGAACATGGTATATCTCTCCATCTGTTGGTATCATCTTTAATTTCTTTCATCAGTGTCTTATAGTTTTCTGCATATAGGTTTTTTGTCTCCCTATGTAGGTTTATTCCTAGGTATTTTATTCTTTTTGTTGCAATGGTAAATGGGAGTATTTCCTTAATTTCTCTTTCAGATTTTTCATCATTCATGTATAGGAATGCAAGAGATTTCTGTGCATTAATTTTGTATCCTGCAACTTTACCAAATTCATTGATTAACTCTAGTAGTTTTCTGGTGGCATTTTTAGGATTCTGTATGTATAGTATCATCTGCAAACAGTGGCAGTTTTACTTCTTCTTTTCCAATTTGTATTCCTTTTATTTCTTTTTCTTCTCTGATTGCCATGGCTAGGACTTCCAAAACTATGTTGAATAAGAGTGGTGAGAGTGGACATCCTTGTCTTGTTCCTGATCTTAGAGGAAATGCTTTCAGTTTTTCACCATTGAGAATGATGTTTGCTGTGGGTTTGTCGTATATGGCCTTTATTATGTTGAGGTAGTTTCCCTCTATGCCCACTTTCTGGAGAGTTTTTATCATAAATGAGTGTTGAATTTTGTCAAAAGCTTTTTCTGCATCTATTCGTATGATCATATGGTTTTTCTTCTTCAGTTTGTTAATATGATGTTTCACATTGATTGATTTGCGTATATTGAAGAATCCTTGCATCCCTGGGATAAATCCCACTTGATCATGGTGTATGATCCTTTTAATGTGTTGTTAGATTCTGTTTGCTAGTATTTTGCTGAGGATTTTTGCATCTATATTCATCAGTGATATTGGTCTGTAATTTTCTTTTTTTGTAGTATCTTTGTCTGGTTTTGGTATCAGGGTGATGGTGGCCTCATAGAATGAGTTTGGGAGTGTTCCTTCCTCTGCAATTTTTTGGAAGAGTTTGAGAAGGATGGGTGTTAGCTCTTCTCTAAATGTTTGATAGAATTCACCTGTGAAGCCATCTGGTCCTGGACTCTTGTTTGTTGGAAGATTTTTAATCACAGTTTCAATTTCATTACTTGTGATTGGTCTGTTCATATTTTCTGTTTCTTCCTGGTTCAGTCTTGGAACGTTATACCTTTCTAAGAATTTGTCCATTTCTTCCAGATTGTCCATTTTATTGGCATAGAGTTGCTTGTAGTAGTCTCTTAGGATGTTTTGTATTTCTGTGGTGTCTGTTGTAACTTCTCCTTTTTCATTTCTAATTTTATTGATTTGAGTCCCCTCCCTCTTTTTCTTGATGAGTCTGGCTAATGGTTTATCAATTTTGTTTATCTTCTCAAAGAACCAGCTTTTAGTTTTATTGCTCTTTGCTATTGTTTTCTTTGTTTCTATTTCATTTATTTCTGCTCTGATCTTTATGATTTCTTTCCTTCTGCTAACTTTGGGTTTTGTTTGTTCTTCTTTCTCTAGTTCCTTTAGGTGTAAGGTTAGATTGTTTACTTGAGATTTTTCTTGTTTCTTGAGGTAGGCTTGTATAGCTATAAACTTCCCTCTTAGAACTGCTTTTGCTGCATCCCATAGGTTTTGGATTGTCGTGTTTTCATTGTCATTTGTCTCTAGGTACTTTTTGATTTCCTCTTTGATTTCTTCAGTGATTTCCTGGTTATTTAGTAATGTATTGTTTAGCCTCCATGTATTTCTGTTTTTTACGTCTTTTTCCCTGTAATTGATTTCTAATCTCATAGCGTTGTGGTCAGAAAAGATGCTTGATATGATTTCAATTTTCTTATATTTACTGAGGCTTGATTTGTGACCCAAGATGTGATCTATCCTGGAGAATGTTCTGTGCGCACTTGAGAAGAAAGTGTAATCTGCTGTTTTTGGATGGAATGTCCTATAAATATCAATTAAATCTATCTGGTCTATTGTGTCATTTAAAGGTTGTGTTTCCTTATTAATTTTCTGTTTGGATGATCTGTCCATTGGTGTAAGTGAGGTGTTAAAGTCTTCTACTATTATTGTGTTACTGTTGATTTCCTCTTTTAGAGCTGTTAGCAGTTGCCTTATGTGTTGAGGTGCTCCTATGTTGGGTGCATATATATTTATAATTTTTATATCTTCTTCTTGGATTGACCCCTTGATCATTATGTAGTTTTTAATTTTATTTTTGTTTGTTTCTTTTTTTTTTAACATCTTTATTAGAGTATAATTGCTTTACAATGGTGTGTTAGTTTCTGCTTTATAACAAAGTGAATCAGTTATACATATACATATGTTCCCATATCTCTTCCCTCTTGCGTCTCCCTCCATCCCACCCTCCCTAACATTCTTTATTTTAAAGTCTATTTTATCTGATATGAGTATTGCTACTCCAGCTTTCTTTTGATTTCCATTTGCATGGAATATCTTTTTCCATCCCCTCACTTTCAGTCTGTACGTGTCCCTAGGTCTGAAGTGGGTCTCTTGGAGACAGCATATATATGAGTGTTGTTTTTGTATCCATTCAGCAAGCCTTTGTCTTTTGGTTGGGGCATTTAATCCATTCATGTTTAAGGTAATTATCAATATGTATGTTCCTATTACCATTTTTTTAATTGTTTTGGGTTTGTTTTTGTAGGTCCTTTTCTTCTCTTGGGTTTCCCACTTAGAGAAGTTCCTTTAGCATTTGTTGTAGAGCTGGTTTGGTGGTGCTGAATTCTCTTAGCTTTTGCTTGTCTTAAAGCTTTTGATTTCTCCATCAAATCTGAATGAGATCCTTGCCAGGTGGAGTAATCTTGGTTGTAGTTTCTTCCCTTTCATTACTTTAAGTATATCATGCCACTCCCTTCTGGCTTATAGAGTTTCTGCTGAGAAATCAGCTGTTAACCTTATGGGAGTTCCCTTGTATGTTGTCATTTTTACCTTGCTGCTTTCAATAATTTTTCTTTGTCTTTAATTTTTGCCAATTTGATTACTATGTGTCTTGGCGTGTTTCTCCTTGGGTTTATCCTGTATGGGACTCTCTGCACTTCCTGAACTTGGGTGGCTATTTCCTTTTCCATGTTAGGGAAGTTTTTGACTATAATCTCTTCAAATATTTTCTCGGGTCCTTTCTCTCTCTCTTCTCCTTCTGGGACCCCTATGATGTGAATGTTTTTGTGTTTAATGTTGTCCCAGAGGTCTCTTAGGCTGTCTTCATTTCTTTTCATTCTTTTTTCTTTATTCTCTTCCGCGGCAGTGAATTCCACCATTCTGTCTTCCGGGTCACTTATCCGTTCTTCTGCCTCAGTTATTCTGCTATTGATTCCTTCTAGTGTATTTTTCATTTCAGTTATTGTATTGTTCATCTCTGTTTGTTTGTTCTTTAATTCTTCTAGATCTTTGTTAAACATTTCTTGCATCTTCTTGATCTTTGCCTCTATTCTTTTTCTGAGGTCCTGGATCATCTTCACTATCATTATTCTGAATTCTTTTTCTGGAAGGTTGCCTATCTCCACATCATTTAGTTGTTTTTCTGGGGTTTTATCTTGTTCCTTCATCTGGTACTTAGCCCTCAGCCTTTTCATCTTGTCTATCTTTCTGTGAATGTGGTTTTTGTTCCACAGGCTGCAGGATTGTAGTTCTTCTTGCTTCTGCTGTCTGCCCTTTGATGGATGAGGCTATCTAAGAGGCTTGTGCAAGTTTCCTGATGGGAGGTACTCTTAAGCAACTTTGAGCTCAATCTTGACCTACAGATTACAGCTAGCCATGTGACTACCCTTTAAGAGTGCTTGTAATCTTCTGTGTCTGTACAGTACTTGAAAACTTTTTTTATTATTATTATACAAGTCATAGTCACTCAGAAAATTCTCAGCCCTGGGTTTACACTGGTAGCTGCCTTTGCCACCGCAGCCGAAACCCAACTTCCGGTCGTCATTAAAGCTTTTTAAAACACTTGTATGTAGGCATTAATATTATCCCCATTTTGCAGCCAAGGAAACCAAGGAAGAGAGAAGCCAAGCACTCTGCTCAAATTTACACAGCCAGTAGGTGACGAATCCAGCCTGGTTAAATCTGTCTTTCACAAGCCTGGGGCTCATTCAGCTCCTGCAAAGTGTGAGGGAGTAAACAGAATCATGTGATAAACACGGTGCTACATCTGGGAGCATCAATCTTACTTGATGATTCGGGAGGAAAATATTTTTATTAAAAGATATGTTATTGATTGGAAAACAATATTAGTGGATTATTAAAATGAACCATACTTTGATTTTGTACCACCTGTGGCCACTCATAGCCCTTCACCGCCTGCCTCCCCCTGCCTTGCCCCTGGGGCCCGTTCATCACAGGGCATTCAGTGGGTGTTGCAGATGCGGTTGGTGGTCTCCCCAGCAACAATTCTCTTTCTTCCCTGCCAGCAGAACCCCATTTGGATCTCCTCTTTCCAGTAGCCCCGCCCTCTGGGGACGTCTGAGCCGTCACAGTGGTCCCATGTCCCTGCCATCTGATTGGTTCAGGCATGAGCCAGCAGGATGCCAGGGGAAGTCTGTTGCAGGGACTTCTGGGAATTTGTGTCTTCCTCAAAAGGGCCACAAGACCAGGGTATTCCCTTATTCCTGTGGCAGGTGGAGATGTGAGGAGGTGAGTTAGAGCTGCAGCAGCCTTGTTGTGGCTGAGAGGAGCAGTCAGCCCACTGAGCTGGGAATTGGTGACAGTGTTGAACTGCCCACTGAACCATCCCTGGAGTCGACCTTTCATCATTAAAGGAAATTCCCTGGGGTCTGTAAGCTTGAATGAGAAAAAATTTTTCATCTTTATTTTCATTAACCCCTGACCAGATTTTCACATTTCCTTCCATTATGAAAGCAGGCAAGAAATCCTACTAGTATTAGCCAGGCCTGTGACTTTGCTCTCAAAAAAAAAACCCATTTGGGGCTTCCCTGGTGGTGCAGTGGTTGAGAATCTGCCTGCCAATGCAGGGGACACGGGTTCGAGCCCTGGTCTGGGAGGATCCCACATGCCGCGGAGCAACTGGGCCCGTGAGCCACAGCTACTGAGCCTGCGCGTCTGGAGCCTGTGCTCCGCAACAAGAGAGGCCGCGACAGTGAGAGGCCCGCACACCGCGATGAGGAGTGGCTCCCGCTTGCCGCAACTGGAGAAAGCCCTCGCACGGAAACGAAGACCCAACATAGCCAAAATAACTAACTAACTAAATAAATAGCGTTCCCTTTAAAAAAAAAAAAAAAAAAAGATGAGAACTTGAAATTGGTAATCATGAATTTATAGGTTGGTAATCATGAATTAAAAAAAAAAAAAAACCCAGTTATTTTCATATCACGTTACAACTGTTCAATATCTATCTCCAAATACTGGTTATACTCATTATGACCTTGAAATTACGGTAACGGTTGGGCCTGCTGTTAGACTCTCTTTAATTGTTAATGAAAAGAACATATATTCCTAGAGCATAAAGAATGTGTTAATATTTGTGATGGGCCCGTGAGAAGTACCAGCAGGCCTCTGACTGCAGGAGAGCAGCTGACAGAGTGCCAGCTGCTGCAGCAGAAATCCAGCCCTACTTGCCAGGCCACTGATGCGGATGCAAGGACCCGAAGGCTGGCCCACTCCTGGGAGACAGGGCACTCGTGACAGCGACTTGGGCTTGAGGCCTCCGTAGGCCTCGTTGAACTTCCATCAGGCCGCAGGGCAGTTAGGAGACTTTGCCCACCCTTCCTTCCCTCTCTCCCCGACTGGGGTTGGCCTTGGTGGGGTGACAGCTCCCTCAGCCGCCCCAGGCTCCCTCTGCCTTGTCTCACAGGCCAAACTCTGGCCTATTAAATCTTGTCTTGGCATCTGTTTCTCAGAGGACCCAGACAAACACAGCTTGTAACTGTTTTTCAATATAGTTGCTTTCTTTTATAATCAAACATGCTTTATGTTATGCTTTTAAAAACGCTATCCTGTGATGGGGTCCACACATGACACCAGATGCCAAAGAGAACAGTACAGAACCCCTGCCTTCCTGTTTGAGCTACTGTGAATTGGGTTTTCTGTTATCTGCATCCAGAACATCCCAACTCTTAGGAGATTTCAGTGAAAAAGTGTGAGAAGCTCTGGTTGGGGTAAACCCGTGTAAGAGAATGTTAAAACTCGGCTCTTACCGTCCTGCAGTTTGGACAGAGGCCCCCCCAAAACCCAGAACAGCGCAGTGGTTGCCCAGGATGCTCACAGCCCCGAGTGAAGTGTTAGACCAGCTCTGCGGACACACAGAGAGACTGACAGACCGGGTCCTGAGAGCCCGGCACCTGCCTCCTAGCCACACAAGGGAGGCTAGAGGAGCAAGCGTGGTCCCTATGATCTGGGTCCTGTCCGTTTCCCTGCCAATCCAGAGGGCCTGGGCTGGTGGGAGGGGAGAACACTTAGATGGAAAAGGAAAGTTTGGATTGAGATGGGCTTTACACTAGACTGAGGGGGTGGCGTGAAGGGGGTGATGCTGCCTGCTCCCTTCTGAGTTCACCTCAAACCCCTCTTTCCAGGACTGCTCTGCCGTCACTGAAGAGGAAGAGGAAGGCTCGCAGGCCCTGGGGAACAGGGTAGAGGAGGCATCTGAGGGAAAAGGCAGGCCGGTGGCTGCCCCAACTGGCCCGGCCACTGCAGCTATGTGAACTATGTGAACATTTTTTCTTTTTTAACGTTTCCCCACACCAAAGGAATCCAAGCAACAGGATCCCAGAGCTAATGATCTAGCCCAGTGGTTCTCAGAGTGTGGTACCCAGACCAGCAGCATTCTCATAACCTGGTATGATGGTTAATTGCATGTGTCAACCTGGCTGGGCAATGGTGCCCAGTTGTTTGGTCAAATGCTTGTCTAGATGTTGCTGTTAAGGTATTTTATAGATGTGATTAACATCTACAATCAGTAGACTTTAAGATATCAGTCTGGCTGATGTGGGTGAGCTTCATCCAATCAGGTGAGGGCTTAAGAGCAAAACTTGAGGCTTCTGGAAAAAGAAAGCAATTCTGCTTCAAGACTGTAACAGAGAAATCCTGCCTGAGTTTTCTGCCCTCACAGATTTCAGACTTACCAGCCTCCGCAATATCACACAGCCAATTCCTTATACACACACTAATGGTTCCATTTCCATGGAGAGCCCTGACTGCTGCACCTGGGAATTTGTTAGAAATGCATATTATCAGGCCCCGCACCAGGCCTACTGAATCCAACACTCTGGGGGTGCGTGCTTTAATAAGCTTTCCAGAAAATTCTCAGGTTTGAGAACTGCTCCTCTATATTCTCACTACTCAAAGTGTTGGCTGTGGACCAGCCCCAGTGGCATCACCAGGAGGTGGTTAGCAGTGCAGACTCTCAGGCCGTGCCCAGACCTGCTGAAAGGGGCTCTGCATTTTAACCAGATCCCTGATGATTCGTGAGCACGTTAAAATTTGAGACGCACTGACCCAGTGCTCCCCAGGGGCAGGGGGAAGAGGCAGTATTGTCTGGACTCTCGGAGATAACAACAAAAACGGTTAATTATTGGGCACCTAAGTGCCAAGCTCTTTATACAGCTTGTATAATTCATGTATACAACCCGTGTAACTTCACTGAACCCTCTCACAACCCTGTAAGGCAGGTATACCCATTAAGGCCGTTTTACAGACGAGGAAATGGACTGAGAGGGGTTTAGTAACCCGCTCAGGATCACACAGCTCATAAGTGGCAGACCAGAATCAGAACCAGGCTTCTAACTAGAAGCACCCACTCTCCACGCCCCACACGCCAGACAGGGCGCCGCAGCGATTCAGGAGAGAGGACACACACACACACACACACACACACACACACACACACACACACGGAGCCAAGATTCCTCCTCTTAATTACAGCTGTCTCTGCTGCTAACAAAGGCGGGGGCTGGGAAAGGAATCAACTTAATATGCAATTGCTTGTTCCCAATTAGCACAAATTACCATTTGTCTGAGGAGATAATGGTGGGAACTGGGATCCGCCCGGTGGGTTGCAGTGTTCATCTGCCTAACACCCTTCTGAGCCCTCCTCACTGGCCTTCCCGCCTTCCTGGGAAGGGGGCCGAGCCTTCCAGCAAGACTTCAGGAGGCCTGGGTAAATCCTGGCTCTGTCCCCTTTGGGAGCATTTGGTGTTTTTTGCCAGTTTCCCCCTCCACTCACCTGTGCTATTGGCTAAATCTGCATCAGCCAACACTAGCCCATCTCCAGCTCAACAAGGAGGGCTGCCCCCTCCTACCTTACCCCCAACTCCCTTCCTGGGGCCAAGTACATTTCCAATCCCAGAAAATACTAGGGGGGCTTTGATGATGCCATTCAAGGCTATGGTGGCATTGTGGTGAGAGCCAGTCCTGGCACGAGGAAGGGCTGAGGGGCCGGCAGGTGCTCTGGTTCCCTTGCCCGCCACTCAAGTTTCTTGATCTAGGGCTTCCTCCAGATGCAAGGCCTTTGGGCATGCAGTTCCCTCTTCCTGGAATGCTCTTCCCTACCTCTGCCCTTCTCCAGGCTGACTCCTCTGCATCCTTCAGGTTGAAGCTCAATACTAATTCTTTTTTAAAAATTTATTTGTTTTCTTTTGTTTGTTTGTTTTTCAATACTAATTCTTATAACAACAACAACTATCATTCATTGAGGACCTAATATGTGCTGTACCTGTGTTAACTCATTTAGTCACACAACATTATGTGATAGGTGCTATAGTTATTCTCACTTTGCAGGTGGGGAAACCGGGACACAGAGAAGTTAAGTAATCTGCCTGAGGTCACACAGTAGGTGGTACAGCTAATATTTGAACCAAGGGGTTTGGCCTCAGAGTCCAATCTCTCACTTCTTCAGAGAAGCCTGCCGAAGGGCTGGGGGAAATCCCCCTGCTGTTTCCTCTGCTGGCACCATTCTCCTTATTAACACTTAGCACAGCTGTAATCACACATGTATTCTCTGCATATTGTCTGCCCTCAAGGAGGGCAGAGACCCATGTCTGACTTGCTGAGAGCTGTATCCCCACCATCTAGTTCTGTGCCTGGCACATGGCAAGTGCTCAGTAAGCATTTGTGGGATGCTTGAATAAATAGGTCTCAGGCTCCTTATCTTTAAAATGGGGCTGGTAATACCTCCTCCCAAGGACCATTACAAGAAGTGGGGCAATGCAAGTAAAGCACTTCTCACAGCCTGGCTGTTGTTTTCATTCATATCAGGAAGAGAGACTCTGGATTCCCTGCCTTGGTGTCCTGAGGATCACTTGTTTATCTAGTGAACATTTATTGAGCATCTAGTGAACATTTATTGAGCATCTACTGTGTACCAGCAGTCATAGGTGCTGGGTCCACACACTGCAGAGAGGAGGAGATGTAGTCAGTCCTTTAGGGCAGTGGTCCCCAACCTTTTTGGCACCAGGGACCGGTTTTGTGGAAGACAATTTTTCCCATGGACAGGGGTGAGGGTGGGGTGGTTCAGGCAGTAATGCGAGAGATGGGGAGCAATGGGGAGCAATGGGGAGCGATGGGGAGCGATGGGGAGTGATGCGGATCTGCAGATGAAGCTTCGCTCCCTCGCCCGCCACTCATCTCCTGCTGTGCGCCTGCTTCCTAACAGGTCCCGGACCGGGATTTGGGGACCCCTGCTTTAGGGAAAGGCAGATGATGCATCTAAGGCTGAATTCCCAGGCAGAGTCCTGTCCTTCTCCATTGGCAGACTCCTGTGTCAATGGAGGATCCCTGCTCTGGTGCCTGGGACACCCCCTCTCCCCAGTCCCCAGCACCGGGCACTCACAGGCTTCATGATCCAGGTGATTCCTGGGTTTTTGCGAAACTCCTCCACAAACAGATGGTACTCGCAGGGCATCTCAAAGGTTTTGGGGAAGAAGTCGCACTTGGCTGCCTCCAGCTTTCCCGCCTCGCGCTCCAGCTGTTTCCGGAAGCGCTTCAGGTTCTTCACCATATAGTTCTTGCGGGTCAGCTGAGCAGCACGATGGACAGGCAGGCCATTGGCGCTCATGCCCACTGCCCTGCACCAACCACCCCACCAACTGCCCCCCACAGCCCCCATTCTCTGTACGGTAAGAGCAACAATAAGAGGGACTCCCCTGGTGGTCCAGTGGGTAGGACTCTGCACTCCCAATGCAGGGTGCCTGGGTTCAGTCCCTGGTCAGGGAACTAGATGCTGCATGCCGCAACTAAGAAGCCCGCATGCTGCAACTAAAAGATCCCACATGCCACAATGAAGATCCCACGTGCCTCAACTAAGACCCAGCCCAGCCAAAATAAATAAATCTTTAAAAAAAAAAGATTAAAAAAAAAGAGTAACAATAAGAGTAACTTTGACTGAGAGCCTGCTATTCTATAATTATCCCCACTTTACAGGTGAGGAAACTGAGGCTCAGAAAGGCTGTCAGTTGCCCAGAGCGATCCAGCTAACAGGCAGCACAGCCAGGGTTTGACCCGGGCCTGGCTGATGCCACAGTTCTTTTTCTAACTGCTAAGCTGCACTAACCTTCTTAAATCTCCCACCACTGGCCCCTCTAGTCCCATCTTTGTGGTATGGTTCCTCCCAGTCCTCCCTCCCATCTCCAGACTCCAAACAGCTCAACTTGCCTCACCCTGAAATCACATAATCCCTCAAGCATCCTGCTTCTTCAGCCTTTGCACCTGAAGCCAGACAGCCCATGACCTCAGTCCCCTCCCCAAGGTGGCCTGTTCTTCAGGTCTGAGATCCCTATTCCCTCACACTATTTAGCTCATCATGAATCTAGGGCACACATCTCTCACCTGGCATGTACCCCAAATTCCCTTGTGCTTTTCCATTCTGGTCCTTGTACCCCCAAGCCAGCTCCTGCTCATTGCCACACCCAGTCCCCTGGGCCCACCCAGCTCACCTCGTAGTGGTTTCGGAAGTGACTGATCCGCACGTGCTCATCCATGTAGGTGTGGTCGAAATTCTCCCGGAGCCAGCTGACATCGCACCAGTAGAAATCGCATTCCCCTTCACTGGGGGTGGGGGTGGGACAAAAGTCAGGACCTGAGGACCTCAGCACTGCTGGGGATCTGGGGCCCAGGGAGGTGCAGCTGAGGGGTAAGCAGCGGTGTGTCCATTAGGTAAGTCTCAAGGAGGTGGCCTCGGGCTGCCACTGCCCACCATGTACTTTGTGAGGCCAGAGTGAAAACTACAGAAACGTCCCTGCAAAAATCCAGGCTACTGGCTTCCTTCGAACAATCAGCAGATCTGGCCACGTTGAGCCCAGATGCCCCCCGGCACCCACCACCTTAGACAGGGCACACCCTCTCCAGATCACAGTCACCACCATGCCCTATGGCCCATGACAACGGGCCAACCTTACCTGGTCATGTTACCTGCCTGGGCTCTGGAAGCATCCAAGTAGCCACCCCTGAGCCCACATTACCAAGCAGTGGAAACAGGCAACATTTATAAGCTCTTCCTAGCTCAGAAAGCTCTCCTCTCACTGAACCCTCAGAGCAGCCCCAGAAGTGACTACGATCATGCCTGGATCCCTAAGACAGGGATAGCCTTGCTCAGCGAGGACATGGCAGCCTCAGGATTCACACCCAAGCCTGCCTGACTCCAAATTCTGACCCTGTTCTTCACCACCATGCCAGAGAGGGGGGCAGGAAACCAGATTGATCTACCAAATCCAGATACCAGAGCTGGAGTACACAGAGGAGGTGCTTGAAAAAGACTTGACAGGAAATGAAATGCACCACCGTGATTACTTCCAATTTTTTAGTAAAAAATTACAGATATAACTGAAGCCCCGTGTATATTCCTGACTGATTCTATCTCCTACTCTCCTGTCCAAAAGGAAGCCATTAGCCTGAATTTGGAATCATTTCTATGAGTGTCTTTATAGTTTTACTGTGTATATATGTGTGTATCCATATGTGGCACATGGCATTGTTTGGCATGTTCTTAAAACTTTCTAATGGCTAATACTTACTTCCGCTTCCCATGTGCCAGACACTGTTCTAAGTACTTTACAAATATTAACTCACTAATCCTCATAGTAACTGTTAAGTGTTAGGTTCTTTTATTATGCCCATTTTAAAGATGAGTGAAGTGAGGCACAGAGAGGTTAAGGAACTCGCCTAAGTTCATAAGCTAGTAAGTGGCAGAGCAGGACTGGAACTCAGGCCATCGGGCTCCAGATTCCAAGCTCCGTGGTTAGAGCTGCTCTTGTCTATTTCCTTTCACAACTTGCTTTTTTTTTTTTTTTTAGCCCACCTTTTGTTTTAGTTGAATGAATAATGGATGAATGAATGAATAATGAATTATTCATTCATTCATACAACACATAGGTGTTGAGGCTGTCTTGGTGTCAGAGACAATGTTGGATGCAAGGATATAGGGGGAAAAAAAACACCTGGCCAGGTGGTACATACAGTCCTGTGGGGAAGATAAAAAATAAACAAGGAAACAAATACACAACTCTCTAATGAGGAATTGTGAAATGTTATAACCCAGTTGGAATAACCCAGCTGGAGGCCATGAGGCAGGGCAGCTGAGGGACCTATTTATGTGGAGGCTACCCTGTGGAGCTGACCTTTCAGCTTAGATCTGAATGGTAAGGAGGGACAGCCAGATCAAGGGCAGTGGGGAGAGGGTTCCGGGAGAGGGAAGGGCAGGAACTGAGGCCCTGAGGTTGGAAAGGGCTCATTCAAGGATATGAAAAAAAAGCCGGAGTGGAGGGAGAAACGTAAGGGATGACACTGAAACTGGAGTAGGGCCCAACAAACAGGGCCTTGTAGACCACGATGTGGATTTTGGATTCTTTTCTAATTCCACAAGTTTGTTCATTTTGTACACCATCTTCATGATTATCACAGTCAAGTTGCTCTTTTTTTTTTAAAAATAAATTTATTTATTTTATTTATTTATTTTTGGCTGTGTTGGGTCTTCGTTGCTGGGCGCAAGCTTTCTCTAGTTGCGGCGAGTGGGGGCTACTCTCCGTTGCGGTGCACGGGCTTCTCATTGTGGTGGCTTCTCTTGTTGCGGAGCACGGGCTCTAGGCACGCGGGCTTCAGTAGCTGTGGCACACGGGCTCAGTAGTTGTGGCTCGCGGGCTCTAGAGCGCAGGCTCAGTAGTTGTGGCACACGGGCTTAGTTGCTCCGTGGCATGTGGGATCTTCCTGGACCAGGGCTCGAACCTGTGTCCCCTGCATTGGCAGGCGGATTCTTAACCACTACACCACCAAGGAAGCCCAGTCAAGTTGTGCTTAAATCACTCAGGAAGACATTAAACTGCTCAACAAGGCCAACAGGAAATCCAGGTTCTTTCTACCTTCTCATTCTGCCATCCTTAACATGTTGTCTTCATGCTCATCACCTCAAGGTCACAAGATGGTTGCTACAGTTCCAGGCATCAAGGGCAGCTTTCTTTGTGGGAAGCAAGGGAGGGGACAGCTCTGGCCACATCTGTTCCAAACTTTGACCTAACAGGCTGATGGTCTGAATTGGGACCTCGTTCTGTCTGGAAATACCAGACCCCAGCTTAGGTCCTAAGGACAAGGCCTCACATTCACAGAGCTATGTCTGGTGTAAAGGCCCTGGCCTCTAGCCTTTCCTGACTTGAGGACTCTCAAGGTAATTTGGGATCAGCCAGGAAACAACATGCTTCATGGACTCCCACACCATCAGCACCAGACAAACCCTCAGACCTTCTTCCACTTGACCATGGAGCAAGGCTGAGGAGAAACAGGGGGCAGCCTCAGGTCACATGGCAGGTCAGGACAGTGCCTTTTCCCATACACCTGCCGGTCACCTCCCCCGCCGCATCCTCCACTACATCCAGTTCTTCTGGATCCAGGGAAGGAAAACTCATTCTTTTTTTTTTTTTAATTAATTAATTAATTTAATTAATTAATTTATTTATTTTTGGCGGTGTTGGGTCTTCGTTTCTGTGCGAGGGCTTTCTCTATTTGCGGCAAGCGGGGGCCACTCTTCATCACAGTGCATGGGCCTCTCACTATCATGGCCTCTCTTGTTGCGGAGCACAGACTCCAGACACGCAGGCTCAGTAGTTGTGGCTCACGGGCCTAGTTGCTCCAAGGCATGTGGGATCTTCCCAGACCAGGGCTCGAACCCGTGTCCCCTGCATTGGCAGGCAGATTCTCAACCACTGCATCACCAGGGAAGCCCGGAAAACTCATTCTGATATTAGTGTGATACATGAGAGAACCAAGAAGGAAAATCCACAGTAGCTGCCATCATCACCACCATCACCATCATCACCATCACTGTAATACTCCCCAAAGTGCCAGAGAGAGGACTCTGCCATCTTGGATTACCCATACCACGCTTGCCACCATCAGCCAATTCCTAATTTTTTTGTGGGATGATTTAGTAAGGGTCTGTCTCCTCTGCTAGACTCCAGCACCAGGCAGCAGGAACCATGGATTCATCTATTCACTCATTTGTTCCTTCAATTAATGAGAGGCTGCTAGAACAGGGAGGATGGGCCTGGGACTCTGCAGACAGCCAGACTAGGTGCAAACCCTAGCTCAAGCCCTGACAAGATGAGTATATTTTTCTTTTTCCAACATGGTATATTTTTCCTCTTTTTGTCCAGTTTTCTCATCAGGAAAATGGGGATGATAATAGCACCTACCGGAAGGTTTGCTGGGATGATTCAAAGAGGTCATGCGTGTAAAGTGCGGAAGAGTGTCTAGGAGGCTTAGTTGTTGTTATGCAACAAATATTTATTGAGGACCCTGGCAGGGTAGCTGGTTGCCCTCACCCCTCATATCTATTCTCTCCTTTTTCTACAGTCATAAAATTTCCAACATTTACCTGGAAAATGTAGTCTACATTTTTCAGATTCCCTTGCAGCTAGGTGTGTCCACATGGCTAAGTTCTGGCCAGTGAAATGTGAGGGACTTCTGGGTTGTGTCCTTCAAGGGTAGGACATGACTTTTCTTGTCTCCTTCCTACCTCCTGCTGCTTGGAATGTGCAGGAGCTCCACCTCAGACCATGAGGACGAGGGCCTCACTCAAAGGATAGCAGAGTGGAAAGACGGAAGCAGACGGGTCCCACATTTCCATACTCTCTCTGAACCTCCTACATCTGGACTTCAGTGGGCGGGGTAAATAAACTTCTAGTCTGTCAAAGCCTCTTTTATTTTGTGTCTCTGTTACATGCATCCAAACCTTAACCTTCACTAATATTAACACCTATTACGTGCCAGGGATTGTTTGCTTTTTCATCTCAGTATCCCCAGGGCCCAGCATAGAAGAAGAAACGTAGACTTAGGGGTCAAAAAACTTGTTCAAGGTCACAGAACTAGTAAGTGGCCAGGACCTGCAATAACTGGAGGATTCACCCCACGGGTCTGTGATGGTTGCATAGAGAGCTATAGGACACTGGCTGTGGAATAGTCAAACTGAACTGGGTTTGAATCCCACTCTGACACTTACGTGCTGTGTGACCTTAAACAATTGGCTTAATATTTCTGAACATAATCACATCTTTCTGGATGGTTATAAGGCTTAAATAAGACAGAGATGGCATCAGTAATGCACCTAACACATTGTGAATGCTAAATAAATGTTGGCCACTGTCACAGCCAAATTGGGACAAGTCCCAGTGGCCACCCAAGGGAACTGGGACAAAAACGAAGGGAGACAAGGATCTGTGAGACAAAGGGAAGGAGAGACAAGGCTGGGGGTGAGGGTTTCTTACTCCTTTACTTCCACCCATCCTGGCCTGTGGTGAAGGACATCCATGAGAGTATTCATAAGAGTGGTCTTGAACCGGATTGATGCTCTCTGCTCTCTGCAAGACATGGAAATGGAACACTTGCTCAGAATCAACTATTTCCCTAGAATAGTCCAGGGATAGGAAAAAAGGGAAAGGAAGAAAGGTCAAGTTCCATACATGGAAATGCCAAAACATAGAATTACTGAATTTTAGAATTTAGCATCATAGCATGAAACAAAATAATCAAATTGAGAATGATAAAATCTTTGAATCATTGAAAAATAATAGCAATCATTTTCTTCAGTGCCCTTTATGGTCTGGTTGCTTTACATATGCCATGGCTAATCCTTATACTAAATGATATGTTTTTGCAAATCCTCCTTTCTGTCACTCATCTGAGAAGATGGAATGGATATACTTTTCCCTCTTCCTCCTACCAGGATGACTAAAACCCCAGGACATTAGATATAAAACAAGTATAAGAAGACCCTGAAAGGTGGACAGAAGAAGGCAGATCGGCTAAGGACCTCAGGACCCATGGAACAGCATGTGGTGAATTCCCTGGGTTATCTTTTTGCCTCATAGATCCCAGATGTGGAGACGAAGAAGCTAGCAAGTCTGAAACACCAATGGGCACAGACCAAAAAAAAAACCTCCAACAAAAGCCTGCTCTCTCCAGCTGACAAAACCAGGAAAGGAAGTCTTAAGACAATAACTTCTCTACTCTGGCCAACCCCGGCAGAAACAAATCTGTGGCCCAACCTCACTGATGCTAGCAAAGGCTGAGTGGGGAATCTAGACTTCCCACCAGGTTGTAACAAGGCACCCAATATCCCCCAAGACCCCTGGCTAGGCTGGTGTCAGAGAAGGTCAAAGACGTAGCCGGGACTTTCATGCCTAGCAGGTGGTAGTGAGGTGCCCACCCCTGCTGTGTCAGTGGAGATCATGTGCCTGGGCTTCCACCCCCACCTGGCAATAAGGAGGCACCCCTCTCCCTTGGGCTGATGTCAACGGAGGCCTAGTGGAGAGTCAGGACTTTCAATACCACCCAGTGGTAATGAGGCTGCACTTCCTGTGGTGTTCATGTGGGTCAGGTAGGGAGCAGTAGCAAGGAACTCCTAACCCTCCTGGCCAGGGTGGTATCAGCAGAGGCCTAGTGGAACCAGAACTCCCATTCCAGCCAGCAGTAAGAAGGAACCCCTTCTACCCTCAAGTGTCAATGGAGGCCAAGTGGGGAACCTGGACTTCTACCCTATATGGTAAAAATGAGGTGGTACTATGCCCCCTTCCCTGGCCAGAGTGGTGTCAGAAAATGTCACCTAAAAGAGGTTTAAACAAGATCCAGAGTTCAATGCATAATACCTCAAATGTTCAGGTTTCAACTGAAAATCACTTGTCATACCAAGAATCAGGAAAATCTCAATGAGACTAAGAAAAATCAGTAGATGCCAATTCCAAAATGGCAGATGTGTTAGAATTATCTGACAAATATTTTAAAGCAGCCATCATAAAAATGTTTCAATGAGTAATTAAGAACACATTTGAAGAATATGTGAAGAACACTGGAAGAAAGCAAGGATGTCCACTCTTACAACTCTTATTCAACATAGCACTAGAAGTTCTAACCACGGCAATAAGGCAATAAAAGGCACATAGATCAGAATGGAAGAAAGAAAACTGTCCCTTTTTACAGATGACTGTGTAAAAATTCTCACGGAATCTAAAAAACAATTCATGAACTAATAGGTGAGTACAGTGAGATCACAGGATATAAGATGAACATATAAATCAGTTATATTTCTGTATACTATCAATGAACACATGAACTCTGAAATTAAAAATACAATTTACAACTATTACTTTTTAAAAGAGGAATATTTAGGTGCAAATCTAACAAAACATGTGCAGGACTTATGTACTAAAAACTACAAAATGCTGATGCAAAAATTCAGAGAAGATCTAGATAAATTGAGAACCCTACCGTGTTCATGGATTGGAAAACTCAGCAGAGTAGAGATGTCAATTCTTCCCAGGTTGGTGTGCACATTTAATGCGATTCCTGGGATCAAAATCCCAGTAAGATTTTTTTGTAGATATAGATAATTCTAAAATGTATGTGGAAAGGCAAAGATATTAGAACTAGAATATCTAAAACAATTTTGAAAAGAAGAATAAAGTGGGATAAATCAGTCTAACCAATTTCAAAACATTATGTAGCTACAATAATCAAGACTGTGTGGTATTCACAGAGAAAGAGATACAAAGACCAAGAGAACAGAACAAACAGCCAAGAGATGGACCCGCACAAATATGCCCAACTGAATTTTTAAAAATTATTTATTTGGCTGTGTGCGGGCCCTTGGTTGCAGCATGCGGGATCTAGTTCCCGGACCAGGGATCAAACCTGGGCTCCCTGCATTGGGAGTGTGGAGTCTTAACTGCTGGCCCACCAGGGAAGTCCCTGCCCAACTGAATTTTGACAAATGAACAAAAGCAATTCAATGGAGGAAGAACAGCCTTTTCAATAAATGGTGCTGGAGAATTGGATATGCACATGCAAAAAATGAACCTAGGCTTAAACCTCATACTTTATATAAAGTATAAAGTACTTTATACTTTAACTCAAAATGGATCACAAACTTAAGTGTAAAATGTAAAATTATAAAACATAGAGGAAAATCTTTGGGATCTAAGAGCTAGGCAAAGAATTTTTAGATTTGACACTACAAGCATGGTCCATAAAAGGGAAAACTGATAAATTGGACACCTTCAAAATTAACAATTTCTGCTCTTTAAAAGACTCTGTTAAGTCAATGAAAAGGCAAGGTACAGCCTAGGAGAAAATATTTGCAACCACATATTTGACGAAGGACTGCTATCTAGAATACATAAAGAATTCTCAAAACTCAACATTAAAAAGAAAATCCAATTAGAAAATGGGCAAAGGACATGAACAGATATTTCACCAAAGAGGATATACAGATGACAAATGAACACATGGAAAGATGTTCAACATCGTTTATCATTAGGAAAGTACAAATTAAAACCACAATGATATAGCAATACACAAGCATCAGAATGGCTAAAATAAAAAACTCTGACAACACCAACTGCTGGAAAGGACACAGAGAAACTGAATCACTCATACATTGCTGATGGGAATATAAAATGGTACAGCCACCTTGGAAAATAATTTGGCAGTTTCTTAAAAAACTAAGCATGCAACTACCATATAACCCAGCAATTGTACTCCTGGGCATTTACCCCAGTGAAATGAAAACTAACACACAAACCTGTACTTGAATGTTCATAACAGCTTTATTCATAATAGCCCCAGACTGGAAGAAAACCCAGATGTCCTTCAATAGGTAAATGGTTAAACGCATGGTGGTATATCCATTCCCTGGAATACTAGTCAGCAATAAAAAGGAATGAACTGTTTATACACTCAACAACCTGAATATAGTTCTAACAAAGTTGCTGAGTGAAAAAGGCCAGTCCCAAAAGGTTAGTATATAATGGGTGATTCCATTATAAAAACTCTTTGAAAGGACAAAATTATTGAAAAGAGAACAGAACAACAGTTGCTGGGGATTAAAGATAGGGTACGTTGGGATGGGGAGGAAGAGGGGGAGGGAGGGGAAGTGGGTGTGGTTATAAAAGGGACTATGAGGGATCCTTGTGGTGATGGAAATATTCCATATCTTGACTGTATCAATGTCAATATCCTAGTTGGATGCTGTGCTATAGTTTTACTCTGTTACCACTGGGGGGAACTGGGTAAAGGGCACATAAGATCTCTCTGTATTATTTCTTACAACTGCATATGAATCCACAATTAAAATATTCAATTTTAAAAATTAACAGTTTTGTTTTTTTGGCTGCACAACTTGCAGGATCTTATTTCCCTGACCAGGGATTGAACCAGGCCCTTGGCAGTGAAAGTGCAGAGTCCTAACTGGACTGCCAGGGAATTCCCAACACATCTTTAGATGTCTGGATAATGGCTACCTTTATCGAGGAATGATTAGAAGAGGGCATGCTGGTGATGTTCTGTTTCCTGATGTGGGTATATTAAGTTTATGAAAATTCATTGAGCTGTAAAATTATGATATACTCAACTTTCTGTATATATAACAGAACTCTATAACAAAATATACCACAAATAAAGTTAAAGGACTACCTATAGATTAAGAAAAAATATTTGTGGTGCTTATAATCCATAAGAGATTTGGACCAAGTACATAAAGAACTACTACAAATCATTAAGAAAAAGACAAACTCAATAGAAAAATGTCTAGAAGCTATGAACAGGCAATTAATAGTACAGGAAATTTAAATGACCAACAATCATGTTAAAAGATACTCAACCTTACCAATAATTAAGAAATGCAAATTAAAATACCAAGGAGAGGACTTCCGCTTTTGGTTATGATGTAAAAGAATGTAAAAGACTTTCAATCCTATAGTAACAATGAGAAAAAAATGTACAAAATAAATATACTTGTCCATGGGGCTAGTGGAGAGCAATAGACAAAAGAAAACTTGATGAACTGATTCCAGAGAGAAACAAGGCCTTCATGGAGGGGGGAGCAGAGAGATGCAGCCGTTTCCAGATCTGGGCTGGTTGCCTGGCCTGGGGTGGGCAAGTGGAGGAACAAGCCGGCCGTGGAAGAGAGAGTTTGTGGCACCAGGAGAAATCAGCTGAGCTTATACAATATGTAGGATGGCAAAACAAATCAAAATCTGGAAGGGCCCATTCCAAAACCAAACCAAACAAAACCAGATTCTGGCAAATTTGCTTAAGAAAGGAACAGTAGAGAAAACAGTACAGCTGAGAGAAAACCCAAACTCCATGTTTACATGGTGTTTGCATTCCGGCAGCCCTGCCAGAGTTGAATTCAAAAATGAACAACAAAAACAACAAAAATCAAACAAACAAACAAAAAAACTGAACTGCAGTCCAATCTCCTCCCAGGTCAAATACTAACAAGCTCAAAATGGCAGTACAGGAGGCTAGGCTTGGGGTGAACTCAGTGTAATTAAAGCTTTGGTCCAACCCATGTTCCCAGTGCATATAAAAGTTATGTTTACACTATACTGTAGTCTATTAAGTGTGCAATAGCATTGTGTCTTTTTAAAAATGTACATATCTTAATTAAAAAATACTTCATTGCTAAAAAAAGTTAACCATCGTCTGAGCCTTCAGTGAGTTGTAGTAGTAACATCAAAGATTGCTGATCACAGATCATCATAACAAATATAATAATCATGAAACAGTTTGAAATATTGTGAGAATTACCAAAGCATGACACAGACACGAAGGGAGCAAATTCTGTTGGAAAAATGGCACCAATAGACTTGGCTGATGCAGGGTTGCCACAAACCTTCAATTTGTAAAAAACATAATACCTGTAAACTGCAATAAAGCAAAACACAATAAAATGATGTATGCCTGTATACACACACACACACCCACACACACATATGTGGGTGTGGGTGTGGGTGTGTGTAATTTTTTGGTCTTCACTGTTTTTTATACACAATGACCAGAATGGAATATAAAAAATATAAGACATGCAATAATAAAGCAGAAAAATGTAATGCATGATCAAGAGGAAAAACAACCGACTGAGATAAACTCATAAATGACCCAATTATTGGAATTATTAAAGACTTTAAACAGATATTATAAATGTGTTAAAGAATTTACATGAAAAGGTGGATATAATGAGTAAATATATTTAATTATATTAAATATATATTAAATATATTAATTATATTAAACATATATTAAATATATTTAATTACATTTAATCAGTATAATGAGTTATTGCAGAAAAGACATTGAAAGTCTAAAAAAGGACCAAAATGGAAAAATATAGAACTGAAAATTATAGTATCTGAAATTAAAAATTCATATGATGAGCTCAACAGGGGATTGGACATTGTAGAAAAAAGGATAGTAATGTTAGTCAAAGGGTACAAATTTCCAGTTATAAGAGGAATGAGTTTTGAGGATCTAATGTACAGCAGGGTGACTATACTGTATGATAGACTTGAAAGTTGTTCAGAGTAGATCTTAAGTGTTCTCACCGTAACAACAACAACAAAATGGTAGTTATGTGAGGTAAAGGATGTGTTAACTAACCTTATTGTGGTAAACATTTTACAATATATATATGTGTATCAGTTCGTCACATTGTCCACCTTAAATCACACAATGTTTTATGCCAATTATATCTCAATAAAGCTGGAAAAAAATTTTAAGATAATAAATTTGAAGACAGGTCAATAGAAATTATTCAATCTGAATTAGAGAAAGAACAAATTTAGAAGAACAGAATCTCAGTGCCTTATGGGATAATATCAAGAAACCTAACATACATGTAATTGGAACCCCAGAAGGAGATGGGAGCAAATAGGACAGAAAATATTTTTTGAAAAAATAATGGCTGAAAAATTTCCAAATTTGACTAAATTATCAAGTCACAGATCCAAGAAGCTCAATTAACTCCAAGTAGAATAAATACAAAACACACACACACACACACACACACACACACACACACAAAGGCAAACAAACTATAGTCAAATTGCTGAAAACCAGAGAAATGTTAAAAACAGACAAGGGAAAAAGACACATACAGGTGTGTGCGTGTATGTGTGTGTGTAACTGCCGGGGCAGTGGTGGGGAGACAGTGTAAAGGACAGCTGACTTCTCATCAGAGACAATGCAAGCCTAAAGACAAAGGAACATCATCTTTTAAGAATTTTAAAAGAAAGTTCTTCAAGTAGAAGGAAACTTATACCAGATGGAGATTCAGACCTATAAGAAGGGGTAAAGAGTGGAGTAAATTTGAAATACTTTCTTCCATATCTTAATTAAAAAAAAAAAAAACAGTTAACTATGTAAAGTGAATATAATGAGAATGCATTGTAGGGCTGGGACTTCCCTGGTGGTCCAGTGGTTAAGACTCCACGCTTCCACTGCAGGGGGTGAGGGTTCGATCACTGGTCAGGGAACTAAGATCCCATGTGCCACCTGGTGTGGCCAAAAAGTAAAAAAAAAACAAAAAACTGGGCTTCCCTGGTGGCGCAGTGGTTGAGAATCTGCCTGCCAATGCAGGGGACACGGGTTCGAGCCTTGGTCTGGGACGATCCCACATGCCGCGGAGCAAATAGGCCCGTGAGCCACAATTACTGAGCCTGCGCGTCTGGAGCCTGTGCTCCGCAACAAGAGAGGCCGCGATAGTGAGAGGCCCATGCACCGTGATGAAGAGTGGCCCCCGCTTGCCGCAACTAGAGAAAGCCCTCGCACAGAAACGAAGACCCAACACAGCCATAAATAAATAAATAATTTAAAAAAAACTACATTGTAAAAAAAAAAAGAACGTATTGTAGGGTTTATACATATTTACAAGTAAAATATATGACAAAAATAGCAGCACAAAAGATGGGAGGGGAGTAAACAGAGCATGCTGTTCTAGGGTTCTTACATTGTACACGAAGTGGTATAATATTGAGTCAAGGTAGATAGTGATAAGTTAAGGATGCATATTGTAATTCCCTAGAGCAGTGGTTCTTTTTTTTTTTTTAACGAGTTTATTTATTTATTTTTTGGCTGCGTTGGGTCTTCGTTGCTTTCTCTAGTTGTGGCAAGCCGGGGCTACTCTTTGTTGGCATGCGCGGGCTTCTCTTGTTGTGGAGCACCGGCTCTAGGCATGGGCTTCAGTAGTTGTGGCACGTGGGCTCAGTAGTTGTGGCTCACGGGGTCTAGAGCGCAGGCTCAGTAGTTGTGGCACTCGGGCTTAGTTGCTCCGCAGCATGTGGGATCTTCCCGGACCAGGGATGGAAACCGTGTCCCCTGCATTGGCAGGCAGATTTTTAACCACTGCACCACCAGGGAAGTCCCAGAGCAGTGGTTCTTGATGTGTGATCCAAGTACTCCTCAAGGTCCCCAACTCTCAGGGGTACACAAAGTCCTCCCCTTTCAACAACATATCTTTGTGAGGCTAGAGTTTCTTCCTACTCTTCAGGCAAAACAACGTATCACAACAGATTGAATACAGAAAATTTGAGAAGGTGAATGTCTTCTATTCAGCCAGACATTGAAGAGCGTCACAAAAAACGTAAACAACCACCACTCATCTCAGTAAATTTGGGGGAGGGAGAAAATAGTTATAGTTCATAAAAATATGTTATTTATGCTTCCATGTAATGAGTATGTGATTGCTTTTTAAATGAATTAATAAATAAGTATTTTTTTAATTTATCATTTAAAATTTCTAATGTGGTAAATATTGATAAGTATAAGCCACATAAACAAAAGTTATTAGAGTCCACAATGATTTTTAAGTTGTAAAGAGATCCTGAGGTCAAATTTTGAAAACTACTGCTCTAAAGTAGTGAAATATTTCAAGCTAATCCAAAACAATAAAGAAATACAAGTTCAAATCCATCAGATCGGAGAAAATATTTAAAATCAGGCAAATACCAAGTGTTTGAGAGAATGTGGAGAAATGATAATGATGCTGATGGGAGTGTAAATTGGATAAACTTTTGGAGAGAAATTTGGCATATTGAAACCATCAATTACTATTTCATACACATTAGACTGGCAAAAATCTAAAAGTCCAAGTTTTAGCAACAATGTGCTAAAGTGGAAACTCCTCCTCTGCCAGTAGAAGGCACTTTGAAGAACCACATGGCAGTATTTAGTAAGTTGAATGTGCGTATACTCTACACCCAGCAATTCTATCCTAGATCTACACCCTAGGTAGATACCCTACATATGTACTCGGCAATATACATACCAGGATGTTCATCTGTAACTGTTAATATTTTTATGGAAGTAATCTGCAGCACACACTGTTGGTGGTCCATCCTTATCCCTTGGGCATTTGCCATTCCTATGCATGCAAATCACAGGGCTTTCCTCTGCCAGCACCTGCAGTTCTTTACCTGAAGTCTTCTTCTATCCCTTGGTCTGCTCAGCCAGTGCTTGGAGTAGATCTGAAGTACCAGGGAGTTAACTGCCCTCCCCCCAACAGCATAAAACCAATGATGACTGAAGTTTATGGATAAATCCTCCAGCTCTTTCATCACTTAGTTGGGGTAAGTCTACGGTGTGTTCTACACTATCTCATAGGAATCCCCAGTGGAATGGAGCCCCACTTGCCCACAGCAATAACCTGTCAATAATGCATTTTTTATTGGTTTCTTTCCCTTAGCTGTCTCACTTCCCCACTTCCCTGCCGATGCTTACTGGAATCACCTTCCAGATAAACAATCTGCTCTCACATCCTTATCCCAGGGTCTGCTTCTGGAGGAAACCAATATAAGACACAACCTAAGTGCCTTTCAGAAGGCAGATAGATAAATAACTTGTGGTATATAATGGAACTTATACAGTAGTTAAAATGTATCCAGAGCTACATGCACCAACATGGATAAATACTGAAAGTATAATTTTGTGAGACAAAAGCAGGGTGCAGAATATAACAGTATAAAGCCACTTATGTAACTTTTATTCCTAGCCACTCGGGCAGCTAGGGGTGTCCATGTGACACAATTTGGGTCAATAATATAAAAGCATAAAACTGCTAAGGAGGGTAGGTTCCTGGGAAGTGTTTATTCTTTTGATTTGAGAAAGAGAGAAATGGCTTGAGTCTGCCCTCCCCCCTTCTTCCCATCTTGATCATGACATGAAGGCTGAAGCTGTAGCAGCCACTTGGTGTCCATCAGGAAAATGTGAAGACAATCACAGAGACGCTAGCTCTGACATTGTTGAACCACTGCACCAGCCCTCCAGACTCTTTGTTACATGAGGAAAAGAAATACAATTTTTTAAAGGTACTATTAGTTGGGTTTCCTGTTACTTGTAGCTAAATGCATTTCTAATCAATATCTGCCCTGATAAAACAGATGGATGGGTCCTGTTAACTGAAGTGCTCTTTGTTTTGTTGAGGTGGGAGTGGGTGTGTAAGTTTAGGGTCAGGATCTGGAACACAGTGGAACACTGTGCATGCAAGAGTGAAAGGTTTGAAATTGGTGGAAAGGAGTCAGTACAGAGACAAAGAAGGCAAAGAAGATGGGTGCTGCATGAGAGAAAGGTCAGAGGCCATGCATGCCCGCCCCGGTGGTGGTGTAGCCAGGAAGGGCATTAGAAAGAACAGAAATATATAATGAAATAGGGAATAGAAAATTCTAAAATATTTGCCATGGTGTGTGCAATGTAAACTACCTCCTCTAATTCCCACAAAAATCTTCAGTAAAGTCTGCATTGCTCACTCCTGCTTTGTGCAAGTGGATTCTTTTTAAGAAATCCAAAGAGGTGCTGAGTTCTATAACCAGGTTATTGATGCAGAGCGATGCAGAAGTTCAGAGTGCAGTTGACATTTGCATTGTCAAGTCAACTTCACATGGTTGTTGAAGGAGGCAAGGAAACACAGTTAGATACAACATGGGCCATGGAGTCCAACAAGCTCTGCCACTAACAGATGCTATGGTCTTGAGCAAGTAACTTAGCCTCCCTGAGCTTCAGTTTCCCCATCTGTAAAGTGGACATAAGAGTAGTATCTATTTCAAAGAATTGTGGTAAGGATTCAATGAGATATACAAGTAAAATAACAAGCCCAGGGCCTGGCACATGGTAAGTGCTCACTTATTATTTATTATCGTTATCATTATTGAAGTAAAGAAGTGGGGAGGGGGCTTCCCTGGTGGCGCAGTGGTTGAGAATCTGCCTGCCAATGCAAGGGACACGGGTTCGAGCCCTGGTCTGGGAAGATCCCACATGCCGCGGAGCGACTGGGCCCGTGAGCCACAACTACTGAGCCTGCGCGTCTGGAGCCTGTGCTCCACAACAAGAGAGGCCGCGACAGTGAGAGGCCCGCCCACCGCGATGAAGAGTGGCCCCCACTCGCCGCGACTAGAGAAAGCCCTCGCACAGAAACGAAGACCCAACACAGCCAAAAATAAATTAATTAATTAATTAATTTTTTAAAAAAATTAAAAAAAAAAAGAAGTGGGGAGGGAGGGATGGACAAAGGGAAGGAAGAAAGGCAGCAAGCAAGCAGGCAGTTAGTTCTGGGTTTACTGGATTGGGTGGGACCACTCACCGCTCTTTTCCCTTTGGCAATCCATGGCCCTTGTAATTTTGATTCTGCAATGAGAAAAGGAAAGTGATGTAATTTTATACATATCTACCCTGCTTCCCAAATCAACTTACTGTAGATATTAAAATGCTCAAACTATCAGACTCAACACTGCCCAGATGCTATGACATGAAGGTTCAGCCTGGCCAAGTTCTTATTAGTCAACATGTGCCTAGTAACTTGGTCCTTGGAATGAACCCCCAAGAATCCAAGGGTCCACCTCACTGTAGGCTTACTCCACAGGCATGACCAGTATAGTGAACGCCTGGTTTTCAATGCTCTAAAAGTCCAACCATGAACCCCAGTTTGAGGGCTGAACTCAGCAGGCTCTGAGAGAAGGATGTGGACCTACTCTAACCTTGAATGTTTGATTAGACCCATGATCCAGGAGGAGCTGGATCAAAGACTCAGAGCAATGTTAATTCCTTCTACCCAAAATGGACCTTCCAAATCCTCAAAGGGTGGTAGGTATTATTCTCCTCCAACTATGTCCAAAACAGTTTCGTCCTCTGTCCTGATAAGACTGATCCCTAAGGCAGATATGAAAAAAGAACTAGAAATTGGTCCTATGCAGGATGACCTTTGCACCTTGGACAGATGTGCCATCTGTATTAGTTTTCTACTGCTGCATAACAAATTAGCACAAACTTAGTGGCTTAAAACAGTGCAAACCTATATCTCACAGTTTCCTTGGACCAGGAATCTGGGCACATCTTAGCTGGACCCTATGCTCAGGTCTTGCAAGGCTACAATCAAGGTGATGGCTGGAGTTGTGTTTCTCCTCTGGGGCTTGGGGTTCTCTTCCAAGATCATCCAGATTTTTGGCAGAATTGTTACTTGGGGTTGTAGGACTGAGGTCCCTGTTTACTTGCTAGTCATTGGCTGGGACTGCTCTCAGCTCCTAGAGGCCACTTGCAGTTCCTTTTGAAGTTCACAACATAGATGTTGTTTTTCTTCCAGGCCAACAGGAGCATGTCCTTCTGATTTCCAACCCTTCCTCCACTCCAACTCAGCTATGGCGGAGTCTTATATAATGTATTGTAATCATGGTAATAACTATCCCATTAAATTCACAGGTTCTATGGACACTCAAGGGAGGGCATTATACAAGGTGTGTACACTGAGGATGGGAATCTTGGGGGCCACCTTAGAATTCTGCCTACCACACAATCCTACCCCTCAAAAAGCCAGTGGAAGGGGATAGAGCCCCTCTAATTCCTCCAGAAGTAGTCAAGTGTCCTAATCTTTTTTCATAATATCTTTTCTATTCTCATATGTTTATGTATGTTTATTCAGTTGCTCCAGAGTCTTTGCTTGAAAAACCTTCCCTTTCCTCACTGAATTGCCTTGCCTCTTCTGTCAAAATTCAACTGACTATGTATATGTAGGTCTATCTCTAGAGTTTATTTTATTCTATTGACTTATTTGTCTACCCTTATGTCACTACCACACTGTCTTAATTACCATAGCTTTCTAGTAAATCTTTGAAATCAGGTAGCATAAGTCAAACTTTTTTTTTCAAGATTGTCTTTGCAATTTGAGGTTCTTTGGACTTCAGCATAAATGTTAGGATCAGACTTTCCTGGTGGCACAGTGGTTAAGAATCCGCCTGCCAATGCAGGGGACATGGGTTCAAGCCCTGGTCCGGGAAGATCCCACATGCTGCAGAGCAACTGAGCCCAAGTGCCACAACTACTGAAGCCCATGCGCCTAGAGCCCATGCTCTGCAACAAGAGAAGCCACTGCAATGAGAAGCCCGCACACCACAATGAAGAGTAGCCCCCGCTCGCCACAAACTAGAGAAAGCCCCCGTGCAGCAATGAAGAGCCAACGCAGCCAAAAATTAATTAATTAAATTTTTTAAAAATGTTAGGATCAGTTTGTTATTCTATCAAAAAAAGTATGTTGGGTTTTTTATTGGGATTGTATTGAATGTACAGATCATTTTGGGAAGAAGTGACACCATAAACTATTGAGTTCATCATTCCATGAATATGGTCTATCTCTATTAATTTAAGTCTTCAATTTCTTTCCACAATGTCTTCTAGTTTTCAGTATAGAAGTCTTGAACGTTTTTAATTAGATATATTCATAGGTGTTTGATTTTGTGATGCTATTGTAAATTTTTAAATTTTAATTTTCCAATTAATTGATAATAGTATATTGTGGTAAACAAAATAATGCTCCCTCAAAATGTGTCCATGTCCTCGGGCTTCCCTGGTGGCGCAGTGGTTAAGAATCCGCCTGCCAATGCAGGGGACACGGGTTCGAGCCCTGGTCCGGGAAGATCCCACATGCCGCGGAGCAGGTAAGCCCGTGCGCCACTACTACAGAAGCCGACACGCCTAGAGCCAATGCTCCGCAACAAGAGAAGCCACGGCAATGAGAAGCCCGCACACCGCAACGAAGAGTAGCCCCCGCTTGCAAAAGCCCGCCCGCAGCAACGAAGATCCAGCGCAGCCAAGAATAAATAAATTAATTAATTAAATTAAAAAAAAAACAATTTTAAAAAATGTGTCTATGTCCTAATCCCTAGAACCTGTGAATATGTTGCATTACATGGCAAAGGGAAATTAAGGTTGTAGATGGAATTAAGGTTTGGAATCAACTGACTTTAAAACAAAGAGATTATCCTGGAGTATACAGGTGGGCCCAATGTAATCACTCATTTTAATGCTCTGGGAGGGAAATAAAGAAATTTATTTCTTTAGGTACCATTCATCAGAGGTGCAACACGGGATAAGAAGCGGGTTGGGGTGGGAGAGCTGGATTCTAGAGTAATTGATTCCTCTCTCTGGGTCTAATCTTTCCCACTTCTGAAATGGGGGAGTTGGCCTATGCACTCCTAGAGGGCAGGGGCTTGTCGGATTCACCTCTGTGCTCCCATTGGCCAGCACTGGGGTCGCCTGGGAAAAAAACACATTAGCGTTTTGGGGGTGGATGGATGGAGGGATGGATGGATTATAAATGGATGAGCGAGTCTCAAGAGGGCGCGGGGTGAATAGATCTCTAAGAGCTTTTCCAGGTCAGGAAATCCGAAGTTCTGAGCTTCCCCGGGGTCACAGAAATCGCTGAGTACAGTTTAGAATCCTAGAGTTTCATAAATTTTCCGCCAGCAAACTGGGTTTCTTGGACTCGCGCAGGAACTCCGGCGTTGCGCGGCATGCCGGGACTTGTAGTTTTTTCTCTGAACTCATCATTTTCTTCCCATTCTAACCGGAATCCCTCCACGAGGACCCCACAACTTCTGAATCCCTCCGCGATTTCCCTCCCTCTCTGGGACGATGGAACATCTGGATCGAGGGGCACCCCTACCTTCTGTCGCGACATGATACGATTCCCCAGGGCCCGACCCAAACCGTCACCGCGTCCCGCTCGAGCTTTTGCGTCCCGTTGCCAAGGCGACGGAGGGAAGGATCTGCCGCTCTGATTGGATGAGGCAAGGACACGCCGTTCGGCGCAGCTCGCAGACTCGAGCTGATTGAAGCCCTTGCTTGCCATTGCGGCCCGGACCCCTCTACTCCCCTCTACTTTCTCTCCCAGCCCCACGCCTCCGCGACCCTGGGGCACACCGGGCCAGAGACCGGCTGCCAGCCGCGGGCACTCACTGCCTAGCGGCTCCTCCGGCTGCACTTCGGTTGACCTAATAGCGCTGCGTCTGAAAAGTTGTCAGTTTTTGGTCAATGCGATGGTTCTAAGTTTCCTTACTCGGTCCCTCACTGAGTTACCTGGTCAGTTGGTCACCTGGCTAATCGGTCACTTCTGATCTCTCCCAGTCACCCTAATTCTTAGGCACCAACTATGCCAGGACTTGCCTCAACGCCTGCAATAGCCTCCTGTCTACTAGTGCCCACTTTGCCCTATCCATTCCAATTCATTCTCTGCACTGCAGGCAAAGAGCTCTTTAAAACACAAATCTGATCTTGTCTCTCCCCTGCATATAACCTGAAGTGGCAATTTATTCGTCATTGCACCCTGTATTGGCTCCCTGTCCTTCCCTGCCTCACTTCCCCACTGCCCTGGAATCTATATACCTGTATCTATATAGCTGACTAGAAACTATTTTAAAAATTTTGTTGTTGTTGTTATTTTATACCAACAAAACATAAGTTATGTAGGAATGTATCTAACAAAATATATGCAAGACATTCATTAAACAACAAATTTTTATTAAGCATCTACCCTACGTCTTGCCCCATTCTTGACTCTGAGCATACAGCAGTGAACAAAACCAACAAGGATTGTAGAATTAATATTCTCATAGAGAAAATTACAAAACATTATTGAAGGACATTAAAGAAGGCCTGAATAAGTGGAGGGATATACCATGTACGTGGATGGGAAGACTCAATATCATAAAGACATGTATTTTCCCAAATCCAATCAGGATTTTTGAGAGCCCTTATCAAACCAAAACAACAAAGTGTATTTGTTGGGGAAGGGAGATATTTCTCTGCCTATCAAGTCACATTTTGGTGCAGGGAGAGGCAAATATTAATGGAATACAATGGAGATCCTAGAAACAGACACAGGTGTGTGTGTGTGTGTGAACTTGATGTACCATAGAGGTGGCATCATAAATCAGAAGGGAAAGGATGGAGAACTCAGTAAATGGCACTGAGAAACTGGCATTCCATAGGAGTAAAAAATAGATACCTAATTCAAGTGGATTAAAGAATAAATATGGCAAACAAATATTTCAGACTATAGCTGACCCTTGAACAATGTGGAAGTTAGGGGTGCCAACCCCAAGCAGTTGAAAAACCACCTATAGCTTTAGAGCTGGCCTTCCCTATAGACAGTTCCGCATCCTTGGATTCAACCAACCTCCGATTGTATAGTACTGTAGTACATATTTATTGAAAAAAATCTGCATATATGTGGACCTGCTTAGTTCAAAATCATGTTGTTCAAGGGTCAACTGTGTATACATACATACATATATATATATAATTTTATGACTTCATGGTGAAGAAGGGTTTCTTAATAAAGCACAACTCATAAGGGAAAAATTGATCTGTGACTCTCTCAAAATTTAAACTGCCATGTAACAGAAGACATTGTAAATTGGATTAAAAGACAAGCTATAGACTAGGAGTAAAAATCTGCAACCTATATAACAAAGGGCAAGTATTCAAAGAACTCCTGAAAACCATTAAGAAAGACTCTCCCCCACAACCTGCAAAAGAAAAGTGAACAAAATATATAAATAGGGAACTTTCAGCGGAAAAAATCTGAATTGCCAATAGGCAATTGAGATACATAAATCAAAATAATTATGAGATGATTTTAAATACATCAACTAGACAAAAATTAAAACACGTATGCATGCCAAGTGTCTGTGAGCATGTTGGGAAACAGGAATCTTTATATGATTACATTCACACTTTGGAAGGCAATTTGGCAATATCTCATAAAGTTGAAAAGGCACATACCTTACAACTCATCGATTCAACTACTGGATATATAGCCTATAGGCTCTCTGAATACAGCTGCACAGCCCATGGACTACCTTTTGTTTTGCAGCTAATGTGCAAGGTGACAACCTTCCCTAAAGAAATTCGAACACTTGTGCATAGTTCGTATGTATAAGGATGTTCTTTGCATATAATATAAAGCATTCTTTATATTAGTGGAAAATATTAGAAATGATTTAAATGTCCATTAGTAGGGTGATGGATGAATAAAAGGGGATATACCCTAATAACAAAATACTGTACAGTGACTAAAATGAATGATCCAGCTCTATATCAACATGGAAATATCCCCCAAACCTATTGTTTGATCGATAAAAGAAAGTTGTAGAATGATAAATATTTTTAAAGGTTACATTTGTGTTAATTATAAACACACATACAAAAGTATATTCTATATACTTATGGGCATATGGGTATTACAAGTTTAAAAACACAGACTGGAAAGATGCACACCCAATTCATGATAAGCGTTGCCTGTGGGGAGAGACTTAAGGAGTAGGAGAGAGGAGAGGAAACTTCAACTATGTCAAGTTTATTTGAAATGGTTTTTCTTAAACAACCCAGTTGAAGCAAATAGGTCAAAATATTCTTATCTGGATTTGTTTTCCTTTTTTTCTAAATGAAAAACAAGCCATAGTAATAAAAGAAAATTAGTACTAGTACTATGATAGAGGAAGTTTAGGATGCTTTGGGTATGCATAACAGTGATGTCTAACCAACTCTAATTGGGGTCAGCAGAGACTTCCAGGAGGAAATGGGAATTCATCCGGTAAAGGGGATGGGAAGGGCATTCCAGGCAGAGGGAACAGCATGTACAAAATTGGAAGACAGAGTGAAGCATGTTTGAGGAAGTGAATGCAGATCAGTGACCAGGAAAGAGTGAAGAGAGGAAAGATGAGACGGCCAAACCTGTATGTTTTTGTTTGTTTCCTTTTTTACAGATGCAGAAACAGAGTCCTAGTGAGGGGACTAGAACCTAGGCCTCCTAACTCCCTGTCAATTGCTCCGTGATAATAATAATGACAACAACAATAATGATGATGATGATGATGATGATGAGCTGTGTGCAGTCTCTCTATTAGGTACTTTAAATATGTCCTTGCATTTAATCTCACTACAGACCTAGAGGGTTTTTTCCCTCCCATTTTACAGATGGTAAAACTGAGGCCCATAGAAGTTAAGAAATTTGCTCAGAGTCACAGTGGCAGAAGCCCAATCCCACAAGGCTTTGTGTGCCGTACTTAGCAGGTTGGACTTTTCCCCAAGGGCACTGGTGAGTGTATTAGGTTCCTATTGCTGCTGTAATTACTGTAAACTGAATGACTTAAAACAGTACAAATGTATTAGCATATAGTTCCTGATGTCAGGAGTCTGAATCAGGTCTCACTAAGCTAAAATGAAAGTGTTGGCAGGGCTGAGTTCCTTCTGGAAGCTCTAGGAGAGAGTCTGTTTCTTTGTTTTGCCTTCCTTGGCTCATGGCCTCCTTCCATCTTCGAAGCCAGAAATCAAAGCACTGTGACCTCTGCTGCTGTCATCACATCCCCTCTGACTCTTATACTCCTGCCTTCCTCTTTCACTTATAAGGATTCTTGTGATTACACTGGACCTTCCCAAACAATCCAGAATAATCTCCCCAACTCACAGTCAGCTAATTAGCAACTTCAATTCCATCTGCGGCCTTAATTTCCTCTTGCCATGTAAAATAACACGTTCCCAATTTCCAGGAATTAGAGAATGGACATCTTTGGGGAGACCATTAATTTGCCTACCATGGTGAACCACTGAATGGTTTTAAGCAAGGAAACACAAGGTGAGAACTGCATTTTAGCATCTTCATATTACTGGTTTTAAAAAACTGTCACTTCCCGTGACTCATTTAAGGCAAATTGGGCTTTGTAACAACTAACACTTTCAAAGGCTGAACAGTATATAGATATTAAATGTGTTAAATCTAATAGCTACATTTTTTTCCAGGGTTTTTAACCTGATAAGAGTTCTTTCCTACCTGTGCTTTGATTATTCCCCCAACAATCAAGTAGAGGTACAAAGGGCTATGTGGTAATTGTCCCCAGATGGATGAGGAAACAGACCCGGGGCATTCGGTCACCTGCCCAGGTTCACGGAGCTGCTAAGGCCAGGGTCATGATGAGGAGCTGGTCTTCAGGCCGCCTTTTCGGCATTTCTTTATGCCATCCATAGGGTGGGGCCTTCTGGAAAACTCAAGTCAGACAGTACATCTTTGGTGCAATAATTCATGTATAACCTGGGCCCCAATAATTATTTGTTGAACGGATTAATAACCCTGCTTTTACTTCTGAGGCACAGATAGCGATTTTCAAGGCAGGAAAACTGGGAGTCATCCTAGAATTCCTTCCTTTTCCCCACATATAATCTATCTACAAGTCGGTTATGCTGCCAAAATATTAATATATGCTGCATCTCTCCCCTTCTTTCCAGCCTCTCCACTCCCTCTTTGTCCCAGGGCACCTCATCTCTTGCCATCTCTCACCCTCTCTCCTCAAAGTCTCCCTCCTTTGCCTCTCTAATCTATACTCCAGTTAGGGGCCAATGTGATCCATGTAAATCAGATGACATGGCCATTCTGTTTAAATTTTCCTACTGGCTTTCCATCATACTGAGAAGGAAACTCTAAACCCCCAATCATGGCCATACATGGTCCTTCATGCTTGGCCTCTTCTCCTCTTTAGCCTCAATCTTACCACCTCCCCTTGGCCTCCTCTCCTCCAGTCCTACTGGCTCTTCCCAAAGACCAACCTTTCCCACCGCAGGGCCTTTGCTTGTGCTGTTCCTTCTGCTGGAAATCTCTCCACTCTTTAAACAGCTGTGTCCTTCTTACACGTCAGGTCTTATCCAAATGTCACCTATTTACAGAAGTTCTTCCTGTTGTTTCCTCCATAGAAAATTGTGACTGTTTGTAAGTGCTTTGTCTGTTTGCTTATTTTGTTTGCCTTCCCTCCTGGCCCTGATGTCCAATATGGAGCTACCAGCCACATAAGGCGATTAAGCATTCGACATGTGGTTAATCTGAATTGAGATGTGCTCTAAGTGTAAAATACACACTGGATTTTAAAGACTTAATACAATTAAAAGAATGTAAAATATGTCATTAATAATGTTTAAATATTGACTACACATTGAAATGATAATATTTTGGCTATACTGGGTCAAATAAAACCATTAGTAACAACCTGCTTCTTTCTACTTTTTTAATGTGGCTACTAGAGAATTTATGATTACCCATGTGGCTCACATTGTATTCCTATTGGGCAATGCTGGTCTAGACCGTTAGCCAACAAAGGTAGGAACCACTGCCACCTTATCTGTTAGGGACACCCTAATGCCTACCATATAGTGGGTACTAAGTAAGTATTTGTTGAATAATTTGGTTTTTATGAGAACCTTGGACACAGAGCTGAGACAGGCAGCCCCATGTACACTGTGAATTTGAGGAAGAAAGAAATACCAAAGAAACAGTTTTATTTTCCTGCAGTCACTGCATTTCAAACAGGTTCCTCTGACCCTGTCCTTCTCTGTACCCACATTCCTCCCACAGTCACCACTACAGATGGAGGGGGGCAGGTGACGGCTAGAGGAGTAAAGCTGGTTCAGCTGCTTCTATTTCAGTCCCACAGGAGGTGTGTGCTCTCAGTTATTTCACATTCTCCAGCTTTGGTCCTAGTAGCAGCACACTGAGACATACAGTTTGGGTAGCTGGGAGCCCAAGGGGATTTGCCCAGGGTCACTGAGCAGGTCAGAGGTGAATGAATAGGGCCTGGAACCTTGGTCTCCAGACTCACCTTCTGAGACTCTTGTCTCTAACTGCATCCTGTCGTAGTCTCCTTAACTCCAAGGGACCCAGGTAACCGTAACCCTCACTCATCTCCCTCTCCTCACATGTACCTCTGATTTATTGGGGCCCCTAAGCAGAGTTATGCCTGGTCCCAGCAGAGCTGACCCAGATGGCACTATCCTCAGAGGCCAAAGTATATGGGAGGAAGAGATGGGAGGATGGCTGGATGAATGAACAGACAGACGGAACAGTGAATGGATGGAATGGAGGTTGGGAGGACAGACTGGCTGCAAGAGTGGGGGAGGAGGATGGTTGGCTGGTAAGATGCCTGCATGGGGGGCGGGGCAGGGAGATGTACAAACGGAAGGAATTACCCACTTTTCGCGTCTCAAACAGAATCTGAAGATCAAAGTCCAGCCCCCATCACGTTTCTGCTAGAAAACCGAGGCCGAAGGAGCTAGGCGTTTCGCCCCAGGGTCCGCAGGGAGCGCCGGGCAGAGCTGGAACTGGGATCCGAGTCTCTGAGCCCGCGGCTGGGGGCTCTCTCCGCCCCCGCCCCTCCCGCGCCTGACGGTGCCAGGGTGGGGGGGAGCGCCCCGCCCCCACCTCCGGAGGTGGAGGCCCCACGCGGCCCCAACAAGCTGCCGTTGTCCTGCGGGCCCCGGGCCCGGCACACTGGGGCTTTGTCCAGCCCCCCGCCGCGACCCACGGGTTGGGGGGGCGGCCCACATGACCAAGGGGGTAGGAGGAGCCTGCAGCGGCGGTGGCGGCGGCGGCGGCAGCGGCGGCTCCAGCATTTCCCTCCCTGGCCGGGGGTCGGCGGGCGGCGGCGGCGGCAGCGGCGGCGGCGGCAGCTGGGCAGGGCTGGGCCGAGCTGCGGACGCCAGGCCCCCCGATCCCCGCCAGGCTGCGGACGCCAGGCCCCCCGATCCCCGCCAGGCTGCAGGCGCCGGGCCCGGGCCGTCAGGGCAGCTGTGACCCTTGCGCTCAGCGGGTGGCGAGCTGGGGGTGCTCCCGGATCCCCGCCCCCGGGATCATGGGGAATGGCATGACCAAGGTAGGGGGCCGGGATGGCGCAGCCCGCACCTGGCCGCCCCCAGCGCCTGCCGGGCGCCCGCCTCTGACCTTCTGGCTCTGGCGGTCTGTGTGTCTATTTCTCTGTCTCCCTGGGACTCTGAGATCGTACGTCTCTGTCTCTCTGGGGCGGTATCTCTCTCTGACTCTGCCTCTCTGTGTCTCTGTCTCTGCCTGTTTCTGTGACTCTGTATTTCTTGCTGTGTCTTTCTGTGGCTCTCTGTCACCCCCAGGCTCTATCTCTTCCTGAGTCCCTTTCTCTGTCTCCATGTGTCTCTGTATCCCTGGACTCTCTCTAACGCTGTTTCTCTATCCTTCCCCATCCCCCACCCCAAGGCCTCTGCACGACCCCCTTCTGTCTCTGCCTTCCCACCTCCTCCTTCTCAGGATTCCCCACCACCCACCTTAGCAAGTCCACCTCTCCCTTTGCCCCCCTCCCCTGTGCTCCTCCCACCCTCTTTCCCTAGGTCTTTGTGCCCCTCCCTCCTCTTTCCTCTCCCCCTACCCAAGCTGGCCTCCCTTGATGCCCCCCTGCTGCCCTCCCCAGACCTCACTCATAGAGCACCCAGGCCCACAAGACGGGGGTGATTGCTCCCTGAGTCCTGAGGGCCAGACGCCCTTCATGGGACTGAGAGGGGCTGCACGCACCCCTACCCGGCTGACCCCGGCCTGTCTCTCCTGTAGGTACTTCCTGGACTCTACCTCGGAAACTTCATTGGTGAGCACTGCCCACTCTGTCCCAAGGCCATGGCACACTCCCCGTCCCAGGCCTGTGTCCACCATTCATGCTCTGGCCCACGCACCCTGGACACGCTCAGGAATGGGGCCGGGGGCAGGGAAGCGATGCCAGGCTGGAAGGCGGAAAGAACTCATGAAGACTAAGGGGGATGTGGGTGGAGGAGTGTCCCCAGTACAGAGGGCTCAGAACACTGGACACTGGGCAAGGCTGCACCTGCTCTGAGCCTCAGCCTCTCCCACAGCACAAGGCCCACCCCCGCCTCTAAGGATTTTGCCAGCCCTGAGGTTCTGGGCTGAGGTCTGTTTGGAGGTGTTGCTTCTAGCTGGGAAGCTGGGAACGCTTCCTGGCATAACCTCCTCCTCAGAGGAGAGGTCTCTAGAGACTGGACTCTACGTCAGAAACTTCACTGGTGAGCACTGCCCGCTCTGTCCCAAGGCCACAGCACTCCGCCTGACCCAGGCCTGGGCTAAGAGACAGGCTGGTCCGGAGCTTGGGAGACCCAAGGCAGGAAAAGTCACTTCCATCTGTGGAGTCAGAGAAAGCTTTAGGGAGGGAGGGGCATCTGCACTGGGGCAGAGCTTTCCCCAACCACCCCTGTCCCACTCTGCGCTTAGGGGCCCCACTTTCCTAAACCCTGGTCCCTTCCTCCCCGGGAGCTCCCTCAGCAGCTCACACCACACCGACTTCTGAATATTTGGTAAGTAAGGTCTGAATCCCCTTTAAGTGTGTAGGCCCATGAGGACAGGAGCCATGAACTTGACCCCACAATGCCATGCCCAGCCAAGGCTGCACATAGTAAACACTCAGTAAATGTGGTGAATGAGGAAGTGGGCATGTGGAGATCAAGTGTTATTTACTTCGATTATAAAAGGTCTGCATGCACTGGAAATCCAGCCCCTAGAGATGGCTACTGATAGCTGTGGGAGGTATATCCCTGGGTTGTTTTCATGTATCTTTGTACATATAGATATAATATTTAAAACAAAAACGGAGGCCTATTCTGCATGCTGTTCTGTAACCTGTGTTTCCCATTTAATAATATATTGTGGGCTTCCTTGCACATCAGCACACAGAGATCTTGTTAGTGGCTGCACAGTATTCAAGTATGAATATACCATTATTTATCTAGTCCCCTTGTGGGTTTTTCCCTTTTTTTTTTTTATTTTGGCTGCATTGGGTCTTCGTTGCTGCGCGCAGGCTTTTCTCTAGTTGCAGCGAGCGGGAGCCACTCTTCATTGCGGTGCACAGCCTTCTCATGGCCGTGGCTTCTCTTGTTGTGGAGCACGGGCTCTAGACACGTGGGCTTCAGTAGTTGTAGCACGCGAGCTCAGTAGTTGTGGCTCGCAGGCTCTAGAGCGCAGCCTCAGTAGTTGTGGCACATGGGCTTAGTTGCTCCATGGCATGTGGGATCTTCCCAGACCAGGGCTCGAATCCATGTCCCCTGCATTAGCAGGCGGATTCTTAACCACTGCACCACCAGGGAAGCCCAGTTCCCATTTTTAACTGTTTCTGATGTGTTGACAGTCATCTTCTACACACAGCTTTCTGTGTGAGTTAACCTTCTGTAGTCAAGATTCCTAGAAGGAGAATTGCCTGGTGAAGGATATGCCACAGAAGGGTGTTTGCAATGGAAAGAACAGCAGGGGCAAGGCTGGGGAGGTGCTGGGCTCTTACCTGTGGGTGCCCCAGTGGAGAGGCTGAAGCTTAGGGTTGTGGCAGGACCTGTCATGCTGGGAGCAAGAGGTGGTGAAGGAGCAGGGAGCCGGCAGAGGGTGGGCCAAGGTGGAGAGGGCGGGCTGAGGAGGAGAGTGGGGCAGTGAGCTCCCGCCTCACTTGGCCATCGGAATATATAGGTCACACCTGCCAGATTGGCTCAAACATCCTTGTTTCTTTCAGATGCCAAAGACACGGATCAGCTAGGCCGGAATAAGATCACACACATCATCTCCATCCACGAGTCACCCCAGCCTCTGCTGCAGGTACGCCTTACCCCCATCCCAGAGCTGCACATAGGTGGGAAGGGGGGTTTCAGACCCCCACAGCACCCATTTATCAAGTACCTACAATGTGCCAGATCCTATACTGGCACATAGGCCTTCCTGACCCGTGCTAACTCATTTGGTTAAAAACTGGCCTGTTTTACATTAGCATCCCTATTTGCTCCCTCTTTGGCAACTGAGGACCAGAGAGGTAAAGTAACCTGCCTAAGGTCACACATCCAGGAAGCTAAGGAGCTGGAATTTGAACACAGGCCATCTGACTCCAGAGGCCTCACACTAAACCTTAAAAAGTCTCCCACAGGGGCTTCCCGTTGTCCAACTGAATAGATGACTCCACATAGATGTTTCTGGGCTCTGTGTCTCGCTTGTGACCTGGGGCTATGATTTCACCTGTCTGGGCCTCTGATCCCTCAGCCCTATCTGCCCCCAGGGGACTGTGAGATGGTAAAGATGCTTTGCACACTGTACAGCACGGCCCCCACTGGGAGGGTTGGCGCTGGTATTATCGAATCCTGGAAAAGACGGGGTGAGGGTGTTATGACCTAGAGTAGGGAAGTAGGAAATCCAGACCACATGTGCTGGAGTCAGGAGCTCTGAGTTCACATCTTCACCACATTCTGTCTGTAACCTTGGGCATAGGACTTCACTTCTCTAGACCTCAGTTGCCTGATCCGTAAAAGGGGAATTTTATAACAGTACCTACCTCACTGGGTTGTTGAGAGCCACAAAATAGGTGCTCAACAAATTGTAGCTGACATAATAACAAAGTTAATAATATTCTCAACCGATAAACAGAGCCCCTTCCTCTTTATCTGTTAGAGTCTGGCTCACCCATTGAACGGAGAGAACTGTGGGTGGGAAGGGACTCTGGAGATCTGAGATCCAGACTGGGTTCTGTCACAGCTTTGCTGTGTGACCTTGGGCAGGGTCCTCACCCTCTCTGGACCTTAGTTTCCCCTTGTGTCAGATTTGATGGTCTCTAAGAGCTACCTCCAATAATCTGTGGTTCTCAGTGTCACAGAGACACTAAAAGAAATTTCCGGGTCAATGGAGTCTGATTTTGCTTTATAGGGCAGGCTTGTTTTGGAGTATTTGGAGTATGTAGTCACTAGAGTGCCTGGGGAAGGTTGTCTAGGCATGACTATATTTACTAATGAAATGACTACTGGCAAAATGAGTCCCTGCTCTGGCAGCCCTGCCCTCTTCTCCTTCCCCATCCATCAGTGAATTTACCAGTCAGGGTTTGATAATGCCCTGCAAATCCAAGGCCAAATGTGTTGCAAAGCGAAATTGCGAACCTTGCAAAAGATGCAGGCTCGTGTGACCTTGGGGAGAGTGAGTTATAGAGAAGGGCTGGAATCTCACACAAAGCCACTTAGAGATGAGGACCTGGCCAGGGGGTCCCTTAGTCACTGGCTGGAGGCGGGCCAGGCCCTTGAAAAGAGCCATTTGAATATCAAAGGACTAAGAGAGGTCCCTGAGAAAAGTGATTCTTGGAATGTGGGCAGGACTCATCTTTATGATCTTGTGTGAAGGTTAGGCGTGGAGTGAAGGATGTGGTAGCAAGTTTGTTGGAGAAATTCCTGACAATTCATTCCTTGATTATTTTAATAATTAGCACAGAGTTTTATAACCACAATTCATGAACTAAAACTAATCTTCATAGTTCTTGTTTCTTTTCAAGAGAATAAAATCTGCTTTGCCCTTCTTACTGTGTAATTTTGTAATCCTTTCATGGAGGGGAGTCAAGTTAAGTGGCCCTTTCCCAGCTATTAAATAAAAGGTCCCTGAACCCTTTTTGGCAAGTCTTTGTGCCCAAGTCAGCTATGGGGTTAGGATACCATCTTCTCAGGAGGTTCTGGAACCACAGATGGTCAGACCTGGGAGGTCCTCAGAGAAGGTGTCTACCCTCTTTGGACAGAGACGATAACAGTGGCCCAGAGAGGGGCAGGAACCGGCCTAGGGTCTCGAGGTACTTGGGAGGCCCAGGCTGGGGTTGGGGTGCAGGCTGCCCATGTGTGTTTTGTACTTGCAGGACATAACCTACCTTCGCATCTCAGTGGCCGACGCCCCTGAGGTACCCATGTAAGTTCCTCTGGACGGGCTGACAGATGGACAGACAGCTGCTTCATGTGGTGGGAGGAGGGAGGGTGGGAGGTGGTCTGAGGGAGGACAGAGAGGACTCAGGCCACGAAGCTGTCCTGGAGACCCCAGCACAGGTGTTCTCCCAGACCACCTGGACTCTGTCTCAGCCACACCCTTGCCCATGTCCCTGGCCAAGCCTTAACCTCCCAGAGCTCAGTCTCTTTGGCTATGAAATGGAGAAAACACCCTGTCCCTCAGGCTCAGATGCCCCAGTGGATTTGAAAGGGTCAGGCTCAGCCTGTTCCTGGCCTTGGAGTTAAGGCATCTGGGTTCAAGCCAGGCTCTGCCATTTACTTGCTGTTTGACCTTGGACAAATCACTTCCCCTCTCTGAGAGAGAAAATGGGTGTGTGAGGGGTTGGGGCCATCAGCACCAAGGAGGCTGTCAAAGATCAGATAGCACAGGTTGAGGATCTAGGACAGGGCCTGGCGTGTAATGAGGGCTCAGAAAGCAGGATTTTTGTTTATGTTATTAGCAGTAGTACACCCCAGCCTGGGAGGGACCCAGACAGACACTCCTGCCCCTTGGGACTCTTGCTCCCAACCCTGTTGTTGACCATTATTGTCCCCAGGTGCTCTGTTTGCAGACCCCAGAGGGGTGGGACTCCTCACACCCATTTCCTTGAAAGGTCAAGACAAACCCTCCATGAAAATAGGATCCACAGGACCCATTGGAGAGGTGCTCCTGCCTCTGTGGTGGGATTTGCCATCATTGATTGGCCTCTCTCACCTCCTGAAACGCCACCATTATTGCTTCACACACACCTCCACCTGTACTACAGTATCGGCCCCTAGTCACTGCACGTGCTGGCTGACCTGAGGATCCAGGGCTCTTTGTCTCTTGCCATCCCAGAAATGGGGAGAGGGACAACTCCTAGGAGACCTGTCCCCCCCCAGTGCTCTGTACCTTATTGCTTTCTTCTCTAGCAAAAAGCACTTCAAAGAATGTATCAACTTCATCCACTGTTGCCGCCTCAATGGGGGAAACTGCCTTGTGCACTGGTGAGTTAAGAGGGGAGTGGGGGGAGGGGAAGTGAGAGGCCGATCCTGAACATGCCCTCATCCTGTGGGGAATGCAGAGCCTGCGATGGACCTTCTCCAGCCTGTCACAGTGCCTGACAGTCCACCATTCGTCTGACAGGCTGATGGAGGACTCAGATCAAGGCTCTGTCTCTTACTAGCTGTATGGCCGTGGCCAGATAGCTATTTCACCCTGAGACTCAATTTTCTCATCCGTAAAATGGGAAAAAAGAATGTTGACCTGGCGAGCTATTGGGAGGAATAGGTGAGGTCAGGCAGGTAGCCCAGCATCCTCCAGTAGTTCCGGCTCCTTCTCCTCCCCTCTAGCCTTTGAGGCAGTAGTACAGGGCAGTGAGGAGCCCCAGGCTGGGAGATGGGACCCCTGAGTTTTCCCAGGGGCCCCTGACCCTCTTGATTTCATTCATTCCATAACTTCTCACTACGCCTGGCTCAGGGTAGCTCTGCCTGAGCCCCAGCCATAGGGACAGCTCCTCCAGCCTGTCTCTCCCCCTCTCTCCCTTCTTTCCTTCTTCCAGCTGCACTGGCCATCTCCCCATTCTTCAAGTCCAACAGGATCCCACCCACATGGTCTTTGTACACTGCCCAGAACATTCTTGACAATCCTTACCCGTCTTTCAGGATTCAGCTTGATGTCACTTCCTTGCGAACCCCTTCCCTAATCCTCTGCGTCCCTTCCACTAGATTAATACCTCTTCTTATACAATCTCCTAGCCACTGGACTCATCTTCAAAGCAGTTATCGCCACTTGAAATTGTTTCCCTTGTGAGTGTCTGTCTCCCCCAACCATATTGTAAGCCCCAGGATGGCAGGGACCATGTCTGTTTTATTCGCCACTATATCTCCAGTACCTGAAAAATCACAGATGATTAGGAAACGTGTACTGAATGATTGAGTGAAGTGATGTTTCACTCAGGCCTTTGATGTGGGTGAATGCCAGGCAGAGGGAACAGCATAGACAAAGGCCTGGATGTGGGAAGACAGGTCCTGGCAGGTTCCTTGCGGTTGGAGCTCAGGAGGCAAGGGTGGGAGAGCTGAAGTGGGGATGGGGTGCCTGGGGGACACGGAGGAGATTGGGCCTTACCTGAAGCCTTGGGGTGGGATGTCCCAGCTTTGCAGGCATCTCCCGAAGCACCACCATCGTGACGGCATATGTGATGACTGTGACAGGACTGAGCTGGCGGGACGTGCTTGAAGCCATCAAGGCCACGCGGCCCATCGCCAACCCCAACCCAGGCTTTAGGCAGCAGCTTGAAGAGTTTGGCTGGGGCAGTTCCCGGAAGGTAGGGGCAGGGGCAGGGGTGGGAAACTCTTCTTACTTGAGCTGAGCACTGATTGGAAAGAATTTAGCCTGTGCTTCAGACCTGGCAGAAGATTTTTCTGGGGTCTTGAACTCGTGGCTCTTGAGCTAACCTAGACCCTAGGTTGGACAGCCAGGTGGTTTTTTTTCCTTTTTAACTTAGGATTTGAATATCCATGGGCCTGATTATGGACCCTTCAGGTTGGCTAGGTTCCAGCATTGCCTGCTCTGCCTACCAGGAACCTGAAGGCATTTGAACATTTGGCTCCTCTGGGGAGGAATGTCCAGTCCTTATTCCACCCCTGGGTCCTTGATGAGGCCAAAGCAGTTCCTTCTGTTATGGCCAGTGGGCAGATGGCACAAGGAGATGTCGGGGTCTGAGCCGCGCCCTCCCCCACCCGCAAACAAGAGATGAGAGAGAGAAGCAGTCAGTGCAGGAAGGCAGGCTGATGCCCAGAGACTTGTCTGCAAGGCTGCATTAGGAAAGAGGCAGGCAAGGAAGAGGGCCTGCATGAGTAGAGTTGTTGCGCAGTGTGGGGAGGGGTTAATGTGGTCCCCACTGTGCAGGTGGGGGGGTCACTTTAGTAGGTCTGGAAGATGGAGTGTCAAAGGGGAAGGGGATTCAGGGCGAGGGGAGGGATTCAGAGGGAGGGCGGCTCAGTTGGGATGGAGACCCAGAAGGGAAGCTAAGAGCATGGTCAGGACAGGGAGGGGCTTAGCGAGGTGTGGGAAGCTCGAAGAAGAGCGGAAGCTCTGAGGATTGGGGAGGGGACCGAGCCGGCGGCCCGGCACCGACCCCGACTCCACCCCACCCCAGCTTCGCCGGCAGCTGGAGGAGCGCTTCGGGGAGAGCCCTTTCCGCGACGAGGAGGAGGTGCGCGCGCTGCTGCCGCTGTGCAAGCGCTGCCGGCAGGGTTCTGCGAGCGCGGCCTCTTCCCCCGCGCCCAACTCCTCGGCCTCCGAGGGGACCTTGCAGCGCCTGGTGCCGCGGTCGCCCCGGGAAGCCCACCGGCCGCTGCCGCTGCTGGCGCGCGTCAAACAGACTTTCTCTTGCCTCCCGCGGTGTCTGTCCCGCAAAGGCAGCAAGTGAGGATCCTGCCCCGTCGTGGCGCCCCTCGGCCTCTCGACCGGTCCCCTTCGGGGATTGTCTGCGCCTCCCACGGCCTTCAGGACGGGCCCAGAGCCTGTGGGAGCCCCGCGGGGGCCTGATCCCCGCCCCTGCCCCTCTTCCCGCCTTGCTTGTCTGTGTCCGCAGTCAGCGTGTCCTCCATCTGTGTGTGTGTGGCTCTGTCTGGGCCGGCCTGCTGCAGCTACCTGGTGCCTTAGTCCTTGGGCTGGGGGAGGGTGCCCCCGGCCCCCCTCCCATTAAAGGCGGTGGGAGTGGGAGTGGGTGGGTGGGGTGGTTGGATGGGCCTGGAGGATATTAAAGAGACACAGAAGCTGCCTGTCTGATCGCCTCCCAGTCATTCTGTCATTGAGCAAAGGCAGGGCTGCAGGACTCTGCCAGGGGCTGGAGCCTGCCAGAAAAAAAGAATGGGAGGGGGTTTGCATCCCCTAGGGCCTGAGGAGCCTGCCACCCTCCGTGAACTGCAGTCTGCAGGGCTGAGTTCCACTTCCCTGACCCTCACCCCTATCTCTCCCTGGAGCCCTGGTCTCCTGAAAAGGCCGCCAGCTCCTCCTTCTCTCTGAACCCCTTTCCCCCTGGCTGAGCTCCTGTCCTCCCTGAGCACCGCCCCCCCACCTCCTCCCCAGCTCCCTTCCTTTCCCTATCCACAAATCTTAGCTAGTAAAGGTATAGTAGTAGTACCTGCCTCATTCCTGACTTTTTACTTGAATGAGTTCACTTACTCCTCGGGGAGGAAACTGAGGCTCAGAGTTGTCAGGCAGCTTGCCCAAGGACACACAGCTAGAGGGGAGGCTGGGTTTGAACCTAGACAGTCTGTGTCCCATGATGGTTGTTAAGAAGCAGCTCCTTCTGGTCTTGAAGGTTATTGGCAAGGAGGATCCACCCCCAGCTAGTGGGAATGGCCCTCCCCACCTAGAGGTTAAAGGCCAGGGGAGCCACTGTGGAGGGAGGGCCTCAGGGCAGCTCAATAAAGCAGCAGACTGACTCTGAGGATGAACAGGGGTCACCCGAGCTGATTTTTCCTAAACTAAAATTAACTTAGAGTTAAGAGAGATCTGAAATCTCTATCATCTAATCAACACCTGTATGGGGGTTCTTATTATGCACCAAGCACTGTGTCCAGGGCTGTGGGGGAGGCCCAGATTCCAGTATTGGGGGTGGGAGGATGGATGAAATAACCTTCACCTGCTACCCAACCTCCTCCTCTGCATTCATGCAACATGAGTTCATTGAGTACCTACTGTATGCCAGCCATTGTACTGGGCACTGAAGACACAGCAGCGAGCAAACCTCTGCCCTGGTGTTGCTGACATTCTAGTGGGAAAGACACTAGATAAACAGATAAACAAAAGAAAAAATATGTCCAGGGGACTTTCCTGGTGGCGCAGTAGTTAAGATTCTGCGCTCCCAATGCAAGGGGCCCAGGTTCCATCCCTGGTGGGGGAACTAGATCCCACATGCATGCCACAACTAAGAGTTCAAATGCCTCAACTAAGGAGCCCACCTGCTGCAACTAAGACCCAGTGAAACCAAATAAATAAATAAATTTTTTTTTTTAAATGGGGGGCTTCCCTGGTGGCACAGTGGTTAAGAATCCGCCTGCCAGTGGACACAGGTTTGATCCCTGGTCTGGGAAGATCCCACATGCTGAGGAGCAACTAAGCCACACGCCAAAACTACTGAAGCCCCCGCGCCTAGAGCCCGTGCTCTGCAACAAGAGAATCCACCTTAGTGAGAAGCCTGCACACCACAACGAAGAGTAGCCCCCACTCGCAGCAACTAGAGAAAGCCCATGTGCGGCAACGAAGACCCGACTCAGCCAAAAAACAAAAACAAAAAAACTCCATTCCTATCATCTCTAGGACAAACAAAACCCCTTGATCTGATGTTCCAGGTCCTTCATGATGCTCCCCGCCCCCTTCCATTGCTGCTTTTGCCACACTCTGGCTCAATAACAGCAATAATACCACTCATTTATTGAGTACTCACTATGGGCCAGGCAATGTGCCAAACACTTTACCTGCATCTCATTGAATCCCCAAGCAGCCCTGTGAAGTAGCTGGTCAGCTAGCAAGTGGTGGGGCTGGGATTTGAATCCAGGCAGTCTGGCTGCGGATCCCATCCTTGTCATTACTATGACTCTGCTTACCCCCCCAGAAAAAAATGAAGAGATTGCCTGACACAATCAAGACTCCTGCTTAGATGTAATTATTACTCTTGTATTTATTTTTTTATTTTTAATTTTATTTTTGGTTGCGTTCGATCTTCGCTGCTGCGCACAGGGTTTCTCTAGTTGTGGTGAGCGGAGGCTATTCTTCGTTGTGGTGTGCGGGTTTCTCATTGCAGTGGCTTCTCTTGTTGTAGAGCACAGGCTCTAGGCGCACGGGCTTCAGTAGTTGTGGCACGTGGGCTCAGTAGTTGTGGCGCATGGGCTTAGTTGCTCCGTGACATGTGGGATCTTCTTGGACCAGGGATCGAACCCGTGTCCCCTGCATTGGCAGGCAGATTCTTAACCATTGCACCACCAGGGAAGTCCCATACTCCTGTATTTAATCATATGAACTTTTTTGTGCCCCATCAGAGCCCTACAGCTCTGAGTTTGAATCCTGGCTGTGACTGTAGAAGTGTCAGAGCTGGGTGGCTGCTGCCATATGAGGACAGAGGTGGGGAGCATGAAGCAAGGCCCCGGACAGGTACACATGAGGGACAGTGCTCCCAGCCTCTGGTCAACACCGGCTGGCCATCCAGCTCGGTGCTCCCTGCAGTGAGGGGTGGTTTCTCCCTCTCAGAGCCTCAGTTTCCCCAGGTACACAGCCAGGGTGGAGCAGTCTGAGCTACTTGACCTCTTTCATATCACAACCCCCCTTTGACAATTTAATGAAAGATACAAACCCTAGAAAAATGCATAGAGATGAAACAATTGCAGACACTTTGGGCGGGTCACGGACCCCACCTGGAATCCATAAACTCCAGGTGCAGCTGTTGGGAGGCAGTGGGGGGCACTGTTCAGGCTCCTGGGCTCTGGGGGCAGAGAGTCCTGGGTTCAGATTCTGGCTCCCCCAGGCACTAGCTCTGTGACCTCAGTCCTCTTAACAAAGTAGGTAATTACACTCCTCTCACATGCTGTTGTGAGAACCAACTGAGACACTGCAGGAAAGGCTTCAGCCAGGCCCAGCACCGTGGTGAGCAGTCAGAAAGGGACTCCCAATATTTAAGGAAATATTTCTCCAAGGGTGACCCATGGACCACCTGGATCAGAATCCCATGGGGGGACTTGTTTAAAATGCACGTTCCTGGACTTCTTACCCAGAAAATCTGATTCTTCAGGTCTGGGATGGCGGCTAGGAGTATGCATTTTAAACCAGTCTCTGCCTCCCAATTCTACTGGGAGTTAGTCTGAGAAGCACTATGCTTTTCCCACCTCTACAGTCCAGGTCCTGGAAAGAGACTAAGTTTCCGGTAGGCTGGGAAGAGCAGAAAACAGGTGCAGGGATGGTGCAAGGGACGCCTCTGAGCGCCCTTAGGGGGCCCCCCTCCAGGGATGAGCAGAAACCGGGCTACCCCACCCCGTACCCTTCAGTGGGTCTTGGTGGTGCCTCTAGCTGCCCCCTACGTGAGGACCGACGCCCTCCAGGCCAGGCGACACGGGGAGGGGCGACAGGGCCTCTGGGGAGCAGAAAGGAAAGTGAAACCTCCCGCCCAGACTTTCGCTTTCGCCGCCTCCACGCGCCGTCCAGGTGGCCCCCGCGATCCCCTGTCGCGCTGGGGTCCGGCCGCCGCGCTCCCCAGACCTGGTCCCCGGAGCACTGCGTCCCCGATGGCCGGCGACCCATGGCGGAGGGACGAAGGGAGGGTCCCCGACAGCAGGCGACTCATGGCGGGGGCCGGGGGTCCCCTGCGCCTCCGCGACTGGCTGGTGGCGCAGATCGAGAGCGGGCGCTACGCCGGGCTGCGCTGGGAGGACGCGGGCAAGACCCTCTTCCGCATCCCCTGGAAGCACGCAGCCAAGCAGGGCTACCAGGCGCAGCAGGACGCGGCGCTCTTCAGGGTAAGGGGGCGGGGGCCGGGGGTCGCCGGCCCGGCCCGGGAGGGCTCTGCGCGCACACGGTCGCAGAGTCCGGAACCGACCCGACACACTGTAACCTCGGGCCACAGGTTCAGCCCTTAACCTCAGTTGTCTCTAGGTTGAGGGTAGTGTTCTCTATACATGGGAGACCCTCCCACACCCTCTTAAAAGAGAATCAGACAAGGGCTGCATAACCTGCACCATCCCCACCCCTCAGGGGACCTCTCCTCCCTCTCCATGAGGAAATTAGATGCCACCGCCACCGATGGAAATTCCCTCCACTTCCCACCCCTAAACTGTTAACCCCAGCAGCTTCAGGACATTTTCTGTGCTTTCCAACACCAGCCCTTCTCAGGGACCTCCTCCAGGGATGCCCTCCCTTTCCTTGGACACCATTAACTTCCACCAAACTGGCTCTTTCCCACCAAGATTGAAACTCTGGAATCTCTCCCATGAGCAATAAGCAACCAACCGCATCCCAGGCCACCGCCACCATCCCAAACACCACAACCGTCTCCAGCTCCTGTTTCTCTGGCCTCCCCTCTCCTTTCACAGGGTGAAGCACCTAGAAAGGGTCTTCTGGACACCAACTCCCTCACTCACACCACCCCCCCCAGCTCCTCCCCCCCCCCCACAGTGTGGTTTCTCTCCCTCCTGCTAATGTCTCTAATTGCCAAATCCAAGGATGCCATCACTATCATCTTCTTGGACCCCTGGGTGGGTCTAGTGGACCCTCCCTCCTCCTTGAAACAGTCTCACTTGGTTTCCAGAATCTGTGTCCCCTCCCCACTCCAGCCCTGACCTCTTTTCCTCCTACCTTCTGGCCCCTGCTTCTGAGCCTCCATCCCTTCTTCTCCTCTTTTGGGGCTCTCAGCACTCTCTCCTGGACCTCCCTCCTCACGTCCCACTCTCCCCTTCCACAGCCTCAGTGTGGAGCCCAACGGTTCCCAGCCTCCCATCCAAGCCCCAAGCCTGCTGGTCTGACAGCCCAGACCTCTCAAACTCAGCACCTCCTAATACCACACTCGTCAGCTCCCTCCTACAAACGTCTGTATTTCCCAAAATGGAAGATGGCACCGATCGCCACCGAGACCCCAGAGCTAGGCACCTGAACCCTGGCCGCTTCCCTCTCCTGCAATCTCATTCTAATCCATTTCCAAGGCTTTTGGCTCTTACTGCAGAACTGCTCTTTCATCCATCTACGTGGACCCATTCCCACCATCTCTCACCAGGATAACTGAATGCCCTGCTTTCCCATCCCTCAGCTCTCCCCTCAGTCCTCCAGAGGGATATTTCTAAATGTAAATCTTGCCTTGGCACTCCCCTACTCAGAATCCTTCCATGGCTCCCCATTACTCTTGTGATAAAGTCCCAACTCCTTACCAGGACCTCAAAGCCCTGCATGAACTGCTCCTCCCTGGCCTCTGTCCATCTCTCTCCACTCCTTCCCCAACTTTAGACCCAGCCAGACAGTTCTTTCAGTCTCCAAATGCTTCCTGTCTCTCTCACCGTGAGACCTTTGTACATTCTGTTTCCCCTGCCTGGAACACCCTCTCTTCTTCACCTTCACTGGCCAACTCCCATCATGCTCAGCTTAAACATCTCTTACTAAAGACAAGCCTTCCCTGATGCCTTCATTTGCTTAATGCATTTATGAAGCTCTCAGTGCTTCTCCCCAGTCATCCCTGATTCCTTCTGCTTCCGCCATTGAACAGCTTTCCCTATGAATTATAAGTGCCTTGTATGAGCCTGCCTCCTCCAGCTGCCCATGGGTGGTGACCTTGAGCACAGTGCCTGGCCCACAGAGGACTGGTTCAGTAAGTGTTGAACAGGTGGTTACCTGGCCTGCTCCTTAAGGCTACGTGCTGTTCAGAAGTGGGAGATTCTGGAGACTGGCCCTCCCTGTCCCTCTTTGGAGCTGCTTTGACCCATCCCTCAACCCACCACTGACACACGTGACTCCCTGGCTTCAGGCCCTCCTGGTGCCTCAAAGTCCACGGGCTAAAGCTTGGCCTTCGAGGACATTCATGATCCAGCTTCAATCTGTCTTCTTCCTTAATTCCTCTTCCCCTCCCTCCACCACATACAGTTGATCCTCATTATTCACAGATTCCATATTTACAAATCCTCTTACTCGCTAAAATTATATGTAATCGCAAAAGCGATATTCAAGGCACTTTTGCAGCCATTCACAGACATGCACAGGATGGCAAAAAAAAAATTGTCACCAACATGCATGTTCCCAGCTGAGGTTGAGCAAGGTGACAACTCTAGTTTCAGCTCTTCTACTGTAAACAGGTGTCCTTTCGCAGACAATATTTAGCCCACGTTTTGAATATTTTTGTGCTTTTTGTTGGTGATTTCACTGTTTAAAATGACCCCCAAGCTTGCACAGTGTTGAAGCGCTGTCAGTATTCCTGAGCACAGCAAGGCTGTGACATCCGTAAGTTTCTTTCAGACGTGAGTTACAGTGTTGTTGGCCATGAGTTCACTGTTAATGAATGAACAGTTTATATTAAATAAGGTGTCCTTCAACAGAAACACTCATAGAACAAGGTTAGGTATTGACCAGTTGATGAAAATGGGGTGACCAGAGGCTCGCAGGAACCTAGCCTTGTATTTCCCTTAGGAGTGATGGTTCAGTGTTTGCTAACTCAGAGGTTGTGTAAATTTTATAGAACACAACTACCATGAATAACAAGAATCAACAGTACACATACCCTCAGACGCACACGTCAGCTCCAGTCACTCCAGGCTGCTCACTGTCCCCCGCGTGCATCATGCGCTTCCGTGCCTTTGCTGAAGCTGTTCCCCCTGCCGGGAACGTCACTCCACCTGGCAACTTCCTATTTATCCTTCGAGGCCCAATTTGATTCATTCAACAGATATTTAGTGAGCATCTCCTGTGTGCCAGGCACCACTTTAAATGCTTAGGGGCACAGCAGTGTCCCCAAAGATCCCTCTCTCATCATGGTGATAACACCCTGTGCCTTGAGCCCAGGTTACCTTTGAGTTAGAGCATCCTTAACGTAATGAGTAAGTACTGCAATAAATAAGCACTGTGTGCCAGGTGCTGTGCTAAGCACATTACATAGACCGTTCATCTTACACTCGCCACGACCAGGTGAGGTTAGGTATTACTGGCACAGTTTACAGACAACAAAACCAAGCCTTAAAGGTCTCACCACTGGCAAGAGACACCAACAAAGGAACTGTGGCTTTTCAGTCTGGTGTCCCACTAAGCCTGGGATCTCCGAGAGCAATGACTGAGTGTGATTTATCAGTTAAATCCCCCGCCCCCCATCCCTGAAAGTGAGCAATGCGAACAAGACATCTCCTACTGTCCTCCCCTTTGACTACTGTGCTCCAGCCTCACTGGCCTTCCTTGAATCTCTCCCACCCCAGGACCTCTGCGCTTGCTGTTCCTTCTACCTAGTACAGCCTTCCCCCCAGCTCTTTGTCCGACTCCATCCTTCTTTTCAATCAGGCTTCAGCCCAAATGCCACTTCCTCCAAGAGGCCTTTTCTTTTTTTTTTTTTTTTAATAAATTTATTTATTTATTTATTTATTTTTGGCTGCGTTGGGTCCTCGTTTCTGTGCGAGGGCTTTCTCCAGTTGCGGAGAGCGGGGGCCACTCTTCATCGCGGTGCGCGGGCCTCTCACTGTCGCGGCCTCTCTCGTTGTGGAGCGCAGGCTCAGTAGTTGTGGCTCACGGGCCTAGCCGCTCCGCGGCATGTGGGATCTTCCCGGACCGGGGCACGAACCCGTGTCTCCTGCATTGGCAGGCGGATTCTTAACCACTGTGCCACCAGGGAAGCCCCTAACCACTGAGCCACCAGGGAAGCCCCAAGAGGCCTTTTCTGATCACCCTCTCTAAAGCAGCCGCTCATATTATTTACTTATTTATTTAGTCCCTCTACCACAACAGTCATTCTAATGTGTTTAATGAGTATCTTTGGTTTGTATGTTTTCTTGCAAAGTGGGCATTGCTGTTTCGTGTGTATTCTTACCTTATATACATCATAATTGTGTCATAGATCTCATTCTGTGTCTTACTTTTATTTCACTCAAGGTCATGCTCTGAAGATCTATTCTTGTTCTCTGTCCATCTGATTTTTTTCTAGATGCTGCATAGACTCTATAGTGGGCATCTATTACACGCACTCCCCCACCTACTTTCCCAGGGATGGACACAAGTTTGCTTTCCAGACCACAAATAACGCTGCAGTGGATCTGCTTGCCCTGGTCCCCTCGTGAGCCTATGCGAGAATTCCTTTGGAACTGGAATTTCTGCTCACAGGGTATGCTTATACTTAATTGGACTAGGCATGCCTGATTGCCCTCCAGAAACTCTGCTCCCATTCCATGCCCACCAACAGTGTCCACATCCCAACCAATTACTGGCTTATCCAACTGGCTAAATTTTGTAAGCTTACAGGTGATACCTCATACTTTTATTTGCATTTCTCTGGCACTAATGAGTTTCAGTACCTTCTCCTATGCTCATGGGCTTCTGGTTTCCTCTTCTGTAAACCACCCATTCTTGTCCTTTGATAAGAATTTTTCTTTAGGGGATGCTTTCTGTTTCTTATTGATTTGCAGAAGTTCCTGTATGTTCTAGATCTTAGCCCCTTGCTGATTTCAGACATTGCAATTTTTTTGCCTTATGGTTCATGCCTTTAAAATTTTGGTTAAGAAGCATTCTCTGCCCCTAGAAGATTTTCTTCTACATTATTTCCTATTAAGTTTATAGTCTTACCTCTTACTTTTGGTTTTTTAATCATCTGGAGTCCACTTTGTTTGTGGCAATAGGTAAGGATTTAGTTTTATGGCTCTCCAGATAGCAAGTCACTGCCAGCATTTTATATCCCATCGTATTATTTTTTTTATTTATCACAATCCGTAATTTGGAATATAGTTATTTCCTTTCAGCTGTTTGCGGCTGCCTTCTCCCATTAGACTTGAGTTCCTTGAGCACAGGGACCATGTATGTCTTGTTGTTCCCCATTTAGTCCTTAACTTGGGCCTGGCACATAGCAGGAGCTCAAGGAATATGTGTTGGATGGAAGGAGGGAGGAAGAGAAGGAAGGAGGGAGGGGCCGAGGGACAGAGGGAGAGAGAGAGAAGGGTGGGAGGCAAGGCAGCCCTCATCCCTTTTCATGGCACCATCCCCATCTCCCACGCTATTCCTCCCCCAATGCCCCTGCTCATCCCCAGGCCTGGGCCATATACAAAGGCAAGCACCTAGAGGGCGTTGACAAGGAGGACCCCTCCACCTGGAAGACACGGCTCCGCTGTGCCCTCAACAAGAGCACTGACTTCTGTGAGGTGCGCTCGCGCAGCCAGCTGGACATCTCCAACCCCTACAAGGTCTACCGGCTCCTGTCTGACGGTGCCCACAGCCCAGGTACCATCCTGTCCCTGGAGGTAGCAGCTGAGGATGGCTCTCTGGGCAATAAGGACCTCACATTGCCCATCTGTAAAATGGGAAATGGTGGGCTTATTGAGCTTAAACTCATGGGCTGGTAAACCTAGAAGGACCTTACAGTTTATCTCCCCATTCGAAAAGGAGGAAACTGAGCCCAGAGAGAGGTGGGCCTTGCCTGAGATCATGCAGTGAGCTGGGTTACTCTGGTCTGGGATCACCTCAGACAAGGTTGAGGGGGTTCCCCTTGGGGCCCAGTAAACCACAGACTATTTCTTGCTTCATCCAGTTACCAGGGCTTGTGCTCCCTGTAAAGAGGAGGGCATTCTTCATAGCCAGCAGGTGCCCCCTGGAGAAGTGACAGAGCCGGCCTGCAAGACAGAAGAGCAGGTCAGTGCGTCCTTCCAGCCCCTACAGCCTTGCTAGCCCAGTCACCTGGCACCCATACCGCCCCCTCTATAATCTCCAGCACATTCATCTCATCCTCTCCATCAGCTCCTGCCCATCACTGTTCCCATCCATCAGCTCTACTTCCTGCCTCTACTCCATCTCTGCCATCATTTTCATCTCCTCCATTCTATTCTCCTCGACTCCATCATTTCTGTCCCATCGTCTCCACCATCTTCACCTCCATCACTCTGTCTGCGTCAGCCCTATTTTCTCCCATTTCAGCCCCTCTTCCCTGTCATCATGGGGTCAATCACTCTGTCCCCACTCATCCCATCAGATCCACTTCCATCGCTGTATTCCCTTCACCTGCATCACCTCTAGCTCTCATTGTTGCCATCACCCCTATCATCTCTATCTCCATCACTGTCTGTATCACTCTTACTCCACCCCATCACCTCTCCCCCTTCATCTGCGGTTCATTCCTCTGTTCCCATCTCCCCATTAGCCTGGTTCATTCCACTGTCCCAAGTGCCCCCATTCCATTGCTCTATCACCCCATCTCCTCATTCACTCCTAGCACTTTTCTCTCCCTGTCACAATGAGCTTCACCTCCAAAAACCCCATCAACTCTCTCTTTAACTCTACGGGGTAAACCTCAAAGTCCCTATCAAGCCCGGCTGGCTTTCAGTCTGCCCAGACCTCCCTCTGCCCCAGTTTAGACTGTCTGGAAGCTCCTGTGGCCCACAGGTCTCCTCTTCCACCCTCACGACCCTTTCTCCCGATGCTCAGGTTGGCTCCAGATTAGTCACAGAGGATAAGGACAAGGAGCAGCCCCCCAGGCTGGCCCAGCAGGACTCCCTGCCACCAGCTGCCCTGCCCCCAGGCCCTTTGGCTGACCACAGTAAGGACTGGGTCTCCTCACCCGCCCCTGCCTCCTCCCCGGCCTCTTCCAGGACCTTGATCTAGGGGTCGAGGGACCCAGGGTGAGGCGATGCCTTACTGCTTCCCCTCCTTCTCCAGGGTACCAGGCTCAGGATCCTGCTCACCCCTGGGGCCCCTCGCCTTCTGAGGACTTCAGCAGCCCCGGTAAGGAATCTGAAGGCCCTCTCCTCTGACCCCTGTGCAGAACTGGGGAGGACCTAGGGTTGGTGCCGAATAGCCTCTGTCTCCCACCCAAAGCACCCAGCCCAGACTCCAGATAACAACAGCTAACATTTGTTGAGGGCTTAGCTTATACCAGGCATCCTTCTAAGTCTCCCCACAGCCCTGTGAGATAGATACTGCCATTCTCCCCATTTTACAGATGCAGAAACCAGACACAGAGGTTAAGAACCCTGCCCAAGGTCACACAGTTAGTAACCCTGGGAAAGTTACTGTCAGATCACAGCTCCTAAGGGGCAGTGAGAGATTAGAACCCAAGGGCCTGGCTGTAGAGCCCACAGCCCTAACCACTGAGCCTACTGCTAGCTCTTCATATGGGAGGCTGCTGTTTTGTTGTTGTTGTTGCTATTATTATTATGATTATTTCTACCGGCATTTAAATATTTGTCAGGAGGAAATTCCTAGAATCCCAGAATCCCAGAAATTCGGGCTGGGAGGGCGTCAGTGTCATGCCCCCATTGTACTGATGGCCCCAGACCCTATGCTTTTGAAGCTCAACTACTAGTTTGTTTATACTGGAAGCTGCTATTATTTACTACCACCACTACTACTAGAATTACTATTATTACTTATAGGGAGGGAGTGTCAAAAATTCTCGAGGTGGCGGCCGGGTGACCTCTGGGTTCCCTGCCCTGTTGTGAGGGGAGGGGGAGCCGGCGCCGCCAACGCCAGACGCGCGCCCCCTCCCTTTCCCGCAGATTTTTGGCTGCACGTGCGACTCTTCTATGGCGCGGAGCTGGTGCGCGAAGCCACAGCGCGCGCGGCCGAGGGCTGCAGCCTGAGTCCGCGCGCGGCCGCCGCTGCCGCCGAGCTCCTGCTAGGGCCGCCGCCGCGCGTCGCGCAGGTTCGTTTCCCGGAGCCGCCGCCCGGCGCCCGCGTGCTGCGGCGCCTGCTGCCCCACCTGGAGCGCGGAGTGCTGCTCTGGGTGGCGCCCGAGGGCGTCTTCGCCAAGCGCCTGTGCCAGGGCCGTGTGTACTGGCGCGGCCCGCTCGCCCCGCACCGCGCGCGGCCCAACAAACTGGAGCGAGAGCGCACCTGCCAGCTCCTCGACACGCGCCGCTTCCTCGCGGGTAAGAGCGCGACAGCGGGGCCGCTGGCGGCGCGGGGCGGAGTGGCCGGGCACAGGGGTCGGCAAAGGAAGGCGGACAGAGGAGAGTGGGCACACGAGATGTGGGCGCGGGGCGATGGACTTGACGATGCTGGGCTGGAGTGGGCATGGAAACAAAGGACATGACGCAGACGCACCGGGAGTGGGAACGAATATGGGCATCGGGAGGGCTGGGCACAGATTAGACATAGGCGTATGAGAGGTGTAGGCACGCGGCAGGCTGGGGCACTGGGTGTGGGACATAAGCATAGGACTTGGGCACGTGTTGTCATAGGGCGTTAAGCATAGGGTGGGCATCGGGGGCACTGGGCACAAGATAGGCATAGGTGAGTGGCAGTGGGCATGGGGTGGGCATAAAGGCATGATAGTGAGCATAGGGCACGAGGCACGGGGCATGAAACCTAGAAGTGGGAGCAGATGTGGGACAGGAGGCAGGTGTGGGGAGTGGAAGTGGGCATAGGGCATGGGCACACAATGGGGATGTGGGCTTACGGGACGTGGGCATAGGATGTGAGCACAAGGTGGGCACCAGGTGGGACGCCCCATCTTGGCCCAGACCCCACAGTCTCGGTGCCCATAGAACTGAGAGCCCACCTGCAGGATGGTCGCCAGGAGCCCGAGTACCAGATCCGGCTGTGCTTTGGCGAGGAGTACCCGGGGCCCCCGGACCAGCCTGAGGAGCGTCTCATTATGGCCCATGTGAGTCACCTCCCACTCCAGGGGAGAACCACACCCTCCAGCCTCCCCGAACGGCCTCTCACTGCGCCCTCCAGTCCTAGCTCCGCCCCGGACCTCCCTTACAACCCTCTGATCTGGAAAACCTTGCGTGTAAAATGCATGTGGAGAGGGGCTGTCACTCCCGCCCACCCCCCAACAAAGGGTGTGGGTAAAGGGGAAGGTTGGCTCATTGCCCCACCCCCACCCCCACCCCGCAGGTGGAGCCAGTCTTCGCGCGGGAGCTCCTCCTACACTCGAAGCTCCACGGCCAGGTGCCTCGATGGCGCGTTCCCAGCCCCGCATCCCCGACAGCGTCACTCACCTGCTGACGCAGCTGAGTCGGCCCTGAGCGGCTGTTTCCCCCTCCCGTACCCTCTAAAGCAGTCCCCACAGGGTGCAGATCCCACCCCAGCCCTGCCCCAGCTGAGCCAGGGATCTTTAGGTCTCGCCTCAATCATCGCCCAGGTTGAGACAGCGGAAGCCAGTCACGGCCTTCAATCTCTCAGCCAGTGAGATGGAGCCCCGGGAACCCAGGAAGGAGGCGCGTAAGCGGACAGCCCGGCACCTGGGCCTGGGGCGACAGGCTTGGGAACCAAACTCGACCTTGAGGTTCCAGAAATAGCAATTAGGGCAGAAACAAGACTTCATCTTTTTGTGAAGAGCCGTACATGCCTATAGCGGTTTACCTAAAGCAGACCTTACCTGCAATTGAACCATTATAAGGTTTGCTTAAAGCTGAGTTTACTGGGAGTTCCCTGGTGGTCCAGTGGTTAGGACTCTGTGCTTCCACTGCTGGGGGCCCAGGTTCGAGGGATTCCTCGTGGGGGAATTAAGATCCCGCAAGCCCCCAGGTGCGGCCAAAAAAAAAAGGGGGCTGAGTTTACCAATAATAAGATCCTCCGCATAGTTTAGACTGAAACCCAACCAGTAACAGAATTGCCCCACCTCTGAGGGGCTGTGAGTTTCCAGACCCTCCTTTCACCTGCCACAAGTCTCTCTTCTTTTGGGGTGGGTGGGGAGTAGTGAGGGGAGGGGGTCCCAAAGCAGAGGACTTAGCCTGAACCTGGGGCTTTAAATGCTAACCACTGAACCACCGCCAGTAGATACTGTCTTTGGAGAAACTGAGGCAGGCCTAGGACAGAAGCCAAAGTGGGAGCCAGGAGTCCAGCCCCTGCCCAAGCCCCCCCAATCTTTGCAAACTCTAGGTTGTAGGGAGTCCTTGAGAATTGGGAGGGAACCCTCTCCACCATGAAGGCAGTGACCCTGCCTTGTCAGTAAAGTCACTGTTTTCTACCCCAGATATCAGACCTTTTACCTTTTCTGATTTCTGACTTTATTTATAGGAATTCTTTTACAGATGGCAACATAATAAATCTTTTAGTGACACATTAATAAGCTACTTTTATGGGGGGAAACCTGTATGATTCAATAAAGGACAGAATCAGTCGAATCACTGGTTTTAAAATTCATTCCATGAATGTTTATTGAGCACCTACTCTGTTCCAGGCAGATACTGGACACTGGGGATAGAGCAAATCATGGTCCCTATTCCCTTGGGGGTCACAGCCAGTTTTCCAGTGGGGGCCCAGTGACAGTCCTCTACCCCTGCCCCTCACAGAAGGAGTAGTGTTAAGGAGTTACAGAATTCTGGGTTGAAATCACAGCTTTGTCACTGACTAGCTGTGCCACCTCAGGCAAGTCACTTAACTTCTCTGAGCCTTAGATTCCTCATCTACTCAAAAGAAGCTATCAAGGCCTCTGGAGCAGAGTTGGTCTGAGAAGTAAATGTCGAGAGGGGAGGGGAGCTGGCCTGGCATGGAGAGTGGCACACAGTAGGGGCCCGATGACTTGGTTACTTGTGGGTGGGAGAGTGTGGAGGAGGCTGCCCCATCCTCCGGAAGGCTTGACTGTCTGTTCTGGGCTTCGCTGTACCCTCGGCCCAAGGCTGCAGCTATCGGGGAGCCTCAGTTCAGGGTGACAGTCCTCGTCATGCCCAAACCCCTACTCTGTGCCAGGCTCTCAAAGGGCACTGGATTCAGTGTAAGGGAGCCCGTTGCATCCCCACCACAGCCCGAACAGCTGCAGAGTCTTCAGTTCCATTTTACAGATGGGAAACGGAGGCTCAGCCAGGGTCTTGGTTGAGAGCCTCTTGGGAGGGTGGATGGCTCTGTCCAGATGTCTGTCCTCCCCACAGTAGTCACTAGAGGGCGCCAGGGCTCAGCAAACCGGGTTGGGCCGGCCCTCGTCCCCACCCTAGGTGCCCCACCCCTCGTAGACCCCAGTGCTAGGAGGGCAGGGAACAGTGTGACCTCGAGTGCTCTGCACTGTGGGGAGGAGAAAGTAGACCCCAGGCCTGGGAGGAGGAAGAGAAAAGAAAGGGGGAACCGGAGGTGGGGACTTGAGAGGCCCCTGAGGCTTTTCTCACAGGAACTCCCTGTTCTCCAGCTCAGACACAGATGCTACCTCTCTCCTCTCTCATTAATGTGTGTGTGTGTGTGTGTGTATCTCCCTCCTCCTCTCTATCTTTGTGGATTCCTTTCTTTCTCTCATTCAGTGATTCTTTTTCTGTACTCTGTGTGCACGTGCGTGGGGCTGGCTCTCTGTCTCCCTTTTTTCTGTCTATTTCTGCTCGTTGTCTCTCTTTAAGTCTCTGCCTGTATCTTCTCTGTATGTTCCTGTCTCCCTCTTATTATGTCCTCACCTCTCTTTGTCTCTGTCTCTCTGTCTCTTTTCACTCTCTTTCCATCTCGGCCTCTATCTCTCTTTGTTTCGTCTCTCTCTCTCGCTCAGTTTCACATCCTGTCCCTCCTCAGCCACCACCAGCCAGCACATGTGGGCTAAGGGTCTCAGTCCCTTCCCTCCCGTCTCCTCACCCCTGGCAGCTGCTCACGGCTTCCCAATCCTGGCCTCTCCTGCCCGCCCCTCTTGGGCCTTGGGGGAGGGGGCGAGGGAAGAAGGGAGGGCAGCCTGGCGGGCCCACCCCTTTTTGCCTTTCCAGGCTGGGAGGCTGGGCCAGTGGGCCTTTTAACCAGCCTGGGCAGGCTGTGCCGGACACCAGCCCTGGATACCGTGCCTGGCCCCTGCGGTTCCGGCAGCCGCCAGCCTGGCCAGCCCGGTCAGCATGCAGCAGCAGCCCCCACCCGGGCCCCTGGCCCCTGCGGCCGAGCCGACCAAGCCTCCCTACAGCTACATCGCCCTGATTGCCATGGCCATCCAGAGCTCACCGGGGCAGCGGGCCACGCTCAGTGGCATCTACCGCTACATCATGGGCCGCTTTGCCTTCTACCGCCACAACCGGCCCGGCTGGCAGAATAGCATCCGCCACAACCTGTCCCTCAACGAGTGCTTTGTCAAGGTGCCCCGTGATGATCGCAAACCGGGCAAGGGCAGCTACTGGACGCTGGACCCCGACTGCCATGACATGTTCGAGCACGGCAGCTTCCTGCGCCGACGCCGGCGCTTCACCCGACGGGCAGGCGCCGAGGGCGCCAAGGGCCCCGCCAAGGTGCGCCGCAGACCCCTCCGAGCCACCAGCCAGGACCTAGGAGCCCCCGACGCTGCGACTGGCATGCAATGCCCGTTCTCACTGGAGCCGCCAGAACCCAAGGGCCTAAGCTTTGGGGGTCTGGTGGGGGCCTTGCCAGCCAGTGTGTGCCCAGCCGCCACCAATGCCAGGCCTCGGCCACCCTCGGAGCCCAAGGAGATGCCCACGCCCAAGCCTGCAGGTCCAGGGGAGCTCCCCGTGGCCACCTCATCTTCCCCGAGCCCCGCATTTGGCTTTTCTGCCAGCTTCTCTGAGGCTGAGGGGTTTAGCAAGGCCCCTGCCCCCATCTTGACCTCCGAGGCCACCATCGGGAGCAGCTACCAGTGCCGGCTGCAGGCGCTGAATTTCTGCATGGGGACTGATCCTGGCCTTGAGCACCTCTTGGCCTCAGCAGCCCCCTCCCCTGCACCACCCACCCCTCCAGCCTCTCTCCGGGCCCCGCTGCCCCTGCCAGCTGACCCCAAGGAACCCTGGGTTGCAGGCAGCTTCCCTGTCCAGGGAAGCTCCGGCTACCCATTGGGGCTGACCTCCTGCCTATACCGGACGCCAGGAATGTTCTTCTTTGAGTGAAGCCAGCCGGCCTCAGGCAGTCCCTGCAGAGCCCCTGCCAGCTACACCCTCCAGGTTGAGCCTGACTCTAGGATCTGGGGAGCTCTCAAAGGACACAGGCCTGGCAAGCCCACAACAGCCGGGACAGGAAGCCAAGATTGGAGTGGTGAACACTCAGCCAGCACCCAGGGTCTCTGGACAGACTTGGGGGTGGGGGAAGCAGGGCCCCCTTGGGACTTACTCTATGGCTCTCAGGGCCAATAAAGCCAGTGTGATGATGAGGGTCAGTTTGCTGGATGGTTGGGGACTGAGGGCCAGGACACCTGGCTCCGTGGGGGGGCGTATGATTGTGGGGTGGTATGGCAGGGACGGGGGACCCCAGATAGAAATGTCCCACATGAGGCTTTCTCCTGCTGGGGACTTTCTCAGGGAGTTTCCCAGGAAGGCCGAGGAAGGGGGAGCGGGCAGTGGGAGAGAGAGAGGAGGGATGCAACCAGGAGAGACACCAGGCAGGAGTGAGGCTGGGCTGGACCAAGGGGCTGATTCTCCAGCCCCAAACTCTGTGACTCAGCACCTCACATTATGAGCAGCCACAATAACTGTGACCATTTGTGGCAGTGATCCTGTCCTGGGCTCGTATATATCCTTTCACCAAATCCTGGGTGGTACGGAATGTTATCTCCATTTAACAGTGGTGGGAACTGAGGCTCAAAGAAGTTGGGGCTCACTAGCTCCGGCTCCAAATGACAAATGAGTGGCAGAGAGGAAATCAAAACCAGGTCTGTGTGGCTCTACCCCCCGCCCCTACCTGCAGTTTGCGTGAGGATGCAGGGTGACCCACAGGGTGACCCCCCCAGAGGGAGGCGGGCTTTTTTTGAATCCTGGCATGCCAGGGCTAAAAAGCCACCCCTCACCCCTTGCACAGACAGGGAACCCAAGGTTCAAAAGGCAGGCACACTTCCCTTGTCTGGATTTCCCGCGTGACTGGGAGACCTCCCCGAGCCCCCAGCTCTCTGAGGTCTCCTGGTGACTCTTTAAGAAAGCATTTCCCTCATGGGGGGAGGCGGTGGCTACCCTGGGCACAGATTAGAAGAGACTGAGCCTTGACCTTTGGCCTTCTCTAGCTGCCCCCTTGGGTGGAAGCAGGAGAAGTGGGTATAGTCGTGGCCCCCATCAGAGGAACAGACTTAGGGACCTGAAACCTCACTGTCCGCATACCCTCCAACACCAGACTTGCTGAGGCAGATGGCTTTCTTCCGGAACTTCAGTCCCCCCACCTGGACTGAAGGAGAGAAGGGAGAGAAGGGGGGCCAAGGATACTTTCTGGTCTTTGCTGGAGGGTCTTATGTCCCATGAGGTGATGCTCAGGGGGCTGGAGACCCCCTTCGTTGGGCAGGCAGCCCAGTCCCCTCCAAAACACCCCCCTCGGGCAGGCGGCCACGCTGGCTTCAGTCTCTGTGGCTCCCTCCTCCCTCAGCAGGTCCCCTGGGGCCTGGGAGGAAGTGAGCCCGGCTGGACAGACCCAACTGTCTGGTTCCCACAGACTCCAGAGCCGGGGTGGAGGGGGCACCTGCAGGGTGCGGGCTCAGTGAGGCCAGAAGGGGGTGGAAGAATGCCCGGCCAGCTGTGCGGACCCTCCCTACCGTGTGTGCCGGACCCCAGCCTGGAACCCATGGAGCAATGGGGGGAGGGAAAGAGGGTCTGTCCTGTCGCATTCAGGCAGCCTTGTGGCTGAAAGGGGAGGGGATGGAGGCCCGTGAGTGCAGGGCACGGGTGAGGAGAGGTTCGCACCACCGTGTGTGCCTGTGTGGGTCAGTACGTCTCCTTGTGTACGTGAGTGTGTGTGTGTGATGCGCAGAGACAGTTATGGAGACAAGGACAGATTCGGGGGGGTGGGGGTTCTTTCTCAGCTGGGTCAGGGAAAGAGGCCTCTGCCGGGCACTGTTCCCTGTGGTGCATTCCTGTGGAGACCTGGTGACCCCAGTCCCTTCCCAGCCTGTGTCCTGAGCTCGTAGGAGGATGGGGAGGCTGACCCGACTCGGGGATCCCAGGCCTCTGCATCCTGCCCCGCCCACCCCCCGATGAGGTTGATCATCTAACTGGGGTGGGGGCCTGGGGGGAAGAAAGCTGCAACCCCCTGCCCACGCTTTGAGATGGGGGAACATGCAGAGGGGTCAAGTGCACCCAGAGGCACAGACTCAGCTCTGGGCATGAGCCCCCTCCATGTCCCTCTCTGGTCCCCCCAGAGAGTCAAGAAGTGAAGACAGTCCCCTCAGCCCCAGTCCCTAAGCAGGGCCCTGGGCTCAGAGCCTGCCTTGGACTTGCTGTGTGAGCCTGGACCAGTGCCCATCTCACTGGGCCCTGATTTCACTCCCTTTGCCCAGTGAGGGGGTTGCAGGGTGAGGGGAAAGGGCAGCCTGACTCTTTGAATCCGGATCCCAGGGAGGGTCTAACCTGGGGGACAGCCTGGAAGGGATCCCATCCCCAGAGGTACTGGACCAGGAGGCCCAGACACCATGATCTCATGTTGCCCTCTGCTTGCTGCCCAGCCTGGGGACCCCACCCACTGGGCCTCCTGCCCTCACATTCTTTCCACGACCAACAGACACCCCCTGCCTCTGGCCTGGCCACCCCCACCTGACGGGGTGGACAGTGCTTAGCAGAGATTCGGAATGCCTAAGCTGGGCCGACCCAGAGAAAGCTCCTCGGCACAGATGGAGAGACTGAGGCCAGAGAAGGTAAGTGACATGCCCAAGGTCACACAGCAGGGCAGGAGTACCCCTCTGCTGCCTTAACTGTAGAGCTCTTAGGGGACAGGGGCCACCCCATCTGACTCTCCTCACCGGAGGCTGCTCTGTCTCCAGGAGGGGATCCCAGCCCCTGCTCCTCCTCAGCAGGTCAGAGCAAAAGAGGGTGCCGCGGGGCCTTGTAGAGTTAGGCTAAATCGAAATCTAAAATGGTAGGATCAGTGGTATTTCAGAATATTCCAGAGTTTTTAATCACAGCAGCTCAGATTCTTGGAATATCGGAGTTGAAAGGGCGTCTCCTGCCTGATTTCTGAATCCCCTCTACACCAAGCAGTTCACATCACGTGGGGGGGTTCCAGGAAAGGGGAGCCTGCTGCTTTCAGAGCCGGCCCCTTCCCGCCCAAGTTTGGCAGCTCTGAAGGGCTGTCAGGAAGTTCTTCACCTGCTGGTCCTTTGGTCTCTGCTCTCTCTGCCTCCAGGGAGGCTACCCCCACCCACAGGGCTGGGCCTTCCTCAGCGGCTCCTCCACCCTCCACATCTTATCTCCCTGCGCCTCTCCGCCCACCCGCTTCCTTCCCTGGTTTATGGCATTCCACTGCCCGGAGTTCCAAGCTCCTTCCCACACCCCAGACAGCGCCTGGGCCAGGGTGGGGAGACGCTCTCCCTTGGCGGGCGGGCACTCTGAGGCCACCACAGAAATGAGGAAGACGGTGGGGGGAGGTTGTGTCGGCCAGCCTGGCATGTCTGCCTACTGGGAGTGTACAAACTCAGGAATCCAGGCCTCAGCCAAAACATCGCCTCCCATCACCCCTGAAAGGCCAGGTTCCCAGAGGCAGTAGGTACAGCAGCTAAGAGCAGGGGCTCTGGACTCCAGCTGACTGGCTTCAGATCCCAGCTGTCACTTCCTAGCTGTGTGACCTTGAGCAAGTTGCTTCCCCTCTCTGGGTTTCCCTCATCTAAAAAATGTGGACACTAACAGTACCTATATCCATGGGATTGTTGTCAGCATTACATGAATTAATACTTGCAAAGTGCTTCGAACAGGATCTGACACATGGAAACAGCAATTTAAGTGTTTAAGTAAAATAAATATTTGGGCACTGGGGGCTTGTCTTCTTAATGTGATTTACCCACCAGGAAGGTCTAGCTGCTGTAGAGGTGGGAAGATGCAGGGGGAGGGAAGGTTGTTATGTACGCAAAGCTCTGGATTCAATTCCTGGCATCTTTACTTCCTTGCTGTGTGACCTCGAGCAAGTAGATTCACTTCTCCGAGTACTAGTTTCTTCATCTGTAAAATGGGGCAATGATTTCAGCCCCCAGGACCGGCATGCGGGAAACTTCACCTTGCACAATATGTGTACAATTCAGTCAACACGAATGAAATGGGACATCTGAAATTAATATAATAGTGTATGTCAACTACTGGAACGTGAAACAGCCCCACTGGAGGGCCTTGTACCCTCAGCCCAGTCCTCTCTGCCCATTTGTTGCACACGGCAAAACCTCCTTCTCCGCAGGTCCAGACCCCGAGGTGCCTAATGCCCTGTTCCTGCCCTGCTGGTAATTGGGTGGTGACTCAGGGAGGCAGCTGGTGGGGCTGAAGGAAGTGGTTCCAGGCTAAAAACAGACTAGAGTCCCATTTAGTCCCACAGTCCGCCAGAACCCTGCCTGTGGCCCCTGGAAAGGCCAGGGCTGCCTCCGCCAGACCACAGTCCTCCAGTGCCCTGGTCTCTGCGGGACACAAACAGGAGGCTCACCCTCCCAAGCTGAGTTAAGGCAGCTGACTCCTCGGTGAGTGTTTCCACCTCTAGGCCTTTGCACTCGCTGTTCCCTCGGCCTGGAATGCTCACTCCCCACTGGCTGACTTCTCAGCATCCAGAGCCCAAGTTAAACATCACCTCCTCGGAGAAGCCTCCCCTCACCTCCTTATCTGATTGGATGCCTCTAGATTCTCCACCTCTGCATCCTATTTGTTTCCTCCACCCGGCACCTGTTGCAATGTGGAATTCTGCATCTCTGTGTGCATTCCCTTTTGCTTGTCTCTGCCTTTGTGTCATAAGCCTCTGGGGGCAGGGGCTGGGTCTGCCTTACTCAATTTATCCACTTCCCTAACCCACTGGCTGGCATAGCAGACCCTCAATAAAGATTTGCTGAGTGGATAAATGTATAAATCCATTTGCCATGGATTAAATCTCAGAGAACCCCCCAGGGGCTTCCTGGCTCACTCAGAGCCAAAGGCCAAGTCCTTACAGGCCTGTGTGATCTGGTTTCAGCTGCTCCTGCCCTCCCCGCCCCCACTCCAAACAGCCTTTGCATTTGCTAGTCCTTCTACCTGGACTGATCTTCACTCCCTCTTGCCCTTCAGTCTCCATTCAGAAAAGCCTCCCTGACCACCACATCCCCCATCCACCCCACCAACACGCTCTAAGTTCATTATTGCTGTCCAGGGTCTGTCTCCCAACAGAAGGAAACTCCACCGGGCCAGGGGTTTTTGTCTACTGGCTGCTTGTCCCCAGCACTTAGAACAGTGTCTGGAACAAAGTAGGGGCTGGAGAAATAGGTGTGGAACAAGCATAAGCTCAGCAGCCTGGCCAGGTGCTCGATCTGCACATCTCATGTCACTTTTGCATTGACCCTGGGAGGCAAGTACTATTATCCCATTTCACAGACAGGAAACTGAGGCTTAGAGAGGGCAAATAAGTAGATGTGAACCCCATTCTGCCTGACCTGCACCCAGTCTCTCTGTCATCAGCCTGTCTCCCTGGCAGTGTATGAGGTCTGCAGCTCCCACCTCCTGTCCCCACAATCCTCACAGCCCCTCAAGCAGACATGGCCCAACCTCCCTCTGGCCTCCCTGCCTCCAGTCTCTCCCTCACTGACATCCCTGGCTGCAGGGATCCTTCTAAACCACAGATCTGATCATGTCCCTCCTTCGTTCAAAACCCTTCCACGGCTCCCTATGGCCCCGGTTCAGCCTGGCATTTGAGACTCCCACCAAATTCTCCAGACTTACTCCTTGCTTCCTCATATGCAAAAGCCCCCTGGGATGCTCCAAGACAAGGTTGTTCTCAGCTCCAAGTCTTTGGAGCTGCCTAGAACACCCCCTACCCCCAGCACACACTATTTGGAAGAGGCCTGGTCCTTATTTGCTCTCAGCTTGACTGTCACTCCCACTGGAGAGGAGAGAATAGGAGCTAGTGTCTTCTTCCACGCCCTTCCAGCTTCACCATGATCCCCAACCTCCCACCCCTGGGATTCCAGATGCTGTGAACTCCCTGAAGACCGAGACCATGACTAATTCATCTCCAGGCTCTGGGTTAAGGCCAGGCCCAGAAAAGGGGCTCAAGAAATAGCTGTGAAGTCATTGGATGAGTCTGAAGTCAGGCCACCTGCTTTGCATCCTGACCCCACTATTTACTGGCTGGGAACCCATGGACTTGTCCATCACCTCCCTGTGCCTCAGTTTCCTCATCTGTGAACAGCTGATAAGGAAATACCCACTCATGGGGGGAAATGAAATGAGTGCATACATGGGAATCACTTGGCGCTGTGCCTGGTGCTCAGTAAATAACACCCATTAGAGTGAAGGAAGGAACAGGTGTGTGGGCAGCTGCATGAGCGGGCGCTTGGTCCAGGTGGGCACATCCTTCAGGACAGCCCTGGCTGCTTCACACCCTCGGGGCAGCCCTGTCACTGGCTGAATCTTTTCCCACAGCTGCCCTGCTGGGTCCAAGGTGGCCAGTGGAATTCGAGGCCACTGGACGCCGACAGGAAAAGGCAACGTCACCAGCCCTGGTGTAATCCAAACCAGATGCGGCCTCAGACCCATGGGGGTGGTCACTGTGGGCCTGGCCAAGGCCCAGAGGCAGGAAATAGTCTTGGAGGAACGCTCTCTGGGCTGGGACCCGTCGGGAGGAGCCGTCCTGTTGAGGGTGTTAACCCTTCTGAGCCCACAAGGGGGGACCAGGACACTGTGCAGGAGCAGCTCGTGGCCCTGGCCCCATGGGGCACAGAGCACCTTGCAGGGAAGGTTACAGCATCGGCATTGTGACGGGCGCCGTTCAGGGGGAGCCCACAACACAGGCACGGGGTGGGCAGGGCACACCAAGGAAGGGGCAGGGGATGCTTGCCGTCGGCTGCCCGGGACTGGCAGAACCCCAGACCCAGACCTGGAGCTTTGGTCCTGGCTCTGGCTCCAGCTGGCGGGCCCAAACGAGCGTGGATCCACTCCCTCTCTCGGGTGGCTCCGAGGCTGCTGGGAATGGGAGTGCTAGTGCAGGTCATGGGGCTGGGCCCCAGCCTACAGAAAGACTGAGACTCAGTCCCACCCCAGGGGCTGCCACACCAGCTTTCTCCTGGGTGTGCTCTGTGGCCCTGGGGGAGCAAATTCTCTCTGAACTCCCATCATTTCCCATCCATATTGTTGAGTCCATATCCTTTACTTCCAGGGACTAGGGGAGGCCCAAAGGAGGCACCTGATGAATCAAAAAGAGCTTTCTAAGATGTGCTCCCAGGAGCAGATAGGGACAGAGGCAGTGGTCAGCCCTGTTCCATGGTTCTGGGTGGGCTTCCTTCCCAGGACATGTTAATTTGCTGTGTGGCCTTGGGCAGCTCACTTTCCCTCTCTGAACCTGTTTCCTCACCTGTGAAATAGGGTGAATGAGCACCCTATCCCATCTCTGGATTGTCACAATGGCCCTCAGAGTGGCAGAGGACAGTGGAGCTGAGGCTGTCATTTGCATTTTATAGAGGACAGTGGAGCTGACGTTGTCATTTGCATTTTATAGAGGAGGAAATTGAGGCCTGGGCTGGGAGTCGGGAGTCCTGGGTTCTAGTCCCAGCTGTTGCTGTCTCTGCTGGAGAGACTTCTCATTTTGGCCTCGGTTTCCCTAGCTGGATCCAGGCCCTGGATCTCTGTGCTGGCTGGACCTCATTTCCTTACCCCTCCACTATGGTGGTGACTCATCCCTCATCATCACGCTGTGTGGCCGAGGCTCAGCCTGGGCGGGGGCCAGCAAGGCTGAGAGAACTCAGAGGAAACCACAGGCCTGGCCCAGCTAGCAGGTGGCGGGCGGACAGGCAGGCAGGGATCAACAGCCCTAGAGGCCTTGCCCATAAGCACATCTCCCACCAAGAGCCTAAGCCAGGCTCCCCAGGCCCCCCAAGCCCCAAGTGCAAGCCCCAGCAGGCTCAGATTCCAAAGTCCCCCATACCCTGCCCCATGTGGCACCTGCTGTAGGGGGACTCCGCACCCATCTGCTGGAACAGGGCAGGGGTGGGGGTGAGGACCTGGCCTTGCCCTCCAGGCCAATATTCATGGAAGCAGGGGGTGGAAGGATGAACGGTCAAGGTCTCCGTCCAAGATTTCTCAGAGGCAGATAGTGTGGTGGTTAAGAGCAGGGGCTCTGGCCCAGACTGTCTGGGTACAAATCCTGGCTCTGCCATTGACTAGCTGTGTGACCCTGAGCAAATGGCTTAGCCTCCCTGAGGCTTGGCTGCCCCATCGGAGAAATGGACATAACACAACTGCCCACCGTGCAGGGTCACTGGAAGCAGAGTCACGTGAACACACAGAGCTGGGCCAGAGCTGCACCCTGCAAGCACTCAGTGCACGTGAGCTGCTGTTACTGCCATTCCTGCTGGAACCAATAAGCCCCCAGCAGGCAGACCAGCTGCCCCCCCTTAAGCCAGTCCCACTTCTGAGTCAGCTGTCCTCACAGCCAGAAAGGCTGCACCCTATTGGGGTTAAGCTCTCTTGCCCTCTGGGCTGCCCCCTCCAGCAGATGGAGCCCCTCCCCTGCCTTACAGGCCTGGGGTGAGGCGGGCTGGGGCCCATGGGAGGGACCGGAGAACAGCTGTCTCCCCCAGGCCTCCTGGAGGACCCCCGCCACTGCAGGCCCAAACCTCTGGCTCCGCCTGGAGACTCTGCTTTCTGCTTACACCTTGTTCGGTGAGAAGCAGAGTGGGCTTGCGGGCAGAGCCTTGCTATGGGAGGTAGAAGAGGCCAGTTCAAGCCCCAGCTTCTGACCTGTTGAAAAACCTTCAAGTTCCTTCCCCTCTCTAAGCCTCAGTTTCCCCCTCCGTAAAAGAGGAATAATCATAATATCTACCTCATGACCTCATAAATGAGTTAATAGACATACAAGCACTTAAATAGAGCCTGACACACAGTAATGTCACCCCTAAATGTTGGCTGGTGCTGTGCCCTCCCTCTTACAGATGAGCAAACTGAGGCACAAAGGGGGCAGCCACTTGCCTAGATCACACACTGGGTAGTCTGGCTCCTGAGGCTGCACTGATAACCACCACATCGCGCACAAAGTGCCGCTAAAGCGCCTGGCCCGCAGCAGTGTTCCGTGAACGGTGGCCAGCTGAGACCTCACCCGGGCGCACACACGCTGTGAAAGGACGCCACTTCCAACCTGTACATTTATTTACAAGGCACAAGCTGAGAGCAGGTTGGGGGCTGCCGACGGCCTTCCCACTCCTCCTGGGCCTGCTGACGCCATCATCCGAGGCCGTGGGTGACCCTTGGAATGGGGGCCGGAGTGGCTGGGTTGGGCCGGCTTGGCCTTCAGGCAAGCTCGGGGGTGGTCTCCCCTGTCCTCCAGGCCTCTCCCCTCCCCCTCCACCAGGCCCCGGCTGGGTGTCCTCTCTCTCACACAGAGTTCCTGTGTGTTGGTGGTCGCAAGGAAGGTGGGCGGGGGCCGGGCCAGACCAGATGGTGTGTCAGGCCTTATCTGTTGGGAGTGGGGAGGTGGGTGGGGGCATGGAGGACCTCCTTCACAAAGCCTGCTCTGTCTCCCCTGGCAGCTGCGCCTTAGGAATCGCCGTCTGCCTTCCTGCCCCACCAAGGACCTCCCACCCCCAACTGCAGAAACCCCATATGCCAGGACCCCCAGCCCTCCTGCTCTAGCTAGGAGCAAGCCCAGGCCAGGGATGCCCCAGGTGAGGCCAAGCAGGGGTCACCAGAGCAGCAGTTCCAAGAAGGTGAGCCGGGTGGTGTCTCAGCAGGGCCCGTGGCATCTGGGCTGTGGCTGATGGGCCGGAGCCCTGTCTGGGGAGGCATTAGCAGGATGGAATCAGGCCATATCCGAGGCAGCTCACGTCGGGGAAGCAGTCACTGCGCGGGGGCATGGGAGCCCCGAGCCTCCCAGCCTGGTGCAGCCTTGTCCTGGCCAGTCAGCCCTGGCGATCTGGCCCGTCTGCTCCGGCCTTCTGGGCTGTGTGGCCTCAGCCCTGGCCACTGTGCGGCTGCGTCCAGGCCTCAGCTGCTCCTGGGGCTCAGACCCCCAGAGCCATCAGTGCCCCTGAGCTGCTGATCTTCTTGAAGCGGTTGGCAGCACTGACAGCAATGAAGTTTTTCTGAGGGATGAGGGAGAGGGGTCCCAGTCAGCAGCAGGGCAGGGGGAAAGCTGTAGGACAGCTGAGTGTCTCCCAAGGTCCCCTTCATTCCAGGAGGGCTCCATGCCAGGGAGGGTGCAGTGCCAAAATGGCCACAGGGGATGCCATGACACTGCAGCCTCCAGGACTCCCTCCCTCATTCAACCTGAGTACCGCTCTGCTCAAGGCAGTACAGTGGTTCCTATTTCACTCCAAGTAAAAACCCCTTATCATGGCCGAGTCCCTCCACGCCCTGCCTCCCGATCCTCTTGGACATCTCCCTTACCCCTTGCTTCTTCCACTCCAGCCGTGCTGGCCTCCTACCTGTTCCTCACACTTGACCACCATGCTTCTGCCTCAGGGCCTTTGCACCAGCTGTTCCCTCTGCCTGGCACACTCCTCCCCCCATACCAGCCTGGCTCAGCCCTCACCTCCTTCAGGTTTTTGTTCACATGTTCCTTCTCAGTGCGCCCTCCCTGGCCACCCTACTAAGAAGTGCAGCCTCTCCCCAGAACTCCTGACCGTCCTTATTTTTTTCTAGAGCCCTTCCTTAACTCCTTTTAGTAACTCTCCATCCTCTACCAAAAGTAAGTCCACAAAGACTGAAATCCTTGTCTCTTTGTCCACTGCTGTATCCCCAGTGCCTAGAGGTAGTGGATGCTCAAGAAATATTTGGGAAATGAGGGGAGGAAGCCTGTGATGGGGTCAGAGATCTTTTCCTGAGCCCGAGCCACAAGTGGACACCCCTCCCTACGGTGGAGATGGGTGGGTGGAGGGCCACTACCCAGGGCAGTAGCCAGCCCAGGACAAGGAGAGAAAAGCCAATTCTGTTTTCCAGACCGAACTGGCTGACACAGGGCTAGTGGGGCCAGGACTCTTCCTGCCCTGTATCCCCCCCTTCCTCCCCACCCTCAGTTCTGTGGTACCTTCCAGCGCCTCTTCATGAGGTATTTCTTAAGCAAGATCTGGGACTTGAGGCGTCGGTTACAGCGCTTGGCTTTCTCTGCCAGATTGTTGAGCCATGGGTGGGCGAGGCACTGGGCAGCGTTCATCCGGGCCCTGTGGGGAGGGGGCAGCGCAGTGAGGGTGGGTGGCAGGCCAGGGAGGCAGCACCCCACTGGCCTCCCGGCCCAGTTCCCGCCCAGCTGGCACACACACACACTGGGCTTGCACACACGGGGTTCGTGTCCTGGGGTGAGCCTCACCTCTGGTCCTTGACAATGAGGTTGGAGACAAAGTCTTTGGCCTCGTCTGACACAGCCTCAAAGGTCTCCTCATCAAAGTACCAGTTGCCCGCTAGAACGTTGTTCAGGGTCTCGGTGTCATCGTCTCCCAGGAAGGGGGAGAGGCCACTCAGCCTAGAGGGAGGGGTTGGCAGGGAGCAGGGAGGTGAGATTGGGTCAGGGATGGGGACAGAGCCTAGAAAGCAGCACCATGTGCTGAAAAGACCCCCAGCCTCTCAAATGGGACAGACCTGGGTTTGAATCTGGCTGGGTGACCTTGGGCAAGTCACTTCCCCTCTCTAAGCCTCACTCTTCTCATCTGTAAAATGGGCATAATCATCCCAGCTTCCCAGGGTTAGAGTGAAGAAGAGGAATGATGAGTACACTGGGTCATCAAAGCTCTGCTGCCCAGAGCCCTGGGATGGGACACTATGCCTTTGGGGGCCTTGGTTTCTCCATCTATAAAATGGGTACAAAGTTCCCTTTCCTGGTTCGCCCTAGCACGCCCAACGCCCCACAAACCCCTGACTGAGGGAGTGGGGAGGTGGAAGCAATCTAGGCCTCAGCTGCCCACCCATGTGCCCCAACCCCATAAACAAAAGGCACCCTCAGGACTCACAGCATGTAGGTGATGACCCCCAGGCTCCACATGTCTGTCTTATCGGAGATTTGGTCGTAATTCACTACCTCAGGAGACAGGAATTCTGGGGTCCCAAAATTCACTTTCAGCTTCTTGTTGGGGTTATACCTGGAGGTGAGGCCAAGAGCTCAGAGCACAACTCCCAGGCCATTCCCAGACACCCTCCGACCTTCCCCCGGCCCTGCCCACCTCAAGGCTGGCCCTGCCGTGCCACCCACCCAGGTGGTACCTCCGTGCCAGGCCGAAGTCAATGATCTTCACCAAGTGGCCCGTGGTGTTGACGCACAGGATGTTCTCTGGCTGAAGAGAAGGGGGTGGTCTGGATTGACCTCTGACCCGGCTCACCCTCCCTCCCCGCCCAGGTCCATCCAAGTCCCAGGTTCCCGGGACTAGAGGCCCAGGCTGCCAGAGTGGACAGCCCATCAGAGACCCTCAGACCTGCAGGCTCCAGGCACAGAGGAGGAGCCTGAGGCCTGAGAGGGGCTCTTCCAGGGCAGGAACCACTTTCTCCAGGCCTCCTTGCTCCCCACCCTCAGCGTCTAACAAAGCACCCAGCAGATACTCAGCCAAGGCTCCCAGAAATCCTGTGCCCCAAGCACAGGTGAACATGTGAGTCACATGCAAGGCTAGTCCCTCCCACTCTGGGCCTCCATTTCCTCTTCATGTAACACAAGGACAGAGGACTAATCTGAGGTTGCAGGGCAGAAACATTGTAAGTAGTTAACAATGGTTAAAAGGCAGATGTTGCACAAAAACCCTGATTTTCAGCACCTCCTGAAACACTGGAAGCCCCAGCCACATGGCTACACACGGCTGGGAGGGAGTTGCCCCTGACCCCTGTGATGGGCAGAAGTCCTCCACTTCCCTGGGGCCTCCACCTCGTTTAATGGGGTTCTGTTCTTCGTCTGGGCTTTGTGTGCATCTGATTTGAGGCCCCAAATGATAGGCTTTCTGAAGGTCCTCTCACACTGCTGTCCTCATTCAGAGCAGGATGCTAGCGACTTCAACAGCCCAACCCAGTGCTCCACCGAAACAGGGAAAGGAAAGAAAGGCCCCAGGGTACAATCGCCCCAGGGTACAATCGGTAGGGGAAATGCGACAGATTCAGACCTCCTTTTGGAGGACAGGGGACTTCCTGAAAAGCCCTGCAGCAAGAGCCCTGGGAAGTGCCTTCAGGCTGTGGTTCACCCAAGTTACTTGACGTGAAACCCTTTATTGATGAAAAACTTACTGCTTTCCTGAAAAAAACACTTTAGGATACAGAGACTTAAGGTTGACCTTCTTCCCAGGACACTGCATTTTAATTGGAGACCCTGCCCTACCCCAAAGAAAATGGCTTTCACGGGAGAAGGGCAGGCTCCGAGGCCACCGCGCAGGCACCCACTCTGTCCAGAAACTCAGGAGTCACCCACACTCCTTCCTTTCCCTCTGCCCTCCGCCATCCAAACCATCAGAAACCCGGCTGGCTCTATTTTCAGAATGCATCCATCATCTGACCACTTCCCATCCCTCCCCCACTGCCACTGGTTCCAGCCCCATCATCTCTCTCCTGGCTTATTATGACCGCCTCCGAAATGCCCTGCTGCCACGGTGGCCCCACTGAAACTCATCTCTTTACCCTCCTCGCTTCCTCGCTTGTCGGTGGGGATGATAACAGCACACCTGACCCGATGGGCTGTCACACACTCTGAACACACCCTGAGCAGCTCTGACCCCCAGTAAGCATGGTGGAGGTGTTAGCCCACAGCAACGGGAGCATCTCCTGCTTTGGACCTCGAATGCTCCAGCCCTTGCCTGCTTCTCCAGTTACACCTTGTATGTTTCCCCATTACTCTCACGTACTTCTTCATAACACTTTTAATGGTTTAAAATGATCTATTCACTGGGTTATTGCTGTATGAATGTCTGTTTCCCCCACTGACCTGTGGGACAGGGGCGTGTCCTCATCATCCTGATGGTACCACCCCACTGGTGGCATTCAGGCTCCGTGGGACAGGGGCGCGTCCTCATCATCCTGATGGTAATGCCCATGCCCAGCACTGTGCACAGTAGCACAGGAGCAGGTACTTGGTACGTATTTACCAAGTGAATGAATGAAAGGAACATCCACTTTGCTAACCCACATCAGTGTTCAGATTTCATCTTCTCCACTAGCCTTGCCACTGATCCCACAAACATAAACACCTGCCATAAGGATGGGGCTACTCATGGGCTACTCATGGGGCTCCTGCCCACTCCACGCCACGGCCATGTCTCTCAGCTCCAGACAGCCACTGCCAGCTGATCAGAGGTGGTGGGATGCGTAAAATCTATTTGCTCTCCCTGACCTGCTACATGCAGGGTACTAATAAGCAAGGTCAGAAGAGAGACATAATCTTTCACTACACATTTTGTTAGTGCCTGCCACGTGCGTATTGCTGCACTGACACTATACTTACTGATGTCTTTTTCTGACTCCCCTTCTAGAACATAAGCTCCATGAGGGCAGGCGTTTTTATCTATTTTGTTCACCACTGGATCTCTACCACCTAGAACACTGCTTGGCATCTAGTAGGCCCTCAACAAATATTTGTGGAATAAATGAACAAACATTCGCAGTGCCTATCAGAGGCCTGCACTGAGGCAGGCGCTTTTGCAACACTTATCAGCAAGTTTCACGTGTGAGACACTGAGTGTGGGGCAAGAGATCCTTTCAACAAGTACTTAGTACCAGACTAGGAGCTCCTGAGAGCTGGGACCAGGTCTTTCTTGCTCTTTGATGTGTCCCCTGGCTCCTGGTACTTACTAAGTGCTCAATAAACCCTTTTTGAATCTACGGATGAAGGCTGGATGGAGGAGGAGGAGGGGTTGGGGGATGGAGGGATGGCTGGCTGCGACACTGGTCTCGGGTGGTTGGATGCCACTCCCGACCCCTCCCGGGAGCCCCCACCCCGGTACCTTGAGGTCCAGGTGCAGAACCCTCATCTTGTGCATGAAGAGGATCCCGTCGCAGATCTGCCGGACAAACACCATGGTGTCCACCTCAGTCAGATGGTAGTCCTCGTCCACAATCCTCTCGAAGAGCTCGCCGCCCTCGATGCTGTGTGCACAGACCCCTCTGCAGGCTTGCTTCCGGGCCCGCTGCCCCCTCCCCAGGCCCCACCCCAATGATGGCACTCACTACTCCATGAAGAGGACGATCTCGTGCGAGGTCTCAATGGCTGCATAGAGCTGGATCAGGTTGCGGTGGTTCAGCTGGTTCATAACCTCGATCTCAAGCATCACCATTTCCTGGGGACCAGGGAAGTCAGGGGTATCGTCCGAGCATCATTACTCCCTGCCCTCCACCCTCCACACCTTCGCCCTTGACCAGACCTGTTGGGCCTTGCCTGGACCACTGCCCACCTCCTCCTTGCTGGTCTCCTCGCCTCCCACCTCTCCCCACCCTCAAGCCTGTGTCCTCACCACACAGTCACTCCTGCTGGGACACCTTTCCTTTGCTGGTTCTTCTCCTCCCCCTCGCTGAATAGTGGGCTCCATCCTTCCTGCTCAGCACTCCCCGCTCTATACTCTCCCCCCGGGCGTTCTCCTCAAGTCCCACGCCTTGAAATTCCATCCAAATGTGATTGATTTCCAAATCCGTATCTCCACCTCCGAGTGCTCCTTTAAACTCCAGACACCAATCTCTCTAACTGCCTACCTTCCCTCCCCTTGAATGTCTGACTAACAGGCATCTCAAATCTCTCATGTCCAAAATTAAATTCTTGATACCACCCCTTCCCCACAATTGAGTTGCCCCCAGCTTGCCCATCAGCAAAAGGCCGTCACTCTTCACTTGGGTGTGCAGGACAAAAAGTTAGGAGCTTTCCCAGATTCCTGTCTTATTCTCACTTCCTCACACCCTTCATCCAACCCATCAGTAAATCCTTTGACTCTACCCTTAAACTAGATTACAAATCCAATAATTTCTCACCTCCCCCATCACTGCCTTCCTAGTCTCAGCTGCCATTATTTGTCACTTTCAGAAAGTTTGCAAACCAGTGGTCACATCTGTAGCGGGAAATCAACAATGGTAGGAATATTTACACCAGGGAAATTGGCAAATGCTACAGATCAGGTCTCTCCCCAGAACTATGCCCCCAGAGCATTGGATCACTGCCTGGACTGCTCCGTTTTTCCTGTTATTCCATTCCTTGGTTGATACCTCACCTTCCATGCCACTTCCTCAGAGAGGCCTAACCTCACTTGATCCTATCTGAATGGCCCCCATCGACCCTGTTCCTACCTGGCTTTACTTTTCTTCCTAACACTTCTCAGTTCCTGACACCCTGCTTTTTGTTTTAGTTTGGTTTTAGCTGTCTGTCCCTCCTCTCTAGCATGTCAGGACTTGTTTACTACCATTTTCCTAGCACCTGGCACATTGAACAGCACAGAAAAGGTGCCCAATAATTAATTAACCAACAGCTGACTCCAATTAATTTACACAGTACATATGTCTTGAGCATCTACACTGAGCCAGGTCCATGATAGAGGCCTTGGATCCAGCAGTCAATAACATGGATCCAGGGCCTGTCAAGTGGAAGCGACAGAGAAAGACAGAGTCACATAGAAAATCCATGCTGTTCAAACGTGCTCAGAGCCACGGTGAGGCATTCAGGGCTGCAGCACTTCCTCCGGAGCTGCTTCTCCTGCTTCCCCAGGCCTCTGCAGGTGCTGTTGTCTCTGCTCCCCCGGCCTTGACCTTGACTCAAGCGTTCCCAGCAGGTACCTGGCCTTGACCTTGACTCAAGCGTTCCCAGCAGGTACCTGCCGTTTCTGGCCCTCAGGCCTTTCTTTCCACAGACTTCTCTGTTTGAAACTCTCTCCCCTGCCTTCCCCACTGGAAAAAGCTCCTCCTTCTTCAAAGTCTTCGCTCAGGAGAAGCTTCCCTGAACCCACGGATGAGTCAGGAGCCTCCTTTGTGACCCCCCCACCCCCGCCCTAGCTTTCCTGAGTTACAGCTCTCACCATGCCAGCCTGCTAGGTCACCATCACCTCCTCACACACCCAACTCCCTCACTCCACGTGAGCCTCTGCCTCATTCATTCAGCCATTCATTCACTCCTTGAACAAACACTGCTCTGAAGCAGGCCTGGGCTGGGTGTTAGAGGCAGAGCCCTCGAGGCCTGTTTACCCTGGTGCTCTCTGAGGGCAGGGACCAACTGACTTCCCTCTGGGACCTCCAGCACCAGTACAGGGCCTGGACTCATGGGCACTTATTGACTTGAACCAAACAGAGGGCATGAAGGGGGTAAGTCCCCAGGATAAATTCACTAACCACGGGGTCAAGTTTATGGTCAGGGGCATCAGGCCCCTGTGGCAGGGCTATCCGTCTGTCTGTCTGTCTATCTGTGTGATATCTTCAGTGCATTAAGCTTCGTACACCAGGCCCCTGGTGCAGATGTGTGGGTGGAGGGCGTTGAGAGGCACCCACTCCAAGGATCCCCTCCCCCTCCCACACAGCCAGACCCCCACTACCTTGTCTTTGGGTGTCTGTTTCTTGATGACCTTGGCTGCTAACTTGAGGCCTGTGGCTTTCTCTGTGCAGGTACAGACTTCTCCAAACTTGCCACTGGATAGAGAAGAGGCTGGGAATGAGGGAGTTCTAAGGGCCACGGGGTGAGGGGGTGTGCTCTGTTCCCTGTGAGTTGGGGGCGCACATCCCAGCCAGCTCCGATTCCCTCCAGAAACCATGAGCTCTACTGCGGGGACAATGGCTGAATCACATAGACCACAGGCCCAGGAAGGGTAGGCTCATCAAAAGATGGCCGCTGATGTGCAGCTCACAGACTGTGGCAGGGAGGGGCCCTGGGCCCTGGGGGAGGGCACCTTCAGGACTTTTAACAAAGCAGGAATCGCCTTGAGGGGGTCAGTATGGTGCCCAAAACTGAGACAGACAGGAAAATACTATATACTTCCTATGGGAGACACTGAATGACCAATGGTGTGTTTGTGTGAGTGACAGTGACACACCAGCCATGTGACAGGGTGCACACAAGTGTGACCATGTGGAACCAATTTTGTCCACGTGGCTCATGTGTCTGGGCCTCTCATGGGGAAGATGTAAGGCCTGGGGGCGCGATGCTTTCCTGCTGGTGGGCCAGGGGCTTGAGACCCCAGCTCTCACCCGCCCAGTGCCTCCTTGGAGTTCAGGCTGAACTGACGGCTGATGTTCCCAGTCCTCAGCTCCACGATGCGGTGGGGGAATGGGGCCGGGGGTGGTGGGCAATCATCTGTGAAGCGGAGCAAAGCCATCAGAGTCAGTGCCAGGGCTGCTGAGGACCCACCCTGGCACCACACCCTCCTGCCTGGCCTGGGCCCCATCCAGGGAAGTTCAGCGAGTGATACCTGGGAGACAGCTGGCTCCAGGATAGGGGCTAGGGGCTTAGTTTCCAATTTCAGCTCTGCTACCAACACACACCCTCCTTGGGAGGCCTCTGCCTCTGTCAGAGCGGGGCTCAGCTTCTCCCGGCACAACAGTGGAGACGGCTGATTGGACTCCTCGGACCCTCCCACGTTATAAGGTATGAAGACTCCATCCCAAGCTATCTGCATTTCCATTAAAGAAAAAAAAAAAGGCATCTATAATGGAGTGCCCAATAGGGGTTACTATGTCTGTTGCGGTAGGGGATGGGACCTGCCTACCAACCCCTCTAATAACACCGCAAGCTCTCACCACTTGTGGAATGGGCCTCCTACCTGGACCTGGCCCAGAAGCAGAGGTGGGGGTTGGGGGGGGGCGGGGGCGGCCCAGGGATGGAGATGTTGGTAGGGAGAGGCTGCCACCTAGTGACAGCTTGGGGAACAGCATGGGGACAGACAGGCTGAGTCACAGGGAATGGAAACCTCTTTATAAATAGCAAGAGGCCGCAGGGAAGCCGGTGATAAATCAGGCGGCCCTTGGAGGTTGTTCAGGTCTGTCACTCAAGGATGTGATTGCAGGGTGGAGTAGGCCCGGAGGTCTGGGCCGCTGCTCAGGGGAGGAGGCAGGGCTCCTGGCTGCCGCCCAGCCGCCTAAGCCCTCCCACCCTGTCTGGGTGGCACTGCGCCGCTCACTAGGCAGGTTGGCGGGTCTCCCAGGGCACCTCAGCCTGGAGGAGGGGGGTTGTCAGGACACTGTGGGCTCTCCTGACCCCATCTCAACCCACCCCCAGCCCTGCCGCACTCCTGCCCAGGCCCTTTTCCTATTCACCTGCTCGCCAAGCTCACTCATGCTCAATGGCTCCCTGCTGCCCGCTGAATAAACCGTCGTCACTTAAGGCCATTCCACAGTCCTGCCCCATCTCACGTGCCCAGCTACCGTGGTCACCACCACCACCCCCTCCCCACACTCACACCTGTGCTCTTCAGCTCAAGAACCCTCTATGGCTCCCAGGAGCCTCCCCACCCGCCCAGGATGCAGTTTAACTACCAAAGCCTGGTACTTGAGCCCTTCTACAGATTGACTTCAAATCCCACTGTCCAGAGAATTGGTGTTGCTCCAATAAGGTGCCTGATTTTTTTTCTAAAGCCCCATTTTAGTCAAAGTAGAAGAAAGTAAAAAGTGAGCTCTGGAGTCAGGCTGTCCTGACAGGTTCATATCCCGTTCTAGCTATGGGTTTGGGGTGCCCCACTTCCCCTTTTTTAGCCCCCGTTTCCCCCTCTCTCAAAGGGGACCAGGAACTCGTACTTCCTGGGGTTGGGTGACACTTAGATGAATCAGGCTGGATGAGGTGGCTCAGAGGGGTTTAGTCCTCTAAGTGGGGAGACATGGGGAGACCGCTCCCTCTTACCTCAGCCCCAGGGCAGCCCCGGCCTACCCAAAATCTGGAAGCAGTCCTCCTCCCTGGCTGTGGGACTGAGGGCCTGTCCCACCTCCGATCTCTCCGAGGGAACAGCCTGGAACTCGATCCCCCTCGAGGTGTCCCCTTGCACCTCAGCCTGGCCAGCCTGGACTGGAGCCTTCTCTTCTGTTTCCTTCTGGCTGCCTTCTGGGAGGTTCTTCTCTCCTTCTGCTACCTTGGCTGGCTCAGAATCCGTGGGGCCTGGGGTCACGGGCACCCCTTCAAAGATGAGTTCTGATGCCTCATCTGGGGGCTTCTCAGCCAGCGGCTTCTCAGGGCTAGAAGTGAGAACACAGAGGTGACGCCCTCAGCAGCCACAGCCCCGCCAGCAGGCAGGTCTCCCAGAGCCCCATCTGCAATCTGGAGCTAATATGACCACGCCCCTGCCCCCGCCCCAAACGCGTGGGGTAATACATCTGAATTCACTTCATACAAAATCAAGGGATGTTAATAATACCATAAATGTCTATGGGGTTTTTTTTCCTGGCCATACCACATGGCATGCGAGATCTTAGTTCCCCGACCAGGGATTAATCTGTGCCCCCTGCAGTGGACGCGCGGAGCCCTAACCGCTGGACCACCAGGGAATTCCCATGTCTGTGGTTGTTATCTTGAGTATCAATGCACTGATAGATCATTAATAACTGTTAACAGGATTGTTGATTTGGTTAATCATTATGTGGCAACAATTAGGAAGGTTATGTAGCTCTTGATTCATAAAACTGTGGTGATGCAATTGATAATGTATTAATGATATTAATTTATATTACCACATAATTCAAACTGATATGGTAATGTTATTATTGTGGCTTACGATAAATACATCATTAATAACCTCATTAATATGACTGGCATTCAGGTAAGGATAACGGATTGCACCATAAGACTGGAGCTATATCATGGTTCTAAGAGTATTGGTAATGATCTATCAGTCTGGTTATTAGTCATCTTTCCATATTATACCAACAATTGTATTAAGCAGACGGGTTATCCTTTCCTCCTGACATCTCAATCCTGCCCTTGGTGAGACCCAAGTTCATGGGGTAAGGGGAACTCTGGACTCCAGATGCCTGGAGAAGAGGTCTTTGAGGACCTCTCCTGCCTGACATTCCAGGCTTCTGTGAACTATCACAAAATCCTGGTTTCTGCAGGGAGACAAAGTGGTCAGGCCGATGCCCAGGACAGAGGGAGGTGAACATCAGAACTACCCGGACTAGCACTGGAAGTGATGACGGTGCCCAAGACAGAGGAACTTCAGGACCCCGCCCCGCTCCCGGCCAGGGGCCATTCACCTCGAGATGGCGGCAGGGCAGCTGGGGCTGTGCAGAAAGGCGGGTGGGCTCCTCTTGGTTGCTGCTTGGCCCTCTGCTGCCTTCTTTTGCAGCGTGGGTTCTCCGATGTCCTGGCTGCCTGGGGTCCCCTGCTTGGCCTCGGGCTTCTTGACACTGACCTCGGCTGTCGCGGTCTCCTGGGGCAGGGCAGCCGGCTGCCCAGCACTGCCCTCCGCAGGCCCCCCACCCAGGTGTCCTTCTCCCCTGGGGTCCTGGCTGCTGGTTGAGGGTTGGGCCAAGGTACCACCCCCTTTCTCTGCGGCTAGGGCTTCAGCATCTTTCTTCAGGGTGAGTGGATGAGGTTCTTCCTTTGGGTCTGGGGGACCAATTTCTTTCTCTGGGTTTGGGGGATCAGGATCCTTCTCTGGGTCTGGGGGACCAGGGTCTTTCTCTGCAGCTGGGGGTCCTTCACCTGCTGCACCTTTAGGTGCCTTGTCTGCGAAGGAGGTGAAACACCAGTCAGGATCCACCCTCCTACGCCTCCTTCCCCAGCTAGGCTGGCCAGAGACCAGCTCCAGGCCCAGGTCCCCACCCAGGCCACAATTTGCAAGGGCTTGTCCCACTGAGCCTCTGGGGCCACTCCATGGGCTCTAGAGATGGGCTGCCAGGACCTCGGCGGCCCTGTGTGGGAGGCTCTGGTCTCCTGGTGGGCCTTGATGCCCCTGCCATCCCTTGCCCTGAGTGTTCAGGCGCCAACAATGGGGACTTCATGTTTTCCCAGTCTCTCTGGGGAAGGCTTCATGTTGGCCCTTGATCCAGCCCCACTGTACCAGAGATAACCCTGATTTCTTGGTCCTCCATGCGCCATAAAGGAGGCCTCAGGCACAGAATTCCCACTGAGGAACAGGCCCAACTCTGGATTCAAACACCCCTTCCCAAGCTCCTCCCTCCATCTCCTGCCCCAGCTTGGCACCTGTTGATGGGCTCTGGATCCCCAGCTCCACTGCTCCATTTTCTGTCGCCATGAGGTAGGGAGGCGTGTGCTTCTGCTTGTCTAACTCAAGTCTTTCTAGCTGCAGAAAGAAGAGAAAGGTGTGTCGGGCTGCAGGATTCCTCCTCCTGTCTGGCTGAGAGGAGGCCAGGGCCAGCTGACTGAGGGGAGAGAGGCACCTGGAGCAGAGAGGGGCAACCTGGTGTCTGTCTGTCTCGCAGCGGCTGCCCAGGAGCAGTCCTGGGGCAGTTGTAAGGGATTGGGCCGGGTGGGCAGAGGCGGAGGCAGGGGTGCAGGCAGGGAGGCGGGGGCGGAGGAGAGGATCTCTTACACCAGGGGCCATGCAGCTCAGACTGCCACCACCTGTCACTCTTGGCCCCCGTTCAGAGGACACGGCATTCTTCCCATGAACTGACTGGGGGGAGAGTGGTGCTGGAACAAGCAGGAAGAGAAAGAGGGAGGCGGCACCTGGGGCCCTGGGGGAGCAGCCTTCTCCCAGGCCTTGCCTGGTATCTCTGGCTTAGATGAAATGCGGGGGGGCTTGAAGAAGAGGGGCTCTCAGGCAGGGCTGAAGGACAAGGCTATGCCCAGGCCAGGCTCTGGCTCTGCCTGCATCTCCTGGGGTTCCCCGGAGCCTGGTTAGAACCACACAGGCCCAGGGGTAATCACCCTGACCCTAGCGCTCAGCTCGGCGTCCACAAGCCCTGCCCCTGGCCTCTGGATCTGCTTGGAGCATCTTTGGGTAAAAAATGGTCTCAGGGGCACTTGCTCAACACGTCCATGGGCCTGAAAGCGTTTTCTTTTGAAAATGTCTTCTTCCTGGGCCCCTGGGGAGATGGAGGCTGCCCCAAGCGGCTGTGAGAGATGGTCAGGGCTCTCTCGCCCCTCCCCTGAGCTGATCCAGGTCTTTTCAATGGCCCGCCTGGAAGGAGGGGGCTGGCTGGTGGAGAGTCTTTTCCTAGGATCCTCCACCACAGTGGTGACCCAGGGGCCCCTCCAGCCCAAGGTGTTCAAGTGGAGATGGGATGCAGAGAGGTATGATCCAAAGGGCCTGCCATTACCCAGGGGCTAACTGCCCAGAGCCTTTCTCTGTGGGGCACTTGAGAACTAGCCCCAAGCCGAGTGCATTGGAAATAGCTCTGGAGTGGATGTCTGGGTTCAGGTCCTGACTGTGGTGACCTGTCCAGTCATTCCAACCCCACTCCATGGTCCAGCTCCTCTAATTATCAAATGGAGAAATCAACTCCTGCCCCCTGTTGAGAGAAGGAGTGGGGAAATGGCTTGAGAATGCAGCACAACTGAACAATGGGAAATTGTGTAACTGTAAAAAATATGGAGGAAGCTGTGAATGAACTGACATGAAGCAACCTACAAAGTGGGAGGAGAAAAAGCAAGGCGCAGAATAGCATGTAGAGGATGCTATCATTTGTGCAAAAGGGGTTAAGATTTATAATAGAGAACATAATATAGCTAATATATAAAATTTCCCTTTACACACATAAGGATTTCTTTGGCAGAATAAGAAACTGGGGACCAGAGGTGGGAGAAAGATATTCACTGCATACCCTTTTACTTTTTTTTTTTTTTTTTAAATAAATTTATTTATATATTTATTTATTTATTTTTGGCTGCGTTGGGTCTTCGTTTCTGTGCGAGGGCTTTCTCTAGTTGCGGCAAGCGGGGGCCACTCTTCATCGTGGTGCGCGGGCCTCTCACTGTCGCGGCCTCTCTTGTTGCGGAGCGCAGGCTCCAGACGCGCAGGCTCAGTAGTTGTGGCTCACGGGCCTAGTTGCTCCGCGGCATGTGGGATCTTCCCAGACCGGGGCACGAACCCGTGTCCCCTGCATTGGCAGGCAGATTCTTAACCACTGTGCCACCAGGGAAGCCCCCCTTTTACTTTTTTATTTGAACCCAGAACTATGTGAACAAATTACTGTTCAAAATGAGTGATGTTTTCTTAAGTGAGCAAATGCTGGGGCTGTCTGTCCACGGCTAGCAAAAACCGGAGTGGGAGCCCCTTCCGCAGTCTTTTTTTTTTTTTTTTTTTTAAACATCTTTATTGAAGTATAATTGCCTTACAATAGTGTGTTAGCTTCTGCTTTATAACCCTTCCGCAGTCTTGCTGCCTTGTGTCTGCCTGTCCTCCTCTTCTGACCTGGCCCTCCTCTCTTCCATTTCTCTCCTTCAGCGTCTAGTTGACAGCCTGCCTCTTATAGGAAGCAAAAATACTAATGCCTATACAGTAGTCGCCACACGTGCAGGGCCTCTAAGTGCTCCTGTGTAGGTTCACTCACGTGATCTTCAGAACAACCGGATGAGGTAGATACGATTACAGATGGGGAAACTGAAGCTCAGAGAGGTTAAGTAACTGACCCAGGGCCATCGGGCTTGTAAGGGACTGAGCTGGGATCTGAACCCAGGCTCTCTGAAAGGACGGGAGCTCCCATTTTTTGAGTGCCTGCTGTTATTAGTTTTATCCACATTGTATTAAAACATCATCTTGATAATAACTCTATGAGGAGATTTCATCCCATTTTCTAGATGAAGACGGCAGAATCAAAAGAGTAACTTGCCAAAAGTCACTCCACAAGGAAGAGAGTTGGGCCAGAAATGTGCTTCTTTACAGCCCAAAACTCTTCTTTCTTGCCTAAAATTTCCCAGCATGTGTCTCACCCCATCTCCCTGCTGGGTACTGGCTTCATGGATCTCATAGCATTCTGAAGGTTGAAATGCTTCCTGCCTGTGCCTATGATCTGGACCCCCAGTCCTCTATTTGATTGTCCCCACAGGACGTTCTGGTTTAGCTTGAAATGTTGGACCCCCTCTTCTGAGCTCCTTCAGCTCCAGGCTGATCTCACCGTTGCCACTGTCCGGGAGCCCTTCGAGGGCAGGGGCTGTATGATGCTCACATGTGTCCCTGGCACAAAGTGTCCTTGCCAATCAGTGTCCGATGAGTATCCAAGTGACTAGCAAGGCTCTGGACCGGGTTCTACCATGATGGCCCTTGCTGATGTCCTCTTGTTATGATTGTGGTTATCAGTACTGATCATTTATTGAGTGCCCATGAAGGGCCACTAAGGGCTCTGCCAAGGGTTTTGCCCAGCTCATTGGATCTTCACAAAGGACTCTAGGGGCCAAGTTCTAGACCATCTTAAAGATTCAGAAAAGTTTGATGCTGAGAGAGGGTAAGAGGCTTGTCCCTAGAGTCACACAGCTATTGAATAACTTCAAACTACCCAGATTCATATCCAGAGCCACCTCCCAATGAGACCAAAATCCAGGCTGGGACAATATAAGGGGTTTTAATTGCTGCACTTGTTACTGTTATGATTCCCAAATAATAACTAGCATTTCTTGAACTCTCATTAAATGGGCCAGGTCCCGTCCCCACACTCCACACTTACCGCAGTCCTGCTGAGCAGCGGTTGAGGAACTCTGACAGTGAAGCTCTCAGACTAATGACCGTGAGGCTTGGGCAAATGCTTTCTCTGGTCTCCTCGTCTGTAGGATGAGCACCTTCTTCACAGGGGGAGATATGTAAAGCATTTAGAACAGTGCATGGGTACTCAGTGAGTGCTGTATAAATGTCAGCTATATCATCCCCATTTCACAGATATGAAAGGAAAACTGAGTCACAGGGCAAAGTCACAGAGTTGGGTTTGAACCATCTAACACAATGCTCAGCTCATAACTACTCTGCCCCACTGCTCTCTCCCGGAATGGCTGGGAGCACTCAGTGAGAACATGTATATAGAGTGCTTGGCACGGTACCTGCAGCACTGTGTGTGAGGTCTCCATAATGTGGGCTCCCAGAGGGCTCAGCTGTCCCTCAGGCTACTCCACAGTCCCTCCCGCTGAGAGGAGAGCCTGGCCTGGTTCCGGATCCACAGGATTACCTGCAGCTTACTCGCCCGCCCGCTGGGGCTGAGCTCAGCTCAGCCAGCTGTTCCCTGGGAGTCCCCAAGCTTCTTCTCAGAGCTCCCTTGGAGGCGCAAGGGGGGGGAGGGGGGCACAGGGAAACCTCCCCAACCCAGCTGGGGGCTGCCAGAGCCCCTGCCCACCCTTAAGAAGGGGCTTTCCCGCCATGCACCAGCTGTGCAGCCATCCTCCTTGCCTCCACAGGGGCAGGGCAGGAAGTGGGACAGTGCCAGGACCAATTAAACCCACCGGGGGAATTAAGGTCAGCAGGATGCAATTATGCCTGTTGGATTTAACAAGGTGAGAGGGAAGGTTTCTCCAGCCAGAGTTCACGGCTCCTTAGGCCTCTTGCCCTGGAAGGCTCTGCATTCCAGAAGCCTGGGCTCCCAGGCTCACCCATCCCTGGGAGAATTCCTGGGGCGTGGAGGGGTTAACTCCACTCGGGCACTGCTTCCCTGGCTCCTGGAGGAAATAGACCCAGCCAAGAGGCTTTAAAAGGACCGGCTCAGAGGAGACATTTCCTGGCCTGACCCTCTTCCCTGCTCGGCTGTGATGGAAAATCCAAGGAGTTGAGCAACGACCTTTCTGACTCCAAAGAAAGCAGCCAACTCCCCTCACGACTTTCCCTCCAATCCTGATAATGGGAGCCACTCAGGGCTGTTTTCTCCTGCTCTCTCCCACCTTGGGCCCCTGAGCCTGGGGCTTTGGCAGTTCCAGCCCCCGGGAAAGCCCTGGTAAGGCTGCTGTCCTTACCGCGTACCCTGTCCTTCCCTCCAAGGCTGGTAAGCAGAGATCTATGGACATTCTGTGTGGCCAGTTGGATGTAGATTTCTCTGGAAGTTCAAATGACACTATTCCAGCCCAGAATTTGTAGAGTTTTATCGCTAAGATTATTACTCAGTGCTCTACTCTGTGGCAAGGAATAAACTGGTCACTCTGGGGACACAGAAATGAAACTGGGGAAAAGCTATAGAATCACCATGCAGTGCATTTTAGGTGAAAAAAGACTGTAAAATCATTCATGAAGTGGGTCCTTTTTCGTTGCTAAAAATATTTGTAGAGAAAATATCTGGAGGCATATATATGTATATATACACACACACACACACATACAGGTGTGGGAGTAGAGATGATTTTTATGCTTTGTCTGGATTTTGCAAATTTTTTTGAAATGACTATTTGTAACTGTTAGGAGATAAATATTAATTCAAGACATAGTAATATGGATACAGATTTCTACAATTCAAGACAGAAAATAAGAGCTACATATGAGATATGAAACACCGTGGGGTCTCAGAGGCGGAGTCTTTGGGACTGATGATCAGGGGTGACTTCTCAGCTGAAGGCATGGTTGCAGCAGGCTTTCTCAGTGCTTAGGCCCCAGAGTTTGTTTAAAATGAAGCCTCCTCCCTGGTGGCGCAGTGGTTGAGAATCTGCCTGCCAATGCAGGGGACACGGGTTCGAGCCCTGGTCTGGGAAGATCCCACATGCCGCGGAGCAACTAGGCCCATGAGCCACAACTACTGAGCCTGCGCGTCTGGAGCCTGTGCTCCGCAACAAGAGAGGCCACGATAGTGAGAGGCCCGCGCACCGCGATGAAGAGTGGCCCCCGCTTGCCGCAACTAGAGAAAGCCCTCGCACAGAAACGAAGACCCAACATAGCCAAAAATAAATAAATAAAATGAAGCCTCCTTCAAGTAGGGCCCCAGGAATCTGTCCTTATAACCAGCATTTCAGGTGGTTTTCATGCACACCCCAAATTTGAGAACCCACGAGTCAGAGGGCCAGCTTTGAGGCAGTCCTGAGGCAGCTGGCAGGGTACTTCCAAGACACATATCCTTCTAGCCTGGGCTGTGTTCTCAACCCTGAGGCACGTGGGAAATGTCTGGAGAGTTTTCACAACTTCTGAAGTCTGAGCCGCTCCTGGGCTCAGATCATTAAATCAGCGCATTTGGAGGTGGGGTCTAGAAAGTTATTCTTCAAACCTGCCCAGAAGATTCTGATGTCCAGTCAGCATTGAGAGCTACTGCTCTGAGGCTCTCCCAGGGCAGGAACTTCACCTGTTTCCCTGGAATGCACCAGCAAGTTAGGGTAAAGCGGTGCACATGGCAGGTGTTCCCTTCTGACTTGTATTGACTGTGTGTATTGTCCCAGTACCTGGGGCCCTGGGGATCAGGTGCCGGCTCAGAACAGACAGGGACCAAGTCAGTCGACCTCATATCCCAAGGACCTAGTACAAAAAGTGGTGCTTCTTATGTTAATAATAATAGCTGCTAATATTTATTGTGCATTTACCATGTGCCAGGCAAAGATATTAACTCCTTTAATCTTCATAGCAACATTATGAGGTAGACACTATTATCAGTCCCATTTCCAAAAGGAAAGTGAGGCACAGAGGAGTAACTTGCCCAAGGTTTCAAAGGTAGGATTCCAGTGGGACCAGAATTTACACCCAACCCATCAAGCTCAGAGTCCTCACTCTTGATTACTATTCCATACCACAAAGTAAATGCCTGCTGAAAAATGAATTCATGGGTGAGTGAGTGAAGAATACTTAGATTATGTCACAACTTGGTAGCCCCAGGGCCTGACATTCAGTAGGTGCTCTGTAAATGTTGAAGAATAAATGTTCCTACTTTGGTAGGGTCCTGGGACAATGAGAAACCAAGACCGGCCCCTCCTTCACTCTTTCTCCCTCTCCCCCATCGCAGCCCAACTTCTCTGCAGCATAAACAGCGAAGCCAAAAATAGCCATCTAATGACGTCAGAGGAACAAGGTCATCTGAAAATTGCCCATGGCCACTGGACACCTCCCTATAGGATCAAGTAGCAGGAGGGTACCCCAGGCTGGTGCAGCTGTTCCAAGAACAGGAAACGTCCCAGGAGCAGACTTGGAAGCACCATCTCATGAAGGCAGGGCCCGTGGGGGCGGGGGACAAACGCAAACACAGAAAGAAGCAAAACCCAAGTGCAGAGCGCAGACCCTGGAGAGGAGAGTAACTGGAGTTTATCTGCACTAGAAGTCACTCCCAGCACACGATCCCAGGAAATGGCTCAAAAAGGGGGAAATGCATGTTCTATCCTGGTAGGCTTCCTGGCCTCCATTGTGCTATTTATAACACTTCAGGCTCGTCTGCAGAACTGGGTTACCATATGAGCCAGGGGGTGTATGGCAAGCTCTGAGAAGCTGCTGGGAGAAGGGGGCCCCGTCTGGGATGGTGATGGGGGTCCAAATAAAGGATGAGGAATGGGCCGGGGCAAAGCACTTCTGGCTGCAGTCACTTGGCACTGTGACCACCTCGGCTATCATTCAGGCCTGCCGAGGCTTGTGACTTAATAATTGACTGGCAGCTGCCACATCCCTGACAGGAACGCAAGCATCTGGCAAGGACCCAGACTCCTGCTGGGTGAAACTGAGGAGAGAGAACCTGCTCCCAGCCCCTGGGAAGTGTAGCTGGAGGTTCCCACAGAAACGTCAAGAGTTCAATGAGGGCTACAGCCCAAACTTGCTCCAAAGTCCTGAGTTGCTGGCCCTGGTGGGTGACAGAAACAATCTCTTCTTCACCCATGGGGCTCTTTGATCAAGTGTCACTCAATTCCCAAAAGAGCTAGGCCCTATCCTCCAGGAGCTCCTAAGAATGTCCATCCATCCCCTCAAGGGATGCAACTGGCGTGGTGGAAAGGGCACTTGAGGGCACAGACTTGGGTCCAAATTCTGACTCTGCCACTTACCAGCAGTGTGACTTTGGGAAAGTAACTTAAACTCTGAGCCTCAGTTTCCTCATCTGTCATATGACTTGTTGGAAGGACATATGGAAAAGCATTCTTCCTTCCACCTTTATTTTGGTAATAGAGTCTTGGCTGAGGAGATAAACACTTGCTCAACAAATTCAGCAGCTCTCCTGGGTAACACGAACAGGCTGCATAAATGTGACTCCCCAGGGAGCTCAGAGGGGAGGCGTGTTCTTGCCCTCCACAGGGCTCTAGTTTGGCCTGCGTGCTGAGGCTCACAGGAGAGAACGGCTGCAGGCTCCCTGGTCCATAGATAGGGACCTTTGAGTTGGGAGACCTGTTCTCCACCAGGACAACATCTCCTGACACAGTGGTCCTCACACTTGGGGGTGCATCACAGACCCCTGCAGGGCTTGTTAAAACACATTGCTGGGCCCCAGGTCCATGGTGTCTGATTCAGGAGGTCTGGAGTGGGGCTGGAGCATTTGCATTTCTAGTCCCAGTGATGCTGACCTGCTGGTCTGCAGGACACTCTGAGGACCACGGCCCCAGAGAAAAGTCCCCCAGCCCAAGTTGCTGAGCTTCCTAGCCTGCCAATTCCTACCCATTTTCCTGGGTCCTCTGGGTAGGAGGAGTGTTTTGGTTTGTATGTGAGGAAAACACAAACACTCAGACCCAGTGGTCAGTACAGCTAATGTTTCAAGGAGAGGGAGAGGCACAAAAAGTTAAGTCGTTTAGTGAAGGTGGGCAGATACTGACAGCCCCTCCCAACTCCTACCTGCCTGCCGTGTTGCTTCGCATATTAGTTTTCTATTATGCGAAGTGGTAACAAATTACCACAAGAGAGAGAAAATGGCTAATGGGCAAATAAGAATCAGGGAGGCTACAGTGTAGACATCAACCTCCAGCCCAGTAAGAATGAGATTTCTAAAAGCTCAACTCAAATCCCTTGCCTCTCTTGCTTGCACCAACTCCCACGAGCCACCTTCCTGAGGTGCGTCCCTGCTCCGCTTGCTCGTGGCTGACTAGCAGCTAGCTGCTGGCCCTGTCTTGTCAGGTTGTTAGCTTTGGATAAACAGCAGGGGCTTCTGGCAACCCCTGATGACACATACCCAATGACAATTAATATAGTGAATATATGACTCAAGCACGATCACACTGAGTCATGCTGGCCAACAAGTGCCCAAAGTGACAGTCACCACGGCTGCCCAGACTGCTTTTGGGTCATTTTAAAGCTAGGAGCAAATTCTCATCCATGGAGCCAGAGGAAAGATCCTTTCTAGAAACATCATTTTAGACTTCTAAGATAAAAAAAATTGAGACCCACAAAATGCAAATGACATGCTCAAGCCACTCTCCCAATCCCCAATCTAGGGTTCATTCCACTAAATAATTTTGTGCCCCTCAGAACACTGTGACAATTATCTCAAATCAACCCAAGTCCTTTTGACCACAAACATTATAAAAACTGAACTGCAGCAGAGAGAAACAGAAGAGCTGCAAGGCAAGGTGACATCCTTAAAATGCCAACAATTAAAGAACGGATACTAGCAACCTTACATCTTGGAAAAGCCAAGGATGGGAGGGACTTCCTTGCTGTAGTCTGTTAGAATTCATTGAGCATTCTGTGCCGCTTTTAACCAGTTCCAAGGTCAAGAGAAACATCAGAAAATATGTGCGTGTGTCAGAGGACATTATTCGGAGATTAGTACCCTGGAGTGATCTGGGCTAGATTTCCGCTTCCAGAACAACCCTTGGAAAGTCCTCCTCAACGAGCTAGCACACTGGTCTCCAACATACTTCACTGACATTCAAATGGAAATCTAGGAGCAGGGAGCTTGCTAGAGGTGCCCTCTTGCAGTGACTGAGCAGCTGACTATAGAAAAATATAACTGTGAAAGTAGGGCTAATGTGGTTAGAACAAATTGCCTAGAAAAAAAAATCTGAAAATATTCAAGCTGGAAAGAGCCTTATTTATCTTTCTAATTCAATCTCCTCTTTGACGATGTGAAACTGAGGTCCAAAAAAGAGGAGTGCCTTGTTAAAGGTCACCCAGTGTGCCAGTGCCAGGAAGGAGATTATATTTCCTGCCTCTACTCTTCCCAAAAGACACATCACAGCTCAGCTAGAGTTAAGAAAGACAAAGGGCATTCCCTTTCAAATCTGAAGGCTTTGAGACATCAATCTACTGTGTAAGTCTGTCTTAAGATGTAGAATCCCAAGACTTTAACATAACTAGAATTCTCTCCAGAAAGGCTTTGCTAAATGCCAATAAACTTTTCGCTGGGCACCAATCCCAGTAACATTGACATTATGTCAGCCAAAAGGAGGTTTCCAATTTGCAAATGCGTATGCCAGGATGATGTCATTAACTATGCTTTTGGGAGGGAATTATATTTTCTTTTAATACTTTAATTACAAATATTGACTAAGTGGTTTGAAACAACCATTTAAAGTTTAGAGACAGACATAATACATTAGGGGGACAAAGAAATCTGTCTTATAAATAGCCTAGAAAAATCCTTTGCAAAACAAACATTTTCAATGGGGAGAAACAAACTCTGGACAATGGAACAGTATGCTGCTATTAAAATTGGTACTTACAGAGTATGCAGTAATATAGGAAAAATATTTGAGTTACTACTCTGCTAAGTTAAAAAAAAAAAGCAGAATACAAAAAAATAATATACATAAACAGAAAACCCCTACAATGTAGAAAAACAGACTAAAGTTTTATATAAGAAAAGATTATACAGAGAAACACCAGTGTTCATGGTGGGTGATGAGACCACAGATTTTTTTCTCCTTCCTCCTATTACCAGGTATTTTCTGAATTGTATATAATTAACAATAAATCCCAATTTTATAAACAAAAACATTGCAAAACCCTGTTGAGATTTTTGTATAGAGCAAATTCAAAGTCACTTTCTAGTCCCTTAGTCTGTGTAAGAGAGTGTGCCTGTACGCCGTGAGTAGAGGATGTCAGTGCCAGGCCAGAGATTTTGCATCGTTCCTTACCACCAAGCTTGACAATGCTGCCCTAAACTGCTTTTCAAATTACAATTTACAACCACTATTTAGTATTTGACCCACTGAAAAATACCTTTCCCACCCCTGCTCCTGAAAGAAGCCCTGAGAATACCATCAGTGCCGAAATAAGCTAGGCAACAATTCTTAACCCATTCACACACCTGCCTGTGAGGTTCTGGGATACCAGTCCCATGGGTTTTGGCAGATCGCACAGGCCAGGTTTTTTTGTTTTTTTTTTAATAAATTTATTTTATTTATTTTTGGCTGTGTTGGGTCTTCATTGCTGCACATGGGCTTTCTCTAGTTGTGGCGAGCGGGGGCTACTCTTCGTTGCAGTGCACGGGCTTCTCATTGTGGTGACTTCTCTTGTTGTGGAGCACAGGCTCTAGGTGAACGGGCTTCAGTAGTTGTGGCACGTGGGCTCAGCAGTTGTGGCTTGTGGGCTCTAGAGCACAGGCTCAGTAGTTGTGGCACACGGGCTTTGTTGCTCTGTGGCATGTGGGATCTTCCCGGACCAGGGCTCGAACCCGTGTCGCCTGCATTGGCAGGCAGATTCTTAACCACTGTGCCACCAGGGAAGTCTACAGGCCAGGTTTTTATTTCCCTTCTGTTTAATAAAATTTTAAGAAAAAGAGAGAAGGTAGTTGACGCCTTCAGGTTAGGCTTAGTCTGGTGAAATAATTCCTGATAAAACCTAGTATTTTCCTAAGCCCCTCCAACTACGGTTTCTCCAAGTACAATGTTAGCATTTGTCAAGGGCTTTCAGGAAGCTGATACCTTCAGCACATAAGAGCCATGCTTTGACTGGAGCCCAGCCTCTTATTCTCTTGCAAGAAAGAGAAGAGCAAACACCATCAGACATTTCTGTTTTTGATGTCAGTAACCTTCACTACAGCACTAGAAAATAGAGTGGGTATGCAGGAAGACAAAAACAAGGAAAAAGCATGTTTTTGTCCCCAGGCTTTTCTGTAGCAACTACACTGGCTTCAGCTGGATAACAAGTTGTCCTCGAATTCTTGGCATTGGAGCAAACATGTCAGCTCCCTGGTTATGCCTTCATCACTGCTCAAAGTACCACACACTTTAACCCCTTCCTGCTCTTTCCATAGGCCTGGGTTTGTCCCGTATCCAGGAAACTTATGTTGCCTAAACTGAGCATCCCAGCAGGCTGCAAGGCAGATGGCAGCTCAGGATTCAGAATGCTGACCAATTCCTACCTGGATCCACACCACCAAGCTGTACTCAGCCTGCCTGTGCAGAAACAGGAGCTCAGCCTCGTGGCTGACAGCTTTTTTAACTGCTACTCTCAGCAGTGAGGAACTTCCCCAGCAGACAAGATTCAGAAGGGAACTGAAAAGGAAGCATATCAAGAGTGACCTAAGGGGATACACAGGTTTAACCAGATACTCAAGCCAATGAACCCCCAAGGCTCAGCTAAGCCAGGAGGAATTAAAAGAGCAGGTGTTGCTGACCTGACCTAGAGCCTTTGGGACCTGAGGTCACTAGGCCAGGACATCTAGACCCCACACCAGGTCTGCCTCCATGTCACTAGATTCTCATAACAGGCTTCATACTTCAGCCAGGGAGAAAGCTAGTACACGCCTAAGGTAGTGCCTGAACCACATCATTCAACGCAGAACACATAAGAAAAGAGCAAGCTACAGTGTAAATTATGACACTATTTGTGGAAAAATAAGAGGGAGCAGGTAGGAATACATATAGGCTGACGCCATCTCTGCAAGGGAACACACCTGGCAGCACCATCTCTGAACCCCTTTGTAGCTTTTGAATTTTGAATGATGTGATATATAACCTTCAAAGAACAAATTACAATTAAAGGCAAATGTGTAATGCTATAATCTTATTGTTATAAAAAAAGCTCTATAAATCTGTGTGTGTACACAAAAAACATTCTGGAAGAATACACAACTGTTAATACTGGGTTACTCCTGGGGAATGGGAGTAGGGTAAGACTTTCGTGTTTTGTTTTATACAGTCTGTATTGTTTTGTTTCCAAAAGGCAGTAAAGTCAGCCCTCTGTATCTACAGGTTCCATATCTATAGATTCAACCAACCACAGATCAAAAATATTAAAAAAAAAAAAGTCCAGAAAGTTCCAAAAAACAAAACTTGAATTTGCTGTACACGTGCAACTATTTATGTATAATTTACATTGTCTTTACAACGATTTACATTGTATTAGGTATTATAAGTAATCTAGAGATGATTTAAAGTATATGGGAGGATGTGCATAGGTTATATGCAAATACACCATTTTATTTTATTTTATTTTTTAATTTTATTTATTTATTTATTTTTGGCTGTGTTGGGTCTTCGTTTCTGTGCGAGGGCTTTCTCTAGTTGCGGCAAGTGGGGGCCACTCTTCATCGCGGTGCGCAGGCCTCTCACTATCGCGGCCTCTCTTGTTGCGGAGCACAGGCTCCAGACGCGCAGGCTCAGTAATTGTGGCTCACAGGCCCAGTTGCTCTGCGGCATGTGGGATCTTCCCAGACCAGGGCTTGAACCCGTGTCCGCTGCATTGGCAGGCAGATTCTCAACCACTGCACCACCAGGGAAGCCCTCAAATACACCATTTTAAATGTGACTTGAGCATCCGTGGAGTTTGGTATCCACAGGGGGTCCTGGAACCAATCCCCTGTGGATACTGAGGGATGACTATACTACTTTCATAATTTTTACATAAAAAAAGAAACATCTTTAAGAACTGCAATCTCACCTCCAACAAGAACCTCTAAACTCCTCCTGCAGCATTTTTTCTGTCTGTCTCATGTTACTCAATCACATCTTATCCTGTGTTACAATTGTTTGTGTATAAGACTTATCTATTAAATGCTGGAGCAACTGCCACTGCAGCGTGTCCACCACTCAAGCTCCACTTTCCAAGGACAAAATTCTGTGGAAAAGAACTGTTAAAGCATAAAACAGCAGTCAAAACGGGAACAAAGCAATTACACGAGAACAAAATGATCAACCAAATTAAGAGTGAAAGGTAATATTGTATTAATTAGCACAAACTGTTAGCAAGGGGAATCATGACCAAGTCAAAACAACACTGAAAACAGTCCTTCCCAGCAAGTGTGGGAATTCTAACAATCTGAATGTGCGCATGTGCTAGGAGTTTTGCAAAATTGCCAAGCAAAGTGTGGCAGCCAGATTTCTCAGTAGAACTCAGTAAATCCTATTAGAGGACATGTGCTTTGTTTAGGAAAATTCCAGGGTGACCTCTGAGTGTTGAAAGAGAAGCTCCCTCTTGGACAAGGCCTGAGGGATAAAGAACCTGAATTTCTCTGTAAAATAAAAGCAGAGTTTGAGTTTCAGGGGAAATGGGAGGCTGTTCTAGAAAAATGAAGGTCATGTGAGGTGGTCCAGAAAGAAAGGGCTCAACACTAGACAGGTTGTGCTGAGGAGAAGAAGACCACCAGGAAATTGGGAAATTCTGGGAAGCAAGGGCATCTTAATTTTAAAAGCTATTTGCTCTGAAATAATATAATCCCTCTCTGTTGCCTGTAACAGACTGTCAAACAATACCACCCTGATGCTGGTGTGTCCAGAGGGGGTAATCCAGAATGGAGCAAATGGGGTGGAAGGATCCCATAGGTCCATAATTCTCAATACGTAACACTCTTTCTAAAACCCTCAACTTGCGGGCCAGATTTATTCTTCTACCTGAAACAACCAAAACGAAAAATGGACAAAATATATGAAAAAATGATACTAGATGGCAATACATGAATGATAGTGAACTATTAGAGAACTGCTGATACATGGGAGGGAGAAAAGCTACGGAGGAGAGACACAGAGAGGGCATCAAGAGATGAACAGAGAAAAACCAAAGCAAAAGGTGTTCAGAAAAGGAAGTTGTCCCACCCCCACCCAGAGAATCCACAAGAGATATGAGGACTGGGGTAGAACTGGATTTTTCATAGCACAAGGGATGGAGAACTCTATTTCTGTTTGAGGCTGATATCTAAATGCCATCCTTATCTACCCTCTCTCTCTCCGCATCCAAACTGTTAGCAAGTCTTGTCAGTTACAGCTTCAAAATCCATTCAGAATCCAACCATCTCTCATCACCTCCACTGCTACCACCCTAGCCCAGGCCACTATCAGCTTTTACCTGGACAACATCAAGAACCTCCTCACCTTCCTGTTTCCAATCTTACATGCCCCCAAGTCCCCATCCCAGTCTATTTTCCACACAGCAGTCAGTCAGAGAAACATTTATCACCTGACAGAAGAGGACAGTTACTTGTTTGTCTGTCTCCCCTTCTAAAAGGTAACCTCCATGAAGTCAAGGTCTTCTATTTCTGTTCATTGCTATATGCCCAGAGACTAGAATAGTGCCAATGTATATATAGTTAGTACCAAATCAATATTTGTTAAATGAACTACACAAGTTGTTATGGAACTGTACACCACATACCTCTAGGAAATGAATAAAGGAACTGCGTTTTGTATCACTCTGTGGGCCTTCAGGAGGCCCAGGGATCTGCAAATCACATTTTGTTTTGTTGCCCGTCACTAAATCTACAATGGCTTGTACATAATGGTCACTGAATGAATAAACAAAAGGAATATAACATAGGTCTAATATCATATATAGTGCCTAGGCCTAGCCTGGGCAGAAGATGGATGCATTTATATTTCGTGGCACAGGAATAGATGACTGGTACAGAGTAGAGCTCATAAACAATATCAAGTCTAAAAGAAAATACACTATTTATTGATAACATGGACCTAGCAAATTCTGTGCCAACTATGAGAAATACAGATATGATTAACATAATTTTTATCTTCAAGGACTAACATAATTTTAGTTATCTTCATCTCTACTAGTTTGTAAACAAGTACAAGTAACTCAGTGGTATAACTGTTCTACTAGAGATATACATAAGAAACATTTGGGAGGCACAAAGAAGGAAATCTTACCTTACCTGAGGAGGTTAAATGGTCAAGGAAAGATCTATGAAAAAGATTTTACTAGAGCTGAGTCTTATAAGGAAGAGTTTACCAGATGAGAAAAAAGACATTTAGAGAAGAAGGCACAGTCTGTTTTGAAGGCATAACAGGCTTCCGGAGTGGTTCCTAGGAGGGAGTTAACAAAATATGGAAGGATACTCTGACATAAGACAGAAAAAAGTCACAAAGCTCTTTCCTTTAAGGACAGAGCCTATGCTTTTAAAAGTTCCTAGACCCTCCTCTCAAAGTACCCACTTCCCCAATAAGATGTGACCTCCAAAGGGGCTTGACAGATTTAAAAACATCAAATAACAAAAGCAGGGAGGGAAGACAAACATATTTATTCCAGTCTAGGTCACTGGAGGACTTAAAACGTGTACTACTCAGCGTGCCCTATCATCATCAGCACCAACAAGGGAAGAACGTGCCTGAACAGCAAGCTCTACCCGAAGCCAGCCGATGGCTGCTGTGAGGTTCCCGTCAGTCAAGTCTCTTCCTCGTCATGCAGTTAATGAGGCTTCCCCCCTCGTAGCGAAGGGCTCCTTAACTCTAAATTCATTTTGCACAGAGAAGAGGAAAGAATCTGACATACTACTGATGGTTCCTCATTTAATCCATGACTTAAATCCTATCTCAGTATTTAACTATCTTTATTTTCTGATTAAAATAGAAAAAAAAGGGGGGCGGGGGGTAAGGGCAACAGAAATTACACTGTACTGATACAGAGACATTAAATTCTAGTCAGAGTTAAGACCCATATTAAAGGTCAACTGATGGTTCCAAGGAAATAACTACATGGAGTCTGGTTGAGACATACATGAGTTGAGTCTCATTATTAGCCACAATAATGTAGGAAAACAGCTCTCAATGAAATTGGAGTCCACACTTGTCAGGCATGGGTAGGAAAAAGCCTGGAGAAATGGGTTCTCTCCATGCCCCCATGACAAAGAAGGCTCCTGGTTTAATGGGAAGAGTAGCTCCGGTTCCCAGATGGTGTCCACAGCTCAGAGCCGAGTTTAGCAGTGGAATCGAGTGGAGAACTTAGGCGATACAGGCACGGTCAAGGGCTGGTCACTTGACTTGACTTCCACACCCTGGTACCTTCGTACTGGATTTGCCTTGTGTACCTGCAGAGTGAGAAAAATAAAGTTACCATTGATAAGGATGTTAGAGAACTACACTTATGGGTGTTTTTATTCCTCTTCTTGAGAACATTTTTGTATAATTTTGCAAATCCCAGTCACTAATTTGGGGGTTGCGGGGAGGCAACACAGTCTAGCAGCAAAGCACAAGAGCTCTGGAGCTCAAGTAGGTTTCTATTCAGGTCTTGCTGGATCCCTCAGCTTGCACCTATCTCCAGTTTGACTGTTCAGTACTAGGGTATAACTGGGCTGTACTCAATTGCAGCAGAAAGGAGATACACGCTAAGAATTTGCCAGAGTACAATCTTAAGATTATTGAGTCTTAATATTCACCAAAAGCATGGACAAAAATAAATAAATAAAATAAAATAACCAAGAAGGGTTGCCAGGAGAAGGCATGGTCCCATCCATCCTTCTTACAGTCTAAAATCAACCCTGAATCAAGCCAGATTAGTAGAGAGTTCTATGATACAAACAAACACAAGAGGCAGGACTCAAGTGCTGAAGAAAAGTCAAAACACTTGAGGCTGGTTTTGTGAGTACATCCAATCAGCATATGGTAGCTTGGATTTTGTCAGGAAGCTAGTCCCTTTACTAGTTTGTCCCTAGAGCCCTCCTGTGGCCAGTCACCTCTACCAACAGCTGTATCAGCTGCTGGCTTAGCACTTTTAGACAAAACCTCAACAACTTACATATTGCTATATTCACCCTTTTACTAAGCATATGAAATTCCATCTAAAACTGTGTTCTTCCTTATTAATGCAGTTAATGTGGCTTGCTGCCCTCCTAGTGAAAGGGTCCTTAATGTGAGTTAAGCTTTCTTTTTGGATAACTAATATTTAAATCATTATCTAGTGTTAACATGGAAGGGTCACCTGGACCGATACGCACTATAACTCCAAGGAATTTGAGTCAAGTATTAAGAGGAAAATGAAAATATAGTTGTCACACAATTCCCATGTCCTTCCCTACCTATGTATTCTAATTGTAAAACACATTGGTTTCCTTAAGCCTTAAGGCAATAATAAAAAGTTAAATAAAGAGTCCTACAAATATATCACTGTGCACTGGTATAGCACCTGATGTCCTCCTTATTTAGACCCCTGGAAGAAATTCTGACTGAATTCAGGATCAAAGATAAATGTATTTTTTAAATAACTAGCTTGTTTATATCACTTAGCAGATCCATGGATCACAATGTATACATCTTTAGCCTCATTCACTCCTCAACTTTGTCACCACCCCTGGTTTGTCTGACTTCTCATTTTCACTCAACTTTGATGTGTCCTTGGAGGCCACCTTAGATCCTTTCTGGAACAAGGCAAGGTACAGATAAAACAGACGCAACCATGTGTTAGTCAGCGCTCATGCTGCCCAGTTACCAGTTCTTTCCGTAGCCTGGCTAGCTCCTCCTTCTGTTGCTCTTCCTCCTGTTGCCTGGCTTCCTCCAACTGCTGGGCTTTCTGGGCTTCCACCTCAGCCATTCTCTTCTCCAGCTCCTGCCGCTCCTTGGCTCTCTTCTCAGTGGCCAGCTGAAAAGTTTCTTGAACTACAGAACCAGAAAGGCCCTCTGAGTACAGAAACAGAGAGAATATTGGTGCACAAGCAAGACTTGCATAAACCTAGCCCCACAGATCCAGCAAGTGATAGATATGCATGGCAACAGAAAGGTGGAGCTCTAAGGAGGCCCAGTTGGGAGAAAGGTGGAGTAAACCACATACAAAAAGTCCTAAAATTTTAAGGGCCCCTATAAATCATCTAATTAGGAGAAAAGCAAGACCTACACAGGTGAAATAGCTTGCTCAAAACTACATAGTGATTGTAGACTACATAGACAGATTTAGGAAAAGAATCCCACTTTTCTGAAACACTGCCCAGTGCTTAAGGAATCAAATGTTTTCTATCTAAGGCTTGCTTTAGGGTGAACCCCAGAAAGAAGTCCTGGCTCTCTCTCACTTACTTGCTACTCTCTGGGTGGGGAAAGTAAAATTGTTGTTGAAATGCCAGGTGCTTCTTCTATGAATCTGACCCCAACACACTCTACAAATCAACATAGCTGCTGGATTCAATAAAGAGCTAGGGGAGAAAAAACTAGATCCTCTACAGGCAGATGCTTCTGGTTCACACAGCATTGTACTGACACAACTGAGTCCCAGGAAGTCTAACCATTCTGCCCCAATCCCCCAAGAATACATAAAATACTACCAGTAAGGGATTTTTTCTCTCTCTTAGGAACAAAGGGCTCCTGGGAGATGACGGTGTTTGGACGAGCCTTGAAGCAAGCTGCTTCTTTCTGCTGTTTTAGCTCTTCCTCCAGCTATTAGAAAGAAAATCTGTCAGATAAGCAGCCACACTACTTTCCATAACTACCATCTCAATGACTCAAGTTCGAATGTTTCTGAACAGTTTCATCTACAAAGACAGCAGGTGATTTAATCTAAACTCAATTAAAATCCCTTTTACATTAAGTAGAACAGACTAACAACATCTGAACCCACTGAGAACTAGAAAATACCTTTAAGATACTTTTAAGGCCTATCTTAACATCACAAAAAATAAACAAGTAGACATTAATATACCCCTGGATGTGATCACCTGTAAAGTATTCTCCCTCCCAACCCCCAAAAGAATCTAACCAGAATTTAATCAAGCCTCTAGATCTGACTACTCATTTATAGGAAATACAGGAGATAGAGGAACATATTAATAAACACGTTGGGAATACAATGAGCAAAATACAGATTGTAAAACCTATAGGAAAACTCTCACCACTATTATTTAACATAGATTTGGAAGTCCTAGCCATGGCAATCAGAGAAGAAAAAAAAATAAAAGGAATACAGATTGGAAAAGAAGAAGTAAGGGTTTCCCTGGTGGCACAGTGGTTGAGAATCTGCCTGCCAATGCAGGGGACACGGGTTCGAGCCCTGGTCTGGGTAGATCCCACATGCCGCAGAGCAACTGGGCCCGTGAGCCATAATTACTGAGCCTGCGCGTCTGGAGCCTGTGCTCCGCAACAAGAGAGGCCGCGATAGTGAGAGGCCTGCGCACCGCGATGAAGAGTGGCCCCCGCTTGCCACAACTAGAGAAAGCCCTTGCACAGAAACGAAGACCCAACACATCCATAAATAAATAAATAAATAAATAAATAAAGCTTTAAAAAAAAAAAAAAAAAGAAGTAAAACTGTCACTGTTTGCAGATAACATGATACTATACATAGAGAATCCTAAAGATGCCACCAGAAAACTACTAGAGCTAATCAATGAATGTGGTAAAGTTGCAAGATACAAAATTAATGCACAGAAATCTCTTGCATTGCTATACACTAATGATGAAAAATCTGAAAGAGAAATTAAGGAAACACTCCCATTTACCAACGCAACAAAAAGAATAAAATACCTAGGAATAAATCTACCTAGGGAGACAAAAGACCTGTATGCAAAAACTATAAGACACTGATGTAAAGATGATACAAACAGATGGAGAGATATACTATGTTCTTGGATTGGAAGAATCAACCTTGTGAAAATGACTATACTACCCAAAGCAATCTACAGATTCAATGCAATCTCTATCAAATTACCAATGGCATTTTTTACAGAACTAGAACAAAAAATCTTAAAATTTGTATGGAGACACAAAAGACCCCGAACAGCCAAAGCAGTCTTGAGGGAAAAAAACGGAGCTGGAGGAATCAGACTCCCTGACTTCAGACTATACTACAAAGCTACAGTAATCAAGACAATATGGTACTGGCACCAAAACAGAAATATAGATCAGTGCAACAGGATAGAAAGCCCAGAGATAAACCCACGCACACATGGTCAACTAATCTATGACAAAGGAGGCAAGGATATACAATGGAGAAAAGACAGTCTCTTCAATAAGTGGTGCTAGGAAAACTGGACAGCTACATGTGAAAGAATGAAATTAGAACACTCCCTGACACCATACACAAAAATAAACTCATAATGGATTAGAGACCTAAATGTAAGACCGGACACTATAAAACTCTTAGAGGAAAACACAGGAAGAACACTCTTTGACATAAATCACAGCAAGATCTTTTTTGATCCACCTCCTAGAATAATGGAAATAAAAACAAAAATAAACAAATGGGATCTGATGAAACTTAAAAGCTTTTGCACAGCAAAGGAAACTACAAACAAGACGAAAAGACAACCCTCAGAATGGGAGAAAATATTTGCAAATGGACAAAGGATTAATCTCCAAAATATATAAACAGCTCATGCAGCTCAATATTAAAAAAACAAACAACCCAATCCAAAAATGGCCAGAAGACCTAAATAGACATTTCTCCAAAGAAGACATACAGATGGCCAAGAAGCACATGAAAAGCTGCTCAACATTACTAATTATTAGAGAAATGCAAATCAAAACTACAATGAGGTATCACCTCACACCAGTCAGAATGGACATCAAAAGAAAATCTACAAACAACAAATGCTGGAGAGGGTGTGGAGAAAAGGGAACCCTCTTGCACTGCTGGTGGGAATGTAAACTGATACAGCCACTATGGAGAACAGTAGGGAGTTTCCTTAAAAAACTAAAAATAGAACTACCATATGACCCAGCAATCCCACTACTGGGCATATACCCAGAGAAAACCATAATTCAAAAAGACACAGGTACCCCAATGTTCATTGCAGCACTATTTACAATAGCCAGGTCATGGAAGCAACCTAAATGCCCATCGACAGACGAATGGATAAAGAAGATGTTGTACATGTATACAATGGAATATTACTCAGCCATAAAAAGGAACGAAACTTTTGTCATTTGTAGAGACATGGATGGATCTAGAGACTGCCATACAGAATGAACTAAGTCAGAAAGAGAAAAACAAATATCGTATATTAACGCATATATGTGGAACCTAGAAAAATGGTACAGATGAACCGGTTTGCAGGGCAGAAAGAGAGACACAGATATAAAGAACAAACGTATAGACACCAAAGGGGGAAAGTGGCGGCAGGGTGTGGTGGTGGTGGTGGTGTGATGCACTGGGAGATTGCCATTGACATGTATACACTAATATGTATAAAATGGATAACTAATAAGAACCTGCTGTATAAAAAAATAAATAAAATTCTAAAATTAAAAACAATGGATGAAAATTAAAAATGAAATTCTATAAGGTCACCTATAATCCCACCGTAAATAACTATTATTAACATTTTAGTGTATAACCCCTTTCATATCACATACATGTAAACACATATACTTTTAAAATAAATGGTCATATTATTCATATAAAAAAAAACCTATTGGAAAAACAATCCAGTTTATTCAACATATAAAATGCAAGTAGAGCAGCCTTTAGATTAAAAGGGATTTACAGATTTATCAAACAAATATAAAATGTGGACCTTTTCTGGATCCTGATTTGAACAATTCAACTGTTTAAAAAATGAGAGATTAGGGGATATATGAATGCTGACTATTTGTCACTATTAAGGAATTACTGTTAATCTTTTTAAGTGTGCTAATAGTATTGTGGTTATGAAATTCTTTTAATCCTTATATTTTAAAGTTACACATTGAAGTATTTTTGGATGAAATGAGATGATACCTAGGATTTGCTTCAAAGTAATCTTGTATAGGCAGAAGTATCCAGTGTAGAGATGAGTAGGTAGAAGTAAGATGAAATAAGATTTTCCATGTTTTGATCCCTAGAAAACCAGGTGAGAATTCATGGAAGTTCATTATACTATTCTACTTTTATGTATGTCTGAAAAACTTTAAAAAACCTTTTTGTTATGGAAAATATCCCACATACAGACATTCTGTCATGGTCCTTGAACGAGAGATTCACTACTGCTTCCAAAGCAACTGTCCTAAGTTCTCCTAGAGAACAGTACCAACAGGGAGCCTACATTTAGTAACTTAAGCAATCATATCGTTTGGGCTTCAAGAGGGATGACTTTCTACAAACAAAGATTAGGCCAAGCCCCTTTTGGACAGAGTCCAGAATAAGAGACAATATCAATACTGACAAATTTAGGAATTCAGGAGATTTTTTTCCAGACAGGGCAGAATTAGATCCAATTAAACCAGCCAACAACCAACTGACTGTTTTAAATCACCTGTCATCTATAAAGAGCAAATAGCACACTATGTTGCGAAAACAACATACCATATTGAGAATCTATTCTCACCTCACAGTTTCTTATCAAAGCACCAACAGAAAGGAGTGAACATTTAATGAACAAGTCTAATAAATGGAATAGATGAGAATCTCCTGACACAAAAAAAGCCTAACAGTTCTCACATTCCCCAGGTGATCACTTACAGCAGAGATCAGCAAACTTAAGCCGCAAGCCAAATCCAGTTTGCAACCTCGTTTTGTATAGCCCTTGAGCTAAAAATGGTTTTTATATTTTTAAAGGGTTGAAACACACATACACAGAGAACATGTGACAGAGACCACCTGTACAACCTAAAATAATATATAGCAAACTTTTTTATAGAAAAAGTTTGCTGACCCCTGATTACAGTGACAGCCCCTAAAATAATCCGGTATGTTAGTTCCCAGAAGAAGTTCAGTGTAGTGGGTCTACCTATTGTAACAAATCAACAATCAAACAATTCACATTTTAGCTGCTCTCCCCATCCCCACCTGGTGCTTCCAAGTCTGTGCCTTCAGAGCACCTCTTCTGTCGGTCTCAAAGCAGAAAGGCTCAACCTGGGTTGTATTCTTCACCTTCTTCTCCGGCAGGTTAATGGTGTCAAAATGAGGCAAAGGAAGCGCCTTGAATTTGGGCACCTAATAGAAAAGAAAATGTAAGATTTAAGATAAGGCCTTTCTAGCCAGAAAGCAACAGCTGCTCCAGAATATTTGGATGAATCTAAAAAACAGGAAAGGCCAGTCTTCAAAGCAGCATGGAGTAGCAGAAAGAGTAATGGGTTCAAAAGGAAATTGAGGTTTTCCTCCCAGTATTGCCAATAACTAGCAGCATGATCATGGGCAAGTCACTTAAGCTCCTTGTGCCAGAATGGTTATTTAAATTACTTGCCCTATTTATACTTCATAAGGCTCTTAGAGGGATCAAAGGAAGTCAGTGATTTATAGTTAAAAGTGCAACATAAAAGATTACCTTTGAGGGATCAAAGAATAGTACTATGCTACTTGCAGAAATGGAAACACCTACCTCCCCTTTCTGCAGTTCTTTTATTTTCTTCTCCTTCTGTAACTGACGTTCTTTGTCTCGAGAATCAAAAGAGAAAGGGCATATTTCCACAGTTCTCCCCACTGGGATTTGGGGCTTAAAAGGCATTCCAAAATATGGCACAGGTTGAGCTCTTATCGCTACTGGCTCCTCCTCTTCCTAAAGAAAAAAATGCAGTTTAGAAACAAGATTCCTCACTCTCGCTCACCTCCTCTGAATGTGGAGTCAGAAGACGTTATATAAGAGAAGTCATTAATTAAGGCAAGTCACTCAACCCTTAGCTTCTTAGCTTCCTTTTCTATCAAAGAGGGGTATCTACCAACTCTCAGGGGTGAAACCAGTGTGAAAGCATTTGATAAACTAACACAATTACTCTTAAAGGATCTAAAATTTTTCACAGGAAGGTTGTAAAAACTAAATGAGATCAAACAGTTTGAATAAAATGAAGAAAAGTACTAACCAAGCATATACCTTGGCCTCGTCTTTGACCCAGGCTTCAGACTCCACTAACACATGTGACTGGGAGTATTCCCAGTTGCCAAACCCAGAATAGGACCAAGTAAGTTGATTGCATTCAAGCTGGTAACATAAGATTACTGTGTATTTTAGTTTCAAATGAACCTATAAAAAGGCTTATGCCTGAGATCTGCTGTAAAATTACCCTAACTCTGGATATTTATAGATAAAATGGGGGATGTAACAAGAAACTAGCCTGATCAATGACAGTTTATATATTCCAACTTCATGAACCACCACCACACAGTCACCTTTGCAACCCTTGGATTAATGGAGACAGTTAAGGACAGGGTGGATGTAACTGCTTAGTATGAATTTTAAAAGTCCCTCACTGAATGGTGACAATAGCTGGGGCAAAATAGAGTATAGGTCTTGGGAACTTTTGATCCACGTTACAACAGGGTGATTTCCAATGCAACAGAAACAAACATAACTCCAATAAGTTACAACCAGTTACCACTGAAAGCCAAAAGATTCATACCCTTACTAACTACTTTGTTCTTGGAAGAGCAAAAACAGATGATCAATCATTCATACCCATTGTTAAGACAACTCCAGACAAGAGTGATGGCCTTTGTATTCCGCTAAGTTTAAGAAAGAATAATGCTTAGAATGATTATGTAGAAGGAGTAGAAACCCCCATCCCAGGGAATCACCTCATCTTCTTTGGTGGGCATTCTGATTCTGTTCTTCAGAGCAAAGGCCGGTGACTTGGGGACAGTGATTGGAAGTACTTTCTTTTCAGGAACACCCTGGAAAGAGTAAGCAACTCACTTAGATATCCTAGAACAATCTCTACTAGGCTGTGTGATGAGATCAATCCCTTTCTTAGAAGTTCACATATCAGGAATCAAAAAAAGCTAGTTATTTCAGTATGTTGTTAACTTATCCAACTAAGACTGGTATGTATTAACGCTCCAAAGGTGGATTAACATGACAGAAGAACAGCAAATAACAAAAACATTGTTTGAGTTGTATATTCAACAAAAATAGGATTCATCAAAATCTTTTTTGGTATTTATGAAAAACACTACAAAATAAACTGTCAATATTTTATTGTTTCTCTCCCATTTTATACCCCACTCCCTTAAAAACAAAATCAAAAAGGACTTCCAAATGTTATCTAGGAACAGAATAGATACTGTCCATTCTCTTAAACCTATTCCACATACTCTAAAATAAGAACTTATATTTAAAAATATTAACCTCAAAAGGCAAATGGAAAAAAGTACTGGGCAAGGGCTAGCTTAATTTCCTTTTGCCAAATAACTGGACAAAGAACAAGCAGTTTACAAAGATATACAAGAGGTTCAATCTCAATAACTTCTAAAAATATAAAGTAAAATAAGGTATTTTTCACCTATAAGACTGAGTAATAATTAAAAGACTGGTTAATACCAGTGTTGGTAGGTGAAGAGAAATGGGCACTCCTATACAGTTGGGTAAGGTACAGGGCACAAATTGGTACAACCTTTAGGAATTAGCTACTAAATCTTTAAATGGTCATACTCTTTCACCCAATATTACATCTCTAGTATTTGATCTCTAGTTTAGTTTTTAGGTATATTTCAATACAGCATTTTTAAATTTAAATGAATAAAAAAATTGCAAATAACCCTATTATCTATCAAAAAAGAACTGGCTAAATCCTTTCTTAAATTGTGGTACATAACTAATTGTGGTACATGACTAATAAGAACCTACTGTATAGCACAGGGAACTCTACTCAATACTCTGTAATGATCTATATGGGAAAAGAATCTAAAAAAAGAGTGGCTATATGTATATGTATAACTGATTCTCTTTGCTGTACAGCAGAAACACAACATTGTAAATCAACTATACTCCAATAAAAAATAATTTTAAAAAATTGTGGTACATCCACACAATAGAATATTATACAGTCATCAAAAAGAAGAAAATAAATCTTTATTACTGACAGAACAGTATTCATAATATTGAAGGGGGAGGGACAAGTTGCTGAAACAAAAAATATTATTATTAAATATTATTTCTGTGTGTTTTTAAGATGTCTTTTAAGAAAAACAAATATATGATATCACTTATATGTGGGATCTAATTTTTTTAAATGATATAAACGAACTTACTTACAAAACAGAAAGACTCACAGATCTTGAAAACAAACTTATGGTTATCAAAGGGTGGTGGGGACAGGGATAGGAGCTGGGGATTAACACACACACACTACTATATATAACATCAATAATCAACAAGGACCTACTGTATAGCACAGGGAACTCTAAATATTCTGTTAATAACCTATATAGGAAAAGAATCTGAAAAAGAATAATCTATGTATAACAGAATCACTTTGCTGTACACCTGAAACTAACACAACACTGTAAATCAACTATACTCCAAAAAAATGTATTTAAATAAATTAACTGAATTAAATTTTTAAAAGATACTTGCACATATACTAAAAAAATAAAATAAAATGTATATATAATTAATCTAAGCATAGAAAATAAAATATGGAAAGAACACCAAGCTGTTAACTCTCACATCTCTTTGAGGGTAGATTAAAAGAGGGATTTAATTTCTATATTCCTTAATTCTAATACATTCAACTCCTCCAAAGATTTTTTTCCTCCTTTGTGATTCCAAAACACTGCCAACATCTCAAATCTTTTCAGACTGAATTATGTATACCATACTATGCACATCATTCAAAACTAACATAATTCTAACTCTCATAGAGTTTACACTATCATGAATCTGGCAATTAACCCTAACTGCAAAATGGTATCTCTAGGGCTACCGTCCTGCACGAAGTGTATGACCAGATCAATTTTAAAAAATCAAAACAACCTTGAGACATCCTCAGTAACTCCTTATTTCTTATACCCACATCCATATGCTGGCCCCGTCAGCTCTCTATTCTGCTTCCTCTCTAACTCTTCACTGTCATGACACAGGCCACATCATCTATTGCCTGTACCATTCCACTAGCCTTCTAGCAGTCCTTCAGCTTCTCTCATTCCACCAGTCCATCTTCTTAGAGTCAGAAGATCTGATGTTACTTCCTGACTTAAAATTCCTTAATGGCTCCTACTGCCTACCTACAACAGTATAACATATTCCTTGGCATGAAGTACAAGGTGTTTCATAATTTGGAACCCTGCCTGACTTTCCAGGCATATCTCTTGCCTCTCTTTAGGCATCACCCTCCATCCACAATGAACTACTGACAGCTGCCAAAATTTAACACTGGTTCTCATCGCAATACCTCTGCTTGTGCTCTCTCAGAAATGCTCTGGCTGCTTGGAAGCATCTAACCCTTCTTTTCAAGCCTCCACTAAAGCATCTCCTCTCTGATAAAACCCTTCAATAGATCGCTCCACTCCTCCAGACCTACTGATCCCACTCTCCCCTGTATATAGTCTATCATGGTACATATGAAACTTCATTGCACTTGTTTATTTAGGTATTCATCTCCTCCTGCTAACCTATGAGTGCTTTGAGAGTGGGGACTGTTATTCCATCAACCCCTAATACCTAACACAGACCTTAGCAAGCATAAGGCATTCAGGGAATGTTTGTTGAATGAATACAGTAAGCATGAGTAACAGAATTTATACCTTGGACTTGAAGCCTCTTGGACTCTAATTTATACCCTGGGAGACTTCTTAATCCCAACAATGCTGCAACTGCTCCAAACATGTTTGGAATATCTTTCTTGGAGTGGCCTTCAAAGCCAGTTTTAGGGCCATGCAAGGCAATTGCTCAATCTTTACTTTTAATTAAGCAAAATTGTTTCCACCTCTATTATTTTAGACAACTCAGAAGTTTTAGTTCCCAATGACTTTAGACCAGCCCCTAAGAGCAAATTAATCTTTAAAATATGAAGACTTGCCATTGTTGAAGAGATCCAAAAGACTGTGCCACAGGATCCAAGACCAGTGGCTTTTCCAAAATGCTTTCTACAATATCAATCTTTGGAAAGAATTAATAAACTCTCAAGGTGACCACTGTAAAGGGAATGCTCATTCTGCTGTGAAAGTTCTCATACATTTCCTAAAGAAAACCAGAATCACTAGTATAGTAAAATTTAATACAGCAGAACTTGTCATCAGAGTGACAAAAGTCTATGAAATGGGTTTTCAAATAATGCTTGCCAGAAAACGACAACAAAAATCTATTGTTCTACAACATCCTAGACACCTGTGGACACCAGCCTGTAGCTCGAACACAGCCAAGGATATGCGGTAATGGGAAGTACACTGAGCAAGGAGTCAAGAGGTCTGTTTTAGCCCGGCTCTGATTCCAGTCTGTACAACCTGTATAACATGAGATAGCCTTTTAGTCCTTGGTTTTTTTCCTTTCATAAAATATAGTAATTGAAATAAGTATCTGAGGACTCAAGTTTTTAAAGTAATGCTGCTTTTCCTATTTTTCCCCTCTCTCTGCATCCTCCCAACAGATGTGCATTTTAAAAGAAATCTCTAATAAGTAAGCCATGAAAGAGATATTTACGAGTAGGATCAATCCTCATAATTACTTGGGGGAGAGGGAAAGGTGATTTATGAAAATCAACCTTGCAGCAACTATTTATCCACACCCCATCTCCACTGCAATCAAAGCCAATAGGGGGCTCAATCAGAAATAAAGAAAAAGACATTGGGTTTCTAGAGACAGAGAAGGCTTCCTGTTTTATTATTTTAAGGTTTTTTAGTTATAAGCTCCTTGAGGGCAGCGATATTGCCATTTGCATTCCTTTGCATTCTCCACAGCACCTACAAGAAGTAGTAATTGTTCAATGAACATATGTTGATTAGCATTACTGTCCTTATTTGTTTACATGTCAATCTGTTCTCCCAGACTGTGAAAGCTTTGAGGACAAAGGCTGTGCCTAATTCCATTTGAATTCCCAGTGTCTAACATAGGCTGGTGCACTTCAGCTTGTACTGCTGCTCATGCAGTTACCCTATATTGCAGTGCCCATGCTGTGATGCTTAGGTGCTGGGGAAACAGGAGTGAACAGTACAGATATACATGGTCCCTGCTATCAGGGAGTTCACATTCTAGTGGAGGAAAGAGACAATGAAAAAGTAACAAATCAAGTATTTCCTGATTTTCACAAGTGCTCTGAAGAAACCCAACAGAATGTGGAGCTGAAGGATAATGGGGGAAACTCTGAAAGGAAGCTGAGGGAAAGTATCTCTAAAGAGGTGATACATGGTTAGAAGTGGGCAATGTGGGTGGACAGATGACACATTTTGGAAAAGCAGCCCAGGATGGGGGATGGGATGTTAGGGGTGAGCACTTCTCCCTAAGGCAGGATATGCCCCCAAGTGCCCTGGGACAAGTTCTCAGGCCTGTCCCAGAGCAATTAGATTACCATGAAGCAATGTTATATCTCAGGGAGTATGAAAAAAAAAAAATATTTTTTTAAAGCCTGCTGGTCTCCCCAAGTCCCTAAAATGTTGCTGCTAAAATTACTCACTGGAGAGCACAAGAAACACCGTAAGGACACATGGAAAGAGAGCTTCAGCACCAGGGGACACGGATGGGGACAACAGTGGCAGACAGACAGGTGCATTCGGACTCTGGGAGGCAGGCTCTTCTGCTGCCTGAGAGTCCAACACTAGAAGTTAAGACACGTAACCTCAGTTCTGCCACCAACTTTTAAAAACGTTTCTGTGGGCAAGCCACATTCTTCTTTCAAAGCCTCCCTTTCTAAAAAATGAAGAGAGTGGAAGGGAATAAATACATCTTTGCCTCCTTTTATGCTTTGCTTCTCTAGAATCCAAAAGTTGAAGTGATGTCACTGGAAATTTCAGTAGGGAGAGAGCTGCAAAGAGCCGGCATCAAACTCAAAAACTGCATTTGCCAAAATAAACAATGATAACAGCATTGTGGGGTAGAATAACAGTGTTTAAGGAGATGACAGGTTCAAATCCTGGTTCTGCATACTAGACACCTCTCAGCATCTCTTTCCTCATCTGAAAAGTAGGGTTAAAAATAGAACATTATCTCTTAAGAGTTGTTATGAGAAATAAATAAGATAATCTGCACAAAACACTCAGTACAACGTAAGCATGCAATAGTTATTACTATTAACAACATGACTGCTTACTGTGTGTCAGACACTAAGGTCTTCATCAGGGCTCTCTCTAATCTATGCTGCCCCTAACAAAGCAAAATTCCAGGGGTGGAGCCCGGAAATCTGTTTATATAATAAAATCCCAGAGGATTCTGAGAACCAGTTGGATTTGGCAATCACTTCCCTACAGCATACCATAACCATTCAGCAGCACCTAACATACTTACCTAGTGTTTTGCTCATCTGTTTATCCAGAATTCTCAACAAGGCCTTACCTGGTACAATGCTACTCTAAGTTCTCACTTAACTCCTAATGAACTCTAGTCACCCTTCCCCACTTACCACTTCACCCCAACATTTCCAAAGTACAACAAACTGCCAAACCAATTTCCTAAATCAGTGTTTCTAAAAATGGAGTTCAGGTAATACTGGTGATATGGAAAAGGATGTTAGGTAGGATGTAGACCATGTTTTTTTAAAAAATAATCACGAATTTTCCTAAGAACCTTTCAGTTTAAAAGGTACCTTCTATTTTAACACAAGAGCATGGACCCTGGAACCATATTCAGATCGCAGCTCTCCCACTGGCTAGTTTGTGATCTTGGGCAAGTTATCTAACCTCTACAAAACAGACTGAAAATAGTATCTACAGTGTTTACTTCATAGGGTTGTTATGAGAATTAAGTAAGTTATCATATAAAGAGCTTAGAATAAAACTTAGCACATAAGCTTTATAGAAGTATTAGCTATTATTGTTGTTATTCATGGCAAAAAGTACTGATTTTCCATTTACATAATGATTTAAATGTTCCCCTTAAAATTACTTTTAAAATGAGTTGATGATTTTAAGAATATATAAAGTCAATTAAAGTCAATATTGGTATATGAGATACAAAGAATACAGTAAAAATCGAGAGGGTGATAGGTAAATTAAATAAAAAACAAAAAACTTATAGCAGGGAGAAAAGCCAGGAGCTTGGAGAAAAAGATGTTATTAAAAGCAAGGTGCCAAATGCACGTTACAGAAGCCTCATGGAAGTCATTTCTCTTTTCTGGGTCTTGGGTTTCTGATGTGTAAAATGAAAACATTGAGCCCTTCTGGGTCTAGGATTCTGAGGTCTGCATACAAACTACAGTTCCCTTGTTGTATTCAGAACAATTTCCTCACCAGGTAATGACAAAGAAGGCACAGCTCTTGGAGACTAATCACTTGAGTGGGCAGAGGTTTCTTAAAAGTTTGTGTAACAGAGTCTGGCCTATCATACGTATGCATCACAGCAAAAAAGAAAAAAGAAAGAAAAAGAGAAAAAGAAAAAAGAAAAGCATTGTGAATAGAAAAGAGGTCTCATGTGCAGAAAGTTCTCAAATTGAAAGAAGATATCGGGGAGGGAAGAGAGGAAGAACCATTCGTAAGCATCATCATGCTTTTTTTAAAGCCTGGAAAATATAACTTCAGATTGCTTCTGAATTAGTGCTAAGAAAATAAACAAAACTAAATATCCAGTCAAAGGTAATACAGTTGTCCCTCAGTATCCTGAGGGAATTGATTCCAGGACCCCCAAAGATACCAAAATTCAAAGATGCTCAAGTCCTTTACATTGGTGTAGTATGTACATATAACCTATGCACATCCTCCTGTATACTTTAAGTCATCTCTAGATTACTTATAATACCTAATACAAAGTAAATGCTATGTAAATAGCTGCCTGAGAGCAGCAAATTCAAGTTTTGCTTTTTGGAACTTTCTAGTTTTTTTCCTGAATATTTTCAATCCATGGTTAGTTAAATCTGCAGATACATAACCTATGGGTAAGGAGGGCCAACTGTATATTGGTGCAAAGTTTCACTTAAAACCATGGGGACCCTAAAGGATAAGCAAAAAGAAAGAGGATGGGAAAACAGTTCTTAGTACCTGGACATAAGGCAATCCAAACTGGGAGGAGGATGTTTCCCCATCTGCCTGGAAATATACCTGAAAACCATCTTTGCACTTATGCAGGTGCTGAACTCCATTACTTCTTCTCTGACTGTGGCATCTCTTCTTGATTGTATATTTTCTCTAAAATCATGACTGTGAGCCCATCATCAAACTACAACCCACTTCTCTAATCTAGGTTCCAGGTGCTTCTCTTGATATACTTCTTTTCTCCAGCTTAAATGACCCATTTACAGTTCCCAGTAGCCGCCCCATGCTTTCCACCTTTGGACTTTTTTTATGTTACTCCCACTGCCTGGAACGCTCGGCCAGTCCATTTCATCTGCATTTCTACAAGTCCAAATTCCACCATAGAGTGAAGAGGCAATATAATGAAGTGTTAAGGTCACAAACTCTGGAGCCACAGTGCCTGAATTCTTATACTTATTCCACTACTTACCAGCTGAGTACTCTAGGAATGCTATTTAACCTCTCTGTGCCTCAAGTGCCTCATCTGAAACTGGTGAGAATTAGAGTAGACAACCTGAAGGGGTTCTGATCAAAATGAATGGGTTAATATACAAAAAGGGCTTGAAGCAGTGTCTGGCACATAGTGAAAGTGTCAGCTAGCATGACAGTAACGACAGGAAGATGACGATGATGAGGACGACTACTATACATTGCCAAGGCTCAGATCAAATGCTCCCTCCTCCACAAAGCATTCCCTGAACCTTCTATCTGGAAGAAATCATTATCTCCTTTGAATACTTATAGCACTTTTAACTGTCACCTCTCTAGGAGCACTTCTGTCACTCTTTATATTATTTATACCTATACTGTATCCCTTACTGGACTTTAAGTTTCCTGAGAGCAAAATCCACCTCTGACATGTCTCTTTATCACCCACAGCTCCTAATATGATGCCCTGATCACGTATCTACTCAAACATTTGTGAATGGGTGGATCTGTGGTCATGAGCAGGGCACTTCTGCCAGCTCGCAGAGCCTCCCCACTCTTACCACAACATCTTCCAAGATCTTAGTAGGGCAGGGCCTAGAATGAAATTCAAAGTGTTCATCCTCCAATTTCTTCTTTGACTCTCGCTCCTGGATCCTCTTCTCAATTTCCAAATCAAAGCCAATAGGCTGAGTGGATGGCTTCACAGGCGGTTTCTTAGGCAAGATGGGCCCACCTTCAAGAATTCTGGGATCAAGTTCCTGTGCTTTGAATTTGTATCTGTAAGGTGAGAGTTTAAGTGACAACCACAAAAAATATTTTTTTAATAAAATGAAAACTACATAAACAACAAAGTAGGCCAAAACCAGAAAAATAATACTCATTAAAATTACCCATCATGCACAGCAAAATTTCAACTCTCTTCATAGCCATTATCTCTACCTCTAGAGCAAAGAATAAATGAGACAGTCTAATATTCCCATCACTTTAAAGATTGGGGTCTCTCTGCAAGAGGAAACTCCCCCTTTTAAAAAGAAGTAAAAGAAGGGGACTTCCCTGGTGGTCCAGTGGTTAAGACTCCGAGCTCCCAATGCAGGGGGTCCAGGTTTGATCCCTGATCAGGGAACTAGATCCCGCATGCCACAACTAAAAGAGCCCTCATGCTGCAACTAAGACGTGGTGCAGCCAAATAAATAAATAACTTTTTTTAGAAAAAGGAAGTACAAGAAGGAAGAAAGACGAATACAGGAGACAAACTCTAGCTCTAATCACATTAAGTTCCAGTTCCCTCCACTGATAACAGCTGTAACAATCCCTTGGGTAGCCATAAAAGGGTGAGATCTACCTAAACTAACCTCAGAGGACACTCCTTATTGGAGTTCTCCCACTGCAACCTCCACAATAGTGTTTTACCAGTTTACACTCCAGGACAGCTCCATATTCCCACTTTCAATCCTTTCATCACAGTGCCAAGGCAGAGCCTGTAGCTCAAATGCCATAATTCCCAAAGCAAGAAAAATAGTTAACTGTCCCCCTTACAGAACTGAAAAGAAAGTAGGCACGTTCTTGGAACTCCTCCTCAAACACTGGCAGTGAAACTTACTGCTGCAGTTTCTCGAGCTCCTCAGCCTCCTGCTCCGCTGCACTTTTGCAGGTCACAGGTCTTGCACGCTGTTTGGTTTGCAGCACAGGAGTCTGTGGGTCTCTGCATATCTTGGCCACAGATTTGGAGGGTAACAGAGCTGTAAACCGAGATCACGGACATTCACTTAGCTCTCCAAGACCCCGTTTACCTGTAGGTGCTGACTCAGCTAGGCAGCCCAGAGATGCCAAACCACAGAGTGGCTGGCCCTCTACACTCAGCTCAGCTCATGTCAGTCAATCTGATAAACATTCAGTCCCTTCTCCCCTATCACTCTTTACTGAAGAGTATGATGAAGGTAGCCCTTGGGTAAACTCTGCTATCATCTTCTGAATCTGAAATCCATTTACGTCTGATGGATTCCTTTTCACTGCACAGGCCTGTACTGACTTTCTAGTGACAGTGCCAACTATTTTGCTTGTTATTGACAAATAAGATTTTCACTTATTCCAGCTTTAAAATAAGGCCTTTCTAAAGACCAAGTAATAACTCCCGATATTATGAATTCCCTAAAAGTGTCTACATCAAAACATCAAGACCACCTCTCACAGAAAGTCAAATGGAAAAAGTAAGAAAAAACTACGTCAAAGCATCAGTATTAAGATCATCACCACCACTCATAGAAAATATTGATTTATCTGGCCAGGAGCAACCTTGTCAATTTTCATAATTACATAGAATGAATCCTCTAATTTAGACCTTATTACCTAACAGTGGGAGATGGAAACCAAATCTACTTATTTTAGAAATAAGCCAGCCTTCAAGTATACATATAACTATTTTTGAGCTATAACAGTACAAAGTTTTAAATAAAAATTGCAGAAAATAATTTTTCTATTTGCCAGGACCAAGATTCTAAGAGAAATGTATATAAGACTCTAACAGTCATGTATTATTTGGAAAGTCATGGTTAATATTTACATTTCCATTAGAATAAAGAAGACATTTCATTATTTTCATAATATAAAATCTGACAAATGGTTACTAGAACATAATAACAATATTAGGAAATGCTGTCCTTAAAGGAATTCATCTGGCTACCTAACATAGCACTAAACAGTGCCTATGCAAAGGCAGAAAAAATTTAGAAACCTTCAAAGTCAAAACAAAAGGATTCTGCTTTATCCAGAATACTACCCTACACTCTTGACAACTATTGTATACCACACCTCCACTCCTCAAACTTCTTTACCTTCTTTTCGTAGGAATTATTTTCATAAAGATAGATGCTGCTAGATTAGATTACTCTTATCTGTTCACCACCAAATCTACAAACTCACCAGCACAAAAATATACAATGGAGAAAAGACAGCCTCTTCATGGTACTGGCACAAAAACAGAAATATAGATCAAACTCAGCAGCATCTGCACCCATTGCTCTCTTCCACCCTCCTTTCAAAGAACAATCACTCCACTTGTGCTAAGTATCCCTCTCCTACCAGCCTGCACAGGGACTTAATCATCGGTTATCTCTTTTCTCTCCTCTATCTTCATCTTCTTTCCCTGCTAAGGACTTCTCAGCATATAGACCTAGACCTGCTCTCCCTATCTCGCACCTCCCTTGATTCTTGCATCTCCCTCCACATGCACAGCACTTACCATAATCTGTAATGATCTATTTGTTTATCTGTCTCACTGAATTAGAAACTTGATGTTGAGTAGCACCAAGTCTGTTTTGCTCACCTCTATACTCCCTACACCACACAGAGTGTCTGCTTTGTAGTGGTAAAACATTTATTGAATTGCTGAACAAAAAGCACACAACCTTAAGTGAATGGAATGCTTTCATTTTCTGTAGGTGAGTAAATGTACACTGACACATGGTAAAGATAGCCTTGATGTGTAATGACATCTCAGGTTAACTTAATTCCCCTTGGCCAATTATTGATCAGGAGGATCAAGGTGGTTGATGGGTATAAGTGGACAGATAGCTGGGTGGTTTGAGAAATGCTCAACTATGTATACATTTGTTGTCTGCGTATAGGAACATGTCATGCTTTAGTTCAAAAGTGAGGATTTCAACTAAAGGCAAATTTGCGCCTAAGATGTAAGGAAAGGGAATTCTAGGGGAGGCTCCAGCCAGGTATGATACTGGAAAGAAACTTACTAATATCATCCTTCTTGCTCCTCAAGTGATATCTGTTAGGGGTTCGTTTATGGAAGGCTTCAACCTGCTGTGCAAGGGGCACATACGTAGAAGCCGTCTCACCAAATGTTCTTTTCTTTCCCTGGGACAGGTTGAAAGGCATAACAATGGTGCATCCCTTAGTCACTCGGGCCTGAAAAGAAAGAAGTTGTTCCCCAAATGAAGTGTTATGGAAGAGCTCAGATCTACCACAAGCCATAAACTCAGTACAAAGGATCAAAAGAAAAAGGGCCTGTGTAAAGCCAAGATGATTATTCTTCTTAAGTTGTCAGTCCTTGAGCAAGGGTTATAAACAGTCTATTCCCATCTTTTAAAAAGGGGGAGAGGGGAATTCCCTGGCGGTCCAGTGGTTAGGACTCTGTGCTTCCACTGCAGGAGGCGCGGGTTCAATCCCTGGTTGGGGAACTAAGATCCCACAAGCCACACAGCGTGGCCAAAAAAATTTAAAAATAAAAATAAAAATAAAATAAAAAGGGGGAGAAAGCATCTAGCCTTTAACAAATTATCTGTTCTGTAAGAGTACATAAGGTGATTTTTCCCAAGCATGTTAATGTTTTGAAGCAATCAAGAGCAAGTTTTCTTAGAAGCAAAAAAAGCTGCAAAGGTATCCCATCCCCAGTCCCATTTAAAAATTTTTAATTGGGCTTCTGGATCTGAATCAGGTCAGGCAGCTGCCTGAATCAAATTCTCTCCACACATCCTACCAAAAACTGACTGATGAAGAAGCCTACACTTTGGGTCATTAATTTTGATAAAATTGGTCTCTGATTGGAAACAAAATTCTTCAAGGACTTACGTCCCAAAGGAAGAAGCACAACCCCAGGATTTAAGACTGCAAAGCACTGACTTCAACAAGTGATGATGGTGACTGCAAATGCAAGGAGAAATTCTTAGTGCTAGCATTTTTATTTAGGATTGTTACTGTTTTTGTTAGTGCTCTGGTAACAAAACTGGATTTGAGTGGTCTGCCCCAATCCCATTTTCCCCATAAACCCTGTTATATTTTGCACACAACTTTGCAGACATAAGATTTTTTCAAAAATTTTGTAATAGCACAAGCTGTAACAAGCCTGTACCTATGATTTGCCACACATAATTCTATGTGTTTTGTGTACATTCTCAATTCAGTTTTCACAGCAACTTGATAAGATGCTTCCCAGAGACATAGAGTGATTTATCCAAGATTACACAGCTAACGGGGGCAAAGTGAGGATTTAGATCTATCTTAACTCAAAAACATATGCTTCTCTCAATTATATTATTGTAAGTAGTGACCACAAATACTACACCAGAATCCTCACTGAATTATTGACAAGAATATTAATTTAGTCTATCAACTTACAGGAGATGGAGGATGCTTTCGCAGTTCAGATGTAAAGTTTACTTCCTTATACTCCTCCTGGTTCTTAGGATGTTGTTTGATTCGCTCATCTGTGAGGAAGTGGAAGTCAACTGATTTGGTTACCTGGCTCACTGATTTCTTCACAGGGAGCCCTGAGTGAGGAGCAGAGTAAAACACACAGATAATACTAAGAATAGAGAACATAAAATAAGTCTCCTTTTATCCAGTCCTTTTGGTATTTCTATTACCATGGATCTAACTTTGTTCACTCTCTACATACAAGCCAACACTTGAAACAGTCCTCAGGGACACCAATATATGTGCCTTATTCATTTAGTACTACTGGGTTTGAGGCCTTTCGGTCAGAGGCAAACTGTAATAAGGTAGCACAGGGGAGAAGAATCCCACCTCCCAGTTGTGGTCATAGCTCTGGAGACAGAGAAACTGGAATACTTTTGATAGGAAAAGCTATGAATTGACTTTAAAAGCACACTTAACTAAGCATCTCTAAGAGAGATACCCTATAAACTCCAGAGAGGCTTTTCAACCCAGTAAGCAGAGCTTCACAGCTTTGACTCCACCAATAATAATTATGCCAAAGCAAAGCAGAACTCTGATCCCTTCAGCTCTCTCAGTCATACTTTCCTCCACAACTACAACTGGATTCACTCAGCTGTCTTTTCCTCTGACTAGGATAAAATGGGAAGACAATAACAAAAAACTGGTCTGCCCAACTGCTCTATCTTCTGTCTCAATCCTAGTTCCTTCTTATTCTAATACAAAGAAGAAGAATTAGGAGAAAAAAGGAGGGAGGAATTAACTCCACTTAGAGAAATGAGGTAAGGACTCATGGAAAAAGGCCTCAAAAGATGGGTGTGACTTCTTCAGTTAGAGATGGAGAGGAACAGCATGCTCTAAGAAAGGACCAACATATGTAAAATGTTCTAGGGAATGATCACTGGGATATGAATGGTACCCATGTCCAGGTTTCTAAATAAACACATCTTTTTATGCTGACTACTGACCAAGAAAGACTTTTGTGCTTTAGAGACTTTGAAAACCCTACCAAGATTATGAGAAGCACCCCCTCATAAATCAGACTCAATCAGAACCAAGCTGACCTGCTCCTGCAAGAGCAAATTTCTTGAATTCTTCATTCTTTTTCCGCATCTCTACCACCTCTTGCTGCATTTTCATTCTCTTCTCCAACTCCTGCTCCTCAGTACTTTTTAGAATCTTCTGCCTAAAAGGCAAATCAGTAAAGGAGATGACAGAGGAGAGGAGAGGAGAGGAGAAAGTGACTCAGTGGTTAAAAAAATCTAAAGGCATTATATAGATTAGATTTTTAACCTGTGATAAAATAACCATCAAAACCAAAAAGTATTACCTAATAAATTGATATTAACTTAGATAACACTATGAAAAAAAGATACAAAATTTATTCTAAAATATTGAAAAAGTTTCTGAAAAAACAGCTAAAATAGACTATAGAAGATATTACAAAATATCCACAAATTTGACTATATAATGATTAACTTTTATGCCACAAGAAAAACTAAAACTAAAATACCAGTAGTAATATTTTCAACAAACATGGCAAGAGGTTAATATACATAAAATATATACTGTGATAGAGAGAACAGACTTAGGAGTAAAGCCAACCAGAATTCAAATCCCAACGCTGTTGTTTCATTTTCTGCCTATGTGATCTTGAGAAAACTATTTAACCTCTGTGAGCCTCAGTTTTCTCCAATATAAAATGGGTAATATGAATACTTGTTCTCACAGAATACTTGTGACTATTAAATCAGATAATGTTTCTGAAATACTGGACACATAGCAAAAGTTCAATTTAAAGTAGCCATTCTTAAAAAAATAATAACAATAAAATAAAGTAGCCATTCTTAGTAATGAGAACATCACTAAGACCACTTATAGATAAATAGAAAAGGAAACAGATGATTCACCCAAGAGGAACTTTGGAAAAGATGCTTACAATAATAGTTATACAATCTTGTCAGCAAACACATAAAAATTAAAATAATTTGATGCCATCAATATATCAGTTAAATCTGAAACAATTTTTAAAGTAAAAAAAATTCAATGCAGATGAGACTACAAGGAAATAAAAATATTCATTCAAAGTTGATGGCACTGTAAATTCACACATTCATTTTGGAACTAAAATTAGCAATAAATATCAATAGCCAGAAAACTGACCATAATCTTAGATCAAGGAATTTCTCTTTCCTTTTCCTGAGGAGACTACTCAAAGAAAAGGATCTGCCTGTAAAGATGTTCATTGATTCCTTGTAATAGTGAAAAATTGGAAACAGCATTTTCAACAGGAAGTAGTTAAATATAATTTGATAGAATGCTACCAATCTATCAAAAAAAGGGTAAATGTGAAGATTTTGTAGCAGTACAGAAAATAAAACAGTCTCATAGCGAGTGAATAAAGCAGAACCCAAAGATTGCTGATACACTGATTGTAAAAATATGTATTTTACTTGAGTAAAGTCCAGAAGGGAGCTTGGCAAAATAAAAACTGTTCAATTTCAGTAGTAAGAACCTTCACTAACTTTTTCCTTCTATGTTTCTTTTACGTTTGTTTTAATAGTTAATTTTTTTCAATCTGTAAGACTCAAGCACCCACAAGGACATAAAACAATTTACCTTACCATGGTTACGGCTTTCGGAGTTTCCCAAGCTCCATGTGCATCAAACAGACTGTGTAGATGTACCCATTTGTAATTTTACTCTACTGACTCTAAAGCTGAAATTCAGGATAGAATCATACCTTACAGGTGGGATACAAGGCACAGTATGTCTGCCCTTGGCTTTCTCTGGGGAAGACTCATTCTTTTCAGAAGTATCTTGATGAGCACTGCCTTCTTCCTCTTCCTCTGGCTTCTTTTTATTGTGAGAACTTGAGTTGAAAAGGACAAAAAATATTCTCTCAATTCCCTACAGCATATCCAGCTCTACCCTCCTCCCCAGATCTACCACACATGGCTTAAATTTTCTCATTCTTCAGGACAACAACCATGTTTCAACAGCAAGATTCTTCCAATAATATCATCAGATCATATATACCAATGGCTACAATGGGTAAACTTTGAGAATGCCAAAAGAAGTCAGGATAAGAGTTGTCTGGTGATGGTTCAAGAGGGTAGGAAGAGATTCCAACTGCTCATCATCAAATGAACAAATGCCAGACAGTTAGTTGTCTTCTCAATATTTATTCCACTTTCTTTCTTATTAACAGAACCCCGATTTTGTTTGGGGCAGCAATGTATGAAGGCAAAAGTATTGTACTTGCTTCAACGGTCTCTACTGCAACTAGAGGGGATCTAATTTACAGTTCAGTCAACTGAGGTATAACATAAGCGTTTCTGGAAAATATTTCACTTTCCTGATATGGGTGCTGCCCCTCTTTCTTTGCCAGACCCTTCTTCTTCTCCTCTCAAACATGGATATGATACCTAGAGATATAGCAGCTATCTTCAGATAATGAGGCAACAAGCACAAAGAAGAAGCTAAGAAACACAGAGCAGCCATCTTGAGCAACAAGTATGAAAAAAAAAACTAAGACTCAAAGAGATGTCATTGAACCAAAGCTAGCAGCAAACTACTTTCAGACTTCTGTGAAGCAAATAAATCACTATTCTTTAAACCTCTCTAGTTAAATAGGCTATTACCTTCAGCAAAATACATTCCTAACTGATAAAAATAAGAACAAGCACCATGTATTCTGCTTGCTATTACCATAGGAGCAAACAGGGTAAAATCTATGTCAACAGACAGAAGCTGTGGCTACTTACACTTTCATTTTTTTGGAGGGTGGAATTTCACTGACGATTACAGGAGTAGCACATCTCTTGGCTTTCATTTGTACATGATGTTTTTCTTTCTGTTCCAAATTCTTCTGAGCAGAGAGCCTAAGAGATCTTCTATGGTAGAAGAATCGACAAAACTTATTTGTAATGAATACATCTACTATATATGCAAATACTCCTCAGAAATGTGAAAATATGTCAAACTACAAAGGGCTATAAAAAGTATTATTTCTGCTCTAAAAAAAAAAAGTGGTATTATTTCTGCTCTAAAAATCTAATACTTTCTTGTTTTGTTGATAGTTTTTGAAAATTCACCATAAAATGTTGATACTTAAGTGCATTGGTGTTTGTAAATTAGACCTCAATAGAGCTGATTTAATTTTGTAAAAAGGCACTGGCAATCACCTAGTACAACTCCTTCCTTTTGGAAGTATGAGTAAAAGTAAAAAAAGATGAGGTAACTTGACCCTGTTACACAGCTAGCTGCTGTCAGACTTAAAATTAGAAATCAGATCTCCTGGAAATTTACTACCAAGTGTTTATTTTCTCCTCTTTCTTTTAGCCATGGTCCCCTATTTTTGTTAAAATATATAACACATAATAAAAAGTACACAAAACAAAAATTAAGTTAAATGATTACAAAGTGAAGACTCATGAAATCACCACATAGACTAAGAAACAAAACAATGGCAGCAGATGCTATCTTGACTTTTACAGTAATGATTACTTTTTCTTTATCATTTTACCATACAAACATGCATTCCATAAACATGGTCTGTTAGTTTGGAAAGGAAACAAAAAACGTTATGTAATAATCAGACTACTGGGCTTCCCTGGTGGCGCAGTGGTTAAGAATCCGTCTGCCAATGCAGTGGACAAGGGTTCAAGCCCTGGTCCGGGAAGTTCCCACATGCCGCGGAGCAATGAAGCCCGTGTGCCACAACTACTGAGCCTGCGCTCTAGAGCCCAAAAGCCACAACTACTGAGTCCTTGTGCCCTAACTACTGAAGCCCGCACGCCTAGAGCCCGTGCTCCGCAACAAGAGAAGCCACCGCAATGAGAAGCCCACGCACCGCAACAAAGAGTAGCCCCCGCTCACTGCAACTGGAGAAAGCACGCACGCAGCAAGGAAGACCCAACGCAGCCAAAAATAAATAAATAAAAATAAATAAATAAATTTTTTTAAAAAATCAGACTACTGCAAGCATTTTTTCTGTCTTGGTTTATTTTACTCAACATTATGTTTGTGACATTTAACCACATTAACTCACGTAGTTCTAATTCACTGATTTTCAATGCTGTGTAACATTCATTGTAGGAACATACCATTATTTATCCAGCCTACTGTTGATTCTCACATAATGTCTCTTGATGTACACATTGTTGTTGGGTATGTTAAGTTGTAAGATTGCTAGGTCATTGATAGACATTGGTTTATCAACTAAAGTTATTTTCCAAGGTGCTTGTACCAATTTATGCTTACACTGCCTAATTTACAAAAGTCTACACTGCTCTACGTTCTCCAAAACACTCAGTATTGTCAGATGACTTAATTTTAATCATATAAATTGGTACAGAGTAGAAACTCATTGTGGTTTTAATTTGCTTTTCCCAGTGAGACTGAGCACCTTTCCACATGTTTACTGGCCATTTGGCCATCCTCTTTCATAAAGTGCTAGTTAAGTCTCTTGGTTGTTTTCTACTGCATTGTCAACCCTTTTCTAATTGATTAGTAGGAATTCTTTATATTCTGTGAATATGAGGGCCTTTGTAGGTTTTTAGTGTTACAAATATCTCCTCCCAATCTGGGGGTTGGCGTTTCACTCTCCTTATGGTTATCATTTGATTAGACAAATATGCTCAAATACAACAACCTCCTTCCCTAAAAGCATGTCAGTGTTTTTCTGTGTGGATTCTATTTAAGAAATCTTTCCTTATTCCAAGGTCATGAAGATATTCTCCTATATTTCCTTACATGAGCTTTAGCTTTCACATTTAGATCTACAATCCACCTTGTACTGACTGTTTTCTATGGAGTGAGGTAGGGGCTCAGTCTCATTTTGTTTTATGTGGCTATCCATTGTCCAATCATTGTTTATTGAAGGGGGAAAAATAAAAACACCCTCTCCCCAAAGGTCTGCAGTACCACATTTGTCATATATTGTGTCCATATATGAGAGAGTAAGCTTTTATTTGATTCCATTGGTCTCATTTATCCTTGGGTAATACCACAAAGTCTTAATTACTGTAGCTTTATAATATTGCTATCTACTAGACACTTCAAAAGTATTTTGACTATTCTTGGACCTTTGCATTTCTGTATAAATTTTAGCATCAATTTATCAATGTCCAAAATGAAAACCTTTGGGATTTTTGTAGAGATTGCATTGAATCTATATATCAGATAAGGAGATTTGACATATTTACATTATTGAGTCTCTCAAACCATGAACATGGTTATGTCCTGCCATTTATTTAGATCTTGTTTAATTTCTCTCAAGTCTTAAGATGTATTAGTGTATATTCAAATTTTTATTAGATTGCATAGAGTACCTAATTTTAAAATCTTTATCATAAAGAATTTAAAACTTAGTAAAAAGAGAATAATATAACGAACCACCAGGTACTACTCATCATTAAGCTTTAAAACTTTCAACTTATAGCCAATCACACTGTCAATTTTCCCTCCATCCACCGCCCCCCCAGCTTTTGAAGCAAATCCCAAATTTCAGATCTTTCATCTGCAAATATTTTCATATCAATCTCTAAAAGTACTCATAAAAACAATTACATGGAGTAATGCAGAGTGCATTTATCATGCAAATCTTCTTGCATATTATTACAAAATGTACACAATATATAAAAATATGACTATTTGAAGGCACTGAGAAGTGACCAAAAGCAGGCAGAAAAAAGAGAAACATTTATCCATGAAAAGCAACTACAAAGGTTAAGAGTTATGAGTTAGTAGCTTTTTTGCCTGAGGGCACACCCCAAATGCCGCAGCTCCAGCAGCAGAAAACTCTAATCTCACTGGCCGTAGGTAATGGAAGATAGAATTCAGGCCAGTACAGCAGCTGGAAACTTAGGAGGAAAGTCCTGGAAGTGAAAGAGCTACAGAAAAGGTATCACCCAAAGTCTGAGCCAAAACTCTGCACAAATTCCTATGTATTACTATATATGCTAACTATGCATGTTTAGAGGAGACTGGGGGGCCCAGTGAAAAAGCAGAAACTGGTGAGGTGTCCATCCTTAAAAGACATAAGTGCACTAGGTAAGACTGGTGAGTTCGCTGGGTTTTTTTTGATTCAGTGCATTCCCCAATGTGTATATAGTAGAATGGCACACAGCTGAAGTCTTACTAGCTTTAGGTATCAGAAGACAAACATTAGGGCTGGCAAAACAACTGGAAATTTAGAGGCAAAATGAGAAGCTAGAGAACCAGAGAGGATGAACACTTAAGCCTGAGTATAAACTCTACTCGGTCTTGGCTGACCGCTAACATTTTCAGGCACAGGGGAGACTCCAGGGAGCCAGACTGAAAAAACAACTGTATATGCAGATATATGAATGGCCAGTAATCACATGAAAATGTGATCAACATCATCAGTCATCAGAAAAATACAAATTAAAAACACAATGAGGGACTTCCCTGGTGGCGCAGTGGTTAAGAATCTGCCTGCCAATGCAGGGGACACGGGTTCCAGCCTTGGTCCGGGAAGATCCCACATGCCGCAGAGCAACTAAGCCCATGTGCCACAACTACTGAGCCTGTGCTCTAGAGCCCACGAGCCACAACTACTGAGCCTGCGTTCCACAACTACTGAGCCCACGCGTCTAGAGCCCGTGCTCCACAACAAGAGAAGCCACCGCAATGAGAAGCCCACACACCACATCACAACGAAGAGTAGCCCCTGCTCGCTGCAACTACAGAAAGCCTGAGCACAGCAACGAAGACCCAACGTAGCCAAAAATAAATAAATAAATAAATAAATTTATTTTTAAAAAAATACAATGAAATATCATTAAAAAGACTGACAATACCAAGTGTTGGCCAGGATATGGAGCAACTGATACTCTCATATACTGCTAATGGGAATGTAAAATGGTACAGTCACTTTGGGAAAATTCTGTTTCTTCTAAACATACACTTAGCAGTACAGTCCAGCAATTTCACTCCTAGGTATTCACCCAAGAGAAACACGTCCTCACAAAAATCTATAGGCAAACTACTCATAGAAGCTTTATTTATAATAACCCCAAACTGGAAACAACTCAAATGTCCTCAACTGGTTAATGGATAAACTGTGGTATATCCATCCAACAGAATTTATTATCAGCAATAAAAAGGAACAAAATATTAATACATGCAATGACATGAATGAATCTCAAAAGCACATGCTAAGTGAAAGAACTCAGATATAAAAGAGTACATACTATACAATTCCATTTATAAAAATATCTAGAACAGGCAAAGTTAATCTATGGCGACAGAAATCAGAACAGTGGCTGCCTCTGGGTGGGAGGCGGGAAAGTGAGAAGGCAGAAAGAACAGTAAAAGTTGACTTTAAAGGGAGAGGAATGAGGGAATGTTCTGAGGTGATGGAATTTGTTCTATATTGGTATCGTGGTTGCATTATAGGCTTGTCAAAACTAATCAGACTGTGCCCTCAAGAGCTGTACATTTTACTATATGCAAATTATACCCCAATAAAATTAGTTAATTTTTTTTAAATGGACAGGGTTTCATTAAAAATTAGAAGGAAATAAAGGCAAAGTACATGAAGACATGGTCATTTTGGACCACTACTAAAATTCAATATACAATGATATTATAAAGTCAAGAGAAGAATTGCTGAATGTCTTTAGGGAGAAGTTGCTAAGGGATGAGACTATTAAAAATTAAAACATATATGTGGGGCTTCCCTGGTGGTGCAACGGTTGAGAATCTGCCTGCCAATGCAGGAGACACGGGTTCGAGCCCTGGTCTGGGAAGATCCCACATGCTGCGGAGCAACTAAGCCCGTGCACCACAACGATTGAGCCTGCACTCTAGAGCCTTCGAGCCACAGCTACTGAAGCCCGTGCGCCTAGAGCCCGTGCTCCGCAACAAGAGAAGCCACCGCAATGAGAAGCCCGTGCAATGCAACAAAGAGTAGCCCCACTCGCCACAACTAGAGAAAGTCCACGCACAGCAACAAAGACCCAATGCAGCCAAAAATAAATAAATAAATAAATAAATAAATTTATTTTAAAAATATATGTGGTAAACCAACACCTGTATGGAAAAATTATTATTATAGACTAAGGCCTTATTGACTTTTAACTATTCTGAGTCAAAGGAGTTTTGGCCATCTTTTAGCTTATCATCAAAATCATGTGAGAAGAAAATAGTAGGAAATTTGTATGATCATCTATACCTTCCTATTCCATCTGCTATTCTTTTCTCGATTAGGTATCCCTAGACTAAGATAAATCTGAGATCTAAGATAAATGGCACTAATGTTTTACCTTTTTATGCATTTTCATAATGCAGCCTCATTTACAAACTACTACTACATGTTATCCTATTTGGCCATTTCTTGCAATAAGCCTGAGAGAGACGGTTATTCTCAGTAAACTAAGGTTTTGAGTAGTAGAGATACCTGCCTTTAAAACAAATGAAACAAAAACAATTCAGGTCTTCTGACTCTGTGAACAGCTGGCTTTCTGTCATACCATCATTTCCAAAAAGCATTCAAAAATTCATTCAGAATGTGGGGCAATTCTAGTAATCATATACATATTCAAAATGCAAAAGCCAAGACACTAGCACTATCTTGGACTCTGAAGGAATCTATAGGATACTGGGTCCCTTTTCCATAGGGACTTAACAATCTAAACATGGAACAGAAATCATAGAATCAACCTGTAGCAATCTCTTAAATCTCCTGTGATAGCTGGTTGAATCTCACAGAATTTTTCAATCAAAAGGGGCTTCTTCACCAGAAAAGATTAAAATAAGCACATATGATACCATCTTCAAAAGGTGATCCCCTTATACCAGCATGAGGCTTTGTAAAGGGTAATTTCATTACTTCTGAGCAATAGTATTATAAATACTCTGCCATTCCTCAATATTGTTGACATCAAAGTATAAAGCATTAAATAGTTCTGGAATTTATTTATTTATTTTTAAATATTTATTTGTTTATTTGGCTGCACCGGGTCTTAGTTGCGGCACTTGGGATCTTCATTGCAGCATACGGGATCTTTTAGTTGTGGTATATGGAATCTTTAGTTGTGGCATACGAACACTTAGTTGCAGCATGTGGGATCTAGTTCCCTGGCCAGGGAACTAACCCGGGCCCCCTGCATAGGGAGCGTGGAATCTTAGCCACTGGACACCAAGGAAGTCCCCAGTCCTGGAATTTAAACTCTATGGGTGAGTGGTAATTATTAGATGGTGAAGGTTTTGGTTTTTTTTTTTTTTTTTTGGCCATGTTGTGCAGCTTGTGGAATCTTAGTTCCCCAACCAGGGATTGAACCCAGGCCATGGCAGTGAAAGTGTTGAGTCCTAACCACTGGACCACCAGGAACTCCCAAGTGAAAGTTTTTAAAAATCTAATTCAAATAATCTTTTGATTAGTGCCATCTGAAGGCAACTAATATTAAGACTAACAGCTTTGTTTTGGTTAAAAAGAGGATGCTGATACAAAGTGCAACATTCAAAGACATGAGATTTTCAGAGGTTCCTAGTGCCAAGAGTACAGCTTACCCCACCCATCCATCCACCCCTTCACTCAAGACTTTATTCAGCTTTGCTCCTGCAAGACACTGTTAGGTACTAAGGATACATGACACTTGCCCTTATGAAGTGTATTTACAACCTATACACAGGAAAAAAAAAAAAACAAACCTGCCACATATCCATACAAATAAATGTAAATGGCAACCCATGTTGACAGCGCAAATAGCAAGGACTTTGGAACCAATGTGATCAGTCTGAATCCTGTCTCTGAAATAAATCTGCCTTGGGCAAGCAACTTAGTACCTCTGAGCCCTTATCTATAAATTAAGCATGTTAACTACAACTCATAAATGTTATGAAGATTAAATAAGGTAACATGAAGAGTCTAATGTAGTATGGGACACATAGTAGGTGCTCCAGTAACTCTTCTTTGAACATTATTAATATAACCACCACTTTTGAACACCAAAACAGTCTTACCTCTGAGGCTGAGCTAGAATATTTCTTGATGTGGTTCCTTTGACTTTCAGAGAAGAACAAGCATTTGTTGGAATGGACTCTTCCACCAGGTTTTCTTTTTCAGCCTCTTTGTTATAAGTGTTGTCAACTACAAGAGAGCAAAAACTAGTCAGTACTCAAATCCCAAGGAAATGAGTTGGAGATGAGAGATACATGTGTATATATATATATATATGACTTAATACAGAATTCTAGATTGCAAATTTTGTGTGTGTGTGTGTGTGTGTGTGTGTGTGTGTGTGTATCCCTCCTAAGCAGTGAAATCTTATGCAGAAGAGTAATTTATAAAAGCTACTTTGGTTGAAGCAGAAATGAAGTATCCAGGGCCTGCCTGTTTGCCAGCCTAAGGCATCACCTCAGAAAAAAGTATCCCAAACACATTCTCATGACATTTTTTTTTTTAACATCTTCTCATGACATTTTAAAAAGATAAAATTCTGAAAGCTTCCATAGAGAAAAACAAATCACCTAAGGAAGGAAAATAGGATAAGCTGAATTCCTCATCAGTAACACAGGATGATAAAAGATAACAGAACAATGCCTTCAGAGAAGTCAAGAAAAAATCTTTTAATCTGCAATTCTATATTAAAAGTAGCAAGGAAAAAGCAACAAGTTACATACAAGGAAACTCCCATAAGGCTATCAGCTGACTTTTCAGCAGAAACTGCAGGCCAGAAGGAAGTGGCACAATATATTTAAAGCGATGAAAGGGAAAAACCTACAACCAAGAGTACTTTCCCCAGCAAGGCTCTCATTCAGATTTGATGGACACATCAAAAGTTTTACAGACATGCAAAAGCTAAAAGATTTCAGCACTACCAAAGGCAGCTTTATAAGAAATGTTAAAGGGACTTCACTAAGTGAAAAAGAAAAGACCACAACTAGAAACATGAACATTACAAAAGGAAATATCTCATTGGTAAAGGCAAATATACAGTAAAAGTAGTAAATCAACCACATACAAAGCTAATAGGAAGGTTAAAAGACAAAAGTAGTAAAATCATCTGTATCTACAATAAGCAGTTAAGGGACACACGAAACAATCAGATGTAAAATATGATGTCAAAACAGTAATCATATGGGGAGGAGAGTACAAATGCTGGGTTGTTAAAATGCATTTGAAATTATGAGATCAGCAACTTAAAATAATCAAAGAGATATACAGATTGATAAATATAAACCTCACGGTAATCACAAACCAAAAATCTATAATAGATACACACACACACAAAAAGAGAAGGAATCCAAATATAACACTAAAGACAGTCATCAAACCACAAGGGAAGAGAACAAAAAAAGAACAAAGGAACAAAACCTGACATACAAAAACAACCCAAAAACAATTAACAAAATGGCGATAAGTAGATACATATCAATAATTACATGCAGATGGACTAAATGTTCCAATCAAAAGACACGAAGTGGCTGAATGGATACAAAAACAAGACCCATATATATGCTGCCTACAAGAGACTCACTTCAGATCTAAAGACACACTCAGACTGAAGGTGAGGGGATGGAAAAGAGTATTCCATGCAAATGGAAATCAAAAGAAAACGGAGTGGCAATAATAATATCAGACAAAATAGACTTTAAAACAAAGAATGTTACAAGAGACAAAGAAGTACACTACATAATGATCAAGGAATCAATCCAAGAAGAAGATATAGCAATTATAAATATATATGCACCCAACAGAGAACCACCTAGATACATAAAGCAAATATTTACAGACATAAAGGGAGAAATTGACAGTAACACAATAACAGTAGGGGACTTTTAACACCCCACTTATATCAATGAACAGATCATCCAGACAGAAAACCTGTAAGGAAACACTGGCCTTAAATGACACATCAGACCATATATATAGAGAGAAAACATTCTATCCAAAAGCAGCAAAATACATATTCTTTCCAAGTGCACATGGAACATTCTCCAGGATAGATCACATGCTAGGCCACAAAACAAGCCTTGGTAACTTTAAGAAAACTGAAATCATATTAAGCATCTTTTCTGACCATAACACTATGAGACTAGAAGTCAACTATAAGAAAAAAACTGCAAGAAACAAAAACACATGGAGGCTAAACAATATGCTACTAAACAACCAATGGATCACTGAAGAAATCAAAGAAGAAATCAAAAAATACCTGGAAACAAATGAAAACAAAAACACAACAATCCAAAAATCTATGGGATGCAGGAAAAGCGGTTCTAAGAGGGAAGTTTATAGCAATAGAAGCTTACCTCAGGAAACAAGAAAAATCTCAAACAACCTAAGCTTACACCTAAAGGAACTAGAAAAAGAAGAACAAACAAAACACAAAGTTAGTAGAAGGAAAGAAATCATAAAGATCAGAGCAGAAAGAAATGAATAAATCGAAATAAGTGAAATAGAGACTAAAAAAAATATAAAAGATCAATGAAACTAAGAGCTGGTTCTTTGAGAAGATAAATAAAATTGATAAACCCTTAGCCAGACTCATCAAGAAAAAAAGAGAGAGGGCCCAAATCAATAAAATCAGAAATGAAAAAGGAGAAGTTACAACTCACAACACAGAAACACAAAGGATCATAGGAGATTACTACAACCATCTATATGCCAATAAAATGGACAAATTCCTAGAAATGTAAAATCTCCTAAGACTGAACAAGGAAGAAATAGAAAATACGAAGAAACCAATTACTAGCAATGAAATTGAATCAGTAATTTAAAAAAAACTCCCAACAAACAAAAGTCCAGAACCAGATGGCTTCACAGGTGAATTCTGCCAAACATTTAGAAGAGTTAACACCTATCCTTCTCAAGCTATTCCAAAAAACTGCAGAGGAAGGAATGCTTCCAAGCTCATTCTATGAGGCCAGCATCACCCTGGTACCAAAACCAGACAAAGATATCATAAAAAAGGCCAATATCACTGATGAACATAGATGCAAAAATCCTCAACAAAATGTTAGCAAACCAAATCCAACAATATATTAAAAGGATCATACACCATGATCAAGTGGGATACCATATCTTCTTTATCCATACCACATACCACTATAAGGAGAAATAAACAAATCCACAATTATAGTCTAAAATTTCAATACCTCTCTCTCTAATTGATAGAACAAGTTGACAGAAAAATCAGTAAGATTATAACAGCCACAAATAATATATAAGCAAATGAGCATGGCTGTATTCCAATAAGACTTCATTTACAAAAATATGTTGTGGTCAAATTATCATAAAGATGTAACAATTATAAACATATACATACCTAACAACAGAGACCCAGATACCTGAAGGAAAAACTGACGAAACTCACGGGAGAAATAGCCAATTCAGCAATAATAGTTGAAGACTTCAATATCCCTACTTTCAATAATGGACAGAGCCATCAGATAAATGATCAATAAGGAGACAGAAGACTTGAGCAACACTATCAACCAACTTGACCCAACTGACATTTATGTAACTCTCCACCCAAGGACGGCAGAATACACATTTTTTTTTTAAGTACACCCAGTACATTTACCAAGACAGACCATATTCTGGGCCATGAAACAAGTCTCAATACATTTAAAAGAGTTCAAGTCATACAAGTATGTCCTTTCACCACAGTGGAAATCCCCCAAGAAATCAATAACAGATAAGATTTTTGGACCACCCCCACCCCAAATATTTGGAAATTAAATAACACACAGGTAACTAGCAACTAGTAGATAAATTAAGTCCTGGAGATCTAAATGCATAGCATAAATGGTATAGTCAACAACACTGTATTATGAACTTCAAAGTTGATGAGACTAGATATTAATTGTTCTCATTACAAAAGAAATGATAATTATGTGATATGATAGAGGTGTTAATTACATTGCATTATATAAATGTATCAAATCAACACTCTGTACACCTTAAACTTACATGATGTTATAAGTCAATTATATCACAATTAAAAAAAACACATAGGTCGGGACTTCCCTGGTGGTACAGTGGTTAAGAATCCACCTTCCAATGCAGTGGACGTGGGTTTGATCCCTGGTCTGGGAACTAAGATCCCACATGCTGCTGGGCAACTAAGCCCGCGCGCCGCAACTACTGAGCCCACGCGCTCTGGAACCCGTGCATCACAACTAGAGAGCCTGTGCACCACAACTAGAGAAGCCCGCGCAGCCAAAATAAAAAAACAAAAAAAACCACATAGGTCAAAGATCTCAAAAGGGAAATTAAAAGTATTTTGAATGGAATGAAAATAAAAACATAGCATTTCAAATTTATGGGATGTGGCTAAAGCAGTACTTAGGGGATATTTACAGCAGGAAACACATTAACAAAGAAGAAAGATGTCAAATCAATGGCTTCAGCTGCCACCTTAAGAAACTTTATATATATATTGAACCCAAAGTAAATAGAAGGGAAATAATAAAGAACAGAATGGAAATCAATGAACTAAAAACCAGAAAAACAATAGGAAAAAAAAAAAAACAACAATGAAACCAAAAGCTGGTTCTCTGAGAAGATTATTAACACTGATAAATCTTTAGCCAGACTGATTAGGAAAATAGAGAGAGATGACAGAAATTACCAATATCAGGAATGAAAGAGGTGATATCACTACAGACTTTATAAGTATCAAAAGGATAATAAGGAAACATTATGAACAACTTTTCACCTATAAATTCAACAACTTGGATGACACAGACAAATTACTTGAAAGACAAGCTACCAACGCTCATTCAAGAAGAAACAGATAATCGATATCTGTTAAAAAAATTGAATCTTTAGTTAAAAACCTTCCTGCAAAGAAAACTCCAGACCCAGATGGCTTCACTGGTGAATTCTACCAAACATTTAAGAAAGATATAATATCTATTTTACACAAGTTCTTCCAGAGAAATGAAGAGAAGGGAATATTTATAGAGTAAGGCTAACATTACTCTATCAAAATCAAACAAAGGCATCATAAGAAAGGAAAACTACAGATCATTATTCCTCATAAACATAGATGAAAAAATTTTTAACAAAAAAATGTAGCAAACTGAACCTAAAATATATATAAAAAGAAAAATACCATCCTGACCAATTGGGGGTTCATCCCAGAAATGAAAGGTTGGCTTAAAATTGGAAAATCAGCATAACTGAACATAGTTAAAGAATAAAAGAAAAAAGAAAAAAAATCATGTAAACTTCTTAATAAACGCAGAAAAAGCATTTGAGAATATCTAGCATCCATTACTATAAAAATTATCAGCAAAATAGGAATAGAAGGGAAATTCCTCAGCCTGATAAAGGGCATCTATGAAAAAACTACAGTTAACATCATACTTAATGGTGAAAGCCTGAATGTTTTTGCCCTAAGATCAGGAATAAAACAAGCATGTTGGGACTTCCCTGGTGGCGCAGTGGTTGGGAGTCCGTCTGCCAATGCAGGGGACACGGGTTCGAGCACTGGTCCGGGAAGATCCCACATGCCGCGGAGCAGCTAAGCCCGTGTGCCGCAACTGCTGAGCCTGCGCCCTGGAGCCTGCGAGCCACAACTACTGAAGCCCACGCACCGCAACGAAGAGTAGCCCCCGCTCACCGCAACTGCAGAGAGCCCACGCGCAGCAGTGAAGACCCAACGCAGCCAAAAATAAATAATAAATAAAATAAATAAATTTTTTAAAAAAACAAGCATGTCTACTTCTCTACTCCTATTCAGCATCCTACTAAAGGTGCAGTATGCAAGAAAGAAAAAGAAACAAAAGGCAGATAACATAATCACCTTCGTAGAAATCTGATGGAATCTACAAAAAAGATACAAACACTACTGAGTTTAGAAGATTGTAGGATATAAGATCAACATAGAAAAATTAATTGTATTTCTTTGTACTAGCAACACAATAGAAAGTTGAAATCAAAATAGAGGTCTGAAAAGTGCTTTGAGAACACAAATAAGGGGAATCAATTAGAGAAAAAAGATATTTGAGCTGGAACTTGAATGATAAGTAAGGACTTTTCAGTTAGATTAAAGGTATTCAAGGCAGAAGAAATAGCACTAATGAGACAGGTAAGAATGTGTGCTAACAAAGAACAAAAAGACTGCGGGGCCCAAGGGGTATACATGCATGGAAGCAGTGTACATGGTCTTTGCCACATGATGGGCCATGCAGAGGTCTCTTGCTCTGGGGCTTACTGCTGATATAACAGTCTTAAACTGAAAGTGGTCCAGACAAACTAGGTACATCACATCCTCTTTCAATTCAAGAAGAGCACAAAGACCATCAAAGCAACAGAAAATCTGCCATGCTTCTAAGCACCTCAAGTGAAACGTGCACATAGTTCTAACCTCTTATGCAAGAAAGATGGATGTAAAAGTTCAGGATCCTTGTCCAGATCCCAAATTCAATAGATATCACCTGTACTCATGAATGAACTATTTAAAAGTCAGCCTAGCAACTCAGACTCTGCAAACTACACAAGTTCACTGAAAATACAGCTATTTTCTGATACGGCCCTCTAGTTATTGGTGTGACTGAGGCTAGTTTCAGATTTACCCATAAGATTAATTTTCAAATGTTCTAAATTGATTGTGGTGATGACTGCACAACTATGCTGTGAATATATGAAAAAACATTGAAATGTACATTTTAAGCAGGTGAATTGTATATGTGAATTATATCTAAATATAGCTACTATTTCAAAACAAGAATCATTTTTGAGGATTTAAAGAATTTTTTTTTGTTTTAATCAAATAAACAGTATTTTGCAGATTTAGTAACTACTAGTTTAAGTGTCAATCATCTTTTAAAATCAGATACACGACTCAAAGAATTCTTGTACAGTTAGCAAGTAGTACATTCTTCCCTCCTGCTGTTTTGTTTCCCAGCCAGACCGAGGTTAGGTTACATTAAATCTAGCCATAAAAAGAAAATAGTTACATATCTGGCAATAAAATTCTATGTTAGCTTAATTTCCAAAAGACTGGAAAAAAAAAAAAAAGAATGCAGCACATCATTAGTTTCACATTCACCATGAAATGAATAAATGAATTAGCACATTTCACCAATTAAAATCCAAGGGATACATCATTTAGGTAATTTCCCCAGATCCCTCAGGTTCCTAATATACTGCTCGACCATTCTGCCAAGCAGCTTTTTTCTAAGATGTTCTTTCTTACCTGGTCTCAAAGGTGTGACATCTTGCTGAAGATTAGCTGCTCTCAGAGGAGTTTTGCCCTGAAAAAGCCCTCCTGTACCATTCTTCCCAGGAAACTTACTCTCCAAATTGGCCTTCTCTTCTGTGAAAAGGTAAAATCATCATCGTGTAAACAATCAGCAAGAAAGCAAAATAAATTAGTGCCATACACTTAATATGGGGCCTAAATAAAGCTTCCTACCAGTATACTTCTAACTCATTTGCAAGTACCAGCAAAGTTCTAGTGATCAAAAAGGAATAAGTACACATTATACGTCAGAGATAGTGACTGCAAAAACTATCACTAAAACACTGGCAACACTGAACAATGTATTATAGAAAAGAAGTGCAGACTCTACATTGTGAATAGCTCCTTATCTTTGCTTGATACACATTCAGGACCATACAAGCATAAACTGGCCTTATCTACCACCTAAATACATCATGTTCCTCTTAAAGAAAACTGTATCCAGCAAGACCTGCAAGGCTTACAAGGGACATCTGAGAGTCTAATTGTGTTGAGGTTCTTCCTCAACTAGGAGAGTGTGGGGTGTATGAGGATGGAGCAGAGTTAGGCTCTCTTGAGGAATTTTATCTTAGGTTCCGCTGTGCCCAAAAGCCAGTGCAAAGAAGTGAAAAGTGTGTTCTACCAACAGCCTACCGAAAGAAATTTTAGGAATGCGGCGAGCCCCAGCAATAACTCTGTGAATGTACACTCTGATTGCAACTGTGTAAAAAGATGTGATTATTTGGAAGAAAATTAGAAAGTAATATATTAGAACTAAGGTGATTTTGAAAAAAATAGTGGGATTCATTTTTTCTTCCAAACTGTATCTAATAGTATTGTTATATTAATATTTCCTTTCTTGTTTTCAAGAAAAACTTGGAAAAAGAGATAGACTACTCAGCTATTTCCTCAGGGTTTCTGTGGGCCAAGGGCATGGGGAAGACCTCTGTATGGCAGCTGGCCGTCTTATCCACCCTTCCTCCTACACCACGCCCAAAAGACCCCTCCTCTCAGGATACCCACTGGATTTTATTAGAATCCTTTTCCAAGAGAATGGCATATGCCATCACATTTGGACACTGCATTATAAGTGTTAAGTACAGCTGCAATGGACTAATTTCTATCCCCCATCACATACTGATTTCTTTTAATGAGGAGGATAAGGACATGAGATAGAAGAAAATGAAGGAGCCCCAGCAAATACTAGCCTCACATATCACTGGGCTCAGATATTATTCCAACGTAATATAAAAACAAAACCACATCCTTATTTGTTGACCTGGTGTCAAAGTTTGTGTCATATCACCTGCCCCAACATCAGGCAATCCTATCTCTATTTGGAGATTGGGTTCTGAGTAGCATAATCCCTCCATTTAAAAATGAACTGGGGGGAATTTCCTAGAGGTCCCGTGGTTAGGACTCCCTGCTTCCACTGCAGGGAGTACAGGTTCGATCCCTGGTCGGGGAACTAAGATCCCTCAAGCTGTGTGGTGGGGCCAAAAAAAAAAAAAAAAAAAGAACTGGGAAGAAGCAGCAAGAGGGAGATCAATATAGTTATAAAAGGGCAACACAGGATCCTTGTGATGTTAGAACTGTTTGACATCTTGACTGTTGCAGCAGATCAACAAACCTACACAGGTGATAAAATTGCATAGAATTTAATACACATAAATAAAAATAAACACAAGTCAAACTGGGGAAATCTGAGTAAGACTGTCCACATCCCAGTTGTAATATTATATATACTCTATGCCCAGTGACAGTAGAGCAAGTTTTTATGTGACTGCCATCACTACAGACATGTCCTAGAACTTCACTCAACTTTGTTTCATCTAGATTTTACCATATGTCCCTAAAGCTTAAATATTTGTCATTCTTAACTGGAAAACATTGATTTCTACTGATAGTCCATTCCCAAAATACTGGGCATCTCGATTATTTCTATCATATCGTGGATGACAAAGTATCTTGGTGCAGAAAAGAATTTATATTTTTTTAATTTATTTATTTTTATAAATTTATTTATTTTATTTATTTATTTTTGGCTGCGTTGGGTCTTTGTTGTTCTGCACAGGCTTCCTCTAGTTGCGGCGAGCAGGGGCTACTCCTCGTTGCAGTGTGCGGGCCTCTCAATGCAGTGGCTTCTCTTATTGCGGAGCACGGGCTCTAGGCACACAGGCTTCAGTAATTGTGGCACGCAGGCTCAGTAGTTGCGGCACACGGGCTTAGTTGCTCCGCGGCATGTGGGATCTTCCTGGACCAGGGCTAAAACCCATGTCCCCTGCATTGGCAGGCGGATTCTTAACCACTGCACCACCAGGGAAGTGCAGGAATTTATATTTTGGTTATCTACAATCCCTTCTATTTTTGAAAGGTCCCCAGCACAAAGCAAGTCACTAACCCTTAAAACAACTAGAGAAAGCAGACACTTACCAAACCAGGAATCTATGTTTTGGGTATCTTCCTCATCATTCAAAGATGTAAAATTGATGAAGTCTGTTGGAGCATCATAGGAATAGGAGGTTGTAACTTGTGACATTTTTCCCACCCTTGGTGCAGAACAGCAGGTTTGCCCAGTGTTTGTTTCTCAATAGGTCACCTCCTAAGGAAAGAAATAGTTCAGAAACTTGGTAGCACATTTATCTTAAGGTACTGATTGCCTAACAATTACTTTGCTTTTACAATCACATTTGCGATTCTGAAAATCACCTGGGCAATATGCCTTACTTTTCAAATCACATTAACAGTTAACTTCGCTTTTTCAGTAACTTGAAGACACTCCTTGAGGTAAATATGTTGGAATTAGAAAGAGGTCAAATTTGATGAATACCTACAACATGCCATGTACTGTGCTAGGTGTTTTACATTCATTATCTTATTTTCCTCAATCTACCGTTTTCTCATTTCCAGTCTCCTCCACATCCAGTGTGCTTTCTCTCTGCCCCGAATAACCCAATTTCTGAAACACACCATTAAATTTTATACCTACCAACCAAAATCTTACTCATCATTCAAATCCAGTCCAATTCTCTGTAAAACCTTTCCCAGTTTCCACCTATCATACCTAATTGTTGCCTCTCCAAAGCCATAGTGCTTTTATACCATCTAATTTTATATTAGTTAACTATGCAAATGTCTCTCCTAGTAGACGCTAAGTTCCTGTAGATAAGCATGAATTTTACTCACTTGTGTATACCTCATCCATCAAGGTGCTTAGAACAGTATCTTATACATAGTAAAAGCTCAATATAGTTTTGCCAAGTACAGGTTTTTTCTTTAGAAATACTTTCATAAAAATACTATTCTTGGGCATGAAGAGAAAGACTTCAAAAAATACATAAAAGAAAAAAAAAAGTACATAAAAGGCACAACATGCAGATTAGGTAAAAGAAACATGTCAGAGATATGGGTCCATCTTTACTTCTGCATACTGTGTACAGAAGTACTGTCGTGTCCTCTGTGCTGTGGAAACCTGTGTAGGTTTAAAGTCAGCCCCCACTCCAGCCTTGTATGGTTAAGAAAATAGCTGGAAGTAATCTGAAAAATAGCCGAAAGGCCACACTCACTGGCAAATAATTTCCCTATGAAACCCAATGAGCCATTTGTCTTCATCCATGAAATGACATGTACTTAAAGTATTCTGTATCTTGGAAGAGAAGTAGATATCAGTAATAACTTGCACACACATTTATTAAACTAAGTACCTTTCTGTAAGCCCTTATTTTAGAAATACATGCTCATTTTAAAAAATTAGATCACAAAGATAGTTTTCATAAAAATCTACAATGCCACACTGCTCCAGACACACACACAATACCTCTCTCAATCTCTCTCTCTCTCTCTCTCCACACACACACACACACACACGCACACACTTTTGTTTTTTCAAATGGGATCATTGACATTTTGAATCTGCTTCACATATCGTGAGCATATTCCTTGTCAATAAATATAAATATATCAGCAACCACAATTTACTTATCCCCTACTTTAGGATTTTCCCAATATTTTCACTTTAAAGATACTACTAGAAGAATATCCACGTAGCTAAATTTCTGTACATATTCTTAATTCTTCCCTTAAGACAAATTCTTTCTTTCTTTCTTTCTTTCTTTATTTATTTATGTTTTGTGTTTTTGTGGGGGTTTTTTGGCTGCATTTGGTCTTTGTTGCTGTGCGTGGGCTTTCTCTAGTTGCGGCAAGTGGGGGCTACTCTTCGTTGCAGTGCGCGGGCTTCTCCTTGCGGTGGCTTCTCTTGTTGCAGAGCACGGGCTCTAGGTGCACGGGCTGCAGTAGTTGCAGCACGCAGGCCCCAGAGTGCGTGGGCTTCAGTGGTTGCGGCGCATGGCTTCAGTAGCTGTGGCATGCAGGCTCTAGGGCACACGGGCTTCAGTAGTTGTGGCACGCAGGCTCAGTAGTTGTGGCGCATGGGCTTAGTTGCTCCTCGGCATGTGGGATCTTCGCAGACCAGGGATCAAACCCATGTCCTTTGCATTGGTAGGTGGATTCTTAACCACTGCGCCACCAAGGGAAGTCCCAAGACAAATTCTTAAAGATGGAATTGCTGGCTCTTGACACATACTGTGAAAACATTCCTCAGAAGAGTAATACCCACTAGCATTACCAGAGAGGTGTGCCCATTCTCTTCTAGGCACTAACAGCCCTCAGCGCTCATTTTCTCTATTTTATACCACTATACCTATGCTGTGAGATAAATCATGAGATTAGTTCCACCCAACCTCATTGCTGCTCAGTGGTTTGGCCATCATTTCATTAGCTTCTCTCAGTGGACTTGGGTAATTCAGAAGGAATTTGTTCTGACAGATATTTCGTTTACATAGTGACATCAATCTATACACCAGAGAACCTCATTCTCCCATGGTCTCTCTTATGAACTCACCGAAGCCAGAACTCCACAGATACCTTTATAACAATGTGCCGACTGAGGAACTTAGTGTAGAAATATGACATTTTGGAATTGGGAGGAATTTTAAATAACACCTAACTTTTTAAGTTTATAGATAAAGATTAATTAAAGCGAAATGGGGTCCTCCAAGATCACACAACACTACTAATGATTATGGTAAAAACAGTTCCCAAAGGTGATTATACATGCCAGACACCATGAGGTACTAAACTGTACTATTTTAATAACCCTCAACAATCCTCTAAAGCATCAATTATTATTTCCATCCTAGAAGAGGAAGCTGAAGGTAAGGGAGATTAAAAGACTTCCCAATATCACACAGTTATATAAAAGCAGAATTAGATCTAGAACTGAGGCCCCTGACTTCAGCACAGTGTTTTTCCTATATCGTTCTGCCCTCTCACCCTATGAATTAGAGAAGCCTGTTAATGTAGTTATAGTCTCTATTTGCATAGAAAATAGTACAGTATTTCTTTCCAAGTAGATCCATTCTTCATAGTCTTTTGCCCTGAATAGAGGATTCTTTATTATCCTCCTTCTAAGTTTTCATTCTCCCCTATTTCTACTTTCATTATTCAGTTTAACTCAATAAGCTATTTATTAGTAGTCCACTCATATTACACACTTGCTAGAGGTCATAAATGTGGGCTTGATAATATCGGAGCTCCTTTCTCACTAATATTCAAGGATGAGACAATATGTCTCATACAAAAGGTAGAAGATCTAGTCTCAGACACAAAGGAATTAAAACCTAGACAGGAGTCCTATCAGACAATAAATAAGACAGTATAAATATTTAAATTATATAGTATAAACCATAAGTATAAAGAAAATTAGAGGGACTTCTCTGGTGGTGCAGTGGTTAAGAATCCGCCTGCCAATGCAGGGGACACGGGTTCTAGCCCTGGTCTGGGAAGATCCCACATGCCGTGGAGCAACTAAGCCCACGCGCCACAACTACTGAGCCTGGCTGCCGCAACTACTGAAGCCTGCGTGCCTAGAGCCCGTGCTCCACAACAAGAGAAGCTACCACAATGAGAAGCCCGTGCACCGCACGAAGAGTAGCCCCCTCTCACTGCAATTAGAGAAAACCCATGTGCAACAATGAAGACCCAACACAGCCAAAAATAAATAAATTAGTTTCAAAAAAAAAAGATGAAAATTAGAAATGAACGTGGCTTAAGTCAAGTTATGATTAAAAATTTTTCATTGAACAGCATCAAAACAGTAAGAAGTGCACTGTAACAGAAGTCACCTCCTTGACTGCCAAGCTTCCAAGCTTGGAGTAGCCATGAGACAGTTCTGGCCAATGAGAACGATGAGAATCTGCTGAGGGATTCATAGGAAAACTCGTACTGACCTGATACAGCTACAGCCCTTGCTCCTGCCCTCTTCCTTCAGCTTTCTTCTTGCCTTGAAGGCAGATGTAATGGCTAGAGCTACAGCACCCATCATATACATAGGAGTAAATGATCAAGAGAATAACATACAATGGCCCTGATATCACTGAGCTATTGATCACTGATGATCAAATATCAGCAACCACCTACCTCTAGACAATAAAACTCTTCTCATGTAGGCTGTTAAAGTCACATTTTCTGTCACTTAAAGCCAAAAACAATCCCAACATAGAAATCCAGAATTCTAGCCCTCTCCCTGGCATTACTTGATGTATATGATAATGGGCAAGTCACTGGACCTTTCTGCCTACTTACTTCCCATAAACAAATAAGATATTTTGAGTGCTATGAAATACACTACCGTATGATATTATCACTGCCTTTTGACCTACTGATACCTTTCCTCTCCTTGACCACATTTCTATTCAAAGGACACTGTTGAAAGATTCTCCAGCAACTGACAGTGGTTAAAATTCCCCTGCTGCAAGGAGGAAGTTTTCCTATTCTTGTGAACAAACACGCTGGAAGACATGGGAAAATCTTGGATTCCCATGATCTTAATGCCTAACCCAGGTCACTGGGAAGACTTCCCAGGCAGGAATGTAATGAAGACAACTAAAGCTGGGGGAGGGAAGAGGCAGGAATGTAATATGCAGCAACCCCACTTAGCCTCCTAAAAACTATGATTCCACCAAAGCATGCTGCTGAAAACCACCTGGAAAGTATTCAAATTTAAACCCTCACATCCTTTTTTCCTTTTTTTAATTATGGAGCTACACTGCTAGCCCCTTTGGAGGGCAATTTACATTTTTCTTTTTGATACATCTTGACAAATGTAGAAATTTATCTTACAGATATGTATTTATACATATGTAAATACAAGAAAATTCACATAGCAGTGTTCATAAAAGCCAAAAAACTGAAAACCCAAATTCCACCAATAGATTAGTTGAATAAATTATGGCACAACCATATATTGAAATATTAAGTAACTTTAATATTAGATAACTTTACATATGTGATTTGTACAAAATGAGCTCCAAGAGCTACTAAGTGAGAAAAGCAAAATGCACAAGTGTGTGCTCCCATTCAGGTTATAAAAGAGGAAAAGGGGCAGGGCTTCCCTGGTGGTACAGTGGTTAAGAATCCGCCTGCCAATGCAGGGGACAGGGGTTCGATCCCTGGTCCGAGAAGATCCCACATGCCGTGGAGCAACTAAGCCCATGCACCACAACTACTGAGCCTGCGCTCTAGAGCCCGCAAGCCACAACTACTGAAGCCCACGTGCCTAGAGCCCGTGCTCCGCAACAAAGAGAAGCCACCGCAATGAGAAGCCCGTGCACAAAGAGTAGCCCCCACTCGCTCCAACTAGAGAAAGCCCGCACGCAGCAACAAAGACCCAATGCAGCCATAAATAAATAAATAAATTTATTTATTTATTTTTTTTAAAAAAGAGGGAAAGGGGTAATGTATACTCATATATACCTTTATATATACATAGACTATTGTGGAAAGAGACACAAAAGTGTTAACAGCATTTGGTCTGGGAAGAAGGCTGGGAGGTCTGGGTCAAGGGAAGACTTTTCACTATATGAACTTTTGTATTCTACTATATAAATGCATACCTTTTCAGTTTAAAGAACTAGTTAAGCAGTATTATTTCCCCCTAAATCTATGTTTACAGTCCAGAAGACATTAGGTTTTCTGGAATTTTTATTAAATATTCTTACAATCCAGCAATAATTGTTAAACCTTTTGATTTTTGGAAATAATGCTTCCCATTTACATGGTCTGTAAACTGACTACTAATTTCACATAACCAAATGCTAAATATTTTCTTTTTTCGTGTTTTTGTATAAAAATAAAATGTTCCTGTGTATTGACCTAAAAAAATAATAGCTATTAATTACTGAGTCCTTATGACAAGCCAAACAGTGTTTTCATATATTAACTCACTAAATCCTCATAATAATCCTATAAAGTAGGTACTGTTATTATCTTAATTTTACAGATGAGGAAAATGAGGCACAGAAAGATTTACTATTTGTTCATGGTCATGAAGCTAAGAAGTAGCAGAGCCAGGATTCGAACCCAGACAGGCCCTAAAGGGAGTGTCCTTACCCACTGCCTCTCATATTTATTTAAAAATAGATATTTATGGGGCTTCCCTGGTGGCGCAGTGGTTGAGAGTCTGCCTGCCAATGCAGGGGACACGGGTTCGGGCCCTGGTCTGGGGGGATCCCGCGTGCCGCGGAGCGGCTGGGCCCGTGAGCCACAATTGCTGAGCCTGCGCATCTGGGGCCTGTGCTCCGCAACGGGAGAGGCCGCAATGGTGAGAGGCCCGCGCACCGCGATGAGGAGTGGCCCCCACTTGCCGCAACTGGAGAAAGCCCTCGCACAGAAACGAAGACCCAACACGGCCATAAATAAATAAATAAATAAAAATTAAAAAAAAAAAAAAAAGATATTTATGTAGATCAATATAAAATGTCAAGGAGCGAGAGACAAAACCATTTACAGATAACAATAACTTCCAAATACTGATTGTCTACCTCAGGTCAAGCACTTTACGAGGCACTTCACATAAACCATCTCATTTAAACTGCATTAACAATGTATAAGGTAGATATAGTCATCACCATCTTACAAATAAGGAACTGGTTCAACTACTCCAAGATCCAAGCTACTCCAGGATCACCAACTAGTATGTAGCAATATTGAGTTTTAAGACCAGGTCTATAGGATTCCAAAATCTGGGGTCACTATAATATACAGGGTTTTCCTATAAATATTCCTTCAAAAATGAGGCAAGTAGGGACTTCCCTGGCAGTCCAGTGGTTAAGACTCTGCGCTTCCACTGCAGGGGGCATGGGTTCAATTCCTAGTCAGGGAACTAAGATCCCATATGCTGCACAGTGCAGCCAAAAAAAAAAAAAAAATGAGGTATGTAACCAAATCTTACTAACCTGTTAGACAAATACAGAATAAACTCTGCTCTATAGAAAAATTAAGCATTCCTGACAAGTTGTGCAAAAAGAACACCTTGGTAAATTAAAAACCCTACTCTAAGTATACCAGGAAAGCTCTGAGCTGAATCTTCTCATAAACTAAAATATCACCCCTTAATTTCTCTTTTTCTAAGTTTGTACTCTTGCATATAAATTTTTGCTGTAAACAAGATGGAGGTTAGTCTGAACCTCTCAGTGGATATGCCAGAGTAGACTATTCACGCATCTGAAGGTGGGATGTCCTCTGAAGTCTAGGACTGCATTTGATTGGTGGGGGTTAAAAGGCAAAGGGGGCTCAAACCTAAATATACCTTATCTTTATTTAGATGAAATTTTAAAACCAAAATACTATTTTTTAAAACGACCTCTTGCTGGAGAGGGTGTGGAGGAAAGGGAACCCTCCTGCACTGTTGGTGGGAATGTAAATTGATACAGCCACTATGGAGAACAGTATGGAGGTTCCTTAAAAAACAAAAAACAGAACTACCATATGACCCAGCAATCCCACTGCTGGGCATATACCCTGAGAAAACCATAATTCAAAAAGAGTCACGTACCACAATGTTCATTGCAGCACTATTTACAATAGCCAGGACATGGAAGTGTTCATCGACAGATGAATGGATAAAGAAGATGTGGCACATATATACAATGGAATATTACTCAGCCATGAAAAGAAACGAAATTGAGTTATTTGTAATGAGGTGGATGGACCCAGAGTCTATCATACAGAGTGAAGTAAGTCAGAAAGAGAAAAACAAATACCATACGCTAGCGCCCTTATATGGAATCTAAAAAAAACAGTACTGATAAACCTAGTGGCAGGGCAGGAATAAAGACGCAGATGTAGAGAACGGACTTGAGGACACAGGCTGCGAAGGGGAAGATGGGATGAAGTGAGAGAGCAGCACTGACATATATACACCACCAAGTGTAAAATGGATGGCTAGTGGGAAGCTGCTCCATAGCACAGGGAGATCAGCTCGATGCTTTGTGACGACCTAGAGGGGTGGGATAGGGGTGGTGGGAGGGAGGCTCAAGAGGGAGGGGATATGGGGATATATGTATACTTAGAGTTGATTCACTTTGTTGTACAAGAAACTAACATAACATCGTAAGGCAATTATACTCTAATAAAGATATTAAAAAATAAACGACCTCTTTTTCAAAAAGCTTCTTTTGAGCTATCTTTTGGTCTAATACAGCCCCTCGCCCCCACCCCCCGACCAAAAGAGGGGAACAAACAGATAAATACATATCCATTGAGAAGTCTGATTCTCCTCAATAAAGAGTGATGGCACAAGTACATGAACAAAACCAAAAGTAACTACTGGGTTATGCTAGCGTCACTACGCTGCCTCTCCCACAAATAATAAATATTAGGATGTGAAACCTTCAAAAATTAAAGGCCTAGTGGGAAATGGAACAGGCCAAGGCCAAAGCTAACTGTTTAAATGAGAGCCCCAAGCAAGGTGGAACTGGATGCCTTCCTGCACCCCTTAATCAAGATTGAATTTCTGTCAACAGGTTTCACTGAAAAAAAAAAAAAAAAAAAAAGGCACATGCGTCAACCACATTTCCCCACACAAATCAAGCTGCCAAGCAAGAGAATCGGCTTCACATTTCAAAATTATCTGAATCCACCACAACTTCAGACTCTTGCAAAACTAGAAACATTCTGAGTGAAGAAATAGCTCTTCCTAACCAATAATCCTATGATAGACAGGGAAAGGTTTCTCCCATATGTTATGAACTAGTTAGGTTCCTTTTAAAACTGCTTATCAAGTGCCATCCATCATATCACATGGCTAATTTTTGTTTCCAAAAAACAAAGATTGAAAAGATATATATAATCCTTTCCCTTAAGGAACTCACAGTAATTTTGACACAGGGTGATCTTTGCTGTGGAAGTGCAGAGAAGGGGAATAGATGAAGGAGGGTCAGAGAAGGCTTCCTGGTGGAAGTGATACATAAAAGATACAGATAGACCTGCAGAGTTCTACAGGATAAAGATGAATATTGACTTTTTCTAGGGGAAGAAATAAATGGCAAGGGAAAACAAATAGGGGGAAGTACACAACTGAGGAAGATTGCAAAAGAAGCAAGGTAACCTATTTCCACATTCATCTGAAATTAACCTCCAAGGGCCCCTGTCTCTCTTCACTATCAAACCAAAAATAACCAGCCATGACAAGCTCTATAAATCAAAAGGTGCAGGTTCAGAGCGGGTGGAGGAAAGCTGTAAAAGGCTGCATTCTAAGCAAGGTTGAAATAGACTAGCAGCTCCTGAGCAAAAGGAAGACTTTGGTGTGATAAATGATCTCAAGTACCTCACTATACAAGCTTGTGAACTGTGTCTTGCCTAATTCTATTGGGGGAAAAATCATGAGTTAAATAAATGGTAATGTAATAGAATAAACAGAGTAAGTCAAGACCTCATTAGAAGTGTAGTTAGTTAAAATGGTCCCATCCCAGGCAGTGCCATTTCCCCAGGGACACCCTCTTCTATTTTCACAAGGGATAAGAGATCCTGTTACACCACCACAAGTTAGAGTTGAGTTATTGTCATCTTAACCAGGGAGAAAACACCTACATTTTTTTTTCTTGTACATTAAGGATTAGCAAGAGACAGTAAATGGCAACATAATACAGACAGCAATTTTAATTGTTCATCGAAGTCCCAAACTAAGTCTGAAGGAAGTTAATGGACTTTGTGTTTCCACATTTGTTTGCTAACTTCTATGATGAAATCAGATCTATTTACAGAAACAGATCTATGAAGCTTCCAAAATTGGGTCATTTTAAAATCCAATGACAATCTCTCACTGTCCAAGCACTTAGAAGTCAGCACAGGACACATGGACACTTGTTCTAGTTCATCACTGTCCAGAAATCTCAAGCAAATACATTTTTCTACCATTTTCCTCCCAAACTTGTGAGTTTCATATCACTGTTTTTGAAGGATTACAAATTCAGTTCTGCTTTTTTTATTCATCCACAGAACTCTATAAACCATAATCCACTCTTACATGACTAACAGGACCTGGATAGAAATCAAAGATGCCATTTACCTCTAGGCCAAATAACGACACAGATCTTTGTAATACCAAAGTGTTCTGATGTTCCAAAAGTAAGAAGCTGAAAGAGTTTGTAAGGGTTAACAGTGGGGCTACAGGAGGTTACAATCCTAGTCAAATCTCAATCATTCGGTCTTGTAGAGATTTATATCCCTCAAAAGGTATCTGGTTTGGAAAGCAGACAGACAGAGACACACACACATACACACACACCCTAAAAAAGTGATAATCAATGAGGTGGCAGGGAGTGAGGTAGACAATGAGAGGGTTGGAAGGTTTTTAACTATAAACCTTTTTATATTATATTGATTTTTGCACCATTTGAATCTATATTTTAAAAATAAAAAATTGTGCCTGTGTGAACATACACTGCTGGTGGATGTGTAAATCAGCACAATTTTCCTATAAAGCAATTTGGTGTTACGTACCAAAGTCTTAAAAATACACATTCTTTGGGACTTCCCTGGCAGTCCAGCGGTTAAGACTCCGCACTTCCAATGCAGGGGGCGCGGGTTCAATCCCTGGTTGGGGAACTAAGATCCCACATGCCACACGGCCATAAATAAATAAATTTTATAAATTAAAAATATGCACTCTTTTTGACCAATGGTTCCACTGGGTAAAATACTATGGTAGAATGATATGATGGAATAATATATAGCCATTAAAATTATGTTATAGAAAATTTTAATGAAATGAAAAAATTTTCATAACCTAATTATTAAATGAAAAAAAATGAAGGTTATTAGAGCATGATTTCTTAAAACCAAATATAGATACCCTCCAAAATTTGGAAAGAAATCTATCAAAATGCTAGCCATAGTTTATCTGAGAGGTGGGATATTGGGTGACATTATTTTCTTTGCTTTTACATATTAAATAAATTTTCTTCCAAAATAAGTGTTACTTTCTAAAGATAAGCTAAAGTTATTTAAAGAATTTTGAAGCTAATATATTAATGTCCCCCTTATTCCTTTTTAATGTAATACTGTGGATACAGCCTTACCTGTGGTTTAATCCGTCTGTCAGTCCACCTGTCTACAGGCTTGACTCAAAGTTGCAATATACTCTTTCACCTCTCTTCTGAAATCTTGAAGTCTAGAAAGTACTACTTATCAAGAACCTAGAAGAAGCAGAAAGGCGATGAAACAGGTTCAAGTTCTTTGTAGTAAAAAAGGTTAACAGAGAAGAGCAGGAGCTATAAAACAGGGGTCCCCAACCCCCGGGCCACGTACCAGTACCAGTCCGCAGAGCAGGAGGTGAGCGGCAGGCAAGCAATCAAAACTTCATTTGCCGCTCCCCATCGCTTGCATTACCAACTGAACCATCACCCCCACCCCCAACCCCCCGCCCAAACCCATCCGTGGAAAAACTGTCTTCCACAAAACCAGTCCCTGGTGCCAAAAAGCTTCGGGACCGCTGCTATAAAACACCAAGGATACCCACTCTTAAAACCAAAGAGTGCTTCTGAGAGCTAAGGTCTAAACAGCATGGATCCCCCCAAATGCCAGACTTCTTAAAAGATTGTTGTTTCATTAGTGTAAAAATGTTCCTCAAGTTTTTTTGTGTACATGTGCTGTTTCCCAGTATCTTTGTGGTTACATACTCCCACTTTAAAGCAACCTTTCTGAAACCTGCGACTTAGGAACACTGACATCAAGGGGTTGTAGTGTGCACTTCTATCCTATTCAAACATCAGGACAAAGAGTAGGCACACTCAAAATATGAAAAAACTTCTACTACCCTTTTAAATTTAAAAAAGTAGAAACAGGGACTTCCCTGGTGGTCCAGTGTGTAAGACTCCACGCTCCCAATGCAGGGGGCTGGGGTTTGGAACTAAATCCCACATGTATGCCACAACTAAGAAGTCCACATGCCACAACTAAGACCCAGCACAGCCAAAATAAATAAATAATAAATATTTAAAAAAATAACTTAGCTTTAAAAAAAATTAATTAAAAAGTAGAAATAGCATTTTATAAAAATTTTCTAAAGTATGCTCCTACATACAATTTTATACCTTTCTAACTAATCTTTAATTTCCCCCTATAATCAAGTTTCTCTATGCAGACAAACAAAAACAGAACCCCTCCCAGTTATCTGTATTTTTTTCACAAAGTACCCTAGCTGCTGATCTGTCTCAAACACAGATCTATCCACAGAATTGACTGGCCTGTTCCCTGGTGGCGCAGTGGTTAAGAATCTGCCTGCCAATGCAGGGGACATGGGTTCGAGCCCTGTTCCGGGAAGATCCCACATGCTGCGGAGCAACTAAGCCCAAGTGCCACAACTACTGAGCCTGCACTCTAGAGCCCAGGAGCCACAACTATGGAAGCCCGCGCGCCTAGAGCCCATGCTCTGCAACAAGAGAAGTCACCACAATGAGAAGCCCGCGCACCACAACAAAGAGTGGTCCCCCGCTCTCCGCAACTAGAGAAAAGCCTGTGCGCAGCAACAAAGACCCAACGCAGCCAAAAATAAAAATAAATAAATAAATTTATAAAAAGAGAATTGATTGGCCTGTTCAATCTCCCTGTAGTAAATTCGCTTCCTACCTTTACCCATGGCAAAGAAAATTCAGTTTGCCAAAGGACATTTAAATCTCTCCTCCTCCTTTCTTCCCAAGCAATTCAAAAAGAATTAGGGAAGAGACCCAGGAAAGGCTGAAGAAAAAATACATATAGGAAATATAGGTGAATTCTGAACCCCTCCTGATACCTAAACAAGAAATGAAGGACCTTCCCACATAATCCTGTCTCCTGTTGAAGCTTAATTGCAGCTGCAGGATAAACTAACTTTATTAAGGTTGGAATACACAGACTTAAGCATAAGGTGGGCCAAAATAACTATTTTCTTTAAATGATTTGAAAGTTTAAACAAATTTACCAATCTAATTCAATATATCCAGTTTTCATCCCTGAAATTTTGTAGTCAATTTAGATAATGCCTTCTTGCCTTTCCAATTCAACAGATATTGAATGGGTGATTTCCATGCACCAAGACTGTTCTGGTTCCTGTCTAACTAAACTCTCCTTATCAAGAACGGTTTCTGTCCCACCTGCTTCACAAAGCCACCCTTGCCTGTTTTAAGCCTCACTGATCTCCCTCACCTCTAAACTGCCAGGGCGTTTACAATACAAAACAATAGAACACTCAGATGCTTTCTTGTCTTGTTCTAATTGTCACTTGTCAGTTTGAATCAGACTTTTGGCCTCAAGCATACCAGAAACCATTCAGTATCTAATACTGAGCACACAGTACAACCTCAAAGGTCAATTAATTAGCTAAGTGAGCTGGGAGCCACAATAATTTTGATCCCAAGAGTGCCAACTTAATACTGAATTGACACACCCACAGTGCAACTCCAAAACAACTCAAGTTTGATTTAGAGGTGGCTTGACAGGGGGTGATACACTGAGGCCACAACACAAAAATATCCTTCGTATTGCAGCAAACAGTTTGAATTTTGACATCTGATGAGTGAGACAAATTGAAAGGCCATAGAATGTCAAGACAAGGTAAGGCTGAACCAGGGAGAACTCCAAGTGATGGTCTTAAAGCAAAATCAGCAGAGCACTCAGATGCTGTCTTGTCCTAAGCAGGACTGATAGGGAAGAAGTCCTTGGTACCTAAGTACTAGGAAATTGTAGGTGAGAAAAAGAAACCATGTATCAAGAAACCAGGCAGAAAAACAATCCTACAATATTACAGCCTGGTTCACTTTTCCTTCCCTCTCCAATCCATAAGTGTTTTAGCACAGGAAATTAGAAAGGCAGTAATACCTAGTGATACCACACAAAGGGGGAGGGCTGGGCAGATAGGGATGAAACAGAATGAATTGTAAATCCCCAAATAGAAAGACAACTCCAAGTGGAATTAAACTCGCCCTCAATTATGTTCTCACCTCATTTACCTTTCTACCTTACACAACAGTTTTGAAATGTAGTTGTTTGTGGCCACATCTTTTTCCTCCACCAAATGCCACACGTCTTGAGGGCGGGTGGGGCTACTGCATCACCCATTTCGAGAAATGTATCTAGATTACGGGCCTCAGTTTCCCTCCTATAAAGAAGGGCTAAAACTAGCACCGACTTCACTGGATTGGGGCGAAAATTAAATGAGAAAACGCAGAGTGCTTGGTCCAGTAAACGCTTATTTCATGCGTGCTGGGTAATAATATAATTGTCGTTACCGTTATCCTTAGCCCACAGCCTCCCCCCACTCCTCCTTCCGCCTATTTCCCACGCCGGCCTCCACCTCTACCTGGAGACACAGCCCGCTAGTCCCGGTCCGGCCGGGGAAATCCTGTCATGAAGGGAAGGGTGGCCGGAAGCCCGGCTCCTGCTCTGCGGGTCAGGTCGGCGCCCCAGCAGCACAGCGTCCCAGAAGCTGAGCCCTCGAGGAGGAGGAGACCTCCAGCCACTTGGAAATCAGGGAGAAGGCTCCCCGGCGCCCCAGCTGCTCCCCTTTTCTCCCCTCGGCTCACCTCGCCTCAGCGCTGACAACCAACCGCCAGTAAGACCCGCCGCGGGACTCATTCTGTACCGTTGAAAATTTGAACCCAGACTCTCCAGTCAAACGCACCAATCAGAGTGCCGGGAACCAGCGATCCCAGCCTTCCGATTGGCCCTAGAGATCGTAGGGAGGCCGGAAGTCAGGATGAGGGACAAGCAAACAACCGGCCCCGGAGGCTCCTGGGAAATGTAGTGCGACTGGGTGAGCCGACTGCAACAACTCGAAACAGGAAATTACTACAAAGCCCAGAATGCTCGGCTACAGACTGTTTGGGAAAGGTGGTACTACCCACTGAAGAGAGAGGGAGTCTATTTAGGTAACAGGACGGCGCGCGTCCTGAACCTCCCCAAAACTTTCACGGAAGGAAATACTTCATTAGTTCATAATTCTCCCAGTAGTTGTGCATCGTGCCTTTGATTATTCTTAGGAATTCACTTCGTTTTAACATTGAGTCCCCTGCAAGCAACGTAGTCTCGCCCCCAGATTCTCTGCCAATCGTGAAGGAGTCTCTCAAACTCTTTATCCAGTCCACTCCCCAATATTACTTGCTAAAGCCGGCGGCTTTTTGGAGGCTTGGTCTTTCACTTTTAATGCTGTCTGCATCTTTGGCTCTATTACCCTCGTATTGTAGAAGAGAAAACAAATGCTCACAGAAGTTGAGTAAACTTATCTAAGATCACATTTTTTAAGTAGAGGAGATGGGATTTGAGTTAAGAACGTCTGATCCTATATATCATCAATAGCCAATTAGAAGATAATAGCAACAACAAGAACAAAAAGATCCACGTTCATAATAACAAAAAAGGCAACAAAGTTTTTAAAAAATAAGCCTAAGACCTTTCCGGGAAATTTTAAAACTGTAAAACTTCGTTGAATAACTATAAAAATAATTAAATAAGGCTATAGACCTTATTAATGGACGGGGAGATCTAATATTGTAAATTCTCCAGATTAAAAGTTCAAGGCAATTCCGATGAAAATCCCAATAGGTTTTGTCATGGAATTTGCCAAGTTGATTTTAAAATTCACATGGAAGAAAAAAAGCACAAGAAGTGGCATCTGAATTTTGAAAAATAATAGGGGGCAATCGCCATAACAGATCTCACAAATATTAACATACTATGAAATTATAGTAATTTAAAAAGTATCATCAATTGACTCTATGGGGATACAGTCAGCAAAATCCAGACGAGAAAACTCTACAGGACAAAAGATCTACTTTCTTCAAAAAATAAATAGAAAAAACAAAAACAAACAAAAAAACAGCAAGAGTTGGGTCTTTTTGTTTGTCTTTGTTTTTCAATATTCCTTATTTTTAGAGATACACATGAAAAAGATGAGGATGAAATGACTCTAGAATTTGCTTCAAAATAATCTGGAATATGCCAAGAAGGGAAGTAGATGGGAGTATAGGTGAAACAAGATTTGCCACAAATTGATAATTGTTAAAACTGAGTGACAGGTTCAAGATGCATATATACATACACATACATATATGCATTTGAAATTTTCCACAATTTTTTTAAGCAGGGTATTGGCATAGAAATTTTTTTTAACAACAAAAGATCAGTAGAAGAATTTAAGAGTTCAGACACAGGTGCATGTATATCAGAATGTAGTAAATACTGAGTAGAATTTCAAATCAGATGGAAACAAATAATGGAGTTAGGACATTTGCTTTTCATTTGGGGAAAATATTATGTTAGATTTTTATCCAACACCGTTTACAAAAACAAATTTCAGATGAATTAAAACCCTAAAGATATTTAAAAATTAAAATTTTTAGGGATTTCCCTGGTGGTCCAGTGGGTAGGACTCCACGCTCCCAATGCAGGGGGCCAGGGTTTCATCCCTGGTCAGGGAACTAGATCCCAAATGCATGCTGCGACTAAGGAACCTGCATGCCACAACTATGAGCCCACATGCCGCAACCGGGAGATCCCACGTGCCGCAATTGAGGATTCTGCATGCCACAGTGAAGTTCCCGCGTGCTGCAACTAAGACCCAGTACAGCCAAAATAAATAAATAAATTTTTTTTAATTAAAATTTTTTAAGGTATAATATATGTTTATGACATCGTGTAGGAAATTTTTAAGTAAGACATAAGGGGAAAACTAAGACATAAAGGAAAAGACTGACCAAACCAAAATTTTAAAATTCTGTTTGACCGAAGAAAAACAAACAAAACTGAAGGATAAAATATTTCAAACACATATAACAAAGTATTAGAACCTAAAATGTAAACAACAACAACAACAACAACAAAAACTCCTAAGAATCAGTGAGAAAAGGACAAAAGCTCAATAGGGGAAAAAAAATGGGGAAAATAGGCAATTCTTAGAGGAAGAAACAAAACTGGCCATTAAAGACATGAAAAGGTGCTTGGCCTCAGTAGTAATACTGAAATTAAATTTTAAGCTTAATTTAAACAAAGAGGTACCATTTTCCACCTATCAAACTGACCAAAATTAAAAGTTTAATGGTATCAAGGATTTACAAGGTAACTCAGAAGGTTGGGAAAAAGGATGGGTTCAGCTACTTTAAAGGGCAACTTGGCAACACGCATTTAAAATGTCAAACATGTGTGCCCTGTAACCTAGGACTTCTATTTCTAGGTTTAGTTCCAAGAGACACACTTATCAACTTTCACACAGAGACACAGAGGCACAGTCACTGCAGCATTTACTGAGCACCTACAATGTGCCAGTCGCTGTGCTAAATGTGGGGATATAACAGTGAAAAGACAGACAAAATCTCTGTCCTCAGGGAGCTGACATTCTAGTGGAGAAGACAGACACTAAACAAGGTGAATAAATAAATAAGTAAATAATATCTCGTAATAAGAGGTGATAAATGCAAAGCCATGACAAGTCGAGGAGGAAGGGAGGGCTGGACAGGGACAAAGGGAGGGCAGGGTCTGCCTAGGCTGTGGCTGCCCACCGACCTCAAGGTATGTGCAGGGCCACGGGTAGGGGTGGAGGTAAAGGTACTTGCTTTATATTAGGAAGGAAGGGGTATCAAAGCTGTGCTGTGTCCAGGGCCTGCTAGGCAGAAAGTGCTCAGTGAGTGAATGAGTGAATGAGGCAACGCCAGGAGGCCAGGATGTGTGCAAGAACTTCCCAAGTCCTTCCAGATTAACAAGAGGTAAGCCTGGCCCAAAAGATTCCTCTCTTGTCATTCCTTCTGCATCCATTGTATTGTAGGCTGGGTCTCAAGTTCCCATTATTTACGAATGGGAGACTTCAAGCTCTGAAATCACCAAAGCAGAATTTTAGACCTGGAAGGAAGCGCAGACCTATCTGGTAGACTCTATCCACGATTTTAGTCATTACTCTTTTGTTTATTTATTTTATATATTTATTTATTTATTTTCTTTATTGTTGTTTTGGCTGTGTCGGGTCTCAGTTGCAGCATGCGGGATCTTTCGTTGCTGCGTGCGGACTTCTAGTTGTGGTGTGCGGATCTTTCTCTCTCTAGTTGTGGCGAGCGAGCTCCAGAGCGCGTGGGCTCTGTAGTTTGTGGCATGCAGTCCCTCTCGTTGAGGAGCGCGAGCTCAGTAGTTGTGGCGGGCGGGCTTAGTTGCCCCGTGGCATGTGGGATCCTAGTTTCCGGATCAGGGATCGAACCCACGTCCCCTGCATTGGAAGGTGGATTCTTTACCACTGGACCACGGAGGAAGTCCCTCAGTCATTACTCTTTTGGCCTTATCCATGTGAAAGGGGTTTGCAATTATAAATAGGGTAGTTCAGGGACATTTGAACAAAGACCTGAAGGAGGTGAAGGAGTAAGCCATGCAGATATCTGAAGGAAGAATGTTCCAGGCAGAGGGAACAGCAAGTGTAAAGGCAGGAGCAGAGAGGCATGTTTTAGAAATAGCTAGGAAGGTAGGGTGACTGGATCAAATGGACAAGGAGGAGAGTATCAGGAGATGAGGCCAGAGATATTCTGGGGCAGGATGCAGACCAACTGGGCCTTAGTAAGGAAGCTGATTTTTACTCTGAATGAGGTGGGAGTCCTGGGAGGGTTTTGAGCATTGATTTACTCTCTACTTTTAACGGGATAACTCTGGCTGCTGTGCTGAAAACAGGGGGAAGGGGAACAAGAGTGGAAATAGGGAAATCAATTAGTAGGCTGCTGCGTTGTAGTTGTGAAAAATTGGAAACCACCGAATGGTCCATTAGTAGAGGGGGATTGTTCAATAAACTGTCTATAGGATGGAATACTAAGCATCAGTTCAAAAAGAGTTTGATAGATCTGGACTGATATGGAGATATCTTTGAGACACATTCTTGAGTTAAAACACAAAGTGCTGATTGATTATGTTTTTTTTCATTATGAAACCATTATGGGGTTTTTTTCTGAACTTTAAGAACTATATTTTTTTACTGAAGTATAGTTGATCATTATGTTTTTAAAAAATATGCAAAAAAGTGTACCACTTTTCCCATGGGTATGATTAAGTATTAACAGCTAGCACTTACCTGGCACTTACCATATGCCAGGCATTGTTTGGAGTACTGTGCACATAGTTAACTCATTTCATCCTGACAATAACCCTGTGAGGTAGGTAATATTATATTTCCATTTTATAGATTGAGGAAATTGAGACTCAGAGAGGTTAGACAACTTCTTCAAGGTCACATAGTTTGTATCTGACAGAGCCAAGATTTGAACCCAAGGAGGCCAGCTCTAGAGGCCAAACCCTTAACCACTGCCCTATATTACCTCTCCTAAACATGGATGTGTATATAGAGAGAAAGGTATGGAAGAATTCACAACAACCTGACAAGAGTGGGAACTTCAGAGGGAAGGAGCTAAACAGGACTCATGGACAGAAAGGATAGATAATTGGATCTTTATCTTTAATCTTTTTAAAAGAATATATCCATGTGTTATTTGTGTGCTTTGAATTTATTATTTCTTATTATAGAAGGGGAGAGAAGTCTGCAAAGGAGAGAGGAGGGGGAGACAAGCTCTATATTTAAAAAGTGAGAAAAAAAAATAAAAATAAAAAAAAAAGTGAGAGGGAAAGACCCAACGTCTACTCCTGCCCCTTCCAAATCTTCTTCACTCCGTGTCTGTCACTCCCTCCACCATCCAACCAGTGGTCACCAGGCCAGAAATCTGGGCCTGCCTTCCAGCTCACTGGAGACCTCCTGCTTCATGGAGAACAGACAATAGCTGGTCACTGGCTCTGGGTAGCGACGTAACCCTCAGACACCTCCAGGCAAGGTGGCTGTGATCACCCAAGGACACCCCCTGGAGAAGGTTGCAAGTGTGAGCCACTGGTGACAGTCATCAAAAAGATCTGTCTTCTGCAGTTCCCCTCCAACCAAACACAGGGATCTCTGTGGGTGTCCTGGTCTCTTCCTTCCTAGCTGATGCGTAATCCATTTTGGAGGAAGGATTACACACACCTTAGCACACAGTGATTAAAAGCGATGAATTATAGGAAACAACCCAAGTATCCACCAACTGATGAGTAGATAAATAAAATGTGGTAAATCCATACAATGGAATAGTATTCTTTAATAAAGGGAATAAAATACCGATACATACAACAACACAGATGAACCTGAAACATGATACTAAATGAAAGAAGCCAGACTCAAAAGGACAAATATTGTATGATTCCATTCATATGAAATTTCCAGAATAGGCAAATCCATAGAGACAGAAATTAGATTAGTGGTTGCCAGGGGATGGGGGATGGGGGGATAGAGAGGAACTACTGATGCAGGGTTTTTTTTCAATAAGCTCATATAAGGTAAGTGGTAGCCAGACTCAAGCGGTGCCTTTGTCTTCTTCTGGAGTTGGAAGAGGGAAATCACTTGAAATTCCATCCTCTCCATTTGCAGTGGGCCCTGGCCTAGGTCAAAGTACTTTAATATTGGAGACTTTTTCTATGTTAAAAAAGTTTTTAAATTACAAATATTATACATGCTTATGACAGAGTGAGAATATATGTTAGGTGCTGTATATTTATTACTTTATTTAATCATTGCAACACCCTTACCAGGTAAGTGCTATTATTTTCAATTTCCAGATGAAAAAAGCCAAGGCTCAAAAGAGGTGACATGACTTACTCAAGGTCACACAGCAGAGTTAAGATTTGCAGCCAGATCCATATGAGTTTATAAATATTTATGAAGTAAAAAGTGAAAATGCCCTAAGCCTCCCACCCTACCCCATTGTCAATCCCACTCCTCAGTTTAAAAATTAGTGTTAAAAGATGAGTGTGAATCTTTCAAAGGCTTTTAATTCAAATACAAACCCTCATATATCTATATCTATACACGCATGCATTTTTGTATTTTACATATGTGTGTGTTTATATATTTTAAAAATTTTCATTTCAAAAGTATTGCCTACTTGTTTGTAATATTTGGAAAATATAGAAAATAATAAAGAACCAAAAAATAACTATAACCTAGCCTTTAGAAGCAACCTCTCCACTCTTCGCATTTAAGTGTATTTCCTTCTAGTCTTTTAAATCTAATAAACTGATTTTATTAGATATTGAGTAGATACAAATATAAATGTACGTATATGCAAAATGAATGAAAGGTATAAAGAATAGTAAGGCAACACATTCTGTACACATACATACAATTTAATTTAATAAGAAGAACATTTCTATTCTCTTTCAAGCTCCCAATTTTATCCTGTTCCCTGGTTCATCCTGTACCCTCCCCTGTGAAGGTGCAATGGCTATCTTGAATGTTGTGTTGATTATTCCCTTATACTTCTTTATAATTTTACCACATAGGTATATTACCCTGTATGAATTATCTACTTATTGCTGCAGAACAGATTACCTCCAAACTTAGCAGCTTACAATGACAGGCATTATTATCTAATACAGTTTCTGAGGGTCAGGAATTCAGTTTAAGAGAGTGGTTCTGGCTCAGGGTCTCAAATAAGGTTTGTAGTCAACTGCTGGCTGGGTCATCTGAAGGCTCGGTGGGGCGGGAAGATCTAGTTTCTCATTACACATGGGCCTCTCCATACTGTTACTCTCCATGGCTGTTCACAACATGGCAGCTGGCTACTTCCAGAGTGAGTGATGAGACAGAGAGATAGAAGAGAGAGAGAGAAAGAGAGGCATGCCATCATCTCTGCCATTTGTTATCAATCACACAGAACATTGTGGGAGGGGACTACACAAAGGTGCGAATACCAGGAGGCAGGGATCTTTGGGGGCCTTCTTGGAGGTGGCTGGCTACCACAAACCCTACACAGTGTGTCAATTAATTTTGCCTGTTTTCAAACTATATATAAATGGAATCATACTGCATTATTCTTTTGCAATGTTTTTCATGCAATGTGTTTCTAAGATTCTTTCATGCTGTGTATAGCTAAATCTGCTTATTTTTTCACTGGGTCATATTACTATGTACAAACATACTACTATTTGGTTAATCATTTGCTATAATTAACAGTTGGGTAGTTTCCATATTTTTTTTTTTTAACTTTTAAATTTATTTATTTATTTATTTTATTTATGGCTGTGCTGGGTCTTCGTTTCTGTGCGAGGGCTTTCTCTAGTTGCGGCAAGCGGGGGCCACTCTTCATCGCAGTGCGTGGGCCTCTCACTATCGCGGCCTCTCTTGTGCGGAGCACAGGCTCCAGACGCGCAGGCTCAGTAATTGTGGCTCACGGGCCTAGTTGCTCCGCGGCATGTGGGATCTTCCCGGACCAGGGCTCGAACCTGTGTCCCCTGCATTGGCAGGCAGATTCTCAACCACTGCGTCACCAGGGAAGCCCCTCCATATTTTTGCTAAAACAAGTAGTACTGCTATAAACATCCTTATACCTGCATCTCACATGTGTTAAGAGTTATTTTAGAGCATATATCAAAAAATAGAATTGCTGGGTCATAGGTTGTAGGCATCTTCAATTCTACTTGGTAACAATACAATTTTTTCCAAATTATTCCATATTCTTGAATCACACTTGATTTTATCAGATTTTCTTGGCCGAGGTGAGAGAGTTGCTGGCGAGGCAGTAGTGCCGTCAGCAGAGCAGAAGGACTTGAGCTCACCTCCTCTCACGAAAACACCAAAATCACAACTAACTGCTGAATAACCATCTACCAAAAAAAGGCAGATTTTCTCATTTTTGCCAATCTGGTGGGTGTGAAATGCTATCTCATTGAGGTTTTAATCTGCATTTTCCCTAATAACTAGTGAGGTTGAGCATCTACCTCAATCTCTGGTTTATTGACCACTCTATTTCCATTCCTCTTTAGCATCTGCACAAGGGCTTTCTCCATTTTTCTTTTGTCTTTATCATATTGACTTCCCAGCCTTTTTTCCTATACATGGTATTTAGAGTTGAGATCATGTCACACATCTAATTTTGTATACTTTTATTTTCACTTAATATTACACCATAAGCATCTCCTCGTCATCTAAATCTCAGCAAACGTGTTTTTTAAACAGTGCTTTCCAATTAAAAAAAAAAGTCATGTTTAGATAATATAGAAATTATAAAAAGGAAAATAAAATCATCCATAATTTGATTATGTAGCAATAACCACCTTTTTGTGTCCTGGCATAATTCTTTCTACTATATGTTGCATGTAATGTACATTTTTTAATAAATTAGAATAATTCTCAGTATAGCTTTGTAACCCTTTTTTTTTTACAAAGTGTTATGTTTTGAGTATTTTTCCCCATCATTAAATATGTGTGAATTTAACCCATTTAAAGTATCACCTTATTTACTGAATTCTCAGTTTTAATTTTTCTTTCCTGTGTTATAAATAACCTTGTATAAACATCTCTGTGGATAAAATTTGGTTGCATTTCACTTCTTTTCTTAAATTCAATTCCAATCAAAGATTATTTTTCAATGATCTTTCCAGAGCCATTTTTAAGGCTCTTGATAAATATTGCAAAGTTCCCTTCCCCAAAGGCTCTATCTTCCCCCAATATAAATCTCTTCATGTCCTTTCTGTTCAAAAAGCCTGGTTGGCTCCTCCAGTGCCTATTTAGTGTCCTGTACACGCAGATACGTGTTTACATTCAGTCTCCTTTGCTACCATTCCCTCTTAGCCATCCCATCTGGACTCTCCTGTGAACTCTCCATGCCTTTGCTGAGGCAGTGCCTTCCACCTAAAATACCCCTCACTCATCTGCTCTCTCCTGGGCTCCCAAAGCACATCAGAGACTTCCATAATAAAAATTTCCAGGGCTTCCCTGGTGGCGCAGTGGTTAAGAATCTGCCTGCCAACGCAAGGGACACAGATTCGAGCCCTTGCCTGGGAAGATCCCACATGCTGCGGAGCTACTAAGCCCATGCGCCACAACTACTGAGCCTGAGCTCTAGAGCCCGCAAGCCACAACTATTGAGCCCACGTGCCACAACAATTGACGGCTGTGCGCCTAGAGCCCGTGCTCCGCAAGAAGAGAAGCCACGACAACGAGAAGCCCGCGCACCGCAACGAAGAATAGCCCTGGCTCACGGCAACTAGAGAAAGCCCGTGCACAGCAACAAAGACCCGACACAACCAAAAATAAATAAATAAATTTATTATTATTTTTTAATTTCCACATTGAAGTGATTGTGACACCACAGGTTTTAAAAATGGAAATCAGATCATGTCCTGTACCAGTTTAAAACCTTCCCATGGGGACATCCCTGGTGGCGCAGTGGTTAGGAATCCGCCTGCCAGTACAGGGGACACAGGTTCGAGCCCTGGCCCGGGAAGATCCCACATGCCACGGAGCAACGAAGCCCATGAGCCACAACTACTGAGCCTGCACTCTAGAGCCCGGGAGCCACAACTACTGAGCCCGCATGCCACAACTACTGAAGCCCACACACCTAGAGCCCGTGCTCCGCAACAAGAGAAGCCACCGCAATGAGAAGCCCGCGCACCGCAATGAAGAGTAGCCCCTGCTCGCCGCAACTAGAGAAAGCCTGCCTGCAGCAATGAAGACCCAACACAGCCAAAAATAAAAATAAATAAATAAAATAAATTAAAAAAAAAAAACTTTCCATGGAACATAAAAAATTCAGAAATTGACACAAATACACTTGGGAATATAGATTATGGTAATGGAGACATTTCAAGTGAGTTGGAAAAGATGATGATATTGGGATAACTGGGTAGTTATTTAGAAAAAATTTATGGATTCCTGCCTCACATCTTACACTGAAGGGAATTTATGATGGAACAAAGATTGAAATGTAAAATATGAAACCAAGTAGAAGAAAACAGAATTATTTTTGTGATATCAAACGGAGAAGGTCTTCACAAGAATGACATAGAACCTGGAAACCACAAAGGAAAAAGATTTATACATTAAAATACATAGAAAATAAAAGTTTTTCCATGATAATAAATAATAAGCTGGAAAACTATTTATGACTTATATGTAGAAAGAAAAAGGATAAACATTCTACAAATCAATGAGAAAAAAGTTCAACAGAAAGACCAACTGAAAAAAGGGCAAATGAAATGAATAGAGAATTCATCAGAACAAGACCTTCCCCCCAAAAAAGACTCATAAATATGAAAAATCGCTCAACTTCACTCTTAATAAAAAGAAATCAAAATAAAAGTGTCTCTCAGTTTTTATCTGATTGGTGAGGATAAAAAGGTTTGATAACACACTGTGTAGCTCAGGATGTGAGGAAATAGGCAGTCTCATACTTTACTGATGGGAGGACAAACTGGTACAGCTGCTATGTAGAGCATGTTGCCAATATGCATTAAAACAAAACAAAAAACAAATCATATACTCAGTTACTGGTAATTCCACTTTCAGGAATTTACTTAACAGATAAACTCCCACATATGCAAAATAACGAATGGATAAGTTATAGCTTTATTTATAATAAGATAGGACTGGAAACTACCTAAGTGTTCCCAAATAGGGGATTGGGCAAGTAAATTATGGCATATCTTTATAAAGTTGTGTGTTAATTTAAAAAATGAAGGCCGACTAAAAACATAGAGCTCAGCGAAAAAAAAGCAAGATGTAGAAGTGTCTGTAACAAACGACTGGTTGTGTAAAAACATTTATACATATAAATTTGCTTGTGAATACAGTGACCATCTCTGAAAGACTACAGAGGAAAGGGCTTAAGAGTGACAACCTCTGTGAGGGGAACTAGGGATTGGAAAGCAGGTGTGGGAAGAGGACTTAATTCTATGCTCTTTGGTGTATTTTTAACATCCTATTTTTAATCAATTAAATTACCACAAAATAAGACACCTTTGAATGTTTAGAATCAAGTCTAACTCACTTCCATGGTCAACTTTTCAACCTCCTCTCACCCCACATTTGCCCTCCCTCAGTCACACTGCTTCTCCTTCAGTTTCTGGGACATGCCAAGATCTTACTGCCTCAGGACACTTTGTACAAGCCAGTCCCTCTGCCAAGGTTGATGTTCTCTAAACTCTTCCGATGAGTTGGCATCTTCCTACACTTCAGGTCTTGGGTCCTATGTCATCTCTTCAAAGAGGCCGTCTCTGGCAACCTACACAAACAATCGAAACAGTTGAAAAAATGCCTCTCTTCCTCACTGGGCAGGGAGGACAAGGCTTACATCTCTGACCACCCACTCTAAAGGAGCACCTCTTCCTTCACCCTCTTTACGACAATACCCTGATTTGCTTTCTTAAGAGCACTAGTCACTATTTGAAATTACCGTGTTCGTTTTCTTAGTTGTTTACTGTCTCTCTGCATCTCAAGGGTTTAAGTCTCTATGAAAGCACGGGCCATGTCTTGCCTTGTTCCTAACTCTATCTTCAGCAATCCAAACAATAAACATTTGCTGAGAGAAATTATGCAACATATACTAGGGACTTCACAAATAACAACTTTTTTAATCATCACAATAACTCAATGAGGGAAGTTGGTTTTTACTCATTTTGCAGTTAAGGATAATTGAGGCACGCAGCAGTTGAGTAACTTGCCCAACCGGCAAAGCTGGAATCCCAGACACAGGTTCTCAGCCACAACGCGATGCTTTTTCGATATATAAACTGACGGGTGGATGAAAGTGGCTAAATGAATGAACGAATGGAAATGTGAATGTAAACGTTGATTTTTGTTTTTCTTCCGTCTCCGGGTTCCCCAGCTCTACCGCAAGGGGGCGCTCTCGCCCAGTTCTTGACGCCAGTCCTCAAGGCGCGCACTCCCCTTGCGTCTCGGGCTCGCGCGCGCTGCCGCGGCACCGGAAGTGACTGAGCTTGCAAGTTCTCCCGGTCTCTTCAGGGGAAACTGAGGCCGACTCGTTCGGAAGAGACAGCGCGAGCCTTCAGCCAGGTAGGCCGGCCCAGGTCCACGGCGCGGAACTTGGCCGCGAAGAGCGCTCGCGTCCGAAAATGTCCTGGCCCATGAAGGGGGTATGTGGCCCCCCACGGTTCGCGGGGCTCGCAGGTGAGAGCGCCGCCTCCCCTGTGCGTGGCAGGCGCTGCGCCCAATGGGAGCCCTCGCCGTCCTGCTTGCGTGCTACCTGGGCTCGCTGATTGGCTACGCCGGGGCGGGCCGCCGGGGGCCAGACCCCTCCTCCCAGAAAGGTCTAGGGGGCGCCCCTGAGGGAGAGCAGTTGCCTAGCAACGGGGCGGTGGCCGGGCGGGTACCCGGCCTAACGCGCGGAGGAAGCCGCGAGGCCGCAGCCCACCCACCCCGGGCTCCGGAGAGGTGCAGCCCCCGGCCCCCAATCCCTCCCGGGGGCGCCAGGAAGCCGCCTGTCCCCAGGAAAACGTGGTCTCAGCTGTGGGGGGTCTCGAGCTGGCCTCGATCCCTCTCTCTGACACGAGAAGAGGCCCGGCGCCTCACCCTCGCCCGGTCTTTGTGCAGGGCGCCGGCGGCCATTGTGTCCGTGCGGGGAATGGAGGACCCGGCAATCCCGCACCGCCACCGCCACGTCCAGGGCCTTTGGGGAATTCATAGAAAACCAGCGGCGTTTCTGGGGGGTCCCTGGCTTTCAGCCGCCCAGAAAGGCCCGGGGATGGCCTTTCCAAAGTCAGAGCGCAGATCTGAGGCAGTTTTTCCCTCTCTCCGCCCCTCATCGAAACCTTGAGCCCCATTGAGAAGTCCCTTCAGGGTTTCTTCGGAAGCCTCACCCTGGGCTGGTACTTAAATAGAAAAAAACAAAAACTAAACCTCACACCAGCCATCTCCGAGAGAGTTCTCGTTGCTCCCAGTAGGAGGCGGAGAGCCAAGGGGCGTGCAAGAGCGAGGGGGCTGGGCTCCCGGGTGGCAGGAGGCCGCGGCTGCTGAGCGGCCGCCCTCGATCTGGGCGATGGAGGAGGAAGCAAGCGAGGGGGCCAGTTCTTGAGCTTCGTAATTCCTGTGTCGCCTTGTGAGCTCTCATTCCGCCGGGTCGCATGATCCCTTTAGCCGGAGCTGCTTTTTTTGCCAGCCGCCGCGAGGCTGGTTGAGTTACCGGCATCCCGGCTGCCACCTCCTAGCCCGACCTATGATACAAAAGATCTTCCGGGGGCTGCACCTGCCTGCCTTTGCCCGAGACATTTGAATGTAGGTGGTGCGGGGGTGGGGTTGGGGGGCAGACTGCCCATGGGGGTGACTTTCTGAGGAAGACATTTTGGGGAAAATGGGATGGCTGAGGTAAAAAAAAAAAAAAAGCCGGTGTGATGATTCAGAGCCCACTGGTGCTTTCAATTTGACTTCATTGAAGTCCCTTGGAAGCTAGACCCAGACCTTCATAAGAGCCACAAAGAACCCAGTGCTGGTACCTGGAGGGGGAATGGGATGTTGTAGGGTAAATGGCATGCATATTAATTTTTTTTTCCTGAAGCTCTTTCTCTCCCTTCAGAACCTTATCTTGGCTTTGGATCTCAGAAGAGAACCACTAAGCAGAGACCAGACTCAGTGAGTGAGCAGGTGTTTTGGACAATGGACTGGTGGAGCCCATCCCTATTATAAAAATGTCTCAGAGCAACCGGGAGCTGGTGGTTGACTTTCTCTCCTACAAGCTTTCCCAGAAAGGATACAGCTGGAGTCAGTTTAGTGATGTGGACGAGAACAGAACTGAGGCCCCAGAAGGGACTGAATCAGACATGGAAACCCCCAGTGCCATCAATGGCAACCCGTCCTGGCACCTGGCAGACAGCCCTGCGGTGAATGGAGCCACTGGCCACAGCAGCAGCTTGGATGCCCGGGAGGTGATCCCCATGGCAGCGGTGAAGCAAGCGCTGAGGGAGGCAGGCGATGAGTTTGAACTGAGGTACCGGCGGGCATTCAGCGACCTGACATCCCAGCTCCACATCACCCCAGGGACGGCATATCAGAGCTTTGAGCAGGTAGTGAACGAACTCTTCCGGGATGGGGTGAACTGGGGTCGCATTGTGGCCTTTTTCTCCTTCGGTGGGGCACTGTGCGTGGAAAGCGTAGACAAGGAGATGCAGGTATTGGTGAGTCGGATCGCAGCTTGGATGGCCACTTACCTGAATGACCACCTAGAGCCTTGGATCCAGGAGAACGGCGGCTGGGTAAGGACCACGCCCCTTGTGTGTCCCTTTTCCTTGGCCTCTGGTCAGATTCCCAACAGCCTTTCCCCTATGTCTCTTTCTCTTGTGCTGGGTGATTATTGGAGACGTTGTTTGTTAAGGAGACGTGACTGGCCTCATTGTACCACAAGAGGTTAACTGTTCTGAAATACAGATGACCTAGTTCTGCAAGGACCAGACATCTTCATTCTGGTCATCCTCATGACCCTACTCTTTCATACTTGTGTTCCAGTTTCTCTGCAGAGGAAAATATAGCCTGTGTGTTCATTTGGCCCCAAAGCTTTGAGAGTGGGAAGTTAGTCCAGTGTTCCCCTCACTCTGACATAATGGCTCACCATGCTAAGGGGTGCTGAGTGTAGTGCCTGGAGAAGATAGTATCAGTGACCCACAAGCCCCTTCAATCTTACTCCCCTGGGATGTCAATCCTGTCCCGGGCTTCCCTCCCCCAAATCAAGTTTCCTTTATTTCAGAGTTTGCATGAGCAGACTTTGCATCCCACTGGTTTGGATGGCTGAGGATTGTCTGATTTTAGGGTGTAAGCTGTGCCAGTGGGCCAGTTGTGTTTGTGCTGCGCTCCTATGTTCATTGGCTCTAAAGCGTGCAACCTTCTGTGTGGTTGGCCAGTTTGCGGAGCTCTTGCTGTGTCACTCATTAAGCCCAAGGACTTTGCACCTCACTGCCTGGGGTCGGTTGGGGAGCTCCAGCTGTTACGCCTGTTGCTTTCCGGCTGGGGCCCTGGGGCCTCTTCACTGAGCACTGTTTGCTGGCAAAGCAAGAACCTGGTCTGTGGGCCTCCTTGGAACATTGAGATTCAGTGACAGACTTCAGAAACAAACTGACGCAGGTGTGAGTCCCAGCCCTTTCACGTAACTAGCCGTGTGACCTTGGACAGGCCACTTTACCTTGAGCCTCAGCTTCTTCCACTAAAAAAATGTGGCATGCCGTCCTTGCCTTGCAGTCCTTGGAGCTAATGTGAGCACAGTGATGGACACCAGCAAGTTTGCTGTAGTAGTTGTCGTCGGTCCCAGGTACACTTTCTGGGCCCAGCAGTTGTGCCTCATTCCTTTGCCAGGGAAGAGAATTCCCTTGCCCATCACCAAGTCAGGATGAGCTAGTGGTGAGAGATTCTTTACTGGCTGTCATTGTAGGCAGTTTTTGCTTTTCTGCAGTGAACTCAGTTCTATCTCCTTGCTTATCTCCCTGCCTCGGGGAGGGGCAGGGCTTATGAGAGGTATTTTGTCCCCTCAGAAAACCCAGAAAATCAAGCAGCCTGTGGAAAATAAGTCATTGATTGAAGGAGCTGAGGTGGAAAGGGCCATGCATCATGGACTCAGGAATGTTAAGAATGCAATTATCCAGAGGCTGGGCCTAGGGTGTGGTAGGCACTTCAGTTTACCACAGAGCAAGGGACCTCCTGGAACCCCACCCCCTGTCTTATTTCCCATTTCTTTGCAACTTCATCAACTCTTCCCACTGCCAGTTCTTGTAAAAGGCAAAGGGGTCAAGTCAGTAGAGGTCAGAAGACTGGGGTGGGGTTGCGGAAGGTAAAGGTGGAGGGCTTTCTTTAGCTAAGGCTGATCAGACTTGAAAGCTTTTCTGTAAATGAACTCCCTGGGGGGGATAAATGATTAAATAGTTCCTGTTGGTTTGTGGGATGACCTCTCCTATTCCCTCCTGCTTTGATTCTCTTTGGGGGCAAATAGTTGTTTAGCTTATTACAGGAGGGACAGGATTCCAGCATTTCTGACACACCCTCTGAGGCATCTCCAAGTAGAGACTTGGGCCATTTGCCCACTTTGCCTGACTGTTGTCTTTGGCCGGTGGTCCTAATACAGGTGGGTTGTTGCTAGCTATTAACAAAAGGCAATGTGGGAGAGGTTCCTGGCCTGCCAGACAGCCTCTGAGAGGGCTACCTGGACCAGAGAATTGCTAGTCACCCAGTGTTGCACGTAAAAAGAGGTTTTAGACACAGCAGCACTGGGCAAGTTCGTTAGATCACCACTGGATTGAAATTCCATCTTCTGTCTCTTTGCTCAAGAATTATCAGAGCCCGTTGGACAGCATACCATATGTTACTTCCTCTTGGTGAACAGAGGGGATGTGTGCAGAAGAGCCAGTTATGTCAGAACCATTTCTGGGCACGCATTCTCCCTGAGGCCAGGAGGTAAAGAACATGTGACATGGGATCCTTTGGGTAGAAGGTACCCGCCCACTTCCCTCTCAGGGACCATCCTGTTTGACTTACCGACTGGCTACTGCAGTGGCATCTCATAACCTTCCTGGAGGCTGTGGCTGGGGGATCCATGAGTGTAGGAGTTACGGGCCATTCCACCCTGGGATATGCTCTAAATTTAGCATCCCTACAGGAAAGGAAAAGGAAATGAGCCTTTACAGAGTACATTTTATGCATGAGGCATTATGTTAGGTATTTTACTTATGCAACCAAAATTCACTGAGCATCTACTATGAGGCAGGCACGTGCTAGGTGCTGGCCATAAGCAAAACATGGTACTTTCTTTCATGGAAATGACATGCTATTTCATATACTCCACACAATAACCTTCTAAGGTAGGTGGGTTTATTCCCAGTTTACATATGAAGCTCCTGGTAGCTAAGTGACTGGCCCCAGGTCTTCCTCAGCCAGTTAAGTGACTGAGTGAGAATTTACACCTAGGTGGGCCTGACTCCAAAGCCTAAACTCTTTCCCTCCATTTCAGGTTGTCCTAGGAGTAATAATGTGAGCCAGAGGTGCTGTTGGGCCAAGCAAAACATGCCTGTGGAGGTGCTCACTCGAGTCTGTGATGCTGGCCTTGTTCAGGAGTTGCAGGAAGAACAGCACCTTTGTTGGCAGTAGCGGGCTGCCAAAGGCATGTGTGTAGCCTCCGCAGATTCTGGCACTGGCAAAACTCAAGTGGGTATCAGGGTTTTGCCCAGTGAGAGTGGGCTTCTTGTTAATTTTTCATTGATAAAACTTTCTCAGGCCCTACCAGTAGGTAAGAATTGTGTGCATAAAGGGAGAAGATGGCCTGCTCCAGGTATGTCTACTTAATTGTGGGTGGTGCTCCAAGGACTGGAATTCCACACATATAACCACACCACCGCCTGCCTGGAGTCACCTGCCAAGATGCTGAACCTGTTTGTCTCTCTTGTCCATCCATCTCTCCCACCTGTAAAATGAAATAATGATAGCCACCTGCCATAGCTTGACTCTAGTAAAGGATCTAGAACAAAGGCTCTCCTTGGGCCTTAATTGTAGGATGGAGGCACCTCTTTTAATGAATGGGCTATCTGCCTATGAAAACTGAACTTTGCCCCAGAGTTTCTCGAGAAACAAAGCCAGCCGCTGAGATGTTCACTAGAATGATAGGGACAGAGTGTTTCTGGGGCTTTCCAGTGGGAATGTGGACAGTTATGTGGTGGGGACCCCGGTGGGCCAGGCCATTTTGTTATCACTGTCCCTGGGAAACCCCTTAGCTTGATGGAAACACCATTGTTGAAAGCAATAAACAGTTGTTGGGGGGGGCGGAGAAACCATAATTTGGCCTTTCCCAGGCTGCATAGCTCTGTGGTCTTCTAGTTTCTGTAGGTTTCTTCTTGCCTGTTCTGTCTTCTTTGGCACTGATGTATGCTTCGCTGAAGCACCTCAGCGACTTTTGCAGATCTCAGCAGCTGTTCGCAATTCTGCGGTTTTCTTGGGGAAACCCCATTAGAAACCCCAAACGTGGAAATTTTTAGTAATCTCATTCAGGTCCCAAAGTGAGGTAGAAGTGTCTCAGGGGCTCCCCCTCAAAACACCCGGTTCTTCTGGATGTACGTTTGAAGTTGCCCTTAAAATGCCATCACCATCACAGGGTTTTCCAGGCTTCCTGAGACTGATTTCCCCAGTAGCCCCACAGAGCCCTTCAGCTTCTGGTAGAAAATACCCAAGTATTTTTTCAGGGGGCCCCAACGGAACCTAGAGGGTTTTCTTGGCTTTTGTGTGGGTAGTCACCAGATTTGTTTGGGCTACAGGAAGCAGCAGTTGTTACTTGTCCCTTCCCCAGCAGGTATCTGTCTCGAGGCCAGTGGCTTGAGCGTCCTCCCTGGTTTTTCCAGTGCCCTCAGCCTTCCATTGCAGGGCTTTCTTTTAGCAGCCATGGTTTTGTCTGGGTTTAGCATGGATAGATTTAGGGGTAATTCCCAGTGAGCTGCTCTTCTACAGAAACATAATCTCCTACTACCTAATGAGCAGGGCTCTGTCCCCACCCCCAACCTTCAACCTAATTCCATGGAGTTCCTCCCCAAGGACTCCCTCTCTTTTCTTTGAAGGAGCCACTCTGCTCCTGGATCCGCTTCTCTTCTGTCTCTCCAGCCGACAGTCTGTCTTCCCCTTTCCCAGTTGGCAGATCTGAGTCAGACAATCCCACTGGGTCTTTTTGTTTAGCCTGGGGAAGAGAAGACCCAGGAGACCATGGTCGCTGGTTTCAAATATCTGCAGGAAGAGGGGCTAAGCCTTTTTTATTGGTATAGTACCCAGCAGAACTTGGATAGGTAAATCACAGTGGCAGAGTTTAAATGAGTATAAAGAAGACATTTCTGACACTACCATACCTCTACCAGGTTTAGGAACTTTCTGAGGGCGGAGTCCACATCTTGTGCATACTTGTTTAATCGGCACTGAGCAGAGGTCTAAGGCGTAGCAGGTACCTAATGAAAGAGAGCCTTCTAAATTTCTGAAGAAACAGACACTTATCAAACCAGAGTAATAGTAATAGGAATTGCCCTTTATCTAATCATTCATTCTTTTTTTTTTTTTTTTAATTTATTTTTGGCTGCATTGGGTCTTTGTTGCTGCACGTGGGCTTTCTCTAGTTGTGGAGAGCAGGGGCTACTCTTCATTGGGTGCGCGGGCTTCTCATTGTGGTGGCTTCTCTCGTTGCGGGGCACAGGCTCTAGGCGTGCGGGCTCCAGTAGTTGTGGCTCGCGGGCTCTAGAGCACAGGCTCAGTAGTTGTGGCACACGGGGTTACTTTCTCTGTGGCACGTGGGATCTTCCTGGACCAGGGCTCGAACCCGTGTCCCCTGTATTGGCAGGCGGATTCTCAACCACTGTGCCACCAGGGAGGTCCCTAAACATTCATTCATTGATTCAGATAATATTAATTGAGCTCCTACTGTGTGTCAGGCTGTCCTAGGCACTAGCAGTACAGCATTAAATAAAATTAAGTTTCTGCATTGTGGAGCTTACATTCTAGTGGGGAGAAACAGACAACATGTAATTACATACATACATAACATATATCAGGTGATACTAAGTGCTATGAAGAAAATAAAGCACATTGAGGCATAGGGCATGCCTAGCAAAGGAGGTGAGGCTGCAATTTTAAAAGAGTGCGTAGGGAAGGCATCACCAAAAGGTAATATTTGAGCCAAGGCCTGAAGAAGGTAAGGTGGTGGTCGATGTGGGTACCTGTAGAAAGAGTGTTATAAGCAGAGGGATGGACTCAGGAGGGAGTGTGCTTGGCATGCTCAAGGATGAGCAAGAAGGCCAGTGTAGCTGGAGAAGAAACAGTAAGAGGGAGAGTGGTAGGAGGTGAGAGGGGAGAGTGGTTGGGATTGAGGGGGGAGAGGTAGCCAGGGGCCCAATCACATGGCCCTTTACAGGTGATGGTGAGGACTTGGCTTTGGTAGAATGAGAGAGAGGCCAGGAGAAGATTAGGAGCAGGGGTGAAATGATCTGAATTCTGCAAGGGTGGCAGCCAGGAGCCCAATGAAGAGGCCGGTGAAAGCTGTCAAGTAGAAAGAAGAGTGGCTTGAATCAGGAGGTAGAGGTGGAAATGGTGAAAAGGGACCAAGACCAGGCTTGCACATGGCATATTGATGGGTCTGGCCACCTTGAAAGCCACATTTTTTAACCACTTGGAGAACATAGAATCAGGGCTAAATAAGCTAGATGTTCTTCTGGGATAGTCTCTTCAAATGTGGTGTCCTGAATGGTCCTCCTCCACTCTAGGGCTATTTCTGGTGAATAACTGCACCATGTCTGGGTTGAGGTCCCACATCACCCATGTCTAGCTCTATGACCTTGGGCAAGCTCCTTGAACTCTCTGAACCTTGGGGCAAATATTACCTGCCTCACAAGGCCATGGCGAAGACCTAATGAGATCTGTCTGCCTGAGATGCATAGAGCCCAGCACAGGTTGGTATCATGATTCTGATCATCTTTGCCACAGAACTCGTGCCAGAGACCCATTCACAGAATCTACAGCATCTATTCTCCCTTGTTTGCACTCCATAGTGACCTTTGGGCACATCCTTAGGGCAGGCAGGCCCTAGCAGTGTTCTGTCCTGCCAGGAGCTCCGTAGTGTTCCTTTCCATGTTGGTCAAGCACTGGTCTTAGTCAGGATCTCAGTTCTAGTCTCAAATCTGCCTTGACTCACTGTCTCACCTTGGCCAAGTCATTTTACCCCTAGGCCCCAGTTTTCCCTTCTGTAAGATGGAGGGTTGAAGTTGAGTCTAGGAATCCTGCTTCTCACTGGCCCTAGGCCTTGTGGATTCCACCATTATGGCATATTTCATGATAGTTATGCTTTAGGATGGCTCTTTCTTATCAACAGCTGCAGCACTTTAATTGCTAAAAATTAACTAATCCCAGTGTTAATGTAGGGTAGTTTATCACTGACCCCACAATATTTCTACTCCACGTTTATGTAGCAGTTTACAGCTTACACTTTCATATCCACCTTGCCTTTAAAATTTTTTTTTAATTTTTTTTAATGGAGTGAGTTCTGCTCATTATTTCCCTGAGGGACTGTGGTTCCAGTGTTCCCAGATACTTTGTATTTTTTTGGCCATGCAGCATGCAGGATCTTAGTTCCCTGAAGAGGGATCGAACCTTTGCCCCTGCAGTGGGAGTCCTAACCACTGACTGCCAGGGAATTCCCCCCACCTTGCCTTTCTGATGCTTATAACCAACCACCCAGGGAGGTGAGCAGAGAGAAATCAGGCTGAGAAAGATAAGTGACTTGCCCAAGGTTACATCAGGAGGAAGATGCAGGGTTTGGGCTTTCAAATCTGGACTAGGCCACTTATGTCCTCTGTGACCTTGGGCAAGTCTTTTAACTTGTAAATGGCTATAATAATAGCGCTTTGCTCTGAAGATTGAGTGAGTTAATTCCTGTCAAAAGGCTCTCAGAATAGTGACTGTCGGTATCAGCAGCAACCAGCAGCCGCAACCAAGGGCTCCTTCAGCCACATCATCTGGCTTCCCGTTTATTACATACTGATTTTTGTAAATAGTGTTTTTGCAGAAAGAAACTGCCTTTGAGACCTTCTGCTACTTGGTTTCATCCCTGATGAGACTCTCAGGCCAAGCTGGGGCCTTAAGGCTAGCTCCAAGCTACAGGGCTTTTTGGGCAGACTCCAGAGCTCCCCTCGGAACTGGAGGTTTTTCTCTCACTCTTCAGGAAATGCCATTGCAATGACTTCCATGGACTGCTTCCTGTCCCAGCCCTGCAGTTGGATTCTTGCTGGCTAGAGTGTGGAAATTGGAAAGTAATATCCCTAAAGGCTCCCCCCTCACACAAACTCCTTTTTTTGGCCATGTCTCTCCCTTTCCTCTTGTCAGTTACTTTCTTTGCTTCCTCCCCCTTCACCCTTCACCTAGCTTCTCTCTCCAGCCTGTGATCATCCCTTTAAGGTTTAGAAAATGCATTTCCACTGAGTTCTGTCAGAGTTTTCCACCCACCCCACACCGGGGGTTGGTCAGAACTCCTGGGTTCTCTCCTGGCTCCACACTAAGTAGCAGTTTTAGTCTTGGACTCCCCCTAGAGGAACATTAAACCTGTCGCTTGCAGTGCCTTGTGTCATCCATTAACCCTGGGTTGCCCTGAGGTCCCCACCCCACACCCTGCACAGGCCTGGGACTCCTAAGAGAGGTCTTAGAGGTTGGCGCATAGAAATCCTGCCTCGTGGAGACCGATGACAGAGGGTAGAGTGAAGTGGGGCCTGCCACTCCCTCCCCGAGGTCACCTTTCAGGAGGAAGCTAGAAGGTTGAAAACCCTGTTGGACAATCATCTGAGGAATGGGAGCTAGCCTGGGAGGGGATTGGAACGCACTCAACTATGCCTCAGATCCTTTGTTCCGCTCTTGAAAGGGAAACATTCCCCTCCCTCCTCCCTGGCCACACACGTGCCTTTGTTCCCCCGAGTCAGGCGGGGCCAGGAACACTGTGTCCTTCCAAGGAGCCTGACTTGCCTCCCCAGAGACTGGCCTCCTGGTCATCGGGACTGAGACTTTTGCTCAGGAGCCCCCAGCCTCATGTCCTTTCCATAGGAGAGTCTTTCTCCCAGAGGCTGAGAACTTGCCTACAAACAGCTGCCCAGGGACTTCCCTAGAATTCTTCCATGGGATACCCGTGTCCCAGGATTACACAGTCCCTCCCTCTTATTCCACTTGGTGATTAATATTATTGTTAATGTTACTATTAATAGCACCTAACATTTATCAAGTGCTTATTCTATGCCAGGCGTTGTTCAAAATGCTTTACGTGTATTAATTTATTCCATTTGCAGAGCAACACTCTGAAGTTGCTACTATTATTATCCCTGTTTTACAAATGAGGAAACTGAGGTACAGAGATGTTAAGCAACTTTTGAAGGGTAGCACGCTTAGTAAGTGGCAAAGCCTGTGAGGGTAGCTTCCAAGCTCCCACTTTTAAACACTACATCTTGCCCCCTCCCCTGACTGTACCAGTGTCTAAATGATTGTTGGCATTTATTCAGTGCTCACTATGTGACAGGGCTTTCATCAGTTTCATCTCTGTGTTACTGTCCGACAACCTCAGCATTATAGGACAATGAGATTTGGGGGGACTCAGTGGGAAGCAGAGTCAGGATTTGAAACCAAGTCTGTCTTACTCCAAGCCTGTGTTCTTTATCTCTAAGCCATCTTAAAAAACCCTACAAGGTAGGTGGTGTCATCTTCATTTTATAGTTGAGAAGACTGAGACTCAGAGAAAAGTGACATGCTCAGGGCCACACAGGCTAGTGCCAGGACGACCCGGGCTTCAAACCTGAGGTGCTTGTCTTCACAACACTTCATTGCCTTAGTGGTCTGTAGCCTGATGATAATTGCTTTTATATGCATGATAACACTTTATAACTTACCAGACTTCTTTGTATACATCATTTCACAGTGAGGTGGGTATGTTCAGTCCATTTCAGGGAGGAAACTAAGGCAAGGGGCCTTGTCCCACAGTAAATGGCTTAGAATTCTAGCTTTTAACTCAGTGTTATCGATGTTGCCTGCCTTCCCTAAAGCGGGATTCATTGCTTGGAGCTGTCTTCAGTTTTATTTCATTTCTTAAATCAGCAAATACTGGTGAATACTTCATTTGCGCTAAGGGCTGGGGATACTGTGGGTACTGCAATGAGGGGGACCGGGTCCCATCCCTCAATGGTCTGTTTCCATGCCCCACACCTTGGGCCTTGCTGGTGTCTTTCTGCCATCTGAGTCAGGCTGTGTGCCTCACCCATCCGTCCCCTCAGCTCCCAGACACACCAGGCAAGGGTCATGGTAGTATGTATTGATCACTTTCTACATACCCATAGATAAAACTCTGCACTCAGATTTGAAACTTAGCTTAATTTCTTGCTGGTGGTGTAGCACTAGACAAATCAGCTTTAAATTCTCATCCATACCAGAGTAAGCGAGGCTCAAATGAGAAAGTGAAATGCAAAAGTGTTTTTTTAGTAATAATGACAGGTGCTATGTGTTGAGTGCTTGCTCTGTGCCAGGTGCTATGTTTATGCCCCTGACATAATCATCTTGTTTGGTCCTCACAACTGCTTTGGTGTGAAGATGGAGAATCCAGAGCTTCAAGAGGCTTTATAACATGTCCACAGTACCACACCTTGTAAGAGGCAGAGCTGGGTCTTGCACCCAGCTGTATCTCATGCCAGAGCCTACCCTCAAGTCACGCTATCATTGCTTCTTTGCAGGCCTGGACTGGCTTACTTTACCCTGAGTACCTGGCACAGGACCTGGGGTTGGGCAAGGGCTCAGCCAGGATCTGCTCAATGAACATGAAGGGTTGTTATTATTAGATGCAGGTTAGGCTACAAAAATGTCTCTGTCCTTAAAGAAGGAAACTCATTTAAAGCAGTAGGAATAGACTCACAACCCTTGGTGAATGGCTCCAGGCAAACTGTGCCAAATCTGTATTGTAGACTCCAGAAATGGAAGAGAACAGACCCCCTGGCTGCATCCCACAGGTGCCCTGGACCCCTGCCAAACCAGCCCACTTCCACCATCAGCTAGCTACTCAATTGGTGGCTCAGTCCAGGGACCTCCACCCTTAGCCTGCATCACCCTATGCACCTTCTCCCTCACCAACTGCATTACCAGCCCAAACCCTAGTGTCAGGAAGGAGAAAGGTCACTAGAGGCTTGAATAATAGCTTTCTCAGCAGTGTGCCTTTGTGCAGTTCACACCGAGTCCTCAGTTTTCTCATCTATAAAGTGAAGGTAGTAATCATCCCTTAATGAAGATAGTGGTAGTAATCTCTTTGGCATAGGCTTACCTGGATCACTCTTTCCCTAGATCTGATCAGGGCTGTCTTAGCATTTAGGTCTCAACTCAAATATCACCTCTCCTAAAGAGTAAAGAGGCCACCTTTGTTTACCTCTTTACTGCCTGAGTCCTCTTGTAAAAGCTAAGCTCCCAGAGTGTAGGGGGTTTGTTTCAAGTTTCCTTCATCCCCAGCATCTAGCAGAGTGCTTGGCACATGGGATCCACTCGGCGAATACTTGCTGAATGAGTGAGTGACTCTGTAGCCTACCTAGCACAGTGCCTGAATACAGTATGCTCAGTCGGTGTCAGGCATCATTACTACCTACTAGGAAGATGTGGACCATGAAGGCTTTCAGTAGGTGAAACGAATGTGGCAAGGGCAGCCTTGATAGGTAAGAAAGATCCAGACAGAGCTGGAGGGTGGAATGTGTATGAAGCATTTGGGAGACAGTGAAGAGGCAGACTGGCGGAAGAGGGTCTGGGCTGTCAGTAAAGCTGGTCAGGGAGAAGCGAATGGTGACTGATGGTGGAGGCCCCTGGGCAGAGGGATGGGGATAGTTGCTGGTAGAGGTGGGCCCAATGGGGAGAGGCCCAACAGCAGAGCCGTGCAGCCAGGTCTCTAGTTATCACTGGCAGAGAGAATCCCTTGCCAGCCAGGGCTCAGCAGGCAGAGCTGCAGGGAGAAAAAAAGCCAGATGCACCTGCGACCTGTGGATCAGGTAGGCTGCCATGGTTGTTATTTTGGGGCTCCAGGCCAGGTGCAAATTCAAAGGCTTGATTGAAGCCTTTTGGCAACTCTGGTCTCAGCAGGGTAAACATCATCTGTCTCCTGCCACCTGTGGCAACAATGCCAGGAAGGTACCCTGGGCAGGCCCAAAGGGACCCAGCTTTCTTGCTGCCCTCATGGAGTAAGAAATACCCCCCAGGAGAGGCCACTCCTTCCCTGCCCCACAGCTCCCTTTCCGAAGGGCTAAGGTGGCAATAAGGTACCTCCTGTCCAAGAGGCCCCCATAGTTCCGGCCCATGGAAGGCAGGGGTGGGGCATTGGGAGCTGTTGACAGCTGGGCCCAGCTAGGGGGAGGGGTCAGTTTGGGAGCAGGTGCAGATTTCAGGGAGGGCGGGGCCTGAAGGGAAGTAGGGATCTTGGTAAACTGCAAAAATTTCCCTCCCCATCCCCCATCCCCAGACACAGCTGGCTTCTCCAGGAACCTGATGACCTAGTTACAATGCTTAGAAATTGTTAGCTTAGCTTGTAGTTCAGGGCTGTGCCAGTCTCTCCTCTCTGAGTCTTCTTGGGTCCAAAAGGTACCCTGGCATTCCCCTTTGGGGCTCCATGTGCAGGACACACACCACATCACATGTACAGACTTCTTGTCCAAGAGAGGAAAGAACCAGTCATGCTTTTTCCCTTCTTCCCTGGTGTGCCGCACCCCTCCCCAACCCAGGGAAGAGACTCCCCTGCCCCCATCCCCTCCTTCCTTCTGTCTCTCTTGTGGGGGGTTGGTGGTGGCAAATGAAGGTCACAGACTTCTTCCCTGGAGGTTCAGCAGAGAGGGAGAGAGACTCCTGTTGCCCTAGGGATAGCTTGAGCTTACTTAACCTTTCCCTCTCTGTCTGATGTTCAGACCTGATAAAAGTGGGTGAGGAAGAATCTGTTAGGGGCTCTGGAGGTCCCAGCCCTCCCAGGAAGCAGCTGCTCTTGGTATCCTTGATGTTTGCCACTCCAGTGCCTCCCTGGGAGAAATTCCATCACTGTTCAGAGCCAGATACAAAATTTGACAAACCAGTGCTGAATCCTACTTGCTCTATAGTTATCCTTGGACAAATTACTTAATCTGTCTCAGCCTTAGTTTCCTCATCTGTTAAAAGACGAAAATAATGCAGTACTTTTCTTGAAAGACTCTTTTGATCATAAAAATAAGTGGTAAGATACAGGGAACATTTATCATGGAGCCTGGCATATGTAATTACTCAGTATGATAGCTACTATTACAGCTGTTATTAGCAGATTGCCTTCACAGGTGATCAAGAAGCTGTGATCACTATCGGAGCTACACTCCAAGGGCAGACTTTTAGGCTGACAGAGTATATGGATATCCTTTGAACCAAGAACTTGGAGATTTTAAGACTCCTGAAGCTGGAGGCTGTAGCTCATAACCTTGTCCCACACCTCCTCCACAAGGGCCCCAAATCATGCTGCACACAGTGAGGGTTTGGCCATTGTTGCTGTCTGGGCATTTGGTAATGGGGCATATTTTCTTCAGCACTTTGCCAAGTGCCTCCAGGAAGGCAGGGATCTCCTCCTCTGCTTTATTCACTGCTCTATCCCTAGATCTTGCCACAGAACCTGGAACATAGAAGACATTCAATCATTATTTGTTGACTGAGTGGAAGACTTAATGAGTTGAATATTTAAAGAGCGTAGGAGCATGCCTAGCATATAGTAGGTGCTTGACATGCATCTGAATGATTAAACAAGGTGCCGTGGGACTCTGGAGTTTTCCAGGATGGCCCCACTCCATGTTTGCTGTGTGACTGTAAGCCTATTGCCTCATCTGCTGAAGAAAGATAACACCCGCCTTGCCTCCCTCATGGGCTATCTGAGAGGCCCAAGGAGATGATAGATGAAAAAGCACTTTGAGAACTATAAATGTTTGGTCTTGTTGCTGCTCCTTGACTGAGGTCAAAACCCTGTGTCTTTCATTCATTCTTTCACTCATTAGTTCATTCAACCAACAAGCACTTTTTGAGTGGAAGCAATATCCTAGCTCTCTCACTTATCTAGCTTCATGAATTTGGACAGGTTACTTTACTTCTCTAAGCCTGAACATCTATAAAATGGAAATAATAATCATTTCACAGGATTGTTGGGAGAAAGACTAAGCAAGGTGCTCTGAGCTTATTGAAGGTGGCAACTGCATCTCATTCACTGCCATCAGCTACTCTTGTGCCTAGCACTTGGTGGCTGAGTGTTTAGTGTCCAAGTTAATGAACATTCATAATGATGAACGGTGTATGTAAAGTGCCCCAGCACAGAGCCTGGTATGGAGTAAAAGCTGGGTCCTTTACCAAATGCTGGGTCTTTCCTTTTCCTCTCACTGTGAGGTTTAGTCATTCATGAATTCAGCCATTGGTTGCCTTCTGCAGTCTAATTACTCGGCAAGGCCAGATCTATGAGTAAGACTCAAATGGGAAGTAGAAATGACTATTAACTCCTCACCCTCGGATGTCCTCACCCACCTCTAGGCTCCACAGACTGCTGAGTGGGAGCTCTGACTGGCCAGAATCAGTGCTGCTTAAATATAAACTGGGAGGCACAGTGGGCCTCACTCCACACTCACCTCTGATTCAAAACAAGACCACCCCTTGTTCTATCCACTCTCTGTCTGCTGCTCAGTGAGAAAAATTTCCCTTTGCTCACAGCACCCACATTCATATGGAACCCTAGGGGTTACCATATCAAGGAAGTCTCCAGGGAGTCACTCAGAAATGGCCCTTTGGGCAGGGTCCCCTGGGACTGGGTCCAGCAGCAGGTGCAGGCAAGAGGCCCCAGGCTGGCGGCTAAGTGATGAAACTGAGAGATGTGTAGAGCCAGACAAGAAGTCAGCCCAGAGGAAACTGCCTGCCTGTCCATGCAGGTGTCCAGGCACCTGGGAGCAGTTTCTGGGTCTGATTTAGTGGTGGAAGGTAGGGTTCCAAGTTAGTAGACCACACTTCAGTGAGGGGAACCCATAGGACTCCAGAGCAAAGCCTGCAGTTGGCACCCAGGTCAGTTTCCTTTGAGCCCTTTTGGCACCCCGGTCAGTTTCCTTTGAGCCCTTCTCAGACCCCTTCAGGGTAAAAGAGGTGCTTCCTCTAGGCTCCACAGCACCTACTACTGGAAGATCTCCAGGAACAATGGAATAATAACCATAGCTCCCTTTACGGGGCCTCTGCTGTGTTTGGGGCACTGTGCTGTGAGCTTCTGAAGAGAATGGGATCATTTCATTATTGGAAGTATGGCCTCTGGAGTGGGACAGAGCTGAGTTTGAATCTGGCTCCATCACGTACCAGCCGTTTGATCTTGGGCTCATTCCTCCCCCTTTCTGAGCCTCAGTTCCCCTATCTCGAAAATGGAGATGGTAGTACCTGCCTTGTAGGGTTTTTGTAAGGACGAAATGAGATCATACGTGTCGAGCTTGGCACAGATGTTACAGTAATTTTAATAATAGCTAACATTTATAGAGCACTTACCCTTAAGTATTTCATATGTGTTAATTCATTGAATTCTCAAAACAGTACCATTGAGGTAGGCATTCTTACTATAATTCTCATTTTACAGAGGAGAAGAGTGAAGCATAGGGAAGTTAAGGAGTTTGTACAAAGATGCTAGGTTGGTAAGTGGTAAAGTCGTGATTTGAACCTTAGTCTGGCTCCAAAGCCCACAGTGTTCTGCTTGTGGATAAAGAGGGCCTAGTAAATGTTGCTGCTGTTACTCTTATACCCAGCATTGTAGCTGTCTGTGGTTTTTGGTCTATCTGCTGACTTCTGAGCTCAGTGAAGGCAAGAAACCCATCTTAATCACTTTGTATCCCCAGAGACCAACATAGTACTCATAGTACTCATTAATATTTGCCTAATGGCTGAGAATATTCCCTCTCTTCATTAATCAGTCAATAGCTCTTTATCGACCATTTCCTGTAGGCTAGATTTGAGCTAAATCCTGGGAGGAATGCAAAGTACAACTCTGCCTCTGTAAACGGAAGATTGGGTGTGGGGGGGTGGGTGGGGAGAGCATTCCAGAGCACTGTGTCATGGCAGAAACTTCCACACAGGAGGCAGAAACAATACAGGTGGCTTGGGGATGTTTTCCAAGCTGGGATTCCCACCCCTCCCTGATGGGGCCACTCCCTCCATCTCCTGCAGAACAAGGTGACACAGATTCCTTGCTTCTGCCCGGGGTAGAAACTGCTTCTCTTTGCTCTCTCTTTATTGAGGAGGATGCATCTTTCTTGCTCTGGCAGCCAGTTTGTGGGAGCCTAGAATAATGACAGGAGGAAAAGTCAGCTATTTGGAGCTAAGAAGGGACCTTAAAAAATCACTTCTGCCCCAACACTGCAGGCAGAGTGGTCTTTTGAAAACCAGTTCAGATCTTGGCACATTCTTTTTTTTTTTTTTTTTTTTTTTATTATTATTATTTTTGGCTGCATTGGTTCTTCATTGCTGCACGCGGGCTTTCTCTAGTTGCGGCGAGCGGGGGCTACTCTTTGTTGCGGTGCGCAGGCTTTTCATTGCGGCGGCTTCTCTTGTTGCGGAGCACGGGCTCTAGGTGCGCGGGCTTCAGTAGCCGTGGCACGTAGGCTCAGTACTTGTGGCTCACGGGCCTTAGAGCGCAGGCTCGGTAGTTGTGGCGCACGGGCTTAGTTGCTCCGCAGCATGTGCGATCCTCCTGGACCAGGACTCGAACCCGTGTCCCCTGCATTGGCAGGCAGATTCTCAACCACTGCGCCACCAGGGAAGTCCCATTGGCACATTCTTGCTTACAACCCTCCACCCAATTGGAATAAAACCCAGTCCTTGCCGAGGCCTCTAAGGCCTGCATGATCTGGTACTGGCTGCCTCTCCATCCTTCAGCACTCCCCCTTCCCTCTCTGCACTCGTGGCTCAGGGGCTCCTGCTGTTCCTGGTTCCTGGCTCACTTGCCCCTGCCTGAGGGTCTGTGTAGTTGCTGTTCCCTCTGCCTGGAGTGCTCTGCCCCTGGTGTTTGCCTTGCTGGTTCTTTCAGTTGACTCAGCTCACACACAGGTCACCTCCTCTGAGAGGTTCTCTTTGACCTTTGGTCTAAAGTAGCCAAGGTACTTCGAAATTACCCTCTAGTCTTTTGCTTTCTTTTTTTTTTTTTTTAATTTTTATGTTTTATTTATTTATTTATTTATAGTTTTGGCTGCGTTGGGTCTTCGTTGCTGCACGTGGGCTTTCTCTATTTGCAGCAAGCGAGGGCTACTCTTTGTTGTGGTGCACGGGCTTCTCATTGCGGTGGCTTCTCTTGTTGTGGAGCATGGGCTCTAGGTGCACGGGCTCAGTAGCTGTGGTGCACGGGCTTAGTTGCTCCACGACATGTGGGATCTTCCCAGACCAGGGCTTGAACCTGTGTCCCCTGCATTGGCAGGCGATTCTTAACCACTGTGCCACCAGGGTAGTCCCTAGTCTTTTACTTTCTTGTATTTTTGTCACAGCACCAACCTCTATCTGAAATTTTCTTTTTATTTGTTTATTTGGTTTTTGTCACTCTTCTACTAGAATATAAGCCCCATGATTATAAGGACTTTAAGATGGCTCATCATTTTATCTCTAATACCTAAAACTGTTCCTTATAGGTAGTAAACATTCAGTGAATGATTTTGGAATGAATGATTGAACAAATGAATAAACCTAAGAAGTTGTTTTTATTTTACACATGAGAAAACTGAGTCAGCCCAGAGAAGCTAGTAAGAATTGTGAGTGTTCTTTCAACTTACCTTTTGAATGCTAAGTGCCATATACTATACTTGGTGATTCACATGCATTATTTTTGTCACTTATCTTTGTTATAATGAATTGTTTGGGACATCATTTTTGTACACCATTGTAGCATTTAAAAGACCAACTCATATTTTATTGGAGCCTCACTCCGTTTTACAAAGAGTTGGAGGCAACTTAGGAAAATTCATATGATCAAAAGGATAAAATAGCAGGGGGAGTCAAGGGAAAGGAAAATATGGATAAGAAGATGATAAGATGGATAAGCTTAGTTCACAGAAGCAGATAGCATGGAAGTCCGGTTGAACTGAGCAAAGTTTTTCTATCATTCTTTATGATTGATAAGTAAATTATGCCCAGATTCGTGAAAATGATGGAGTTTTAAAAATCCAGTCACACACATGACCTTGGGATTGTCCCAGACCGCATGTGATCGTCCAGGATTTGTTGGCTCCCTCGCTGCCTCATACCTGGGCTCCTGGGCTGAGGCAGCATGATGATCTTCCTCCTCCTTCACCAGAAGGGTCAGTGCAGCAGGAAGGAGCCTGGCCCACTCCCCAACCCTTTCGGGACCCAGCCAACTTTGTTTCAAAGAGAGCCTTTTGGGAGCTTCCCTGGTGGCACAGTGGTTAAGAATCCACCTGCCAATGCTGGGGACACAGGTTCGAGCCCTGGGCCAGGAAGATCACACATGCCGCGGAGCAGCTAAGCCGGTGCACCACAACTACTGAAGCCCGTGAGCCTAGAGCCTGTGCCCCACAACAAGAGAAGCCACCTCAATGAGAAGCCTGCGCACCGCAACGAAGAGTAGCCCCCGCTCGCCGCAGCTAGAGAAAGCCCACGTGCAGCAACAAAGACCCAATGCAGCCAAAAATAAATAAATAAATAAACTAAAATAAAAAAGAGAGAGAGCCTTTTTTCCAGATTTATTAATTGAGATATCGCCATTTGAAGACCCAGTTCTATCCTTGAAATACTTCCAGTTGAATTAGAAAAGACGTAATGCACATGAAAAGAGATCTTGTGAAAGCCAACAATAAATGCTAAATGCCAAATAAGAGCAGCACTTCACAGAAGAGGTGACTTTTGTGCTGGGACTTACCGCAGAGACAGGGAAAAGAGGAGCTGGTGCTCCATGTGAGCTAAGTTGTGCAGACTGGCATGGACTCTCAAGAAGAGACCCATAGGAGTGGCAGGCCATTTTGGAGTGTGTGTGAAAGGGTCACTTATTAGGTGATAAAGCCAGAAAGGTCAGCTGGAGCCAGATTTGTGGGAGTCTCAAGTGCCAGGGAGAGAGTCCGAGGCCCTCCTCGGCAGTCCTGGTATCCCAATATATATATCCCATTGCCAGGTACAGATGCCCATCCTGGCCACCTTCTGGTCCACTGATTCCCAGGTAGCAATGCCAGCATCTGGAATGAGAGCCAGGACCTAAAACTGACAGTGAGCAGAGGAGTAAGTGTAGGGTCCTTGTCAGTTTCGCCTGTGGCTATCCCAGGTGCATTCATTCATTTGTTGATTCAGCAGATGTTTATTGAGCACCACCACATGCCAGGCCCTGTGCTAAGTGCTGGGGGTGCTGTGATGAACAAGACAGTCAAGGACACTGCTTTCATATATGTGAGCTGGGGAGGCAGCTAGCCTGAGAAACAAATAAGATGATTTCGGATAGAGGGTTAAATAATTTAAAGAAAATGAAACTGAGTAATGCAGTATCTAGGGAACCAACTTTATACGAGGAGATCAGGAAGGCGTCTCTGAGGAGGTGACTTTTGACCCGAGAGTAGATTAAGGAGCAAGCCGGCCTGGGAAGATTTGAAGCAAAGATTTTGCAAACAGAAAAGCAAGGCAGATTGAACTTGGCTCATCCAGACTTTGGGCCCACGCAGATACTTGGCTCTGACACTGGTGGGCCCACTGTGGGCCTTGCTTTCCCTTTGTGTTATGGGTCTTTCACTCCTCCCTCCCAGGGATCCAAAGGGAGTAATGGCGACTACCACTTACTGAGCACCTTTCCCAAATCAGGCACTCTACATCCATTTTCTCATTTATTCTCCCACCCAGCCCGTGTGATGAGTGGGCAATCGGCCCCAGTTTCTTTTCCATGAGGAAATTGAGATTGAGAGAGACGAAGTTCCATGCCCAGGGTCCTTCAGCTTGGACACAGTGGAACCTGGATTCAGACCCACATTGGTCCGGCTCCAAAAGCCAGGCTTCTTTCCAGTGCTCCACCCTCAAATAAGCGAAGCATTGTTAGTTCAGGACGTGCAGAAAGCTGCTGAGCAAAAGGAGAGTTAGGGCAGCATCTTGGAATGAGGGTCTTGAAGGACACCTACTGTCCTCTCACCTGATAGGACTCTTTTTGCTCAACTTCAGGAGGATGCTCCCAGAGCCCGGGGTTACTATTGGCCTTTGCCAGAGGCATGTTCGGGTTTAGCCAGCTGAGTGTCCCCCAGTTTCCTGCTTTTACCATCTCAGCTGCTGGTCAGGAGGTTTAGGAAGGTGACATCATCTAGCTGAATTAGCTGCTGCTTCTAGACACATTAACGGGAACTGAAAGTCATTGCCCCTTCCTTCCCGCTCTGCAAGTCTCTTCAGAACGAGGCTGGGGTACAGACATTCCACCTGTCTGCAGGGTCTTAGCTGGAACAGTGCTCCCCGCTTTTAAAGAGCTAGAAGGTGCATTTTCCTGGACAAAGGTGTCCTCAAGGCTTCTCAAGCTAAAAGGAACAGTGCCCTTGAGGGGTAGGATTCACAGGAGGGCCTCCATCCTTCTCCTCCACCTTCATTTATCCCTGTGACTTTGACGAGAATTCCGGACCCTTCTCATCTCCTTTGCCCAAGTCCAAGGCTCAGGTCCAGCACTGTAGGATGGGCAAACAAATGTTATTTGTGGACTTTGACCTTAAGGCATGTAGAGTCGGGTCAAGGGGACAAAAAGACAGCTTATATTTTAGAGCAGAGCATCCACCACACTATGATCTATTGGATATCCTCCCTTGACCCAATGACTGAAAAGGAAAAAAATAAAGAAAAAGAAAAGTAATAAGATGGCTCAGGGCCAGGCGACCAGGACAATAGACAGCTTACTTGCTCATTGGAATATTATGCAGCACATGTACAGCATTCAGCAGTGCACGCAGCACCCAGGGAGTACTCAGTGAATGGTAGCCCTGTAGATAGGTTCTCAAAAGAAGGCCATTGAGTAAGGGGAACTGGGGTTTGGAGTCTGGATAGGCTGTGGATGGATGCTGGCTGGAAGCAGCCTATTCAGATGAGAAGAGGACAGACTTTGGATGCTGACAGTCTGCTGTGGAGTCTTGACAGGTGACTTTACCTCTTAGAGCCTCCGTTTTCTTCTCTGTAAAACCTGGGTACTGCTAGAACCTGCTTCACAGGACTGTTGAGGGGGTTAGTGAGGTGCTATCTTGATAATGGAAACTGCTGAGGGAGTCCCCAGCATGTGCTGTTGTTGTTTCTCATTTGGCAGGAGAACTAGCCTGGTTAATGGCTGGAAGTGGGGGGACTTCCCTGGTGGTCCAGTGGTTAAGAATCTGCCTTCCAATGAAGGGCACGCGGGTTTGATCCCTGGTCGGGGAACTAAGATTCCACATGCTGCGGGGCAGCTAAGCCTGCGCACCACAACTACTGAGCCCACATGCCGCAACGAAAGATCCCGCATGCCATGCCACAACTAAGACGCAGCACAGCCAAAATTTTAAAAATTAAAAAAAAAAAAAAAAGGTAGAAGTGGGATGTGAGAGGGCAGAGCTATTTTTTTTTTTTTAACATCTTTGTTGGAGTATAATTGCTTTACAATGTTGTGTTAGTTTCTGCTGTATAACAAAGTGAATCAGCTATACGTATACATATATCCCCATATCCCCTCCCTCTTGCATCTCCTTCCCACCCTCCCTATCCCACCCCTCTAGGTCGTCACAAAGCACCGAGCTGATCGCCCCCGTGCTATGCGGCTGCTTCCCACTAGCTATCTATTTTACATTTGGTAGTGTATATATGTCATTGCCACTCTCTCACTTTGTCCCAGCTTACCCTTCCCCCTCCCCATATCCTCAAGTCCATTCTCTATTAGGTCTGCATCTTTATTCCCGTCTTGCCCCTAGGTTCTTCTGACCATTTTTTTTTCTTCTTTGTTTTTTTAGATTCCATATATATGTGTTAGCATACGGTGTTTGTTTTTCTCTTTCTGACTTACTTCACTCTGTATGACAGACTCTAGGTCCATCCACCTCACTACAAATAACTCAATTTCGTTTCTTTTTATGGCTGAGTAATACTCCATTGTATATATGTGCCACATCTTCTTTATCCATTCATCTGTCGATGGACACTTAGGTTGCTTCCATGTCCTGGCTATTGTAAATAGTGCTGCAGTGAACATTGTGGTACATGACTCTTTTTGAATTATGGTTTTCTCAGGGTATATGCCCAGTAGTGGGATTGCTGGGTCGTATGGTAGTTCTATTTTTCGTTTTTTAAGGAACCTCCATACTGTTCTCCATAGTGGTTGTATCAATTTACATTCCCACCAACGGTGCAAGAGGGTTCCCTTTTCTCCACACCCTCTCCAGCATTTATTGTTTTTAGACTTTTTGATGATGGCCATTCTGACCAGTGTGAGGTGATACCTCATTGTAGTTTTGATTTGCATTTCTCTGATGATTAGTGATGTTGAGCATCCTTTCATGTGTTTGTTGGCAATCTGTTTATCTTCTTTGGAGAAATGTCTATTTAGGTCTTCTGCCCAATTTTGGATTAGGTTGTTTGTTTTTTTGATATTGAGCTGCATGAGCTGCTTGTATACTTTGGAGATTAATCCTTTGTCAGTTGCTTCGTTTGCAAATATTTTCTCCCATTCCGAGGGTTGTCTTTTTTTTTTTTTTTTTAATTTATTTATTTATTTATTTATTTTTGGCTGTGTTGGGTCTTCGTTTCTGTGCGAGGGCTTTCTCTAGTTGGGGCAAGTGGGGGCCACTCTTCATCGTGGTGCGCGGGCCTCTCACTATTGAGGCTTCTCTTGTTGCGGAGCACAGGCTCCAGACGCGCAGGCTCAGTAGTTGTGGCTCATGGGCCTAATTGCTCCGCGGCATGTGGGATCTTCCCAGACCAGGGCTCGAACCCGTGTCCCCTGCATTGGCAGGCAGATTCTCAACCACTGTGCCACCAGGGAAGCCCCGAGGGTTGTCTTTTAGTCTTGTTTATGGTTTCCTTTGCTGTGCAAAAGCGTTTAAGTTTCATTAAGTCCCATTTGTTTATTTTTGTTTTTATTTCCATTTCTCTAGGAGGTGGGTCAAAAAGGATCTTGCTGTGATTTATGTCATAGTGTTCTGCCTATGTTTTCCTCTAAGAGTTTGATAGTGTCTGACCTTACATTTAGGTCTTTAATCCATTTTGAGTTTATTTTTGTGTACGGTGTTAGGGAATGTTCTAATTTCATTCTTTTACATGTAGCTGTCCAGTTTTCCCAGGACCACTTATTGAAGAGGCTGTCTTTTCTCCACTGTATATTCTTACCTCCTTTATCAAAGATAAGGTGGCCATATGTGTGTGGGTTTATCTCTGGGCTTTCAATCCTGTTCCATTGATCTATATTTCTGTTTTTGTGCCAGTACCATATTGTCTTGATTACTGTAGCTTTGTAGTATAGTCTGAAGTCAGGGTGCCTGATTCCTCCAGCTCCGTTTTTCTTTCTCAAGATTGCTTTGGCTGAGGGCAGAACTATTGCTCATTCCCTCTCTCACCTGGACAACTCTACAGCCACCTTCATGCTTCTGCCCTTGCACACCGCCCCCTACCCCCCGCAACCAATCTGTTAGCCACATAGCAACCAGTGATTCTTCTAAAGTAGAGGTCAGATCCTGTCATTCTTCACTTCAGAACCCTCCAGTGACTGTTCATTCATGAGAATAAAAACCAACGTGTATACAGTACAGGGATGGTCCCCTAGAAATAGGTGCCCTAGGCTCATTCCTAATCAGAAGCAGCCCTGTTCCAGCACCTTTGTCCCTGTGTGTGTGTGCATGTGTACAGGCACAAGCAGATGACACAGTGGTAATGCTATACACCCAGGACATTTCATAATAGGGAAGGACGTTGACCACTGCTTTGGGGTACCAAAGGTCATCTGGGCTGAGAAAGCTACGGGCACTTAGGCAGGTCTTCCTCCCTTCTGAATCTGAGTCATTTCCTGAGAGATGTTGGTCATTCATTCATTTGTTCATTAACAAATAGTTATTGAGTACCTGCCATGTGTTAGACACTGAGCTATAGGTTGGGCATACAGTGTAAACAAACCAGAGTCCCTGTATTCATTATATGAGCAAAGGTGGGAGCAGGAGACCAGTAAGAAGCTGGGCAGGTGATGATGGTGGTTTGTACGAGGGTGGAGATGTGGCCAAAGTGGTGAGCAGTGGTCAGAGCGTAGATATAATTTGAAGGTCAGGGCCACTGGATCTGCTAATGATTGGATAAGGGGTATGTGAGAGAAAAAGGAGTCCAGGTTTTTGGCCTGCGCAACAGGAAGGAGCTTGCTGCCCTTTAATGAGAAGGGGAAGACGTCACGGCCAGTAGTTTCCTGCGAAGGCTCCTGCATGCAAGTCCTAGTTTGTTCACTCTTTGACTTTTGGGCAAGTGTTTAAGTATACCAAGCCTAGGTCTCCTCGAATGTAAACCTGCTCTCTAGGCCATAGGCAGTCTGGTGCTGTGAAAACTAAATGGGGGTAATTTGTGTGAAGGGCTTTTAGGACAGTGCCTGGCGTATAGTAGGTATCTGATCATTACTATTGTGGAAGACAGGGAAGCCCAAGACCAAGCAGGCATCAGCTCCCACCCCACCTCCACCACCCTCTCAAGGAGGCAGTTCAGACACCATCTGTCCAGCAGAGAAAAGCTGTAGGGAGACAGCTTTTGGGGGGCATTAGACAGATGAGCCCTTCCCAAGAAACCTAATCTCATTCTCAGCAGGTGCTAATCCCAGCAGCCTCCCTTGGTATCTGAGCCCAGCCCACCCAGTTCCTTCCCCGCCTCCACGCTGAGTCCCAGACCCTCTTCCCCCTTCTCACCATCTCTAAGCTGCCACCAGCACACTTTCTTACCAGATGGAGGGGCTCCTAAAGGAGGAGGCTGCCATCCATCTGACTGGGCCCAGTCCCTTACATGTGCAGGTCATCAGGGGCTTCAGGTGCCACCTGTCCAGAGGGCCCTGCCCCCACAGGTGCCAGTTCCTGGGCGTGGTGCTTGATCCAGGCAGATCTAGGCTGGAGCCAGCTGGAGCCAGAGACTCCCACTGTGCCCCAGCTGCTGCCTGCCCTCCCACCCACAGGCTAAGAAACAGGCTTAACTCTTTGGACACCACACATGTAGCCAGAGTTAGTGGTTGCAGTTCTGGCTCCAAGTGTGCACTGTTCCAGTATACCTTTTTTTTTTTTTTTAAGAAATGTATCATAAATACAACAGAATATCTTATGCGTATGTAAAGTTTCAAGAATAGGAAAACGATCACCTGTAAACTCATAACCCAGTTTATGAATACCTTAGAGCCCCGTGTGTGTCCCCTCCAATTACAGCCACACCCTACCCATTCTCCTGAGATTTGTGTCTGTCATTCCCTTGCCTTTAAAAAAAAGTTTTAGTGTGTGTGTGTGTGTGTGTGTGTGTGTGTGTGTGTGTATGCTTCTGCATGCTTTTAAATTTCATTTAAATATCATACTGTGTGTATTCATCTGCAGTTTTCTTTTTTCATTGAACATTGTGAGATCCCTTGATGTTATGTGTATAGTTGTAGTTCATTCATTTTCATATCCCTCTGTATGATTATGTCTCAGATTATGTATCCATTCTACTGTCAGTGATTATTTGGGTTGTTCCCTTGCTTTTGCTATTTCAAACAATGTGGTTTTGAACATTCTGTGTGTGTCTCCCTCACATGCACACGTTCAAGAGTCTCTCCTGGGCAGTGGTTCCGAGACTTCAGCTGCTTATCAGAATCACCTGGAGGGCTTGTTAAACCACAGATTGCTGGGCTCCACCACCACAGTGTTTGATTCTGTATGTCTGGGGTTGGGGCCCTGAGAATTTGCATTTCTAACAAGTTCCCAGGTGATACCGCTACTGCGGGTCCAGGAACCACACTGTGGGAAACATTGCTGTAGGGTATATACTCAGGAGTGGAATTGCTTGATGGAAGGTAATGCCCAAATGTTTCTCTATGTGTTGTAAGAATTTATGCAGGAAACAGCAGCATATGAATTTCCATTGCTTTACATCTTAATACTTGATATGGTCAGACTTTAAAATTTTTGTATAGCTGGTGGGTGTGAGATGGTATCTTGGGGTTTTAATTTGCATTTCTCAACGGAGTTGAGAATCTTTCCTTACATCTATTGACCATGTTTCTTCTTTTGTAAAATACCTGTAGAAGTCTTTGCCCTGTTTTCTTTTCATATGCCTTTTTCTTATGGATTTGTAGAAATTCTTTATATATTCTGAATACTAATCTTTTTTATATATAAATTTATTTATTTATTTTTGGCTGCGTTGGGTCTTCGTTGCTGCATATGGGCTTTCTCTAGTTGCGGCGAGCAGGGGCTACGCTTTGTTGCGGTGTGCAGGCATCTCATTGTGGTGGCTTCTCTTGTTGCGGAGCACGGGCTCTAGGCATGCGGGCTTCAGTAGTTGTGGTGCATGGGCTCAGTAGTTGTGGCACACGGGCTTAGTTGCTCAGCGGCATGTGGGATCTTCCCGGACCAGGGATCGAACCTGTATCCCCTGCATTGGCAGGCGGATTCTTAACTACTGCACCACCAGGGAAGTCCGTATTCTGAGAATACTAATCTTTTGTCTGCATGTGTTATGAATATAGGCTCGCAGTTTGCCTTTTCACTTTATATATGATGTCTTCTGATGGCTAGAATTTCTTAATTTTAATGTAGTTGAATCTTTTCTTCCATGATTTACACCCTTTATGTTATGTTGAAGAAATACTTCCTTAATCTGTAGTCCTAAAGACATTTGTCTATATTTTCTTCTAAAAGTTTTAAAGTTTTGCCTCTCACGTTTAAGTTCTTAATAGATCTGGAATTGACTCTTGTGTCATCTTAGTATTTTTGTTGGTGGAATACCTTTATTTCGATAGGTTTTAAACATCTACAGATCTGAATTATTTATAACTTGAGTTGTACCTAGAGCTTATTATATACACTGCATTAATATTTCATATTGAACACAGGTGCCCTCTTTGGGAAAGAGTTTTGATCACATTTAAAACCCTTCTAAGACTTCTGTTGGATTTTTCAAATTTAGATATGATAATGGTATTGTGATTATGGATTTTTTTTTCTCTTTTAGAAATACATGCTAAACTATGTCTAGAATTCGCTTCAGAATAATAGAGGTGAGGGAGAGTTGAAACACATGAAATCAGATTGATACTGAGTTGATAATTGTTGAAGCTGAGTGATGGTGGCTCATTTTATCATTCTGTCTACCTTTGTACATGTTTAAATATTCTCATAATAAAAAGTTAAAAATATCCAAGGACTATTTCCAGGGTTACTTATGAGGTAAAGCATCTTTTCTTATATTTTATTAGCCAGGTATATATCTTACAGAGCCAGCTGGGTCTCCATCTACTTCCAGGAGTCCCTGATAGTGTTTTTAGCATGCAGGCAGATTGTTAAGGAAAACAGGAGGAGAAGGAGTAGTAGGGGCCTTAGGGGAAGAAAGATGGGGCTTCCCTGGTGGCACAGTGGTTTAGAATCGGCCTGCCAATGCAAGGGACACGGGTTCGAGCCCTGGTCCGGGAAGATCCCACATGCCGCGGAGCAACTAAGCCACCCACATGCCACAACTACTGAGCCCATGTGCCACAACTACTGAGCCCACGTGCCACAACTGCTGAAGCCCACATGCCTAGAGCCCGCGCTCCACAACAAGAGAAGCCACCGCAATGAGAAGCCGGTGCGCTGCAACGAAGAGTAGCCCCCGCTCACTCACTGCAACTAGAGAAAGCCCCTGCGCAGCAACGAAGACCCAACGCAACCAAAAATAAATAAATAAAATTAAAAAAAAAAAGACCCAATGCCTTCTTTAAAAAAAAAAAAAAAGAAAGAAAGAAAGGTGGGAAGAGGGCTCCCTCCAGGACTAGGTTCCCTCCTTTCCCTTTTTTCTTCTGAGACTACCAGGGATAATTTTTACTTTAACCAGAACCTTCTTTCCCTGTTATTCTACCTGGACAGACTTAACCCAGAGGATAGAGGGACCTCATCATGGATCCTGGTCCTCTCCTAGGGCCAAAGGATCAGCGATGTTGGCAACCCTAGTGCAGTTGGTCACACAGCAGTGGTGTTATTTTGCTGTCACAGGATGCAAATACCAGAGTCATCTTTTTTTTCTGATAGTGTGATAACTGGCCAAAGGGTCTGTCTTTGGGGAGTCCCAGCTGCTTCTCGTGGGAGAATTAATTTCTCTCTCTCTCTTCTCTCCTCTCTCAAACCACCCCCCCCCTTTAACTTTTTATTAGTTTTCTTGGAATAGATAATATATTCATGGGGTTCAAATTTTGAAAGGAATAAATGTCTCCCTCCCACTTTTTTCTCCTAGCCACCCAGTTCCCTTCCTGGGAGAATGGACTCTGTAGACATAAGTAAACACGTACGTTTCCTCTGGTTTTTATACAAATGGTTGTGTGCTATAAATACTATTTGGTACCTTGATTTTCTCACTTAACAGTGTCTCTTAGAGATCACTCTGTATCAGTCCATCAAGAGCTTTCTCATTCTTAATAGCTACAGAGTATTCCATACATGGTACCGTCCTCTACTTTATTTAACCAGTTTCCAGTGGTAAACACTTTTTTGCAGTCTTTTGCCATTAGGATACTCAGTGAAGAGCCCGATATATTTGTCATTTGGCCCATGTATGACTACAGGGTATCTGTGGAGGATAAATCCCTAGATGTGGAATTGCAGGGTCAAAGGGCATGTGCACTTGTGATTTTGATAGATATCACCAACCTGGGCTGGTAGCAGCAGTGTCAGCTTACAGGAGCATCTTTCCTCCCTGCACCCCTTCCGCTGGGCAGGGTTTGATTCAGCACATTTATTGAGTGCTTTCCAGTGCCAGGCTCTGGATACAAAAATAACACTTTCATGTATCAAGTGAAATTGTTACCGTGTGCCAGACAAAAGCACATTATCTGGTAATACAGCCACCCAAGGAGGAAGGTTTTTAGATGAGAAAATTGAAGCTCAGGAACGTTAAATAGTGTGCTGTGGTCACTCACCCAAGCTAGGAAGTTGCGGAGCTGGGATTTTAAACCCAGGTTTGAATCCTCTAACACCTGTGCTCTGTGCTCTTAAAGAACACCCTGGCTGCCTCTTGGAAGGAGTAACACATGGTCTTAGAGTCTAACACAGTTGAGGAATCAGACTCACAGTAACTGGCCAAAAGAACACATAGCCAGGAAGCTATGGAGTCCCCAGTGGGGACCCACATATGTCTGATCTGAGGCCTCTGGTCTGTACTGAGCTGCCTCCCTTCCTTCTATAGAAAGAGTTTCCAAATCTAATCAGGATTCTGTCAAGAGAACTTTCTCCATCCAGAGCTCCAGTTGCTATAGAGAGCCATAAGTCGTACTGGTTCTTGGTGTGCAATCTATTGGACGTCAGAGGGGCCCATAGAAATAACCCCATTTATTAAGTACCTGTTATGTGCAAGGTGCTGTAAGGTGCACTATGTCGTATTTTTAACCCTCACAATAATCCTGCTTGGGAAACATATTATTGTCCCCATTGTCCAGATTAGTGAACTGAGAGTAAGACAGGTCAGATGCTAATAAGGACAGAATCCAAATACAATCTGTTAGACTCAGACACACTCACTCACTCCCTCTGGTGTCCATGGATTTCCCTTGGCTCTCTCTGCCTCTTCCACTTTTCTGTATTGCTTGGTGCCCTCTCCAGATGGTGAATCTGGCTTCTCCACCTCACACTGACTGCTTTAGAGGAGAGGGCCTATAGCTTCCATTTACCTCATACTCCCCACCCCTGTCCCCACTATTCAGCACAGGGTAGCAAAGAGTGTGCTGCAGTGTGATGCCCGAGGATTGGTTGGTGATCATTGGCAGTGGCCCCCACTGATATTGCCTCAGAAAGAAGCCATCTCCCAATGGTATAACAGGTGCTCTTTGCACACCTGTCATGTGCTCACTGCTCCCATGGGAGAGAAGAGACGTATGAAGTACGGGCCTAGCTCTCAACAACTTAGGTCATGAGACTGCAAGTACCAAAGTCAATGGAAACGACTACAGGATTAGAAGAGTTCAGAGGAGGGAGGAAGCGTAACATAGTTAGAATCGTAGCAAACATTTATTGAGCACTATGGGGTAGGTCTTATGCCCATTTTATAAACAAGGACCCTGAGACTCAGAGTTTAAGTGATCAGCCCAGAGTACACCGCAAATAAGTGTCAGATTTAGGACTCTGAGCCCCTCCACGGCCTCTTAGGGAGAGCACTGTGGGCTGTATGCTGGGTGGCCTGGAGACATTGACTAAAGTTTGTCCAGTGCTGCTTTGTGTTCATATATTATCTCATTGAGCCTCTGTTTATGCCAGGAGGTGTAGAGGAGGTCTTCCTCTTACCATGGAAGCTACTGAGGTCTTGACTCCAAATCCCAAGTCCTTTCCACCATCCGTGCCACCTCCACATTTCTGTAGTGGGAGAACACAGGCTCTGCGATCAGACAGAAGGGGATTAGAAGGGGATTCTAACCCCTGTCCTCCATTTTGTGTCTCTAGGATCTTAAGATTTGCAGGTTGAGGCAATTGCAGGTGAAGAACATGCCCTTTGGGAGGCAGGCATACTCTTAAGGGGTGAATGACATAAGGGAGGCATAATAATGTGCCGAAGTTCCTATAGTGCTTTTTTCAAGGAACTTTCAAGTCTTTGTTTTACATGTGTAGAAAGTGATGTGCCCCCAGAGGTAAAGTGACTTGCCCAAGACCACACAGTGTGTTAATAAACAGCAACACTGGGATTAGAACTCGTGTCTCTTGTCACCTAAGAGAGTTTACTTTTTCCCTATACAATACTGCTCCCCCGCAGGGGTACGGGGGTGCTGGAGGAAGGCCTAGGGATGGGATCATAGCACTTTGGAGCTGGAGAGAGAGCCTTAGAGATCCTCTGGTCCATCCTCCACACTTGACAGATGAGAAGAATGAGGCCAGGGTGATTAACTGACATGTCCAGAGCCAGACATGTCTCTGTCACCACAGAGCAGTAGTAAACCCAGCGTCCTGACACTAAGGTCCCAGGTCCTTTTCATACTACCTTGCAAAACTGGATTCCAAATTGCTTTTTTTCTATGCAAATCTAAACCTCACTCCAAATGCCAGCAGTTTACAATTAGAACAGCTGTTTAGTTTGGGGAGTTTTTTCCCAAACAGAATCTCATTCTCATTTTCTCTCTCTCTCTCAATTCTTATTAAGGATGATATACTAGAAGGGGGAGCAGGGGGGAAGTTCAGTGGAAGACCTTGGTAGAAAAAAGGTAAAAATTTGATAGATTCTCTGAAATCTAGGGAGGTCCTCAAAGCCAGGAAATAACTTAGAGGCCAGCCCCCAGCCTATCCCAGCCAGCTCACCACTGGTCCCGCCCAACTCATAATAGGCCTTCAGAAGACCCAGCCTTCCCTTGGCAGCTGCATCTGGTGAACACCAACGGAAATCCCTGGTATTTTTCTTTGCATGCGACCAACCGTGGAGATGTAGGTCAGGCATTGCTGGCCTGGCAGTTACAACAGCTCTACCTCTACCCCCTGCACCTGCAGCCATGTTTGCTAAGCCCTGTGGGGATGGGAAAAGGATGTTCCCCTCCAAACAGGGATCAAATCCTCAAGGGCCCATGTAGGCGGAGCTGGCTGGGACTTAGGAGGGTGCTGGAAGAGACCATTTGGAATGTGGGGGCTAGGAGGGTGTCTCTGTCTCTTTCCCCCGTAATGTCTAATGCCTGCTGCGGTTAGTAGTAGCAGGGTTGTGGTCCTCTGCTCAGCACAGCTTAGCACCATCATCACTGATGGAGGAGGCTGGGAAGGTCTCAGCTTCACCCTGGGCTCAGCTGGGCCCCTAGGCCTGCACCTGAACCCCCATGCCTGTCTGGTGTTTACGGGATTGAAGCTGCCACCCTTTGGGACCTAGCCTGTTTTCATTTCTGCTCTCAGCTGTCTGGTCTCCGCAGACCTCACTTACAGGTTTATGCATGCCCGTCCCCCACGATGCAGCCCCACGAGGCTCCTCCTGCCTGGCATACTCCTCTTTGGCCTTTGTTCTCTTCAGCAGAGCTGCCAGTTCTGTGCCTGGCCAAGGGGAGAGCTTTCTTGTCCCCTCAGATAGGCTCTGTTGGTCCATCCTAGCTGTACCCGTCCCGAGATTCAATCTCTCTGCCTGCACTCCGGGGAGCAGGGCTGTGGTTCCAAGGCAGGGAAGGGGCACCTGTGTGGCTGCTCTGGACCGGCCTCTAATGGGCTGGTTGATTTTGTCCTGAGCTTTCTCCTGCCCTAGACTTCGTGTATCTCCTTTGTAAAGATGTGGGACCAAGATCAGTACCTGTACCATTGATCTTTACGGTAATTTATAGTTGGTATGCAGATAAACATTTAAGATTTTTAATAGTGTTTTTATTTTATGTTGATTTCCATCTGTGGCAACTGATACTGGTTTTCTATTTATAGTAGTGTTCATAATAATATAAGTTGCCTTTTCATTCCATTTATTCATTTAGCAAATACTTACTGAGTGTCTGCTCTGTGCCAAGCACTGTTCTAGCTACTGGGGATATCTGCCTTCATGGAGTTTACATTCTAAAAAGACAGGGAATGATGGTGGGGGTGGAGTGTGGCTAGGTATCTTTTGGTATTTGTTTGTTTTAATAAAGAGTGATTGGGAAAGGCTTCTCTGAGGAGGAGCCATGTGAGGAGAGACCTGCATGACCTGAAGGAGTAAACCAGGTAACAATCTGTGGTAAGGACATTCTAGACAGAGGGTACAGGTACAGAGACCCCAAGGTGAGAAGGGTGTTCTTGGCATGTTTGAGGAAGAGCAGAGGAGACCAGGGTGGCTAGAACAGAGTGAGCAGAGGAGAGAGTGGTAGAAGACAGAGGTTTGTGTGAGCCATGGCGAGACACTGTGGCTCTTCCTCTGGGTGAGATGGGAAGGCGGGGGAGTGTTTTGACCAGACAGGCTCGGGTCCAACTGCTTTTATTTATTTATTTTTAAATTATTTATTTATTTATTTTCGGCTGCATTGGGTCTTCGTTGCTACGTGCGGATTTTCTCTAGTTGCAGTGAGCGGGGGCTACTCTTTGTTGCAGTGCGCAGGCTTCTCATTGCGGTGGCTTCTCTTGTTGTGGAGCACGGGCTCTAGGCACGTGGGCTTCAGTAGTTGTGGTACGTGGGCTCAGTAGTTGTGGCTTGCGGGCTCTAGAGCACAGGCTCAGTAGTTGTGGTGCACGGGCTTAGTTGCTCTGCGGCCTGTGGGATCTTCCCAGACCAGGGCTTGAACCCGTGTCCCCTGCATTGGCAGGTGGATTCTTAACCACTGTGCCACCAGGGAAGCCCTAATTTTTTTTTAATTTTTATTTTTTGACCACGCTGTGTGGCACGCGGGATCCTATTCCCCGACCAGGGATCGAACCTGTGCCCCCTGCACTGGGAGCACAGAGTCTTAACCACCAGACCACCAGGGGAAGTCCCCCGACTGCTTTTAGAAGGACCCTTCTGGCTGCTGTGTGAGGGACCAGAGAGGGAAGTAAGAAGCTGGGAGATCAGTAAGGAGGTTGTTATAACAATACAGGCAGAAGATGATGTTGTCTTGGACATGGGGGTGGTGAGAAGTGGTGGGATTTTGGATAAATTCTGAGTATGTATCCAGAGGAATTTGCTGACAGATCAGAGCTAGAGAGGACTTAAGGATCTTGACTGCAAGGTGTTCCAGGCTTCAGTACCTGGACAGATGAAGCTGCTACCATTCAGTAAAAGGGGAAAAGATGCAGAAAGAACAAGTTGGGGGATGGGTTAAGAATTTTCAGTACATTTAAGTGTTTAAAAAGTGAGTCAATTGATAGAAAAATGTTAATAATAATCATGACACATGGGTAAGGCCAAAACAGTGACAGCTAAAATTGTGCATAGAGTGGGCCAGATGTGTCTGTGCTTCCTTCCAGTTCTAAAATTCTGCTTTGGTGATTTCAGACCTCTGAGTCTCCCATTCATGAAGAATGGGAACTTGACACTCAGCCTAGAATGCAATGGATGCAGAAGGAATGACAGGAGAGGAATCCCTTAGGCTAGGCTTACCTGTTGTTAATTTGGAAGGACTTGGAAAGTTCTTGCACACATCCTGGCCTCCTAGCATTGCCTCATTCACTCACTCACTGAGCACTTTCTGCCTAGCAGGCCCTGGACACACACAGCACAGCTCTAATGCCCCTTCCCTCCCCATAGAAATCAAGCTATCCCCACCCCTACCCTGGGCCTGGCTACTCCATGATCCTGCACATGCCTGGAGGTCAGGTGAGCAAATGGCTTTGATAGCAGACATGGTTTTGTCTCTTTCTTCATCCCACAGGGTTCCCATAGTTATCAAGCTGGAAAAAAAATCCCCTGCCTTTTGTAGATAAGAAACAAGGCCAGAGAAGAAAGCAACTCCCATAGTCCACATCCAATCCATTAGCAAATCCTTTCAGCTCTACTTTTTTAAAATATTTATTTATTTATTTAATTTTGGCTGCGTTGGGTCTTCGTTGCTGCACGCAGGCTTTCTCTAGTTGTGGTGAGCGGGGGGCTACTCTTCGTTGTGGTGCGCAGGCTTCTCGTTGCAGTGGCTTCTCTTGTTGCGGAGCATGGGCTCTAGGTGTGCGGGCTTCAGTAGTTGTGGCACAAGGGCTCAGTAGTTGTGGCTCGCGGGCTCTACAGCACAGACTCAGTAGTTGTGGCACACGGGCTTAGTTGTTCCGCGGCATGTGGGATCTTCCCGGACCAGGGCTCGAACCTGTGTCCCCTGCATTGGCAGGCGGATTCTTAACCACTGCGCCACCAGGGAAGTCCTCAGCTCTACTTTTAAACATAAATTCTGAATCTGACTGCTTCTCTCCAGCTTCCCTGGCACCATCCTGGTTAAGCCACCCTCATGTTTTTCCCAGATGACTGCATCAGCTCCTCACCAGACCTCTTGCTTCCACCCTTACCCCTGGAGATCTCCACCCAGCAACCAGAGGGAGTCTGTTAAAATCAAAGTCAGATCATGTCCCTCCCCTGCTCAGAACCCTGCAGTGTTCCCATGTCACTCGAAGGACAGGCTCAAGTCTTTAAATGGCCTTACAGGCCCTGCACAATCTGGCCCTTGGCTACTGCCAGACCCCACGCTATCATTCTCCCCTCATTCACTCAGCTTCAGCCATACTGACATCTTTCCTGTTCCTGGAGTACCCCAGGTGTGTTCCTGCCTCAGGGCCTGGCACTTGCTCTTCCCTCTGCCTTTCCTCAGATCCTTGCAGTGCCGGTTCCTCATTTCATTCAGGGTTCTGATCAGATGTCACCTCCTAAAGAAGCTTTCCCTGACCAGGGTTTTAATTCTGCCCTCTTCCATGTTTCTCGCTAACCCCTTTCTCTCATTTAGTTTTCTCTTTACCACTTATCACCATCTGACATTTGTTTGTTGCCTGTCTCTTCCCGTTAAATGATAAACTTATGCAGGTAGGAATTTTCTTCTAATTTAGTCACTGCTTTATCCCCAGCACTTAACATGGTGCCTGGCATTTAGTGGGCTCTTAATAAAGATTTATGGAATGAATGAGTGTCCAGAGCTAAGCAGGGAATCCTCCTACAACCCCACAGGTCAGCGCACAAAGGGGTCATGGTCTGTCTTTAAAAACTCAGCTAACAGCTCCACCAAAGCTTTTTGGCATGGCTTTTGTTTCCAAGATAATGACCGGGGGGAGGGAGGGACTCTGCAAGGACTGACCTTGCAGGGGCTGAGTTGGGGGGCAGTGGGGAAGCACAGAGCAGCCATCCGCATACCTCTGTCCTTCCCACCCGCAAGGCACCCCCGGGGGGAACCAAGAGACATGCCTCTGCCCTGTCCTCAAAGTCATCTCTGATGCAAGGCCCAAGATCCTCAGTAAGTAGTGGGCAGTGGGTGGGTGAAAGGGGAAGGAAGGAAGAGCTTAGTCACATCCTTCTGCATCTGTCCTATTGCGCTGGCAGATCTAACGAGCTGTGGAGTCAGACACCCTCAACTTGGTAACCAGAGATCTCAGGCAAAGTCTCCTCAGCTCTCTGAGCCTTAGTTTCCTCGTTGGTAAAATGATGGGGACAACACCTACTTGGAAGATTTTGAGAATTCAAGCAGAGGCTGAGTCAGTATGAGCTGTTTTGGGGGTTTTTTTGTTGTTTTTTGGGGATTTTTTTGTTTGTTTGTAGCTATAAATAATGAGAATACCACATGAGAAGCGCAAATGGAGCCATTCATTTTTAGCTATAAAAAAATAACAGCTAACATTTATTGAGCACTTTCCATGGGCCATTTAATTCTTGCTGCTAAGCCTGTGATGTAAGGACAGCGTTCTCACTTTGTAGACAGGCCCCTGGGCTTGGAAAGGAAAGGTAAAGTCTTGCCCCAGGTCCCACAAGTAGACAGTCACAGAGCTGGGCTTGGAACCCGCACTTTTGTGCTCCAGGGGTCAAGAGGCCTTGCGGGGGAGTCCCTTCACCTCGTCAGGTCTCAATTTTCCATCTGTCTAGGGTGGGGGTTGAGCTAGACATCTCTGTGAACCACAGGTCGTGCCACATCAGGTGGGACAGCGAGTTGCTTCTGGGCTTGCCTGGTGATGGTGGTGGTGATCTTCTGCAGTTTGTTGGTGCTGTGGGCACTGACCGTGAACAGCAAACCTCCAGGTGGCCCCTCCTCAGCGTCATGGCTACAAGAGTACTTCAGCTCTCCTGGCACCGTCTCAGGCATCTTGCTGTTCTGTACCTTGAGGGGGCTGGTGGACTGGGGTGAAGATGAAACGGGGAGACTAGAAGGAACCAGAATGTAGGAAATGCACCCTGAGGGAGCCTTCAGCTCTGAGGTTTTGGTTACAAGGGTGTGTGCGTGACCATTCGTATGTGGTGGGGGCTGCAGGGATTTGCTCCCGTCCCCAAATCCTCCAGAGCCGTTGCCTTCTGCTGTGGAATTCCAAACATTTCCCATCAGATAAAGGTGGCTGAAAATACCCGGGACTTGTCTGGACTAGTTGGAGGCGGTGCTGGGGTGAGGAGGTTGAGGCCACTGGGGCGCAGCCCGGCAAGGTCTGGCCCTCTGAGGAGCTGGCCCTGGTCACAGACATGCCCATTGCCCTTTTCCCCTGGAATCTGCAGGTTTGAGGGCAAGGCTCAGCAGGCTTTAAAGTGGAGGCAACAAGTTCTTCTACTCCAGAATGTTGCCTCTCACCTTCTGCACTAAATTATTGGATCTTTTGGATACCCTGAGAGAGAACACAGGTAGTCACTTACTTGCCCGTGTGTGAATTATTTTCATCCTCCTCATGCTGCAGCACTGGTTAAGAGTCCTTTGAGATGATCCCCTTCATTTTACAGATGAGGAAAGTCCCAGACTTTCCCAGCATCCCAGACAGCGGAATGGACTCACCCCAAGCAAGCCAGTGACAGAGCTAGGACACGAAACCCACACCTGCTGATGCTCAGCCCATTGCTCTTTTTTTCACAGCATGCAGCATTGATCAGCACCAGATGAGGGAGTGGGGGCAGCTCTGGGCAGAAAGGAGGAGGGAGTGGCTGCTTTGGACCATGGAGTATTTGGAGGCATAGACCCCAGAAAGCAGCAGAGTTTTAGGGAGGGGTTGGCCCCAGAGACCAAGCCCCTGTTCCTTTTGTAGATTGCTACCCTAGTCCCTCCTGCCTGTTGCCTCAACACAATGCAGAAGATGCCTTTTCCAGAACTTTCTCATGAGCCTGGGAGAACTTGGTGTCTGGGGAGCCCCAGGTACCCTGCCCAATCACCTGGTGCCTTGGAGCCTCCTCCTAGTTTTGCCAGGCAATGAGGGTGGGGATGAAGAGAGAGGGAACTGGCCTTCTTCCCTTCCCACCAGTCAGCCGTACTCATCAGCACCTTCTCTGGGCCCAGCGCTGGGCTAGGCCTGGGGGACAGAGCTCATGGTCAGAAATGAGCAGCTCAGCAAACTGGTGAGAGAGCCGAAGGAGACTTGGAAGGGGAGAGCAGGAGGCCTCCTTGAGGAAGTGGCCTGTAGGTTAAGACCGAAGAGATAAGCAGGAGAGAGTTCGGCATAGGGACCAACATGAGCAAAGGTCCTGAGGCCGAACAGAACATGGCATGTGAGGAATAAGCAGCCTGGCCCTAGACAAAGCTAAGGAAACCCTGCAGACCATGGAGAAAGCTCTAAGACTCAAGCTGAGCCTTGGTCTAATAATAAGAGCAGTATAATAGCTGACATTTACTTAAAGTCTACTATGTGTCACGTATAGTTCTAAGCCCTTTATATGTATTACTATTGAATTTTCACAATGTTCTTGTGAAATAAGTACATTTTTAATCCCCATGTTATAGATGAGGTCCAAAGCTAAACATCTTAGTCTAATTGCAAGACTTTTGGGGTACCTGCCTATTCTTTGCTCTGGCAGCCCAGTTTGGTGGAGAAAAAGAAGTTAATTTGTCACCAGCCTTGGCCTCATCCGGATAGCACTGCCATTTTACAAATGAGGAAGCTGATACTCAGAGAGCAGCAGGACCTGGTCCAGGGCAAGGCTGGCATAGCTTCCTCTGCCAGCTCATGTTGCCTTCTTGGGTAGCCCTTGGGACAGAGTTGGAGGAGAGCAGCAGAGGAGAGAGAACCAGAACTAAGGCCCAGCCATGGCGGGAGGTAGAGGGAAAGAGGCAAAAGTTTTCCAGGAGAGCTGATCAAAGGGAAAACTTTTCCAAAAGAGCTGTCCAAAGATGAAATGCTCCACACAGGAGGGAAGGAGCCCCTTCTCACAAGTGTGTAAGCAGAGAATGCCCTGGAGATACTCCATGAGTATGGACCATCTGGAGTGAAACAGACCTACTATACAAGATACCCATCCAACCTTCCACGTGATGCTCAAGCTCGCCCCTAACTCATCTGGATCTGGATGCTCCACCTTTCTTTTTGTTTTTTTCCTTTCAGTTTTATTGAAATATATTTGACATACAGTACTGTATAAGTTTAAAAGGTTTATAGCATAAAGATTTGATTTACATACATCATAAAGTGATTACCACAGTAAGTTTAGTGAACATCTGTCATCTCGTATAGGTACAAAATCAAATAGAAAAAAAATTTTTTTTCTTATGATGAGAACTCTTAGGATTTATTCTCTTAAAAACTTTATAACATACAGCAGTGTTAATTACATTTATCATGTTGTACATTACATCCCTAGTACTAATTTATCTTATAATTGGAAGTTTGTACCTTTTGACCACCTTCTTCCTTACCCCTCCCCTCCCCTCCCCCCGGCCCCTGCCTCTGGTAACCACAAATCTGATCTCTTTTTCTATGAGTTTGTTTGTTTGTTTTTTAAGTATAATTGACCTACAATGCTATATTAGTTCCTGCTATACAACGAAGTGATTCGATATTTCTATACAATTCAAACTGATCACCACAGTCAGTCTAGTTAAGATAAGTCACCATACAAAGATACTACATAGTTACTGACTATATTCCCCACGCTGTACATTTCATACCCGAGACTCATTTATTTTGCAACTGGAAGTTTATATCTCTTAATCTCCCTCACCTATTTCTTTCCTCCCCCGAGCCCCCTCCCCTCTGTCAGACACCTGTTCTCTGTATCTATAACTCTGTTTATGTTTTGTTATGTTTGTTCATTTGTTTTGTTTTGATTGAGATTCCACATAGAAGTGAAATCATATAGGATTTGCCTTTCTCTGACTTATTTCACTAAGCATAATACCCTCTAGGTCCCTCCATGTTGTCACAAATGGCAAGACTTCATTCTTTTTTATGGCTAATATTCTGTTGCGTGTGTGTGTGTGTGTGTGTATCATCTTCTTTATCCATTCATCTGTTAATGGGCACTTCGGTTGCTTCCGTATCTTGGCTATTGCAAATAATGCTGCAGTGAACATACGGGTGCATATATCTTTTCTAATTAGTGTTTTTGTTTTCTTCAGATAAATACACAGGGAGTGGTATTGCTGGATCATATGGTAGTTCTAGTTTTAATTTTCTAAGGAATCTCCATACTGTATTCCATAGTGGCTGCACCAGTTTACATTCCCACCAGCAGTGCATGAGGGTTCCCTTTTCTCCACGTCCCCACCAACAGTTGTTATTTGTTGCCTTTTCGATAATAACCATTCTGACAGGTGTGAAGTGATATCTCATTGTGGTTTTGGTTTGCATTTCCCAATGTTTTGTGATGTTGAGCATCTTTTCACGTGCCTGTTGGCCATCTGTATGTCTTCCTTGGAAAAATGTCTATTCAGATCCTCTGCCCATTTTGTAATCTGGTTATTTGTTTTTTTGAGTTGTATGAATTCTTTGTATATTTTGGATATTAACTGATTATCGGCTATATCATTTGCAGATATCATCTCCCATTCAATAGGTGGCCTTTTAGTTTTGTTGATAGTTTCCTTCACCATGCAAAAGCTTTTTTAGTTTAATGTACTCCCATTTGTTTATTTTTGCTTTTGTTTCCCTTGCTTCAGGGGACATATCCAAAAAACATTACAAATCAAAGAACATACCACCTATGTTTTCTTCTAGGAGTTTTATGGTTTCAGGTCTTACATTTAAGTCTTTAATCCATTTTGAATTTATTTTTGTGCATGGTGTGAGAAAATCATCCAGTTTGACTCTTTTGTATGTAGTTGTCCAGTTTTCCCAGTGACATTTGTTGCAGAGGCTGTCTTTCCCTGTTGTATCTTCTTGCCTCCTTTGTCATAGATTAATTGCCCATATAAGTGTGGGTTCATTTCTGGTCTCTCTGTTCTGTTCCATTGATCTATGTGTCTGTTTCTGTGTTGGTACCATACTGTTTTGATTACTGTAGCTTTGTAATATAGTTTGAAATCAGAGAGAATGATACCTCCAGCTTTGTTCTTTTTTCTCAAGATTGTTTTGGCTATTGGGGGTCTTTTGTGTTTCCATACAAATTTTATGATTATTTGTTCTTGTTCTGTGAAAAATGCCATTAGTATTTTGATAGAGATTGCACTGAATCTGTAGATTTGCACTCCACCTTTCTGAACCTCATCTGGGAAGTGAGGATGAGTTAGGGGTGAGCTTGAGCATCACATGGAAGGTTGGATGGGTATCTTGTAAGGTCACTTTTGAGTCTCTGACTCTGTTTCAAGGGTGAGCCTTGGTCCTTCTCACCCTGGACACTGGAAGAGGAATGAAAGGCTGTGGCCATCTACTCATGAAAGAATAGGGAGTTAGTTACCAAGGATGAGATGAGAGAGGATTGAGATGAGGGGAATTCTCAGACTGCCAGGGAATGAATGCTTATGAGCAGATAGCAGCTGCCCAGGAGCCATTAAGCATTTGAGCTCTGGAGCCAGACTGCCTGAATTCAAATCCCTACTCTGCGATTTATAACTGTATGGCCTTGGGAGGTCATTTGACCTCTCCGTGCCTGTTTCCTCATCTGTAACATGGAGAGTAATGATAGCACTTACTTCATGGGGTTATTATGAGGATTAAGTGAATTTGCATACATGACGAAGCTCTTAGCACCATGCCTGGTGCATGGTAAGTGCTTGGTAAAGAGCAGTCATCACTCCCTGGGAAGGTGGTCGAGAGCCCCAAAATGAGCATCTGTGCCCCCAGTAAATGATTTTCTGAATTATCTCTCTCTGCCTCCAAGACTAGCACTCCACTTCTGAGCTGAGGAGGTGGAGAGCCCACGCTCGCACTGCTGGGCGCGATAGCTTTCTCAATTCCCCAGCGGAGGTGTTATCTCCTCCCGGCACAACCACTTCCTTTTCTGAGAAGTAAGCACATCTGTCAGGCTTAGCTTCTTAGAACTAATGGTGGGGGAGGAGGCGGGGGAGGAGAGGCTGGCAGCTGACAGGGGCAGACTTAGAGAAAGATTAACACGAAGTTTGCTGTGAGGATGCTCCAAATATTACCTACAGCCTGGATGGCTTGGGCCCCCCATGCCACCCTCCTCAACCAGTAACACCAAGGTCACCTTGCTTTACCAAGTGCTTTCATCCCCTGGTCTCACCAGCACTGCCTTGTGAGGTCAAAGCAGGAGAAACTAAGGCTCAGAAGTAGAGCAGCCTGCTGTGCCGCCCACAGCTGGGCTGGCTAGACTGAGGTGTCAGCCCAGCAATCTGGCAACCCATGTCTTTGCCCTGCCCCACTGAGCCGCCTCTCTGAGTTGCCCACATCCAGGCCCGTGTTCCCCAGGGTAGAGGAGAGAGGCTGTGTTCCTCTCACATTGCTGAGGCCAACAGCTCCCCCAAGAAAGCCAAGGGAAGTGGATTCCAACCACAAACCTCACTTCTTCCGAGTCTCCGCCTGCTGCTCCCTGCCAAGAGAGTGATAAGACCTCTTCGTTTGCCCCACCACCCACCTTCCTGCCATCTCCTTGGGATCTCCTAGCAAGGCCTCATTTGTCTATTCAGCCGGCATTTTTCAGCCTCTCCCCCAGGGAAACTGAGGCCAGGAGCAGAAAGTGACTCACGGCCTGCCCCTGCAGGGCTGTGGTGAGGCCGGGTAAGGTACAGTGTTGACGTCCCTGGCACTTTCCCTGGGCTGCTAGGAGCCCCTTCCTCTTCTCCACCTACCTCTTTCCTGAAATAACCAAGCAGGAAGGAAGCAGTGGGCCTGGGCCCTCCAGAGTCACCCTAAAGGAAGGAAGGGCCCGTCTGGCAGAGGTGCTTGTTCTCCACTGAAGCCAGGACGGAAGGGTTTCACTTTCTCTCCTCGCCTTCGTCACATCCTTTTCCTGTGGCACCCAGTTCCCCTCAGCTGGCTAGGGGCCAGAACTCATTCATTCAGCTGGTGGCCTCAGGCCACCTTCCTCCTCCTAGAGGGACTCAGGGCTATAGGCTTGGCCCAGAATATGAACTGGCTTCTCTACTTATCCACTTGGGACAGGTCTCTCAGTATCTCTGAGCCTCGGCTTACCTGGGCTTAGAGTGAGGACCTCCTTCAGTAACAGAAGTGCGTGCACCTGGCCCATGATGGGGCCTTGAGGCGAATTATCCTTTTGAAAGTGAGCAGAGTGCTGTGTAGAGGTTAGGAGCAAAGGCACTGGAGCCAGATGGTTGGTGCAGGCAACCCAGCCATGTCACCAGGTCACTGTGTGACCTTGGGCAAGTCACACATCATCTATGGGCCTCGGGTCCATCAGCTGTATGCTGGGTTAATAGTAGTACCCACTGGCTGACAGAGCGTAGAGACAGTTAAGTAAACTAATCCACAGAAAGGGCCAAGAAGAGTGTCTTGCAAGGTAAGTGCTCGGGGAAAGTCAGCCACTGCTGCCGCCACTGAAGAGGCTAGTTCTCTGTGGGTGGAGACAGCAGGGACCCAAGATGGCAGGATTGGACATCAGAATGAGCAGGAAGCCGTCAAATCCCAGTCCTACCACTTCCTAGATAGAGCTTGTGGGGAAACGCTGAAGCCTCCATCTTCACGTCTGTAGAATGAGGCTCTGATAAATGTTCTGAGGATTAACTGAAAGTAGTCATTCACTTGTTCATCTCAAATAGGTTCATTTAGAACGGCACCTGCTATGTTCCAGGTATAGCACCAGGTTCTTGAGGTACAAGTGACAAAAACTACACGCAGTCTAGTGGGGGAGACAGGACAAAAAACAATCACTCAAGTGAATGTGATTGTGATTGTGCAGGGAGTATGGCCTCCTTGGAGTAAAGTGCTTTAGCTCAGTCCCTGGCACAGGTAAAACATTCAGCTGTGTGATAAAGGTCAGCTGTCATAATAACAGATATTTTATTGTTATTTAAAAAGTGAGGACACTATGGGCTGGAGAATCGAAGTAACCTGCTCAAAGTCGCACTGCTAGGAAGAAGCATGGAGACGTGGGAGGTGAGAGAGGAGAAGGGTGGGGAGTGGAGGACTGACTGGATTCAAGCAGGAACTGCGCTCCAGCCCCTGGCAGGGCGGGTAGTCCGCTGGCACTTGGGCCACTGCCCCAGGGGCACTGCTGTTCCAGCCTTTCTTCTGACTTCTCCAGGGTTGCAGGGGGCCGCAGGATAACCTGCATTGTGCAGTTGGCTGTCTCTGGACAGAGATCTAGCTGAAGCCAGTCTGTGCCTGTCTGGATGGACCCCTGTCTTCAGACATGGGTCCTTGGTCCCTGCCTGCACTGAGCCCCCAGACTGATGGGCAAGACCGACATACAGAGAGCCTCAACCTAGGGACGCCCCTGCCTCTCCTTCCTGCCTCAGGGCCTTTGCACTTGTTGCTTCCGGTGGAACATGCTCTTTTTCACCCGAGATTTTTAATCCTCCCTTGGCCACTGCCACCTAGTCATTCAGGTCTCAGTTTAAACCTCACTTCCCCAGAGAGGCCTTTTCTGGCCACTCCACCTACATCAGTCCCCTGGTATTCTTTATCACCTGCCTAGGACTTACTGTCTTCAAAACCTCATCATATCTGAAATTGTCTTGCTTCTTATTCTCTCTGCTTCTCACTAGGACAGTGTTTCTCAACCTTTTTCTCTCTTCACCACTTCCCACGAAGGAGTCCTTTTAGACATGTTTGTCTTAATTGCCCTGCCGTGACTCTGAATACCACAGCTGTACTGTGATCCCTTTCTGTGCTATGCCCCCCACCCCCCACCGATGGAGAATGCATGGAGAATGCATGGACTAGAACGTAAGCTCCGTGAAAGTGGGAACCTTATTTGTCTTGTCCACTGCTGTGTCTCCAGTACTGGGCCCGGAGCATGGTAGGCACTCAGTAGTTAACGGTGTGAACGAAGGTCCGAAAACTCTGGGAGCACAAAGGAGACATTCCTCGTGGAGTTGAAGGAGGGATAAATAGGGACATCTTCTCAGAAGACAGGACTCCAAAGTGGAGTCGTGTAAGCTGAGTAGGGTTGGCTGACTGAGGAAGGGAGGTGTGGGGAGGGTGACCAGTTAGAGGACACAGTGCTGGCAAAGGCACAGGGGCATGAAACGCTCCGGAGTGTGGGGCTGGGCCATTCCACACATGTGGCCAGGACTGTTGGAGGGAGGACCTTGAAAGTGGCCCCCGCCTTAGCTTCTCCTGGGGACCCTGGTTCTTGTCTCGCCACTCTGAAGGGCCCCGATGCTAGAGGGTTGAGTCCAAGCCCACAAACAGGCTGTTTGAAACTGTAGAGTGCGCGAATGTGTTGGCCTTGTTGACTTGGGGGTCTGCCAGCCTAGGAGTCCACGGTTCTCCCATGGAGGTCATTAGCCACTGCCTGTCCCCAGTGGTCCTGAAAACCCCTCATGGATCCCATGGTAGTGGTCACAGCTACAAAGAGAAACTTGCCCCACTTTTGCCCTAACCCACGCTGAGGATGGGTCTCCTGAAAGCCTCTGTGACATCAGAGACCTCCCTACAGCCCACTCTTACGTCTGACGCCCTGTCCACCACGCCAGCTCTGGCTCGCAGCAGTGGGGGCTTATCTCTGCTTTTCCAGACCAGGGCAGCTCCGCAATCCTGTTTATTTATCCAGAGCAGGCGCCCGCTGAGAAAATGGCTGTGTTTGTTTCCAAGTGTGTCGTGTGAACCGTGGGCTAAATATACCCACACCACTGCCTCCCCGGCACCCGCCCTGGAACAGCACGCCCCGTTTTGCTCTTGCTCTCTCTGCAAAAGCAATCCCAGAATCCTCTCTCCCCCCTCCCTAGGAGAAGGAGCTTCTGAAATGGAGATGAAGGTTGTCCAACCGCGAATGCATGGGGCGGTGGGGGGTGGGGGGGCTGGGCATATCAGAGCCTTGTCTCCGTGGCACCGACAGGAGAATGTTCCCGCCACCCTAGAATAACTGTTCCTGGACAGTGAGTGCTTTGTGCCTTGCAGGGGCAGGGCCTGTTTACTCCAGCTCAGCCTCAGAGCCGAAAATTTCCTGTGGCTGCCAGCCCTCTACTTCAGGAAAGTTCCCATCGAGGGAGCCAGGCCTCTCCCGCTTTGGCTGCAACCCAATGTCCCTGGTTTCTTGTGGGACATTTGGCCCCTTGGGATAACCCAGAGCCTTCTGGCCATGGCCTCCCTCTCCCATGCTCCCCACAACCCGGGACTCTCCCTCATCACATCAATCTTTTTTGTGACTTCACCTGGGCCTACTTCACTTGGGACCAGAAAAATTTTAATTCCTGTAGGAATTTTCTGGTCTGCCAACACCCATGGAGGCTAACCAGGATGAAGGCCGAAGAGTAAGGACGCTGGCGGCCGCCACTGCCACCCCTGCCCTTCTCTCCCCAGACCCAGCGCTCCACCTCCACCGCAGCCCCCCACATAGGGAAGTGTCCTGCTGTAGCAGCACTTGGGTTGGGGCCAGGCAGTCCTGGGTTTTGATCCTAGCTCTGCCACCTGTTAGCTGGGTGACCCCAGGCAAGGTCTTTCTGACTCTAAACCTCAGTTGTTTCACCTGTGAAATGGGGCTCAGATCGCTACATCTGGGGATTCTGATGAAGGTGAAGTGGGATGACAATGTCTGGCACTTAGAAGACATGTAAGACCTTTGTTCTACTCATGTACTTATTGAGCACCAACTATGTACCAGACACTGTTCTGGATATATAGAAACAAGACAGGCTCTCTGCCTCATCAAGCCATGACTATTGCAGGAGACAAATCAAAACAAAGACCAAGGGTAGGCTCTGCTTCTGAAAAGTGCTGAGAAGGAAAATAAAGCAAGGTAAGGGGATAGGTAGAGAGAGATCAGGGTGGTGGGTACCATTTTAGACAGGGTGGCCAGGGAAGGCGTCTCTGAGGAGATCACATTTGAGCAGAGTTAGGAGTGAAATGAGGGAGCCTGGGGTCAAGTGCTCCAGGCAGCAAGGGCAGCAGGTCCCGAGCTCAGCGGATGTACAAGAAACAGCAAGGAGGCCAGTGCGACTAGAATGCAGTGTGCAGTGGGGAGGGGCCGGGTCCTACCGGACCTCGCTGGCCGTGGTGAGGACTTGATTCCGTGTGTGAGGGGGAGCCTTGGAGAGCTTGAGATGGTGGAGTGACATGGTCTGAGTGGTGGGGTTTTCCCCACCTGCCTGCCTTCCCCTCCCAATGCCTTTTCCCCTGTAGATGGTGAGCTTTCTGGAAGGGCTCTGGCTCATGCATCACTGCTACCTCCCTAATGGCTTAATAAATGTTACAGATTCTTTGAGTCAAGGTGGCAGCTCAGTGCGCATGGCCCTCTGCCAGGTACCAGGGATATAAACAGACATGACGCTGGCTTTCTAAGTGCAAGGGAAAGCTGTTGGTGTGCCACGATCTGACCTATGTTTTAAAAAATCTTCTTGGCGTGGAGTTTAAGGGGATGTCATCAAGACTAGAAGTAGGGCCCAGCAGATATCACAGTGAGCAAACTGGCCGGGTGGGACCTGGGGCCAACCAGAAACGGCAGGCGCTGTCTGAGGGAGCCGCCTGGTGGCTCAACCAGTCGGGCCCAGGTAGAGGTGTGGGCCCACGATGTGAGTTCTTGGTGGAGAGGCAAGAACACAGTCTCTGGAACCAGCCAGTGATCTGTTCCCTCCCTAGGCACACAAAGCACACTGATTTCTAGGCGCCAGGCACCAGGTTTGGATTCTGGTTCCACCACAGAGTTGGGTGACCTGATCAAGTCCTTCAGTGCTCAGAGGCCAGGCTTCCTGGTCTGTCAGTGGGGAGAGACAGCATTGCTGAGAGGATTAAAGGACAAATTGGGTGCAAAGCACACTCATTAAAGGGTGCTCCAAGCTCCCCTCTCCCTGCGCCACAGGCTGACTCCACCCCAGGCTGGGTCACTTAACCCGCTGCCCCTCCTTCCCGGTATCACGTGCTTCCCTCCTGACTAGCTTCAGGGAGAGGGCTGTTGCTCACCTCCTCCTGGGCCCAGGGTCACGCCCCCTGGGGTGGGGGACAGGGCCTCATAGACCCCATCCCAGTCCTGCATTGTTGTTACCCTCTCTACTCTGCCCTGCTCTGCCCACCCATCAGCCTGCCCTGGTCAGAGGCTCCCTCCAGATCTGCTCTGCTCCTGAACCACTCTGGGAATTGAGCCCTGGCTCTTTTCTCTCCCTCCCTCCCTCTGTTGCAGCAGTGGAAAGGCCGAGGCCTGGTGGTTCTGCACCACCCTTGGGCTCAACTTCAGGCTCCTCCGAGGCTTCCAGACCACACGTGGTCTAGCTCTCGCTCACCCCTGCACGCTCATCTCCCTTCTCCCCTCCTCTCCACCCTGCTCCAGCCCACTGACCTCCTGTCAGTTCCCTGCCCCTGCCCATCTCTTTCCCACCTCAGGTTCTGAAGTACTACTTCCTAGCTGTCTGACCTTGGACAAAACTCTTTCCCCACTCTGCACCTGTTTTCTCAGCAATAAAATGGGTTGGTTATCCCCGTCAGGAAGAAGGGCAGCCCTTAACCCTTTATCTGGCCCAGAGTGGGCATGGATGGCTACAGTTTTTCATTTCACCAAGGCCATCGCATGCAGATGGTCCCCTTTGTCCCAGCCACATTACTGTTGAGGACTCAAACAGCATGTTCCCTTCTCTTCTGTCTCCCTGCAGGACACTTTCGTGGAACTCTACGGGAACAATGCAGCAGCCGAGAGCCGGAAGGGCCAGGAGCGCTTCAACCGCTGGTTCCTGACGGGCATGACTGTGGCTGGCGTGGTTCTGCTGGGCTCGCTCTTCAGTCGGAAATGACCAGACACTGACCACCCACTCACCCGCCACCCCCATCCTGCCCTCACCACACCCTCCGTCCAGCCACCATCGCCACCAGGAGAACCACTACATGCAGCCCACGGCCACCCACACATCACAGGGTTGGGCCTAGACCTGGTCCCCCGCAGTTAGTTTTCTAGAATTTACCATGCTTCTGTGAAAGCCGCCTTCCCCGACACCTCAGTTCTCCCGGCCTCAAAACCCACAAAATTTCCCCAGAATCTGCCCCGTGGAAGCTCATAGGTTTGGGGGGAATTGTGACTGGGGGCTGGAGTGCCCTGCCTGATTGGTGGAACCCCTGCCCCCTTAGCCTCCCTGAGGATGCTTTCCTGCCAGGGAGCTGGAAAGTTTTCTGACCCTTTTCCCCAGAAAGAGAGACTAGATTGCCTTCATTTTGATGTGTGTGGCCTCAGAATTGATCATTTCCTGTCTCTCCCTCCTCCCGGACCTGGGCTCCCCTTCCATTTATCCCCACCCTCCAAGCTTAGGGGCCACTTCTGACTAATTAGGGATTCAGGCTGCTTGGCATAAAGAAACAAGGACCAGGACCCCCTCCCCACCTTTGGCCTGGCCAAAGTCCCTACCCTCAATCCCAGTGTCCTCTAGAGGCCTCTGGCTAGAGGCCAGCCCCACCTGGGATGGGGGAGCTGTAGCTGCAGGAAGCACCCCATGCCAAAGCTCGGGTGGCCCTTGCAGTTGAGCACCACCCCAGTTCCCTTCCCCTTCCCCGGCTCCCATGACCATGACTGAGGAACCGACTGGGCCCAAGATAGGTGCCCCAGAGCTGTTTATGGCCTCAGCTGCCTCGCTTCCTGCAAGGAGATCGTCCTGTGGCACCTTTGCCTTGGGCTGCTGCCCATGAGGTTCAGGGGCCTCCGCCCAGATGTGAGGGGGAGCCACAGGGAACAGCTGTGGGAGCCCTGGGGTCTTCCCTACCTCAGGCAGGAAGGGCAGGAAAGAGAGCCTTGTGCGTGGGGTGGAGGTAGGGCTGGCTGGAGGGGCCAGTCCTGCCTAGCCTGAACGATTTGTGCCCCACCCCCGTTCAGCCTGGGCAGCCGGGCTGCCAAGGTCAGGGTGGCCTGGCCGGGAGCTCTTCAGGCCTCCCTCTCTCCTCTGCTCCACCCATGGCCTGTCTCATCCCTGGGGGTCCTGGCCTAGCCCTGGCCACCCCGGGCTCTCTGCTGTACATATTTGAGACTAATTTTTATTCCTTGTGAAGATGATATACTATTTTTGTTAAGCGTGTCTGTATTTATGTGTGAGGAGCTGCTGGCTTGCTGTGCGTGTGCACGTGGAGAGCTGGTGCCCGGAGATTGAACGGCCTGATGCTCCCTCCCCTGCCCTGGTCCGGGGAAGCCAGCCGGGGGTCCTGGCTCCTGAGGGGCACCTGTCCCTCCCCCAACCCCCACCCCACACTTGTTCCAGCTCTTTGAAATAGTCTGTGTGAAAGTGAAGGTGCAGTTCAGTAATAAACTGTGTTGACTCGGTGAACAAAGGGCCTGGGCTCTTGTGTGCTCCAGGACAGGGAAAGGAGGGGATGCTTGGCTGGCAGAGGGGCTGCAGGAGAGCTGGGTACCGGTGCTGGCTCTGCTGCTCTTAGGGGAGGACCTTGGACAAGTCCCTTCCTTCCTCTGGGCCTGAATTTCTCCACCTGTACACTGGGTTTTTATTGAGCACCTGCTGTGTGCTGGGCACTGGGGCTGTGTGTTAACAGGACAGACACAGTCCCAGCCCTCAGGAACTGACATTCTAGTGGGAGAAGCAGTCAAATGGCCACTTGGCAAGTGTTTACTGAGCCCTGCTCTGTGCAGGCACAGTCCTAGGCACTGGGGATCCTGCAGGGAACAAAGCCCTTGCCTTTATGGAGCTTCCATTCTGGTCGGGGAGACAGCCAGACGAATACAAGGATGGCTGGCTGTTGCAGGGCAAAAGTGGAAACAGGATGACCCTGAGGAAGCATGGCAAGACATGAAGGATCTAGTGGGGAAGGAGGTAAGAAGGAGTCAGACTTGAGATAACATTTTAAAGATAATCCCACAAGATCAGCTGATGTATTGGAGAGAGCTCTAGGAAGAAAGAGGAACCAAGAGTGATTTTGAGGTTTTGAAATAATGATATTATTATAATCACAAAATGAAGCACACATCTGAGGCCAGTGCAACACAAGAGGCTCATAGTGAGTGCTCTAACAGCATTTAATACGGAACCTGAGCCTGTCTGGGAGTCAGGGAGGGCTCCCTGGAGGAAGTGATATCAGAGCCAGGGCCTGAAGAATCTATAAGAGCTATCCAGAAGCAGCAGGGAGGCAAGAAGAGTGGTCCTGGTGAAGAAGAAGCAAATGCACAGGATGAGCAAGAGTTTTCTCCGGGTTGAAGAAAAGTTGGTGTGTCTGGGGGCTCCTGGGTCAATATGATGCCAGACAGGTGGGATGAGGGGACTGTACTTGGTCCTGAGGGCAGTGAGAGCCAGAGAGAGGTTGTCAGGGAGTGCTACACCACTTAGAGCCCCCAAAGCCCCCTCTGGCTGCTATGTGAAGAAGGTTCTGGAGGGGGAGCAGAGTGGAGAAGCCGTGGCTAGGTTAACGCTCCAGTTCTGAGAGTGGACAGGCCAGGGGTGTATCCTGGGTCACCATTCCTGGTCTTTGGGCAAGTTACCTATCCTCTCTATGCCCTAGCTTTCCCATCTATGAAATGGGTAGGATAGCAGTACCCATCTTAAGCGATTGTGGTTAAAATGGAATAAGATAACCTAACGAAGACTGAAAGTTGAGGGGGGAGGCATCGATGACCCCGCCATCAAGCGGACCCCCAAGAGGAAGAACGAGGTGCTCCACACGGAGCTCCACGTGGCTGTAGCCGGAGGTCGGGGAAGGGCCTGGGAAAGGGAGCAGGACTCCAGCGGCGGGCGCTCCGGCCGGGGGGCGGGCCTGGAGGCGGGGGACCTGCCTCGGGTGCTCCTCCCTGCCCGCTTCCAGGAGCGAGCTTGACTGCCCCCTGGTGGCCGGGGGCTGCCAGCTGAAAGCCGCTCCCACCCCAGACGCCCTTGCGCAGTGCCCACGACCTCTGTCTCCCGCCTGACCAGCTTTCCGTGGCGTCCTCCATCCACTGTCCTGCTTACCAGAAGGACGTCTACACTACCATCCCTTGGGTACCGGATTCACAGCTTGCCACGGCTCTCTCGGGGCTCAGGGTCACCATTCTCCAAAGCCTCCAGGCTCCCGCCACCTCTAGGCCCACGACGCTGGCCCCCATCCCTTACCCTAGCCAGTCAAGTCCCCTCCCCAACTTCTTGAGATTCTTCCAGAAATGTATTTTCACATAATACATAAATATATTCTGATCCTTTTTTTTTTTTTCAAAAATGGTAACAGACACACTGTGCCTTGCTTTTCCCACCTAAATAGTGTATCTTATAGAAGTTTCCATGTTCATACACGAATCTCCCACTGTTGTGCAGCTTCAACAGTTAACTTATGGCAGATTCATTCTTTTTTCTAGCCATGTAATATTCCACATTTTTTTTAACCAGACCTTGAACTCAGTGATTCCAACCTTAAACATGCCATGGCACACACATAAAATATTGGAAATGCACACTGAGGAAAAGCTGGAAGTGGTTTTGGACTGTCTATATGGGTTCTGGGGAAAAATTCATTCCATTTCTATATATTTTTATGATGAGAGATGAAATACAACATATTTCATCGGATATGAAGAATTAACTTTGATTAATATATCTAAATACACTATTTAAATTTTTTTCCTTGAGACACTTGATCTTGTTCCTATGAACACAACTTTTTTATATGAGGTTTTATGATCAAAATGGTTTACACAGTTCCTGATCAAAGTTTATTAACAATGATCTCTTCAAATTCTTGGTAGTCAGCATTGACAAGACTTTGTAATCTCAAGTAGGTGACAAAAGAAAATGTTAAGCCATTCCAGAACTTACAGTTGAAATTATATTTTAATGTTTTAATAGTTTTTCCCTTTCTTTAATTGACAAATACAGTGTTGTAATCAAGTGGATTTCGAATCCAAATGAACTTTTTCATTTTGGGTATTTTAAAATAATTGTGAGTTCCAGAACACAGGAAATGACCTAGAGCTTTCAAACTCTTTTTTTTTTTTTTTTTTTTGAGAAAATTATATAACTGTTATTAAAACTGAGCAAGGCTGTATAGCACAAAGGAAGAGAGGGAAGGCAGGAAGGCAAGGAAAGGAAAGCACATTCTAGGCCAATTTACTTATGAACATGCAAGCCAAAGTTCTAAGTATAATATTAACAAATGGAATCTAACAACATATAAAAAGAATAATAGTTCATGACCTAGTAGGGTTTATTCCAGGTAAACAAGATTGACTCAATATAGGAAATCTTTTGATGTAATTCATTGTACCGTAACATTCACAAAGAAAATCGTTATGGTATTTCAGTAGATGTTAAAATAGTATTTTGTAAAATTCACACCTATTTATAATTTTAAAAAAATCTTTTAGCAAGCCAAGGGTTTAAAGTTAGCTTTCACCCTTCTGAATTCCATAAAAGCTTAAGATAATGATTGTGTGCATTGCTTGTGCAATTTTTTTTTTTCACAGATTTTTTTTTTTTTGATTTGATTTATTTATTTATGGCTGTGTTGGGTCTTCGTTTCTGTGCGAGGGCTTTCTCTAGTTGCGGCAAGCGGGGGCCACTCTTCATCGCGGCGCGCGGGCCTCTCACTATCGTGGCCTCTCTTGTTGCGGAGCACAGGCTCCAGACGCGCAGGCTCAGTAATTGTGGCTCACGGGCCTAGTTGCTCCGCGGCATGTGGGATCTACCCAGACCAGGGCTCGAACCCGTGTTCCCTGCATTGGCAGGCAGATTCTCAACCACTGCGCCACCAGGGAAGCCCTGCAATTTTTAAAAATTAACAAGTTTTTCAGGAAAATCAGCAACTTATATCATGATCAAATTCGTTACATAATATCCAGCTCTCCATTTTTCTATCTCCACCATCACAGCCTTTGTCATGAGGTAAAAAAAAAAAACCCAAGAACTTTTTCTTAATATATAGACAATAATAGAAACGAACATATATGATCCCTACAAATTTGTCCTCTTTGATGTTTAATAAATATCCATGCACTAATGTTAGAATTCAGGGCATATGGAGTATTAATTCCCTCCTAAATTATTTAAACCATCCTATTTCAGTAGGTTCACACATGGATAATTAGCTTGAATAATTTCATGATAAAGAACCTTGCAAATTCTTATGACTTTAAATGGTCTTACTACAGAATTTTAACAAGTCAGTCTTAAAGTTTGAGGAAGTCAATCTTAAAGCACTAAGGTACCGAGAATAGGGACATAAAGAAAACGGTCTTCTAAGAATAAAATTTGTAAATATATAACATAATGTAGTGGCCTGGCCTGCTACATTTGTCTTACACGTTTTACATGGTTTGTAAATTTGTTACTGAGTAGGAAATGACCAGTGCCCGCATCAGCTTGGCTTAAATTGCACTGGTGTGAAAAATACTCCCCCCAAACCCCAACCCCCTACAACCCACCAAGCAAAACAAAACAACTGTGCCCTGTCCAACTGCAGTGTAAAACCAATAACAATAAACAAAAACAATGATAAGGCCCTTATTTGCAAACTCTTTATGTGGTGCAACATCCCCTAGCAGCTAGTTGGCCATCCCTTTTAGGAATATCAATCTCTCCTAGGCTTCGTGCCAAGCTCCCTGGGCACCTGGAAAGCAAACTCCTCCAGTGGCTCCATGGACTTTGTGGAGGGTCCTTGTGGAGGGTGGGTGGCCCTCCCAGATGGGTGGCCACGTGCTGTGCAGGTGATCACTGCAGTTAGGTGTCCAGGAAGGAAGAGCCCAAACTTGGCCATGCTCAGCTCATCCTGGTGGAACAGCGGGAGCCGCAGGAGAGACAGGCTGTGTAGTGGTTAGTAGCTGGGCTCTAAAACCAGACTTCCAGGGCTAGCTGGGTGCCCTGGGACAAGTGACTTAACCTCTCTGTGCCTGAGTTTCTTCACCTGTAGAATGGGAATGATACTTATACCTACCTGATGGGTGGTTATGCAGACTTAATGCTTATTTTACGCTTGTAAAGTGCTTAAGAAGGGTTTCTGGCACCATAAATATTATACAAACTTCATCAGGCTATGCTGTCAGACCTCCCACCCCTCACCACCAGTGCTCTGGGGACCCCTGAGGTGGCTAGTCTGGGGGCTAATTCTAACCTTATTATGGATACCCCCCAAACACAAAGCCTAAAATAAGGATTCAGGTATAAGTAGTTTAAAAGGTGATCCCAGGGTAGTGGGGACAGTGAGTCAGGGAAGGACAGGAAGTCAACAGAAGATGCAATGATGAGGAACCTCCCAACTCAGGCAATGGGACTCCTTCCCAGGGGATCCTTGAAAGACCCGTGGGACATTCTAGGGGAAAGAACACGAGGTATTTATACACTAACTCCCATCCCTCATCAGCTGAGGGCTGCTCCTAAGTCATTTCTCCTCAGTATTTGGCACTTCCTTCCTGCCAAGCATAAACCTATGGTCAGGGAGGCACAGGCACCTGTTTCTTGAGTGAGAACTGTCCACCAAAGCTGCACCTGACCTTCGAGGGTGGTCTGAAGGCACATGGCGGGGGTACCATCACATCTACCACAACTTATGAAACTTAGTAGCATATCAGTTGGAAAATTCTGCTTGAGGGAGGAACGATTGGTAGTTAGCCACTTTCGCTAATCCAAACAAAAGTGCAATAAACAACCTCACTGATCCATCATTTTGCACACGCGTGTGTGTGTCCACAGGATAGTCGTAGAAGTAGAATTGCTGGGCCATTTGTCATTTGGAAGGGGACACCCAAAACCGGAATCCTGTGAAACTGCCTGTCTCCTGCACACTTGCCAACATCCATGTTAACACTCTTTGATCTCTGACAATCTGGCCGATGAAAAAATAGTATCCCATACTTTAAAATTTCATTTTCAAACCTCTAATTGAGGTTGGCATCTTTTAATAAGTTGAAAGCCATCTGTATCCCTAATTAGTTAATGAATCTACACAATGACCAACGAAGGCTGCCAATGGCACACAAGGACAGTGAGGCAGCATGTGCCTCCTGGCAAAAGAACACCCATGAAATACTCTTGCCAAAAAGTCAAATCTGCATCTGACCAAAGCCTCTAAATGTGACCACCACTGATGGAAAATACAGGGGACAGAGAGACACAATAAATGATACATGGGAATGCAATCAGTAAAATGCAGATTGGGGGAAACTCCTCAGGACAGATGACCCCCCTCTGTACTTCCATGTCTGGGAAGATGGAGCAGAGGAGCTTTCCCCTATTTCTCCTGCTAGGTAAAACTAAAATCCCCGGACACTGTATATGCAACAAGCATAAGAAAACTCTGAAAGGTAAAGAGAAGGCAGACTGCACGGGGACCTCAGGACCTGAGGAACAACACGATGGTGAGTTCCCTGGTTTTTCTCTCTGCCTCAGAGACCCCAGACTTGGGGCCAAAGAAGCTGGAGTGGGCTACCCAAAAAAGCCAATGGGCACAGAAAAGAAAAAACAGCCCCAACCAAAGCCGGCTCTCTCTATTCAAAGGATTACGAAAGGATCATCCTAGCAGGACAGAAAAGGTTTAGACAATAACAGCTCTACTCCAGCCAAATACCACTAAAAAAACTATGAAGACTATGGCCAGCCACATCAGCAAAGGCTGAGTGGGGAGCCTAGGCTTCCACCCTGATTCAAGGTGCCCTGACCCCACTCCCACCAATGTGGGGTGTTGTGAGATAAGGCCAAGGGAGCCAGGACTTTCATCTCTGCTGGCCAGTTAATGAGCCCTCTCCTGCTACGCCTTCTCCCCACAATGTCAGTGGAGGCCACATTGGGAGCCTGGAATTCCACCCCTACCTGGCAATAATGAAAGTGGGTAAAGAGACATAAAGAAAGGTAAGCTTTCTACACTTCACTCAAATGGGGAAAATGATAACAACAGTAGACTGTGACAAATTATGTATATGTAATGTATTACCCACAGCAATCACTAAAAAAACTGTACAGACATACTCAAAAACACTATAGATAAATTAAAATGGAATTCTAAAAAACAATCTTCAAATAACCCACAGGAAGGCAGAAAAAAGAAAGCAGGGAAATGAATAACAAAGAGAACACACAGAAAGAAAATTAGGAGATATGTCTTAACATATCAATAATTATATTAAGTGTAATGGTCTAAATATACCAAGTAAAAGACAGATATTGGCAGAGTAAATTTACAAAACCAACTATATGTTGTCTATAAGAAATCCTTTTAATATATATAGGCAGGGACTTCCCTGGTGGCGCAGTGGTTAAGAATCCACCTGCCAATGCAGGGGACAGGGGTTCGAGCCCTAGTCTGGGAAGATCCCACATGCCGCGGAGCAACTAAGCCCGTGTGCCACAACTACTGAGCCTGTGCTCTAGAGTCCGCATACCACAACTACTGAAGCCCGCCCAGAGCCCATGCTCCGCAACAAGAGAAGCCACTACAATGAGAAGCCCGTGCACCGCAATGAAGAGTAGCTGCTCGCCACAACTAGAGAAAGCCCACGCGCAGCAATGAAGACCACAGCTAAAAATAAAGAAAATTAATCTTTAAAAATAGATAGATAGATATAGATAAATAGATAGATATAGGCAGGCTGAAAGAAAAAGGATAAAAAAATATATCATGCAATCAACAATCAAAGGACAGCAGCAAAACTGATGGAACTAAAAAGAGAAAGAGACAAATCACAATTAATACCCTTCTTGCAACAAGTGATAGAATAACTAGACAGAAAATGACCAAAAATATAAAGAGTTCAACAACACCATCAACCATCAGGATTCGATTGACATTTATAGAACACTTAACACATTCTTTCCAAGTGCCCATTAAATATATACCAAGATAGACCATAGTGTGGGCCATACAAAAACCTCAATAAATTTAAAAGAATTGAAATCATACAAAGTGTATTCTCTGACCACAGTGGAATCAAACTAGAAATCAGTAACAGAAAGATAACATGAAAATGTCCACACACTTGGAAACTAAACAACATAATTCTAAATAACTCATTGGTCAAAGAGGAAGTCTCAAGGGAAATAAAAAAAATACATTGAACTAAATGAAATGAAAATACAAGATATTAAAATTTGTGGGGCAGAGTTAAAACAGTGCCAAGCGGGAAATTTAGGCAATAAGTGTATACATCACAAAAGAGAAAAATTCTCAACTCATTAATCTAAATTCTCACCTCAAGATGTAGAAAAAGAAGAGCAAGGTAAATTCAAAGCAAACAGAAAGAAGGAAGTAATAAAGATAAAAGCAGAAATCAGTGAAATTTGAAGACATATGAAGAAATAAAGAACTCTGATAAAGACAGCTACATAGGTAATATGAAAGGAGTATTAATGTATTTTTGGTTTGTAACTCTATTTTCTACATGATTTAAAACACAAATGCATAAAAAATTAGAAACCTATGTTATCAGGGCACACAATGTATAAAGATACAATTTTTGACAAATATAAAGGGAGAGCTACAGAGCTGTATAGGAGAAATTTTTATGTTATTGAAGCTAAGCTGGTAACAATTCAAACTAGGTAGTTATAAATTTAAGATGTTAATTGTAATTAACTGTAACCATTAAGAAAATATCTTAAAAGTATACACAAAAGGAAATGAGAAGAAATAGAGGACTTTGGGAACTCCCTGGTGGTCCAGTGGTTAAGGCTCTGCACTCCCAATGCAGGGGGCCCGGGTTCAATCCCTGGTCGGGGAACCATGCCACAACTAAGAGCCTGCATGCCACAACTGAAAAGATCCCGCATGCCACAACAAAGATCCCACATGCCGCAACTAAGACCCGGCGCAGCCAAATAAATAAATATTTAAAAAAAAGAAAAGAAAAGAAATAGAGGACTTAAGCAAACTACAAACCAATTAGACTTAACAAACAGCTATAGGACGCTTTACCAGCAACAGCAGGATACACATTCTTTAGTGCGTATGAAATTTTCTCCAGGATAGACTATATGTTAGATTGCAAAACAAGTCTCTATAAATTTAAAAGATTGAAATAATATAATGCATCTTCTCTGACCACAGTGAAATAAAACTAGAAATCAGTAACAGAAGGAAAATTGGAAAATATACAAATACATGGAAATTAAACAACACACTGTTAAATAACCAATTAGTCAAAGAAGAAATCACAAAGGAAATTAGAAAATACTCAGAGACAGATGAAACATAACACACCAAAACTTATGGAATGCAGTAGAATCAGTGCTCACAGGGAAATTTATAGCAATAAATGCAACTTTGATGAATGGACCAATTTCTTGAAAAGTACAACCTACTGCAACTTACCCAAAATGAAATAGATAATTTGATAGCCTTTTAAAAGCTAAGATAATTGAATTTGCAATATAAAAATTACCCCACCCCACCCCCAAATCTCCAGGCCCAGATGATTTCACTGGAGAATTCTACCAAATGGTTAAAGAAAAAGTAACACTCTTTCTAGATAATATTTTCCAGAAAATAGAAGGAAGGGAATTACCCTGATACCAAAACCAGACAAAGATTCAGATGACCACCTGCAATCTAGATTTAAGGTTGATCCTCATTCCAAGAAAATTCAAATAAATAAAAATGTTTGAGACAATCAGAGAAATCTGCATATTGAATGGATATTTGATATTAAGGAAATATTAAGATTTTTTATGTCTAGTCATAGTATTTTGGTTATGTATATTAAAACAGTCCTTACTGACATACTGAAATATTTATGAATGAAATGATATGATGCCTGGGATTTATTAAAATAATTCAGGGGCAGGGGTGGGAAAATAAGGACCATGAGCAGATAATTGTGGACTCCTGGGAGACACATGGAGGTTTATTAAACTATTCTTTTTTGTATGTTTGAACTTTTCCTTAAGAACTGTTTAGGGCATTTCTATTCTTTTTCTATAATCTCCCTGGTCATGACTTTTGTTTACTTTCCACTGCATTCTTGTTTTTTTCTTACTGATTTGTTAGATGGGTTTAAAAAAACCTTTTTCTAAAGGAAATCAGCCCTTTATCTGTCATACAGATAAATACTTTTTTAGTTCCTCATTTGTCTCTTGAGTTTCTTTCTCATTTTTTACAGAAAATTTCAATATTACAGGATAATTTGACCCAAATGTTTTGACCTTGTATATGTGTTTACCCTAAGACTATTTTGACTATGAGTTTTGAATTCAATTATTTTTATCAGAATTACACTAATCCAATACATCAAGAAAGAGTTTTCTTGGGCAAGCTGAATGAAACAAATTTAATCCCTCCATCAGTTATTTTATGACCAAAGTTAAATTCTTTCTAATGTTTCCCACTTTAAATTTAATTTTACAAAATTATTTTTTCATGAAAATCACTTAGTTTCATGGGGTAAATGCCACCATGAAGATTTAATTCTTCTCTCAGTCATTTTTAGTCTATATCTGATTTCACCAGTTTCCTGCCATTGTGCGTTGTCTACTATGTCCATTATTTTTAATTGGTCCAATTTTTTCAGGTCACATTTGATTATCTAAATGTCAAAATTTTATTCCCTGTTTGAATTTGAGTCAATATCTAATTTAACATGTCAGTTTTCGTTTCTGTCAACTTGATTTTGTGTTGGTTATTTCTAGACATCTGTGGTAGTTTGTATTATTTGCTCACAGTTCTGCCTTCCCTCCTCACGCTCTCCACATACCCTCTACTGGAGGACGTTTCTCTACTCATCGATGTTGAACTTGACTGTGGTTGGCAGTCTATATTTTCCAAAGATGACCACAATGTATTTCCCATCTCACATTCATCCCTCAACATTAAAAAAAAAATTTTATTGAAGTGTAATTGATTTACAATGTGGTGTTAATTTCTGCTGTACAGCAAAGTGACTCAGTTTTATTTATATATATATATATGTATATGTTCTTTTTCATATTCTTTTCCATTCTGGTTTATCACAGGATATTGAATATAATTCCCTGTGCTGTACAGTAGGACCTTGTTGTTTCATTCATCTCACATCTTACATTGACCTTGATGTCTTCCCATCAAGTAGGGGAGGTGTCTGTCCTCTCCCTCTTGAACCTGAGTGGGTCTCTGTGAGAGCCTTGAGCAACAGGGTTCAGAAGTGATGCGCCTTCTGCGGCTAGATCATAAAACTACAATACACCTCCCCCTTGCTCTCTTGGAACCCACCCACCATGCTTTGAGGGAGCCCAAACTAGCCCACACAGAGAGAAAACCTGGGGAATGCCACAAAGAGGTGTTCTGGTTGACGGCTCCAACTGAGGTCCCAGCTGACAGCCAACGTTAACCACCAGATGTGTAAGTGAAAACACCTCCAGAAGATTCTGACCACAGCCTTGAGTGTTTCCAGCTGGCGGCCCAGACAGTCTAGAGCAGAGGCAAGCAGTTCCCAGTGTGCCCTGCCTAAATTCCTGAACTACAGAATCAGTGAGCATAAGGAAATGGCTGTTTCATGCCTTTAAGCTTTAAGGGGGGTTGTAATGTAGCAGTTGTAACCAGAGCACCACAGGACTTGCTTTGACTGGTGGAACGCGGTGCTGGTTCTGTGTGTGTGGTTCTGAGCCTGAGCTTTCAGGGCATCATGGGTCCCCACTGTCTCTCTGTACCCTCAGGAGTCTCTGACTTCTGTCATGACAAAAACATGTGCCTGCTGGTCGCAGAAAAAGGAGACACATGAATAACCCTGAACCCAACTGTTATGGGCTGAATTGTGTCTCCTGCAAATTCCTATGTTGAGTCCTAACCCCTAATACCTCAGAATGTGACAGTATTTGGAGATAGGGCCTTTAAAAAGGTGATAAACTTAAATGAGGTCATCAGGGAAGGCCCTAACCTGATCTGCCTGGTGTCCTTATAAGAAGAGGAAATCTGGACACACATGGAGACACCAGGGATACAAACACAGAGGAATGACCACATGAGGACACAGTGAGAAGGAGGCCATCTGCAAGCCAAGGAGAGAGGCATCAGAAGAAACCAATCCTACCAACACTTCAATCTTGGACTTCTAACCTCCAGAACTGTGAGAAAATACATTTCTGTTGTTTAAGCCACCAAGTCTGTGGTATTTTGTTTCGGCTGCCCTAGGAAACCAAAATACCAACCCAGAGCCTGGAACTAAACCTGGCGGATCCCAGCAGAGCCTCAGCCAACTCAGAAGCCCATGAAAGATAGAAATAAATGCTCAAAGTTATAAGCCACCAAGTTTTGGGGTTGTTTGTTACACAGCATTATTGTAGGCGAAAAAATGACTAGTACAACATCTAATTTTCCCCAGGCCAATTTTGACAATTTTCTTTATTACCCACAACATAATTTCTTAGCAATTTATTAATCTAAGCAAAGTTCATCGCCTGCATAGTTCAACATCTTCAGTTATGTCAAAACTGCTCCTGCTTCTAGCAAAGCATCAGGGCCTGGGTCAAAATAATGGGGTCAAAACATACTATCAAACATTTCTATAGCTCTTATCCCCCTTAGCCTCCGACTGGCCATGTTCATGCCAGTCCTGCCCACAGGCCAGGAGACCCGAAGGCCAGGGCTCCTTTCTGCTCCGTGTCTGCATCCCCAGCATCTTTCATGCTAAGGCAGTGAAATGGATCCCTCAGGCCAGGCAGAACCTAGCACTAAGGCAGCTGTCTTCCTCAAATAAAAATTAAATGGGGACTTCCCTGGTGGTGCAGTGGTTAAGAATCTGCCTGCCAATGCAGGGGGCACGGGTTTGAGCCCTGGTCTGGGAAGATCTCACATGCCGCAGGGCAACTAAGCCTGTGCGCCACAACTACTGAGCCTGCACCCTAGAGCCCGCGAGCTGCAACTGCTGAGCCCACGCGCCACAGCTGCTGAAGCCTGCGCGCCTAGAGCCTGTGTTCTGCAACAGGAGAAGCCACCGCAATGAGAGGCCCGTGCACTGCAGTCAAGAGTGGCCCCCGCTCGCCGCAACTAGAGAAAGCCCACGCACAGCAACAAAGACCCAACACAGCCAAAAATAAATAAATAAATAAATAAATTTATTTTAAAAATAGAAAAAAAAAATTAAATGGATGTTCAAGGCTCCCCATCCTCTGACCGCCACATACTCCCTCAGTTCCATCTTTCCCTGCTTTCCCCCAGACTTGTGTCTTCAGTAGAGGCAGCAGAGACTCCAAGGCCCTGTATGAGTCTCCCACTGCCCCGTCTCCCCTTGTTCATCTCTTCCTTCTCCTCTGACAACCCACTGGCTTCCTTTATTTCCTCTTTCATGCCATGGTCCTCACTACCACAGGGCCTTTGCACATGCTTTTCTTTGCCTAAAATGCTGTTCCACCACCCCTTTCATCTAGTTTACACCCAGTCATCCTTCATATTGTAACCAAGCAGGACCCTATGAGGCCTTCCCTGAATAGATCCCCACCCATGTCCTCCACCTGCTTTTTGTCTGTAGAAAAACTTTAGTCAAAGTTTTAAAGAATAAAGTTAATCAGAGAAGTGAGAAAATGCAGAAAGAAAGGAAAACAGTCAAGCAAGACAAAATAATAATACTTTAGCCATTAAACAAAGTCAAGGACCTTTAGTTCTTCCTCGAGGACTATAGATAACATTCTGAGCCATGTCCTTTGAGCTGTTTTGCAGATACTGAAACCCCCACCAGGTGGGAGAAGTTAACTGTAGGCTGCCCGCAAGCATGTAGACCCCAGTCCACTTGGAACCAGGAGGCTGATGATGCTGACTCCTGATTACCTCCCCACCAACCTGTCAGAATAATGTCCACAAGCTGATCACACCCTGATCCTTGAATACTATAAGACTCCTCACTACCCCCTCCAGGGCGGAACACACATTCTTGAGGGAATTAGCCCACTGGGGCCCCCTTTGCCTGGCAAAGCAATAGAGCTGTTTCTTTCTACTTCACTCAAAATTCTGTCTCTGAGGTTTAATCTGGCACCAGTGTACAGAGGATGAATTTCGGCAACAATATCTCAAATATGAAGACACTTCTTCAGGGAAGCCCACCCTGACTTCTCTAGATTAGGTCAGTCCAAGTACCATGTATCTCCCCTTCTTAGCACTCATCTGTTCTATAATTTATTAGGGTGACCATTACAGACTTTCAGATTCATGAGGACTGGAAATCACGACACTGGAATGAGGTCTCATTCACTCTGTCCCCAGAGTCTGGTACATAGTGGATGCACAATAAATATTTGTTGATTGAATGACTATTGTCCCAATTGCTCTGCTGAATCCCTCCATTGGCATCCAGGGTGTCCTTGGAGGTGTGCCGCTCAGATGTCTCTTCAAGAGGACCTGCTATGAAGAGGATAGGTGTATGACCACCTCCAGCTGCTGCGCTTTCAGAGCTGCTGCAGTGTTCATGCCAAGGCCACAGCCCCCTAGGAAACCAAGGACTACAAAGGATTGAGCACAGGGGGACTCTAGGGATGGGTCAATTTTGCCCAACACAGGACTCATCTAATGGGCTTTTTTTGCTCTAAGGCTCCCCATTGGCCTGGCCAAGACTTTCTCAAAGATGCTGTGCCAGTTATCAATGTATTGCCCCTCCACCCCAAATTCCCTGCTCAGTGCCTGCTCTAAGGTAATGAATGAGCTGGACCCTGAGCATCGCCCCCTTTACAGTGAGATGTTAAACTTCTCCAGTAGAGGGTGCTGGAGGAGACATACCAAGAGGAAAGGAGGCTTCTCTCTTTGGTTCTGGGGTGTGTGTGTGTGTATTCCTACATAATCTGCTTTCTGCCCCAAGACCAACCCTCTCCCACAACACACACCTTCCTACTATTCTCCAAGTCATTCTACTCCAGTCACTGTGGCCTCCTTGATGTTCCACAAACTGACAAACTAAAATCCTATCTCAGGATCTTTGCACTTGCTGTTTTGTCTTCTCATATGCCACCTCTTCTAAGAGGCTTCACCTACCACCCCCAAACCGCTTTTAGCTCTGTCCCTTTATCTTGCTCTGTTTTGTTCCTTCATAGCACTGATTACTGTGTAACATACTGTATATTATATTTACTTATTCCTTTTTCTGTCTCCCCCCCCCCCCACACACACACATAAAGAAACACCTCCTCCATGGGGCCAGACACTTTGTGTGTCTTGTTCACTGCTGCATCCCCAGGGCCTAGATTAGTACCTGGCACACAGCAGATACTCAATAAGTATTTGTTAGCTGACCAAATATAGGAGTGTCCTTACCTTTGCTCAAGCCATTCCCTCCACCTGGAATGCCTTCCCTATCCTTCCTGCCTTTCCTAATCCCACCTATCATTTAAGGCTCAACCCCAACCTCTACTCCTCCAGGAAGCCCTCCCTGATAAGTGGGGCCCTGGAAAGTGGCTTACTGCCTCTCACCTACTGTCCTGCCCAATTTTAGGTATAACGTAGGCTTTATGGCAGGTAGAGACTGTGGAGGAGACTAAAGGCAGATGAGAGCAGGCCAGCTTTATTGGGGTTAAGTGGCGGGGAGGGGCCTCCGTAGGCTCCGGGCCAGGGCAGAGCTGCAGCGTGAGCAGCTGGGACGCCACGTCACTTCTTCCACTCCTTCCTCTCATAGTCCCACCGGGAGGCCAGGCCTTGAACAGGGTTGCCCTTCATGTCCAGGATGCGCTGGAGCTGCTGGGCCTTCCACTCATCCGTCAGGGTGATGGGTTTCTTAGGGAACACTGCAGGGAAGGAACCGGGTAGGAACAGGGGCACGCAGGACCCTGCCAGGCCCACCCCCTCCCGCTGAGCCAGGGTCTCCAGGCACAGGGCCAGGGTGCCCTGCACGAGGACCCCTCGCCACCCCCCACCAGACTCCCCACTAAAGCTGCACTCCGGGGACCTCTGAGTTATGATCCCCGCTCTGCCTTAGACTTGCTGTGGGAACTGGGCCAAGGTCCTTCCCCTTTCTGAGCCTCAGTTTCCTCACCTACTCTGTGACCCAAGGGTAAGAGGAGCACTGGTTTGAAGTCTTTCTGGGTCCAAATCCCAGCTCCAGAACTCCCTTGCTGTGTGACCTTGAACAAGTCACTTCATCTCTGAGCCCCAGTTTCCTTACCTGTCAAAAACAGGTCCTGTCCACTAGGGTTGTGGGGATTGAATGTGTTAGTATTTATAATGCAATTGGCAGAATGAGGGACGATATGAAAACCCCTAATACATGATAGCTACTATAACTATAATTACTGAGTTTGCTCCCACTTATTGGGAAGGGTCCAGGATGAGATAGTTTCTTATGCTTCCTGAAGGGGTTGGGAGTGGGAGGTAGGATAGGGGTGTTCACTTTAAAACTATGGGGACCCAAAGGGTGAACTCACGGAGGCATTTTAGGTGCCTTGATGTGTGGATCAAGAAAGGCCTGGGGACCAGAGCTCCCAGCCCCGCTCACATCCTACTTCCTGGTCCATCTGCCCCTGAGGCCAACTTAACCTGCCTGACCTTTGTGCCTGGTACTTTCTATTCCAGTGGGTGTGAAAGAAGGGAAAGATCTTTATGGGCACCTATTAGTACCAAACATTGGGCTAGAATAGAATTTTTCCCAAAGGTTCTCTCATTTCATCCTCATGCAAGGTAGGAATTCCCATCACATTTTTACAGAAGAAGAAGCAAAGTGACGCCCCTGGAGGTGAAGTCAATTGAGGCAGAGACTGCCACCTCATCCCCAACATCCTCCCCTCTACTTCCAGAGCAGTGCTTCTCAAACCCGAATGCACATCAGAATCACCCAGAGGGATATTAAAACATAGATTGCTGGGCTCCAGCCTCAGAGTGTCTGAGTCAGTAGATCCAGAGTGGGGCTGAGAATTTGTATTTCTAACAAGTTCCCAAGTGAAGTTTTTGGTCCAGAGACCCCACTTTGAGAATCACTCTTCTGTAGTAATAAATGGTCGGTTGGGTACATGACCACTCAGCTAAAGACTATATTTCCCAGCTTCCCTTGTGGCTATGCATGGTCATATGATCACTTCTAGCCAATAGGATGTGAGCAGAAGTGGTGGTGCAACTTCTGGACCTTAAAGAGAGTGTGTCCTCCCTTTCCCTCTTCTTGGCTGGAATGTAGGCTTTATGGCTGGAGCTGGAGCAGCCATTTTGTATGTCAAGAAGGAAGCTGCATGTTAAGGATGGCAGAGCAACAAGACAGAAGGAGTCTGATATTGTGGAATCCCCATACTCCCCCTGGCCTTTTTTGTGAGAGAGGAAAAAAACTTCTATCTTGTTTAAGCTCTTGTACATTGGAGACTCTTTGTTACAGCAGCCAAAACAATATACTGAAATGTTCATGGTTAATAACAGCAATCAGTAACAACATCATTCATAACTATGTGCCAGGCACTAGCCAACAGTTTTCTCATTAAATCCTCACAAGAACCCTGAGATGTGGGCACTATTATTCCCATTTTACAGATGAGAGAATTGAGGCCCAGAGAGGTAGGGTCCCTACATTCCAACCCAGGCAGCCGTGCTCTGCCCTTCCCCATACACCTCTTTGGGGGACTTTTCAAAACTCTTCAGATGAATGCCAGCATAGTTCCCTTATCAAAGCTTGGCTGGTGGCTGTGGCCACAAGGGCATGGCCGAGGGCTGCAGCCAGGTGAGACACTGCCACTCACCATAGACCCGCTGCCACCAAATCAGCAGACCTGTGAATCCAAAGAAGAAGAAGACACAGCCCATCACTGTCTTCCACTCGTTGGAACGACGGTTCATCTCTGTGAAGGTCTCATGGAACTGGAGCCGGTACACTGGAGGCAGGTGAGGGGTGGGGGAGGAGGGGCCTCAGGTGCATCCATTCCGAGGGCCCTGGGCCAGCTCTTGGCCTCAGGGACCTCCAGCCTCCCCCTCCCTGCAGCAGATGCTGTCCATTCAGCAAATTCTTATTGAGCATCTATGATGTGCAAAGCATGGCCAGGAGCTGATGGCAAAGCTGGCTCCCAGGGGCACTTCTGGTGGGCAGCACTTGGGGTCACACGTCCCTCCTGCTTCCCAGGGTCAGGCCCCTGCGCTCCCACCCACCTCATCTGCCTCTTTCTGCTCCATCTCCCCACACCACTCAGTGATGCCCAGGACCCTCCACGCTCTCCAGCTCCCATATCCTTCCCCATGCTGTTCCTACTACCTGGCAGTCCCTCCTCCTCACCATCCAAAGCCAACTGGAACAACCCTCCTCTGGAAGGCCCACCAGGATTCCACCTTTCTCTCTCCTTTGGGTTCTCACAGCCCCCTGAACACACCTCACCCAGCCGCATATCCTGTATTACAGCTATCTGGATTTGTGTTCGTTCCCGCACTGGACTGGGAGCACCCTGAGGGCAGGAACCCTCAGGGGGATTCACTTCTGTGTCCCCAGCATTGCCTAGCACCAGGCTGTACAGAAACAGTTCAACGAATAAAAAAATGAACGACCAAAGGAATGAATTTCACCCCTCAGGTGTGCATTCGAGTCTTTGGGTGGTTCTGGCTGTCTTGGCTGGGGGCTCTCCCTGCCCACTGCTCCGTGACAGGCCAGGCCCTTCTTTGCAAAGTCGCCCCCAACCCCACCCTGAGACCTACGGGCCACCTTCTCAGCGTGGCTCAGCTGCGTCCAGCTGCCCTTCTCCTTCTCCTTCAGGGCCTGCTGCTCTGTGCTGAGCTCCGTGCAGAAGGGCTCATCGGGCATGGGGTAGGAGCGCTGGGCATGGTAGTTGGTGTAGGGGGGCATCTTCTCCTTGCTGTGGGCTGCGGGCACAAGGGAGAACTGAGTTCAGGCTGCCCCTGGGACGTCCTGGCACTAACCGTAATATTAACAAAGAGGGTGGCACTTACTGAGCACTTACTGTGTGCCAGGAGCCATGCTAAGGCCTTCGGGCGAGTTGACTCATTGGCTCGGCATCACTCTGAGACAGTGATATTGTTCTCTTCATCTTATAGAGGAAGAAACTGAGTAGCTAAGGGACTTGCCGAAATTCACAGAGCAAAAGGGAGCCGGGCCAGGGCTGCAATTCAGCCCCTCTGGCTTCAAATCCTGTGTCCTCTGGGAAGATCTGGGGTGAGGAGGGCACATCAGGCAAGGGCAGTGGGTAGGGAAAGGTTCAGTGTGATGAACCTGAGATGGCAGATGGGAAACTGCCCCGCAAACTGTAAAGCATTATCCCTGTGCTTTTAATGAGCGGTCAAGGGCACAGCTTTGGAGCCGCGGAGCCCCAGTTCCACCCCAGCCCGGCTCTGACAAGCCCCTTTACCTCACTGTGTTCAACATCCTCATCTGGAAAGTGGGGATAGTAAAAGAACCTACCTCACACTGTTGTGGAAGCTTCAAGATAATGCACTCAAAAGGCTTAGCACAATGCGTGGCACACAGTAGATGCTCCATAAATTACACTGATAGACAGAGGTTGGTTTTACCTCTGGCTTCCATTCTTGGACGCTTTCCCTGATGGCTAAGCCCTCAAGGGCTCCATGTGAGTGTCCAGAACAAGGCTGGGTGCTAGAAGGGTCTCAGTAAAGCTTCTTCTGTTTATTGTCACCAGAGATGCCCTCAAGGAGGGCATTGGTACCACCTTGCCCAAATAGCATGGGAACTGCTTTGGGCAAAGAGTCCTGGCTCTGGGCCTGTTTGTTCACCTGAGAAATGGAGGTAACAGCATAGCATCCACTTCATGTGGCTGCTGTGAAGTCTAAGTGTGTTAATCTCTGCAAAAAGTTTATCACAGCTCAGGGTACATAGTAAGGGCTCAATAAATGTCATCTGTTTTTATTCTCCAGAGGGTCAGGAAGGCCCTTCTATCTGGCTGAAGTCTCTCCTACTTTAGGCCTCTTTCTTCTGACTAGCATGGACACAAGCGTCTGGAAAGGCGGTCCAAAGTTCTGTCAGCACCCTCAACCTCAGGACACAAAGGCCTTAGGGGCCTGAGATATGGGGGTCAGACCCTGAGAAAGCTTCGGAGGAGGGGACGGCTGTCTCTATTTCCTGGAAGAATGTGGCCCCGGACCAAGGGGTAGGATCATGGGAAATGGTTTGGGGCAGGCCCAGGGCAGCATGAAAGGGACCAGGGGCAGCCTGCAGACAGGACCCTTGCCCCTGGCCTTGCAGTTAGGCAAGGGTCAGGGTGGGGTGGGTGTCCAGGTCTTACCAGTGCCTCCTGGGCTGTGGATCCCTCGCATCCCAAGTCCTCCTTTCCTCAGCACCAAGCTCCAGGCAGCTCTAAAGGACATCTGAGGGGGGCGGTGTGGATGAGTCCTGCCCTCTGCCCTCTGCCCTTCCCCTCAGGATCCAGACAGAAGAACAGCTTTTTCACAGGTGTTATGGCTGGGGGACTGGTCCCCAGGATTTCAAGGTCACCTCCTGCCCCTGCCCTTTCTAATTGTGTATGATATACCTATGGGGGTTGATGGGCATCCTAGAAATTTGGAGCCCCCTCCTGGGACCTCAGTTTACCATCCGAGAAGTGGGAGGAGGCCTGACTCTTAAGGCAGGACCTGAACAGTTTGGGTCTGGGAGCCCGGGCTCTGGTTCCAGCCCCAGCTCATGGTAGCTAGGTTGGGAAACCTCTCTCAGCTGTTTGCCCTCTAGAGGAAACAGGGTGGGAGTCCAGGTAGGGAGGGAGCAGGTCCTGGGATAACTCTCCTCGTTACAGGGCCATCTGCCAAGGTCTCCTGCAGATGGTTTGGCCCCCACCCCTTCCCCCATAATTGGCTGCCTACGTGCCTGGAAAGCCTGCTCTGCTGGACCTGGTGGGAGAGGGGGACAGGCGAGCCCAACCTCCCATCCCCAGGGAAATCTCAGGGTCTGGCATCCCATGGGGGCGAGGAGGGGACTTAGAGGAGGACAAGGACCAAACTGGGTCAGAGGGAGGAAGAGAGGCACACATCTGGGAAGAAGAAGGGGGTATCCCACTTCTGGAAATTGAAAGAGGCCCCACATCTAGGGAAAGAGAGGCACCCAATCATTAGAGAGAGGGAGGGGTGTACCATATATGGAAAGTGGGAAGGGGCCGCACATCTGGAAAGGAAGGGCTCCCCATCAGTGATGAGTGGTTGAGAGCCCCACCTATGGGGAGGGAAGGAGTAATCTACATTTGAGGACAGAGACGGCTCCCCATATGCGGACGGAGGAAAGTTCCCCTCAACTCTGAGCTGCCAGTAGCCGCACCCCCCCACCCCCATCCTCCTCTATAGCAGCGTCCCCACGGGCCCTGACCGGGTGGTAAAAGCCGGAGTCCCAGCCGCGTCCCCCACCGGCCCAGGTTTGGGCAGCCGGGGCTCTCCCCACCCACTCACTCACCGTGCGGCTCAGCGGAAGCCAGAGCGCGACCCGGGTCTGCGGAGCAAGTAACAGAACAGGCTGCAGAGGGACCGGAGCGCTGGCGCCCGCCTCCGGGCCCGCCCCACAGCCTTACCCAGGACCGCCCCCGCGTGGGAACGTCCTGCCTGGGAGAGCCCAGCCCGTGTCCCTGGGGGCTCCCAGCCACAGACTGGGGAGAGGGGCTGCACAATGACTCCCCGCCTCAATTTGCCTGCCCACCGGGGTCCTGCCTCTGGAGACCCCCAGCTGACGCAGCCCTGGGACCAGCTGGCTGTGTGTCCTGGGCTGGCCCAGCCCTGTGAGTCCGGTTGTCCCAGGAGCTGGATCTTCCTGCCTTCACACCTTTGCTCACCGCTGTTTCTTCCACCTGGAATGCTCTCTTTTGAGGACCCAAGGGCTTTTGAGGACCCAAGTCTTGGCAACTTTCCAGCCCAGACCCCATGCCTTCCTGCTCTAGGAAGCTACAAGCATCTAGAATCTGGGAGCTGGCCTGTGGTGTACCACCTGACACGAATGCCCTCATACTCAATGACAGGTGAAAAAAGCCTCCCCCTGGGTTCAAATCTTAGCTGTGTGACCTTCAACAAATGGCCAAACCTCCCTGAGGTTCTGTTTTCTGAAAAAGAGAGCTAATGATATCTCTTACCTTACATGATTGTTGTAAAGATTAAATATGTCAATAGAAAAGCATCAGGCACATTTATTCAAGAACTATTTATTAAGACCTATTACAGCTGGCATTATTGTCTATTGTTTAACAGGTTAAACGCTTGGGGATTTAGAGACAAACAAAACCAAACACGGTCCCTGCCATTTTAGGGCTTACAATCCAGTTCCAAGCAGAGAGAGGCCTGTCCAGAGGCAGAAAAACACAGGTGTATTCACAGAACAGAGAGAGGCCATCTTGGCCAGAGTGTAATGGGCAAAGGAGAAAGCTGGAGAGAGGCTGGAGTACCAAGCAGGGCCTCATCAGCCATGGTGTGGATCTTGGATTTTATTTTAAAGCTGGGAAGCCAAAAAAGGTAAGTAGGGGAGTGATGTGGTTAAATGGAGCAGAACATGCGTTCAGTAAATATGGCTTGGAATTGTTAGAATACTGATTCTGGACTGATGGGTGAAGGCTGTGAATTCTTTCGTGGCCTGGGGCCAGAACTTTCTAGGTCTCGAAGCTCTGGTTCCCTGAGGTGTGCCGAGCACCCACCCACCCATCAGGGTTCCTATAGCCCAGTGAAGCCATAGAGACCCACGCTAGCCAGTGCCTGGAGGAAGGGGCTTAGTGCCCTGGAAGCAGATGAGTCTTGAAGAGCAGGGACTCAGGGGGAGGTGCTAGAGAGACCGCAGAGTGGGCAGGATGCATTTCACCTCCATTCTGGGAGGTGAGAAGGCAGTGTGGGAGTCTCCTGGATGTCCAAGACACCCCAGCTCCCAGCACTGGCCTTGCTTACTCCTGGGGGCTGCTCCTCCCCCTTCCCCATGATCAAGGGAATTCCAGATTTGAGAGAAGCCAAAGAGGACCACCTTACCTCTTGGATGCTGTCCAGGGTGTCCTGAAGATTAGCCCTAAGGACAGAAGATGAGGTAAGGCCCTCCTTCAGGCAACCTGGGGAGGACACACCTTGAGTCTTGTCAGAACTTTCCAGGGGCAGGTGGATGCTGGCTGCACTGGGGTGAGTGGCAAATGTGTAGGCTCTACTGCTGCCACACTCATGACTAAGTGGCTCCATTTCTGGGCCTCAGTTTCCCCATCCATTACAAGGGCCTCCCAAGGGAGAACTTGACCCTGGAGAACTTGACCCTCTGTTCTTCTCTACCCTCTCCCACCCCCATCTCTGTGGGAACTCCAGGCTCCAGATGTGCAGCAGTGCTGTGACAAGGAACATCTGTTCGGGAAGCCGGCCCCAGGGCTGAGGGTGATGGGGTGATGGCAGGCTCCCCGGCGGCTCAAGGTTGATATAGGGCAGCACCACTGCCTAGAGGGCGATGCCCAGCAGCGTCTTGAGGTCTGGAACCTGGAAATAGTCAGACTCTCCCATAAAGCAGGTTTCTCAGGTGTCCCGGGGCCGAGGAGTAGGAGTCTTCCCTGGGAACCTTGGTGGGCACAAGGTGGGCTCCAGATGAGGCATTACACACCACTCACGGCAAGGGGCCCTACATGTGAATGCAGGCTGAGATTTCAGAAACAGCAGGAATAGGAGGTGAGAGGGATCTGTCCCTTTCAGGCGGCCCTGCAGCTCCAACCCCCCATTAGGAACCCATACAGAAAGGAGCAGCTCTCTCTCACTTGATCAGATTCAGGGAGGCCCTGAGTTTCTGCTCAGACACGAAGACCTGAACCACAATCTCAGCATCCTGCTGGTACGACCCCCTCCCCTCCAATTCAGGCTTCATGCAGGACCCACCTCTGGCCTCCCAGCGCAGAGGAGATACTGAGGAAGAGCTAGGTCTCATGGAGGACACAAAGCCGAAAGTAGGAAGAGGTGTTGGACAAAGCGTTGCGGACCCGTATCCCCAGCCCCTGGGGAGCCCCTGGAGCCATTTGAACATGGGGAGGAGGCCTGGGATAGGAGGGGCCGAGGCCAAGAAGTGCAGGGACTGGGGAGGAGATATAGGGTAGTCGGAGACCGGAAGGTAGGAGTGGGCGTGGCTTATCCTTAGGGGCGGGGACTGCGTGTAAGAGTGGGCCAGGGAAGAGCAGGGCAACCGAGGGACTAAGGGGATGGGGCCAGTTGGGCGGAGGGAGGGGCCGGTAAACAGAGGGGGCGTGGTCAGGACAGAGCAGAGGCCGATCCCGCCCACCAGCTGGAAAGCTGACTCCCAGCAGGGACACTGTGAGTCCGGGACACTGCGGTCTTCAGGGCGACGGGCAGTGCCAGCATGAAGGTGCCCGGGCGGCAGCGCAGGCTCGGAGGACGTCGTGCGAAGACCCGCAGATCCAGCAGGGACCAGTCCAGAAAGCGCTTCTGCAACTGTGGACAGGAGGGCCGGCTCAGAACCGACGCCGAACCAGGGCTACCACGGGGGCGGTCGCTAGTGGCGGGTTTCCCGGCCCTAGGAACGATCCCGTGGCGCGAGCAGGAGCAGGTGGAAGCCCTCGGCTGGATTTCATTGGGACGGGACGGGACCGGTGGTGTCCTGGAAGATGGAAACCTCCTTCCGGCAGGTCTGTTATCTCTGCACCACCACACCTGGGGCACGAAGTGAGCGAAGCCCGCGTTGTTCAGCCGGAAGAGGAATTCCTCGCAGAGCTGCAGGGGAGACGTTTGAGGCCGACCCCTCTGGCTGTCACTCATGTCCTCTTGGCCGCCCCCCACAGGCGGCCGTTATTCTAGGTCCCGCCACCTGCCTCACACTACTCACCTACGTCCCTCGTCTCCTCCCTCCTTCCCCGTCCTCGAGAGGCCAGTCATCCTTCCCCGGCCCCTTGCACACTCATTGTGCCCGCACCTCTGGACTCTACCTAGTAGTCTAGCGTTCCACCATCTCCAGCCTTACCCCAGTCCCGTCAGTTATCCCTGGCCTCGCCCAGCTCGCCTAGCTGAGCCCGCCCGCCGGCCCCGCCCGTACCCGGAGGCTCCTCCTCAATCGCTCAGCCCCCGGCCGGCCCCTTGCCCAGTTAGTCCTTCCCGCACTGCCTTCGCACGACTCGCTAAACCCTTGCCCTGGCTCCAGCCTTGCTCTTTCAGTCATTCTGTGGTGCCGCCCACTCCCGAGCCCTGCCCTCACTGTCATCCTGCTCGCCACAGCACGCCCCAGCCGAGCCCCCACCCTGTCAGCAAGCCCCGCCCCCGCAGGGCACAGCTCCCTTTCCCTAGATCCTCCCCGAGGCCCTGCCCAGGCTGTCACTCCCCTTAGGCGCGCGCCTGCTCCGGCCTCGCCCAGACTGTCACGCAGGCCCTCCCTGTCCGTCCCCAGGGCCCCGCCCCCTCCAACCCGATGAGGCCCCGCCCCCACCACGTGGTCAGTGAGGGTGCAAGCCGGAGCCCCCACGTTGCAGGCGACCGCAGAGGCAGAGGGGGCGAAGACGTTCCCCGAGAGGGGCAGGACCGTGAAGCCCTCACGCTCTGACCGCAGGAAGGGCACGAAGCCGCCGGCCGGGTATCCGAACTCGCCTCGAGCCAGGAGAAGGGGCGCGGGGGTGGGGCTTCGTCAGAACTTGCTGCATTGGCATCCCGGGCCTGGGGTCCGGGTCCTCATCACCACCACCCCCGACCTGGGCAGATGTATACAAACGGCATCAAAGGACCCCCTGGTTATCAGGGACCGTGAAACTGAGGGCTTGGGAGGCCCACATCTAGGATTCTAGTCCCAGCTCTATCCTCAGCTGGTTTCCGCCCCTCTTCGTGGCTGCCTGCATGGCCTCCTTTCCACGTTTCTATAATGCCAGTCACACCCAAACTCTGCCTGGGGACCAGGAGGGTGAATGCGATGGTCTAAGCGGAGCTTATCCTAGAGGTGCCCACAGCAGTGACGTATCAGCCAGGCTATGGATGGAGTTATGGGCAGTGTGGGCATTGCCTTGAGGTCCAGCCCAGTGCTCTGCTCTGACCACCAAGAGAATAGTCCAACTTGGCGAAGGGCTGTGGCCGTGGGATCGTGGGGGCGCAGGAGGTCAAATTAACTCTGGGGTAGGCACTGGTCCCTTCAGGTCCCGCCCTGGGGCTCCACGTGGAATGGTCTGCAGCTTCTGTTCCTGATCTCCCAGGGCTTTCTGCACCACAGGACAAACCGAGGGTGCACAGGGCAGGGTGTGAGGGACCCTGGCCAAGTCCCAAAGCCTTGTCTTCTCAAACTCAACTGCCTCATGGGCATGGGGATAGTGCCCCCTGATGTGACTCCGGCCCTTGTGGGGACAGCCTCATGGCATCCTTCAGACTTCCTTAGCACCCACTGGCCTCCCAGCAAACTCCTTAGCCTGATATTTAAGGTCCCTCCTGCCAAACTCAGCAAATGCAGCTCCCCCATCAACCTCTCCTCCTCTCCCACCATGCCCCAGCCATGCTGCCTTTCAGGTCTTGGAACATACTCCGCTCTTGCCCATGTCAGGGCCTTTGTAACTGCTCCCTCTGCTGAAATGCTCTTCTCTCAAGAACAAGACTCATTTATTCCCACTGGCGTGTTTCCACGAGAAAGGCTTTACTGGAGCAACACACCTCACTTCTCACCCGCAGACTTAAACTCTGGTCTACAAACAAGTTTATCAGTTATTGTGGCCTTAACAATATCTCCAATTCCACACGTTCTCTTTACAATGTGACCTTGATCCTCCTGTCATCAAATGGTGGCATCTATGTCCCCATTCCTTGAACCTGAGTGCACCTTTGTGACAGCTTTAATCGTAGGACATGGTAAGAGTGATGCTGTGTGACTTCCAAAGCTGGATCATAAAATGCCATGGACTCTCTTGGGATGCTCTCTCTTATAACCCAGCCACCATGCCGTGAGGAGGCCAAACTAGCCCACGTGAAGAGAATATATGGAGAGGTCATATGTAGGTGGTCTGGCTGCAGCCCAGCTGAGGTGCCAGCCTACACCCAGCCTCAACTTCTAGCCATGTACATCTCCAGATGTCCCCAGTCCCTAGCCATCAAGTCTGCCTCAGCCATCGAGTCTTCCCAGCTCAGATCCTAGACATTATGGAACATCTCTGCTGTGCCCTTTCTGAATTCCCAAACAATAGAATCCATTAACATCAGACAGCTGTTTTACACACTAAGTTTTCCAGTGGTTTGTTATGCAGCAGTAGTAACTGGAATGGTAACAAAATGTTATTTGGATTCAATATACCTGACTCCTCATTTGACTCAGTTGTTTCAGAACTTGGGCAAGAAGGAAGGTGTTAAGTATTGACACCCCAAATCCCACCATTGTCCTCCCAATTTCAACTCAATATCACCTCCTCAGAGAGGCTTTCCTTGACCCCCGTGGAAAGTACCCTCTCTAATCAGTCCAAAATTACACACATAAAAACCCACAGGCTCACTTTTCCTGCATGCTCTACCCATCAGGCCTGTTCACTCAGGTCCCTCTGCTTCCAGACTGGGATGAAGTGGGATCTAGCTGTGCAATGGATTATTTGGTTATTCTTACTATTCCATTTTAATTTACTTATTGCCTTTTTGGCTGTGTATCTTTGTATTAATTTTTTGTAGGTTCTGTGTTCTCTAAGGATTACAATATACATACTTAACGTTTGACAGTCTATTTAGTGTTCATACTTTACACCTCAAGTAAAAGATAGATGCATTAAAACCATAAAGGTGCCTTTACCTTTTCCCCTTTATAATAGTTATCATATATGTATTACATCTACATTCATTGAAATAACCCAAAAAATGTTAGGATTTTTGCTCTCAAGTCATATATATTTTAAAGAACTTGACAGGAGAAATATAATCTATTATACTTATTCATATTTTTACCCTCTTGTTGCTCTTTATTTATTCCTAAACTCCCAAGTTTATCTCTGGGGTCATATCCCTTCAGCCTGAAGAACTTCCTTTAACTTTCTTTTAGAGCAGGCCCACTGATGATAAATTCTCTTAGTTTCCTTCATTGAGAATGTCTTTATTTTACTTTCATTCCTGAAGGATATTTTTGCTAGACGTAAGTTGTTGACAGTTCTTTTCTTGCAGGACTTTATTTTTCTATTATTATTGTTATTTATTTATTTATTTTGGCCGTGTTGCATGGCATGTAGGATCTTAGCTCTCCAACCAGGGATCGAACCCACGCCCCCTGCAGTGGAAGTACGAAGTCCTAACCACTGGACTGCCAGGGAAGTCCCTTGCAGCACTTTATTTTTATTTATTTATTTATTTTATTTTTGGCTGTGTTGGGTCTTCATTGCTGCATGCAGGCTTTCTCTAGTTGTGGCGAGCGGGGGCTACTCTTCGTTGCGGTGCATGGGCTTCTCATTGCAGTGGCTTCTCTTGTTGCGGAGCATGGGCTCTAGGCGTGTGGGCTCAGTAGTTGTGGCTCACAGGCTCTAGAGCACAGGCTCAGTAGTTGTGGCACATGGGTTTAGTTGCTCTGCGGCATGTGGGATCTTCCCGGACCAGGGCCCGAACCTGTGTCCCCTGCATTGGCAGGCAGATTCTTAACCACTGTGCCACGAGAGAAGTCCCAACCTGCAGCACTTTAAAGATGCTGTTCCACTATCTTCTGGCCTCCATGGCCCCCTAAATGTAAAGTGTTTTTGGCTTTTGGTTCTTTTTCTTTTTTCCTGGCTACTTTCAAGATTGCTTTTTCCTTATTGGTTGTTTTTAGTTTGATTATGAGATGTGTGAGCGTGGTTGTCTTTGAGTTTATCCTGTTTGGAGTTTGCTGGGTTTCTTGAATTTGTAAATTTAAGTTTTTCACCAAACTTGGGAAAATTTCAGTCATCATTTTAAAAAATTCTTTTTCTGCACCTTTACAGGACTCCAATGACGTGTATATTAAATCTTTTGATATTTTCCCACATGTTCCTAAGTCTCTGTTCAGTTTTTAAAATATTTTCTCTCTCTCTTCTTTAGATTGGATCACTCCTATTGATCTAGCTTCAGGTTTACTGAGTCTTTTCTTTGTCATCTCCCTTTGCTATTGAGACCATCCTGTGAATTTTTAAGATCTGAGATATTGTGTTTCTTAAGTTCTAAAATTGTCATTTGGTCATTTGTTTTATTTTTGTTTTTTCTTAGTATAATTCAGTGATTCTTTTTTAAATCATTTTATTAAGGTATAATTGACATAGAGAAAGCTACAGATATCTAATGTATACAACTTGATGAGTTTGAAGGTAAGTATACACTACTGAAAATTTCACCACAATAATCAAGGCCATAAATTTATCCATGACCTCCAAAAGTTTCCTCCTGCCCCCCCCCCTTAAAAATATTGATTTCCCTTTTGTGGTGAGAGCAATTAACATAAGATCTACCCTCTCAGCAAGTTTTATTTTTTTTATTCTGTAAAACACTTTTTTTAAATTTTTTAATTTAATTTTATTTATATTTTTATACAGCAGGTTCTTATTAGTTATTAATTTTATACATATTAGTGTATATATGTCAATCCCAATCTCCCAATTCATCACACCCAGCAAGTTTTTTTTTTTTTTAATTAATTAATTTATTTTTTATTTTATGGCTGTGTTGGGTCTTTGTTTCTGCGCGAGGGCCTTCTCTAGTTGTGGCAAGCGGGGGCCACTCTTCATCACGGTGCGCGGGCCTCTCACTATCGCGGCCTCTCTTGTTGCGGAGCACAGGCTCCAGATGCGCAGGCTCAGTAATTGTGGCTCACGGGCCCAGCTGCTCCGCGGCACGTGGGATCCTCCCAGACCAGGGCTCGAACCCGTGTGCCCTGCATTGGCAGGCAGACTCTCAACCACTGCGCCACCAGGGAAGCCCCCAGCAAGTTTTTAAGTATACATACAATACAATACTAACTACAGGCCCTGTGCTGTACAGATCTCCAGAACTTGTTTGTCTTCTATTACTGAGGGTTTGTACCTTTTGACCAACACCGCCTGTTTTTTGGCTCTTTTTTTATGGTTTCCATTTCTCTGCTGAGAATGTCTGTTTTCCCATTCATTCTAAAGCATCTATCTTTCCCTCACAGCGTACTGTTATAATAGCTGCTTTGAAGTCTTTGTCTGACAATTCCAACATCTGGGTCTTTTCATGGTTTGCATCTATTGATTGTCTTTTGCTTTGGGAATTGGTTGGATGTTCCTCATTGAGTAACTTTTTATTGTATCCTGGACATTTTCAATATTATCTTCTGAGACCCTGGGTACTGTTAAAAAGCCTCTGGAAATTTGTTCTTTTTTAGTAGCAGGCAAACCTGGTTAGGTGCAGACTGCATGTTCTACTTTACCTGCTGCAGGCAGTGATTCTAATATCAGTTTTACTTTCAAAGCTTTGCTATGTGGTTTGGGTCTGCGTGGTGCAGGGGTTAGTCTGGGATATGGGCAGTGGTTTACATGGTGTCAGTACTCAAAGCTTTGCTCACCTTCTTGGGGTGTCTTCCATACAGGCTCAGCTTGGGGTTGAGCCCAGGACTTGTGTTGGTTCATACACAGAATTAGAGGGTTTCCTTCATCCATTCTCTCCTCTCCAGGATTTTATCTACATTATCTGGCTCTATAGGCCCATTTTTTCTGTTCCTCTGGTCTGAAATTGAAGTTCTCTCAGAGTTCTAACCACCAGCACTGCCACCACTGGGCCTGCTCCTGGGGCAAAGCAATAAGAGAAAAGACAGAGAACTGAGGATTCGCCCCACAGTATTTACACTCAGGGGTTCCTTTTCCAAGTTCTTTTCTCCAGCAGGTGGGTTTTCTCAAGACTTTTCTCTCGACAACTTTGGGAACTGCAGAGCAGACCGGGGCTGAGAGCAAAGATTAAATAAAAATAATAACAAGGAGGGCTCCCCTGGTGGCACAGTGGTTAAGAATCCTTCTGCCGAAGTTGAGACACAGATGTAGAGAACGGACATATGGACACCAAGGGGGGAAAACTGCGGTGGGGTGGGGATGGTGGTGTGCTGAATTGGGCGATTGGGATTGACATGTATACACTGATGTGTATAAAATTGATGCCTAATAAGAACCTGTAGTATAAAAAAACAAACAAAACAACTAATACTAAACTTTCATTGGGTTATTTGTATGGAAATATGTTAATATAAATGTTTCAGATATTACATGAAATTTCTAAAAATCTTATATGTTCTGGTATAATGTTATAAGTCATAATCCTAGTTATTACCTTAAAATGTATATCTCAGAAATAACTAATTTTCTTGTCAACTGCACTATTATGAACTTTCATCAAATCTTTAACTGTGGTCATTTTTAAGTCTTTTGTCATTTACAGACAGTTCTGGGTGTACTCTGATGCTTTTGCAAATATGTTCCTATAAAAGGGTTTCATCTTTAAGAAATTCATGGAAAAGACTCTGACAAGTACAGGTTTCTGGTAACTGACTGTACTGCTGAACTGAATGAATAAGCATTTTCAGAACTCTAATGAAAAACTGATGAACTCATAAAAGTGCTAACAAAAGATCAAGATGAAAAAAAAATTAATTACATGGGACTGAGTGAACTGATGAGGATGAGTATAATTTTTGTGACTTTCTGTCTGAATTAAAAAAAAAAAAATCCCACAAGGACTCAGAGGCAAAGAATATACAAATCAATTTTCACTGCAAAGTAAAGGATCTGTTACAGTGGAGGATTGCTGGACTGAATGTCAATATTATGACATAGTATGAGTGTGTTTCATGTTTGGTAATTGCAATCATTGTTGCTTTTGTTGTGGTCATCCATGTACAATGCTTGGTGTCAGTCTATTTATCTCCTGTAAAAATAAAATACAGTGTGTGTGTGTGTGTGTGTGGAAAAAAAAAAAAAAAAAAAGAATCCTTCTGCCAATGCAGAGGACACGGGTTCGAGCCCTGGTCCGAGAAAATCCCATATGCCACAGAGCAACTAAGCTCGTGCGCCACAACTACTGAGCCTGAGCTCTAGAGCCTGCGAGCCACAACTACTGAGCCCACGTTCTGCAACTACTGAGCCCGCGTTCTGCAACTACTGAAGCCCGTGCGCCTAGAGCCCATGCTTTGCAACAAGAGAAGCCACTGCAATGAGAAGCCCGTGCACCGCAACGAAGACTCAACACAGCCATAAATAAATAAATAAATAATTTTTTTAAATTAAATAAAAAAAATAATACCAAGGAATTCCTCACACTCTCCAGCTTCCGGAGGTCCATTTCCCCCATTCTCTGGCCAGAATGTTGGGCTTCTCTATGGGAGTTTTTGCTGCTCATGTCAGGTGTGCAGTTTCCTGAACTCAGAGTACCCAGGGTCTAAGCAAGAAGATACAGGAAGAACATCTACCAGGAAACTCACCACTGCTGTGTGGGTTGTTCTTCACATTTTGACTTTTCACTCCAATCTGCTCTCTATTATTTACTTTACAGTGTTCTTTCTTATTTATTTATTTATTTATTTATTTTTTTTTGGCTGTGTTGGGTCTTTGTTGCTGCACGCTGGCTTTCTCTAGTTGAGGCGAGCAGGGACTACTCTTCATTGCGGTGCGCAGGCTTCTCATTGCAGTGGCTTCTCTTGTTGCAGAGCACAGGCTCTAGGCACGTGGGCTCAGTAGTTGTGGTGCACGGTCTTCGTTACTCCGCGGCATGTGGCATCCTCCTGGACCAGGACTTGAACCTGTGTCCCCCTGCATTGGCAGGCAGATCCTTAACCACTGCGCCACCAGAGAATGGCTTTCTTAAGTAGTTGCATTTTGTATTTATCCAGAGTTTTTAGCTGTAACCAGTGGGAGAGTTGGGCTGTAGGAGGCTTACTCCAGCTTAGCCTTCATTCTCTCTCTTTTTTATTTTAATGTTTTTTTCTTCCTTTTGAGGTAATTTTAGACTTACAGAAGTTGCAAAACTAGTACAGAGTTCCTGTATGTCCTATGCCCAGCTTTCCCTTTTGCCAACATCTTACATAATGATAGAACCCTTATCAGAACTAAGAAATTAACCTTGGATATTACTATTAACTAAAATTCTAACAACAGAAGTTATTTGGGTTTCATCAGTTTGCCAATTAATGTCTTTCTTCTGTTCTGGGATCCAGTCCAGGAAGGATCCCACATCACATTCGGTTGTCATGTCTCCTTAGTCCCCTCCAATTTGGACAGTTCCTCTGTCCTTCCATCTTTTTCATGATCTTGACACATTTGAAGAATACTAGCCAGCTCTTTTGTAGACTGTCCGTCAATTTGGGTTTGTCGGAGGTTTTCTCATGATCAAATTGAGGTTACGCATTTTTTGGGGAAAACACCACAGAAGTGACATATGCCCAAGACTTTGTGAGGTTGATATGTATAACTGGTGATGTCACCTTGATCCCTTGTTTAGGGTGGTGTCTGCTGGATTGATATTAAAATTAATATTTTACTCTTTGTAATTATTAAATACATTAAGGGGGATACTTTGTGAAAATATCCTGTTTCTGCTTAAAGTCTGACCCCCAGAATTTAGCGTCCTTTAGTGGATCGTTACCTTTACAGTCAGTACGTTAAGAAATTACAATCATAATGATGACGATGATGAATTGGATCCCAGAAGATTACTTGCCAGCCATGTACCTGGAACTTATTTTCCCTCTTGGAACCTCAGCTTCCTTATTTATAAAATGAGATAATTATGAATCTGACCTCACTGGGTTGTGGAGGTGTTGAAATGAGATACTGGCAGCAAAACACCTAGCAGAGGGCTTGACACATAGGTATCTTGGGATGGGGCTGTCCTTGTCAGAGGACTGAACTGCAGGAGAGAGGGCTGTGTGTCCTTGTTGGGAGATAACAGTATAGGGCAAGGAGGTGCTCTGCAGGCACTGAACAGGAATGATCTTAGAGAAATCCCTGGAATTGTCTGTGATCAAGAAGCAGTTGAGGGACTTCCATTGTGGCGCAGTGGATAAGACTCTACACTCCCAATGCAGGGGGTCTGGTTTCGATCCCTGGTCAGGGAACTAGATCCCACATGCATGCCGCAACTAAGAGTTCATATGCCACAACTGAGGAGCCCATGTGCCGCAACTAAGACCTGGCACAACCAAATAAATAAATAAATATTAAAAAAAAAAAAAAGAAGCAGTTGAGGGGACTTGTTTCTGGAGGTCAGATAGAGAGCCTGGGAAAGTTCCCAAACTGGACCAGCTTTCTGGAGGAAGTGACTTCAGATAAAGGAGGCTTGAAAGACATCATTGGAAGGAACTTATGCAAAGCCCAGAGGCTGGACCATAGAAGAGAGGTCATGGCAGGTGGGCACTTACTGGAGAGGCCCTGATGCCCCAGTGGGCTTTGGTGATCAAAGCAACTCTCAGTACCCACTTCCAGAGCTAGGGACCGGGCTGCCAGGGGATGGCAGGAACTTGGGTGCCCCTCTTCCCAATGCCAAGGTATCTGCAGGATTGTCCCCAAAACCCCACCCAGCAGGGTGAATGGAGCTGGAGCCGAGTATAGTGTGCGTACCTCTATTCATCCACGCTGTCTTTCATTCAACAAGTATTTACCGAGCACCAATTGTATGCCAGGCTTTGTGCTGGACAGAGGTCATACAGCAGAGAACAAAGCAGCCCATGGAGCCCCCGTCCTACAGAAAGGAGTCACAATAAACAAGGGAACAAACACACAAGATTGTTTTGGTTTTATATTGTTTAGTAACAACTACTCCAAAACTTTGTGTCTTAAGACAACAGCTATTTTATTACATCTCACAGATTCTATGGATCAAGAATTCAGGCAGGGCTTGGTTGGGCAATTCTTCTGCTCCCTGTGGCGTCAACTGTGGTCAGTCAGTGGGATTCAGCCGACAGACGGGTTAGTTCAGAGGATCCAGGATAGCTTCATGTAGACCTGAATGACTGGATGGCTGAGCTCAGCTGGCAGTGTCATCGGGAGTGCCTGCCCGTGGCCTTGCCAGCAGGATGGTCTCATGGCAGGCTCACCTTGCTGCTGCTTCCTCCAGAGTGAGTGGCCAGGAAAACCAGATGGAGGCTGAACACCCTTTCCTAATCTAGCCTTGGAAGTCACGTAGCATCAATTGCTGTAAACTGTTGGTCAAAGCAGTCACAGAAACCCATCCAGGTTCATAGGGAGGGGACATAGACCCACCTTTCAATGGAATGAATAATTGTGGCCATTTAAAAAAACTGCCACAAGGATAATAAGTTGTTCTAAGTGCAACGAGTCCAGAGAGGTTAAGCAGATTTCCCCAAGGACAATTACAGATGTGAATGGTGCTAGGAAGGAAACAAAAAACAGGGAGAAAGGCAGGGAATGAAAGGAGATGGTGGGAATTCCCTGGTGGTCCAGTGGTTAGGACTCTGCGCTTTCACTGCCGAGGGCCCGGGTTCAGTCCGTGGTCGGGGAACAAAGATCCCACAAGAGGAGCGGCCAAAAAAAAGAAAGAAAGGAGATGGTGGGACTTCCCTGGTGGTCCAGTGGTTAAGACTCTGTGCTCCCAATGCAGGGGGCCTGCGTTCAATCCCTGGTCAGGGAACTAGATCCCGCATGCATGCTGCAACTTAAGACCTGGCACAGCCAAATAAACAAATAAATAAATATTTTTTCTAAAAAAAAGAAAGGAGATGTTATGGTCAGGAAGACCCCTCTGATGGAACATTGGGGCTGAGACCTAAGTGACAAGAATGTTTATTTGTGGGGCATAGAATTTCAGGCAACAGGCACAGCACATGCAAAGGCCTCCCAGTCAGGGAAGAGTAATTGGAAAGTGACCAAAGTGACAGGAGAGCAGTGAGGTGAGTGCAGGCGAGTGGGAGGACATAGGCAGGAACCAGGCCTTACTGTGCCTTGTGAGCTGTGGTACAGAATTAGGATTGTATTCTAAGAGCAACTGGAAGGTACAGGAGCCTCTTAAGCAGGCAAATGATATGTTCTGCCTACATTTTAGAAAGATCCCTCTGGCTGCCATGTGGAGAATGTGGGGGGGACAGTGTTAAAAGCAGGGAGACCAATGAGGGGGCTACTGCAATGTCCGGGTGAGAGGTAATGGAAGCCAGGGGGATGGGCAGAAATGCGTGGATTTGGGATACATTTAGGGGGTTAGAATTGGCAGGACTTGGAGATGGAGTGAATGTGTGTGTGTGTGTGTGTGTGTGTGTGTGTGTGTGTGTGTGTGTGTGTGTCTGTGGGATGGTTTCCAAGGAGTATCCTTGTTTCTACTTTGTCCAGAATTCTAAAAACAGCCCAGAAGACAATTTTAACGATGAAATAGTCTTGCTAATCCTCAAAATGGGGAAGCCAAGGCTGGGGACGCTGGGCAAGTCACTTAACCTCCCTGGGTTTTCCTTTTCTTTTTTTCTTTTTCTTTTAATTAATTATTTATTTATTTTTGGCTGTGTTGGGTCTTCGTTTCTGTGCAAGGGCTTTCTCTAGTTGCGGCAAGCGGGGGCCACTCTTCATCGTGGCGCACGGGCCTCTTACTATCGCGGCCTCTCTTGTTGCGGAGCACAAGCTCCAGACGCGCAGGCTCAGTAGTTGTGGCTCACGGGCCTAGTTGCTCCGCGGCATGTGGGATCTTCCCAAACCAGGGCTCAAACCCGTGTCCCCTGCATTGGCAGGCAGATTCTCAACCACTGCGCCACCAGGGAAGCCCTGGGTTTTCCTTTTCTTATCTCTACAGTGAGTGTGTTGGGTTAAGTGGTATGTAAGGGACTTCCCAGTTCTGACTCCTCTGTTTAATCAAAATAGACTCCAGTCCAACCTGATAACATTTAAACTGTGTATGTCCTGTGATGCAGCTATCTCCTTCACACACATCTTCACTGGGAGATATGCACAAGGACATTCAGAGCAGCCCTGCTGATAATAGCAAAAACAATGAAACAACCCAAAGGTCCATCAACAGAGGATTGGGTAAATAAATCACATTATAGGGACTTCCTTGGCAGTCCAGTGATTAAGACTCCCCGCTTCCACTGCAGGGGTTGTGGGTTCGATCCCTGGTTGGGGAACTAAGATCCTGCATGAGGAGTAGCACGGCCAAAAAAAAAAAAAAAAAAAAATCACATTATAGAATACTATATGCAGTGAAAAGTGAGTGAACTAAGGTTACACACATCAATGTGGATGGCTCTAGTGTAATTCATATTGCATGAGAAAAGCAAGTGACAGAAAACTACACACAGTATGATTCTATTTATTTATTTTTTAGTATGATTCTATAAGAGACAAAACCAGGTAAAATTAAGCAATAGATTATTTAAGGATGCATACTGGTACGTATGTGGAAAAAAATAAAAGAAAAACAAATGATTAAATAACACAAAGTTCTGAATAGTGGTAATGTCTTTACAGGGAGAGTGGGGATTTTATCCAGAGGGGCACCGAAAGATTTAATCTTTTATTTCTTAAGCAGGGTGGCTGATACTTAAGTGTTTATTTTATTATTGTCTTTAAACTGTATGCATTCGTGATATGTACCCTTTTGTATGTATAATACATTTCACAATTTTAAAAAATGTCAAGAATTTGCCTAAGATCTCCTCCTCTTGTGGATGAGGGAATGAGGCTCAGAGGGGGCTGTCATACAGCAAGGAAGAAGGAAGAGTATGAAAGAATGGGGGAAAGAGTAACTAAGGCCCTGATCAGAGCAGGAGCTGGGTGGAGATTTCTGGATGCGTCGCCTGCTGTGTACATGTACGCAGACACACAGTCACATACCAGACACAGAAATCACAGCTCTGGCTGCAGTTCCCAGACAGTCCGCCAGAGGTCGCAAAGGCACCAGCCTTCGCCGCCCTCGGGAACCAGGCCTGGTTTCTCGCCGGCGCTGGCGCAGTTCTGGGTCTTCCCGGCAAGGGGGGGCCAGTGGTCCGAGAAAGGGCAGAGCGGGCAGGGCGCCCAGGTTTGCTGTGAGCTGAGTGAGTTCAGCTGTGCTGGAGCGCGCTGATCCACCCAGCTCTTCTCTGCCGCTCAGAGATCGGGGTCTCAAGCTGAAAAAATGAACAACCGAGTAGACATGATTCTGCTCCGCCTCCAGCAGCCTTGTCTTCAAGCTTGGATCCTGTTGCACGCCCCCTGCATATACAGGAGAGAATCTAGGTTTTGTGGGCCTAGATTTTTGCAATCTAGGCACAACATCTTGCAAATTTTACAAAAATACACCCCCACAAAGCAAACAAACAAACAAAACCCCACATAACTCACTGCTAGGACTCCTTCCAGATGTGAAGACTTGAAATGTAAGCTTCAGTCATTTCAGGGTAAATCCACCTCTGATTATGCTTATGCATATTTATTTACTGTCTGTCTTCTTCCACTAGGAACGTAAATTCCAATAGGGCAAGCATTTTTATCTAAATTCTTAGCTCCTGCAACCCGCTCCTAGCACAGGTAGAAACTTTGTAACTACCGTTGACCTTTGAACAATGCGTGGGTTAGGGACACCGACCCGACGCAGTGAAAATCCGCGTGTAGTTTATACTCAGCTCTCCTTATCGGGGATTCCGCATCTGTGGTTCTGCATCAGAGGTTTCAGCCAACCCCCGATCTTGTAGTCCTGTAGTGCAGCGGTCCCCAACATTTTCGGCACCAGGGACCGGCTTCGTGGAAGACAATTTTTCCACGGACCGGGGAGGGGAGGGGGAATGGTTCAGGAGGTAATGCCAGCGATGGTTCAGGCGGTAATGCGAGCGTGGGGAGCCGCAGACGAAGCTTCGCTGGCTCGCCCGCCGCTCACCTCCTGCTGAGCGGCCTGGTTCCTAACAGGCCCAGGACAGGTACTGGTCTGCGGCCCGGGTGTTGGGGACCCCTGCTGTAGTGTTTACTATTGAAAAAAATCCGTTTATAAGTGGACTCCGTGCAGGTCAAAACCACATTGTTCAAGGGCCAACATGTTTGTTGAATGAACCAGTTGGGGCTGGTACAGTTTTCCAGGTAGAGATGACAATGGCCTGGCTTGGGTGAGGCTTGAGGAGTGGATGGGACGGGGATGATGTCACTGAAACCTCAGAACAGTGGCTGTAACACCCATTATAAAGCTGAGGATGCTGAAGGCCAGGGAGGTGGCAAGTGCTAATCAGAAGTGGCACTGGACCTAGAAGCCGAGTCCCCCTTCCCTTGCCCCCTCTTGGCCTGCAGCATCGCCCTCCCCACCAGCTATGCCTTGCACAAGGCCCTGATGCAACCCTGTAAGGCCCGCGGTGCCCCTCTTGGGGGCAGCGCTGGGAAATCCATTTTGCAAGAGTTGGGGCAGGAAGCGCCAGCCAGGGCGGTCCCGGGAAGATAAGAACACCCCGCCGCCTTGTGCGCCTCCAGGCCTTTTGATTTCCTCTCTTCCGTTCCCTTCCCTTTCCCGGAAAGCGGCGCCGGGACCCTGGCTGGGCCATGACTCACCTTTCCCTCTGGCAGTCAGGCTGGACTCCCAGGCCCAACTGTCAATGGAAAGCCTTGCAGTGTGTGACCTGGACAGCCGGGAGCCCTCCCTGGGTGCAGTCCCTGGGACTCAGTAAGAGTAGCTGGTGTGAGGAAAGGTTTTACCCCTGAGTCTTAGGCTCAGGAGGCAATGTTGGGGGGTGGGGAGGCGACTCCAGGGGCACTTTGAGGTCTGGGTGACTCAAATTGGCAGGTGTAAGGTTGGTGTTTGTGCATGAAACCCCCTTGACCTCTGTGGAGGGGGGCATGTGCATCCAGAGGTCAGGGCCTAGTGATCCCTAGCCACCAGGACCCAAGCAGACATGTCCACAGTTTGGTTGGTCACTACCTGGTTCAAGACCTGTGCCCCACTGTGGGGCCTGTCTTCTCAGAACCAGGTCACATTGGACCTGGCCCAGGACCTCTTAGAGGAAGAGAGAGCCTGGGCCGTTTCCATCTTTCAAGGCTCTCGTTAGATTTTTTAAAATTAAGAAATGCCAAAACATGAGTTGCAAAAATTGTGATATGCATTATGTCTTGCATTTTTCCAGTTTATGTGTTTAAAACAAAAATATATAATGACCCGGTGGGATTTCAATTGGAAATAAGATGAAAAAGCTAAATTGGGTGCCGCAGAGCAACTAAGCCTGGGCGCCACAACTACTGAGCCTGCGTTCTAGAGCCCAAGAGCCACAACTACTGAGCCCACGTGCCTAGAGCCCATGCTCCGCAACAAGAGAAGCCACTGTAATGAGAAGCCCATGCACCACAATGAAGAGTAGCGCCCCCCTCGCCACAACTAGGGAAAGCCCGCATGCAGCAACGAAGCCCCAAAGCATTCAAAAATAAAAAATGAATACATTAAAAAACAAAAACTGATTTAAAAAAATTCATTCCTGTTTTAAAAGAAAAAAAATAGCTCAATTGGATGTCCTGTGGGAACGTGAAGCCCCTCAGAAGCCTGGTTTCCAGAAAGTTCTAAGTCAGTCCCTGTGTGGCCTTGGGTGGGTCACTTCACTTCTCTGATGTCTTCCTTTTCTCATCTGAAAAGTAGGAATAGCGATGGGTTCACACACCTGATAGGGCTCATGAGATAATCCCCTTAGTGAGGGCACAAAACATTTTATACCAACATATACCGAGTGTCTACACTGAGCCAGTCCTGGTGCCAAGCTTTCCATTCACATCCCTTCAACTGATCCTTGAGGCTGAGGTTCTGGAGCCCATTTCCCAGATGAGAAAATGGAGGCTCAGACAGGCGAAGTGAGGAGCATCAAGGCTGATTCAGAGGCAGTGTTCTACCAGCCTCCCTACTAAAATGTTATCTTACCTTTACTGTTGTGCTGTTGTTGTTGCTATTATTAAAATGAGCATGTGATAGTATTGCCCCCTTACAGCTGTGAGGAGGATTAACCAAATTAATTTTGAGTTTAGTATAGTACCCGGCACAGAATAAGCGCTCTAGAAGTGTTTGTTAAAGAAAAGAAAAAAAATCCTTCAGCTCTTGGGCCCCAAAGCCCTGGAGAGGCAGGGTCCAATGCCCAAGGAACTTTGTCCTGGTTTTTCTCTGCGGTCTCCTCCCCCCACCCCCACCCCCGCACCGCCCAGCTCCTGCCCCCAGTCGGCAGGGTTAAGGAGTTAATGATTTCCCCAGCGGCGGCCCAAAGGAGCAGGGTTTTGTGTGCTACACACACACACACACACACACGCACACATACACAAACACACGCAGAGAGCAGGGTTTTGAGTGCTGTACACACACACGCAGCAGGGTTTTGCGCGCTGCACACACGCACGCACACACGTGCACACACACACTCTTGCTCTCACACCCCCCGGCGGCCCCCATTCCCCCCCCCCCCGCCCCTCCCTCCGCGGGGCGCGAGCCTCTTATGCAAGCCGCCGGCGCCCGCCCGTTCCCAGGCCCGGCTGCAGCTGCGGGCGGAGGGGCAGGGCGGGGGCGGCGCGCTGTTTGTCTAGCGCGGCCGTGCCAAAGGCGGCGGGCCCCAGACAGCCAGGCGCCTCCGTACACCTGGGGATGCTCAGGTTAAATAGCTCCGCATTCCTCGGGCCCAGCTGATGGAAACGCTCCCAGGCCGCCGCCGAGCCGGCCTCCAGATGGGCTGGGCCCGGGCCAAAGGGGAAAAGAGGGAAACGTGGAAGCCAGAGTGTGCCTGCACTGCGGGGGAGGTGACCCGGGCCCCCACCCCTCCGGCACAGCCCCTTCCTCTCCTGGAAAAGGGCCGTGCCGTGGGGGAGTAATCGCGGGGACACGCCCACTGCCCGGTGGGTGGGCTGGTAGGCGGGTGGGGGGGGGACGCGGGAGGGAGTGGGTGCACACGTGTGCCTCTGAGGACAGTGCAAGGACATTCAGGGGACAGTTAATAATGATAATTTATAGCTAGCAAACACTACGTGCTAAGTGCTCTATTTCATTTATTCTCTACAACAATTCTGTGAAGTTAATGCTACGAAACAGCCGGTGGAGAGTTGAGTGGGCAGTAGCGAAGGACACGATTTACCTCCAAATACTGGGCTCTTTGATAAAGTCTAGAATGTGCTCGGGGAGGGGGTTGATATCTGGTTTATTGTTAGTGCTCAATAGATGATAGTCTGCATTATTATTATTCAGAATCCTGCCCTTAGCCCCACAGGGATCCATGAAATCCTTTATGTAAAGGGTTTAGAGTACAGTCAGGCTCGTGGTGCTTGGTGCTATTTATTTTATTATATTTTATTTATTGACAAAATATATTAACAGTCCTTACGCTCTCTGGGACAAGTTCTTTGCCTTTTCTGGGGCTCAGTTTCTACCTGTGTAATACCTGGCAACTGCCTGGTAGGGATACTTAAGGGTTGGTGTCCCCAAGGGCCTCACAACTGCCTGGAAAGGTGGTACTTGAACTTTTTAGGAAGGGTTTGCTTGAATAAATCTACCATCCCACCCCCACTCCCAGACCAGCAGAGACCCAGGAATGCCAGCCAATCTACAGAACACACTTAGAAACCCAGTGCAGTTCTGCAGCCCCCAGACACACAAACCCATCCATCAAGCCAGAGCCAGGCCAAGAGCTGCACAGTGCATTTCAGCAGAGCACACCAGCCCAAACAGCTGGAGTTTGCTCACTTATCTGCAGAACACATGTGCTCACATTTGCCCTTCTGCACACATCCCCATGTGTATCCTCATCCACACTCCCAGGCCTGCACACCAACAGATGACCCAGCCCCACAGGGTAACAACCAGTTCACTCATGTCACACACACAGGTCCAGACACTCATATGCACTCCCCCATGAGTACAAACTTTCACACATGTCCAGGCAGATAGGTCCTTGTCAATGACACCTTTTTCCTGCTCCGGAGCTAGAGACTGACTCGCCCACTCCTCCTCAGAGCCCACACAGGAGCCCGGGGGAGAGAGAAGGTCTGTGAGCTGCTGGCATAGCCAGGCCAGGGTGAGGGGGCCGAGTCCAGACCCAGAGCAGGTGGCCCAGCAGCTGTGCCCAGGCTGGCCCTGCCAACTTGCTCACCCACTTGGACAAGCCTGGAGCCCGTGGGGGAGGCACCTCCTACAGGGGAATGGGGCAAGATGGAAGTCCTGCCCCCGACAAGCTGAGGTTCTGGGAAAGTCCCTTTCCTGTGGGTCTGGCTTCACCCATTTCGGCCAAGATGCAGGTGGTCCGGTGACCTGGTTCTCCAATGTAACTGACTTGAATACTCTTCAACCCAGAGGGGGCCTTGGCAGGTTGATCTGCATTTAACAACCTCCCCAGGTGACCCATATGACCCAATGACCACTTTGAGAAACCCTAAAAGTCTAAAGGATTTAATTTTATGACACTAGGGAGCGGGGAAATGGCCAGGGATGGGGGGAAAGAATAGACTTTAAAGACACCGGAAACCCTCATTTCAGGTCAGTAAAAGCGACAGTCCAGATGTGGCCTTCCAGTCCCCTCCCCCTAGCAGCAGCTGCGAAAAGGGTCAGGGGTCACCCCAGCCCAGACCCCTCCCCTCAATCCAAGAAGTCACTGCAACTTCACCATCGAAAGTATTTGTTTAATAACAACCAAAAAAAAACAAAAACAAAAACAAAAAAACCCCACAGAACTATTGTAAAACAATATTCTCAGTCGGTGATCATTGTAATATACAATACAAAGCAATTAATTTCCTCAGAAATCTGAGAAGCACCAAACGTGACCATTTTTTAAAATGTCTGCTTTTCAAAAAATAGAAACACACGGGGGGACTCCCCCAAGTCTCTGGTGGCTGGTGGGCGAGGAGGGACGGTCAGCCTGCCCTATCAGTCCCCCAGCCCCGGGCTGGATCCAGCAAGCGCCCAATGGCCGCCGATCTGTCTTGTTCCTCCCCAGCTCCGGCGAGGCGCTTGGAAGGACCAGAGAACAGTTATTCCTCTCGCCCCCTGAAGGGCTGGGGTCCGCCGGTCCCTGAGGGCGGCGCTTCAGCGACACAAGATGCGATCGTCCGCTGGAACGCACGCCGCCTGTGATGAAACGGAGAGAGAAGTGAGACGGGCAGGTTGGAGGGAACAGGGCTGCAAGTCCCTCTTCCCCAGGAAACACGAGGAGGCAGCACCTTTTCCGATCTCCTTGGACATCCTTGAGCAGCTAGCTAGGTGCCCGAAAGGATGGGGCGGACATAGGGTCAAGTAACCCCTCCCTCTCTGGGCCTCAGTTTCCCCATCCGTAGAAGGAAAATGATCTCGTACTCCAACTCGGACCTCACCTCTGCCGCCAGGGCGCTGATTTCGCCGTTGAGGGTGCTGAGCGGAGCCCGGGCGGGGAGTCCCCGGCCCCCGGGGGTCCCAACTTGGGATTCCGAGTTCAGCTCCAACTCCAGGTCCCAGATGTAGTCGATGACGTGCTGGAGGATCTCCACCCTGCTCACCTTACGGTTCTGGGGCAGGGTGGGCACCAGCTCCTTGAGGCGCGAGTAGCAGCCGTTCATGTCGTAGAGTAGCACGTTCACCTGCTGCTCGTCTAGCAGAGCGGGCAGGCGCGCCCCGGGGCCGCCGGCGCAGCGCGAGATGGCCACGCTCTGCTCGGACAGGCAGCGCACGACCTCGCCCGCGCCGCCCGCAGTCTTGCCCGCCTTCAGCGCGCAGCTGGGGCCCGCGGCGGCCGCGGCGCTGCCACTGGCGACCTTCATGATTCTGGCGTCTGGGTGAGAAAAGGTGAAGCGGACGGAGGAGGCGGACGCCGGGAGGGCGGGATGAAGTTGAAACAGTAAAGAGACTGCTGTAGAAAGCTAGATACCAGCCCCACCGCTCGACTTTTATAGAGACGCCGCGGCGCCCCGCCCCCCACCGTGGGGGGCGGGCTCAGAGGTTCAAAAACAGCCAATGGGAGGTCCGGAGGCGCGGCCTAGAGCTCTTCTGGGTCCCGCCTCCTGCTCTACTAGTGCACCCTCACCGGTGTGGAAAAGGGACCTGAGACTCGAGAACAGAGAGAGTGGGAGGACACGGTGCAAGGTCGCTAGTGGAGGCAAGGGCTGCCTTGGGCTCCTCGGGAAGGAGGCTAAACCGGTATTACCAATAACGAAAAGATTCCAAGAATCAGTTTTCCCAGGTTAATTTTCTCACTTTTCCAGCCCCATTTTACAGATGAGGGAAACTGAGGTCCCGATGGAGAAGCAGCTGGATCTGGGTCGCCCAGAGAGCCCAGTACTTGAGCCTGGGCTTCGGGACCCTATTGGAAGATTATCTCTGGGACCCTGATCTCCCAAATATTTGAGCTGAAACTTACAGCGGGCCCTCCTTTACACTCTGCCCACCGGGGCGGTGTCCTTTCCCAATTCCCAGAGAATGTTGCTGGTTAATGTTCCTGGGACCAGGCGGGCTTACCCAGGCCCCTTGGGATGGGAGCAATTAATTCTGGAAAGTCTTCCTCCAGGATTGGGGACTGGGTCTCTGGGACCTGAACAAGATAGAAGGCGCCCAGAGTGGACTGCCTTCCCTGATTCTCCCCTGGATTTACAGCCCCCTGCAAAAATTCCCCAAATCTGCATCATTAAGCAATTAAAATTTTTTTCTCCCTTTTTGCCTTCCCCCCCAAAGACCTCGGATCAGGGTCTCCCTCCCACGGCGCGGCAGCTGCGGAGCTCGAGTCTCCCCCCTCCCACCCACCCCACTCCCGGGGCTGCTCTGTGTCAGCGTCTGAACAAGCGGCTCAGACCGTTAGACGCCAGGCCCGTGACGTCACCCATTCATAAAACCAGGACGGGCTGTCAGGCTGGCGCCGCGCGGGCGGTCGCCATGGAGACGGCAAACCCAGCCCCGGAGCTCCCCAGCTACCCACAGCTCCGCCAGTCACCTGCAGGCCTTGGGTGGGAGGCATGGGAATGCCCTCCTCGCGGGCGCGGTCGCTGGGCAAGGGTCACCTTACCTCCCCGCCCCACACCTGGGAATCTCTCCACCAGGCCCACAGCTCCGGCCACTTGGGAGGTTTCTTCACCGCCTCCTCCCCACTTCTAGCTTCCAGCTCACGCCTGGGGAAAGAGTTCCGATTCCAACTCTGCTGCTGGATGAATTTAGTTGAGTCTCGGGCCCTCTCTGAGCCCTAACTTCTGCCTGGTATTTCGATAATGACAAAGGTGACGATTTATTGCATTCTTACTTGGTGCCAAGCACTGTGTGAAGAGTTTGCTTTGTCAATTTTATGCGGTCCGCGCCACAACTCTAAGAGGGGAGTTGTTTGGTTTCTTTATACAAAGGAGGAAACCGAGGCTCAAGAAGCTTCCCAGGAGCCAGAGCTGTTGTAATGGCTGCATTATTATAACAAGGGCACTTTATTGTAATGCAGTTCCTTCCTGCCAGGGTAGGCAGTCTGCCTCCTGAGCCCTGGATAGGCTAGAGGCGGGGAAACTGAGGCTCAGAATAGCCATCCAAGGTCACACAGCGTTAGCGGGGCTAAAATTATGTGCTCACATAGGAGAGGATGATATTATGGCCCTGTTTCCCCCTGCAATTAATTCACTGGGTATCAGCGAGTTTGCTTTTCCCACAGGTTGGGGGAGGGGCCGATAAACCGACCCCCTGCCTCCACATCTGGAAACCAGGAAAGCTGATCAGTAAGACCAGCTTCAAAGGAGAGAGATCACTAATTAACTGGACTCCTCATCCCCTTAGCACTCCCCTACCCCAAACTCTCCAAACTCCCTAGGCCTTGTTTAGCAATCCTCTAATTATTGGAGAGAACTTTTTGCTGTGCAAAAGAATTGGAAGGACAATGACCAACCAGAGGAAATTAGAATATTAATTCATTACCTAGTGTTTATTAATTGATCCAGCAATTCTACTTGCTGGAATTAATTCCAGAGAAACCTACACACAGGGGCACAAAGGATGTCTGTTCAGCATGTTTCACTGAGGTGCTACTTGCAAGAGAGGGGAAGTTGAAATAACCTAAATGTCCATCAACATGATATAAATTATTAACGGAAGTCAATGCAGTGGCCTGGCTATGCAGCAGGTGGGAAGCATGGCTCTGAGAGAGATCTAGATCCTACTGTTGATGGAGAAAGCAAGTTTTAGACTGGGGGTCAAGGTAGGACCTCTTATTGCTCCTGAGTACGTGTGTATCTGGAAATGAATTTAAAACAAGGGAGGAAATTATGCTACAGAAAAAAATTTCAAACACAGTACTGTGTGATTTCTCTTATTTGAAGTTCTAGAACAGGCACAGCTAATCTAGGGGAAAGAAATCAGAATGGTGGTTGCCTCTGGGGGTGGAGGGTGAGAATTGCCAGGGTACGGTGTGGGGAACCTTTCTGGAGGGATAGAAATGGTCCATATCATGATGAGATGTGGGTTACACAGTGTATGATTTAGTCAAAACACTTCGAATTATATGTTTTTGTGCATTTCATTGTATTTAAATTCCACCTCAATAAAAAATATTAGAAAGCAAAAAAAAAAAAAAGTAGGATAAACAACAAATTATTAACATTACCTGAGAAGGGAAGGGGAGCAATATGAAATCAGAATTTCACTTTGATCTTCACAGGGGTATTTGATTCTTCTGTTTTTTAAAAAACAGTGTTTTTGCTTTTTGTTTTTTTCTGGCCAAGCTGCTTGATTTGTGGGATCTTAGTTCCCCCACCAGGAATTGAACCCGGGCCCTCGGTAGTGACAGCACCAAGTCCTAACCACTGGACTGCCAGGGAATTCCCTAAAAGAATGTTACTGAAGTATAATTGACATACACAAAGTGCATATATTTAAAGAGTCCAAGCTGATAAGTTCTGACATATATATATATACCCATGCACCATCACCACATTTAAGAAAATTGTATACTTCAACACACCTAAAAGTTTTAATCTGCCCCTTGTAACCCCTCCCTCCCCTCTCTCTTACCCAGTGCTCAAGCACTCTATAGATCAGTGTGCATTTTCTAGAATTTTATATACTCGAGTATAGTATATACAGTATATAATGTATAGAGTATATACTCTTTTTTGGTAGTTTTTTCAGCCTAGTTTCTTTAAATCAGCATAATTATTTTGAGAATGTTTGTTCCTTTTTTTTTTTTTTTTTTATTTATTTATTTATATATTTTTTGGCTGTGTTGGGTCTTCGTTTCTGTGAGTGGGCTTTCTCTAGTTGTGGCGAGCGGGGGCCACTCTTCATCGCGGTGCGCTGGCCTCTCACGGTCGCGGCCTCTCTTGTTGCGGAGCACAGGCTCCAGACGCGCAGGCTCAGTAGTTGTGGCTCATGGGCCTAGTTGCTCCGCGGCATGTGGGATCTTCCCAGACCAGGGCTCCAACCCGTGTCCCCTGCATTGGCAGGCAGATTCTCAACCACTGCACCACCAGGGAAGCCCTGTTCCTTTTTATTGCTGAGTAGTAGGAGGATGTGGATATACTACAATTTGTTTATCACTCACTTGTTGATGGGCATTTGGGTTGTTTACAATTTTGGGTTAGTACAAATAAAGCTGTTATGAACACTTGTATACAAGAATTTCTATGAATCTATGCTTTCATTTCTTTTAGACAGATACTTAGAAGTAAAATGACTGGGTCACATAGTGGATATTTATTTAACTTTATAAGAAACTGCTAAACTCTTTTCCACAGTGAGTGTACCATTTTACATTCCCATCGCAGCGTTAAGACTCCAGTTCTGGGGCTTCCCTGGTGGCACAGTGGTTAAGACTCCACGCTCCCAATGCAGGGGGCGCAGGTTCAATCCCTGGTCAGGGAACTAGATCCCATATGCTGCAACTAAGACCTGGTGCAACCCAATAAATAAATAAATATTTTTTTTAAAAAAAGACTCCAGTTCCTCCACATCTTCTCTAACAGTTGTATGCTCATTTATGAAAATGGATAATAAAAGCTAAAAGTCACTCTAATAGATGTGTTGTAGTGTCTCACTGTGGTATTAATTTGTATTTTCCTAATGACTAGAGATGTCGAGCATCTTTTCATGTGCCTATATACCATCCATATATCTCCTTTGGTGAAGATATTCATTTCTTTTGCTCATAAAAAAATGATATTTAGATAATTGTAGATTCACATGCAGTCGTAAGAAATAATAGAGACCCCTTGTATCCTTCACCCAGTTCTCCTAATGGTAGCATCTTGCATGACTACAGTACAATATTACAACAAGATTCCTCTGATTTCTGCTGAAATTCAGATTTCACCTGATTACATGCACTTGTGTGTATTTAGTTCTGTGCAGTTTTATCACATGTGTAGATTTGTGTGACCATCACCAGAGTGAAGACACAGAGCAGTTCCATCACAAGGATCCCTCGTGCACCCTTTAATCTTTTGTCCATTTCTTTTAATTTGGTTGTTTGTTTTATTATTGAGTTTTGAGAGTTCTTTATATATTTTGAAAAAATATCACTTGTGAGATATATGATTTATGAATGTTTCTCTAGTGTGTGTACGCTTTTTATCCTCTTAACAATGTCTTTTGAAGAACAGAAGCTTTAGGACTTCCCTGGTGGCACAGTGGTTAGGAATCCGCCTGCCAATGCAGGGGACATGGTTCGATCCCTGGTCCGGGAAGATCCCACAGGCCATGGAGCAGCTAAGCCCTTGCGCCACAACATTTGAGCCTGCACTCTAGGGCCTGCGTGCTGCAACAACTGAAGCCTGCGTGCCTAGAGCCCGCGCTCCGCAACAAGAGAAGCCACTGCAATGAGAAGCCCGCGCACCGCAATGAAGAGTAGCCCCTGCTTGCCCCGCAACTAGAGAAAGCCGTGCACAGCAACGAAGGTGCAACACGGCCAAAAAAGAAGTTTTAAATTTGATGAAGTCCAATTTTTAATTTTATGAGTCATGCTTTTCTTGTCATATGTAAAAAATCTCTGCTTAACCCAAGATCACAAAGCTTTTTTCTTATATTTTCCAGAAGTTTTAGGTTTTAGGTCTATGATCCATTACACATAGGTATTTCTTGAATATATTTTTAAACAGAAGTGTATTCATGTACTACTTTGTGTAATAAAAAGCTACCTCCAAATGTTTAATATACCTCCCTCTGGCCTGACTGCTGACTAGGATGAGGTGGAATGCCAAAGACACTTTGCAGACAAATAGGGAGAGAAAGAAAGTCAAGGGACAATTAGGACCCCCCAATAGCTAAGTGCACTTCACGTTCATGAGCGTCCACCTCCTGTGCTAGCCATATCAAGACTGTATTATGAAAATTGCCTGCTAGGTGCCTTAACCACACAAAGAAAGGATGAGTTCTACTTTGGAGGAAATCAGGGAGGCTTCCTAGAGGAGGTGACTTATCCTCTGGGCACTTTATGTGGGAAAAGCACAAGGAGAAAAGGCCTGAATGAAGACATGTAAATGGCACGTAAAGCTTTGACAGTTTGAGGAGAGACAGTTGGCTGTGGAATAGCATAAAGGGCTGGGGCTTGGGGTCCAAAAGCTCGGGATTTAAATCCTTGTTATACTATGTGATCTGGAGCAAGACCGTTCACCTCTCTGAACCTCTGCTACCTCACTGGCAAAATGATAGAAGTTCCTACCTCCTTAGGCTACTTCGAGGAGTCATTGAGATTAGGCTTGAAAAGCTCCTACTGTGGTCTTGGCACAGAGTAGATGCTCACTAAACAGTAAAAACATCTGTTCAAGTCTAGGCCCGTCCCTCCGGGACACATTTGGTTGTAATTTTGCTCCCAGGGGTTTTTAGTGAGCCCTGGAAGGTGGGCTTTCAGACCCCCCTGAAACGTTCCCTTCACTCTGCTCCCCTCAAACTTCCCAACTGAAATAATGACACCCCCCTGTACACACACCCATCCTAAGCCTCTGGGGAAAAGCTGGCTTCATTTCACTCCAGAAAATTTTCAGTACTTCCAGACATTGGTTTTTATCTCTAGCATTTTTAAGGCCTGACAAGGAATTTAAATAAAGACTGCCTGTTTATATTTTTGCCAAATGGCCATTTTTTCTGGCCCTCTCCTTGGTAGTGGGAATTGAGAGAGTGTTTGCCTCTGAACCCTACTACCAGGTCAGCTCAGGAAAACAGACCCTTCTTTTGGTGGCCAGGAAGTTTGGAGGACTCATTAAATGAACCCCCATGGTCCCACCCCAGGGTTCCACTACTAGTCTCTCAGAAAGCCCTTCACACACACCTGGCACCATCTGAGTTTCACAGCTGCTCCCTGGGGCTGGCAGCAGCTGTGTGATTATAATGCACCATTTCACAGATGGGAATACTGGGGGCCAGAGAGGAGAAGGGACCAGCCCTTCACACCTTCAAATCTTGGCTCTGCCATTAAGCTGTGCCTCAGTTTCCCCATGTGTAAACTGGACCTAACCCTTATTCGTCTCTGTGGAGCGGTTGTGAGAATGAAATAAGCTACACCAGGAAGTGATGAATGGGAAGGCCTTGCATTATTATGTCTCTGTCACCACTGCTCCCTTTCTGCCTTTACAATCCTTCCTCTGGCTTCCAGGACTCAAGGCAAATGGCTCCCATTTTCTAAGTGCTCAGTGTGGGTCAGGCCTGCTTCCAAGTTTAACCTAAGACAGTGAGCTCAGGAGGGCAGGGACCACTGCTGTTCTCGTCATTGCTATAACCCAGGGCCGAGTACAGTGCCTGGCACACAGGAGGCACTCAATGAGTATTTGTTGACGAGAGAAAACCACCCATGACATAGGTGGTAGTATTATGTCTCCCTTACAGCTGAGGTCACCGAGGTCCAGAGAAGTTGAGTGACTTGCTTCAGATCACACAGCTAGGATGTGGTGTCGAACCTAGGTGGTCTGGCTCCTGAGGCAGTGGCTGTGAGGGGCTGTGGGGCTTGTGTGCACGTGTGTCTACACTGCGGGGATTCGGGTACATGTCCGGCACTTTCCCCACTGCCCCTCCAGGGAGTCTTGGCCTTGTAGGCTCCGGGGCGGTCCTGCCTGTGCCACGTGACCCGCTCTGGCCCTGGCCAAGCAGCTGTTCCCCAGATGTGCCCACAGCATAGTCTTCCAGCCGCCAGGCCGGCGCCTCTGGGCTGGGGCTGCTGGAGCTGCAGGGGAGAGACCTTTGGCTCTGGCTGTCCCCGCCCCCCGTAATGGGAGACTAGAAGAGCCCCCTCCACACTCTACCCCCAGAACTGTGTGCTCAGCCAACACGCCTCTCTGCCCATCATGCTGAGAAGAAAATCCAAACTCCTCCCGGGCCTGCAGCCCCTGCAGGCACCACCAACCACACCAACCACATCTCCTGCTCCTTCCTTTCTCTCACCAGCCACACAGCCTCCTTTACTAAACTAGTGCAGTCCCACCTCAGGGCCTTTGCCCTTGCTGTTCCCTCTGCCTTGAAGGCTCATCCAGATCTTTATAAGACTCTTCAGTCTTCAAGTCTCAGGTCAAATGTCACCTCTTCAGAGGCCTTCTTAGAATCTCCCTTGGCTAGTCACTTTCTTTCACATTCTCCTGGTCTTCGTTATTCATAGAATTTATTACCATCTGAAATGATCTTTGTTTTCTTGGGAATTGTCCATCTTCTCCACACCCTCCCCAGGCTGTGAGCTCTAGTGGGGCAGGAACCACAGCTCCTTCGGTCACTGCTATGTCCCTAGAGCTGAGCACAGGGCCTGACCCAGAGAGGGTAAGTGACTTGATCAAGGTCACACAGCATAATACTTAAAATAGAGTAATATTTAGAGTAATATCTGTTGAATTAATGAATTGTTAACTTATGGTCCTCGGTTACCTCATGTGCAAAATGGAGCCAAAATTTGAACTTAATCCACAAGGTTATGACACTTCAGTACTTAGCACATGGAAAGCATTCAGAAATGGGAGCCAGAACACAGTTTTGTGTCCTTCCAGGGGGTCTCATTTTTTCATCCCCCCAAACCAGCAGGAGTCTACGGATGAGTGCATGAGTGTGTGGGGACTTCAAGCTATCTGTCCTTAACAGCTGTAAAACCTCTGCCAAGTCCCTCTCCCATTCTGGACCTCAGTTTCCCCATCTGTAAAATGAGGCCTGTCACCACCCCTCCATCCTAGGGGTTCTGTGCTGGACTCCTGGGTCATGTCAGGGAATACAGGGGTTCAGCCTTGGGTGCACCTTTAGCTTCCCATCCTGTTTTCCAAAGAGACCCCAGAACAATGAACAGGGAGGCTGGAGCCTGAGGGTCTGGGCCGCTCCCTGGGTCCCTTGCAGATGCGGGGAGGGCTCTCCTGTGGCCTGACAAAGGACCACTGCTGCTCTGGGGTCTCAGGGCCAAAGGGAGGCACAGAGTCGGGGCCCAGGGACCTCCCATTTTAGGTCACTCAGCCAAATCTGCAGGGCTGCACAAACACACTGCTACCCACACACACTGAGTGACACACCTATACGACCAACACAGCACATATGTGCAAACTGACATGACTGACACATCAACTGACAGCAACACCTCGATACACACAACCAACAGAGCAGCCTGCCAAACCCACAACACAGCACTACATGATAGGGACAACCAACACACAACCAAAACCCAAATCTGCACAACCAACACATCAACAAACATACAGAGACCAAGGAGGCAACATATCGAAATACCCAACTGTCACACCTAACAGAACACTAAAGCAACACACCACAGCAACACCCTCAAGAAACACAACCCAGACACACACCCTACACTGCAACACACATTCACCAAACACAACAAACACTTACACCCAGATCAGTATTGTTCACACCAAGATGCTGACACACAGTGCCCGCATCTTAGAGAAAACAACCAAACGCAAATCAACAAGCCAGCTTCCCCTGTGCACCGGCTCCCTGCAAGGCACATACCCAACCAACACCACCTTCACCGGTTCAAAGACCCCGTACTGCCTCCCACCACCCCCAAAGTCTTTTTATTTATTTATTTACTGGCCACGCCGTGTGGCTTGAGGGATCTTAGTTTCCCGACCTGGGACTGAAGCTGCACCCTCCTCAGCGAAAGCACAGAGTCCTAACCACTGGATCGCCAAGGAAGTCCCCCAAAGTCTTTTTACATGTAGACACCTCCCCCAACACACACACACACACACACACACACACACACACACTTACTTCAGAATCCTGCATAAGCCCTAAGGACCCACAACCACTCAACCACACCCACACAGACCCCAGGAACTCATGCTCAGGAATGTGGACCTGGGCCCTGCCCAGGGCAGAGGCATGGGAGCTGGTCTGACCCTGGCAGCCACAGAAGCTGATGCCACCAGCCAGGCATGCCTCAAGCCAGGGTGCCCTCTGCAGAGACTGCAGAGACCACCACCCCTGCTGCAAGACCCATGTAGGCCCACGGAGGTGGAAGGAGGGAGACTGGGCAAGAGGCATCTGGTGTGGGGCTTCGGTGGGTTCCCCGTATGCCCACAGGGGATACACAGGAGGCCCCACAGCTCCCCTTTCCAGAAGCAGAAATCACCGCCCCTGCCTGGTGCCCAGCCCAGCCCTCCCTTGACTCACCTGCCCCAGTACACCTGGGGCCCCCTCCTGCCCTGGGACCCGGAACCCGAACCGGCTGAGGGTGTGTCTCTCAGGGCCTGCCCAGGTCCCTATCCACCCAAAAAAGCCTGAAGCAGTCCCACCCTCTGCGGTCACCCCAACTCTAAGTGCAGTTCAAATGCACCCTTGCCTCAGGTCATGGGTGAGGCTATACTCCTCAGATACTGTGACTCAGGTCAACCTCTCACGTCTTTTAAAAAGTCTTACTATTTTTTGCTGATGCAAAAGCAGAGCTGCTCTGGTTAAAAAGGAAGTCGACACCTCAGAGACACTTCAGGAAGAAAGAGGCCCTTTTCCTAGAAGACTGCAGGGTGAGGTCTCTCAGGAGGAGAGCTCCGGGTCCACATCCCAGTCCATTGCTTAGAAGCTGTGGGTCTGTAAGTCACTTCATTTCCTTGTGTCTCAGTTTCCCCATCTATGAAACTGGGGTCGGTAAGAGTTCCCATCTCTATGAGGATTAAATGAGTTAAATCACATAAAGAGCTTAGAACAGTGCCTAGCAAAGTCGGCATTCAATACACACTAGCTATTATTATTACTGTGACTCTTCCACCTCTCCCAGAGGTAACCCCATTGAAATAGTCGGGTACATTCTTCACCACTGAATTATGGAACTTTAGAATCATAAAGTGTCAGCCATTCATTCTGTAAACAGTTAGTTCACACCAACTCTGTGCTAGACACAGCATTGAAAGAACAAGGTGCTAGTTGGTGCCTTCAGGGAACCAGGTGGTTGGTTCCTGGCTGCTGTGTCCACATGCTGGGGACCCAGACGCCACCGATATGTGAGCTGCTGCCCTCCCAAGGGGGGACTTCGCAGGAACTAGAAAGAGAAGCCCCTTATTTCGAGGGGATGAAGCCTTCCAGGAGCACTCTCTGTAGCACTTTCAGGCTCCTCACAGCCTGCAAACCTGGTCCCTGCCTGGGGAGCTCACGGTCTGGTGGGGCAGGCAGTCAACCCCCAGTTGCCAGAGCTGAGATGGGGAAGCACAAGGGGCTGTGGGAGGCATGGCCTGGGAGATATCCCAGTCAACTCAGGGAGATCAGGGAGGCCTTCTTGTAAGAAGAGGCGATTTGCCAGCTGAGATCAAGCAAAGTGAGGAAGGACAAGGCAGAGGCTCCTGAGCCTGAACATTTGCACATCTGGGAGGTACACAGGAGGCAACTAACTGCCACATCAAACTCAAAATCTTCAAAATCCGATAATGTAAATTGGTGAGGATGTGGGAAAACAAAATTTCTCATCCACCGTTGGTGAGTATGTAAACTGGTGTGATCACTTGAGAGCTCAGTTCGGCGATATTGAGTAAAAGTGAACATGGGAATGCCCTATGACCCAGCAGTTCACTCCCACGGACATACCCTGACAGTCCTGCCCTCAAGATGCCAAAGACACAGGCAGCAACACCGCGGCTGTGCCGATAGATAGCAGAGCAGATTGAAAAGTACCGACCCGTCCAACAACAGGAGGACAGGGAAATGAAACGACAGTGGAGTGGTAGACAGCGGTTAACAGGAATGAACTAGACCTGTATGTATTCTGCTGGATACATGCAAAAATATGATGCTGCTTAGGGAAAAACGCAAAATGATTTTTTTTTTAAACTGTAAATTTAAAAAACCCACAAACAATGTTGATAAATTTCTGTGTAGTAAAAGTATAAGAAGACATGGCCTGGAAGAAACATGCTCACGTCGTGTTGTTAACTGGGAGGTGGAGGGGTGGCAAGTAGTCTTGGAGAAAAGGACAGGGACACTGGTTACCAGAAAGCTAGCACTACCTGTAAAGTTTTATTCTTTATAGAAGATGGGAGGGGGGATGCCCTGGCGGTCCAGTGCCTAGGACTCCACACATCCACTGCAGGGGACATGGGTTCGATCCCGGTCGGGGAAGTAAGATCGGGGTGGGGGGGGGGGCGGGGCGGGTTTTTTCTTTTAAAGAAGATGGGAGGGGAGCAAACACATCAAACTGCCGGGTTGTTAGCTCTGGGAGGTGGGAATAGGGTACTGGAAACAGAAGTCGCTATATTTGTGCGTCATTTTTACACCTCACGAAATGAAACGTTAGGCAAGCAAGGACGGAAAGGGGCGTTTCCAGGCAAGAGGGCCAGCGCAGTTAAAGCTTGGGGGCTAGAGGTGGAGGGGTGCGCGGGGAACCCGGGGCGTCCGGGGTTGGCGGGAGACGTGGGGGTGGGGCGGCGGGCAGGTCGTCAGGGAGACGCTTCGCGAAGAGGCTGGGAGCCCGGGCGCCCCCGGCAGCCCCGGCAGTGACTTTGGGCCGAGCGCGCAGGGAGCGGCCCCGCACGCCGGGCTTTGCTGGGGCGCGCACCCGCCTGAAAGGGGGCGTTCCGCCCCTTGGGGCCGCCCGGCGGCCGGACCCGCCGCGCCAGGCAGATGGGCCGCCCCGCTTCCCGCGCTCACCCCGTGGGAACCGACCGGGCGGGCGGGGGTATCGGGAGCCGCCCTGCGGGAGCGGCTCACAGGTGGGCGGGGGCCGCGGGCGGCGGCAGGCGGGTGCGAGGCCGGCCTGGGGCCCGGAGACAAAGGCTAAAGGCAGATGTTCGCAGCCAGATGTTCAGGGGATTGGGGAGCGTGGGAAAAACCGGCTTGCCTTCCCGCCGCCCTCCCACCAAAGCTTCTCTGGGCGGGCGGCGAGCGTGGTGCGGCTGGTGTGGCCACCGGCAGGGGCAACTGGGAAGCGGGGAGCCGAAGTAAGGGTCTAAGGGCTTCTCTGGTGGAAGCATTTTACCTCTAGCTGCCCCCCACCCCAACAGTCCCATCCTCTTGCTGTAAAGTACCAGTGAGACATCTCAGGACTCTGGTCTGAATGCCCCTCCCCCACGTGACCTCCTTCCCCAGGAGGAGAAGGGGCATCTGCGTGTGGAGGTCCCAGCACACACCCCTGTCTGTCGGCATCACCACCACCACCACCACCATCATCATCATCATCATCATCATAGCAGCGGCAATGCTGGCTGACTTTTATTAAGCACTTATCAGGGCTTTAAATAATTATCTCGTTTCACTCTCACAGCCACCCTGAATAGAGATGCTAGAGATGCTCTAAGCGTCACCTCCAATTAAGGGATGATGAACACGGAGGTCCTGAATGACAAGTGACTTGGCGAAGGTCAAAGAAGGATTGGGTAGGGCTAGGGTTGAAGTCTGGGGTTCTCAAAGCCTGTGGGTTCCCATATATCACGCCTCCTTTAGCTTCCTGTGTGCTAAGTGCTTTGCAAACCTCATTTCTTCATTCAATCAACAAATATTTGTGGAGCGCCTACTGCGACCCTGGCTCCGGGCCCGCACTGGGATATTATAGTGAACAGAACAGACAGAACTCACTACCCTGTGGAGTTTATATTTAGGGGAGGAGGGCACACGATGAGCAGGGTAAGTGCAATAGTATCTCCTCTGGTGATAAATATTATGGAGGAAAATAAGTCAGGAAACGGGGAGATAGGAAGGACTGGAATTGGGGTGGGTTGCAATCTTGGGTGGGGGTGATCAGTAAAGGCTTCTCTGAGAAGGTGATATCTCAGTAAAGAACTTCTTCTCTCACTTCCTTCAGCTACTGGGGGCAAAACATTTCAGGCAGAAGTCATAATCAATGTAAAGGTCCTGAGGCAGAAAGGTGCCGGGTATGTTCAAGAGGCTAATGTGACTTTAGCTGAGTGAGCAAGGAGAAGGCTGCTAGGAAGTGAAGGTCATGGAGATATGGGGGAAGGGGCATAGCTGGATCTCAGAGGCCACAGTGAGGACTTTGGTGAGATAGGAGCCCTGGGATGGTTTTGAGCAGAGGAGGATGGTGGCCCGACTCATTGAGCGGAAGGAATCTCAACAACTCTGAGCCCACTGCTGCAAGGTTACTATCCCCGCGCTACTGGAGGGTTGTCCCTGCTCATCTCCGGCCTTGTGTTTCTGTTTGTGTGACAGCAGTTGGTTTAGATCAGAGTTTCTTCACTTTGAGGCTCCTGGATGGGTTTCGATGTTGGGTGAATTTGATGCGTTTTTGGGGGGGAAAAGCTCCACAGCTTCTAACACATTGCCAAAGGGGTCTGCGAGGAATCTATAAAGTGTTCATAGCAGTCTTGTTCATAAGAGCAACCAACTGGAAACAATCTAAATATCCATCAAAAGAATAGCTAAATACACTATGAAATAGCGTGTGGCTCTGGGAAATCATGAGACAGCACTTTCACTTTCAGGAATTTATACTAAGGATATACTCAAATGTGTGAAATGATGTATGTCCAGGAAGAACAGCCAATTGGAAAAAACCCATATGTCCATCACTAGGAGATTGGTTGAATAAAGGCTGTTCTCTCCATGTAGCGGAATATATACATGCAGCTGTGAAAAAATGAGGAAGCTGCCTTTATCCTGAAATACTAAGGTCTCCAAGTACTTCGTTAAGTAGAAAAACAAAACAAAACCATTTGCAGAGTTGCAGGGTAGTATGCATAGACTGCCACCACTTGTGTTTAAAAAGAATAAAAAAGAAAATAGATGCATTTGCTTGTAACTCACTAGGAAACTGATCACCGTGTGGCTGCCTCTGGGGGTGAAAAGGGAGATGTTTGTATTTTTAAAATTATACACCATGAGAGTGTATTACTGATTCAAAAATGAAATAAAATTACAATGTAAAGGGGAGAGGTCTGGACCCAGAAAAGATTAAGGGAGACTGCTTTGTTTCTGGGGTTTCCCCCAGTCTGAGATTGTGTGGTAAGGAGACATCTGTGACCCAGTCTGAGGAACCCACCTGGACCTGTGACTGGACCTGAGAATCACTCAGTCACAGCCCCCTGGAGGTGGGACCCGGGGCTTGGAGGTGGGAAACACCCTGTCAGTGGGCTGAGGGCTCCGAGGTAGGAGCATTTCTAGAATTTACTTTTTTTTCTTTGACATCTTTATTGAGATATAATTCACATATCATGTTATACAATTCACCCATTTAAAGTGTACAACTCAATGGGTTTTAGTATATCATAGAGTTGTGCAACCATCACCACAATTAATTTTATAACATCTTCATTATCCCCAAAAGAAATCTATTAGCAATCACTTTCCATTTACCCTTACCTCTCAGACCCTGGTAGCCACTAATCCACTTTCTGTCTCTATAGGTTTGCCTATCCTGGCTCTTTCCTATAAATGGAATCATACAATATTTGGTCTTTTGTGACTGGTCTCCTTCATGTAGCATAATGTCTTCAGGGTTTCTCTAGAATATACTTTAAAAAAAATTTTTTTTTAAATTTTTTTACTTTTTATTATTTTTTAAAAAAATTTATTTATTTTTGGCTGAATTGGGTCTTTGTTGCCATGCGCGGGCTTTCTCTAGCTGTGGCAAGTGGGGTCTACTCTTCCTTGCGGTGCGTGGGCTTCTCATTGCCGTGGCTTCTCTTGTTGCGGAGCACAGGCCCTAGGCATGCGGGCTTCAGTAGTTATAGCACGCGGGCTCAGTAGTTGTGGCGCACGGGCTTAGTTGCTCCGCGGCATGTGGGATCTTCCCGGACCAGGGCTCGAACCCGTGTCCCCTGCATTGGCAGGCGGATTCTTAACCACTACGCCACCAGGGAAGCCCTAGAATACACTTTTAAAATGCCCAGAGAGGGACTTCCCTGGCGGTCCAATGGTTAAGACTCCGCACTTCCACTGCAGAGGGCACAGGCTTGATCCCTGGTCAGGGTCCCGCATGCCATACGATGCGGCCAAAAAGTAAAATAAAATGCCCAGTTACTCCAGCAGGTTGCATAGGGGTTGTCTCTGGGGTTGGGATGTGGGATCAGGTCGAGGACTCAGATTGAAGGTGGACCTTCCCCTTTCTGTGGCGTGTACTTCTACATGATTTGTTGTTTCATAATAATGTATTCCTTATATTAAGGCTGATTAAAATGATAACACATATTCATTATAGAGAGTTTGGACATACAGATCAGCTCTAAACAAAATAAAAATCATCCTGTCCCCACACCTATAAATGCATAGAGATAACTTCTGAATATTTAAGGATTTGGACAGGGTGCAGGAGAGGCAATTTCTGCACTGGGGAGCAGCAGTGTGTGTGTGGAGGCGTTGTGGTCCAGGGATTTCCAAGATTCCACTTAAAGAGGCCGTGACTTTGATTTTCGGTTACTTGCTGTGAATGCCCTCCCCCTCCCCACCTTAGTCTCTGTTTGCTTATTGCAAGGTGGAACTATGCATTTATTTGGGGAATCATTTATTCATGAGCATTTTGCAGTAGATGCTCAATAGAAGGTAAAAGATAATGAAACAGACTCTATGACCCAGAGAATAAATGTGTGTTTCATTTTTCAGTTATGTCACTCATGCAATCCTCAGTTATTAATCACCTACTGTGTGCCAGGCTCTGGCTAAGTCCTGGGGAGACAGAGATGAGTAAAGCCACCCTTCCTGGCTTCCCTAGGGACTTTCATGTGGCCTTTTCCAGGATCACTATCTAATTCAATAATTGTGATGATAATGATGATGGTAATGATCTAAAGTAGTGGTTAGGATTTCAGGCTCTAGGGTGAGGCAAACTGGATTCACGGCTCTGTGGCTTTGAGAACTGTGGTGCTCTGGGCACGAAGTCCATCTTCCCTGGGCCTCAGTGTCCTGTTCTACAAATGGATCCTAGCTGTGTCAACCGCAGGATTGTGATGGAGATGCACGGTGACAATGATGCAACGTGCTGCATCTGGCCTGGTCCCATGTAAAGTGGTGGTGATCGCTGAGAGCTTAGCATTGACTCCACTCCCCATTTGTCTGCAGTTCGCTTAGCACCACTCCCAGTGGAATCCTTCCAGCCACCAATGACTCAGGTACCACCACCTGCATTTCGCGGATGAGGAAACTGAAGGTGCAGTCAGTTAAGGAAGGAGTGAGGACATGGGCTTTCTCACTGTCTGACTCCCAGGTAGAAGGGGCCAGTGGGCTGCGGGTTGGGAGGAAGGGGCTCTTCTCCTCCACCCTCTCTCTCCCTTCCCTGGGAAAATCCAACAGGTGGTGGGGCCTCCGCTCTGGGGGGGCCATTGTGTGGGGGGCCTGGGAGGGTCGGAGGGCCCAGTGTGTGTCTGGGAGAAGATGGATGCCTTCATTACCATGTGAATCCTGGGAAACTGCCTCCCAGGCTGGGTGGTGGGTGGGTGTGGGCCGCGGGGCTGGGGGCTGGGTGTTCTCAGGCCTGGACCACACAGCGGCTGGGAAGGGGGTCTGCGTGGAATCCTCAGGGACCCATTAAAAAAAGATAATGGGGTTTCCCCTCTTGTGTAATTTCTTATTTTAGGACATCTCCATCCCGTGGGGCTTAAAAGAGACACAGATTGAAAACAAAAAGTTTTTTGTTTTTTTTTTTAAGGAAGATAAAACCCTTTTTTTCCCCTCTCAGTTGCAACTTTCCCACTGATTGTGCTGCACATCTGGGCCTGAACAGTTAGAGTAGGAGACTTTCACAGCATAAAGCACAAATCAGCATCTCCGTGGGGGCATTTCCCAGCGCTGTTCCCTGAATGGCTTTTTCATTCATGGAAAGTATGTCCTAGGTAAATCCAGGGTGATTAGCAAATAGTTGCTGAGCAAATTGGGAGAAGCAGGTTTTAGGCTTAAAAAACAAGGTGTCATCAATTTGACTGGAGCAGTAAGGACTGGCCAGCATTTGGACAGAAGGCCGGCGTTAGAGAGAGAATAAGGTAATCAGAATCAAAACAGCACCCGGTGACTGGGTGTGCCCACTTTACAGATGAGGAAGCTGAGGCTTTGGAAGGACCCAGGCAGAGGGGAGCACAGACCATAGCACGAGACCTGGAACATAGACCTACTCACACATGAGGGCAGAAAGCAGGTGGATCAGCACACGTTCACCAGCTCGAACCAGCAGAGCCTTTCCCCAAACCCTTTCCCACAGTCACACGGGATCGCCCTCTCTTGCTCTCTCTCACACACACACCAATGCAGGCCCTGGCTCACAAGCGTTCTCACAAACACATACTCTTAAACACGCCAAGATAGATCCAGACACATAAGCATGAGTTCACAACCACCAGCAGGTAGAAACACATCTGCAGCTCTGCCCCACGTAAGTTTTCCACATCCTCACACTTACCCACACACTTGTACCAACCCCAAACTCACACAGGTTCCACAAGAACACACACTCTTTCACCCTCACACACAGGTATAGTTGCACAGAGAACCTCTCAAGCAGAAAGGGGCCTGGCCCCTCCCCACAACTCCACACCATGGCAGCTGGCTTTCCAGCCTTGGCCCCTGGGTTTTCTCTACTCCCCGCCCCATCACACCTTTGACGCGTGTGTCTTGTGTGCCTCCACCTCCCCTCCCCACTCCAGGGCCCCAGCTGGACCCTAGGATAGCCTGAGAGGGGGTGGGCACGCAGCTCTTAGCAGCAAGGGGGGTGCCTACTTGCGGGGCACGGGCACATGGAGAGGCCCTGAATGCAGTGCCGAGGGGCTGGGCCTTCTCTTGGTCCCCTCTGCCGCCACCCACCCTCCCCAATAGCTTGTCTCAGGAGGGCAAGGGTCTGGGCCCCTCCACAGCTTTGAGGAGGGCAGGGTGCAGTGGGGAGGAAGGGCCCATCACAGACCCCAGCAGGCCTCCTCCGCCTCTCAGGCGTCCGCCTTCACATGCAGATGGCTTATTTGTCTCACCTGGTCTGCCTTAAAATGACAAAGAGGTTGGATGCTGTCTGGGTATTACAGGAGATGATACCTGACCAAAACGAGAAGGGGAAGATTGTCAACTACGGAAACAAAATAGATGTCAAAATAGTTTGCACTATAGATATTATTTGTGCTAAAAAATACATAATAGAAAAACCCCCTGAAATCTATGTTTGGCTGTTAACAGCAGTAATCTCTGGGTGGCAGGAATATGCTGTTTTATTTTCCCATTTTTTTTTGAACACATATTCTCATTTTCTACAAGGCATGGATGCAACTTCTAGATAATAAAAGGTTTTTATAAATGAATTTTGAATGACTTGAAAAATGACAAGGGGGTGGTGGCCTCATATGAACTCAGAGCTGGGGAAGCTCTTGATTGCTGTGTGGGCAGCTCCCTTCTCTGTGCCTTTATTTCCTCATCTGTATGATGGAGACTCAACACATGGAGAATGTAAACACTTGGGATGGTGCTTGGCACACACTAAATGCTCAATAATGGTGCTGCTTTTCTTCTTCTTCTTCCATGAAGGTTTCTGTTCACACTGCCCAGTACAGATTGGACACCTCCTGGGTGCCTGCAAGGATGGGTGTGCACGAGGCCCCTAGGCTGGTGCACATGCAGGTTCACACACATATAGGTCTGCCCCTGCACTTATGTGTGCCTTGGGCACGCCCAAAGTATGCACATTGCACTAGGAGCACTGCACTCCCATGGGGGCATCAGGCATATGCACAAGTGCCTGCAAACAAGATCACAGGCCCTTCCCTCCGAGTACACGCTGGGGTGGAGGAAATGCTGTTTTCAATCAGTTATCTACCCCAGCACACGCTCATCCCTTGGTTCCCTTCAGCTCAAAGCTGCTTTCCTGGCACCAGACTAGACTCAGGGCCCCTTCAGGGGTCTTAGGACATTTTTAAGGGTGGGAGTGGTATGGGTTGAACAACCTCCAAGGAAGAGGAAATTGGTAAGTAGAGTTGGGACACGTGGGTTCATGGCCCTGCCATGCTGCTGAGGGATATCTGGATGACCGTGGGTCCACTCTCTGGCCTGCTTTGATTTCTCAATCTCTCTTGTTCATCTGCCCCCGGGGCCCTTGCCCTTTTATCACTCAGCGCATCACTATCACTGACCTGGGGCCCCATCCTTGGCTTCCAGGTCTTCCCAATTATAATGCTTAGAAAGGACTATGTCACTCCCCTGCTCAGAATCCTTCCTTTGCTTCCAATGCCTCCAGGATAAAGCCAAAGCTCCACGGCCTGGCCTTGTGAGATCTGCTCACCTTTCCTTATCTCTCACTCTTTTCCACTCTGCTGGCCTCTTCCCTCTACTCAGACAGGGATCCTCTCCTGGAAACAGTAATGAAGGCTAAATGAGCTTCCTTTCCTCACTCCTCTTTGTTTTTAATTTGGAGTCCGACAGATTTGTGTTCAAATCTCATCTTTGCCATTTCCCAGCTCCTTGTGACTCAGAAAGGTTTTGGACCCTTTCTGAGTTTTAGGGGCTTCCTTTGACAGTTGGAGATAATAGCTGATACTTCTTTTTGCTAGGGATGGATTTATTTTTATTTTCAATTGTTATTTGTTTTTGAAAAATTCAAAAATTAAAGAATACAAAGTATACCAAAGATTACATGTACAGTAAAAATTTCCTTCCAAGCCACCTTCATATTTTTCTTGTCGTCAAATTTACCCAAATTAGTATCTCTTTTTTACACATCTTGTAGACTCTTCCATAAATATCATCTATTGGGGACCTGCTGTATGTGCTTTCCATGGATTATTTCCATGGATTATTTCAATTAAATCCTCACAGCCACCCGTGGGGCAGACGAGGAAACTGAGGCTCAGATACCGGAAGCTGCTTGCCTGAAGCCACACTGTGGGTAAGCAGCAGACCCAAGGCAATGTGAGCGTGTCCATTTATGAAGTGCTTTCTATGTGCCAGTCCCCTAGGATCGTCCTAGACCTGGGACATTCAACAAGTCATTCAACAAATACTGAGTGCCACGCTTTAGGTCACTGGGCCACATGCTAGGTTACAACGGTGGGGAGGAAAGCAAAGGCTCAGCCCTCCCAGAGTTTTATCTCAGTGGAGATGGCCCATCGCTGTTGCCCCATTTTCTGGGTAAGAAAACCAAGGAACAGAAGGGAAAGAAACTGACCTGAGGTCACACAGTGATAAGAAAAGAGCTGGGATAAGCAGACGCATTTTACTGGTGGGGAAACTGGGGGATAGAAAAGAGAAGTGACTTGCCCAAGGAAACCCTGATAAGTAGGCGGCTGAGCCGGCATTCCACGGCTCACAGGGTCTTGGCCGCGCCTGCGCCTGACCCCTCCCCTCAGGGGCCGGGGCCACTATGGCCCCGCCTCGCCACTCGCGTCCGCCTTCCTGGCAGCCCTGGCGGCTGTTTCCTGCCTGCGTAGCTGGGCGGGCGGCCGGCCCATCTGGCGGCCCCCGCCGGGCGGCGAGGGGAGGCGGCCCAGACTCGCTGGAGCCAGGCGCCGGCCCGGGCCCCCCTGCCCGCCTGGAGAGCCCAGGTGTGGCCGCGGCGGGGGTGGGGGTGGTGCCTTCCTTCCCGCCCGGCCCTTCCTGACGCACCCGGGCAGGATGCTGCCTCCTCCCCAACCTCCGCCTCCCACGACCCGGCCTGGAACGTGGAGGGAATCCTAGCGGTAGGAGAGCCGGGTGGGCAGGGAGCAGCAGGCCCCGCCTCTGGTCTCCACTCCTTATGAGACCCCGGGCAAGTCTTGCCCTCTTTTTGGCGTGGGGCCGGTGGCACCCCTCCTGCCTGAGGTCTTGACATTATCATTGACTTGACATTATCCATTTGTTCAGCCGTTTTAAGTCTGTCTCCCTGATCACAAGGTCAGCTGGGGAACCCGCGCTTGACCTGTGTTCCCTGCTGTGTCCAGCGGCTTGACCGATGCCCAGCTCATAGATGGTGCTGAAGCCCCAAAAGGGCATCTCAGGGCTTTACTCCCAAATTTGGAGCCACCCAGGAGGGTCTTACCCAATTCACAGCTGAGGAAACAGGACAGAGTGGGCAGGCCTGCCCGTCACATTGTGGTAGCCAGCCCTGCTGTCAGACGCTGACCCTCTCCTCCACCACCACCACAAGGCCGGGAACCCGGAATTTAGCATCCTGACTTGCATCAACACCACCTGTGGTGAACATCATGATTCTGGAAGCCAGGCACCCTGGGTTCAAATCCTCCCCTTGGGCACTTAATGTCTCTCTGCTTCAATTTCCTTTACCTGTAAAAATGATGGTACCTACCTCACAGGGCTGTTGTATCGATTACATAAATATTTCTAAAATACATAGCATAATGCTAGACACATGTGAAATACAAATGAAATAATGTACTGGAGCTCTCAGCAGGGCTGGCCTTCTCCCTTCCCCTACATTAGACCCCTCCCACCTACCATAGTCAAGGGAGACTGAGGCCACAGAGAGGGACACCTAACAAACCAGGGGCAGAATATGGGGGCTTTGGAGCAGTTTCCCAAGAATCCACTCCTACTCCAGGGTGAGGCTGGCACTAGGCCCACCCAGGGCTCTGCCCACCCCCACCTCTCCGGCGTGCAGACCCAATCCGTGCCCGGCCTGGTGCCATTTTTCCATGGGACTCTGGCTGTGGCGGTTCACATCTGGAGTCTAGACTCGGAGGCTCTGCGGGCCGGGCCTACCGCCCGGGCCGGGCCACCACTGCCCGCTGTTTGCTCAGCTGAAGCTGGTTAATTGGAATTAGAGTGGCCTCTGCAGTGCCGGCTGGCCGGCGGGCCCTGGCCGGCCGCTGCCGAGGTCTGTGGAACATCTGGCCGGGCCAGGACGGTCATTAGGTGGCAGGCGCCCGGCGCCACTGCCACCTCAGCCTCCGCCGGGGGCCGGCGGTGACTCAATGAGGCCTTTGTGGGCTCCGGGCTGCAGAACCAACCGTGCTGTGTGCCTGGGCTGCCTGCCCCATCTGCCGCCCTCAGAGAGGCCTTGTTCCAGGACCACACGGCCTCCTCTCTGGAGGCGGCTGGAGTCGGCAGAGATCCGAGAAGTCCCTGAAAGGGACCCCCTGGACTGGGAGAAGCTTTTGAGATTTCCTACCCCTCCTTTCCAGAAGGCCCGGAGAAGTTGGTAGGGACTCAGGCCCAGGGGTCTGCAGAGGAGTTGCAAAGTCCTTAGGAACTCTGGAATTTGATTCAGATTGCTCAAGGTCAAATCCACGTCTATGATTAGGTAATCTGCCTCAACTCTCTCACTTGTGCAATGGGGCTTATACTAGCACCCACAGCCTGAGAGTATGAGAATTAAGTGAAATCCTGTATTGAGGTGCTCGGTACACGTAACAGCTGCCCTTCTCTGCTCCTACCTGTGCTTTAGCTCCAAACTGTCTGGAAGCCCCTGTCATTTTCAGCCTTTAAACCTGAAGCTCAGGCAAGAGAGATCTCTGGGTGGGTGTTGAAGGTCTGAGTCTCAGGCCAGTGGCCACCCTCTCCCACATCAGTTTCTCCACCCAGTGACCCCACCCCAGGCAGGCAGATGAGGGCTGTGCCCACCCCTGGCTTGGTCCACTGGGGGTTCTCCTACAGGCCAGGGCTGCTGTCTTCAGCAAACCTTGGAGAAACCCTAGCTATGGGATCTCCAGCTCTTGGGCCTGGATGGCCTCTCGTAAACACTGGGCCCAGTCCCTCCACCCCCGCCCCCCAGCGTCTCCAGGGGCCCTGGGGGCGGCTCCTAGAATCAGGATCTTTCTGGCCTTGGCCTTATAGTAGTCATTTTGGGAACAATCTCAGGAATGGGCAGAATGGGCAGAATGGGAGCAGTGGGGCCTTCATCTCTAGGGCAACCTAGAGTCCAAGTGCTCTCCAAGCTGAAGCCGTGGGGACATCAGGATCACAGAAGATGACTTCTGCCAGCCTGCGAATAAAATCCAAACTCTTTCCTGGGGCTCACACGGCCCTGCCCATTTCCCTGGCTTTACAGATAATGATCCCCTTGCTGAGTCAGGTCAGCCTTTTGGTACCACGGCCTCCTCCCTGCAAACCTTTCCGGCAGTAGGTAATGCATCCAGCAGCTGTCCAACACCCTCACTGCCCCCAAGTATTGGGAGCAGCATGGCAGGAAAACTGGATGGCAGGGGAGCGGGCTCGAGGGCCCCCTCTTCTGGCCAGAGAGTATCCTGGGGGTGCTGAGCTGGCATACTGGCCAGGCACTGGGTGGGCATACAGGAAGGAGGGGCCCAGAGGTCAGGGCCTCAACACAGGTTGCGACGGTCCACAGTCCCCTTCCTTATAGGAAAGTCTCTGGGGTGGGAGGGTGAGACCTAGTAAACCCATTGTAAGATACTGGGTAAGAACCTTCCAGAAGCACAGTGGACTGCCCGGGCAATGGGATGAGTTTTTAATGTGAGGCAAAGCCAGTCCACAATACAAAAGTCTAAAAATCAGACCCACTTTTCCCACCTGGCACCTTGCGGGGGGTGGGGGCAGCTGGGGCTTCCTCTGCGGGCAGCGATGGGGAGGGGCAGAGCGAGGCCAGAGAAGGGGGAGAGGGGACCAGGCCCCGGAGGCCCCGCTGGAGGGAGCCTGCTGCCCCTGCCCCTCTCCTGGAGCTGCCGGTCCCCTTCAGCAGGACTGCGGCCGTGCGGGCCCGTGGGGGGGGACCACCCCGCCCGTGTGTCTGGCCCTCAGAGGGTCAGGCACCAGCCGCATCATTTCTCCTTCTTCTCCAGCCCCTTCGATGTTGAGGCCTCTGTTCCCTCTTTGGATTCTGTCACTGCTGCTGGATCCTTAGGATTTGACTCCTCATAACTGACCAAAAGAACAAAACAACGACGACGACACATTTAGAGGAGGGAAGAGCAGAATCTTTGTGCCCCACCTCCCACCATCGCGGGGAAACCCCTGGGCGCACACATCCTCGGCCCAGCACCTTCCAGGACTCGGCCCGGCCCCGCTGTGCGCCCTCCTCAGACAGGCTGCCTGCTCCGCTTTCTCTGTGCCTGGTGGTGCCAAGAGGTGGCAAGGGCAGCGGCAAACGGGAGAGGTTGGGCTTGGGCTTGTGAAGACCAATTTTAAGCTTCTTGAACCTTCCACTGGAGAGAATGGGGGAAAAAAGGGGCAGCCAGGATGAGGCTACGGGAGATGCGCTGCCTCCCAGGGCACACGGCAGGAGTCACAGCTCAGGCCCAGGGGTGCGGGCAGGCAGGGGGCTGCTCTACTGGCAAGTGGCAGGGTGCCACTCTCCCAGGCGGACACCCTGCTTAACTCTTACTAGGGGCTCCACTTATTGAGCAAGTGAGCTCATGCCAAGAACCATACTCACATTTCCTTACCAGATCAACCCCACAAGGCAGGCACGTGCCCACTTACAGATGAACAGAGAGGTTTCCGAGAGAGGAAAGTGACTTGCCCAAGGCTACACATATACGGAGAGTGGTAACAGTGTCTACTGCTGTATGACAAGGGCTGCTGACACCCACTGTCACATAAGCCCCACCGTACTGGTGAGGACACCAGGGTTCTGGGGCCCTGCTCCCCCACCCTGCGGCTGGGCACTGTGACTGCCTGGTGGTGGGGGAGGAGCTGCCTCTTGCCGCCTGCCCCTGGCAAGCCTCCCTGCCCTGTACACTGGAGCTGGGGTGTCTGCCCTACCTTGGGCCCCAGGGCAGTGGGGGGAAGTGGGCAGGTGGGCACCCGCTGGGCATTACATGGCGCTGGGATTCTGCGGGCGCCGGCGGCGAGGGCCAGCTAGCTTCTGCTGCATGGAGTCCGCCAGGCTGGCTGGGGAGCCCGAGACTGTGGGGAAGTGGGTGAGCCTCGGGGTATGAGGCAGGATTTCCGCTGAGGACTCGTAGCTGTGTGAGAGACAGACAGAGAGACAGAAAAAAGAGATGGAGAGGAAGAGACTAAGGGAGGACAGAGACTTCTCTTCCAAGGAGCAGGGAGCAGAACTGGGTCTTACTTTTATCTATCTCTGCACTTTCAGGCTCTGTGGAAAGAAGCCAGTGTTACTTGGAGAACAAAGAAAAAAAGATGCACCTACATAGGGGGACACTCTGCAAAAGAACTAGGATGCCCTAGATGTATACGTGCTGCTGCGGAAACATCTCTCAGATACACCCTTGTGTGAAAAATCAAGATGCAGAATGCTCCAAGAATGCCACCATCTGCACAAGAATGTGTACACACACACGTGCTTTTAGGTGCAGAGATGTCTCTGAATGTCCAGGGACAGAGCTGGCCTCTGGGGGTGGCTGAGGTCTGAGGGGTTGTCCCTCTCATGCTATGGAATTTTTTTTTTTTTCATGCTGTGGAATTTTGACCGATGTGCATGTG